>NC_140589.1:118414495-119773245 GCF_964204655.1 Triturus cristatus
ACATCGAACGTGTCGCGTATAGGCTGGGAGTCGCGTACCGGTCGCATTGCGATCGCGCACTAAACACGTACCCGACGCATACCATGCGCGGATGCTATCGCGTAGGGATCGAGAACGGTGCGCATAGGGTGCGCGGATCCAAAAACATTGAACAAAATATATAAAATAAAGTTTTGCACATATAGTAAAAAATAATATTTTGAAAAATATAAGAAAATATGTTTGAAAAACCCATAACCCATTAAGTTCAAATAATATTTTTTAATTTTTAAAAGAATTGAAAAAATAAGTTTAAAAAATGGTGATAAAAAAGCATTTTAAAAAAAATGTAATTCATGAAATGGAAACACTGAATTTGAAAAATATACAAATCCACTCAAAATCATTAAACATGATATCTTCAGAGATAAGTTATAGATAGGAATTCGCATTTAAAAAACCTTTGAAATTCACTGAAAAAACCATAGGTTTCATGCACGTTATAGTTAGGAATTGCCATTTAAAAAACCTTTGAAATTCACTGAAAAAACCAAAGGTTTCAGGGGCGTTATAGTTAGGAATTGCCATTTAAAAAACCTTAGAAATTCACTGAAAAAACCATAGGTTTCAGGGGTGCTATAGTTAGCTTGACATTTCCCTTGAACAAAACCCTAGAAATTCCCCTGTTATAGTTAGTTCAGCTAACTATAACTCGTGCCCCCGCAATGCACTGCTTATGACGTCACATATTACATCGCTCATGACATGGTCAGTGACATCACTGATGACATCTCAAATGACATCACTGATGACATCACTGACGACATCATCCAGTGAGTCTGTGTTTCTGTAAAGTTTTAATATGTTTAATATATATAGGAAAGGCCTGTTGAAGAATGAGTGGGTGTACAAGTGTGTGAATGGATGATTTTCTAGGTGCGTAACTGACTCTATAAGTGAGTCATTAAATGTATCTTACTGCAGACTAGTGACTAAACTGTGTGCATGTCTGTATGTGTCTGTGTGTTGGGGTAGAAGTGGCTGCATGGTTTTGTGAATAGCTATAAGTGTCTATATGGGTTATTGATTGGTTGTCTGAGTATCTGTATGGGTGCCTGAGTGTTTGTGTGGGTAGGGTGTGTGTGACTGTGCATAGATGTGTGAGTGGGTGATTCTATGGGTGCATGGTTTTAAGAGTGCAACTGGGATGGACTGTATGGTTGGGTGAGTGAGTGTATGTATGGGTGTATTAGTGATTGAATGTATATCTCAGTTGTACATGTGTCAGTAACTACATATGTGAAACGCAGTGCATATGTGTGTAAGAGTATATAACTGTCTATATGTGAGAGTGTGTGATTGCGAGAGTGGCTGTATGGATGAGTGTGTGTTTGTATCAGTAATTGTATAAGAGCGTCAGAATTTGTTAGTATTTTTATGAGTAAGTGAACTTGAGTGTGTTTAACTGTATAGGTGAGTAAATGTGACTGTGATTAATTATTTGCATGACTGACTAGGTGTGTCAGTACCTCAATGGATGATTGGCGGTGTGTGAGTGTCTATATAGGTTTATAAATGCATATGATAGTCCTGTACTGAGTGACTAAGTATGAGTGACTGTACAGGTGAGTGAGTGGAGGTGTATGTAGACCTAAGAGTCAATGATTGGTTATGTAGTTATTGGTATTGGAGTATCTATGGTTTTCAAAATGGCCGTCTGAAATTTTGAGTCAGTGTATGAAAGGTTATATTAGGGTGTGAGAAGATGCACTAATTTATCACATGGATGATGTCATCAGTGATGTCACTGACCATGTCATGTAATATGTGACGTCATCAGCAGTGCATTGCGGGGGCGCGAGTTATAGTTAGCTGAACTAACTATAACAGGGGAATTTCTAGGGTTTTGTACGAGGGAAATGTCCAGCTAACTATAACACCCCTGAAACCTATGTTTTTTTCAGTGAATTTCTAAGGTTTTTTAAATGCCAATTCCTAACTATAACGCCCCTGAAACCTTTGGTTTTTTCAGTGAATATATATATACTCAAGGTACATATATGTGGAGTTCTACATAGTAAAACTTTACTTATCTACAGAAACTTACCTTCACGATATTTATTCTTGGCACACTATTTTGTCATGGCCATGTCTGAACTGGGGTGGCTGAGTGAGCTAAAGAATGATGATGGATTATACCCAGATCAGTTGACTGAAGGCGAGTGCTTGCAATGTTCAACACTCCGTCCATCATCCCCTTTGTTTTTGCTTTGTTCGCCTTGAGTTGGCAGGGTATGCCCAGACGTGGGTCCCTTGCTCACTTTGCCACTGGATTCAAGCTAGCCTGGCTGATGATTAGACAGAAACCAGTCCCAGGATGCTTGTTTCCGGTCCAGGGAAGACATGGCTTGGCAGTTCGGGCTGAACTGTTCCCATGAGGCACAGGGTCTGACTGATTTGCATATGGCCATGTCTGAACTGGGGTAGCGGAGTGAGCTAAAGAATGATGATGGATAAAACCCAGATCAGGTGATTGCTGCAATGTTCAACACTCCGTACATCATCCCCTTTGGTTTTGCAATATTTTGTCCCACAACATTTTTGGTTCCGATATTCTGTCTAAACACCAATTCTAAGGTAAGGAATCTGCAGCTACAAGTCTCTATAGGCTGTTTTAAACAGGAATCGCGCAAAGAAGCACAAAGTGTCAATGATACTCAATGATAACACAAGGACAAGAGAAAAGACCGTTGACTATAGATTTATGCACATCATGCCTGTTCTAGTATGTATACAAATTCTGCGCAAACAAACCCTGGCAATAACCGTCTAATAATGCCTCTGTGCTCCAGATCCATAGACTACAATTCAATGGGCGTGTGCAGAACAACAAAGTCCAGATTATGAAGAAAAGTGTTTCTCTTTAGTTTCTTTTATTTTTCAATCAGTATAAAAAAGCTTTAGGTTCCAACTAACGCGTTTCGTTCTCCCAAGGAGAACTTCATCAGAGCTGAAAAGAGTGCAAAGGAATACATTCAATATTTTTAAGAGTACAATGTTACAAACAGAAGAGAGAACAAGAACATGTATTTAGACATATAAATAACATCAATACCAACATCAAAGTAAACATAAAAAAAACAATTATACCAGACAACATAAAATGACATGGGTGAGAAAGGAGTGTAAGGAATATGTAAGAATAAAGATGTCCAAGCTAAATATGAATGTATCAGAGAAATGTGTAAAAAGTAACTGCACAGGAATCCGGGGAGGAGGGAGGGCACATGTAAATCTACAGCACTACATGCAAGACCCAGATGCTTACAGGGTAAGTAAAATAATCAGTTCGATGGCATGTGTGGCTGTCGATAGACAGGCTCTGCATAGACGGTAAAGCAGTCCCTCCTTAGAAGCGGTGGCTAACGTGTGGGAGTTGTAGTAGTTTGAAAAAGGGTACATAGTACTGTCTGACCTACACTGGCTTGTTGACATGCTAAAACATCCACACAGTAGTGTTTAGTAAATGTGTGCGGGTTAGACCATGTAGCTGCTTTAGAAAGTCAGCTATGGGGATGTGTCCTAAAAAGGACATAGTGGCTCCCTTTTTACAAGCAGAATGTGCTCTGGGAGTTACAGGTAAAGTTCTTTTGGCTTTAATGTAACAAGTCTGAATTCATTTGACTATACATCTAGTTATACCTGATTTGGATATAGGGTTGCCTTTATAAGGTGGAGAAAAGGCTACAAAGAGTTGTCTTGTTATCCTGAAAGTTTTAGTTCTATCTATATAGAATATGAGTGCTTTTTTTACACCCAGAATATGAAGAGCTCTTTCAGCTACAGGATCAGGGTTAGGGGAAAAAACAGGAAACTCAATGGATTGATTCAGGTGTAACCGGGAGATTACTTTAGGTAGGATTGTAGGATTAGTTTGAAGAACCTGTTTGTCTTTGTAAGAAAGGTTCTACTAAGGTTAATGCCTAGAGCCCAGTAACACGCCTGAGCAAGGTAATAGTAACAAGAAATGCCACTTTCCATGAAAGAAATTAAAAGGAGCAAGTCTTCAGAGGCTCAAAAGGAGGACCCATGAGTCTAGTAAGTACAATGTTTAGGTTCCAAGAGGGTGCTGGAGGTATATGAGGTGGAATGACTCATTGGAGTCCTTCCACAAATGTCTCAATAACTTGAATTTTGAAGAGGGATAGATGCTGTCTATTTTGGAGATAGGCAGCTATTGCAGCAAGATGCAACCTAATGGATGTATATTCGGAATTGGAATTTTGAAAATGTAGCAAGTAACAAGGAATATGCTACTTACCAGTATGCATCTGTTCTTGGCATGTAGAGCTGCAGAGCCACACACTTAGGATAAGATCGCCATCTGGTGTTGGGCTCGGATGCTTGCAGGTTGTTGTCGTCTTCGGAAGAAGTCTTTTGGTCACGAGATAGGTGACTCCTCCCTTGGACTACAGTGCGCATGGGCATCCACTCCATCCTCAGATTGTTTTTCGCCATGATGGGAAATGATGGAGTGTGTAAGAATAAAGAAAGGATGTCCATGTGCAATGTCTAATTAAGACAATGCTGGAACAGATACAGGTCCCGGGGAGGTGGATGGGCGTGTGTGGCTCTGCAGCTCTACATGCCAAGAACAGATGCATACTGGTAAGTAGCATATTCCGTTCGAGGCATATGAGCTGCAGATCACACACTTAGGATAGACTATACAGCAGTGTCTCCCCTAGCGGTGGTCACCTGTATCGGTTGCAGCAGTTTGGAATAAAGTTTTAAGGACAGCCTGACCCACAGAAGCTTGTTGTTTGGCTTGCACATCAACACAGTAATGTTTAGTGAAGGTGTGTGTTGTAGACCATGTGGCTGCCTTACAAATATCTTCTAAGGGAATGTTTCCTAAGAATGCCATGGAAGCCCCTATTTTGCGTGTGGAGTGCGCTCTAGGGGGAACTGTAAGAGTGCGTTTAGCTTTTTGGTAACATATTTGGATACATTTAACTATCCACCTGGCTATCCCTGATTTGGAAATGGGGTTGCCTTTATGTGGTGGAGAGAAAGCAACAAACAATTGTTTGGTTTTGCGGAAAGATTTGGTTCTGTCAATGTAATACAGCAGGGCTCTTTTAACATCTAAGGTATGAAGAGCTCTTTCAGCTACCGAGTCCGGATTTGGGAAGAACACTGGTAGCTCGACTGATTGGTTAAGATGGAATGGAGAAATGACTTTTGGCAGGAATTTTGGATTTGTTCTAAGAACCACTTTGTTATGATGTAGTTGTAGGAATGGTTCTTGTATGGTTAAAGCCTGGATTTCACTTACCCTTCGAAGGGATGTGATAGCAATAAGGAAAGCCACTTTCCATGTAAGGAATTGTAGTTCACATTTATGCAGAGGTTCAAATGGGGGACCCATGAGCCTAGTGAGAACAATATTTAGATTCCACACTGGAGAGGGTGGTAATCTGGGAGGAATAATCCTTTTAAGACCTTCCATGAAGGCTTTGATCGCAGGCACTTTAAATAGTGACAAGTGTTGTCGATTTTGTAAGTAGGCTGCTAATGCTGCTAGGTGGAGACGTATGGATGAGTACGCTAAATTACATCTTTGCAAGTGTAGTAAGTAGCAAATGATGTTCTGGATGGATGCATCCAGTGGGCGTATATCATTGTTAGTGCAGTAAATGGCAAATCTTTTCCATTTTGCAGCGTAGCAGGCTCTAGTAGTAGGCCGTCTGGCCTCCTTTATAATATTCATGCAGTCTGGTGGTAGGTTGAGGTAACCGAACTCTAGGACTTCAGGAGCCAGATCGCTAGGTTCAGTTGATGTGGATCGGGGTGTCTGATTTCTCCATGGTTCTGGGTTAATAAGGACGGGGAGAGGCGCAGTCTTTGGTGTGGAACTAGAGAGAGTTCCAGTAGTGTTGTGAACCAGGGTTGACGTGCCCATGTGGGAGCTACTAGTATCAGCTTGAGAGACTGTTACCTGAGCTTGCGTACCACGAATGAGTGGGAGAGGCGGAAAAGCGTACGCAAATCTGCCTGACCAGTTCCTCCATATCGCATTGCCCTTCGACTGTGGGTGGGGAAACCTGGCGGCGAAGGTTGGGCATTTTGCGTTTTCGTGTGTGGCGAACAGGTCTATGTCTGGCTGGCCCCATTTTTAGAAGAATGGGAGTAGGACTTGTGGGTGTAATTCCCATTCGTGGATCTGTTGGGTTTGTCGACTCAACAAATCGGCAATCTGATTGTGAACTCCTGGAAGGTGTTCTGCTAGCAGGTAGATGTTCTGGGGAATTGCCCATCTCCAAATGTTCTGTGCGAGCAGGGACAGTTGGAGAGAATGTGTGCCTCCTTGTTTCTGTATGTAATACATGGCTGTCATGTTGTCAGTCCGGATGAGGACACTTTTGTTCTTTAGATGTAATTGGAATGATTTCAATGCTAGGAACACTGCCAGTAGTTCCAGGTAATTGATATGTCACCAGGCAGGTCGCTCCCCCCATCCGCCACGCAGCCCCTGTGGGTTGAACCTCCGTTGCCGCTTTTGCCGCCTGACTGCTCGCTCCCTTTTTCATTCTGTGCCCCTGTGTTTTGCTTTCTGTACCCCTGTGCTCTGTTGTCCCTCTCCCGCCGTCTTTTCCTGCCGTTTTTCCCCCCGCCGCTGAGCCCCTGCGGCACCGCAACCTTCACTCCCATTGGCCGCCCTGCTCCCACCTCCCAGCTGCTCCTCCCTCCCTCTGCCCTCATATGGAGGCCGCGAAGCGGTGGTAGAGAGCGACCTTTGACCCTGTCACCAGGCAGGTCGCTCCCCCCATCCGCCACGCAGCCACCCTGTGGGTTGAACCTCCGTTGCCGCTTTTGCCGCATGACTGCTCGCTCCCTTTTTTATTCTGTACCCCTGCGCTTGGCTTTCTGTGCCACTTTGTTTTTTCATTCTGTGCCGCTGTGTTTTGCTTTCTGTACCCCTGTGCTCTGTTGTCCCTCTCCCGCCGTCTTTTCCCGCCGTTTTTCCCCCAGATTTTCCCCCGCCGCAGAGCTCCTGCGGCCCGCCCCCTTCACTCCCATTGGCTGCCCCGCTCCCACCTCCCAGCTGCTCCTCCCTCCCTCTGCCCTCATATGGAGGCCGCGAAGCGGTGGTAGAGAGCGACCTTTGACCCTGTCAGCAGGCAGGTCGCTCCCCCCACCCGCCACGCAGCCCCCTGGTGGGTTGAACCTCCGTTCTCGCTTTTGCCGCCTGACTGCTCGCTCCCTTTTTTATTCTGTACCCCTGCGCTTGGCTTTCTGTGCCACTTTTTTTTTCATTCTGTGCCCCTGTGTTTTGCTTTCTGTACCCCTGTGCTCGGTTGTCCCTCTCCCGCCGTCTTTTCCCGCCGTTTTTTCCCCGCCGCTGAGCCCCTGTGGCCCCGCCCCCTTTACTCCCATTGGCCGCCCCGCTCCCACCTGCTCCTCCCTCCCTCTGCCCTCATATGGAGGCCGCTAAGCAGAGGCGCCACTGACGCACCGAAGGCGCGCCTAAGGCAAGCCCGTCTGTGCCCGTCCGCGCCTGGACCGCACCCAGCGCCAGAACCCCTGGACCCCGCACCCCTTGCAACGCCAGACTGCACTACGACGCAAGCACCCTCCACGCACTCAACACCAGACGAGACCACCCCTGCTACCGGGCCACCCTGAAACGTACCCAGGGGCCTTTCACCTGCCGGAACTGCAGATTCACCAGCATCCAACCCTCCACACCACCAGCCAGAGAACCCAACCACCTCCGCTGCATCCTCCTCAACACCCGCTCCGCTCGCAAGCACGCCATCGAACTCTGGGACCTCCTAGACTCCACCGCCCCCGACGCCGCCTTCCTGACGGAGACCTAGCTGAACGCCACCTCAGCACCAGACATCGCCATAGCCATCCCACAGGGCTTCAAGATCTCCCGCAGAGACCGCACCAACGGAGTGGGAGGAGGAATCGCCATCATCCACAAAGACTCCATCAAAATCTCAACGAACATCGATGACACCCTCACCACCGCCGAGCACATGCACTTCCAGATCCACACCGACCCCAACACCACCCTCAGAGGAACTCTCATCTACAGACCTCCCGGACCCCGCCCACAGTTCAGTGACACCATCGCCGACCTCATCAGCACCCACGCCCTCGCTTCCACGGACTACATCCTCCTCGGGGACCTGAACTTCCACCTTGAGAACAACAACGACGCCAACTCCACCGCCCTGGTCGCCAACCTCAGACTCAAACAGCTCGTAACGACACCTACTCACGCCGCTGGACACACGCTCGACCCCATCTTCTCCGCAAGGCCCCACGTCTCCTTCAACCACACCACCGAACCACACTGGACCGACCACAGATGCGTCCACTTCACCTTCAGAAAACCCACCACACACCACCGTACCCAACAGCTACCACGCCGCTGCTGGGGCAAGGTCACCGAGGACCAACTGACTACCGCCCTCACCCTGAGACCACCCACCGACCCAGACACCGCCGCGACCAACCTCACACAGTGGATCAACGAGTGCGCCAACACCCTCGCCCCTCTCAAGACCTCTACAACCAACCACACCAACAAGAAAGCCGCCTGGTTCACCGAGGACCTCCGGATCCCCAAGCACACCTGTCGGAAGCTGGAGAAGAAATGGCTCCACGACCGAACACCAGACAACCACACAGCCCTCAAGTGCGCCACCCGCAGACACCATCAACTCATCAGGACCGCCAAGAAGACCGCCTTCAAGGACCGCCTAGACAACAACGCACACAACACCAAAGAGCTCTTCAGCATCGTGAAAGAACTCTCCAACCCCAGCTCCAACACCAACGACATCCCGCCATCTCAAGACCTGTGCGACTCCCTGGCCACCTTCTTCCACCGCAAGATCACAGACATCCACGACAGCTTCAACTCCGACCCCCCCGCACCCACCTCCGAGTCCACCACCCCTGCGACTACCACTCGCACCAGTCGCCTGACCGTCTGGTCCAGCGTCAGCGATGAAGACACCATCAAAACCATGAACTCCATCCACTCCGGATCCCCATCGGACCCCTGCCCTCACCACGTCTTCAACAAAGCCAGCGCAACCATCGCGCCCCACCTCCGGAAAACAATCAACTGTTCCTTCGAGACAGCAACCTTCCCAGAAAGCTGGAAGCACGCCGAGATCAACGCCCTTCTGAAGAAGCCCAAGGCGGACCCCAAGGACCTCAAGAACTTCCGGCCCATCTCCCTGCTCCCTTTCCCGGCAAAAGTGACCGAGAAGATTGTCAACAAACAGCTGACCCGCTACCTCGAAGTTAACATCATCCTGGACCCTTCCCAATCAGGTTTTCGCAGCAACCACAGCACCGACACCGCCCTCATCGCCGCCACTAACGACATCCGGACCCTGATGGACAAAGGAGAAACAGCCGCCCTCATCCTCCTGGACCTATCAGCAGCCTTTGACACGGTCTGCCACCGCACCCTATCAGCACGCCTCCATGACGCCGGTATCCAAGAGAAGGCGCTGGCCTGGACCACATCCTTCCTCTCCGGCAGAACCCAGAGCGTCCGCCTCCCACCCTTCCGCTCCAAAACCACCGAGATAATCTGCGGCGTCCCACAGGGATCCTCCCTCAGCCCGACGCTGTTCAAAATCTACATGGCCCCCCCTCACCCACGTCGCACGACAACACAACCTCAACTTCATCTCCTACGCCGACGACACCCAGCTGATCATATCCCTCACCGAAGATCCCCACACCGCCAAAGCTAACCTCCACAGAGGAATGCAGGCCGTAGCCGACTGGATGAAGGACAGCAGACTGAAGCTGAACTCAGACAAGACAGAGGTCCTCATTCTCAGACCCACCTCATCAGCCTGGGACGAACCTTGGTGGCCCACGTCACTAGGCACAGCCCCGGAACCCACGGACCACGCACGCAACCTGGGGGTCATCCTCGACTCCACTCTCTCCATGACCAGGCAAGTCAACGCCGTCTCCGCGTCCTGCTTCAACACTCTCCGTATGCTCCGCAGGATCTTCAAATGGATCCCCCTCGACACGAGAAAAACCGTTACCCAGGCCCTAATCACCAACAGACTCGACTACGGGAACGCCCTCTACTCAGGAACTACAAACAAGCTCCTGAGACGACTCCAACGCATTCAGAACGCCTCGGCCCGACTCATCCTCGACGTCCCCCGCCGCAGCCACATCACACTCCACCTGAGAGACCTGCACTGGCTCCCCGTCACAAAAGGATCACCTTCAAGCTCCTGATCCACGCACACAAAGCACTGCACAACACCAGACCCACCTACCTCAACAACCGACTCAGCTTCCACATCCCCACCCGAAGCCTCCGCTCAGCCAACCTCGCCCTCGCCACAGTCCCTCGCATCCGAAAAACCACCGCCGGCGGCAGATCCTTCTTCTACCTTGCCGCCAAGACCTGGAACACTCTCCCCACCATCCTACGACAGACCCAGGACCTGCTGGCCTTCAGAAGACTCCTCAAGACCTGGCTCTTCGACCAGTAGGACCCCCCCTCCCCAGCGCCTTGAGACCCTCTCGGGTATGTAGCGCGCTTTACAAATGCAGTGATTGATTGATTGATTGATATGGAGCACTTTTTGTTGAGTGGTCCATTTGCCCTGAGTGGTGTGTCCTAGGAGATGGGCTCCCCACCCTGTGAGAGATGCGTCGGTTGTCAGCACTATCTGTGGAAGAGGCTCTAAGAACGGCCGCCCTTTGGACAGGTTTATGGTGTTCCACCATTTTAGTGAGCGATGTGAGCGACTTTCCACTAACACCAGATCCGTAAGTTGTCCATGAGCCTGGTTCCACTGACATGCTAGACATTCTTGCAAGGGACGCATTTGAAGTCGTGCATAAGGCACAATGAAGATGCATGACGCCATCATGCCTATGAGTTGCATGAACACTCTTGCTGGGAGAGAGTGTTGGGATTGAAATTTTAAGATGAGAGCTTGTATATTGGCTATCCTGGCTGGGCTGGGATAAGCTATGGCCTTGGAGGTATTTATGGTGGTTCCCAGATATTGATGTATGTGGGAGGGTTGTAGTTGAGATTTGGGATAGTTGATGGTGAATCCCAAGTTGTGTAAAAGTTGAATAGTTTGGTGAGTGTGTAGAACGCATTTGTTGAATGAATTGGCTTTTATGAGCCAATCGTCGAGATTTGGGAAGACATGAATTTGTGGTCTCCTGAGATGCGCTGCTACTACTGCTAGGCATTTGGTGAATACTCTGGGGGCAGTTGTCACTCCGAACGGGAGGACAGTAAACTGATAGTGTTGCCCGTCTACTAGGAATCTTAGATATTTCCTGTGAGCAGGATGCATGGGAATGCCATCTGAAAACGCACCTATGCTCTACCACCAGCGAAACCTTTTAGCAGCGCTTTGACCTTCTGATATAATCTTTTAAAATAACCTCGTTAGATATTTATTTTTGTATTTGATTTGTTTTCCCCTGTTTTTAAGTGCTGCCCGCAGACTCGCACTCACCTCATTACACCCGCACTGTAAAATTGCCTAACCACCGCGTTTTGCGGGTCCTTCTGCCCCGACTCGTGATTGGCGGCCATCTTAGGTGAGGGAAGCGCGCTCAGTGCTTGTTGTGTGTTTGTAGCGGTCCACGGTCACAAGGACACGTGACCACTACAAAAGGCAGACAAATTGTGCAATCCATCTTGCCATCTGAAAACGCACCTATGCTCTACCACTAGCGAAACCTTTTAGCAGTGCTTTGACCTTCCTAAGATGGCTTCAGAAAATTGTGGATGCTTCCTCATTCCACTCAGAGAACTGTCGTACAAGCGTTAGTTATATCTCGCCTTGATTACGGTAATGTTCTCTATCTTGGTGCCGACATTTCTACCTTGAATAAACTCCAGGTGGTACAAAACTCGGCGGCACGACTTCTCTGCAATCTACCGCAGAGATCCTCGGCTGCACAGGCCCTTCGCGATATGCATTGGCTGAGAATCCCTAGCCGCATAAAATTTAAGGCCCTGTGCTATCTTTAAGATCAAACATGGCGTGGCCCCAAAATATTTAAAGAGTCTTGTTCAAGCCTATAAACCTAACCGCTTGCTACGTTCCTCGGCAAACGGAGATTTTGTTGTCCCAAGATTTAAACTTGTAAGAATGGGTGGTCGGTCCTTCTCCCATCTGGGACCCAAATTTTGGAACACACTGCCTACTGCTCTTAAGCTGGAAGCCAATTTGTTTGGTTTCCAGAAAAAACTGAAGACCCTGCTTTTTTAATAGCTTTTTTTGTTGTTTTGCTGGTGCTGACATAGTACTGTGTTCTCTTTTCTTCTTTAGTCTATCCCTGGCGCCGGGAAACCCATTGCGGGTAGCTGTTGCGCATTATAAGTTCTATTAAATAAATAAATAAATAATGTGAAAATAGGCATCCTTGAGATCTAGTGTGGCAAGGAAATCGCCTTTCTGTAATAGTGGAAGCACTTGTGGAAGAGTGATCATATGAAAATGATCTGAGTGTATGTACTGATTTAGGAGTCTGAGGTCGAGTATGGGTCTTAACGTCTCGTCCTTCTTGGGGATTAGGAAGTATAGAGAGTATACCCCTGTGCCCTGATGTTGGAAGGGAACTGGCTCTATTGCGTGTTTTTGAAGCAAGGAGAGAACCTCTTGCTTGAGGAGTGTAAGATGGTCTGGTGACATGGGACGCTGTTTGGGTGGTATATGTGGGGGGGTATTTGTGAGTTCCAGGCAGTAACCATACTGGATAATTTGTCTTACCCACTTGTCTGTTGTAATGGAATTCCAGACAGGTAGGAACTGTTTGAGTCTTCCCCCGACTGGAGTGGAATGGTCTGGGGGGAGTGGAGGAAAGTCACTGTTTAGTGGCGGGGGAGGTACGAGTGTTGGTATTGCCTCGACCTCGTCCCTTAGTGTTGTTTCCCCTATATCCTCCTCTAAAATATCCTCTATTGGGGGATGTTTGTGTAGAGGTTTTGAACGTGGAGGAGGTGTCAGCTTCAATATTTTTGGATGCTCCTCTATAGAAAGGAGCCACGTGGCTGTGGAGACTGCAATACTCCCATGGACTTAGCAGTCTCGGTGTCTTTCTTCATTTTTTCAAGTGCAGTATCTACTGCTGGTCCAAACAGTTGCTCTTGGTTAAATGGTTGGCTAAGTATGGTACTTTGTACTTCTGGCTTAAAGCCTGAAATACGTAGCCATGCATGGCGTCTAAGAAGTAACGCTTGTATTGATTGCTCTAGAGGCAGTGTCTGCGGCGTCAAGTGCACATTTAATTGAGGCATTGGAGATGAGCTTTCCCTCTTGTATAAGGTCATTTGCCTGGGTCTTGGATTGGTCTGGTAGGTGTTGTATGAGATCTTCTAACTGATCATAGTGAGCCCTATCATAGCATGCCAATAGGGCTTGTGTGTTGGCAATACGCCAATGGTTAGCTGCTTGTGCTGCTACTCTTTTGCCCGAGGCTTCTAATAGTTTGGATTCTTTGTCTGGGGGCGGTGTATCACCTGTTTGGGAGTTAGCCCGCTTCCTTGCGTTGGAAACCACCAAAGAATCCAGAGGGAGCTGTCCTTTAATATAAGAAGTATCTTCTGGGGCAGGTCTATATTTTTTTTCAATTCGAGGGTTAAGTACCCTGGCCCGTACGGGGTCCTTAAAAACTTCTGTGGCGTGTTTTATGACCCCTTTAATCATAGGTAAAATTTGAACTGATTTCTGAGACTGCTCAAAAGTGTCTAAAAGGAAGTCTTCCTCGGGTGCATCTGAGTGCATGGTGACGCCATGGTAAAGTGCTGCTCTGTGTACTAGTTGTCCAAACCGGAGGTGGTCATCTGGAGGTGAGGGTTTGGAAGGGTATGTAGTAGGATCAGGTACATCAGGCAGAGGGTAAGCCCAGTCGTCCAATGGTACAATATCCGGATTTGTGAAAGGATCATTAAGATCATCCGGATCACCCCCTCCCCCTAGGTCATCATCATCATCCTGTGGAGGTGGTATATGTGAAGGAGATGGTGGAGGTAATGGTGGTGGAGGTAATGGTGGTGGAGGCAGGGGGGGTGGGGTAAGAGGTCGTACAGGAGAGGAAGGAGGAATGGGTGAAGTGGCTGAGTCCTTCTTTACAGGAGCTGGAGAAGGTGGTGTGTCTAGCTTCCTTTTCTTACATGGCACAGCAGTGACATGTCCAGTTTTTGGATTAATATAGATCCTTTTTTGCGTTGGATCGGGGTGGAAAAGTTCTTGGTCTTCAGGAACAGACTTTGGCGCCGATTTTCTTGGTTCCGATCTAGGTTTTGGGTTATCGGTAGAGTCTTTAGGAGGTGTAGTATAGACCTTAGCCGGTTGTTTCGGTACCGATGAGGGTTTCGGTGCCGATGAAGGTTTCGGTGCCGAAATTGAGTCTTTAAGCTTGGGAGCTTTCAGTGCCGGCTTGTCTACGGGCCTCGATGGTTTCGGTGCCAAAGGTGCCGGCTTCGGTGCCAAGAGGTCTTGTGTCTTCGGTGCCGAAGGTGCTGGAGGTACAATAATATGTTTGCTCGGGCCCGAGCCACCTGAAGGCTTGTATTTCATCGGAGCCGAGCCCGAAGGCGGGGCTTATGAAGGTTGTTTGCAGTCGCGACTGGGGCCAGCTGGCGAAGTCTTGACCAATGCCTTTTTTGGAGGGGTTGGGGTAGGGGCATCGGTACTCACGCGTTGCCCCGAAGTAATGGGGTCGTCGGAGTCGTCTACTTCTGATATAATGTGAAGTTCCTCGGAATCTTCTTCCGGGACATCGGGGCCCTCATCAAAGATGTCCTCTGGTTCCGGAGCTGGTCTGTGTGCCATGATATGGCGTCGAGCTCTCCGATCCCGAATGGTCTTCTTGGATCGGAATGCGGCGCAGGCTGGACAGCTGGACTCGTCGTGTTCCGGCGACAGGCACAGGTTGCAGACCTTGTGATGGTCACTGTGCGGGAATTTTGCTCCACATTGGGGGCATTTTTTTAAACGGCGGCCTTTCCATGAGCCGCAGGCCTCACGGCACGGATAGGTTTATTCGCCCCATCGACGTCCGGAACCGGCCCGAGGAATTCGATGTCGAGTAAAGGTGTATCGATTAAAATTATAAAGGTTTTTTGCTTTGAAAAGCTTGGTTTAGAAGTTTTCTACCGGAGTGGAAAAGTTTCATCCGAACCCAATGGCGGAAAAAAACAATCTGAGGATGGAGTGGATGCCCATGCGCACTGTAGTCCAAGGGAGGAGTCACCTATCTCGTGACCAAAAGACTTCTTCCGAAGACAACAACAACCTGCAAGCATCCGAGCCCAACACCAGATGGCGATCTTATCCTAAGTGTGTGATCTGCAGCTCATATGCCTCGAACAGAATGTTCTGCACTGAGGCTTTAAGAGGATTCATTTGTTTAGGCTGGCAGTAGCAAATTATAGTTTCTATTCTGCAGTATAACAAGCTCTAGGTCTGCATGCTTGTTTAAGAATGTGCATATAGTCTGATGGTAAGTTTAAATATCCATAGTCTAAGTCCTCAGGAGCCAAATCTCTGGATTAAGTATCTTGGGGTCTGGGTGTTCGATTTGACCCCTAAGTGAAAAGGTACGGTCTGTTAGGGAGCTTCTCATGTGGGACTACTAAGAGATCTAGTAGCGTTGTGAACCATGGGAGCTACATGGATCATGGTGAGTGATGTTTGCCTGAGTTTCCGAACCAGAAATGGAATGAGCGAGCGCGATGGAAAAGCGCAGGCAAATATCCCTGACCAACTCATCCATAGTGCATTGCCCTTGGATAGTGGGTGTGGAAACCCAGAGTCAAAGATTGTGCATTTTGTGTTTTCGATGTGGTGATTAAGTCTACCTGAGGAAACCCCCACTTCTGAAAGCACAGAAGGAGGACTTGTGGGCTGAGTTCCCATTTGTGGGTTTATTGGTGCGTCCTGCTGAGCAGGTCTGCAAGACCGTTGTCCGTCCCAGGCAGAGATTTAGCCAACAAATGCAAATGAATGGGATAGTGAAGAGCTCAGTTCCATATGGTCTGATAGAGGTGTGACAACCTAGAAGATCGCGTCCCTCCTGTTTTTGTTGATAGTACGTGGCTGTAATATGGTCTGCCTGGACTAGGACAACTTTATGAGATAGATGAGGAAGGAATGCTTTCAGTGCTAGGAAGGCGGTCTGAAATTACAAGTTGTTGATGTGTAGAGATTGATGTTTGGCATATTATATACCTTGTATTGTCAAGTATTGTAGGTGTGCATTCCAACCGGTCTCCGAAGCGTCTGTGGTTAGTGATGTGAGGCACAGGGTCCAAGAAAGTCTGTCCTTTCAACACATTGCCGAGAACGGTGAGTTTGGCGGTCTTTTAACACTAGATCCTCAAAGTGACCCTGTGACTGAGACCACTGATGAGACATACAATGGTATAGTGGGCACATATGTAGTCTTGCATGGGGAACTAGGCAGGTTGCTCCCCACGCCGCACAGCTCCACCTTCCTGTGCCCGTGTCTGACCCCGCCGCTGCTGTGAGTTCTAGGACACCCTGGCCCGCACGATCCCGGACGCCGATACAACTCCCACTTTCTCCACGCTCTCAACGTCGACAGCTCATCCGTCTGCTTCCAGGCCTCACCAAAGCACACCCATGGACCCTTCTCCTGCCGGAACTGAGGCTTCACCAGCCTCCAAGCCACCACTGCACCCACTAGGGCAGGACAAAACCCTCAACTGCATACTACTCAACACAAGCACGCCATTGAACTCTGGGACCTACTCGACTCATCCTCCCCGGACGTCGCCTTCCTGACAGACCTGGTTGAACCCTTCCTCGGCACCCGAAATCGCCATTGCCATCCCAGACGGCTACGAAAACACACGCAGGGACCGCACCAACGGAGTTTGAGGAGGAATCGCCATCATCCACAAGAACACCCTCAGGATCAGGACCAACACCGGTGACACCCTCCGCGTCGCCGAGCACCTGCACTTCCACATCAACCCAAACACCACCCTTAGAGGAACCCTCATCTATAGACCCCCCGGACAATGGCCGTTCAGCGACGCCGTCGCAGACCTCGTCAGCACGCACGCCCTCGCATCCACAGACTACATTCTCCTTGGAGACCTGAACTTCCACCTCGAGAACACCAACAACAGCAACTCCACCACCCTACTCGATAACCTCGGACTCAAACAGCTCGTCATGACTCCCACCCACTCCGCCGCACACACACTCGACCCCATCTTCTCCGTCAGCAACAACGTCACCTTCAGCCACACCACCGAGCTCCACTGGACCGACCACCGCTGCCTCCAGTTCACCTTCGAGAAACCCACCACACATCACCACCCTCTATGGACCCCCCCACCGCAGCTGGACCAAGGTAACCGAAGACCAGCTTATCACCACCCTCGCCCAAAACCCACCAACCAATTCTGCGGACACAGACACTGCAGCTCACAACCTCAGGCAATGGATCGACGACAGCGCCAACACCCTCCCCCCGATCAAGAAACCCTCCAACAGACACACAGACTGGAAAGCCATCTGGTTCTCCACTGACCTCCAGGCATCCAAACAGACCTGCCGAAGACTCGAGAAAAAATGGCACCACGAACAGACACCAGATAACGCAGCCCACAAGAACGCTGTCCGCAAGCACCACCATCTCATTCGGATCGCCAAAAGGTCCTCCTTAAAGTAACGCATCGACAACAACGCACACAACAGCAAAGAGCTCTTCAACATCGTGAAGGAACTCTCCAACCCCAACTCCAACTCCAACGACATCCCACCGTCGCAAGACCTCTGCAACTCACTAGCCTCTTTCTTCCACAGTAAAATCGCAAACATCCACGACAGCTTCAACACCCAGACCCCCCCCGACATCAACAGACACCTCAGAATCACCACCCCCCAGCCACACACACCTCCTGCTCTCCTGGACCCATGTCAACAATGAAGACCCCTTCAAAATCATGAGCACCATCCACTCCGGGTCTCCATCCGACCCCTCCCCACACCACATCTTCAACAAACCAAGCACCATTTTTGCACCCCACCTCCGCAAGATCATCTGCATCAAAAGCATTTGTTGTACACACTCAGTCAGCAAATGGTCTCACACACTCAATAACTGAACTCTAGGCCAATGGTTTATATAAAAAATATGTTTGTTTTATTTTAGAACCAACAATAGGTATTACAATATACTATCTCAGAATGAGATGCTTTAGGTAAATACTTTTGCAATATGCAATTGACTTTTGTAGCTAGTAGTTACAGGTTGTTGCAATAGGCAACACAGTTTCAAACACAATAGTACATTGAGCTCAATGGAAGTTTTAAGTTATTTACAATAGATTACTTTCAGGATTAGTTTTCTAACTCCAGGACTGGTTCCTAGATTCAGTCCTGGGACAGTTCTTGGAAACAAGTGAGTAAAGTCGACTTAGTTATTGTTATGATTTTTAGGCAATATTTTGTTATTTTAAAAGTTGACACTTAGAAGAAATTTCATAGAAAACAATCAATGATTCCCTATGTATTCCAGTACTGGGCTCCTAGGCTCAGTACTGGGACCTCAATCTAAAACAGATAAGCAATTACGTTTTCAGAGTTGGTACGATTTTTAAAGAATATTTGTAATTTGCAAAAATCGACACTTAGAAGAAATTTCACAGAAAAACAGTCAATTATTTCCTATGGAAGAAAATTGGGTTAATGGTAAGTACGGTTGTTACACCCTCAGTGACACAGGGGCAGCCGGGTGCAGAGTGAGTTAGGCACAATGTTATCCTATGGGAGGGAGGGGGGCCTTGGTTGGTGGCTGCTGACTAGCAGGCCACGCGGCTGTGGGAGCTCGACTCCTGGTCACTTGCTCAGGGCAAATGTGGAAGTAGATAGGAGTAGAGGTTACACTGCCAGGGCCACTCGGGCGGCTGGGTGCAGGGTGCTTTTGAGCCTTCGGGCGCTCAATGGATTTCAATGGGAAAGCTCCTGGATGAACAAAGGCTGCAAGCTCGGGACGAAGATTCTTCAGGTGCTACCACCAATTCGAGAGGTAAGTTGGGTAGTTGGAGGATAGGTAGGTACCCAGGAGTTGGGCACAACAGGCCGCAGGGCGCTGGGTGCAGGGGTGCCTTTTGGTGTCGGGAAATCTTACCTTCTGTGGATCGCGGTCGGGGGTACCTGGTTCTGAGGCGGCAGGCGTCGTCAGGAGCATTGAGGTGAGTCCTTGGGTGCTGGATTCGAGGTCAGTCGCCGGGGGGACGTCCTCGGGGTCTTTGTTCACTTCGGCACAGGCCAGGCTTGGCGGGTGCAGAGTGTGCAGGATTCGCGGTTCCTGGCTGATGCCAGGGGTTAGAAGCTGGTTTGAGCAGAGCCTCTGCTCATGGGAGTCCCAGGTGCTTAGAGCCAAAAGGTAGCCAGGTCCTCCGGGGTTTGTGAGGTTGCTGGCCACAAGAGGTGCCGGGATGTAGCAGGAGCAGGTTCGAGGGTTGACTGGCCGTTAGGGCTGGGGCCAAAGCAGTTGGTGTCTTCCTCTTCTTAGCAGCTGCACGGCAGGTCTTCTTTCTTCTTGCTCTTCTTTGTTTTTCGAAATCTGGAATCTAGGGAAGGAAGGTTCAGGGTGCCCCTAAATACTAGATTTAGGGGTGTTACAGGTAGGTAGGCTGTCCGGTTTTAGGTTTAAACCTATAATAACTGATAAAACCCCACTGAAAGAGAAATAGCCCACACCAGTGAAAACATATAAACACTGTCAAAATACCTGCACAACGACAAACTAAATGCCATTCACAGAAAGGAAAAAGAGAGTGAAAGTCATTTTTTTTTTTCTTCCTGTAGGGGCCAATACAATGTAACTGTTATACAAGCTAGCAGTAAGAAAGTCTGGGCTAACATTATTCTGCTTGAGATTTGTTGCTTAGGGACACCACTAAAATATTATTTCTTCTTCCTTTCATTTTTTACAGTTTTGTGGTCTTTGGTCTAAAGATGCAGGGTTTAGAAGCATGTTTTAGGTCTTGTTTAATTATTTTATAAACTGTAGAGAATCAGGCAATATCAAAATCATATTTGATATTTTGGCTGCGTTTGATTCTTTTACTGATGGGTAAAATGGCTGGTTTCATTAGAATCTTTCCTAATATGGGTCATCACATTTACCCACAGAGAATAGGTAAAAACTCTTGATACATCAGCCCCCAGTTTCTAGTGAGTCCGTATTGAAAGTAGGCTAATTGCCAACACCTCAGGCTTCAAACATTCAATGCAAGGTATAGTGACGAGTATATGTGAAAAGAGCGTTATCACCAAGCATTTGGGATAGTGGTTAAAACATGACACCAGACTTTTGGAAAACATGGAACGCAGGCAGTGTCACTTGGAATGCTCTGCAAAAAAGGTTCTTTCTAAATTCAACAAAGATTGGAGTGATATTGTTTGTATTTGCAGTGATTCAGCTACGTATATGAAAAAGTTGTGTGATGACCTGTCAACATTGATACATGTAAGAGATCCTTGCCACTTGTCAGATGGTATGCTGAAAGCATCTTTCCAATCTTCAGAGTTAATGAGGAATCTTATGCACAGGAACTAAAACGCTAATTATCATTTTGTGCTTTGGGTGGCATCAAAGAAAGAGTCATCCCAACTGTGGCCAAATATTAGCTGATGGTTCTCAGTCCAAGGGGCTATGAATGCTATATTATCCATGTGGCAACCGTTTACAGAATTGTTGCTGAGTGATGATGCCAAAGGCAAGCAATGTGAGGATCTTTGGTTACATATTGATAGTGATGTGAAAAAGTACACTCTACTTCATTCTTAGATTTTTACAGGAAAAATACCTGCTGTAGTGGACATAATAAAAAAACTAGAGTCTGAAAACACCCTTGTCTGCCAAGTGTTCAGCGTAATTGGTGTAGATGTGAAACATCTCCTTGAGAGTAGGCTGGGCAACACCTTTAGTGACTTTGGCACTGCAACATGTTCCATGTTAGAGTGATTGCCACGTGGTAAGCAAATCAATGGTGAAGAGCAATTCAGGAACTTGTATTTTACAATGTATGAGAAATGGCTCGCAATGATGCATAGAAATGTCCCTTCACCCCCAATGGCATTTGAAGTGAATGAAACCTCACTGTGGTACTCTGTTCTAGATCCCTTCCGTAAAGGGGAATGTCTTCCGTAGTTTCAAAAGTGCTACTTCATTTATGACCGCTTCAATAATTTTGAGGGCATAAGCGCCCAGATCAGCACAAATATTGCAGGCCCTGCGCCGAGAATCACAATCTTCAAGTGAACCAGTATTGGCATGGAAAGCTATATCAGTGGCCAGAGTTAACAAATTATGTACTGGCTATTTTGGCATTGCCTATCTAAAGTGCCAATGTTGAGAGGGCTTTTTCACAGACGTTTACATGGGAAGGAAAGAGCGAGCGAACATGACCAAAGATTCACTGAAGAAGTATTGTATGGTGAACTACAATAAGTTTAATATGCAAAAATCTATTTAGACCTCATACACACTATACTTACACTGTCTATATACCATGCGCTATCAGTGCAGAAAGAAAGCAATAATAAAAGCAAAACGTTCCATAAACACTGGAAAAACACTTTCTATAGTTTTTAATGGCGAAAATGTGTACCCACTGATAACCACTGTTTTTTTAAGATATAGAAATCACTTGAAAACACTGAAAAAAACCACCAGAATTTACCAAAAATAGAAACTGAAAACAGGAAAGCCTACAGGTAGGTAAAGGGCAGGGACCAATGGGTCCCTGCCCTGGGGTGGGTACACCCCCTATCCTGTCACTCTCCTGTGGGAGGGGGGCAGTAGCCTAGTCCTGATTGGGCAGGTCCTCCCATCTTCAAGATAGCGAGTGCCCGGAGATGTGCCTCGCCTGCCCCACCTGTGGGGTGGGGTTGGCAGGCTGGCACATCCTCTGTCCTTATTTGGGGTTTCCGGCCAGTCTTCCCGCCGGAGTGGGGGTAGAACCGGTGGGGGCCAGTTTGCTGGGTACAGCAAGTGGCCAGGGGAAGCTCACAGAGGCAGCAGGCCTTTGAAGCTTCCCCCTGTCCATCCTGGGGGAGGAGACCTAGCACCTCACCCAGGATGTGCATTGTTGCAGGCCCAGGAGAGTGGGGGCCTGCAACAATGCAGGGGCTCTCCTACCCAGGGGTCCAGCAACATGTCTGCTGTGTGGCAGCCTCCCAGACCAGACGTGGATTGTAGGTAGGTTTCAGGGGGCATCTCTAAGATGCCCTCTGTGGTGCTTCGTACATTAAATCCCACACTGGCATCAGTGCGGGTTTAATGTGCTTAGAAGTTTGATACCAAACTTCTCAGTCTTCAGTGTTGCCATTATGGTGCTGTGGAGTTCGTGTTTCACGAGCTCTCAGCACCATGTACTCTTAAATGGCAGCACTGCACTTACAGGGCCCAGGAATGGACCTGGGTACTGTAGGGGCACAGGGCCTCTGCTCCCGTGCCCACACCATGGGCATAGGGCACCCAGCTAGAGGGGTGGCTGAAGTATGCCATGGCAGTGTAGGTTATGGGCATGGCACACAGGGATGTGTGCCATGTCGACTCTTTGTTTTGTCTTGTATCCGGACACTCAGCTTGCAAGGGCAGTGGGTGTGTGTTAGGGTACAGGGCCTCTAAGGGTGGCACAATGAGTGCTGCAGCCCTTAGAGGCCTTCCCTGGTCACAAGGCCCTGGGTACCATTTACCAGGCGCTGACATGCGGCCAGGGTTTTCCAATTTGGGTTTGAGGTTTTTAGGGAAGGAAAATAGGCCCTGGGCACCTGATTAGCAGGAGTCCAGGGCACACTCAGTCAAAGTACATTCAGCAATTCAGCAAAAAGTGGGGGCATGCCATGCAAGAAAGATGGCACTGAAATGGTTCAGGAGCCGACCTGGTAGATGTGATCCCAACCACTTACTCCATCCAGAGGGTGGCTAGGGAGGGACGCATAGGCGGAGGCCTGGCTGTAGTCTTTAAAGTGCAATATAAATGTTTGATAGAATCAGGCTTTAATCTACCTTCATGTGAAGTCCTCCAATTCAAATTAATCACCTCACCCACCTGCTCCTTTGGTGGGCTGCTGATATACAGAGCCCCAGGCCCCAGATACCCATTTCTCAGGGACCTTAAAATCCTTCTCGAACCACTGTTGCAAGAGAATCGAACAACCATAATGGGGGACTTTTAACTTCTACTTGGAGGAGGAGGATAATTATGATTCAAACAATGTACTAGAAGCGCTTGCTCATCATGGACTATCACAACTTGTCTCCTCCCCTACTCACAAGGCGGGTAACATCCTAGATGGGATTTTTACTAACAACCCCAAAGTGGTCTATCAAAACACACTTCCCGTCAGCTGGTCTGACCATGATGCAGTGGCTTTTAACATCTCATCAATATCAGTAGGCAATATCACAAATACGCCCCAACTTGTGGAGAAACATAGAAACTGGAAAGGGGTCTCTACTGAATGAAGACTGTTGTACACAAAAGACTCTCTCCTTCTGCTCCCTGGTACAATGAAAAACTCAGGACACAAACAATCTTGCCACCGCCACGAGCGAGCTTGGAGGAAAAACCAAGACAATCAAGATAGAGTCTTATACAAAATCTCCACCAAAGAATATAAACTCGCAATATTTGAAGAAAAAGCCAAGTATTGCACCCAGAAAAATGCTGCGTCCACAAAACAGCTGTTTATGCTAGTTCAGCTGCTCTCAGCCTCTCACTCCAGAGTGGAACCAGAGAGCTTGCAGGTGTTCTGCAATCAGCAAGCCACTTTTTTTTTACTCTAAGATTATGAACATCCACGCAGGCTTTGGGCCAACGCCGCCTACTCAGCTCCAGCATCCTCCCTCCCATGGATTCCCCTCCCCCCGTGTACGGCAGGACTCATTGCCAGACACGAGCCAGGAGACTAAGGGCTTCTCCGTCATCTCCACTCTCTCTCCTAAACTGGTCGAGCAATATCTCCTAAGAACATATGCAGGCTCGCCCTCCAAAGCATGCCCTCCTACAGTTCTCCATTTGGCCGCCAGCAACATAGCTATTCCACTCTATGAGCTATTAAACAATGTTATCCTTTCTGGGTCATATCCACAGAGTTGGAAGCAGGCCATTATCAGGCCTCTGCTGAAGAAACCAAATCTTGATATTACAGACTGTAAAAACTATTGTCCAATCTCCTTATTACCCGTACCTGCTAAGGTTCTGGAAATGCATCTTAATAGGCAGATGATGGAGGCTGCTGAACAACACTGGTTCAATGACGCCCAGTTTGGCTTCAGGAAACATGGGACAGAAACTGCACTAATCTTGGCCACGGACAACATTAGACACCGAGTAGATGAAGGACAAGGACTGCTTCTTATACTTCTGGATCTATCGGCAGCATTCAATACCATCTCTCCTAGCCTGCTGCTGGACAGACACCAAGGACTGGGTATCAGGCATCAAGCCTTGGTCCTTCTGTCCTCTTTTCTAGGGGAACGGTCTCAAAAGGTGAAGCTGCAGCGCTTCTATTCTGAAGCCTTCTCCCTGCTGTGTGGAGCTCCTCAGGGTTCCGCTTTAAGCCCCGCTCTCTTTAACCTTTATGTACCATCCCTAGCTAACATCATTCACTTCTGCGAAATGGATAGTGTGATACGCTGATGACATTCCGATCAGGTTAACAATTCCTAAGAATTCAGGATCTTTGGCTGAGAACGTTCAATGCTGTATGACTAAGGTGGCAGAATGGATGTCTACCAATTTTCTAAAACTAACTAAACTGGGGATAAGACGGAGGTGATGGTCTTTGGCCAAGGGGCAACAAGCTGGAACAACAGTTGCCGGCCCCATTCCTTCCCTAGAAAACAAGGCCAAGAACCTGGGAGTCCTGATGGACCCTGACCTCAATTTCGATGCCCAAACTAACCGTACTGTCTTCACCTGCACCTGGATCTTAAGTATGCTGAAAAAAATTCTTTCCCTGTGTTGGACCTGTCAGCCCTAGGGTGGTCTCCCCTTCTATTTTTGTATCATGCCTCATTTTTTCCACCCTCATTTTTATGTTGGACTAGGTCTCCGGGCGCCTTTTCATTGCCAATCAGTGTTAAGGTGCAGGTGCTTCCTTCTCCCAAGATGGCTGCCACAGACCCCTGCTACTGCAGGGTGGTCGTTTTTCATAGTAGCACCCTAGCTGCCAGGAGCTGGCTGGGACCCACAACAATGTTGCGACACCAGCCCGCCTTTTTGTCCCATAGGTAGAGTGGGGAAGCTCCTGGAAGATGCTGGAACCTTCTAGAAGGGAGGTGGGGTTTTACTTTTGCCGCCTTGGCTAGAGGTCACCTGACCTAGGGCTACTTAAGAGTGGGAGGGAAACTTTTGTGGTGAGTTGGCCATTGGGGTGAAGCAGAGCTGGAAGAATCCACCAGGAGTGTAGGCGGTAGGGCCTAGCCAGGGACTTATGCCTCTGAGAGTGACAGGATTTAGGTACTGCCTCTTAAGTGAGTGAGGTGCCCTGTGAATCCCACTGATCTTGCCCAGTAGTAGGAGGACCCAGAGACTCTCTGCCAACCTGACTAGGAAGGACCTAGTCGCCCTCTCCATCCCTACCCCTGTAACAGAACCCCTTAAGGGCGCCAGATACATCTGCGCCAAAAGACTTCATCTGTCCACTGAGAACTGAAACCTAACTTTAAGAACTGAGACTGCATGACAAGAGCGAGCTGTAAGCCTTGAATGCCAGAGCTGAGACTGCGTGTCCAAGCTACTCTCTTGAACAAAATACTAAGCCGATTGCCGAGACACCGGGGATCGACCAGGTACTAGCGCTGTGACCCCCGCGCTCCCTGCCCTGGTCTGGGACCCCCGGCAGCGTGCTCCGCTGAGCACCATATCCCCATCCTTAATTTGAGCCCCCCCCCCCGCGACGACGAAGCCAGCGCGCTCACCGCCGCGGCCTGGAGGAGTGCCCTGCTGTGTCGCGAGGCCCAGGCGAAGTCCGGGGGCCCCGTCGCTGCCGTGTGAGGAAGTGCGCAAGGTCGGGGCCGAGTTCCCCCAACGTCGTGAGGACGGACGCCTGCTGACGCCGAGACGGAGGTAAGCCCGGAGGCCGAGATCCCCCCTGGTGTGCCCCCTGCTGGTCTGGAAACCACACCGCACTTGGCCCGGGTTGTCCCCTCCGTGGGAGTCCCCTCCCCTGCCTGCGCGTCGGAGAGACCCCGCCGAGGGATCCTGTCCGTGTCCCCCCTTCTGTAATACTGAGCGCGGTGCTCTGTGACCTGCACCGGAGCATAGGGACCCGCTCCTCAAGCTCGGTCACCCTCCCCGCTGGAAGCCGCCCAAAGAACTGACTGACATTACCCTCGTGTGGCGCTTCACGCCACCGACCCTGCTTCTTCAGCCGGAGAGACCAGGAATGCGAGTAGCGCATTGTGTTATATGCTCTGCTCGAAAGTAAATTACATGCCAAGGAATGCGAGTAGCGCATTGTGTTATATGCGCTGCTCGAAAGTAAATTACATGCCAAGGAATGCGAGTAGCGCATTGTGTTATATGCTCTGCTCGAAAGTAAATTACATGCCAAGGAATGCGAGTAGCGCACTGTGTTATATGCTCTGCTCGAAAGTAATTACCTGCTAGGGGATGCGAGTAGCGCACTGTGTTATATGCTCTGCTCGACCGTAGTTACATGCCCAGGAATGCGAGTAGCGCATTGTGTTATATGCTCTGCTCGAAGGTAATGATATGCAACTGATTACGAGTAACGTGTTGTGATAATTGTTCTACGCAACCGTTTCCACATGCAACTGATTGCGCGTAGCGCTGTGTTTTATATGCCTTGCTTCACAGTACTAGGGGCCAGTGGTCACGAGGGGCGCTCAGTTCGACAGGCGCCATGTTGGTGAACCCAATGTTTCCCCCTTACAAGTATAACGCTGTGTTAGACGGCCGGTTCAGGGAAAGACGTGACGTAAGCGCGCGCCGCGCTAGAATCTCCCGCATTTAACCAGCGGGCGTGGGTACATAAACGAGGTTAGGCACTGCATAGATATCACCAAGAGTGTCGTATGTACTGAACGATGGTATTATGATTCATGTATTACCTTGTTATTTCCTGAACTGCAACTGACCAGCTATACTTGGATAAACTTGAAGTATTTGCATAATTTAAACGGTGTGGCGTCCCTTATTGTGTGTGACTCTAGTCCATGAGAAGCGTGTGGTGTATGGTTGCTTAACACATAGCCCTCTGGTTGCCCGACCGGCTCGCGCCACGTTACCGCCCTTAGGGCCTGGTGACCCCAGATTCCTACACCCTGCACATAAACAGCTCATCCTTGGCTGGATTACTGCAATTCACTCTACCTAGACTCAAACAACAATGTGCAGCACAAACTCCAGCTATTGCAAAATGCCCTTGCAAGACTGGTTCTGGACATTCCCAAAAGACATTCTGCGGTGAAGGGACTGAAAACCCTACACTGGCTCACCATTAACAAACGCATCAGCTTCAAATCTTTATGTATGGTGCATAAGGCTCTCTATCTACCCTACGAGACTGAAATCCATTTTCACCTGGTATTCCCCGGGCAGATCCCTTCGCTCATCCTCTAATCTATATCTCCATGTACCCGGAACAGTAAGGAAGAAATGGGGCGGCAGAGCCTTCTCTACGGCTACCAGTAAACTCTGGAATACCCTGCCGATAAACATTAAAGCCATTTCCCAGCACCTCCCTTTTAGAAAGGCCTTAAAAACTTGACTATTCTGCCTACAGACATCCCCAATATCACCCTCTTGCAGGTACTTTCTTTCTGGACGGTAGTCTATAGCGCCTTGAATTCCTCTAGTAACTGCTGCGCTCTATACATTCAAAAATCAAATCAATGTTATCCAATGGAGGATAGGGGGCCTCCGGTTGGTGGCTGCTCATGAGTAGGCCTCAAGGCTGTGGGAGCAAAGCTCCTGGTGTTAGGCTCAGGGCAAAGGGGGATCCGAGGTAGCACCCATGGTGCACCCGCATTGGCACAGGGGCGGTTGGGTGCAGGGTGCTTTATTGGCATCGGGTGCCCAGTTTTCAATGGGAGGTGCCAGTTTTGGATTTTGGCTGCAGCCTCGGTCCAGGAAGACTTCCGGGAGGAATCCACAGCTGGGCAGGTAAGTTGGAGGGCTCAGGACGTAGGTGCACCTCAGGTTCTCTTCTCCAGGGCGCAGGGTGGCTGGTTGCAAGGGTATCTTTTGAGGTCGGATTTCACTTTACCGAGCCACTTGCGGTTGGAGGGTTCTCCATACAGAGGCTGCAGGCAACATCGGGGAGTACTGGAGGCTTCAACCCACGGTGGACTCTGGAACGCTGGGAACCTTGCTGGGACCGGTGGGCCAACCGGATTTGGGCTGCAGGCGTCGGGTACTGTGGTGGTTCCAGGCGTTGGATTTCTTTGTCCTCAGCAGGCTCAGAGTCTGTCTTGGGCGTTTCTTTTGAACAGAGCTACTGTTCACAGGAGATCCGGTCTTTGTTGAAGGCAGTCAGTCCTCTCAGAGGTTCTGGAGGTCTGACTGCAGGACAGGCAACTTTTGACGCAGGATCTTTAGAAACTGCAGACAGTCCAGTAGGGCTGGGGCCAAGTCAGTTGTTCTTTGCAGTCTCTGCTGCTGGGCGTCCTCTTTTGCCTTTATTAGGTTGCGGGAATCTGTCTTCTTGGTTCAGGGTTGTCCCCTAAATACTGTATTTAGGGGCAGTTTTAGGGGTCTCGAGGTCATTAGCTAATGGACTAACTGACCTTAGGGTGACTACACCCTCGGTGTTCTCACCCCATGTGGGAGAGGGGGCACAATTGATAACCCTGGTTGGAGAGTGCCTGCCATCTGCAAGATGGCGGGCACTGAAGAGTGGGCTTCACCTCGCCTCCCAAATCTGAGGGGTGGGGTTGGCATAGGTAGGCACACCTTCTGGGATGTTCTAATATTTCACGCTGAAAAGGAGGGGAGATAGGAAGGTGGCCTGCTCCTGATAGCAGGAGAGGCTGGGGGTCGCGTTACAAAGGGGGCGAGGCCTTTAAAGCTCCCCTGCCACAAATGGCTCTTCCTGACCTGGGGAAGTTGTGAACACCACCTCACAAGAAAGGCTTTGTTTCTGGGTTCAGGGAGAAAAGTCTCCCACCCCAGGGGTCCAAAAACATGTCCTGTTGTGGCAGGCTGGTGTTTACCAGTCAGGGAACCCACCAGAGGCTGATTGTGTTTCAGGGGACATCTCTAAGATGCCCTCTGAGTGCATTGTATAATAAATCCCACACTGGTATCAGTGTGGGTTTATTATGCTGAGAAGTTTGATATCAAACTTCCCAGAATTCAGTAAAGCCATTATGGTGCTGTGGAGTTCATAATGACAAACTCCCAGACCATATACTAGTTATGGTTTTACTGCACTTACAATGTCCAAGAATGGACTTAGAAACTGTAGGGGTACAGTGCTCATGCCACTGTACCCTCACCAGTGGTATAGTGCTCCCAGCTAGAGGGGTGTCTTATACCATAGGCAGTGGGTTGCAGGCATGGCACACAGGTATGTGTGCCATGTTGACTCTTCACTTTTCTCTGCACCAAAACATGCAGCCTGCATTAACAGTGTGTGTGTTAGTTAAGGTACAGGGCCTCTAAGGGGGTGGCACAATATGAGCTGCAGCCCTTAGAGGCCTTCCCTGGGCGAATTGCCCTTGGTACCCATGGTACCTTTTACAAGGGACCAGAGAAGTGCAAATTAGGGGTACAACGGTACTGTTTTGGGAAAGAACACAGGCCCTGGGAACCTGATTGGCAGGGACCCAGGGCACATCAAGTCAAAGTGCATCAGAAATCTGGCAAAAAAGTGAGAGGTTACTGCAACAGAAACTCAGCTTCCTACAATTGGGAGTGATGGGATCTGTATCATTTGAGTCCCATGGATCAGGATACCCTAATGGTTCTCCTAAACCCTCAGGGTGTTACCTTGTTGACCCTGGAGACGTAGCATCAAGGGGCTTAAGATGTGGCGATGAAGGAGAATAAGGGAGGTGGTGGACGTGGTAATGATGGTGGGGAAGGTGGAGGAGGGGATGCTGGTGATGCAGGATGCGGAGTAGGGCTGGTAGTCTTGTCCTTTGCCCTCTTTTTGAGAGGCACTGGCACATCCAATATAATCCTCAAAAGCCAACTGCTGCTTAGGTGGGGGAGAGGCAATTATTTGCCCAGTGCCTTCTTGAATATGGATCTTTCTCTGTTTAATGTTCATTTTGTCAAGGATTGGCTCAGTCGGAGACATAAAAATTGATTAAAGCTTTGGGGTTTTCGTGTCTTTTTTTGGATCAAAACTTTGGAAGATGAGGAATGCTTTGTGGTCAGCACCGAGGGAGCTGTGGTTGGTTGCCGATTCGGCCTTGAAGGTGGGGTTGAGACTAAGGAATGTGCTCTATTCGAGGAGACCGAAACTGAGGATTTAACCTGGGAGGAACCTTTTGCTGCTGGGCCCAAAGGTGGGGCATCTGAAATATTTTTTCGGATCAGACCATGCCAGGTGGCAGTGGTGGTCTGGCGACCTCTAATAGTAGAAAGGGTGAGTGTTTGGAAGGCTCTTTAGGTGGTGGAACAGAGTCTGGGTTGACGGTACTCACGCGCTGCCCGAGTGGCAGGGTGTACTCCAATTTCTCCTCCACATCGGAGCCAGAAATTTCCTTGACGGAGAAAGCTTCTTCTTACTCTTCGGCAGCATGCTCTTCTCTGAAAATGTCAGGAGTGTCGTCGTCAGTGCAACAAGACATTTCCAGCTGAGGCGTCCTTTGATCCCAGAGATTCTTTTTCGAATGGAAAGACTTGCACACGTTGCAGTCAGCCTTGCGGTGATTGGGCCAAAGGCAAAAACTGCACACCCCAGATGTTGGTCAGTGTGTGGATACTTGGAGTGACATTGCAGGCAAAATTAAAAAGGTGTCTGCTTCATTAGGAACACCTCTTCAGCACCGACTGTGCATGTGGAGTGGTAGGCCTGAGATAGGCAGTGATCCCAGGGGCTATCAGTCAGTGTCCAAACCAACAAACTTTTGAAGCGGCGCAGAAATGGAAAAGCACAATTAGGATAGGACCAAAGACATGAAACGAACAGAGTTTAACACGGCGGAGAGACAGAAGTCCGAAGCAGACGGCAGAGAGAAAACAATCTAACAAAGGAGAGGAGGAGTCACTCTACCTTGTTACTTGGAAGAATTCTTCTAAGAAAAATACATTGCACAGCTCCAAAACATACTGGATGGCAGCAGTATGCAGAGCATGTGCATCTACAGCCATAAATGCCATAGAACATCTTTCTTGTTAGTCTTATTCCTTAGATACAGTATAAGGATTTTAATCTCTTTTTTCCACATATGATGGCTAAACTGCCACAGTAGAAAATAGCTTTGGTATGGTAGTCACTGTAAGGACATGTTAACATTCAATTTCTACATGTATTGTATTGTAATTGTATTTATATAGAGCTTACTACTGCTGACTAGGTGTCATAGCGCTTTTTCAGCGAGTAGCACACTACTCTGGAACCCAAAAGGATTAGGGTTGAATTAGTATAGTGAAATATGAAAGTAATTTAAGTGGTGGATAGGTTAATCAGTTATTTGGATTGAGAAGGATAGCGGAGGGATAAAAGAGGGGAAAAGGTTTGTATTCATATAGTGCTGTTACCCCTGATGGGGTGTTGAAGAGTAGCACGCTATTCCAGACCCCATAAAAGATTTAAGTTGAATTAGTATAGTGAAATATGAAAGTAATGTGAGTGGTGGATATGAGTTACATGGCCTACACAGGGGTGACATTAATATTTAGAAGAGAGGTTTTGCCCTGTCAGAAAGGTTTATTTGGGCAGTTCGAATTGCAGGTTTTACACTGCTACAGTAAGGCTACATTGGCAGGTCAGAAGCCATGTTTTCTCTACCAGTAGTGGATGGGACAATAGGTGCAGCAGTCCACTAGTGGCATTCAAATTCCAGCCCTGGGTACACTTTGTAACATATACTGGGGACTTCTATGCAAGTTAAATATACCAATAAGAAATATGCCAATTCGACGATGTTTAAAGGGGAAGCACAGGCACTTTACCACTGGTAAGCAGTGCTAAACTGTATGGAGTTCTAAAGTCAGCAACAATACAGAGTTCAGCAAAGCGTGAAAAATCTGCAGTGACCATGCAGAAAAGGCTGATTATTTACATTAGGAAATATGCAGACAGAGGTATAAGTATCTACAACAATAATGGGGAAAATAATTTTAAAGAGCCTATGCCAAACTGCAAATCAAAGTAACCAGTGAACACTACTATGTAAAACATTCAAATGCTAAACAGGAAACAGGTACCCTGCACTCATATTTAAGACTTACACACGAAAAGACAGCAAATTCTAATGCAGGATGGATTCTGGAACCCTAAGACCTAAGGTGCTTTATATTTTTCTTGTGGACTGACTTCAGCAGGAGAAGCAAGGTTATAGGTATCCACCCTATCTTAAGCAAGTAAACTCATCTGGAGCCACTGATTTGATAAAGGGCCGCATTCTAGTCCCTGCATTCATCCGCATTTTAGTCCCTGCTCCTGAATGGTCTAGGGATGCGCCTTGCACCAGGAAGGGAAGTCTTCAATGTTGTACGTGTTTTCTAGATCATATTTGATATTGGGGAAATTTACAGAGAAGAGCAAACTGTGTGAAGAACTCAACATTCGAAATCTGGCAAAGGTTTATGTTGTCACTGATCAGCTGAAAAACGAAAACAAGTGGCAAGGAATGGAGTGTGTTAGGCATGCCTGGCATCATCATTCCTCACAATTTGTCAGAAACTCCAGGTATGCCAGACTCAAATTTTGGAGGAGGCTGTTTTGAGAAGGCACTGGGGATTATCATACCAATGGTTACATTTCTAATCCCAACAAGGTTCCTGGAACCTGTGCTAGGATCCGGAGGGATACACTACTCCGCTCGGATTTTCACAGGAAATCCTTTACTGGAGAACAGCCAGTGACTGGCACAGCCATCTTACCTCATCTTTCATTAAACACAACCCCAGTTCTGAAAGTTCTGCGGCTGCAGGTGCGGGTGCAGGTGGTGGCTGGGCCTCTGTTGCCATCATTTCATCCTCTAGGTAGAGAGAGAAGTTGCAATCACTCACAATTAGATAACTGACATTTTATTGTTCACCATTAGTACCATCAGGTTAGTTGATTGCATCTGGGGTCAGCTTTAATGACAAGCTGAATCTAGAGTCACATGTCAACAAGCTGGTGGGGAGCTGCTATATTCTTATCAGAGAACTACGGAAGGTGCTGCCAGTGCTTCCAGCCCAGGCCAGAGCCTTAGTGGTCAGGAGTGTCATCTTGAGCTGCATGACTACTGTAAAGCTCTGCTACTGGACTCTCCGAGATATTTACTTGATAGTCTTCGGAGAATTCAGGTGGCAGCAGCAAAACTGGCATTAATGAGACTACGTCTGTCATCTTCGTCCCTGGCTTTGGCTGAGTTGCACTGGCTCCCGGTGGCCCAAAGGGTACAGTTAGGCTGTCCGGTTTTATTTTTAAACCTATAATAACTGATAAAACCCCACCGGAAGGGAAATAACCCTCACCAGTGTAAACATATAAACACTGAAAAAAACCTGCACAACCACAAACTAAATGCCATTCAAAGAAAGGAAATGGAGAGTGAAAGTCATTTGTATTTCTTCCTGAATGGGCCAATACAAAGTAACTTTGTTATATAAGGTAGCAGTAAGAAAGACTGGGCCAGCATTATTCTGCTTGAGTTTTGATGTTTAGGGATGTCACTAAAATATTGTTTTTAGTCCTTTTTCAGTTTTGTGGTCTTTGGTCTAAAGATACAGGGGTTAGAAGCATGTTTTAGGTGTTTATTTATTTGATAAATTGTTAAGAATCAGGAAATCTCAATCATATTTGATTTTTTGGCTACGTTTGAGTCTTTCACTGACAGGAAAAGGAATATGCTACTTACCAGTATGCATCTGTTCTTGGCATATCAACAAAAGGAAGGAGCACTCAACATAAGAGTCATATCAAACCATAATTAATGTCCATTCATATTTCCAATTTATTCCAAATAAGTAAACAGACGGCAAACAGCCTTATGTTGAGTGCACCTTCCTTTTGTTGATATGAATCTTGGACCTTTATAGCATCAATCAACGACGGATGCTGGAAGTGGATGCACCATTTTGTGGATAAAACAACATTTTGGGAATTTATGTGCTTAACCTTTGTCTGTCGTTGGTGGCGTTTTTCTGTTCTTGGCATGTAGAGCTGCAGATCTACACACTTTTGCATAGATCGCCATCTGGTGTTGGGCCCGGATGTTTGCAGTTTGTTTTTCCTCTTGGAAAGTCTTTTGGAAGTCACAAGGTCGTTGACTCCTCCTTTGGATCGTATTGCGCATGGGCTTCGGCTCCATCCTCAGATTGTTTTTCGCCAGCAGGGAAAGATGGAGCGTAGTAGTAACAGTGAAGAAACCCATGCGTGTTGTATCTAAATAAGATAGACTGGAACAGATACAGGTAGCCGGGGAGGCGGGTGGGCGTGTGTAGATCTGCAGCTCTACATGCCAAGAACAGATGCATACTGGTAAGTAGCATATTCCGTTCGAGGCATACGAGCTGCAGATTACACACTTTTGCATATAGCAGTTCCCAACCTTAGCGGCGACCACCGGTATCTGCTGCAGTGGTTTGAAATAGTGTTTTTAGTACAGCCTGGCCCACACTAGCTTGTTGCTTGGTTTGCACATCTACACAGTAGTGTTTAGTGAAAGTGTGCGGTGTTCACAATGTAGCTGCTTTGCAGATATCATCTAATGGGATGTTCCCTAGAAAAGCCATAGAAGCCCCTATCTTCCGTGTAGAATGGGCTTTAGGGGGAACGGATAGCGTTCGTTTTGCTTTGTGGTAGCAAATCTGGATGCATTTTACAATCCACCTAGCTATTCCTGATTTTGAGATGGGGTTGCCCTTGTGTGGTGGAGAGAAAGAGACAAACAGTTGTTTGGTCTTTCTGAAAGGTTGTGTTCTTTGGATATAGTGAAGTAAGGCTCGTTTGACATCTAGCGTGTGTAGAGCCCTTTCTGTAACAGTCTGAGGTTGCGAGAAAAATACCAGTAATTCTACAGATTGGTTTAGGTGAAAAGGGGAAATGACTTTAGGTAGGAATTTTGGGTTGGTACGGAGAACAACCTTGTTCTGGTGCATTTGAAGAAAAGGTTCTTGTATGGTAAGTGCTTGTATCTCACTGACCCTTCTAAGGGAAGTGATGGCTACAAGGAAAGTTGTTTTCCATGTGAGAAATTGCAGTTCGCATTTATGTAAAGGTTCGAAGGGAGGCCCCATTAGCCTTGTGAGAATGATATTTAAGTTCCACACAGGTGAGGGTGGTACTCTGGGGGGAATTATTCTTTTTAGGCCTTCCATGAAGGCTTTAATGGCAGGTACTCTGAAAAGTGATAGGTGCGGTCTGTTTTGTAGATAAGCTGCAATTGCTGCGAGGTGTAGCCGAATGGAGGTATATGCTAGATTACACTTTTGTAGGTGGAGTAAGTAGCATATGATGTGTTGTACAGACACGTCTAGAGGATTGATTGTGTTGTTATGGCAATAAACAACAAATCTTTTCCACTTGGCAGCGTAGCAGGCTCTAGTGGTAGGGCGTCTAGCTTCTCTGATGACGTTCATACAGTCAGGGGGAAGATTTAGGTATCCGAATTCTAGGATTTCAGGAGCCAGATCGCAAGGTTGAGCTGAGCTGGGTCCAGGTGCCTGATCTTTCCATGGTTCTGGGTTAGGAGGCATCGTGAGAGGTGCAGCTTTTGGTGTGGTACTACCGAGAGTTCCAGCAGCGTGGTGTACCACAGTTGTCTGGCCCATGTTGGAGCTACTAGGATCAGCGTGAGGGAATGCTGTTGTAGCTTTCGCACCACTACTGGAATTAGTGGGAGAGGTGGAAAAGCGTACGCAAATTTGCCTGACCAGTTCATCCATATCGCATTTCCTTTGGACAATGGGTGTGGGTATCTGGCGGCGAAGCTTGGGCATTTTTTGTTTTCGTGGGTGGCGAATAGGTCTATTTGTGGATGCCCCCACGTTTGGAAGAACGGGTGAAGAACCTGCGGGTGAAGTTCCCACTCGTGGATCTGTTGCGTCTGTCTGCTGAGCAGATCTGCCATGGTGTTTTGGACTCCTGGGATATGTTGGGCTAGGAGAAAGATTTTGTGTGGAATTGCCCATCTCCATATGCTCTGTGCTAATTGAGAGAGATGTGGAGAGTGTGTGCCGCCTTGTTTTTGAATGTAATACATGGCCGTCATGTTGTCTGTGCGAATGAGGACTGCCTTGCCTGAAATCTGTGTGTGAAAAGATTTTAGGGCTAGAAAGATTGCTAGTAACTCCAGATGGTTGATATGGAGTAACTTTTGTTGCGGCCTCCATGTGCCCTGCACTGTGAGGTGTAATAGATGAGCTCCCCAGCCGGAGAGCGGTGCGTCTGTTAGTATTATTTGTGGAACCGGGTCCAGGAACGGTCGACCTTTGGAAAGGTTTGTGGTGTTCCACCACTGCAGAGCGCGATGGGTACGACCGTCTACCAACACCAGATCTGTCAGTTGCCCCTGGGCCTGGTTCCACTGGCGCGCTAAGCACTCTTGGAGTGGACGCATCTGGAGTCTTGCGTGGGGCACTATGAAAATGCAAGAGGCCATCATCCCTATCAGTTGCATAAACACTCTTGCTGGAAGGGAGTGTTGAAGTATGAATCTTTGTCGCAAAACCTGAATGCTTGCAATCCTGGCCGGATTGGGGTAGGCTATTGCTTTTGAGGTGTCTATGGTGGCACCGAGGTATTGTTTTATGTGGGATGGTGTTAGCTGGGACTTTTGGTGGTTCACTGTGAAGCCTAGTTGGTGAAGTAGTTGGATTGTAGTGGCGGTGTGGTGTACACATTGGTTGTAGGACGTGGCTTTTATCAGCCAGTCGTCCAAGTATGGGAAGACGTGAATGTGCGGTCTTCTGAGGTGTGCCGCCACTACCGCTAGGCACTTGGTGATTACCCGTGGTGCTGTTGTGACTCCGAATGGGAGCACCTTGAACTGGTAGTGTTGCCCGTCCACTACAAATCTGAGGTACTTTCTGTAAGCATGGTGTACTGGAATGTGGAAGTATGCGTCTTTTGGGGGGGAGGGTAGATGTTAATTCCAGGCAGTATCCTGACCGAATAATTTGTGTCACCCACTTGTCTGAGGTGATGGTCTCCCAGACATGAAGGAAATTTTGAAGTCTGCCCCCGACCGGAGTGGGATGGTCTGGAGGGAGCGGGGGGAAGTCATTGGGTAGGCAGTGTGGCAGAGCGGGCGGTATTTGTTTTGCCTCTGCCTTTATTATTATTGCCCCTATAGCCGCCTCTTTGATAACCCCTTGTGAAGGTGGACTCAGTGGGGGATTTGTAGGAAGTGGACGCGTTATCTGAGGAGTAGCCTCTAGATGTACTCCGAAAGGAAAAGCGGCGAAAAGAGCACCTAGGAGGGTGTGACTGCAGGGCTCCCATGGACTTCGCCGTATCAGTGTCCTCCTTCATTTTTTCGAAGGCCTCATCTACCTTTGGGCCGAATAGGTGTTCTTGGTCAAAGGGATGATTCAAGATGGAGGCTTGTACCTCTGGTTTAAAACCCGATATTCTTAGCCAAGCATGGCGACGGAGGAGGACGCTAGTATGATTGGCCCTGGAGGCTGTGTCTGCTGCATCTAAGGCACAGCGTATAGAGGTGCTAGTTATTGTCTTACCCTCTTGAATTAATTCATTGGCCCTAGTTTTATATCTTTCAGGGAGGTGGTGCATTATGGTTTCTAATTCATCATAATGTGCCCTATCGTATCTGGCCAATAGCGCTTGGGTGTTGGCGATACGCCATATATTGGCTGCCTGTGACGCAGTGCGCTTTCCTGATGCGTCCAGTAGCTTTGACTCTTTGTCAGGTGGTGGTGGTTCGACTGACGCCTGGGAATTTGATCTTTTTCGTGCAGTGGAAACCACTAGGGAATCTAGTGGCGCTGGCCCTTTGATATAGGCAGGATCTGTGGGGGCAGCTTTGTATTTTTTCTTTATGCGTGGGTTAATGACCCTGGCCCTGACTAGGTCCTTAAAAACCTCTGGCGCATGTTTTACCACCCCCTTAAGCATAGGTAGTATGGAGGTAGACCTATGTGTGGTATCAAATGTGTCGAGGAGGAAATCCTCCTCCACTGGGTCAGTGTGCAACTCTACCCCGTGATAGTGTGCCGCCCTTTGAAGTAGGTGGTGGAAACCTAATGAGTCTTTCGGTGGAGATGGCCTGGAAGGGTAAAGGTCATCTTGTGGGACGTCAGGAATATCTGGGTTATTGTAGTCGTCCCATGGGTCTAGAGATCCTTTAGGGGTGGGGTCTTGGGGCACATCCCCTGTGTCGTGATATGAGTCCCCTTGATCATCATCGTCTGGAGACGGGGGCGGAGAGCGATGAGGTGGGGGTGGAGAAGGCGGAGGTGGAGAGGGTGGAGGTGGTGTGGAAGGTATTCTGAAAGGGGAGGTAGCAGAGTCCTTCCTCTTTGGAGGTGGAGGTGGAGGCAGAGCCGGTTTGTCCAAATGTCTCTTTTTGGAAGAGCGTGCCAAATGTCCAGTTTTTGGATCCCTGGTGAGAGTTTTTTGTAAGGGATCCGGTGTAAATAGTTCCTGTGACAGTGTTTGGTCCGTCGGCGCCGAAGTCTTCGGGGCAGATGACTTTTTAGGCTTGTCCGTGCCAGTTTGCTTAGCACTGGGCTTGGGACCCTCCGATTTCTTGGTCGGCGCCGAGGTGGGCTTCGGCTTGGAAGTGTCGGTGCCGAGGGCCTTATGGGGTTTGGTCGGTACCGAAGATGGCGTCGGTACGGAAGCGCTGGGGTTCGACCCTGAGGGCTTCGGTGCGGAGCTCGGTGTCGAGGTAGAGGCCGGTTTCTTTTTCGGTGCCGAAGTGTGTTTCTCGGCACCGCTGGCAGGCTGGCTCGAGCCCGAGCCGCCGGAAGGCTTATTTGGCTTCTTTACCGGGCCCGAAGGTGGGGTGTGTGAAGCAGTGTCTCTGGTCTTGCCTAGGCCCGGAGGCAAAGGCGTGACCGAAGCCTTTTTTGGTGTTGGCGCAGGTGTGTGTGTGTGGGGGGGGGGGGGGGGGGGGTTATATTACTCACGATCCTCTGCGCCGGAGTGATGTCCTCCACATCGGAGTCGTTGGCCTCGAAAGTACTGACGAGGTCCTCTTCGGTGCGCTGCTGTCCCGGATCTTCAATGTCGTCTCCGAAGATATCGACTGGAATGGAGGTCGAGGAGTGTGCCATGTTTCGTCTGGCTCTTCGGTCCCGAATAGTCTTTTTCGATCTGAAAGCCTTACAGGCCGGACAGTCTCGAGCCTCGTGTTCAGGGGAGAGGCAGAGGTTGCACACCTCATGAAGATCGGTGTGGGGGAATTTGGACCCACATCGAGGGCACTTCTTGAATGGAGTTCTTTCCATCAGCCGGGACCGGAGCTTGGGTAGGCCCGAAGGCCGCCGTCGACGACTGGAACCGAAGATTTGTCGATGAGAAGGTGCGTTGATTGAGGAGATCGCGATCGAAACAATACCGCGATGTGAGGTGAGGATTCCGATTCGATCGTCGAACTGGAAAATGTTCGGAACCGGAGCGCGAAGATTACATCCGAGCCAGATGGCGGAAAAAAAACAATCTGAGGATGGAGCCGAAGCCCATGCGCAATACGATCCAAAGGAGGAGTCACCGACCTCGTGACTTCCAAAAGACTTTCCAAGAGGAAAAAAAAACTGCAAACATCCGGGCCCAACACCAGATGGCGATCTATGCAAAAGTGTGTAATCTGCAGCTCATATGCCTCGAACATGTAGGTTTCATAAGAATCTTTCCCAATATGTCCCATCACATTTACCCACAGAGAATGGGTAAAAACCCTTGATACATCAGCCCCCTTTTCTAGTGAGTCAGGATTGATAGTAGGTGAATTGCCAAACACCCCAGGCTTTAAACATTCAATGCAAGGTATAAAGGCAGGTATATGTGAAAGAGTGCAGTCACAAAGCATCAGGGATACTGGTTAAAACATGACACCAGACACTTGGAAAACATGGAATGCAGTGTCACTTGGAATGCTGCTGCAAAAAGAGTGATATTGTTTGTATTTGCAGTGATTCAGCTATGAAACAGATGGCAACCTACACTGTCGTCCGGTGGAAAGGGCTTCATAGGAGACAGGTCAGGATCATTCCATGTGGGGGAATTGGTATTATAATCTGCCCAGGGGTCTTCGTGTGAGTCAGTACGCGGGTACTTCACGTTGAACAGAGGACAGAATTTAAATGGAGTCCGTTCCATCGGCTGCGAAGTGGACGGACGCTGGTAGGCCGGCCAGCCTTCCATGAGCTACCCGATCGAAAGAGGGTTGCTTAAGTAAATACAATACGCGGAGAATGGGATTACGCGATCGAAAACAATACTGTCGAGGGTGAGTGTGTTCCTCACCGAGGGAAACCAAAGAAACGTGTCGAACCGGAGCGCAGCAATTCATGTCCGAACCCGATGGTGGAAAAAACCAATCTAACAATGGAGTCGATGCCCATGCGTACTATCACCGAAAGGAGGAGTCACCTACCTTGTGACTGGAAAGACTTCTTCAAAGAGAAACAAACTGCAAACATCTGGACCCAACACTAGATGGCATGAGTATGCAAAGCATGTGATCTACAGCTCACATGCCTAGAACTATGTTATACATTCCTAAACTTATGTCAGAAATTCCCACTTCTGATCAGTTTTAGTATACAAGGTCTGCTACTTGTCAGGAGAGGTTCTGCAAGAGACGGTCTTACCTACTGCCATCACACTTTGCAGATGCTACATATCATCTGAAGCTGATAAAGCTGAGACCCGGAGGAAGATCGCAGTGTGCATTTGCCATTCGCAGAGAACATGGTCTTTATGCCTCTGCTGATAAAGACCGCCTTTGCTGTCAACAAGGTAATCAGTGTGGGGGGCGCGGCTAGGCAGCCAAGATGGTGGACACACCTTAGAGGCGCTCCGCGACCTGCCCTTATTATCCTGAGTTTTATCTTGCAACAGAGAGCCATCATAAACAAGCAATAAACCGTCTGGATTCCACATACTGATGCAACAGGCGATGACTGGAATAGTTGATCAAAGAAATCGTGATCAGGCGCACAGCGAAAGAGCACCGTTGGCCGTGCGATGTGAGAGGCGGCTCAAGAAGCCAAACTTGAACTGTTCCTGAACTGCCTACCCAGTCCCCTGTCAGCGCTTACCTCTCGGCATCCGCAGGGTGGAGACGGCCGGAGAAGCAATTAAGACAGTTGCGGCTCAGATCGGCTGTGAAGCACTGCTGCTCCGAAGATCAAGCTGCCCGGCAGTGCTGGGCTCAGCTCAGCTTGTGTTGGGCACTACACCGGAAGACCTAGAGAGCGGAGCAGACCATGGGCCTTCGTCCCCTTTTGAGAGCAGAATCGAGACACTGCCGCTTCATCAGCAGCGAGGAGCAACGGACAGGGCGAATGCCAAGAACATCGCTGAGTCATACCGGAAGGCAGCAAACATTGGATGTGACGAGCGGGGGAGTCGTGAGAGCGTACAGAAAAGGCCTGGGGGTTGGCTTAGACCCAGGCCCGAGACAAGTGTGGACGCTGGGGGCACCACTCCCCTTCCTCTTCTCCCTGGCAGCCTGTCACATTGGTGATGCGACTGATTCGACATGGGCATCAGAGGTGGTCTCGGCTATCGCTGACAGTTTTGCTTCATCAACACTTCGTCAACTACACACTTATCGTGAAGGATCTGCTCAGCGCAATATACCAGTGCTTCACTGCCACTTGACCCGTTGGAATAGTCTGGGCGGCAAAGGTGCTAGGAGGGCTAACACTGACTCAAGGTCAACTACGGTGCCACACAGAAATCCCTACACTGCTCCATGGAGCAGAAACAGTGAAAGCCCAAGGAAGTAAATAGATCAACTACGCCGCGAGGAGGATCGTGAATCATGTTCGCACACCCCACTACAACAGCTGTTGAACCGAGTGGGAGGGAAGAGTGGTGCCCTCAAAAGCCGTTACACACTCTTCTGGTGCTTCATGGGACGCGCACGCAAGCTGGGCTCGTTTCCTCTGGGGCTGAGAAGAAGAAAACACGGGAGGCAGGCACACAGTGTTTGCAGACAAACCACTTATAGCTGTGCCCCATCTACATTCACACCCTGGGACCCACCGGCCGCATGCCCACGGCTCAGCAACTGGCAATAGGTCACATACAGTCCAATACTCCGAAAGTAGCGTCTCGCTCGGAACCAAACAGAGCACTCCCAGCGTAGGCAGTTTCAAGCACTGACACCCTGCACCTTGCACTAGCCACGAAAATACAGTATTGAGTGCAGTAGAAAAACTTGGTACAAACCTGCACTTCGTTGGAAGTCAAAATTGATTAGGTCGCCACGGACTTCACATTGTTGCATGCAGATCACCGCAAGCTAGTAGACAAGGTGCAAACCAATGACGCTGCGCTCACGTTACTTGGAACATTTACTAACTTATACACAGCCACATTACACAGCCTCCTAGACAGAGTACATGTTCTGGAAGAAAGACTAGAAGACGTCAAAGGCCGTCATGGCCCAAAAATATACACGGGGTGGGTCTACCCGAGGATACAAAAGGCCGAGATCCGGTATCATATATGCAGAAAACTAGTTGAAAGAGCTGATGCCAGAAAATACACTGCCCCCTCAATTTATAGTGAAGCGGGCACACAAGGTGCCGTCCCGCAAACCGCCTCCTGGCGCGAGTCCCAGGCCATTCTTGATTGGACTATTGAATTTCAGGGACAGGGATGTAATTTTGAAAGAAATATGTAACTCACCAGAAATAACTGTGCAGAATGCGTGTCATGTTTCCTGATTACACAGCACAGGTGCAAAGACGCAGGGGGTCCTTTCAGTCGGTGAAGCGACAGCTCTGAGACCTTTGAGATACACTAGTCTCTGCTGTTCCCAGCCTGACTTAAGAGTGATAGCAAAAGATGCCACTCACTTCTTTAACTTCCCAACAGAGGCTTGAGGCTGGGCGCACTGCAGCTGATGCCCAGGTGAAGCTGTGTCGAGATAGAGGCAACCGTAGACGCAGCAAACCTAAGGATGCGGCTCAGGCAGCCCCATCAAATGTGGTCCCTGACCTGGAACAAATCATTGTGGAACGGCAAGAGGCATTACAAGTGGCAGCTGCAATTAGAGACCGGATGCACAGCTCAGATCAGGAAACAGGATCATCAAAGTCTGTGAATGAAAAGGACTGGACTCACCAACCTCAGACGATATAATGTAGCTACTTGCAGATTGTCGGCGGCCTGCAAGGACACCTACGGACCTCCACGTACCTTTATCCTAGCTGGGCCCAAATACCCAGGCCCAGCCAGCGGACACTAAAATGCCAAGCCACCCGCTCGCTGGGACACAGGGGTGTGGGGTCATCACTTGGCGTGAGGCCTGAGGGACGGGCTGATAATCCTCTAGCTGTATAGGACTCTTCTGATTTTATATTGTAAGGGCACACAAGGAACACCATTAATGCACACGCGACCCCGACACGGGTTATATTCTAAAGCATCATGTTACCAAGCCATAGTTTGGACGGGCCTTGTTTCGGGTCTGTTCTTCTACAGTTACACATGTTTTAGTGCTATACCCCTCTTTTCTTTGCACCTCCACCGGTACTGTGAGCACTATCCAAACCCACGCATTCAAATGACCATTACCAACACACAGCGATCAGGTTGCCTACAGCTCACGAATGTCCCACGCAATTCCAAACATTTCATATGGCACAAATTAACGTCATCACTTGGAATGTGAGAGGTCTCCACACTCCAGCCAGGCAGTACTCCATATACACATACCTACAACGCAGGACAATCAACATAGCATTACTGCAGGAAATGCACATAACACAACTGGAAGCCACTCTACTTCGCCAACGCTGATGAGGTAAAGTATTTAGCACTGACTTCTCCACACAGACAAGGGGGTCGTTGATATGGGTCCAGGGTACACCCTTCACAGCTGAGGAGGTAAAGATGGACCCGGATGGCAGATACGTTTTTGTTAAAAGTCGGTTAAACGGCCAAATCCTCCTGATAGGATCCATACATGCCCCAAACATTGAACAGGCAACATTTCTCAGTCATTTCACACACACACACTCGCCCCCTGGAGTGGGATTTCCTGAATGCTGAGACGGGACTTCAACTAAGTATTGGACACCGCTCTGGACCTCTAATTACCTCCCCTGGAGCACACGGTTGCGTCCTCAAATGCCCGCACACTCAACGCCTGGCTCACACACTGGTTATTGCTGGATGTATGGCGTGATCGCAATCCAGACGCTTGCATATACTATTTCTACTCTGACGCACACGATCTCTCTATGAGCTCACCCTCACTACTGCCCCTCATCAAGCAAACAGATTATCTGGGTCGCACACACTTTGATCACAACCCACAACAGATACAGCTTAACTGGGATATCAGTCCACCACCGGTTCCCACCTGGCGCATTCAACCAGTGGCACTGGAAGATCTGGCATTCCGGGCTTCCCTTGGGGCAGCCACGGCGGAGTACTTTGGCATTAATGCGAACACTGCTCACAACACATCTCTTGAGTGGGAAGCGTTCAAAGTAGTCATCAGGGGGCACAGTTTGGGCCTTACATGGAATATACACAAACAGCTGACTGTTGACATAGGGAGGCTAGAACGAGGGTTGTTATCACGTGATTCCCAGGCGGCACCAAGCGTAGGAGATCCACAGGGCCTAAGCAAGATGTGCAGCGAGCACATGGAATTACTGGAACCGTTGAGGTGTTTAATTTACGCAGCACATTTAGCATGCACGCATGCAGCCTCCGACAGACCTGGAAGACTGATAGCATGGCTGCTACGCCAGGAACAATCAAGACACTCCATACATGCTATATGCACTGCAACAGGGCCCACTGTGTTCACGCAGCACAAAATACATGCAGAAATGACAAGCCATTACACCGCCCTATACGAAACTATCTCACACAATCAGGTATGCACAAGCATGTTTCTAAATTCCATACACCTGCCTGCCATAACACAGGACCAGTGCGCAACACTAGGCGCACCGAACAAGATGAGATTAGAGGACTCATAACCGCACTGGCACCGGGGAAAACCGATGGGCTACCCGCAGAATATTATAAAGCATATGCGACGCGCCTTTATGCTTTATATACCGCCCCCCGGAGGATGCTGCCCTACCTGGGCTTCTGCGGCTTGATCATGTCTCTACCAGATGAGGCGTTACAGAAGAGAAGTAACTTGTCCATCTGATAGAGACATCTAGCAGCAGATTCCTTACCTTTAAACAGATGCCCAAGCAATACGAGTCCCGGAGGAAGGACTGTGGAACGGATCATACAAGAAAATCCGGGCAGTAGTGTCTGGCAAACGTGTGTAACGATACCCACATGGCAGCTTGGCATATGTGCAAAATGGGAACACCACGCTGGATAGCCGTGGGGGTTGCCTTTTACCCTGGTGGAATGGGCCCCAAGCCCTTCAGGAGGCTCCTTCTTCGCTAAGGCGTAACAAATTTTTATGCAGAGGATATCTCATCAGGATATAGTCCTCTTCTGGACAGCACGACCTCTCTTTGTGCCCACGTACCCTATAACGAGTTGGTCATTGTAAGAAAGTGCCCTCTTTTTGCATGGTTGTCCCCATTTTTTGCCAAACTTCTGATGTACTTTGAGTGTGCTCTGGGCTCCTACCAAACATGTACCCAGGCCTATGTTCTTTCCATAAACTGCATTGAGACAAAAAACAATTAACACTCTTTGGCCAAATATCAGTCCCTTGTAAATGATACCACAGGTACCAAGGACACTGTGGCCAGGGAAGGCCTCTAAGGGCTGCAGAAATTATAGTCCCACCCTTAGAGGTCTGTCTGTCTGTCTCTCTGTCTCTCTCTCGTGTTTTGGTGCAGAACAAAGTGAAGAGTCGATATGGCACACATCCCTGTGTGCCATGCCAACAAACCACTGCCCTGGCATAGGTCAACCACCCCCTCTAGCTGAATGCACCATACCAGTGGTGAGGGTACAGGTGCAAGAGCCCTGTGCCCTACAGTGTCTAAGTCAATTCTTAGACATTGTAAGTGTAGTAATGCCATTAAGAGTATATGGTGCTGGGAGTTTGTCATTACGAACTCCACAGCACCATACTGGCTTTACTGAAAACTGGGTAGTTTGGTATCAAACTTCTCAGCACATTAAACCCACACTGATGCCAGTGAGGGATTTAATGAAAAATGCACTCAGAGGGCAGCTTACAGATTGTAGTGAGGACATGGGGTTAACAGCGGACATTGCTAAAGTTAGCATAAGTTAGTATATGCTTGACCGCCATTTTCTGCCTTTTGCACGTGTTACTACATGGCTCTGTTCTCGTAAACACTCTGCTTGCGCTTTTTTTTCACATGAGAACTGTCTGCCTTTCACACATCTAACTGTACACTGTGCTCCTCGTCTGCACAGCGTTTGAGGTCGAAAAACAAAGTATGCTGTTGATTCACTTTGGTCAGTCCCACGCCCATAGACATAACATGGAACGCAGCTGCACTACTGAAACTCAGGTGCTTTTAATATGGCATTACATGCATGAAGAAGCACTTGGTGAAAATCATTCCAAAGAAGAAGAGCTTTGCTTGTCCTGAGATATAAATCCTTGCATCTAAACTTGGAGGTATGGGGTCCCCCTGACAAAGCCTAGAGGTCTTATATAATTATAATAAACTAGCTCATAGCAAGGGGAGGGTGGTAAGGCGCTTTAGTACTGTTTCCACTGTCATAATACGGTTTCCCCTTTTGTGCTTTATGGAATTGTAACAATGCTGATTATATTTTTCTTATGCATTTTGCCGCTAGTATTGGCTTGTGTACTGCATTATAGAGCATGTTAGTTAAAATAAACATTTTAAACTATACAGAGTCTCTGTTTACTCACGTTGTGGACAATTAGGAGTGTTTGAACGAAAGAGTGTTTCTCTTCCCACAATTCCGGAGAGGGTCGGAGTGACATGTTCTAAGAAGTCTAATCATTGGTAGCTTTGCTGTAGTACTGAAAACGAATGAGACACTATAGCTAGTCGGATTGCGGTTCTGGGCACTGAGGTGGGTTTTTGGTACACCACTACACACCGAGGTCCTGGTTTCCTGCGCATAGTTCTGTGTATGTGCAGAATCCCTGCAACAAGATGCCCCCTGAAAAAACAACCTAACTGAGTGGCTGCTCGCCAGCTGCCACCACCAGATATGTTTCTGGACCCCTGGGTCGAGAGCTTGCTGCTCTCGGGGGTCTGAAACAATGCACATCCTGGGAAGAGGTGCCAAGCCTCCTCCCCCAGGATTGGCAGGGTCCATGAAGGGGAAGCTTCAAAGGCTTGCCGCCTTGGTGAGCTACCCCAACCCTTTGCTGCTTCCAGCAACTCGCTCCCAGCGGTTCTGACACCCACTTTGGCCTAGAGTATCGGTGGGAAAAGCAAGTGAAGAAGCGAGGTGTGCCCACCGTTGCCAACCCCACCCCTCAGGTGGGGGAGGCGAGGTGAAGAACAAGTCTCGTCCCGCCATCTTGCAGATGGAGGGACCCAGCCAACCAGAGAGGCATATGGCCCCCTCCCACTGGAGGGTTGCATAATAGGGAGTGTACCCACCCAAAGGAAGGGACACTTTGGTCCCAACCTTTACTTTCCTCTAATGCCCTTAAATCTAGTATCTAGGGGCAACTTCGAACCTTGCCTCCTCAGACAAGAACTGACCAGAAGAAGAGAAGAAGGGCTAAAGAAGCCGTGCTGAACTAAGAAGAGCAGTACGCCCACTGACATGGTCCCAGCCCTACCGGCCAGTCCCCACCTCAAACCTGCTACAACGAAGTCCCGGTGTGTCCTGCAGTCAGCAGCCTCAAGAACCCGAAGGACCTGCCCTGCCTTCCAAATCCAAGACTGTCTCCTGTGAGCACCAGATTTGTTCACCCAGAGACTCTGGCCCCAGCAAAAACCGCGAGTGTGCACCACTCTGCACCAGAAGCCCACGTCCTGAGTTTGACTGGTCCAACACCAGGAGGAGATCTCCCCTGTGATCCTGGACCAAGATCTGGTGATCTTTGACCTGCCTTGAATCTCCAAGTGAAGCCTGCAGCCCCTTTCTAGAGTATCCCTCCAACCGTGACCAGAGCTGGTAAGAAAAACCAGACGCCTAAAGACACCCCTGCACCAAACGTCCCATGGTCTTGGGTGGCCCAACCGATGGTTTCCCAGCATCCCAACTTATCTCTCCACCAGTGGTCAACTCCAGAAGATCTTCGTCCCCGAGCCTGCAGTCTTTGTTCCAACCGGAGAATCCCCATTGAAATCAACAGGGCATCCAACACCATAACAGCACCCTTCACCCAGCCGCCCCTACGGGTGTACTTTGGGTGCTAATTCAAACCCCCTTTTGCCCTGAGCTTAACACCAGGAGCTTTGCTCCCACAACCTTGTGGCCTGCTCATAAGCAGCCACCAACCAGAGGCCCCTTACACCCCATTGGGAAATATTGGGCCTCAGCACTCTGCACCCAGCCACTCTAGTGCCGCTGAGAGTGCTTTGAGAGTGCATGCTTGACCCTGGGGGAACCCTGGTTCTAACCCCAGGAAACCAACTCCCAAGTACTTACATTGAAAATGATAACCACATTTCTTTCCATAGGACTGCATTTACTGCTTTCTTGTGAAAATAGTTTCAAGTGTGGAGTTGGTTTTGTATGAGAACTAGAAAAACTGCAAATATCTAAAACCGGCTTTAGTTACCCTTTCTCTACTGTGAGAAAGTGCCATCTTTCTTGCATGGTATGCCCCCACTTTTTGCTGAATTGCTGATGTACTTTGACTGAGTGTGCCCTGGGCTCCTGCCAATCAGGTACCCAGGGCCTGTGTTCCTTCCCTAAAACTGCATGAAGCCTAAACCCAATTGGCATCTCTGGCCACATGTCAGCCCCTGGTAAATGGTACCACAGGTACCCAGGGCACTGTGACCAGAGAAGGCCTCTAAGGGCTGCAGCACTTATAGTGCCACCCTAAGAGGCCCTGTACCCTGACACACACACACACACTGCCTTTGCAGGCTGAGCGAGAACAAAACAGAGTCGACATGGCACACATCCCTGTGTGCCATGCCCACAACACACACTGCCCTGGCATACCTCAGTCACCCCTCTAGCTGGGTGCCCTATGCTAGTGTTATGGATACAGCTGCAGGAGTCCTGTACCCCTACTGTACCCAGGTCCATTCCTGGGCACTGTAAGTGCAGTGCTGCCATTAAGAGTATATGGTGCTGGGAGCTCGTCATCACGAACTCCACAGCACCATAATGGCTGCACTGAAGACTGGGAAGTTTGATATCAAACTTCTCAGCACATTAAACCCACACTGATGCCAGTGTAGGATTTAATGTAAGATGCACGACAGAGGTCAACTTAGAGTTGCCCCCTGAAGAACAAGTTACTTACCTTCGGTAACGATGTATCTGTAAGAAACATTAGTTAGTTAGATTCCTCACCTTAGAATATCCCCAGGCGTCAGACTGGATCCGGAAGATTTTTTCGTCAGCAATACCCCTTGCGCGTCGCTAGGCGTCGTCTGCGGCTCCGCGTCTGTCGTCGGCGTCGTGCGCCGGGATGACGTCGGAGTACTTAGACGCCGCCCTCGCGCGCTGACGTCAGTTCTTGTACATAGCTTTCCGCGCCAGGAACGCAGAGCCATGCAAGAGACCGACACTGGTGCCAAAAATAAAATCTAGGGGCCTGAAAAGGATAACCTTAACCCTAGATGTCAGTTCGCAGAACGGGGAGGATGGGTGGGTTGGTGAGGAATCTAACTAACTAATGTTTCTTACAGATACATAGTTACCGAAGGTAAGTAACTTGTTCATCTGAAAGAAACACGTTAGTTAGATTCCTCACCTTAGAATAGATACCCAAGCAATACCAACCCCGGTGGCGGGTCTGCGAACCAAGATCACACCAGAAAGTCCTGGAGGACAGAACGGCCAAAGAAGCCATCCCTCCGGACTTGGCTGTCTAGGCAATAATGCCTGGCAAACGTGTGTAGCGAAGCCCACGTAGCCGCCTGACAGATGTCCTGCAAAGGGACTCCGCGTCCCAAAGCAGTAGTAGCCGCTGTAGCCCGAGTAGAATGGGCGCGCAGCCCAACAGGAGGGTCCTTTTTCGCCAAGGAGTAACAGATTTTGATGCACAAAACAACCCACCGGGAGATGGTCCGTTTGTGCACAGCTCTTCCCTTCTTAGCACCCACGTATCCAACGAAAAGTTGGTCGTCCACCCGGAACTGTTTTGTGCGGTCCAAATAAAAGGAGAGCGCACGTTTTGGGTCCAGACTGTGGAGCCTTTCTTCCTCTTTGGAAGGATGCGGAGGCGGAAAGAAGTCACCACCTTCGGTAGAAAAGAAGGACGAGGCCGAAGGACAACCTTGTCCGGATGAACAAACAGAAAAGGAGGCTTGGACGACGGAGCCTGGAGCTCACTCACCCGTCTAGCCGAGGTGATGGCTACCAGGAAAGCAGTCTTAAGCGTCAGAAGACGAAGAGGACAATTGTGAAGAGGCTCAAAGGGAGCGCACATCAGAAATGTGAGAACAAGATTCAAGTCCCACTGAGGCATTACGAATGGAACAGGAGGGAACGTATGAGTAATGCCTTTAAGAAAGCGTTGAACCACAGGGGACTTGAAAAGAGAAGGCTGATCAGGAAGCCGCAAGAAGGCAGAGATGGCAGCAAGATAACCTTTCAAGGTGCCCAGGGCAGAGCCCTGCCGGGCCAAAGAAAGAAGAAAAAGGAGAACCTCAGAAAGAGGGGCGGAAAGGGGATCCACAGCCTTTGCTGTGCACCATGCCACAAATTTGTTCCACCGGCAGGCGTATACCGTCTTTGTGGAGGGACGCCTGGCTGCCAGAATGATATCACAGACTTCAGGAGGCAAGTCAAATAGCATCAACTGCCGCCGCTCAATCTCCACGCATGGAGGTGGAGGCTGGACAGGTTCGGGTGGAGGACCGTCCCCTGCTGCTGCGACAGAAGATCCTCACGAAGGGGCAGACGTATCGGAGGATCGGTCAACATACTGAGTAGCTCGGGATACCAGTACCTTCGTGCCCAATCCGGAGCCACCAAGATGACTTGGGCCCGGTCGTGCCTGATCTTCTTCAGCACTCTGGGCAGAAGTGGTATAGGCGGAAAGGTGTACAACAGACCGCAACTCCACTCGTGACGAAAAGCGTCGCCGAGCGAGTGCCGCCTTGGAAATTCCAACGCACAGAACTGCTGACATTGCGCGTTCTCTTCGGTGGCGAATAGATCTAACCAAGGCTCTCCCCACTGCTGAAAGAGACCTTGCGCCACTTCGGAGTTCAGACGCCATTCGTGATCCATCATGCACCGGCGGCTGAGTTCGTCTGCTCTGGCGTTCAGAGAGCCCGCCAGATGTTGAACCACTAGGGTGACGCCCTGGTGTTCCAGCCACGTCCAGAGGCGCAGAGCCTCCTGACAAAGGGTCCACGAACCCACCCCGTTTGTTGCAATACCACATGGCGGTGGTGTTGTCCGCGAACACCTGCACGACACTTCCCCTGACAGAGGGAAGGAAGGCTTTCAGTGCAAGCCGGATCGCTCTCAACTCCAACAGGTTGATGTGGAGGCGAGACTCCGCCGGAGACCAGAGGCCTCTGATCTCCGCCTCTCCCATATGGCCACCCCATCCCAGGAGGGACGCATCCAGCACTACGACATGCTCCGGTTGGGGAAGGGAGAGGCTCTTGCCCTTGACCCAATCGCGGTCCGTGAGCCACCACTGCAACTGCTGTGCAGTGCCCTCCGAGATCAAGACATGGTCGGACAGGTTGCCGTGATGCTGGGCCCACTGAAACTTCAGGTCCCACTGCAGAGCCCGCATGCGCCGCCTGGTGTGATGCACTAGTAGGATGCAGGAGGCCATCAGCCCCAGAAGCCGCAACACTAGCCTGACCGAAACCCAGGATAGAGGCCGAAAGATGGGAATCAGGGCCTGAATATCCCGGACCCGCTGTTCCGGCGGATAGACCCGGCACTGCGCCGAATCGAGAACCGCTCCGATGAAGAGGAGCTTCTGAGAGGGACTCAGGTGTGACTTCGGCACGTTGATGGAAAACCCCAGCAAATGCAGGAGATCTGCCGTAGTCTGGAGGTGGGAGACTACTGCCTGGGGCGAGCCCGCCTTCAACAACCAGTCGTCGAGATAGGGGTAAGACTGGAACCCCTGATCTGCGCAGATGAGCTGCGACCACCGCCATCACTTTCGTGAACACCCGAGGGGCACTGGTAAGGCCGAAGGGGAGCACTGTGAACTGAAAATGCTCCTGGCCCACCGTGAACCGCAGGTAACGCCGGTGGGCCGGCAGGACGGGGATGTGGAAATATGCGTCCTTCAAGTCCAACGCTACCATCCAGTCTCCAGGGTCTAGAGCAGCTAGAACCTGAGCCAAAGTCAACATTTTGAACCGTTCCTTCCGGAGGAAGGCATTGACTTTCCTGAGGTCCAAGATAGGGCGTAGGCCCCCTTTGCCCTTCTTGGGAACCAGAAAGTAGTGGGAATAACAACCACGACCTACTTCTGGGCTCGGAACGCGCTCGACGGCCTCTTTGGCCAAGAGGGCCGAAACTTCCTCTCGCAGAAGATTCAAATGATCCTCCGAGATACGGTGGTGCTGCGGTGGCATGGCTGGAGGGGTCGTCTCGAAGGGGAGGGAGTAGCCCCTTCGGATGATTTGCAGCACCCACCTGTCCGAAGTGATGGTACGCCAGTGGAGCAGGTGATGGCGAACTCTGCCGCCCACTGGCGAGGAATGGGCCGGAAAGCTCGGACTAGGAAGGCTTGGAGGCGGATGCTGCCGGGGTGGATGTGGGCTGACCGCGTCGGCCTCCAGAACCGCCTCGCCGGAAACCACGTCCGCGACCGCGCGCAGGTTGGGTCTGCGGCTGGTGGCCAGGCAGACGTGAGGAGGCGCCCCTTCCTTGGCCACGAAAGGGGCGAAAAGCGGAAGTTTGCGATCGCGGGGCCCGAGAGGCCCAAGGACTTGGCCGTAGCCCGGGAGTCCTTAAAGCGATTCAGCGCACTGTCCGCTTTCTCACCAAAAAGGCGAGTGCCATCAAAGGGCATGTCCATGAGAGTGCTCTGGGCATCCCCCGAAAAAGACGTGGACCGCAGCCAGGCGTGACGTCTAAGCGCCACCGTGGTAGAAATCGCCCTACCCAGCGAGACTGTCGTGTCAAGCCCACATCGAATTGCATGTCATGCTGCATCCCTCCCATCGGCCAGAGCCTGGGTAAGTTGTGTTCGGGCCTCCTCCGAGCATAGGGGCAGCACGTCCTCCACCGTATCCCACAGAGAGTGGGAATAACGGTCCAAAAGACAAGCGGTGTTTAAAGACCGCAGACCCAAAGGGAGGAGAACAGCTTTTTGCCAAACTGTTCCAGTCTCTTGGAATCCCAGTCCGGCGGGGCGGTCGGGAAGGAGGATTGGGAGGTAGAAGCCTGGATAACCAGGCTCTCGGGGGTGGGGTGTTGGGACAGAAAACTGGGGTCGCCCGGAGCAGGGCGGTGGCGCCTGGCGACGTTCCTGTCCACAGGAGAAACTGTGGAGGGCTTGGACCAGGTGCCCTGCAGAACGTCAATGAGGGCCTCATTGAATTGCAGCAGAGGCTCAGTGGAGCTTGCTGCAGACTGAAGCACCTCGGTGAGGACGTTAGTCCTCACAGCCACGGCAGGCAGCTCGAGCCCAGGGGCTGCGGCCGCCTTGCGCAGCACCACAGAGAAAGCAGCACCCTCCTCCGATGCCACAGTCGGAGGAGAGATGAATCCAGTGTCTGGTGAGGTATCCAGACCACTGGCCTCCCCCAGTTCATCTGCCCAGTCCTGTGACAGCTGAGCCTGAACGGCCATAGGCTCCTCGGACTCCTCCCATTCGCCCCCGTCATCCGATTCCATGGACGCGGAGCCGCAGACGACGCCTAGCGACGCGCAAGGGGTATTGCTGACGAAAAAATCTTCCGGATCCAGTCTGACGCCTGGGGATATTCTAAGGTGAGGAATCTAACTAACGTGTTTCTTTCAGATCCTAACCTACAATCTACATTCTGTCTGAGAGGCTGCCACACAGCAGACATGTTGCTGGACCCCTGGGTAGAGAGCCATCCGCTCTCCTTGGCCTGCAACAATGCACGTCCTGGGCGAGGTGCTAGGTCTCCTCCCCCAGGATGGGCAGGGGAAGCTTCAAAGGCATGCCGCCTTTGTGAGCTTCTCCAGGCCACTTGCTGTACTCAGCAACTGGCCCCCACCGGATCTGACACCCACTATGGCGGGAAGACTGTCGGGAAACCCCAAGGGAGGAAAGGGGGAGTGCCAGCCTCTGCCAACCCCACCCCTCAGGTGGGGGAGGCGAGGTGAAGCACATCTCCGTGCTCTTGCCATCTTGAAGATGGGGAGCCCTACCCAATCAGGACTAGGCTACTGCCCCCCCTCCCACAGGAGAGTGGCAGGATAGGGGGTGTACCCACCCCAGGGAAGGGACCCATTGGTCCCTGCCCTTTACCTACCTGTAACGCCCCTAAATTTAGTATTTAGGGGCACCCTGAACCTTCCTTCCTCAGATTCAGATTCCGAAACAAGCAAGAAGAAGAAGAAAGAAGACCTGCCGTGCAGCTGCTAACAAGAGGAAGACACCAACTGACTTGGCCCCAGCCCTACAGGCCTGTCGACCCCCGAACCTGCTCCTGCTAAACCCCGGCGTCTCCAGTGGTCAGCAACCTCAAAAACCCCGGAGGACCTGACTGCCTTGTGACTCTAAAAGACTGGGACTTCCACGAGCACTGGTTCTGCTCAAAGCAAGTAACAAGCCCCTGGTGCCAGCCAGGAACCGCGACTCCTGCACACTCTGCACCCGCCAAGCCTGGCCTGTGCCGGAGTGTACAAAGACCACGAGGACGTCCCCCGGCGACCGAGACCCCAAATCCAGCACCCAAGGACCCACCTCGACACTCCTGACGACACCTGCAGCCTCAGAACCAGGGACCCCTCCAACCACGACCAGCTGAGGGTAAGATTTCCCGACGCGAAAAGACACTCCTGCACCTGGCGCCCTGCGGCCCCCTGTGTCCAGCTCCTGGGTGCCTACCTAACCTACAGCTTCCCAACTTACCTCTCGAAGTGGTGGTCACACCTGAAGAATCTTCGTCCCCGAGCTTGCAGCCTTTGTTCGTCTTGTAGCTTCTCCATTGAGCGCCCGATGGCTCTAAAGCACCCTGCACCCAGCCGCCCGAGTGCCCCTGGGAGTGCAACCTCTGTCCTATTTTTCTTCCCCACTTGCCCTGACCAAGTGACTAGGAGCCCAGCTCCCACAGCCGCTTGGCCTGCCTGCTAGCAGCCACCAACCAAAGGCCCCCTGCCCACCATAGGCTAACATTGGGCCTAACTCTCTCTGCACCCGGCTGCCCCTGGGCAGCTGAGGGTGTAACAACTGTACCTACCTGACCCTGGGAGACCCCTGAGTCTATGCCCAGAACCTTAACTCTGCCAGTCAAGTACTTACCCAAAAGCCGTTAACTCACTTTTCCTCCGTAGGGTAACATGGACTGGTTTCACTTGGAAATTCTTCTAAGTGTTGAGTTTTGAAACTTTAAAATATTCACAAAAAATCAGCCGATCGACGAAAACAAAATTACTCACCTGTTTTCAGGAGAGATTCCAGTGCTGGGTCTTGGTGCCCAGCACTGACCCTGAAAAGTAATTACAACTGTACTTACTGCTAACTTGATTTTCCTGCATAGGATAACATTGCCTGGTTTTCAGCAGAAATTCTTCTGTCGATTTTTGAAACAAACAAACATTCCTTAAAAATCGCCTGTGTAACAAAAACGATTTCTTTCAACTGTTTACAGGAGATGCACCAGTGCTGAATCCAGGATCCAGCACGGAGTAAGAAAAAGTAACGATAACCCTACTTACCCGCTAAGTGTATTTCCTCCCATAGGATAACATTGGTGATTCTATGTGAAAAAGTTTCCAAGTGTCAACTTTTAAAAATACAATAGTATTCCTTAAAAATCATACCTGTAACCACAACGTACTTACTTACCTGTTTCCAGGAAATGTCCCAGTCCCGTGGTTAGAAAAGTAATCCAAAAAGTAATTAATTGCATTTACTTAGAAATTCCCATTGAGCTCAATGTTATAATTGTGTTTGAATTGTGTTGCCTATTGCAACAACTGTACCTATTGCGTTCAAAAGTCTATTGCCTATTGAAAGTATTTAACTAAAGCATCTCATTCTGAGAAGGAATATGCTACTTACCAGTATGCATCTGTTCTTGGCATGTAGAGCTGCAGATCTACACACTTTTGCATAGATCACCATCTGGTGTTGGGCCCGGATGTTTGCAGTTTGTTTTTCCTCTTGGAAAGTCTTTTGGAAGTCACAAGGTCGTTGACTCCTCCTTTGGATCGTATTGCGCATGGGCTCCGGCTCCATCCTCAGATTGTTTTTCGCCAACAGGGAAATATGGACTGTAGTAATAACAGTGAAGAAACCCATGTGTGTTGTATCTAAATAAGATAGACTGGAACAGATACAGGTAGCCGGGTGGGCGTGTGTAGATCTGCACCTCTACATGCCAAGAACAGATGCATTCTGGTAAGTAGCATATTCTGTTCGAGGCATATGAGCTGCAGATTACACACTTTTGCATAGACTATATAGCAGTTCCCAACCTTAGCGGCGACCACCGGTATCTGTTGCAGTGGTTTGAAATAGTGTTTTTAGTACAGCCTGGCCCACACTAGATTGTTGATTGGTTTGCACATCTACACAGTAATGTTTAGTGAAAGTGTGCGGTGTTGACCATGTAGCTGCCTTGCAGATATCATCTAATGGGATGTTCCCTAGAAAAGCCATAGAAGCCCCTATCTTTCTTGTAGAGTGGGCTTTGGGGGGAACAGATAGCGTGCGTTTTGCTTTGTGGTAGCAAATCTGTATGCATTTCACTATCCACCTAGCTATCCCTGATTTAGAGATGGGGTTGCCTTTATGAGGTGGAGAGAAAGAGACAAACAATTGCTTTGTCTTCCTGAAAGGTTGTGTTCTCTGGATATAGTAAAGCAAGGCTCTTTTAACATCCAGTGTGTGTAGAGCCCTTTCTGCAACAGTTTGAGGTTGCGAGAAAAAAAACGGTAATTCTACCGACTGGTTTAGATGAAAGGGTGAGATGACTTTGGGTAGGAATTTTCGGTTGGTACGTAGGAGAACCTTGTTCGGGTGCATTTGGAGAAAAGGTTCTTGTATAGTAAGTGCTTGTATTTCACTGACCCTTCTAATGGAGGGGATGGCTACAAGGAAAGCTGTTTTCCATGTGAGGAATTGCAGTTCACATTTATGCAAGGGTTCAAAAGGTGGTCCCATTAGCCTTGTGAGCACTATATTTAAGTTCCACACAGGTGAGGGTGGCACTCTGGGGGGAATTATTCGTTTTAGGCCTTTCATAAAGGCTTTAATGGCAGGCACTCTGAAAAGTGATAGGTGCTGTCTGTTTTGTAAGTAAGCAGCAATTGCTGCGAGGTGTAGCCGAATGGATGTATATGCTAGGTTACATCTTTGTAGGTGTAGTAAGTAGCATATGATGTGCTGTATGGATGCGTCTAGAGGGTTGATTGTGTTGTTATGGCAGTAAACAACAAATCTTTTCCACTTGGCAGCGTAGCAGGCTCTAGTGGTAGGACGTCTAGCTTCTCTGATAACATTCATATAGTCGGGGGGAAGGTTAAGGTATCCGAACTCTAGGATTTCAGGAGCCAGATCGCAAGGTTGAGCTGAGCTGGGTCCGGGTGTCTGATCTCTCCATGGTTCTGGGTTAGGAGGCATGGTGAGAGGTGTAATTTTTGGTGTGGCACAACTGAGAGTTCCAGCAACGTGGTGTACCATGGTTGTCTGGCCCATGTTGGAGTTACTAGAATGAGTGAGGGAGTGCTGTTGTAGCTTTCGCACCACTAATGGAATCAGTTGGAGAGGTGGAAAGGCGTATGCAAATTTGCCTGACCAGTTCATCCATATCGCATTGCCTTTGGACAATGGGTGTGGGTATCTGGCGGCGAAGCTTGGGCATTTTTTGTTTTCGTGGGTGGCGAATAGGTCTATTTGTGGATGCCCATACATTTGAAAGAACTGGTGAAGAACTTGCGGGTGAAGTTCCCACACGTGGATCTGCTGCGTATGTAAGCTGAGCAGATCTGTCATGGTGTTCTGGACTCCTGGGACATGTTGGGCTAGGAGAAAGATTCTGTGTGGAATTGCCCATCTCCATATGCTCTGTGCTAGTTGAGAGAGCTGTGGAGAGTGTGTGCCGCCTTGTTTTTGGATGTAGTACATGGCTGTCATGTTGTCCGTGCGGATAAGGACTGCCTTGCCTAAAATCTGTGTGTGAAAGGATTTTAGGGCTAGAAAGATTGCCAGTAGCTCCAGATGATTGATGTGGAGCAACTTTTGTTGCGGCGTCCATGTGCCCTGCACTGTGAGGTGTAGTAGATGAGCTCCCCATCCAGAGAGCGATGCGTCTGTTGTCAGGATTATTTGTGGAACCGGGTCCAGGAACGGTCGACCTCTGGAAAGATTTGTGTTGTTCCACCACTGCAGAGAGCGATGGGTGCGACCGTCTTCCAACACCAGATCTGTCAGTTGCCCCTGGGCCTGGTTCCATTGGCGCACTAAGCACTCTTGGAGTGGACGCATCTGGAGACTTGCATGAGGCACTATAAAAATGCAAGAGGCCATCATCCCTATTAGTTGCATAAACACTCTTGCTGGGAGGGAGTGTTGAAGTATGAATTTTTGACGCAAAGCTTCAATGCTTGCGATCCTTGCCGGATTGGGGTAGGCAATGGCTTTTGAGGTGTCTATGGTGGCACTGAGGTATTGCTTTATGTGGGATGGTGTTAGCTGGGACTTTTGGTGGTTCACCGTGAAGCCTAGTTGGTGAAGTAGCTGGATTGTAGTGGCAGTGTGGTGTACACATTGGTTGTAGGACGCGGCTTTTATCAGCCAGTCGTCCAGATACGGGAAGACGTGAATGTGCTGTCTTCTGAGGTGTGCCGCCACTACCGCTAGGCACTTGGTAAATACCCGTGGTGCTGTTGTGACCCCGAATGGGAGCACCTTGAACTGGTAGTGTTGCCCGTCCACTACGAATCAGAGGTACTTTCTGTGGGCATGGTGTACCGGAATGTGAAAGTACGCGTATTTCAAGTCCAGTGTGGTGAGAAAGTCGTCCTGGGAGAGGAGCGGAAGTACCTGCTGAAGTGTTACCATGTGAAAATGGTTCGAATGTATGTATGTGTTTAGAGGTCGGAGATCTAAGATAGGTCGTAGAGTCTCGTCTCTTTTTGGTATCAGAAAATATAGGAGTAGACCCCTACATTTTGCTGATTGTGGGGGACCTGTTCTATTGCGTGTTTTTGTAGGAGGGAAATCACCTCCTGCTTTAGTAACGTGGAATGTTCTTGTGACATTGGGCGTTGCCTGGGTGGAATGTTGGGGGGGGGGTAGATGTGAGTTCTAGGCAGTACCCTGAACGAATATTTTGGGTCACCCACTTGTCTGATATGATGGACTCCCAGACGTGAAGGAAATTTTGTAGTCTGCCCCCGACCGGAGTGGGATGGTCTGGGGGGAGCAGGGGAAAGTCATTGGGTAGGCGGTGTGGCAGAGCGGGCAGTATTTGTTTTGCCTCTGCCTTTATTGTTATTTTCTCTATATCCGCCTCTTTGATAACCTTTTGTGAAGGTGGACTGAGGAGGGGATTTGTAGGACGTGGACGCGCTATCTGGGGAGTAGCCTCTGCCCGTGCCACGAAAGGAAGAGCGGCAAAAGGAGCGTCTAGGAGGGTGTGACTGTAGGGCTCCCATAGATTTCGCCGTATCTGTATCTTTTTTCATCTTCTCGAGGGCCTCATCTATCTTTGGGCCGAATAAATGTTCCTGATCGAACGGATGGTTTAATATGGAGGCTTGTACCTTGGGTTTAAAGCCGGACACTCTCAGCCAAGCGTGTCGGAGTAGGACACTGGTGTTAATGGCCCTGGAAGCTGTGTCTGCTGCGTCTAAGGCACAGCGTATAGAGGTATTGGTTATGGTCTTACCCTCTTGGATTAGTTCATTGGCCCTATTTTTATATTTTTCTGGGAGGTGGTGCATGATGGTTTCTAGTTCATCATAATGCGCCCTGTCGTATCCGGCCAATAGCGCTTGAGTGTTGGCGATACGCCATATATTAGCTGCCTGTGACGCAGTGCGTTTTCCTGATGCGTCCAGGATCTTTGATTCCTTGTCAGGTGGTGGTGCTTCGCCTGACGCCTGGGAACGTGATCTTTCTTACGGTGGATACCACTAGGGAATCTAGTGGCGCTGGCCCTTTGATGTAGGCAGGATCTGTAGGGGCATCTTTATACTTTTTTTCTATGCGTGGGTTTACGACCCTAGCCCTGACTGGGTCTTTAAAAACCTCTGGCGCATGTTTTATTACCCCTTTGAGCATAGGTAGTATAGCAGTAGACCTATGTGCTGTATCAAAGGTGTCTAGGAGGAAATCTTCCTCTACTGGGTCAGTGTGTAGCTCTACCCCGTGATAATGTGCCACCCTCTGAAGTAGGTGGTGAAAACCTAGTGAGTCTTCTGGTGGCGATGGCCTGGATGGATATAGGTCATCTTGAGGGACATCTGGAATGTCTGGATTATTATAATCATCCCAGGGGTCTGGGGATCCTTTAGGGGTGGGGTCTTGTGGCACATCTGCTGGGTCGTAGTATGGGTCCCCCTGATCATCATGGTATGGAGACGGGGTCGGAGAGTGATGAGGCAGGTGTGGAGAAGATGGAGGGGGTGGAGGTGGAGAGGGTGGAGGAGGTGGAGGAGGCACTCTGAAAGGGGAGGTAGCACAGTCCTTCCTCTTTGGAGGTGGAGGTGGAGCTGGTGTGTCCAAATGTCTCTTTTTAGAAGACAGTGCCAAATGTCCAGTTTTTGGATCCTTGGTAAGTGGCGGATCCGGTGTAAAAAGTTCTTGCGACACTGGTTGTTCGGTCAGCGCCGACGTTTTCAGGGGCCGACTGCTTCTTAGGCTTGTCTGTGCCGTGCTTTTTGGGAACCTCCGATTTTTTGTTTGGTGGCGATACAGGGTTCGGCGCTGGAGTGTCGGTGCCGAGGGCCTTATGATGTTTGGTCGGCACCGAGAGGCTGGGTTTCGAAACCGAGGGCTTTGGTGTGGAGCTCGGTGTCGAGGTAGAGGCCGATCTTTTCTTTGGTGCCGAAGGGTGTTTTTCGGCACCGCTGGCAGGCTGGCTCGAGCCCGAGCCGCCGGAAGGCTTACTTGGCTTCGTCACCGGGCCCGAAGGTGGGGTGATCGAAACAGTGTCTTTGGTCTTACCTAGGCCCCAAGGCGTGACCGAAGCCTTTTTGGGTGTCGGCGCGGGTGTGGGAGGGGGTATTTTACTCACGACCCTCTGCGCCGGGGTGATGTTCTCCACATCCGAGTCGTCGGCTTCGGAAGCACTGACGAGGTCCTCTTCGGTGTGCTGGTGTCCCGGAGCTTCGACGTCGTCCCCAAAGATGTCGACTGGAACGGAGGTCGAGGAGTGCGCCATTTTTCTTCTGGCCCTTCGATCTCGAATAGTCTTTTTAGATCTAAAAGACTTGCAGGAGGGACAGTCTCGAGCCTCGTGTTCAGGGGAGAGGCAGAGGTTGCACACCTCATGAAGATCGGTGTGGGGGAATTTGGACCCACATCGAGGGTACTTCTTGAATGGAGTTCTTTCCATCAGCCGGGACCGGAGCCTGGAGAGGCCCGAAGGCCGCCGTCGATGACTGGAATCGAAGGTGCGTCGAAGAAGAAGGTGATTGAGGAGATTAGTATCTAGACAATACCGCGGAGAGCGAGGATTTCGCTTCGATCGTCGAACTGGAATGTTCGGAACCGGAGCGCGAAGTATTACATCCGAGCCCGATGGCGGAAAAAAACAATCTGAGGATGGAGCCGAAGCCCATGCGCAATACGAACCAAGGGAGGAGTCACCGACCTCGTGACTTCCAAAGACTTTCCAAGAGGAAAAACAAACTGCAAACATCCGGGCCCAACACCAGATGGCGATCTATGCAAAAGTGTGTAATCTGCAGCTCATATGCCTCGAACAGTATATTTTGATTCCTATTGTTGGTTCTAAAATAAAACAATCATATTTTTATATACAAACCATTGGCCTAGAGTTCGGTTCTTGAGTGTGTGAGACCATTTGCTGACTGAGTGTGTACAACAAATGCTTTACACTGTCCTCTGATACTGCCTTACTGCTCGACCAAGTTACCACTTTAGAGAGTAAGGTTATATCTAACTTTAGCCTCTGCCAAACCTCTGGGGACTGTGGACTCTGTACACACTGAACCTTACTTTGGTACAGTATATACAGAGCCACTTTCTTAAATCCAGTAAATGTCCCAGTGTGATATCTAGGCATAGCACACCGAGTAGAAAAAGTAATCCATAAAGTAATCTGTAAAGTAATCAAAAGTAATCTAACAGTAATTTCAACTGTATTCGAAGGTTTACAAACCTGCAACAGTCATTTTCATTCAGCTTGCTTATATTGTTCAACCTGCCTTGGAAAGTACCATTTACACTTAACTGTACCAGGCTTGATTGGTTTTAGAAAATAAATGTAACCAAATAATATTCCTTCTCTTCATACTTTCTTTGGCCCATCAGGGCTATGCTCTGGGGACTTTGAAGGGCTGCCTTTCGGCCCTTTCTTCTTTTCTTCGGCTGATGGCTAAGCCACCCTTGTTCAAATCTCCGATAGTGCAGAGATTTTTGAAGGGACTAACCCATTTTGTTTCTCCCTTCACCTTTCATTATGCAACAGTGGGACCTTAATTTGGTGCTCACCTTCTTGATGTGTGCTCCGTTTGAGCCGTGGCATAACTGTCCTCTGCGGTTGCTCACCATCAAAACAGATTTTTTTGGTGTCAATAACCTCTACCAGGAGAGTAAGTGAGCTACAAGCGCTATCTTCAAAGCCTCCTTAGCGGACAACCTTTCTGGATAAGGTAGTGCTTCGGACCAGGGCATCTTTTCTTCCTAAGGTGGTAACACTTTTCCATCTCGGACAGTCTGTTACCCAGACCAACTTCTATGCGCCTCTGTATCCTTCCAAGGAAGAGGAACGTCTCCACTGTCTGGACCCAAAAAGAGCATTGTTGTTCTACCTTGATCGAACCAAAGAGTTCCGGGTGGATGACTGTAGGAAGCTGGCTCTGTATATACTATACCAAAGTGAGGTTTAGTGTGCACAGAGTCCAGTGGAACCCCAAAGGTAGGCAGAGGTAAAGTTAGATCGCACCTCACTCTCTTTGTGGCTGTGTGGTCGAGCAGTAAGGCAGTATCAGAGGACAGTGTTGAGCATTTGTAGTACACACTCAGTCAGCAAAGGAATTCGCACATTCAAAGATTGAACTTCAGACCAATTGTTTTTGTATAAATAAATATTATTTTCGTTATTTTATTTCTAGACCCAAGCAAGCCTGACGCAGGTAAGCAATAAATACTTTACAGTAGTAAATGCTGATTGTAATACAGTTGAATTGCAATTGTAAATGTACTTTGGTTTTACTCACAGTATTTTGTCAGAGAAATGCACTCACTTGTAAATACAGTACATAGACTTGAATGGGATTTTCAGTAAAATGCGAGGTAAGTTACTTCTGGATTACTTGTGTTACTCAGTGCTGTATGCCTGGATGCAGCACTAGGGCATTTCCTGTAAACAGGTGATTAAAAGCGTTTTTTAAAATTGTACAATTTTAAAGAATTTCTTTAGGTTTCAAAACTCCACACAAACTTTTTCAGGAAAAAGTGCCAATGTTATCCTATGGAAGAAAGGAATATGCTATTTACCAGTATGCATCTGTTCTTGGCATGTAGAGCTGCAGATCTGTACACTTTTGCATAGATCGCCATCTGGTGTTGGGCCCGGATGTTTGCAGTTTGTTTTTCTTCTTGGACAGTCTTTGGAAGTCACGAGTTCGGTGACTCCTCCTTCGGTCCGTACTGCGCATGGGCTTCGGCTCCATCCTCAGATTTTTTTTCGCCAGCAGGGAAATGATGGAGCGTAGTGATAACAGTAAGAAACCCATGTGTGTTGTATCTAAATAAGATAGACTGGAACGGATACAGATAGCCGGGGAGGCGGGTGGGCGTGTACAGATCTGCAGCTCTACATGCCAAGAACAGATGCATACTGGTAAGTAGCATATTCCGTTCGAGGCATATGAGCTGCAGATTGTACACTTTTGCATAGATTATATAGCAGTACCCAGCCCTAGCGGCGACCACCGGTATCCGTTGCAGCGGTTTGAAATAGTGTCTTTAGTACAGCCTGGCCCACACTAGCTTGTTGCTTGGAATGCACGTCTACACAGTAATGTTTTGTGAAGGTGTGCGGAGTTGACCATGACCTAAGGGTATGTTCCCTAGAAAAGCCATAGAAGCCCCTATCTTTCTTGTAGAGTGGGCTTTAGGTGGAATAGATAATGTTCTTTTTGCTTTGTGATAGCAAATTTGTATGCACTTAACAATCCACCTAGCTATCCCTGATTTAGAGATGGGGTTACCTTTATGCGGTGGAGAGAAGGAGACAAACAATTGTTTGGTCTTCCTGAAAGGTTGCGTTCTTTGTATGTAGTACAACAAAGCCCTTTTAACATCAAGTGTATGTAGAGCCCTTTCCGCAACAGATTGAGGTTGCGAGAAAAAAACCGGTAATTCCACCGATTGATTGAGATGGAAGGGGGAAATGACCTTGGGCAGAAATTTTGGGTTTGTACGAAGTATCACCTTGCTGTGATGTATCTGCAAAAAGGGTTCTTGTATAGTGAACGCTTTTATTTCACTAACTCTTCTAAGGGAAGTGATAGCAATGAGGAAAGCTGTTTTCCAGGTGAGAAACTGTAGCTCACATTTATGCATTGGTTCGAAAGGCGGACCCATTAGCCGTGTAAGAACTACGTTTAGATTCCATACAGGGGAAGGTGGTGCCCTGGGTGGAATTACTCGTTTTAGGCCTTCCATAAAGGCTTTAATAGCGGGCACTCTGAACAGTGATAAGTGCTGTCTGTTTTGTAGGTAAGCAGCAATTGCTGCGAGGTGTAGACGTATGGATGAATATGCCAGGTTACACCTTTGAAGATGGAGCAGATAGCATATGATGTGTTGTATGGATGCATCTAAAGGGTTGATTGTATTGTTACGGCAGTAAACAACAAATCTCTTCCACTTTGCGGCTTAGCATGCTCGAGTGGTAGGACGTCTGGCTTCCTTGATAATGTTCATGCAATCAGGGGGAAGGTTAAGGTATCCAAATTCTAAGATTTCAGGAGCCAGATCGCAAGGTTGAGCTGAGCTGGGTCCGGGTGCCTGATTTCTCCATGGTTCTGTGTCAGGAGGCATGGGGACAGGTGCAGTTTTTGATGTGGTACTACCGATAGCTGTAGCAGTGTGGTGTACCGCGGCTGCCTGGCCCATGTTGGAGCTACCAGAATGAGTGTGAGGGAGTGCTGCTGTAGCTTCCTTACCACTAACGGAATTAGCGGGAGAGGTGGAAAGGCGTATGCAAATTTGCCTGACCAGTTGATCCATATCGCATTGCCTTTGGACAATGGGTGTAGGTATCTGGCGGCGAAGCTTGGGCATTTTTTGTTTGTGGGTGTCGAAGAGGTCTATCTGAGGATGCCCCCACTTGTGGAAGAATGGGCGAAGAACTTGTGGATGCAGTTCCCATTCGTGCATTTGCTGCGTTTGTCTGCTGAGCAGATCTGCCATGGTGTTTTAGCATGCCTGGGACGTGCTGTGCCAGGAGAAAGATTTTTTGTGGAATTGCCCATCTCCATATGCTCTGTGCTAAGCGGGAGAGCTGGGGAGAGTGTCCCCCCCCCTGTTTTTGAATATAATACATCGCAGTCATATTGTCTGTGCGAATGAGGACTGCTTTGGCTGAGATTTGTTTCTGAAAGGATTTCAGGGCTAGAAAGATCGCCAATAACTCCAGATGGTTGATGTGGAGTACTTTTTGCTGTGGCGTCCATAGACCTTGCACTGTGAGGTGTAGAAGGTGCGCTCCCCAGCCGGAGAGCGACGCGTCCATCGTTAGAATCACCTGAGGAACCGGGTCCAGGAACGGCCGCCCTTTGGAAAGGTTTGTGGTGTTCCACCACTGCAGAGAGTGATGGGTGCGGCCGTCCACCAACACCAGATCCGTCAGCTGTCCCTGGGCCTGGTTCCACTGCCGTGCTAGGCACTCTTGGAGTGGACGCATGTGGAGTCTTGCATGGGGCACTATGAAGATGCAAGATGCCATCATCCCTATTAGCTTCATAAACACTCGTGCTGGGAGAGAGTGTTGAAGAGTGAATGTTTGGCGCAAGGCTTGTATGCTTGCGATTCTGGCTGAATTGGGATAGGCTATAGCCTTGGAGGTGTCTATAGTGGCCCCGAGATATTGCTTTGTGTGAGATGGTATGAGGTGGGACTTTTGATGGTTCACCGTGAAGCCTAGCCGGTGGAGCAGTTGGATGGTGCTGTTTGTATGTTGTACACATTGGTCGTAGGACGCGGCTTTTATAAGCCAATCGTCCAAGTAGGGGAAGACGTGAATGTGTTGCCTTCTGAGGTGAGCTGCTACTACTGCTAGGCATTTGGTAAACACCCGTGGTGCGGTTGTGACCCCGAAGGGGAGAACCTTGAATTGGTAATGCTGACCGTCCACCACAAACCTGAGGTACTTCCTGTGAGAAGGGTGTATTGGAATATGAAAGTATGCGTCTTTCAAGTCCAGTGTAGTGAGAAAATCTCCCTGACACAGGAGAGGGAGAACTTGTTGGAGGGTGACCATATGAAAATGGTCCGAATGTATGTTTGCATTTAGAGGCCGGAGGTCTAGAATGGGCCGTAGGGTCTCGTCTCTCTTTGGGATTAGAAAATACAGAGAGTAGACCCCTAGATTTTGCTGATTGACGGGGACCTACTCTATAGCTTGTTTTTGGAGGAGGGAGACCACCTCCTGTTTGAGCAGTATGGTGTGTTCTTGTGACATTGTACGGTGCCTGGGTGGAATATTGGGTGGGGTAGATGTTAGTTCGAGACAGTAGCCTGACTGAACAATTTGTGTCACCCATTTGTCTGATGTTATGGCCTCCCAGGTCGGAAGAAAATATTGTAGCCTGCCCCCGACTGGAGTGGAATGGTCTGGGGGAAGCGGGGGAAAGTCATTGGGCGGGTGGTGTGGCAGAACGGGTGTTGTTGGTTTTGCCCCTGCCTTTATTATTGTTTCCCCTATAACCACCTCTCTGATAGCCCTTTGAGAAGGTATTCTGAGGAGGGGACTTGTAGGAAGTAGAGGCGTTATCGGCAGAGTAGCCTCTGCCTGTGCCCCGAAAGGAGGAACGACGAAAAGAACGTCTAGGGGTATGGGATTGTAATGCCCCCATAGACTTTGCCGTATCCGTGTCCTTTTTCATCTTCTCCAATGCTTCGTCCACCTTTGGACCAAATAGGTGTTGTTGGTCAAAGGGGTGATTTAATATAGATGCCTGGACTTCTGGCTTAAACCCTGAGATTCTGAGCCAGGCATGACGACGAAGCAAAACACTGGTGTTTATCGCTCTCGAAGCTGTGTCTGCTGCGTCGAGGGCACATTTAATTGAGGTATTGGTGATGAGCTTTCCCTCCTGTATTAGCTCCTGAGCCCTGTGTTTATGTTTGTCTGGGAGGTGTTGCATGATAGCCTCCAGTTCATCGTAACGTGCTCTATCATAACGTGCAAGCAGAGCTTGTGTGTTGGCAATGCGCCACATATTTGCGGCCTGCGAGGCAGTGCGTTTACCAGACGCATCTAAGAGCTTTGACTCCTTATCTGGTGGGGGAGCCTCCCCTGAGGATTGAGAGTTAGACCGCTTCCTAGCTGTGGATACCACCAAAGAGTCCAAGGGAGCAGGTCCTTTAATATATGCAGGATCTGTGGGGGTTGCTTTATACTTTTTCTCTATCCTGGGGTTTAGTACCCTAGCTCTGACTGGGTCCTTGAACACCTCTGCAGCATGTTTGGTTACCCCTTTTAACATGGGCAATATTGCTGAGGCCTTATCTTGTATATCAAAAGTGTCCAGCAGGAAATCGTCCTCAACTGGCTCGCTATGTAATTCTACCCCATGGTAGTGTGCCGCCCGCTGTATTAAGTGGTGGAACCCCAGGGAGTCCTCTGGAGGAGACGGCCTGGATGGATAAATGTCATCCTGAGGCACATCTGGCACATCGGGGTTGTGGTAATCCTCCCATGGGTCTGGTGTCCCTGGAGGTGTGGGGTCTATTGGGGCGTCTGCCGGGTCATAATCTGGGTCTCCATAATCAGGGTCTGGAGATGGGGTCGAGAGCGGTGAGGCAAAGGTGGTGGAGATATGGGAGGTGGAGGAGGTGGTGGAGAGGGTACTCTGAAGGGGGATGTGGCAGAGTCCTTCCGTTTTGGCGGTGGAGGAGGATCTGGCTTGTGTAAGTGTCTTTTTTTGGAAGACAAAGTTATATGACCAGTCTTTGGATCCTTTGTTAAAGTTTTTTGATAAGGATCAGGCGTAAATAGATCTTGTGGCACCGAATCATCTGTCGGTGCCGATGTTTTCGGAGCCGAGGGCTTCGATGGTTTCTCCATGCCATGCTTTTTCGGAGTCTCCGATTTCTTCGGTGCCGAGGCGGTCTTCGGCGCCGGAGCGTCGGTGCCGAGGGACTTATGCTTATGCTTTATCGACACCGAGAGTGCAGGTTTCGAGCCCGATGACTTCGGAGCCGAACTGGGCGTGGTTTTCTTCGGTGCCTAACGGTGTTTTTCGGCACCAGGAGTAGGCTGGCTCGAGCCCGAGCCGCCGGGAGACTTATGATGCTTCGACACCGGGCCCGATGGTGGGGTGATAGAAGCTGTATGTTTGGTTTTCCCTAGGCCCGGAGGCGAAGGTGTAACCTGAGTCTCTTTCGGTGTGGGTAAGGGAGTTGGAGGGGGTAAAGTACTCACGACCCTCTGCGCCGGTGTTATCTCCTCCAGGTCAGAGTCGTCGGCCTCGGAAGCGCGGACGAGTTCTTCCTCCTGCTCTGTGTGTTGCTGCCCCGAAGCTCCGGTGTCGTCTCCGAAGATGTCGGGTGGAGCCGAAGTCGATGAGTGCGCCATGGTGCGTCGAGCTCTTCGATCCCGGATGGTCTTTTTCGATCGAAAAGACTTGCAGGCGGGGCAGTCTCGAGCCTCGTGTTCTGGAGAGAGGCAGAGGTTACACACCTGATGGAGGTCGGTGTGGGGAAATTTAGACCCACATTTTGGGCACTTTTTGAAGGGAGTCCTTTCCATCGGCCGAGACCGGAGTCGAGGGAGGCCCGTAGGCCGGTGCCGATGTCTGGAATCGAAAAGTGCCGCCGAGAGTAGATGAAGAAGATGATTTCTCTTAAGAATCTCGATGGACGAGGATTTTCCGTCGAAGGTCGAACTGGAAAGGTTCGAAGCCGGAGCACGAAGTATCACATCCGAGCCCGATGGCGGAAAAAAACAATCTGAGGATGGAGCCGAAGCCCATGCGCAGTACGGACCGAAGGAGGAGTCACCAAACTCGTGACTTCCAAAGACTGTCCAAGAAGAAAAACAAACTGCAAACATCCGGGCCCAACACCAGATGGCGATCTATGCAAAAGTGTACAATCTGCAGCTCATATGCCTCGAACATATGGTTATTGGTTTTTAGGTAAGTAATCGGTAGTGGGAGTTGAGGTTCTGGGAGTAGACTCAGGGGTGCCCCCAGGGTCAGTGATGCACCCTTGTTACACCCTCAGCGGCACTAAGGTGGCCGGGTGCAGAGTGTTCAGGCCCAATGTCATCCAATGGGTGACAGACAGGTGCCTCCGGTTGGTGGCTGCTGGCAAGTAGGCCACTGAGTTGTGGGAGCAAAGCTCATGGACTTTAGTTCAGGGCAAATGGGGAAACAAATTAGCTCCAAAGGTGCACCCTCAGCAGCACTACGGCGGCCGGGTGCAGGGTGCTGTTTCGACGTCGGATGCCCTGTTTCCAATGGAAAACCTCTGGTTTGCAAAAGCACTGCAGCGAGACGAAGGACTTCTGGGTGCTACCTCCACTTCGAGAGGTAAGTTAGGGGTTATTTAGGCACCTTTGGTTTGGGCACACACGGCCGTGGGGCTTCGGGTGTAGGGGTGCCTTTTGGGGTCGGAACTTCTTACCAGCTCCTGGTCGCGTTTGGGGGGACCCTCTGGATTGAGGCTGCAGGCGTCGGCTGGAGGCTTGAGGCTGGTCAGGGATCGCTGGTTCTCGGGTCAGGATTGTCGGGGGGGGAAGGGGTTAGAGGGACCGCCTCATGGTGCTTGCCCACTCGAGCTTGTGCCGTGGACGATGGGCGCAGAGTGGGGTGGATTCGCGGTCTCTGGCCGGGGCGAGAGGTTGCAGGTGAACAAATCCGGTGTTAATGGGAGATGCAGTCTTTGGAAGTGAAGGCAGGCAGGTCAGCCAGGGTTCTCAAGGTTGCTGGCTGCAGGACACAGCGGGATTTCACAGGAGCAGGTTCGAGGGGGAGACAGGCCGGTAGGGCCAAGTCAGTGGGCGTCTTTTCTCTTGATAACTGCTGCACGGCTGTTCGGTCCTTTTTCTTTTCTTCTTGTTTGGATCTGAGGAGCCAAGTTTCGGGGTGCCCCCTAAACACTAGATTTAGGGGCGTTCGTGTTTAGGGTACAGGTAGGGACCAATGGGTCCCTTCCCTGGGGTGAGTACACCCCCTAGTAGGCCCTTCTCCAGTGGGAGGGGGGCATAGGCGTTACTCTGGTTGGCTGGTCCCCCAATCTGCAAGATGGCGGGGACTGGGAGTTGTGCTTCACCTCGCTTGCCCCACCTGAGGGGTGGAGTTGGCAGAGGTGGACACACCTCCCTTCCTCACTTTGGTTGTCCCGACAGTTTTCCCGCCAAAGTGGGGGTGAGAACCAGTGGGGACCAGTTTACTGGGAGCAGCAAGTGGCCTGGGGAAGCTCACAAAGGTGGCAGGCCTTTAAAGCTTCCCTCTGTGGACCCTGCCCATCCTGGGGGAGGAGGCTTGGCACCTCAACCCAAACTCCCAGCACCATATACTCTTTAATAGCAGCACTGTACTTACAATGTCTAAGAATGGACTTAAACACTGTAGGGATACAGGGCTCATGTCCTTGTACCCTCACCACTGGCATAGTGCACCCAGCTATAGGGGTGACAGATCTAGGTTAGGGCAGTGGGTTGTAGGCATGGCACACAGGGATGTGTGCCATGTCGACTCTTCACTTTGATCTGCACCAAGACACGCAGCCTGCAAAGGCAGTGTGTGTGTAAAATGGTGCAGGGCTCCGAAGGGTGGCACAATAAGTGCTGCAGCCCTTAGGGGTCTTCCCTGGTCACAGTGCCCTGGGTACCTATGGTACCATTTACCAGGGGCCTATCTGTGGCCAACCTGTGGCCAGATATGCCAATTGGGTTTAGGCTTCAATGCAGTTTTAGGGAAAGAACATAGGCCCTGGGTACCTGATTAGCAGGAGCCCAGGGCACACTCAGTCAAAGAACATCAGCAATTCAGCAAAAAGTGGGGGCAACCATGCAGAAAGAGAGCACTTTCTCACAATAATGCAGAGTAGTGTTCTGTGGGGCTACAATAACCGGACTTTCAAATTCACCGTTTGTGAGAAAGTGCCATCTGTCTTGCATGGTATGCCCCCACTTTTTGCTGAATTCCTGAATGTACTTTGACTGAGTGTACCCTGGACTCCTGCCAATCAGGTGCCCAGGGCCTATGTTCCTTCCCTAAAAACACAAAACCCAAATTGGCAAACCCTGGCCACATGTCAGCCCCTGGTAAATGGTACCCTAGGTACCCAGGGCCTTGTGACCAGAGAAGGCCTCTAAGGGCTGCAGCACTCATTGTGCCACCCTTAGAGGCCCTGTACCCTTACACACACACACACTGCCCTTGCATGCAGGGTGTCTGGGTACAAGACAAAACAAAGAGTCGACATGGCACACCTCCCTGTGTACCATGCCCATCACCTACACTGCCATGGCATACATCAGCCACCCCTCTAGCTGGGTGCCCTATGCCAATGGTGTGGGCATAGAAGCAGGAGCCCTGTGCCCCTACAGTACCCAGGTCCATTCCTGAGCACTGTAAGTGCAGTGCTGCCCTTTAAGAGTACATGGTGCTGAGAGTTCGTCAAACACGAACTCCACAGCACCATAAAGGCAGCACTGAAGACTGAGAAGTTTAGTATCAAACTTCTCAGCACATTAAACTCACACTGATGCCAGTGTGGGATTTAATGTACCAAGCACCCCAGAGGGCATCTTAGAGATGCCCCCTAAAAGCCAACCTACAATCCACGTCTGTTCTGAGGCTGCCTAGGCTGCCACACAGCAGACATGTTGCTGGACCCCTGGGCAGGAGAGCCCCTGCTCTCCTGGGCCTGCAACAATGCACTCCTGGGCGAGGTGCTAAATCTCCTCCCCCAGGATGGGCAGGGGGAAGCTTCAAAGGCATGCCGCCTCTGTGAGCTTCCCCAGGCCACTGCAACCCCCCACTCTAGCGGGAAGCTTGGCCGGAAACCCCAAATAAGGACAGGGGATGTGCCAGCCTGCCCACCCCACCCCTCAGGTGGGGGAGGCGAGGTGAAGCACATCCCCAGGCTCTCGCCATCTTGAAGATGGGAAGCCCTACCCAATCAGGATTAGGCTACTGCCCCCCTCCCACAGGAGAGAGGCAGGATAGGGGTGTACCCACCCCGGGACAGGGACCCATTGGTCCCTGCCCTTCACCTACCTGTAACGCCCCTAAATCTAGTATTTAGGGGCACCCTGAACCTTCCTTCCCCAGATTCCAGATTCCGAAATCCGAAGAAGAGCTAGAAGAAAGAAGACCTGCCCTGCAGCTGCTGCTAAGAGGAAGACACCAACTGCTTTGGCCCCAGCCCTACCGGCCTGTCGACCCTCGAACCTGCTCCAAACCCGGCAACTCTTGTGCCAGCAACCTCACAAACCCCGGAGGACCTGGCTACCTTTTGACTCTAAACCCCTGGGACTCCCATGAGTAGAGGCTCTACTCAAAACCTATTTCTAATCCCTGGCAGCAGCCCGGAACCGCGAATCCAGCACACTCCACCAGCCAAGCCTGGCCTGTGCCGGAGTAAACAAAGACCACGAGGACGACCCCACGGCGACTGTGACCCCGAGTCCGGCACCCAAGGACCTGCCTCGACACTCCTGAAGAAGCCTGCAGCCTCAGAACAAGGTGCCCCCCCTACCGCGATCAACAGAGGGTAAGATTTCCCGACACCAAAAGGCACACCTGCACGCGGCGTCCCGCGGCCCCCTGTGCCCAATCCCGGGGTACCTACCTATCCTCCAACTACCCAACTTACCTCTCGAAGTGGTGGTGGCACCTGAAGAATCCTCGTCCCCGAGCTTGCAGACTTTTTCTAAACCGGAGATTTCCCACTGAAATCAATTGAGCGCCCGAATGCTCAAAAGCACCCTGCACCCAGCCGCCCGAGTGGCCCTGGCAGTGCAACCTCTACACCTATTTACTTCCCCCACTTGCCCTGAGTAAGTGACCAGGAGCCCAGCTCCCACAGCCGCGTGGCTTGCTAGTGAGCAGCCACCAACCAAGGCCCCCCTATCCCTCATAGGATAACATTTGGCCCAACTCTCTCTGCACCCGGCCGCCCTATTGTCGCTGAGGGTGAACTACCTGTACCTACCTGACCCTGGGGGACCCCCGAGTCTATGCCCAGAATCTCAACTCTGACAGTCGAGTACTTACCTTTAAACCGATAACTCTATTTTCCTCATAGGTTAACATTGACTGGCTTTTTCCTGAAATTTCTTCTAAGTGTGGACTTTTCAAATCTTAAAATATTCACCAAAAATCAGCCGAGTAACGAAAACGAAAATACTCACCTGCTCTTAGGTGAGCTCCCAGTGCTGGATCTTGGTGCCCAGCACTGACTCTGAAAAATACTTACAACTGTACTTACCAGTAACCCAATTTTCTTCCATAGGAAATCATTGACTGTTTTTCTGTGAAATTTCTTCTAAGTGTCAATTTCTGCAATCTTTAAATATTCTTCAAAAATCGTATAATATCTGCAAACGTAATTACTTACCCGTTTTGGATAAAGGTCCCAGTACTGAGTCTAGGTACCCAGTACTGGATTACAAAAGTAACGAGAACATACTGTACCTGCAACTTGAATTTTCTTCCATAGGGAATCATTGACTGTTTTCTCTGAAATATTTTCTAAGTGTTAACTTTTAAAATAGCTAAATATTGTTTAAAAATCATCACAGTAATTAAGTCAACTTTCATCACTTGATTCTAAGTACTGACCCAGGACTGAATCTCTAGGATCCAGTCCTGGAATTCCAAAAGTAATCCCAAAAGTAATCTGTTGCAAATAACTTGAAACTTCCATTGAATTCAATGCATTATTGTGTTTAAGATAGTGTTGCCTATTGCAACCACTTGTAACTGTTTACAAAAGTCAATTGCATATTGCAAAAGTATTTATATAAAGCATCTCATTCTGAGAAAGTATATTTTAATACCTATTGTTGGTTCTAAAATAAAACAAGCATATATTTTTTATATATAACTCAGTGGCCTAGAGTTCAGTTATTGAGTGTGTGAGACCATTTGCTGACTGAGTGTGTACAACAAATGCTTTACACTGTCCTCTGATGTTGCCTTACTGCTCGACCAAGCTACCCCTTTTGAGAGTAAGGTTATATCTAACTTTAGCCTCTGCCAAACCCTTGGGGACTGTGGACTCTGTACACCCTGTACCTATTAAGGAACAGTATATACAGAGCCACTTTCTCACACTGGGTGCAAGACAAAACAGAGTCGACATTGCACACATCCCTGTGTGCCATGCCCATCACCTACACTGCCATGGCATACATCAGCCACCCCTCTAGCTGGGTGCCCTATGCCAATGGTGTGGGCACAGGAGCAGGAGCCCTGTGCCCCTACAGTACCCATGTCCATTCCTGGGCAATGTAAGTGCAGTGCTGCCATTTAAGAGTACATGGTGCTGAGAGCTCGTCAAACACAAACTCCACAGCACCATAATGGCAACACTGAAGACTGAGAAGTTTGGTATCAAACTTCTCAGCACATTAAACCCACACTGATGCCAGTGTGGGATTTAATGTACCAAGCACCACAGAGGGCATCTTAGAGATGCCCCTAAAACCTAACCTACAATCCACGTCTGTTCTGAGGCTGCCACAGAGCAGACATGTTGCTGGACCCCTGGGTAGGAGAGCCCCTGCTCTCCTGGGCCTGCAACAATGCACATCCTGGGCGAGGTGCTAAATCTCCTCCCCCAGGATGGGCAGGGGGAAGCTTCAAAGGCATGCCGCCTCTGTGAGCTTCCCCAGGCCACTGCAACCCCCCACTCTGGCGGGAAGCTCGGCCGGAAACCCCAAATAAGGACAGGGGATGTGCCAGCCTGCCAACCCCACCCCTCAGGTGGGGGAGGCGAGGTGAAGCACATCTCCGGGCTCTCGCCATATTGAAGATGGGAAGCCCTACCCAATCAGGACCAGGCTACTGCCCACCTCCCACAGGAGAGAAGCAGGATAGGGGGTGTACCCACCCCAGGACAGGGACCCATTGGTCCCTGCCCTTCGCCTACCTGTAACACTCCTAAATCTAGTATTTAGGGGCACCCTGAAACTTCCTGCCCAGATTCCAGATTCCAAAAATACGAAGAAGAGCTAGAAGAAAGAAATCAGCCGAGTAACGAAAACAAAATACTCACCTGCTCTTAGGTGAGCTCCCAGTGCTGGATCTTGGTGCCCAGCACTGACTGAAAAATACTTACAACTGTACTTACCAGTAACCCAATTTTCTCCCATAGGAAATCATTGACTGTTTTTCTGTGAAATGTCTTCACCGTTGGTGCACTGAACCAAGTTTACTAGTGTGCCCGTGGGTGGGAGAGCAAACCTTGTAGAACTATGCCAACGTCGAAGTTTATGCAACATCCGGTCTTCTCCCAAAAGAACTCACAAAAAGCTGATTGCCCACTCAAAGTTCCTTTGCCTTGGTGGAATGAGCCCTCTGACCTCCTGGAGGCTGCTTTCTAGCCAATGTGCAGCAGACTTTAGTATAAAGGATTATACTTTGTGGAATGGTCCATTTCTGTATCGCCTTGCCCTTCTTTGTACCACAGAAATCCATAAAGAGTTGATCATCCATCCAATATTCTGTGGTATGATTTATGGAGAAGCTTAGTACTCATTTGGTGGCCAACCAATTGAGCCTCTCTTCCTCTTTACATGGGGTGAGGTGGAGCAAAGAACGTCTGGAAGATATTGGCTTGCATAACATGAAAAGGAGTCAGAACTTTAGGTAAGGAGGACACTCAGGTCCTCAGCATCAATCTGTCTGGAAAAAAAGGTTGACAACATGGCTTGCATAAGTTCTGCCCTGTAGACTTCAAGCCAGGTCGTAAATTTTACCCAGCGTCCGGCATAATTAGATTTTGTGAAAGAGCACCTGGCAGCCAGGATGACATCCTCAAGTCTGGTTGGCAAATCAAACGCAGTAATCTGTTGCCGCTCAGCCTACACACATGGAGGTGTAGATGGCACAGATTTGAGTGAAAACCCTGCCCTCCTGCTGCAAGAGAAGACCCTTCCGAAGTGGTAAACTGATCAGATGGCAGACATGCCCAGAAGCTCCAGGTATCACACTCTCCTGGCCCAATCCAGGGCTACAAGGATGACTTGGGCCTGGTCATTAAGGAGCTTCTTCAGCACTCTAGGCATGAGAGGCAGAGGTGGGAAGGAATACAGTAGTCCCCTGTCCCGCTCCAGTCAAAATGCATCTCCTAAGAATGAGCTGTGCAGAAACTCCAAAGCGCAAACATCTGGAAACTACATGTCAGACGGTGGTGAAAGATCTAGCCAGGATCTTCCCAATTTTAAACACACCCTGTGCCACCTGGGGGTATAGCCGAATGTTCATCTGCCCTGGTGTTCAACGATCTAGCCAGGTGTTTCACAAAACAGGAGATGCCCTGACGTTCTAATCACCTTCAAAGGCGTGGAGCAAACCTGGCATACGACCTTATCCCCCAGTTTGCCTTGCTTGTTGCATACCACACGGCAGAAGAACTGTTAAGGAGGACCTGTACCAGTCTCTCTTTGATGGGAAGTACGAATGCCTTCATTGTCAGGCAAATAGCCCTTCACGGCAACAGATTGCTGTGGAGTCAGGCTTCGCCAGAGTTCTTGGATTTGCACCTCTCCTAGATTACCTCTCCGATCTAGCAGTGATACATCAGTCACCACCGTCCGCTCTGGCTGGGAAAGGGGGAGGGATGTGCCACTTGGTCATGTTGCAGTGGAGCAACCACAACGTTCTTGTACAGTCTCATCTGAAACCTGGATGAAATCTAACAGGTTTTCTTGTTGCTGGACCCACTGAGACATCATATCCAACTGCAGAGCCTACATATGCAGTCTGCTGAACTTGTCCAGCAGGATCCATGAGGCCAACAGGTCAAGACGCCTCAGAGCAGTTCCCGCCAAGATCCAGGACTGAGGCAGAAACATCAGATCAGGAACTGGGGTGGCGCAGTGAGCTAAAGAATGATGGATTAAACCCAGATCAGTTGACTGGGGGCGAGTGCTTGCAATGTTCAACACTCCGTCCATCATCACCTTTGGTTTTGTTTCATTAAAGGATGACATCCACATCGTTCAGCAATTCAGACACATTCAACTGCTACAGTTCAATCTCAACATATGGAGGTGTGAGTTGTGGTGATCTGGATGCAGGACATTACTCTGCTGCTGAGACACAAGATCTTATTATAGCAGAAGCCGGATAGGAGGGCAAATGCTCAGGTTCAGAAGCTGTGTACCAAACTCTCCTGGTCCAATCAAGATAATTTGAGCCTGGTCTTTCCTGATCATCTTCTGAACCAGTGGCTGGAGCGGTATCGCTGCGCACACATACCAGAATCTCTTGCTCCATTCCAGTCGGACCAAATCTTTTTATGAAAACCTTGGAGGATACTCCTGCATGCAAATTTGCTAACCCTGATCTTCCTGATGAAGGTGAAGAGATCTAGCCAGCCAGCCACTCCCCCCCTCCCCAGAGTTAGAAGAGGCCCCACACCACCTTGTGATGGAGATCAGACAACATCTGCTCAGTTTGTCTGCTCTGGTATTCGGGGACTCTGCCAGCTCTGCTATGTATTGTCTGAGCCAGGGAAGTTCTGAGGTCTGCTGAGGGAGGGGTGGGAAACCCATCATCCTCCACCTTATCATCACGGACACTCATGTGTTTCTTGCACAGGGTCAGAGTGGGAGCCAAAAAATTAATGGAGCCTTTGCTGACAGATACATTGGTGTAGAGGCACTGGGGCAGAGTCAGGATACATAACCAGTTGAGCTTTCATAATCTAGAGGCGTGGTTGGTCAAGCATGGGTTGACATTGGTTCAGGGTCTGAAATAAACGCCAGCACCAAGTCTATCAACGTTTATTGAATCTGTATAGGAGTTGATCTTGAGGCTAATGTGGGAGTCATTACCATAGTTGGTACAGGCCCGGTAAATGTGTCTCAAATGGGACAGAGTGAGTAAAGGTAGGACCCACTGGTGTTAGTCTGACTGGATGCCCCTGTGACTGTGAGGAAGCTATCTGCTGTGGTGTCAACTGCGGTGGCCCACGGTATTTGGGGGAATTGTGATTAGATGGGAAACCGGTTCAGAAACTGGGGGTTTTGAAAGAAAGGAATATTTATCTTGAAGACCTTGCACTTTCTCTTTAAGCTACAGACTCAGGACGGGGTTGAGTCCTGCTTCATCTATGTGTTCGCTCATGGACTTTTATTTACTCGAAGAATGTGTGGGTAGTGGATTGTTTACAAGAACAGCCTAACGCCAAGTTAGGGCTTACAACTTGAGCTTTGCGTGTGACCTCTTGAGTTCGGTGATGTAGAGCTTCGCCTCTGGGTCCTACCTCACCTTCAATTGCGTGGGGGTACACATTAAATGACTTGGAGTTTGACCGGAGCCAGGCACAAAAAAATCCTTGTGTGGGTCTGTGACCAGCGTAAGCTTCCTGCAGTCTAGGCACGATTTGAAGCCTGTAGTAGCTGGAGGAGACATTATTCCCTAGCACAGTAATAGTTTTGGAAATTGGAAGAATGACTAAAGTTGGGCGCAGAGCTCCGGACCCACATTTGAAGGCATAGAAAGAAACTGAAGTCACTGCCTGGGGTTGCTTGTATGAGACTCAGCTCCGTCCCTTCAACAGAGAGCCACATGACTAACTGCTGGTGCGCAGAAGCACTGCTGTTGAAGTTCACTGCATCCAGTCTGGAGCCTCCGGATAGCCGAAAGGTGAGAAGCCTGTATTTAGCAATAACCTATCCTAAAGCAAGATACTTTGTTGGGCAAGAAGTCCGCCCAAAAAAATCTGCGTTTATCCGGAAAGTAGGCAGTGTAGGGAGGTTGCACTAATAGCACCTGTAGTTTATTGACACAGTGAGTGCATTGATACAATTGCAATAAGGAAAGCAGTTTTTAGAACCAGTAGTTGTAGGGAGGACATGTAAATGAGAAATGTCAAGATCAGGTTAAAATCCCAATGCCACATAAGAAACAGCTTTGGATGAAATATGCAAGTAATCTTTGACAAAACACATTACGAAAAGTGATTTGAAGAGAGGCGGTTGATCAGGCAAAAGTAAAAAGACTAAAAGGGCGAACAAATGACTTAACTGTTCCCACTGCAAAGCCTTACAGGTCCGGATCAAGATGACAAGCCCTACGCCAAGCCATAAACTTCTCCCAGTGCATGGCATAGACGGACTTCTTTGACAGGTGCCTTACTGCAAGAATGACACAACCCACTTTGGTCTAGCTGCTGCTGCTCAGTCTTCACACATGGAGATGGAAGTTGTGGGGATTCAGGAGTAGTACTCTCCCTGGTGCTGAGATTGGGGGTCCTCCTGAATGTGTATCCAGATCAGAGGTGCTCTGGGTACTACACTGTCCTGAACAAGTCCTCGACTACTGAGATGACTAGGACTCAGTCTCCCCCAATTTTCACCACAACTCTAGGCAGGAGAGGTAGCAGCAGGAACTCCAATATGAAGTTTTGACACTGCATACATTAATTGTTAAAGAATCTATCCTGAGTAAATCTAGTCAGGCCAACCCGGAAATGTCCTATGCCACCTTGGGAAGCCATTTGTTGTCCACCAGCTGATGCTTGCTTAACTTATCTACACTGGCATTAAGAAACTCCGGCTAGGTGGCTGGCCAGCAGGATGATGTTTTTGAGGGCATACTTACCACACAAATTTAAGTCGTGACAGTTGTTCAGCCAACAAAAGCACACATCTTGTGGGTTGCTGACTGATTTTTGCTTGCTGCAGTCATGTTTGGTTTGAATCTAGTCGGGGGAAGACATCTTCCCTGGCACGCTGTTTGAGAAAGGTTTGATGTAACCAATAAGGGACCGACAAGTTGAGAGCAGGGCTTCAGCCAAAGAATGAGGAAAGAAAGGAACTGACATCAGCGAACTAGGGAGGTGCTTATATGCGGCATCACTATGTCCCTTACAGTACTGTACAAAATCACCAGAGCTTCATGGTGCCAGCTCGTGGTGAGCAGGAGCACCGCTGAATAGTTCTCTGGATCCAGTCTGGGAATTTTCAAGAAGTGAGGAATCTGCGATTAGAATCATCCATCATAATTATAAATATAGGCCTTAATTTTGGAAACAAATTTTACTTACCATCGCCTTCAGCAGTAACAACACTGGTGTCTGTCCCCTTCTTGGACACAGAGCAAGCAACTGAAAAACAAGAAGATTGTCACTTGTACACAAAGACTGAACTACCTTAAAACACAACACACAGATGGACAGAATTAACAGGCTAAAATACACTGATCAGACAACAGAAAACTTGTTATGGTTAACAAAATTTTTTTCACAGCAGGGCTCGATTACTGAAATTGCAAATTCCTCAGCATGTCATCACTTCATTTTATGAAAATGTAGAATCAACTTAATTTAAATTATTTTTATTAGTATAATGCCCCATGGATGTCAATCACCAACGAGCAACAATATCAAATTAAATATGAAAATCTCAGAAGGTAATCTCAATGTGAAAATCAGCTTCTCCTTTAAAGAACAAGTGGGAAGAGAGGAGAGGGAATGGTAAAGGAGAAACAAATTGCTCAAAATCAGTGATATCAAGAGGTTTCCATACGATTAGTCGTCAAAGTATATTGCACACTGACAATTTTTGGATGTTCATAGATCATGGCTAACAGCAAATATACTGTTTATATAATTAAAGGAATATGCTACTTACCAGTATGCATCTGTTCTTGGCATGTAGAGCTGCAGAGTTGTACACTTAGCATAGGTCGCCATCTGGTGTTGGGCCCGGATGTTTGCAGTTTGTTTTTCTTCTTGGACCGTCTTTGGAAGTCACGAGTTTGGTGACTCCTCCTTCGGTCCGTACTGCGCATGGGCTTCGGCTCCATCCTCAGATTGTTTTTCGCCAACAGGGAAATGATGGAGCGTAGTAATAACAGTGAGAAACCCATGTGTGTTGTATCTAAATAAGATGGACTGGAACGGATACAGGTAGCCGGGGAGGCGGGTGGGCGTGTACAACTCTGCAGCTCTACATGCCAAGAACAGATGCATACTGGTAAGTAGCATATTCCGTTCGAGGCATATGAGCTGCAGATTGTACACTTAGCATAGATTATATAGCAGTACCCAACCTTAGCGGCGACCACCGGTATCCGTTGCAGCTGTTTGAAAGAGTGTTTTTAGTACAGCCTGGCCCACCCTAGCTTGCTGCTGGGAATGCACATCTACACAGTAGTGTTTTGTGAATGTGTGCGGTGTAGACCATGTGGCTGCCTTGCATATGTCATCTAAGGGTATATTCCCTAGAAAAGCCATAGAAGCCCCTAACTTTCTTGTAGAGTGGGCTTTAGGGGGAACAGATAATGTTCTCTTTGCCTTCTGATAGCAAATTTGTATGAATTTTACAATCCACCTAGCTATCCCTGATTTTGAGATGGGGTTGCCTTTATGTGGTGGAGAAAAGGAGACGAACAACTGTTTGGTCTTCCTGAAGGGTTGCGTTCTTTGTATGTAATATAGCAACGCTCTTTTCACATCTAGTGTGTGTAAGGCCCTTTCCGCAACAGATTGGGGTTGCGAAAAGAAGACAGGTAATTCCACTGATTGATTGAGGTGGAAGGGGGTAATGACTTTGGGCAGGAACTTCGGATTAGTTCGAAGTATGACCTTGCTGTGATGCATTTGTATGTAAGGTTCCTGTATGGTGAACGCTTGTATTTCACCAACCCTTCTAAGGGAAGTGATAGCTACAAGGAAAGCTGTTTTCCAGGTGAGAAATTGTAGCTCACATTTGTGCATTGGTTCGAAGGGCGGACCCATTAGTCGTGTAAGGACCAAATTTAGATTCCATACAGGGGAGGGTGGTGCCCTGGGAGGAATTACTCGTTTGAGGCCTTCCATGAAGGCTTTAATAGCGGGCACTCTGAAGAGTGACAAATGCTGTCTGTTTTGTAGATAGGCAGCGATCGCTGCTAGGTGTAGGCGTATGGATGAATACGCCAGGTTACACCTGTGAAGATGGAGCAGATAGCATATGATGTGTTGTATGGATGCATCTAGAGGGTTGATTGTATTGTTACGGCAGTACATTACAAATCTTTTCCACTTTGCGGCATAGCATGCTCTAGTGGTAGGACGTCTGGCTTCCATGATGATGTTCATGCAATCAGGGGGAAGGTTAAGGTACCCGAATTCTAAGATTTCAGGAGCCAGATCGCCAGGTTGAGCTGAGCTGGGTCCGGGTGCCTGATTTCTCCATGGTTCTGGGTTAGGAGGCATGGGGAAAGGTGCAGTTTTTGATGTGGTACCACTGATAGTTGTAGTAGCGTGGTGTACCACGGCTGTCTGGCCCACGTCGGAGCTACCAGAATGAGTGTGAGGGAGTGCTGTTGTAGTTTCCTGACCACTAATGGAATTAGTGGGAGAGGTGGAAAGGCGTATGCAAATCTGCCTGACCAGTTCATCCATATCGCATTGCCCTTGGACAATGGGTGTGGGTATCTGGCGGCGAAGCTTGGGCATTTTTTGTTTTCGTGGGTGGCGAAGAGGTCTATTTGAGGATGCCCCCACTGTCGGAAGAATGGGTGAAGAACTTGTGGATGCAGTTCCCATTCGTGTAGTTGTTGAGTCTGTCTGCTGAGCAGATCTGCTATGGTGTTTTGTACGCCTGGAACATGTTGTGCCAGGAGAAAAATGTTTTGGGGAATTGCCCATCTCCATATGCTCTGGGCTAAGCGGGAGAGCTGGGGAGAGTGTGTCCCCCCCTGTTTCTGTATATAATACATCGCAGTCATGTTGTCTGTGCGAATGAGGACTGCTTTGCCTGAAATCTGCTTTTGGAAAGATTTTAGGGCTAGAAAGATCGCCAAAAGCTCCAGATGGTTGATGTGGAGCGTTTTTTGCTGTGGCGTCCATAGACCTTGCATTGTGAGGTGTAAGAGGTGCGCTCCCCAGCCGGAGAGCGATGCGTCCGCTGTTAGAGTCACTTGGGGAACCGGGTCCAGGAACGGCCGTCCCTTGGAAAGGTTTGTGGTGTTCCACCACTGCAGAGAGTGATGTGTGCGGCCGTCCACCAACACCAGATCCGTCAGCTGACCCTGGGCCTGGTTCCACTGTTGTGCTAGGCACTCCTGAAGTGGACGCATGTGGAGTCTTGCATGGGGCACTATGAAGATGCAAGACGCCATCATCCCTATGAGCTTCATAAACACTCTTGCTGGTAGAGAGTGTTGAGGAAGGAATATTTTGCGTAAGGCTAGAATGCTTGTGATTCTGGCTGAGTTTGGATAGGCAATACCTTTTGAGGTGTCTATGGTGGCCCCGAGATATTGCTTTGTGTGAGATGGTATGAGGTGGGACTTTTGGTAGTTCACCGTGAAGCCTAGCTGATGAAGCAGTTGGATGGTGCTGTTTGTATGTTGCACGCATTGGTGGTAGGACGCGGCTTTTATGAGCCAGTCGTCTAAGTAAGGGAAGACGTGAACATGTTGACGTCTGAGGTGTGCTGCTACTACTGCTAGGCATTTGGTAAACACCCGTGGTGCAGTGGTGACCCCGAAGGGGAGAACCTTGAATTGGTAATGTTGCCCGTCCACCACGAACCTGAGGTATTTTCTGTGAGAGGGGTGTATTGGAATGTGAAAGTACGCGTCTTTCAGATCCAGTGTTGTGAGAAAGTCTCCCTGGCAGAGGAGTGGGAGGACTTGTTGTAAGGTGACCATGTGAAAGTGGTCTGAATGTATGTAGGCATTTAGAGGCCGGAGATCCAGAATGGGTCTGAGGGTCTCGTCTTTCTTTGGGATTAAGAAATATAGGGAGTAGACCCCTAGATTTCGTTGATTGTCGGGTACCTGCTCTATGGCGTGTTTCTGGAGGAGCGAGAGTACCTCTTGTTTGAGCAGTGTGGAATGCTCTTGGGACATTGGACGGTGCCTTGGTGGGATATTGGGTGGGGTAGATGTTAGCTCGAGGCAGTACCCTGACCGAATGATTTGGGTCACCCATTTGTCCGATGTTATGGACTCCCATACGTGGATAAAATCTTGTAGTCTGCCCCCGACCGGAGTGGAATGGTCTGGGGGGAGCGAAGGGGAGTCATTGTGCGGGTGGGGTGGCAGAACGGGTATTGTTGGTTTTGCCCCTGCCCTTATTGTTGTTGCCTCTGTAACCACCTCTTTGGTTGCCCTTTGAAAAGGTATTTTGAGGAGGGGATTTGTAGGAGGTAGAGGCATTATCGGTGGAGGAGCCTCTACCTGTGCCACGAAAGGACGAGCGTCGAAAGGAACGCTTAGAGGCTTGGGTCTGGAGCGCTCCCATAGACTTCGCTGTGTCTGTATCTTTCTTCATTTTTTCGAGCGCTTCGTCTACCTTTGGGCCAAAGAGTGTTTGCTGGTCAAAGGTGTGATTAAGTATTGATGTCTGGACCTCAGGCTTGAACCCTGATATCCTGAGCCAGGCATGGCGTCGAAGCAGGACACTGGTGTTTATGGCTCTAGAAGCAGTGTCTGCTGCATCGAGGGCACACTTAATGGAGGTGTTTGTGATTAGTTTGCCCTCCTGTATCAGGTCATGAGCTTGGCGTTTGTATTTCTCTGGAAGGTGCTGCATAAGAGCCTCTAATTCATCATAGTGTGCTCTATCATATCGCGCAAGCAGTGCTTGTGTATTTGCAATGCGCCACATGTTTGCAGCCTGGTAGGCGGTGCGTTTACCAGACGCGTCCAGAAGTTTAGATTCCTTGTCTGGTGGTGGGGCATCTCCTGAGGATTGGGAGTTAGCCCTCTTTCTAGCTGTGGAGACAACTAGGGAATCTAGAGGAGCAGGGCCCTTGATGTATGCAGGGTCTGTGGGTGCCGCCTTGTACTTCTTCTCTATTCTAGGGTTTAGTACTCTGGCTCTGACAGGGTCTTTGAATACCTCTGTAGCGTGCTTGGTGACACCCTTAAGCATGGGTAAAATAGCAGTGGAACGATCTTGTAAATTAAATGTATCCAGTAGGAAGTCTTCTTCCACTGGTTCCGTGTGCATGTCCACCCCATGGTAGTGTGCTGCTCTCTGCACTAAATGGTGAAACCCTAAAGAGTCCTCTGGAGGAGACGGCCTTGATGGGTATAGGTCGTCTTGAGGTACATTGGGTACATCAGGGTTATTATAATCCTCCCATGGATCTGGGGTCCCTGGTGGAGTGGGATCCATTGGGGCGTCCCCTGGGTCATTGTCCGGGTCCCCGTCATCCGGGTCTGGGGATGGGGCCGGATCGTAGTGAGGTAAAGGTGGAGGGGGTGGTGGTGGGAGGGGGGGTGGCAGTGGGGAGGGTACTCTAAGGGGAGAAGTAGCTGAGTCCCTCTTTTTGGGTGGAGGAGGAGGAGCCGGAGCCTCAAGGCGACGCTTCTTAGTAATCACAGTCAAAAGGCCAGTCTTTGGATCTCTGGACAAAGTCTTTTGTAAAGGGTCTGGTGTAAACAGAGCCAATGGCGCCGAGTCGTCTGTCGGCACCGGCGATTTCGGAACCGGAGGTTTCGATGTTCTGTGTACGCCCTGCTTTTTGGAGGTCTCCGTGTGTTTCGGCGTCGAATGCTGTTTCGGCGCCGGAGCGTCGGTGCCGACCGATTTCTGTTTGTGTTTGGTCGGCGCCGAGTGTCCAGGCTTCGGCACCGGTGGTTTCGGAGTCGAGCTGGATTTTGCAGGCTTCGGTGCCGAGTGGTGTTTATCGGCACCGGGCGTCGGCTGGCTCGATCCCGAGCTGCCGTGAGACTTTGAGTGCTTCGACACCGGGCCCGAAGGTGGGGTGATCGAGGCTTTGGTTTTGGTTTTGCCCAGGCCGGCAGGCGAGGGAGTAACCGGAGTCTCTTTGGTTTTCGGTGCGGGGCTGGGAGGGGGCATTGTACTCACGGCCCGCTGTCCTGGTGTTACGTCCTCCAGGTCGGAGTCGTCGGCCTCGGAAGCGCTGACGATGTCTTCTCCCAGTTCGGTGTGTGTCTGCCCCGAAGCTTCGGCGTCGTCTCCGAAGATGTCCGGTGGAACTGTCGAGGATGAGTGCGCCATGGTGCGTCGAGCCTTTCGATCTCGGATCGTTTTCTTCGATCGAAAAGACTTGCAGGCGGGGCAGTCTCGAGCCTCGTGTTCCGGAGAGAGGCAAAGGTTACACACCTGATGGAGGTCGGTGTGGGGAAATTTAGACCCACATTTTGGGCACTTTTTAAACGGAGTCCTTTCCATCGGCCGGGACCGGAGTCGCGGAGGGCCCGAAGGCCGGTGTCGATGTACGGGATGGAAAAAGTGCCGCTTCGAGAGATGAAGATGATGAAGGAACTCGAAGAATCGAGGATTTTCCGTCGAGGCTGGAACCGTAGAAGTTCGAAGCCGGAGTACGAAGGATCACATCCGAGCCCGATGGCGGAAAAAAACAATCTGAGGATGGAGCCGAAGCCCATGCGCAGTACGGACCGAAGGAGGAGTCACCAAACTCGTGACTTCCAAAGACGGTCCAAGAAGAAAAACAAACTGCAAACATCCGGGCCCAACACCAGATGGCGACCTATGCTAAGTGTACAATCTGCAGCTCATATGCCTCGAACCTGCAGTTTCTGAGTTCCCACGTTGATCCCTCGTCACCAGAATCAACTCTGCATTGAGTTTAGAAACAACTCTATCACCACCACTAAAGTGAGAACCGTCACGTCACCACTGAGCCACCTATATCTTTGCTGTGTTCTATAGGGTTGTATCTACTCTAACCATCAGAAACACCTTGATTCACTGCACCGTTTGTCTGCAAAGCTGCATAAACCTACTATAGTTGAGCAATAGGAAAATTAACACCCCAACGAGTCACACCTCTGTGGGACTCAGTCAGCACCAGTTGTCCATCTGACGTACTAGCCTGCACAGCTATGGAGGCTCCTTGTACTTTGCATCTTTATCTTTCTTTGAACTTCTGTTAGCAGCCTGCCCGCCCTACATTTCACAACCAAGACTAAAGAACCATAAACCCAAACAACCCAATTTCTCACACTGAATCACTTCATGAAGAGATAAAACCATCAACATATTTAGAAACTCTCTACATCCTTATGTTGGTGACTTATGCTGCGTCATCCACATATTATAATTCATGCTTTGTTTTACTGTCAGCTGCCAATTCTAAAACGGAGTATTTCAACCATGACACCTTATTCACGAACCCGCTGCACTGCTCAACCTCGTGTTCATGGCTGTGGAGGTAAGAGCGCAGGGCCTCTCCGTCAGCGCCCTCCCCGCAAGTTCTGCAACATCAAGGCCACAACACCTGGGCGGGCCATCGTCTACCTTATCAATCGCGCTGCAACCCGTTTCCCAACAGCTCACTGTCAGCTCTGCCCCCAGCCTGCCAGGCCCACCGTCTGCAGTAAGCAGCATGCCCGGCGAGGTGTGGATGCGAGGCGTGGCAGCAGTGCCAGCACAGCGGCCACAGTGTTGAGCTGGAGGGAGATGGAGATAGCCAGACCAGACTCCGATGCAGTTTGTCTCCCTCAGTGTGCTCCCCCGCCTCACCAATTGATGCACCAGTCATCATCTTTACCAGAGGAGAAAGCAAATACAGCGTCATCCCCGGAGACAGCCCAATCTGCACCAAACCTGCATAAAGTTAACATTAAGCAGTAGAGGGCTCGCCTTTCCACCGCGGCCCACCACAGTCAACTGTGCCCACAGCGCACCAGCGCTTTCAATAATTCCAGTATTTCCATCAACCAACACAACTCCCTACCAACTACAACAGATAGCTCTCAGCAGCCTTTAGAATATTAAAACTGCAGATTGTGACTTCACTCAGTTTTACCAGATATTCACAACCAAGGCAGGCATTAACAGCACAAAAGATCTTGCTGCAACAACGGCAGTCCCTAAAACAACCCCACTCTCAGTGACAAACCAGAAAGAAAAGATCTTGATGTAGTAAGCTCAGCCCCTAAGACAACTCCTTTTCAACCGACTAACAAAAAGGGTAAATGCAAGCACCCGAGCTGCACTAATCCATGTGCCATGCACAGACACCGGTGGGTACCCCGGCCGGGCCCCTAACACAAACACATTCCCACATGGCCAGCCCATCACTTTGCCAAGCCCTGGTCCAACTCAAAACATGTCTCACATCTCCTGAACCTTGGGTATCGACCCAACCAACCCTCCCCGGCACACTAGGCCAAAACACTGGAATCAACTCACACAAAGGCCAGTATGGGCATCCTGGAGATTGTGCTAACCCAGATTCCATATTAAAGATCAACATGACATTTTAAACCGGGGCAACAGTCTTCATCTACTCAAACATGTACCATCTTTGGTCCATATTCGCTCGGACGATCTCACCTGGGTTAGGTTCCTAAAATTCCCCAGCAACACTCATGGTGAGTCAACTCTGGTAGGCTTGCACCAACAACCGCACCAGCCCACTATGCCCAAGGAAGCGCCTTGGTTTGTAGAATGGGGAAGAGACATTAAACAAAATCACCCAGAGAAATACCCACAAATGCTCCAGGCCCAACCCCTGAAGCAGAGGGTCAACTCTGTACTTCATGGGACGAATGGTACCCATCATACTTTTGAATATCAAGCTGAACTATAGAAGCACAAAGTTTTCAAAATATCATGTGCAAATGAACAAAGTGATCATGAACCACAACAAATCAGGTCTACAGAGAGCCCATGACACTTCACGGGTTTAACAAAGCCAACAAACTTCTGGTGGGCCAGGGCAAGAACAAAATCATCATCTATGGAAAATACCCTCACAACAGACAAGCACATTGACGGCTCGAGAGGTACAAATACCAGTAGCAAGCTACAACTACATAGGCGTTTGGTTCACCGAAGGGGCTAAGCAAACGGTCTACCTGAAGCACCTCAGAATTTAGTGTGCTGGAGTTATTCACAGCTTAAAATGCCTCAAACATCACCTACAAAGCTCAACTGCCGAACCAATCCTAAGTCCTGAAAGCAAAACTAATTCCAGCTGTACACTACAGCCATTTAGCCTTTCCTGGAACATTGGTAATGCAACTAAAGAACACCCAAACCTCAGCATACAAAAAAATATTCTATACACCTCGGCAAGCCAGGAGAGTAAGGCTGAGACTGAAGCTAGGCCTTCGGAGAATGGACCTTGAATACTGAGGGGACCTATTAAAATATTACATTACAGAGTTGTCGTATGGACCCGGGTGCCGGGTGAAACTGCTGAGCGGCGGTGGAAATCGTAGTGCACAAGTCCTGAGAGCAGCCGCCACACGACCACCACACGACCAGCACAGAAGGAAGGACTGGTATGTGGTCGAGTACCCGAGGCTGGCGAGAATGAGGCTGAGACGGCGGAGGAGCGGCCAAGTCAGCAGCGCTGGTAGCAGAGATTGTAAGCAAAGGGTACGAGACGAATACATGGTCCCATATGACAGCAGCCACAATCAGGTCCTGGGGAAGTCAAACTGCCCGAAGCTGGCTCAGGCACAAATTATATACAGGTGAGGGGAGCACCGATCAGGCTAGCATCACAGCCAAAAGAGTGGCTGAAGCAGACATAGGAGGTGAGCCAGCGCGCTTCCTAGGACACTTAGGAGGCCATAAGGAGGAGGAGGGGAGGGGTGCAGGCAGTAAGACGGGAGACGTGAACACCGGAGGGCTTACCGGCGAGTGACAAAGTGTCCCGAGGGGGTGAGTTGGCTGCTGGGAGCTCCCTGGGTCTCACCAACCTTGAAGGGGCGCACTACCACGTCATTGAAGTCTGGGCGTTTTTAATCTATTTGCGCTGATGCTGCCAGTTAATTGAAAGGAGCGCTTGTTTCAATTTTAAGAACTATTGGGAGACTGGCCTCCCCTGCCCTGTAGACTACTGTCATACTCTGCACACTCACGGTGTGGAAAAGGGTCTCGTGGGTTGAGACTGCCTGACCCTGTGATGGCTGACTCGGTCCCCCCCCCCGGGGAATTTTTCTCTCTTGAAAACACACAGAACCTGACTCTATTCGGCACGGATTGCACCTTACACTCAATGGCTGGAACGACTGGCAGCTAACCTTTCATCTTGCGGCCAGCCGGTACGCATCCGGGGTGGTTCCACTGCCACTCAATTGCTGGATTGGCCTGACCCTGTGATGGCCGCCACCTGGTGGCTCCCGACCACTCAAGGCTGTGCGAGTGACCCCCGGTCCATCCGGGGGAGGAGGCCTCTTCTCAGACTTGTTTGCACCACGGGGCTTTACTCATCGGGGGAACGCCGACCTGGCTCAAAGTCTCTGCCCCAACGTTTAGACCTGATCTCAAGATGTCCGCCCTCCCACTTTCAGTCTGGGCAAAGAAAAATTCCCCCCCCAAAAAATCATGGGGCCCGACTGAATTGGAACTTTCAAGGACTTGTCCCCCTTGCCGGATTTCAAGATGGCCGCCTCAGTGAGACCCTCCGCGATAGTCTTTCCTCTCCTGGTCTAAAATCATTGGCCATCGTTCGGACCTCGACCAGCCTTTCACTAGACCCTGTTCCCACTCACCAACCAGGACCTCTACTCTGAAAACTTTCCCTCGACAGCTGAGACCTAACCACTTTGACTGATGCCCGGTGGAGCTACCTCACGAGCTAAAGGGGAGATGGGCTATGGATTCCCTCCTTGACCATCACCTACCCAGCTGGTCTTTGGGCAAACACTCTTGCGTCTCTCCTGACCTCTCCAACCCAAGGGTTGCCCTGCGTCTGCTTCATCAGCTTAAAGGCCGCAAAATAGATTGCTGTTTCAATCATTGGTTTCAGACCTTCAAACAACTGGTCATCGACCAGACCTTGATCTTAGCCCTCAACCGACCTGTATCCTGCACACCCTTTCAGGACATTTACCATGTGAACTTTCCCTCGACCGCTGACACCTTGCTACCTGACCGATGCCCGGTGGAGCTACCCCGATAGCTATAGGGGAGATGGACTGTGGATTCCCACCTCGGCTGTCACCTACCCAGCCGGACATTGGGCAGACCTTCCTTCGTCTCTCCTGCCGTTATCTTCCCCCTACACCCTTCCCTCCCACCCCTATCCTACCTGGATCCTGCACACGCTTTAGGACATTTACCCTGTGAACTTTCCCTCGACCGCTGAGACCTTGCTACCTGACCGTTGCCCGGTGGAGCTACCCTGATAGCTATAGGGGAGATGGGCTGTAAATTCCCTCCTCGGCCGTCACCTACCCAGCCGGACATTGGGCAGACCTTCCTACGTCTCTGCTGCCGTTATCTCCCTCGTTCCACTTACACCCTTCCCCCTTACCCCATCCGCCCTATTTATCCTTCCTCCATACTATTTAAATCTGTTTCGTATAACCGATGTAACCGGTAACTGTTTTTAACTGTGTAATAATGTGATTCCTAATGTAAAGCGCTCTGATACCCACGGGTCTAGCCAGCGCTTCTAGTAACTTATAGTAACTGATGTAACGTGAAACTGATGTAATTTTGTAATTTCTGTTGGAACCTTCTGTAAATCGCTCTGATCCCTCCGGGTCTAGCCAGCGCTATATAAAACTCTCAAAATAAATAAATAAAATCAGGACCCTGTGGGCCCCCGAGAACAAACTCAAGGCACAACTCAAAGTAATTTTCAAGACAGGGGGTTCCACATGGAAAGTGTATCTAGCTAAGGCAATCAACAACTTTAAAATCGAAGTCACCAACCTATACTGCCCCAGCATACCTTTTCTAGCTTAGAAAAGGCCAGTGAACGCGCAGGTTAAGAAAACATCCCTAGAACTGTACACAGAAAGTGTCACTGCTCCATCTCTGACACGTGGAAAGAACAGCACTACTTTCATCAAGCCCTCACAGTCTACACACACAGTAAAATCCTATACAGTCAGCTCCTTGCCCTACCAATTATGGATTTCAACCCTTCCTGGGCAAGACAGGACGAGGCATGAACTTGCAAACTGTGCAACTATTGTAGAGAATCTTGGCTCAACTTACTGTGCTGAAGCCCCAAACTTGCCAGTGACCACCACCGCCTGTTAGTCCCCTTATTCCTCTTCAAGTAATAAGAACCTGCAGAAAAGCTTCGGATTTGTGCTTATGCAACAACTCTCCAATGATCTTAGCCAGGCTGGTGGAATTCACTGATGCTATTGGGACAGCATTCCAATGGTCACACGAGTGCCATTGGACTAGACTCAATGTGAGCCACGCACTGTCTCCTTTTTGAATTGCTCTCCCTGCCCTAGTTAGCGCTCAAAGTCCTACCTTTCCCTAGGCTCCCCCAGATCACCTGCACGAGCACATTTTTGAAAAATGGGTGCATACCCCACGCCCCAAGATGTGCCATTCAGCACTCTGCACTTTGTCTTTTTTTTTTTTTTACTCCTTGACCATTTTTAATCTTTCATAAAGACAATCTGGACCTCTAACGTCAAGAAGAGTTGTTATTATTATTATTGAGAAACTTTTATTGAGCGCATATAGCCCCAAGGGTTTCCCTGCACAAGGCAGGAGTAGAAGAGGATACAGAGGTAAGAGTAGCAAAGTTTTAAAAAGCCAGTTTTTTAGTTCTTTACAAAAAGCTAACACAAACAGAATTTTTCAAGGCCACAAGCAGAGCGTTACATAGTGTTAGCCCTAAAAAGGAGAAGGACCAGCCTTTCATGCGCGCCAATCAGATTTTTGGTATCGTGAACCAAATCTGTGACAAGAATCTCAAAAGGAGAAAAGGATGGTAGAGAGGAACCAAGTCACGGAGGTATTAAGGAGCAGATCCGGTTTTAATACGGTTACAAACCGCCAGCCAAGGAAGGTCACGGTGAATGCTACAAACAGAGGATCCTTCGGAAGGTGATAGAGGAGTCTTGCCACAGTATTTTGCACAGATCTTGCTCAGACCTGCCCTGAGGTCAGATGGCCCATGGCCCTTCACAGGTGAAAGAGGTAACAGGATCTGGGAGTCGTCTGCTTAAGAAAAAAGAGACAACCCAGCATCTTCACCCACCTCCGCTAGAGGACTCAATGTAAATGTTGAACAATAAAGGGCTCAATAGTGAGCCCTGAGGAACACCACAGGTGGAAACATGAGCATTAGACCTGGCTGAGGGGGAGGAGACCTGGAAGGTTTGGTCCTTAAGAAAGGAGTGGAACTACTTCAGGGCAACTCCCTCAAAACCCAGTGTCCACAGTTCCCCCAAGAGAATCTAGTGGGACACTGTCATATGCAGCACGGAGATCTAAAGGGATTAGAGCCAAAGAGTCACCCTCATACAAAGTGCCTTAAAGTCTGTCACCCCAGGAGGGTGGATTCAGTGGAAAAACCCACCCTGAACCCAGAGTGAGAAGGATGGAGAAAATTCTGTGCCACCACAAAGGATGACAGTTTGGTATTAACATGCTTCTCCAAAACTTTGGAGAAGATGGGAAGAAGAAATAGAAAGGAAATACGAGAGGTTAGAAGAATCGAGAAAAGTTTTCTTTAGAAGGGGAAGGACTATAGCGTGGTTCCGTCTTTGGAAGACTGTCCCTTCCTCCAAAGAGGTGTTAAGGAGATCCATTAACACGGAAAGTAGTTAATAGCACATTGCTCCTTTGTGATGTTATTTCTTCTAATAATTTTAATCTCGATTGATTCCCAATATGGTTCTAACATTCTCATTTTTGTACCCAGGAAATACTGTGTTTGATGTTTCATGTAACTATTTTAAGTAATTGATCATTAGTAAATTCACTCGTTCTCGTTCATGCTCATGGCTACCAAGCCCCAGTTTACAGCAATCCACTTTTCTCCACTCTGCCCATAGCAGATTTTGCAGCGTAAAAGAGGTATCTGCAGTAGGAATGTCTCCCCATAAGGTTGCAGGAAACTCTAGTTTGTCCTCCTACCTATCCATTAGATAAGGATGTAGTCCTCAAAGTAAGAAAGTCTTGTTTCCCCTCTTAGCTTTCCCTTTGTCATCTTTTAGTACCACTGAGGGAAGAACACTAACTACATTTTGGGTGAATCACTCTCAGGAGCATAGTGTGTTAGACAATGCACACAGCAAGTCTGCACCGACTCATCGGGCCCCGTTACAGCCTTATCTCCGCAAGTCAGTCATACCATGAATGCCTCAGGTTACCACTCACCTGCATGGGGTCATCAGATACATCTTGTGTAACAACTCTTTTGCCACTAGGCGGTGGGGGGATGGGGGGGTGGGGGGGAAGAGACTGATTTCTGCTCTGGCATACCACCCCACATCCATGAAGGTTGACATTTGGCTGCAACAATGGAAAGGTCTAGGTGCAGATCTGTTTTAGCTACTATCACAGTACCTGGGGCTTCTCTGAGCTTCCATCTACGCAATTTGCCACTATCAGGGATCATTGGTAATCGAAATCGCGTAATGGAAGTGGGACCACTTCACACACTAAGATAATCCAAGGACAGCTACTAAGTTCCCTCAGAATATTGAATGCTGCCCCGGATGCCACAGCTATGCCAAAACTCAAGTCTGTGTGTCCTTTTAAGAGTCAAGCAAGACCCACCTGACAAAGCATTTGAACAGAATAGTACATTTTAGTTATACTCCATATCAGCATCTCCAAAATTCTGCGCATGTAAAGTGTTTTAGAGCGGTCTGGGGAATCCAAATCATCCAGCTGGGCACTACTGCAGAATGAATTTTAGTAATGTTTCTCTTTGTTTGTTTGTTTGCATTTCAAAAATAGATATTTTTAAAAAAAAATATTCATAATTACTCAGTTGAAAAAAGCTCCAATTAAGAACTCCAGTGCGTAGTTGTCAATTAGTTTTTACCAGAGCACTTTTCATAGAACCTACAGTGCAGGGCTGTAACATTTATGCACATTTCCCTGCTTAAAATAAAAGGATACTTTGTAGGTGTTTTTTCCCCCCCCCTATATTAGTTAAGGAACCTGTTCATGATATGATACTTAGAGTAAATCAAGATGCAGGAAATGTTTAAGCGATAGATGTTTAGCAGCCATAACTAATTATTTAACACACTGAAATGTTCACATACAGAAGAATTATTGGCTATCCCACAGACCTGTCAAACTTTAGACAGGAGATAATCTGTGTCTTTATTTTATACGAATACACAACCCCTAAATGAGAAACGTCTGAATAGATTGGAGGGGTTCGAAGCCACATATAACCCCCCATCGCCGTGTATCGACTTCAGTTTGTTTCAGATACCTGTCCGTGCCTAACGAGAAACCCTCATTCATCAGGTGTGCCAGTACACAGATCTCAAATTGGAAAACTTTTAATATGAAGAAAAGGAATCCATTCCACAGAAAGGAGAGGAGGGAGGGTCGGTGAGGGCTGTGATTAGAGTATCCACCAGAAACATTACCCAACGTAAGTAACTTGTTCTTCTGATGTATACTTCTAACTGCAGATTCCTCACCTTGTGAACAGATACCAAAGAAGTACTTCCCCAGGGGGTGAGTCAGTGCAATGGCCCAGAGCAAAAAATCCTGCTGGAATGAATGGGCAAAGTGCTCCTCTGGCTAGACTGGACTATCCAGACAGCAGTGCTTTAGGAATGCGGGAGTTGACGCCTACGTTGCAGATTGTAGTTGTCTGAAACCAGTAAACTGCGCGCCAGTGAAGTGGTAGCAGCTTTGGCCTGGTAGAATGAGTCCGCAGTCCTTTCATAGGCTACTTCTTGTAAAGTCCATAGCAGATCTTTATGCAAAGGGCAATCTATCTGGAGATGGAGAAGTTTCTTTTCTGTAACTCCAGTTCTGTAGTAGGGGTATCTCTGTGTATAGTCATAATCTAGTGAATAGTCCCGCCCATGTGCGGGGACCCCGGAGCAATAAAAAATAATCTCTTAAGGTGTCAAATCATGCAGACCTGCATCCACCTTTAAGAGAGAATTTAATTTAAAGACAGATAATGCAGCCTATATCCACAGGCTACACTGTCCAGTACTTCAACTAGAAAATTCCACCAACATCCACAAACAGCACTGCCTGTCCAGCTTTTCTCCACAAGAGAAAAAACCCTGCCTCTACCAGCAAAAGCCTCTGGAATGATAGAGGGGCATTACGAAGTAGCTTACCTGGCTGAAGGACGCTCCGCTGCGCACTCTGCATCACCCGGGGGCCCGGAAACGCTGTGATCTTCATCTGGGTCGCCATTGACCGTGCTGGACGCCGTGTTGGGGACTACAGCCCCCAGAGTCCCTAGCGGCATTTCCCGCTTCCGCTTCCCTGCGCGCCCGGAGGCGCTTAAAACTGTGAGGCTCCCTCGGTGGAGCGGGGGCATTACGAAGTAGCTTACCTGGCTGAAGGACGCTCCGCTGCGCACTCTGCATCACCCGGGGGCCCGGAAACGCTGTGATCTTCATCTGGGTCGCCATTGACTGTGCTGGACGCCGTGTTGGGGACTACAGCCCCAGAGTCCCTAGCGGCATTTCCCGCTTCCGCTTCCCTGCGCGCCCGGAGGCGCTTAAAACTGTGAGGCTTCCTCCGCGTCGCTAAGCCCGGGCAAAGGGCGGGCCCTCTGTGGCCCTCAGAGGCCAGAAGAGCCTGGGCTGGGCCAGAGACGCTGGTTCTGTTCATATGTGGTACATAAAGCACTAGGGGTGATATTGAGTTGGATGCCAAGACGTAGCTATTGTTTTAAAGTTTTGAAATATATGAGAAATATTAACGGATATAACGTTATATCAATTCAGTAAGCTTTTGACGGGGGTGTGACGATTTATAATATGTCTAGATCTAAACCCTCTTTGGGGCCACGCACTATGGATAACTATTTGGTCCAGAAGGTTAGCAAGATAAACTCGGAAAGGCGACAGTCGCTTGGGAAAAGTAGTACTCCGCATTTAGAGAGCCCTGTAAGAGGTTTATCAACCCCTAGCATGGAGGATGCGAACAATCACTCTGACACTATTATTCCGGAAGTGGTAGAGTTAATAGAGATGGGACATCTCGAGCCCGAACAAACTACCCCCAATGAGTTAAGAACAGATGACTGCCCTGATATGGTGGAACAATGTCTACCGACCCCAAAAGTACGGGCAGTTAGAACATGTAGGAAATTTCCTATCAAAAAGGGGACACTGCGTAATGGGCGGAAACGAGCAGTCTCACCAGATAAAGATGCGGAAACTAATGTACCGAGTAAATTTAATAAGGTGGGAGCTGAGGATAATATTGTAACAAACATAGAGGAGATTATTGGTATCAAGATTAGAGGCATTATAGATCCACTGGTTTTAAAAATAGAGGAATTAACAAAAGAAGTTGTTAGATTGGGTGGTTTGCTAAGTAAGGCCTTAGACAAACCAGGAGAGGTGTCTGCTGCTACTACTGTTACAATTGCTGTAACTGACACTACTAGCAACCAATATAAGAGCCATGCACAGGGAGACCCTGCTAAGAAAGCCACAGGGAATAAAGGGAATGATAGTGTTAACTCCGTAACACCCCAAATGAGCACGCACTTAACTAGCAAGGCTTTGCCTGCTATAGGTAATACAAATAGGCGGGAGGAAATTAACATTAAGGGCGCTGTTAATCTCCCACCTGAGTGTGCTCCTTATGTGGTGGTACTTACAAATGTGCCACCGCTTGATAGTAGGGGTCATCAAGAAACCCATGATTCCTTAAAAAATAAATGCCTGTCGTGGCTAAATAGACAATGTGGTTTCCCATTGAATTTCTCTGATAATATTTTGACTACCAGGAGAGTCAACTGGATCGGGAGCGATAGGAAAAGCTCAAAGGGGGACTGTGTAATTATTAATTTTAAACACCCACAGCATGTTACTACCGTTCTCCTAAGAGCGGCATCTCTCCCAATCTTAGATGGCAATGTATGTGCCCGAGCTCTAGGTTACTTTTATAATCACCTTAATGTTAACCGGAGGGACAATACTAGAATTTCTACTTATCCGCTCAGTTGCAAACCTTATTTTGATATCCCTACACAGAATAGATTTCTTGCACTTAGTACTCTGGACTCTAACGATTGACGCACAAAAGAGACGGAGATATGTTCAGGAAGGGAAGAGGGTCCCGATAGGGATGACTGTAGAGACGATTGTATATCTGTAATAACAACCTTGGTCCCTGGATTTGCGCCTAATCAGAATGAGGCTGAGATCATTCAAGAGGATAGTATTAATACATGTGAAATGGGCCAAACCAATGAGGCTGGCATTACGGAGGGAAACGCCCGAGGTTCCACTAGTGGGATTACCACCAGAACAGGTATATGCTCCAGGATGGTGTGCTGGAACGTAGCTGGCCTGAAATCTAAAAGCATAGACCCTGGTTGGCATTCCTTTATTAATAAGTACGATATCTTATGTTTTCGGGAAACCTGGTGCAAAGATAACATTGATTTTGAGGGGTTTGTTTCATATAACCTACCAGCATATGGAGAGGGTCCGGGAAGAGCTAAGGGGGGTTTACTCACCCTTGTATCGGTCCACCGCCAGATGCTGGTGAAAAAGTATGTGCCGGTGGGTGATCTAATACAGATGATCTGGATCCGCGAAGGCAAAAGTTGTAACATCCTTCTGATCAATTACTATAACAACATTTTTGATAGCACCAGGGGCAGAATCATAACCGAATTGGCCAATGCTATTGATAACCTAAGTTTGGACTCCAATGTAGTATTTGATATTATCTGGTGTGGGGATTTCAATGCCTCATTATGTGAATTATTACCCACAAAGGCCTGTGGGGTTACAAATAATGCCGGATGGGAGGTCCCACACTTTGGTCATGATATGTATGGGGAAAATGTGAATACATTAATGGGGTGCCTTGACCTGGAAATTTTGGATTGCTGCAGGGATAGTAATGGTTCACCTATCCCCACATTTAGGAATTGGCGTTCCAAGTCTGTAATTGATCATGTGTTGGTATCCTCTAGTATTGCCGATTGTTTTGCCCCACTGGAAATGTAAATAATGGACACTAGTGATCACAACTGTATTATTGTGCCCATGACTTTGTGGGAGGAGAATGATAGAGAGATAGGGACCACGGTTGGAAATATCAAAGCGCACCGGGCTAATGGGGTAAGGCTGAGGTGGATAGGTGCAAAAGCAGTAGAACTGACTGAATCTATTATTATGAAGAATTTAGCAGACATTGTTTTTATTTTAGAAAATAGATTAGATCATGAGCGGGTCTTATCTAGTTTTATAGGAATCAACAATGCCATTAACGCAAAGTTCACAAGTGGTAGTAGGGGTGGTAAAAAACCTGGCTTTGTCTGGTTCGACAAAACCTGTTCTGCTGCCCTGACCGATCTTAAACAGGCCCTAGCAACAAGACCTAGGGATAAAAAATTAGTAACTACTCTGAGGCTAGAATATAAAAATGCTATTAAAGCAAGGAAGACGGTTCTACAGCTTCAGGCGTGGGACTCTCTTAACCAAGCGGCAGAACTCTCTAATTCTGTATTATTTTGGGCAACAGTCAACTCCCCATTCCTTAAGGAGACAAATATACCTGAGTTAACAGCAAATGTCTCCTGCGAAGGCTGGATTACCCATTTCTCAAGTATTTTCGATTCAGATAAAAATAGTAATGTTGGGTCAGATAGCTGGCCTATTATACCACTCGATATTACTGTGGAAGAAGTGGAAATGGGGATTAGGGCAAGCAAGGGAGGAAAGGCCCAAGGACCGGACGGGGTTCCAAGTGATGTATATAAGGATGCGCCAGAAGTATGGGGTCCTTTGTTGGCTGTTGTTTTTAATGCCGCGGTTTGTACAGACCCTCCGTCAACGTGGGAGGAGTCTATAATTGTACCAATATATAAGAAAGGATCCAGGTCCGAGGCAAAAAATTACCGACCAGTTTAATTATTGGATGCTTCTGTAAAAGTTATGACTAGGATTATGCTGGTTAGATTGGAGGAATGGGTAGAACAAGATTGTATTTTGGCAGATAGCCAATATGGTTTTAGGAAAGGTAGGGGTACGCTCGATCAATGCATTAATTTAGAATTATTGATCGGGAAATATAGTGAAGCCAAATCTGGCCATATATATATGTGCTTTGCTGATTTAAGCAGCGCTTTCGACATGGTCGACCACTCTATTTTGTGGTCGACCCTGTTGAAAATAGGGGCGCCAAAGGGCATAATTTATTTTCTTGCCAGGATGTATGAGAGATTAAAAACATGTGTACGTTTTGGTAGGAAGGGAGAATGTACCCGGAACTTTAGTGTAAAACGAGGTATAAGGCAGGGTTGTGTTTTAGCTCCTCTTTTATTTATTTTATTTATAAATAGTATTGATGCAATTTTAAAAGAAGTACCCGCAGATGCTCCCATGATTAATGGTGTCCCAGTACCGGTGTTACTATACGCCGACGATGCTGTATTGCTGTCAAGAACACCGATAGGGTTACAACGATTAATGGATAGTTTTGCTTCCTTTATCGATGACAAAAAACTAGTTATTAACAAAAGCAAAACGTATACTATGATCTGTGGCCCAAAGAAATTTAAACATGTAGCGAAAGGGTTTTTTATTGACAAGTTAAAAGTACAGCAGGTGGACAAATTCTGTTATTTAGGTATAACTTTTTCTGATGATAAAAAGTGGACACATGAATTTAATAATATACGCAATAAAATGGCTAGAAATGCACATGGAATTTTTAGATTTGCCCAGAAAATTGGGGACCGTAGGACCAGAGATATGACAAAAATTTATCAGGCTAGATGTGTATCAATTGCATTATATGGGGCAGGAATCTGGGGTTACAGTTCCGTACATGAATTACAACTGGAACAGAATTCTTTCCTTAAAAAAGTTTTGTGTCTACCCACTTCGGCCTCTAATGCGTTATGTCACCAAGAATTAACTGTGAACTACCTATCCGATCTTTTGTCACTTAGACCTCTGATGGTCTGGCGGTCTATTTGGCTGAATGAGGAAAAGTCCTTTACTAGGTCTATTATCCAGGATTGTATGCGTTTAGATAAAGCTATAGCAATACCCTGGATTAAATACATTATGTGTTTTTCGGATATTTTTAACCTGAATATTGTAACTGATCCGAACGCTGTTTTATTGATCCCCAAGGTCGAGTTAAAAAGGGTCTTTCTAGCTTTCGTTGAGAGGAAAAGAACAGTTATTGCTGGTACTTTGTCCACTGTTATGTTTTATAACAGATATTTGTCCATGGATGGATTTCCTGTCTATCTAACCCTTGTCACCAGGCCGACACATAAATTCGTGCTGACCAGATTGAGATTTGGAACAGTGCATCATCTGGTGGCCCATCCTGTAATGAGAAAATACCCCGTAGGTCCTTGTAGATGTGACGGGATTTCCAAGCAGAGCACAATGCACTTTATATTATTCTGCAAGCTGTACTCTAATTTCCGTATTGTCTTGCTTAAACCCATGTTTGTTAAATACGGTACACGTACGGTTGAGCACGCAATGAAATTGATTTTTAACCTACAATCTGCTGACATTTGTTTTTATACTGCTACTTTTTTAAACAAATGCATCAATTTGAGGAAAGGTATGTGTTTTTAGACGTAGTTATGTAATTTTAAAGATGTAAATTATTGTTTTAACTAATCATAGTGTTTAGTGATGTGTGATTAAGTCTGCTATAAGTTGTTCATATCTTGTATTTGTGGTTGTGATTGTGTATGCTTTTATGGACATTAATTTGTACCGAATAAAGCTGAATTGAATTGAAATTGATAGAGGAAGGAATGGACAGACAAGCCCCATAGGCTGCCATTATGTGGCTCAGAACAGGATACTGTGCCTTTAAGAAAACTTTCCAGAACTTTCCCAGTATCCCAGAATGCACAGCAGGTCCCTTTTACTTTCAGTTCTTTTTGAAGGCGTAGCACGCCAGACCTGTAGCATTCCTTATATGAATAATCATCTCTCCACCGGGGAGGAGGGCGGGCGCTTATGACTATCACAGAGATACCCCTACTACAGAACTGGAGTTACAGAAAAGAAACTACTCCTTCTGTAGTACGGGATCTCTGTGCATAGTCATAATCTAGTGAATAGAATGGCAAGCCCATCCCCACACAAAAACTGCGGTGGAGAAGATACAAGACAATACCACTACTGTGCGAACAGATTTCGCAGCGAAGCCTGCCCAACCTGAGCATCTGCCCTGGCATCCACGTCCAGACAGTAATGCGCAGCAAAGGTATGGACCGACTTCCAAGTGGCCGCCTTGCATATTTCTGCAATCGGAACATTACGCAGCAAAGCAGTCGTGGCCGCTTTGCCCCTGGTGGAATGAGCCTTAGGTTTACCCCCTAAGGTCTTATTAGCCTTTTGATAACACAATTGTATGCAGGACACAATCCACCGAGAGATGGACTGCTTAGAGGTCACGAGACCGGTCCTGACTGATCCATAATTAATAAACAATTGGTCTGACCTACGAATATCCTTGGTCTTATCAAGATAAAATTTCAACACCCTCCGAACATCCAGGGAATGGAGAGACCTTTCCGCTGGCGAAGAGGGATTCTGAAAGAACGTAGGTAAAGTTATGGTCTGGTTGACATGAAAATCAGAGATAACCTTGGAAGAAATTTAGGGTGAGTACGCATAACAACCTTAGCCGCGTGAAATACAGTATAAGGTTCTTGACAACATAATGCCTGAAGTTCACTCACCCTGCGGGCCGATGTAATGGCCACTAGGAACGCCGCCTTCCAGGATAGGTGCTGCAACGAAGCCTTGTGAATGGGTTCAAAAGGCTCCTTCATCAGTCTGGACAGCACCACATTCAAGTCCCAGGAAGGCGAGGGAAGTCTGACAGGAGGAAACACTTTCTTCAAGCCTTCCAAAAAATCCTTGACCACAGGGATCTGAAAGAAGGAAGTCTGTGAAGGGCATTTCCTGTAAGCAGTCAAAGCAGCCAGATGAACCTTAATGGAATGGAAATTAAGGCCGGACTGCGCCAAATGTACAAGATATGGAAGGATGACATCTTCCTTACATGTCGTCGGGTCAAAGCTCTTGGACTTGCACCAGACACAGAACCTCTTCCACTTGTAGGCATAGGACGTCCTAGTGGAAGGCCGTTTAGACTCCTTCAGTATGTCCATACAATCTTCTGGTAGATTCAAATGGCCATATTGCACTATCTCAGGAGCCATGCCGCCAAACTCAAAGACGAGAGGTTGGGGTGCACCATCTGCCCCCCGAACTTCGTGAGAAGGTCCGGCCTGCACGGCAGCCGTATGTGAGGAAGGAGCAACCGGTGAAGTAGGTCCGTGAACCACCACTGTCTGGGCCATTCCGGAGCAATCAGGATCATCCGAGCCCCTGACTGGGACAGTTTGATGAGCACCGCCGGAATCAGGGGAATGGGTGGAAAAGCGTACAGAAAGCTGTTCGACCAGTCGATCCATAGCGCATTCCCCAGCGTCCCCCGCTGGTAGTACCTGGATGCGAAGTCTCTGCATTTGCTGTTTTCGGCGGTGGCGAACAGATCTACGTCTGGAGTCCCCCACCTTGCAAAGACTTCTCCTAGTACTTCGTCGTTTATGACCCATTCGTGGTTTTCCTGAATCAGTCTGCTCAGTGCGTCCGCCTGAGCATTCTGCACCCCTGGCAGATGCGTGGCCGTAATCGTCAGTCCTCAGGCCAGAAGCCAGATCGTCTGCGCCTCCTGCGACAGAGTGCGCGATCTCGACCACCCCTGCTTGTTGAGGGAATACATAGTGGTTGTATTGTCCGTCTGTATCAGCAACGAGTTCGTCTGGAAGGACGGAAGGAAGGCCTTCAATGCCAGGAAGACAGCTCTGATTTCCAGGAAATTGATGTGGTACGTCGATTCCAACGGGGACCACTTTCCTTGAATCTGCAATTCCCCGGAATGCGCTCCCCAGCCGTGGAGAGACGCATCCGTCACGACACTCTTCGTGGGAATGTCCTTGTGGAAGGGAACCCCCCTGAGGAGGTTCTCCGCCGAACACCACCACTTCAGAGACTGAAAAGCATGTGGAGACAGCAGTATCTTGTCGTCCAAAGAACCTGTCTTCTGATCCCACTGACCCTCCAAGCACTCCTGCAGTGGTCTCATGTGCAGACGTGCGTGAGGAAGATACAGGAGGCCATTGATCCCAGCAGTGAAGACACCTTCTTCACTGTCGTCGATGGAGCAGTCCTGAGGTCCTGAGCCTTCCGAAGGAGTGATAACCGTCTCTCCTCCAAAGGAGACACGCTCGCTGACCGCGTATCGATGGAGGCTCCCAAGTACTGAATGCACTGGACCGGAGTCGGGACCGATTTGGACATGTTGACGTGTAACCCCAGCTTGTTCAAGAGAACGCACGTCCACCGGAAGTGTTCTTGCGCTTCCGAGAAGGATGAGGCCTTGATCAACCAATCGTCCAGGTACGGATAGACAAACACCTTGCTCCTCAGCAGGTGTGCCGACACCACCGCCATGCACTTCGAGAAGGTCCTGGGCGCTGACCTTAGCCCGAACGGCAGTACTGTGTATTGATAGTGATTGGCGCCGACTTGGAATCGCAGGAACTTCCTGTGCTTCCGTGCAATAGGCACATGGAAGTACGCATCCTGTAGATCTATGACACAGAGCCAGTCTCCCCGTTGCAGCCGAGGGTAAATCTGATGCAACGATAGCATGCAAAACTTCTCTCTGCGAATCCATTTGTTCGCCTGTCGCAAATCCAGAATGGGCCTGAACTCGTTCTTGTCCTTCTTGCGAACGAGGAAGAACCGAGAGTACAGACCTCTTCCCCTTTGAGACAGAGGTACCTCTTCTACCGCTTTTTTTCTCAACAAGATGTCTGCCTCCGCCTGGAGCTCTCGCAGCTGAAACTGAGAACTTACCGGCGGAATTGCTGGAGGCGGGCTGATAAACCGAAGACTGTATCCATTGCAAACAATATTCAGCACCCACTTGTCTTGAGTAATTTTTCTCCACTCTGCCGGAAAAAAATTGAATGCTTCCCCCCACTGGAGTGGGTAACGGTTGCAGGGGAAGTAGTCGCTCAGGGTCGAGACCCGGCCGGGCCCTTGGTAGTAGTAGCGGCCTGCTGGCCTCCTCTACCCCTCTGGCGTTTCTGGAAGGGTTTCCGGAACTGCTGCTGTTGGTGCTGCTGCTGTCCCAAACCCTGCCCACGCCCTCTGCCCGTAGATCCGAACCGTCTCTGGAACGGGCGCTTCTTCCGCTCGGCCTTTTCCAACCCGACAGCCGTCAGGGTCTCCGCCTCCGCCTTCATGCGGGCCATCTCATCATCCGCATGTTTACCAAACAGGGTTTCCCCCGAGAAGGGCAGATTGGCTACTCTGTGCTGAGCCTCTGGCTTGAGCGACGTCAGGCGCAGCCACGAGTGACGCCTTTGGTGGACGCCATGACAGTAGGCGTGCGCCGCCAACAAGGAGACATCCGCTGCCGCACTGATGACCTGGTTCGAAACCAGCATACCCTCTCGCACCGTCTCCAGGAAGTCCTCCTTCCTGTCCCGGGGCAGCAAGTCCACATACTGTTGGAGGGGCTCCCACAGGGCCCGGTCGTAACGTCCCAACAGCGCCCCCGCACTCGCCGCCTTCATGGTGGTAGACGCGGTCCCACACACCTTCCTGCCCGCCGAGTCCAGCCAGCGGCTTTCCTTGTCGGGCGGAACCGTCGATGAAGGTGCGGTCGCATGCTGTTTCCTCGCCGCCGTCACGATGACAGAGTCCGGCTTCGGGTCCATCCTTAAAAAAGCGGGGTCCGAGTCCGGGGCCCGATACTTTTCAGGAGCCGTGAGGGGGCGGATTTCGTCACCGCGGGAGTGAGGAACAACTCCAACGCGGGCTCCACCAGTCCCGGCACTAGAGGCAGCAGGGGGCGAGACAGGTGTTTTTTGTGTAGAGTCTCGAATATCACGGACGTCGGCACCGTCACCGTGATTCCCAACTTGGCTGCCCCCCTCAGCAGCACCTCCTGGAAGGAGACTAAATCGTCCACAGGAGACACCCTAGTCCCCGGTGAGTCCGACAGCGTCTGTGAGAAATCCCTGGCCGAGGACCGTGTGCGTGACCTGGACCTGTGCCTCCTATGGCGCCGTCCTGATGACGACGACGACGACCTCCTATGGCTCCGCGATCTTCTCCTCCGGATGGAGCAGGAGCGCGACCTCCTCGGCTTCGGCCTGTCCGCCGGTCTAGCCGGGCCCGGCGACCGTGGATGTCGCCGCCTCGGCGTCCCCTGCGGCGGAGTCGGATACCTGGGCAGGGAGACCGACCTCGGCAGAACTGCAGGCAGCCCCAACGGAGTGCGAGGTGGTATAGAACGAGGAGGGGGAGGTGGAGGTGGTGACGCAGGCAGTGGTGGCGGTGGCGGTGGTGGTGGAGGGGGAGTCGGCGGTCGTGGTGGTGGTGGCGGAGGTGGCGATGGCGTAGGGTTCCGAGGAGGTGTATACACCACGGAGTACCCCGATCCCGGCGACTCCGTTCCCCTCTTACTCCTGACGTCGACCGCCGCCTCGACGGCGACCGCCGCCTCGACGTCGATCTTCGTGACGTCGATCGTCTCCTCGACGTCGATCTCCTCGACAGCAATCGTCTTGACGTTGGTCTCCTCGACGGCAATCGTCTTGACGCCGATCGTCTTGACGCCGATCTGCGTGACGCCGATCTGCGTGACGTCGATCTGCGTGACGTCGATCTGCGTGACGTCGATCTGCGTGACGTCGATCTGCGTGACGTCGATCTGCGTGACGTCGATCGCCTCGACGGCGACCGTAACCCTTGAAAAAAGAGAGCTCAATGCTCCAGGGTCCTGCTAGCAGGAGCCGGAAAAAAGAACTGAAAGTAAAAGGGACCTGCTGTGCATTCTGGGATACTGGGAAAGTTCTGGAAAGTTTTCTTAAAGGCACAGTATCCTATTCTGAGCCACATAATGGCAGCCTATGGGGCTTGTCTGTCCATTCCTTCCTCTCTATCATTCCAGAGGCTTTTGCTGGTAGAGGCAGGGTTTTTTCTCTTGTGGAGAAAAGCTGGACAGGCAGTGCTGTTTGTGGATGTTGGTGGAATTTTCTAGTTGAAGTACTGGACAGTGTAGCCTGTGGATATAGGCTGCATTATCTGTCTTTAAATTAAATTCTCTCTTAAAGGTGGATGCAGGTCTGCATGATTCGACACCTTAAGAGATTATTTTGTATTGCTCCGGGGTCCCCGCACATGGGCGGGACTATTCACTAGATTATGACTATACACAGAGATCCCCTACTACAGAAGGCCTGTTTCCACACCTCTTTCCCCTTCTTTTTCCCAGAAAATCCTACAAAGAGCCTATTGTCCACCTGATCTCATTTAGGTTTTAGCAATTGAGTCTTTCTTACTCCTTTAATGGATGCAGAGGGGCAAAGAACACCAGCAGGGCGATAGACCGTTCAATATGAAAGGGAGTCACCACCGTGGGAGGACCGCCGCCTCAGTCCTTAGCATTAGCTTGTCCTAGAAGAAGGTGGTGTACGGCTGTTGGACAGAGCGCTAGCAGCTAACTCAAGCGATCAGCTGACATGATCGCAAGGTTAGTTATCCTATAGAGTAACTGATTTGGCTTAAATGGGGTGCATATCTGAAATTTGAGAACCAAAGTCAGGTTCTAGTGGAACATCACAAAAGTTGATAGTGAGAACATGTGAATCAACCCATTCAGAAAACTAATCAAACAGGTGATTTAAGCAGAGATGGCCGGTCAGGGAAACGTAAAAAAGCGGATATGGCTGACAAATAACGTTTAACTGAGACTACAGCTTTGCTTTGCTGGGGTAATGATAGTAAGAAAAAGAGAACATCAGATGGGTTTGTAGATAATGGATGTGCCTAGCACACGACACAGCGAACTTCTTTCAGCACTGTAAGAAACTGGCTCTATATATACTACACCGAAATAAGGTATAGTGTGTTTAGAGTGCAAGTGTCCCCAGAGGTAGGCAGAGGTTAAAGTTAGATAGAACCTTACTCTCGAATAGTGGTAACTTGGTTGAGCAGTAAGGCAGTATCAGAGGACAGTGTAAAGCATTTGATGTACACAGTCAGGAAATGAATTCACACACTCAAGAACTGAACTCTAGGCCAATTGTGTTTGTATAATAAATATACTGTTTATTTTTAGAACTAAGCAAGCCTGGTACAGGTAAGCATTAAATACTTTTCAGTAACAAGTTACTGGATATAGAACAGTTTGAAAATGAAATAGAAATTGTACTTTGTTTGATTTACAGGGGAGCAGTAGTATGCAACACTTAGCAAATACAGTACATTGGAATGAATAGGCTTTTTCAGTAAATTGCAGGTAAGTTACTTTTCTAACTCAGTGCTGGATACCTAGATTCAGCACTGGGACATTTCCTAGAACCAGGTAAGTAACTAAGTTTTGGTTATTTGCATGATTTTTAAAGAATATTTTTATTTTTCAAAACTCCACACAATCTTTTTGGAGCAGTACATTGAGATGAATGGGCTTCTACAATAAATTGCAGGCAAGTTACTTTTTACATTCCTTTTCTAACTCGGTGCTGGATACCTAGATTCAGCACCGGGACATTTCCTAGAACCAGGTAAGTAACTAAGTTTTGGTTATTCGCATGATTTTTAAAGAATATTTTCAGATTTCGAAACTCCACACAAACGTTTTGGAGCAGTACATTGAAATGTATAGGCTTTTACAGTAAATTGCAGGTAAGCTACTTTTCAGGTTAGTTTTCTAACTCAGTGCTGGATACGTAGATTCAGCACTCTGACATTTCCTGCAAACAGGTGAGTAAACACGTTTTGGTTATTTGTGCGATTTTTAAGGAATATTTTTAGATTTCAAAACTGTCAATGTTTTCCAATGGAGGGAAAACAGGTTAACTGTTCTCAGGTAAGTAATTGGCTGGGGGATTTAAGGTTCTGGGGTTGGACTCAGGGGTCTCCCAGGGTCAGTGATGCACTGTTTCACCCTCAGCGGCACTAGGGCGGCCGGGTGCAGAGTGTTGAGGCCCAATGTTATCCAATGGGGGATAAGGGGCATCCGGTTGGTGGCTGCTGGCAAGCCGGCCACTGGGTTGTGGGAGTAAAGCTCCTAGGGTTAAGTTCAGGGCAAGTTGGGGAACAAAGTAGCACCAAAGGTGCACCCTCAGCGGCGCTAGGGTGGAGAACCTGAATGGAGAACCTCCGGGACAAAGAAACACTGCAGGCTCTTCTGGGTGCGACCACCACTTCGAGGGGTAAGTTGGGATGTCATGGGTTGGTTTGGCACTGTTGGTTTGGGCACACAAGGCAGTGGGGTGACGGGTGCAGGGGAGCCTTGTAACGTCGGATTTTCTTACCCGCTCTGATCGCGGTAGGGGGGGGATCCTCTGGTTTGAGGCTGCAGGCGTCATCTGGAGGCTTGAGGCAGGTCAGGGTTCGCCGGATCTCAGGTCAGGATCGCTGGGGGGACCTCCTCGTGGTGTTTTTCCACTCAAGCTCTGGCCGGGTTCGGCAGGTGCAGAGTGGGCTGGATTTGCGGTCTCTGGCGGGCACCAGAAGCTGCAGTTTAAACACGTCCGGTGTTCTCGGGAGAAACAGTCTGGGAAGTGAAGGCAGGCAGGTCCTCGGGGGTTGGTGAGGTTGCTGGACACTCCAGGATTTCACAGGAGCAGGTTCGAGGAGAGACAGGCCTGCAGGGCTGGGGCTAAGTCAGTGGGCGACGTCCTCTTGTTAGCTCTGCATGGCTCTTCGTCCTCCTTTTCTTCTTGTAGGTAGGCTGGATCTGCCTTCTTGGTTCAGGGCTGCCCCCTAAATACTGTATTTAGGTGGCATTTTAGGGGTCTTCAGTTCAGTAGCTAATGGGCTACTGACCTTAGGTTGACTACACCCCTTGGTGTGCTCACCCCACGTGGCGGAGTGAGCACAATACCTAGCCCTGAATGGGGAGTGCCTGCCATCTGCAAGATGGCAAGCACTGGAGTGGGCTTCACCTCGCCTCCCCCACCTGAGGGGTGAAATTGGCAGAGGTGGGCACACCTCCTGGGCTGGCTAGTTCTTCCCGCCCATCTTCCAGCCGAAAAGGAGGGGAGACAGGAAGGGGGCCTGCTCCTGATAGCGGGAGAGGCTGGGGGGTCGCATTACAGAGGCTGCCAGGCCTTTGAAGCTTTCCCTGCCACAGATGGCTCTTCCTGGCCTGGGGGAGGTGTGAACACCTCTGCCCAGCAAAGGTTTTGTTTCTGGGCTCAGGGCGGTAGGCTTCTACCCTAGGGGTCCAGAAACAGGTCTTGTGGTGGCAGGCTGGTATGTACCAGTCAAGGAACCCACCAGAGGCTGGTCGTTTTTCAGGGGGCATCTCAGAGATGCCCTGTGTGTGCATTTTTCATTAAATCCCACACTGGCATCAGTGTGGGTTAACGGGCTGAGAAGTTTGATACCAAACTTCTCAGTTTTCAGTGTAGCCATTATGATGCTATGGAGTTCCTAATGACAAGCTCCCAGCACCATATACTCTTAATGGCAGCACTGCACCTACAATGCCTAAGACTGGAATTAAAATACAAATGAGGTGAGTAGTACACGCACTGCCTGCTGGTTAGTCCATATTCACACTTGTTTTCATCACATTAACAGTACCACGACATTACACCTTTTTTCCTGAATCTAACTAACTCCATTAGTATAGTCCGTTCACAGTTTTTACATCGACACAGTCCTATGTCTACCTTTATGCCCACCCCCTCGGTGTACGTTATTCACGTTCAACTTCCCGAACACTTAAAACCACCCGCGTACAAACACAAAATGCGGAACACCACATACGGAAGATACGTAGAGGCTTTTTCAGCACCTGGTAAGAATATTTTATGTGTTGTGACCTGCATGTTCATACGGGACGCAATTTAACATCTTAGTAGCCGTTTATTAAAACTTACTAACTTCCTACACCTTAGATAGCATTTTGACCAGTCTTCCCGGCACGTTTGCACGTTTTGTCATGTTAAAACTTCCCAACACGGAACTACACAACCGCGAGTATTTTTGCACGTTTTGTCACGTTAAAACTTCGCAACACGGAACCACACAGTCGCGAGTATTTTTTCATCACGAGTCTGTCCACAGATATATCTTCACTACGGACTTTTTGTTTCACTTTTAAATTCATGTTCACATCCCATCATTCACCGAGAGTAAATAATCACTACATGCTTTATTGTTCCTACACACAGTATTCATTTCATTTTATCTTCTTGCTAAATCGTAGATTCCCCCTGATGAAGGCTTACGCCGAAATGCATTGGGATCTGGGATCTCGCCATCCATGTCTCTGTTCACCGTAATGTGATTAAAACCCACGCCAAAAAAAACGATGACAAATAAAGTTTTTCAAATTGAAATCTGATGAACTCTTAAGTCTAATCTTTTGACAAGCAGTTGAAACCTCCACGAGAGGACAGTAACTGTGCCCGAGGGACACACCCCAAGACTTGGGAAGTGCAGTTTTCGTAAGACTGGAATTAGACACTGTAGGGGTACAGGGCTCATGCACCTGTACCCTCAACTGGCATAGGGAACCCAGCTAGAGCAGTGACTGATCTATTCCAGGGCAGTGGGTTGTAGGCATGGCACACAGGAATGTGTGCCATGTCGACTCTACTTGGTTCTGCGCCAAAACACGCAGCCTGCAAAGGCAGTGTGTGTAAAGGTACAGGGCCTCTAAGGGTGGCACAATAAGTGCTGCAGCCCTCAGAGGAATTCCCTGGTCACAGTGCCCTGGGTACCTGTGGTACCATTTACCAGGGGCTGACCTGTGGCCAGAGATGCCAATTGGGTATGTTTTGGGGAAAGAACACAGGCCCTGGGAACCAGATTGGCAGGGACCCAGGGCACACTAAGAAAAAGTGCATCAGTTGTCTGGCAAAAAATGGGGGGGGGGGGGGGGGGGGAGTTAACAGAAACCCACTTTCCTACAAGCACCCCGCATAGATTTGGTGTTGGAGCGCCTGGCTGCCAGAATGACATTCACTACCTCGACAGGAAGATCAAAAGCACTCAATCTTCAAGCATAAGGGTGTAAGTTGTGCAGGCTAAGGTGTAGGACTATGCCATCTGGTTAAGACAGAAGGCGCAGATATGCTCATGGCCACACGTTTTGGGTACCACACTCTCCTGGCCCAATCTGGAGCCACTAGGATGGCTTGGGTTCAGTTGCCCCTGATCTTCAGAACTTTGAGCAGGAGAGGTAGAGGCAGTAGGGAGTACAGGACTCATGCGTTCCATTCCAGCAGAAAGGCATCTCAGAGAGAATAGCCTTGAGAATTCCATCAAGCAAAAGCTTGGCCACTACACGTTCTTGACACTGGCGAAAAGATCGAGCAAGGTTTCTCCTCACTGTTGGAAGATGCCCTGTGCTACCCCTGAGTGCACGCGCCACTCGTGATTTGCTAGGCAATGCCCGCTGAGTTAGTCCACCTGATATTTAAAGATCCTGCCAGGTGTTGTAAGACCAGGGAGATGCCCCGAAGACTCAACCAGGTCCAGAGCCGTATAGCTCTTGGCAGAGGGCACACAACCCCTATTACGCCCTGCTTGCTGCAATATCACATGGCTGGGGTTTTGCCCATGAGATTTTGGACTAATTTCCTCTCGATGGTCAGGAGGAAAACTTAGTACCAAGTGAATCACCCTCAACTCCAGAAGGTTGATGTGGAGGCGGGCTTCCGCCGGAGACAGAGACCTCATCTCCACCTTTCCCAAATGATCACCCAAACCCTGCAACGACGCATCTGTCACGATTGTTAGTTCTGGATGGCTCTGGGAAAGGATTCTGCTGCCACTCTAATTGTGGTTTAGCAGCCACCACAGCAGATCTTTTGCTGCCGTCTCGGACACATGGAGGGATTCCCTTGGATCCTGAGCCCACTGAGACTTCAGATACCACTGCAGAGCCCACATGCGCTACACCTCCGTGGTCCACTTACGGGATGCAGAAGGCCAAGAAGCCTCAGGGATGCTCTCAACGTTTCAACAGTTTTAAGAGTTGAGACGCATCCAGAAACAGACTCTTTTAACTGATCAAAACAAGAGAATCACAACTTGTTCAATGGGGTTCTGCACTACGTCTTTGGCAAAGGGGGATTTCCAGCTATCGACTTATTCGCAAGTGCAGACAAAAACAAAAATGGCTACATTTCGTATCTAGTCTCTGCTAACCAGCAACCTTGGAGAATGCTCTTTTGGTCTGTTGGTCAATGAAATGTATCTATTTGTTTCTTCAGATCCCACTGATTCCGACCACATCAGTGGTGGTACACTGGCATTCTACTCTCAAACAAGAGAAAAAACAAGAAACTGCCTACCAACCAAATCTTTTACTCAAGTTAGGGGAGCAGAACCTACATATACCATTGATGAGCTTAGCAGCCTGACTTCTCAACTCTTGCAATATGATCACTTAGATCTTGGAGAAGAACATCTCGAGAGAAGCCAGACTTTCTTCCACAAGAACATTCTATTTATTTGAATGAAATGGTTTCTGCATTGCATGCCAACAGAAGAAGAACTTTGAACCCAAGATGTCAGGAGAATACGCTACCTTTGTAAGGAAATGCCTCTTTTTGTAAGATCACCCCCTTTGCAGGCCAAGTCATCCCAGTTTCCCTTGCAAGAGGGGTTGTGCAATTGGTACTCTCAAGGAGTACTTAATAGCACGGAGGGCATCCATTGCCATTACAAAGCGGGACTTTTGTTGATGGAAAGTTAATCCTTCTGTGGTATTTTCGTGCTGGGACAGCCTTGGTAAATTTTGTCTTATCCTCTGAGTCAAGAAAATAAGGTCTAACAACCCTTGACTTTGTGACTACTCTTTGTCTAGCTCCTCCTGGAATGGACGCACATGCAGACAGTAGTGTGGGATTAAATGTATGTATCTAATTGCTAAAAGAGACCTGTACATTCTGAAGCTGATTCTGTTTTCCTTTTGAAATGTTTGCTTTAAATTAAACATGCTATTCTCTTTGGAAGGAAAGGCCTTCTTATTTTGTATCCAAGATTGCTCCCAAGAACTTATTTTTCTTTCGGGTACTACAAATTGGTTTGCCCTTGTAGAAGGTATACCAAATTCTTTAAAAAGTTGCAGAGTGGCTTTCACGGAGTTCTGTCACCTTGAATGACCTTCCTTTGTCTAAACAATTGTTGTAGTAGGGAAACACTCGATTACCCCGTTTTCTCAGATGTGCTGTGAATGGAGCCATACACTGAGAAGATTCTTGGCGCTGATTTGAGGCAGAAGAGAAAAATAAATTGATTTTCTCGGCCAGCCAGTTTGAATCAGAGATATTTTCTGTCCATAGATGGATGGGGGCATATGTAGGAAAGTGCCTCTGTTGGACATGGTTAGCCCACACTCTTTGCTTGGAACACTATGAAATTTCGACTGGAAGTGACAAGGGTCCCTGCCAACCAGGTCCCCTGTGCCAGAGGCTCTCTTTCTCTAAATGGTAACTTTTGTTTCCCAATTGACAACTTCAGCACCCCTTGTAAGTCCCTAGTAAATGGTACCCCTGGTTTCTAGGGCATTGACACTGAAGAAGGACCCCAAGGGTAGCAGCACGAATTGTACCACCTTGGGGACACTTCACCAAGGCCATGCACGCTGCCACTGCAGACTGCGTGCATTGGTACAGATAAAATCGAAGAGGAGACATTGCACACATCCCTATGTGCCATGCCAACAGACACTGCACAGGATAAAGCTAAGTCGCCCCTCTAGCAGGTCCTATAGTCCTAAGGCAGGGTGCACTATATCTCCTGTGAGAAAATATCTGCATGAACAGATAAGCCCCTGCGATATCCATGTCGAATTCTTGGATATTGTAAGGGAACAGGGAAGCGTTAAGGGAACAGGGAAGCTAAAAGTAGTTTATGGGCTGAACACTTGTCATCACTAGTTCCCCTGCCATTTTTGGCTTCTGTGTATAACCATTGCTGCCTTTAAAGCGCAACACCAGCCTCTCCTGATAGGAGAAGTCCCCCACCCTCTTATGGCCTTACCCCTTTTGGAAAGAAGACCGGCGGGAAAACCAAGCTGGAGTAGTAGGTGTGCCTCCCTCTACCAACTCCACCCCTCAGGTGCTGGAGGCAAGGTGAAGCACTTTTTCAGTGTTCACCATCTTGAAGATGGTGGGACTTCTCCAATCAGGACTAGAGCTATGCCCCCGTCCCCACCCACAGGAGGTGGGCATAAAAGAGGCATAGGCACCCTCAGCTAAGGGGCCCATTGGCCACTACCTGTCACTTCCTTGTAAACGATTTACTATTTAGGTGGCATCCCCAGACCCTGAACTTAGATTCAACGGACAAGAGACAACTGAAAAAAATGCTGTTGGACTGAGAACTGTAGACCTCATGGTGGATTTTGGGTACAAACTCCTGCCTGCCGCCATAGAGCTCGACAATTGCCATCCTCCAGCTCGTCTCGTCGCCGTCTGGCCTCCACAAACCTCAAAGGATCACCGGCACTTAAAAAAAAAAAAAAGAAAAAAAAAAAAATCGGCAAAGAACTCCCTCGAGATAGAAGTACTATTTTCCTGCAGCCACAGGCACCAAAACAAAAAAAAATAAGTCCAGTCCAGCGTCATTCAGCTCCCCAGCTTGACTGACATCTTGGAGTGTCATCCAAAGGTACACCTGCTCTGGAGAGGTCCCAGGACTCACTGGAGCTACACAGCACCAATACCCAGTTTACCGGGTCCCCTACTGCAAAAGCCTATCAAACAGAGTCCGGGCGGACTCCAACTTTACAGCTAGCCAGCACATGACGAGGGACATCAGGACTCCGGAGACCCACCTCAGCAGTGGCCCAGCAGCTCCTGAATCGTCGCTCCAAGGTGCCAGACCCTGAACTTAAGGTTCCTCTTTACGCGACTTTGCCCAGCTACAAATCTTCGCTTCACCCAGCCTTGGCACTTGGACCTCGGCACTGAACATTCCAATTTCCAAAAGGGTAACCACACAATAACTGTACTGCATTGGCTTTTCCAAGTGCCTTTTTCCTTCCATAGGAAATGTATTGTGAGTAATTGCGCAAAACTGTGATTATTGCATTTTACTGTTGTTTATCGTATTACAAAAATTATTTACCTTGTACCTGAAGTTCTTAGAGTAGACTAGTCAGCCACTTCTACTGGCCAGGTATGCACCAGAAGGTAAAGGAGTTGTGTAACTCCTGTGACACCTGTCAAGCCAGTGGTAAGACAGGTGGCAACTCAAAAGCCCCCTAAATTCCACTTCTAGTGGTCGGGGTTCCCTTTGAAAGGGTAGGGATTGCCATTGTTGGTCTCTTTGACCCTCCTGCAGTATCAGGAAACATATTCTGGTGGTAGTGGATCATGCCATCATGTATCCGGAGGCTATTCCCCTTAGGACTAACACTGCCCCTGCAATGGCTAGGGTCCTCATTGGTATCTTTACCAGGTTGGGCTTCCCTAAGGAGGCGGTGTCAGAGAGGTACAAACTTCATGTCTGGCTACCTGAAACAAATGTGGAAGGAGTGTGGAGTGACCCACAGGTTTACTACCCCCTACCATCCTCAGTGTAAAGCCCTTGTTGAAAAATTCAACAAGACCATGAAATGTGTGATTGGTTGACTCCCTGAAAAACTCAGAAGGAGATGGGAAGTCTTACTTCCATGCCTGCTTTTTGCTAACAGGAAAGTGTCATAGAAGGGAGTGGGGTTCTTCCCTTTAAACTTCTGTTTAGTCATCCTGTCAGGGGACCTGTGAAGGAAGGATGGGAGAAACCTCTTTTTGAGTCTAAACAAGTTATAGTGGACTATGTGCCTCGCCTCATCTCCAGGGTGGCTGAGTACATAGAGAAAGCCAATAAAACCTTTGAGGCCAGCCAGGAGCTGCAGAAGGAATGGAATGACCAAAAGGCTATGGTTGAGTTCCAACTAGGGCAGAAGGTGTGCGTTTTGGAGTCAGTGGCTCCTAAGGTTCCCCAAAATAAGTGAGCTGGACCCTACCCTATCCTAGAAAGAAAAGGGAAGGTCACCTACCTGGTGGTCCTTGGCTACTGCTGGAACCCCAGGACAGTCATCCATGTAAACCACCTTAAAGTCTACTATGACAGGGCAGATCTGATCATGCTCATGGTTACAGATGGGGGATAAGGAAGAAGAGAGTGAACTTCTCCCTCATCTCCTGTTCAAAAATCCAAAAGATAGGTCAGAGGAAGGAGTGGACTTGCCAGACACCCTCACTGCCCAACAGCAGACGGACTGCAGGCAAGTCCTAAATCAGTTTGCTGAGCTCTTCTCTTTGACCCCTGGTCAGACTAGCTGGTGTACCCATGATGTGGACACTGGTTAAAGCCTACCTGTCCAGAATAAACTATACCGGCAGTCTGATCATGTGAAAGAGCGCATCAAAGCTGAAGTAAGCAAGATGCTGGAATTGGGAGCCACAGAGCCATATGAGAGCCCCTTGGCCAGCCCAGTTGTTTTAGTCCCTCAGCCTCATACCCAGGGTGGTAAAAAAAAAAAAGACGAAGTTCTGTGTGGACTATAGAGGCCTCAATGCTGTGAACAAAACCGATACACACCTAACCCCTAGGGCAGATGAACTGATTGACAGGTTGGGAGCAACCAAGTATCTGAGTGCCTTTGATCTCACATCCGGAAACTGGCAGATAGGTCTGACTCCAGGAGCAAAAAGAAAGATCAGAATTTTCAAACCCAGATGGACATTATCAGTTTACTGTGATGCCCTTTGGTCTGAAAAATGCCCCTGCCACTTTTCAAAGGTTTGAGAACAAAGTCCTTGCTGGACTGGAATCCTATAGTGCAGCTTATCTAGATGATATTGCGGTCTTTAGCGCCACCTGGCAGGATCACCTGATCCACCTTGGGAAAGTACTAGAGGCTCTGAGAAGTGCAGGCTTCACTATCAAGGCAAGAAAGTGACAGATAGGGCAGGTAAAGGTTGTATACTTGGGCCACCTTGTTGGTGTAAGGTCAACCCGTACAGCCTACGATCCAGACCATTCTGGACTGGAGGGCTCCAACAACCCAGACTCAAGTCAGGGCCTTCCTTGCCTTGACTGGGTACTACAAGAGGTTTGTGAAAAATTCTGGCACCATTGTGATACCTCTCACATAACTGACCTCCAAGAGAATGCCCAAACAGGTGAACTGGACAGAGAGCTGTTAAAAGGCTTTTGACACTCTGAAGGAAGTAATGTGCTCTGCACCTGTTCTGAAAGCTACTGATTATGCCAAGCAATTCGTTGCACAGACCGATGTCTCTGAACATGGGATAGGAGCGGTCCTATCCCAAATACATAATCATGGTCAAGACCAGCCAGTGGCTTTCATCAGTAGAATGCTACGCCCCAGGAACAGTGTTGTACTGCCATAGAGAGAAGTCTTTGCTGCGGTCTGGTCTCTGAAGAAGCTGCGACCATACCTGTTTGACTCACTTCCTTGTTCAAACCGACCACAGGCCTCAGCTCGTTAATGCAAATGAAAAGGTGAAAATCCCAAACTGCTAAGGGTTTCTTCGACCTCTTAGCACAGTGTACCCATTATGGTAACCTATAAAGAGAGGGGAGTTTCCCTACGGTATGGAACTATTTCAATCAATCAATCAGTCTTTATTCGATTTTAAAAGATCATAAAAAGACGCAAACATATAACAAAACATGGCATCTAGTGCCCAATAGAATTATTAAAATCCGTCAATAAATACATAAGAGAGTTTAAAAAAGCATTAAACAGTTCAGAAAGACTACAGGATTCAGATTTTCATAGTTGAAAAACAACTACATCTACTACAAAATAAAAGAATATCAGGTGATGAGATTTGTAGCATATGACGTTATTAATAGGGTTTAATAAAAGCACTTCCGGTGTTTACTTAGAGGCTTGTGACCTTAAAATCCATGCCAATCCCAAAAATGTAGCTAATGCTATAGAGATGACTGGTAAAGGGCTCGTGCGTAAGATTCTTAGTGCAACAGCACTACTCCTAGTACGGGTAAGTTACTTACCTGTAATCCTAGTTCTCTTCCAGGGGTATCCTCATCAAAGTCATAAGCACTGAATATTCCCGCCCATGTGCGGGGACCCCGGAAATAATAAAATTATATATGTAAAAAACACATATATACAGCTCTGTATATGTATAAACATATATCATTTTTTCCAAGCAAATGCAGCTCCCATAAAAGGCTAGGCAATGTAAATATACACATCCAATAACACATATATACATATAAATATATATATAAAGGTATAACAATACACCTAAATCTCTTTTTTTTTTTTTTTTTTAATGAGGTAAACACTCATGAGAAATCAAAAAATAAAGAGAGCAAACTGTGGAAAAACACAGATGTACAACACATTGCCAGCCTGCAGGCTGCATTGCAATATAATACCATAGAGACTAAAAAGCCCTGTACAGGTAAAAACTGGCACCGTGCCTTTAAGGCAGCCCTGACTTCCATATCCCATCATGCCTCAGGGGTGACAGTTAGGTCAGTTGTTCTTTGCGGGACCGTAGTCCTAAACACAAAGATATATCCTTTCCATAATGAATAATACACTTCTTCTCATTTGCCTGGGGAGGTGGGTGGGTTGCTTATGACTTTGATGAGGATACCCCTGGAAGAGAACTAGGATTACAGGTAAGTAACTTACCCTTCTCTTCCAGGGGATCCTCATCAATAGTCATAAGCACTGAATAGAGTAGCAAGCTCCCCTTCCACCAGCAGGCAAATGAAACTAAGGTTGTATCACCCATGGAGAAAGCGAATCATGAAAATGATTATGCATGGAACAGATTCCTCAAGGAGGCTTGTCCTACTTGAGTGTCTGCTCTGGTGTCCGAATCCAGACAATAATGCCTGGTAAAAGTGTGGACAGATCTCCAAGTGGCTGCCTTGCAGATCTCGGAGAGTGGGACATTATTGAGAAAAGCCGCGGTAGCCGCTTTTCCTCTTGTCGAATGCGCTTTAGGGCGCGCCCCCAATGGTTTCTGAGCCAGTTGGTAGGCCAATGTAATACTTGAAACAATCCACCTAGCAATGGAACGTTTGGATGCAGCAAAGCCCATACGGACAACCCCATAGTTCACAAACAATTGATCAGATTTCCTGACATTCTTAGTCCTATCTAGGTAGAATTTTAGGACCCTTTTGACATCTAGAGAATGCAACGCCCTCTCTGCTGGAGAGGAGGGGTTGGGAAAAAAGGTTGGTAAGGATATGGCTTGGTTTACATGAAAATCCGATACCACCTTGGGTAGGAACGAAGGATGAGTTCTCATCACCACCCTATTTAGATGAAAAATAGTGTAGGGTTCTTTAGAACAGAGGGCCTGTATCTCACTGACCCTCCGTGCTGAAGTGATGGCTATTAAAAATGCTGTCTTCCATGAGAGGTGCTGTAGGGTAGCCTTATGAATAGGCTCAAAAGGCGCACCCATGAGCTTCGACAGAACCAAGTTTAGCTCCCAGGAAGGAGAGGGAGGTCTAACAGGGGGATAGACTTTCTTGAGTCCTTGCAAGAAATCCTTCACTACCTGCACTTTAAAAAATGACTGCTGTGAAGGCGAACGCCTGTATGCTGTTATGGCTGCTAGGTGAACCTTTATGGATGAAAATTTCAACCCTGCCCTTGCTAAATGTAGAAGATAGGGTAAAATTACATCCTCCTGGCATTTAGTGGGATCATAATGATGCTGAGCACACCATATATAAAATCTTTTCCACTTACAGAAGTAGGAGTGTCTTGTCGAAGGCCTCCTGGCTTCCTTCAGTATGGACATACACTCTTGAGGGAGGTTCAGATGGCCATACTGGAGGACTTCAGGAGCCATGCTGTTAAGCTCAGCGAGGGAAGGCTGGGATGGTAAATCTTCCCCTGCATCTTGGATAACAAGTCCGGCCTGCACGGCAGCCGCTTGTGGGGTCGGATCGACATGTGCAAGAGATCCGTGTACCACCACTGCCTCGGCCAGTCCGGTGCTATGAGGATCATCTTGGCAGATGAATTCTGTAGCTTGGTCACCACCTTGGGAATTAGTGGGAGAGGCGGAAAAGCGTACACAAATGTCATTGACCAATTGATCAAAAGGGCATTCCCTAGGGATCCTGGTCGATGGTATCTTGAGGCGAAGCCTCGGCATTTTGTGTTTTGCTCGTCCGCGAAGAGGTCCACTTGAGGACGCCCCCATTCCCTGAAGATGTCTTCTAACACCTCGTCGTTGATTACCCAGTCCTCTGGCTCTTGGAAATGCCGACTGAGCAAGTCCGCTTGCACGTTGAGTTCTCCTGGTAGGTGCACCGCTTTCAATGAGATGTTCCTTGCTAGGATCCAGTGCCACAGGGACTGAGCTTCCCGCGAGAGCGTTCTGGATCGAGTACCCCCCTGCTTGTTCAGGTAGTACATTGTGGTGGTATTGTCCGTCTGCACTAGAATGGTACTCGTCGTGATCGCAGGCAGGAACGCTTTGAGGGCTAGGTGGACTGCCCTGAGCTCCAGCATGTTGATGTGGTACAACTGCTCGCTGCTGGACCACTGTCCCTGAGTTTGCAGAGTCCCAAAATGCGCACCCCATCCCTGAAGGGATGCGTCGGTGATTAAGGTCTGAGTAGGGGGCTCTTGATGGAAGGGGATCCCCACTTGTAGATTCCTTGGCTTCAGCCACCACTTGACTGACTGTTTGGCTGCAGAGGAGAGGCAAACCTTTTCTTCCCACAGGGAGTTCCTTTGATCCCATTTGTCCTCGAGATCTTGCTGGAGAGGACGCATCCTTAGCCTGGCATTGGGCACTAGGAAGATGCAGGATGCCATGGCCCCTAGCAGAGATGAGATTTGCCTTGCCGACGACAGATTGCTGGTTATAATCTGTCTGCCTTTTAGCATAATGGATGACTGTCTTTCCTCCGAAGGAAACACTTTTCCTACTACGGAGTCTATAGTTGCACCCAGGTAGTGGATCCTCTGCGTTGGTGAAAAATTGGACTTTTTGACATTCACTCTGAGACCCAACTTGCGACATAAGTTCAGGCATAGCGACAGCTGTGACCGCACATTCTGTGGTGATGAGCCCTTTATTAGCCAGTCGTCTAGGTAGGGATAGACGAAGACTCCTGCGCGCCTCAGAGCAGCCGCTACTACTGACACGCATTTTGTGAATACTCGAGGAGCTGACTTCAGGCCAAATGGGAGGACTTTGAACTGATAGTGAGAGTTGCCTACCACAAACCTGAGAAATTTTCGATGATTCCTTAGGATGGGAATATGGAAATATGCATCCTGAAGGTCCAGTGAACACATCCAATCGCCCATCCGGAGAAGAGGATATATTTGGTGGAGCGCCAGCATGCGAAATTTCTCCTCTCTTATGTGCTTGTTCAGTATCCGTAGGTCTAAAATGGGTCTGAACTCTACCTTCACACTCCTCTTTTGGATGAGAAAGTATCTGGAGTAAACTCCCTTTCCTCTTTGGTTTATGGGCACTTTCTCTATTGCAGATTTGAGTAGAAGCGTCGCTACCTCTTCTCTGAGCTGCTTTAGATGCTGGGATGAATTGACAGGAGGAATCGATGGGGGGTGACTTCTGAAACGAAGCGAGTACCCATGACGCAGTATATTCAGTACCCACTTGTCCTTTGTGATGGACTGCCACTCTGGAAGATGATGTGCAACACTTCCTCCCACCGGAGCGGTGGACAGCAACGGAGGAAGCGGCTTCTCATTGCTTCCCCGGAGCTTTGTTTCCAGCATTAGATTGCCTGTTGTTACCTCGTCCCCTGGATGGCTTGCGGGACTGGTATTGCTGTTTCTTTTGACCTTGCTGGTCCTGGTTCTTTTGCCAATGAGGGGTTTGAACCCTCTGTTGGTAACTGCGCCTGTCATTTCCCTTGCGGCGTCGAAACTCTTTTCTCTTTTCAAGCCCGACAGCTTTCATGGTCTCCAGCTCTGCTTTCATACGGGCCATTTCTTCGTCTGCATGGGACCCAAAAAGAGAACTACCGGAGAAAGGCAGATTTAAAATTCTTGCCTGCGCTTCCGGTTTCAAGGCTGTCAATCTAAGCCAGGATGATCTTCTGGCTGTGACTCCATGCGCATATTCATGTGCTGCCAGTGTTGCCCCATCCGCCGCTGCACTTATGATCTGGTTAGAAACCAGACTCCCCTCATGCAAAATCTCTTCAAAGTCCCGTCTGTCCTCTGATGGAACTTTGTCAATGAACCTCTGCAGAGAGTCCCATAATGACCTATCATAGCGCCCCAGAAGCGCCGAGGCACTCGCCACCTTTAAGCTTGAGGATGCTGAGCCGCAAACTTTCTTCCCCCAGGAGTCTTGTGTCTTACTGTCCTTATCTGGTGGTACCGTTGAAGATCCAGCTACTGCATGTGTCTTCCTGGCAGCGGCGGTGATGACAGAGTCCGGTGGAGGATCTGATTTAAGGAATAGAGGATCCTCCGGAGCTGGACGGTACTTTTTTAGAATTCTCGCCGGCGCCGTTTTGGTGGTTGCTGGTGTAAGAAAGATATCCATTACCGGTTGTAGCAAACCGGGGACTAACGGCAATAACGGGCGTGACACTGTACGTTCATGAAGAGTTTCAAAAATTATGGATGAAGTGGTCTCCTGAACCGGCATAGGGATATTTAATTTTGTAGCTCCTCTACACAACACTTCCTGAAACGTAGAAATATCATCTACCGGAGATACCCGAGAGGGTGGCGTCTCCGAGAGTGTCGGTGAATAATCCCTTTTGGATGATCTGGAAGAAGGGGAGGTAGAAGGGGTTCTACGGCGCCTTCTCTCTGATCTGGTCGACTCCCTTCTGCGGGAGGAAGACCTGGATCGCCTTCTTGGTGCTCGAGAGTGACTTCGGGATTCTCTTTCTCGAGATCTTGGTCTGATCGGTGTCGCTGGGAATACCACGCCCCTTATTCTTGTTAGCGATGCCTTTATTGCGTCTGGTACAGCAGGGTCCTGAGGCATCTCCCTTACGGGACTTTGAGGTACAGCATTGTCCTCCTCCTGCGAACTTTCTCTTGCAGGTACTGGAGATTGATGCACAAGCTCTGGTGATTCTGATCTTGAACCTGAGCCCTCTGATCCTGAAGGCGAGATAGATATGAGACGCGGTGACTCAGGAGTCGTATATATCAGTCTATGAGGAGATTTTCGCCTTGAGACTGGTCGAATCGTGAGGCGAACATGCGACACCTCCTGCGTACCCTCAACAGAGGGCTGCCTCGACGGTGATAGGCCTATCACCGGAGATCTTTGACTCGAATCTTCGAGGCTCCGAGCTTCTTGTCTCGACGTCGAGATTATCTTCGACGGAGGCTTCATGTACCTCACCAAAGCTTTGGAGACCTGTGAGGACGGAGGCACCTGCCTCGACGTCGACTCCGACGGAGGCACCTGCCTCGACGTCGACTCCGACGGAGGCCTTTGCCTCGACGTCGACTCCGACGGAGGCCTCTGCCTCGACGTCGACTCCGACGGAGGCTCCTGCCTCGACGTCGGCCCTGACGGAGGCGTCTGCCTCGACGTCGGCCCTGACGGAGGCGTCTGCCTCGACGTCACTCCTGACGGAGACTTCTGTCTCGACGTCGAATGCTCCGACGACGTCGAAAGCCTCTTCGCCTTCGAACGATGTTTCCTCGACGGCGATCTTGATCTTGACGGCGATCTTGGTCTCGACGTCGACTGTGGAGATCGCCTACGTACTTCTTGCGACGTCGAATGATGTCTCGCCGACCTCGACGTCGAACGATGTCTTTCTTTCGACGACGAACGATATCTCTGTGCCGACGTCGATCGATCTTCTCTTGACGTCGACAGATGCTTCTTCGACGTTGAACTGTGGCGCCGAGTCCTCGACGCCGAGCTTTTAGACACCGTCGACGTCGAATGCATCCGCTTCGACGCTGAATCTAAAGTCGACGACGATTTTCTCTTTGCAGCATGACTTCCCCTTGACTCCTCACCTCTCAGCGACGATCCCGCCGCTGGAGTCTTCGACGCCGAGCCCGACGTCGATGGGGAGCAAACAGGGACCAACTGCTTCGACGTCGACCGTTCTGCTAGGCCATACAGCCTAATCCTCTCCCTCTCCTTTAAAGTCCTTTTGGAAAGGTCTTCACAATGATGGCATGTTGCTGGAGAGTGAGAGTCCGGCAGACAGATAATACACACCTCGTGTGTCTGAAGCAGCCTTCTTTTTTCCACAAGATGGACATGGAACAAATAAAGAAGGCATTTTTCTGACAAAACAGCAAAAAAGTCAGTCAGAAAAACACAGGATACTAACTTCTTCAAAGATGTTGTAAGAAGAAGTCCAAAAAATCTTAAAGTTGTAATAATTCTTGACTAAAGAGTCAAAAAAGAAGAGAGCTGAATTCCAGGGTCCTGACTGAAGGAGCCGGAAAGAACAACTGACCTAACTGTCACCCCTGAGGCATGATGGGATATGGAAGTCAGGGCTGCCTTAAAGGCACGGTGCCAGTTTTTACCTGTACAGGGCTTTTTAGTCTCTATGGTATTATATTGCAATGCAGCCTGCAGGCTGGCAATGTGTTGTACATCTGTGTTTTTCCACAGTTTGCTCTCTTTATTTTTTGATTTCTCATGAGTGTTTACCTCATTAAAAAAAAAAAAAAAAAAAAAAGAGATTTAGGTGTATTGTTATACCTTTATATATATATTTATATGTATATATGTGTTATTGGATGTGTATATTTACATTGCCTAGCCTTTTATGGGAGCTGCATTTGCTTGGAAAAAATGATACATGTTTATACATATACAGAGCTGTATATATGTGTTTTTTACATATATAATTTTATTATTTCCGGGGTCCCCGCACATGGGCGGGAATATTCAGTGCTTATGACTATTGATGAGGATCCCCTGGAAGAGAAATAGATTTTTACATATTGGGGTCAACCAGACTCGTCTTGGGGTAGCAAGAACAGGACAAACAAACAGGAAATGGGCAGTTGATTCAGCTTGTAACCCACAAGCAGGACATGTTTCCTCACATGCACTAGACCATCTTCCTGTAAGAGACCTGAGTGGTAAAGAACCAGCTCTAAGCTGAAAATAAAGTTTCCTATCTCCAGGTTTGGTAACCAGATCCCAGTACTGCTCTAGAGCAGGTGTAATTTTTGCCCTCAGATAGCAGCCAGTCATCCCAGAGGAGTTTGCTCTACTCCATACATAATATTCGACTCGTTCCCAATATGTCATTTTCAAAGATCTCTTTGAAGGGAACTGAGCAGCCGCTGGGTCGCTCCATAACCCCTCCATACCCATCACTATCAAGGTCTCACGGAGCTTCCTCAACCATCCAATCTTATGGAAAACATCTAGTTTTATGACATCCATGAGACCTTTGGCATAAAGAGAAAGCTCCAGGGTGGTCCAGAGCCTCCGCCAGTATAAAATCAGACGAAGTTTAGCTATATCCATAATGGCCTTCCTACCTAATTCATATCTTAGAGGTACCAAAGGGGTACTCTGGGGAAGACCAGTTATGCTACGGAAAAATTTATTTTCTGCTACAGTTAAAGAAATTAGCTGGTCAAACCCCCATAACTCTGCCCCATACAGCGCAGAGCTTAGGGCTTTTGCCTCATAAACTTGAAGCACAGGTTTTATTGGTTTAGTGAAAGATTTTTTATGCTCCCTACTTAAGGCTCCCGATGTTTGTCTAAGTTTCAGGGCAGCCATCTCAATGTGCTTGCTCCATTTATTGTCTTTTTTTTACGTGCATTCCTAAATAAACAAAGTTATTAACCATTTCTAACCGTTGCCTGTTCATAAAAAACTTTTTCCCCCTAGAGCTTGGATGTGGGTTGAAAGCCACGAGTTTCGTTTTGGCCACATTTACCTCCAAACCATGACCGAGACAAAAATCTTCAAAAACTAACAAAGCTGTTTGCAGGCCACTTGGTGTTTTTGATACGATAAGCGTATCGTCCGTGTAGGGTCTGCTATCCTATGGTCACCCCAAATTTTTGCTTTTTGCTCCACTGGTTTTTGACATATTGAGGCTGTGGGCCTGCCAATCAGACCCCCCGCCTGCTGTTCTCTCTACTAAATTGACACTGTGCACCCTAGGTGCATAACCTATTGGAATTGGATCACCCTGTGAGCCCCTGTACCAGTGTACACTAGGTACCCAGGGCATTGGTGCATCTAAGGCCTACCAGGGGCTGAAGCATGTATTATGCCACCCCTGGCCTGGCCTAACAAATTTGACACAACTGGCTGATCACTCAGCTGGGGTACGTTGGTGTAACCACCTCTTACTTAGGTGTAGTATACCTATACCTAACCTTAAATGGGACACCTGGTAACCTATAAGTCACTACTATGGCAGGCCTTAACAATCCTGAAGGCAGGGTGCTTGGTTCCATGTGAGATGGTGCTCTGGCATGAGCTGAGCCTGTCTGCAGTGGTCGGAACAACTTCCTTCTACTGTTTCCAGATATCGTCATACCATATACTCTTAAGTGCATTATGAACCTCGCGGTTAAATGCTAACTTTGGTTTGGCTTTATCAAAACATGTCGAGTAAGGTGTCATACGAATTGGAATACTAACCCCTCGCCAATTCTGGCGACGGGGTTAGCATTCCACCCTTCTAGAGGGACACGACATGTACAGTACCTGAAACCCGGGTAAAATCAGACATAGCCTCAGCTCCACAAAATGGATGCTGCCACCACAGACACAAGTCTGCCCTCCTGCTGCTGGGAGTCCTTCCAGCTTGGGAGGTGTGGACAAAGGGTTTCCTGCCAGGGGAGGTGCGTGCACCACCCCAGACAGGATTTTGTGTATTGGTCAGGTAGGGCTTGAATAGAACCAGACATGCCTGAGGCTCACAAGGAGCCTCGGTGCATATGCCAGCTCAAACCGGTCCTGGGGCACACCAGTCCCGGGCCTGGGGCGAGCTGGACAAAGGATTGGGGGTGTAACCACTCCCCTTCCTGGTCCCACCCTTAGGGAGGGACCTAGCAGGTAGTCCGGCCCCTAGAATCCGCTTAAAGGTAGAAGCTGTGTCCTAAGACTTCAGACATCCTGGAATCAACTTGAAACTAAGAAGAAGACGGGAACTTCGACGCTCTGCCGCACAGAGGACTGAAGCCAATCTCCCCTGTGGTCAGGGAGTGACCACCTTGCTAACGCAAGCACCATCCAGCGAATCAACGTCTGCTTTGCCGCAGCCTCCCGCCGGAGCCCGAGCCCAGAGACTGACAAGACCTGGACCTCCAGACCTCTCACCGCCCGATCCACAGTCCCTGAAAAGAGGAGACCCGTGGAGGCACCGAGACACGTGGAGCCAGCCACCTTGGAACGACTACGACAAGCTGACAAGTGCAACAACCGAGGCTCCCTCCAAGTTGTGCTTTGGGATCTGAGAAGCCCAACATCCGAGCAGCATCTGCACCAAAGGTGAGCCCTCCAGCATCTCCACGATCTGCGTGGGGCCCTTCTGCATTTTGCCACTCGACGCGCCTAACCGGTTGCTGGCCCGCTGGCTAGTGGCCATCTTGGCGACGAACTACACGAAATACATCGCTGGTCTGGTTGCTCCAGACTGGCCCTTGCTCCCCTCCAAAGGAGCAGTCCCTCTGACCTTGCTGGTCAGAACCATCAGCTTATTTCATCTTCCACAACAATTGCTTTTGCCAAGGCTTGTTTGCTTCGATCAAGTCGCCGACACCGCCGACAGCGAGAGCCTGCGTGGGACAGCTCGTGAACCGACTCCTGGACGTCGTCGACCTTCAGGGACCACGTGGCTGCAGAGACAAGCTACACCTTTCTTCCTGTTTGCACCCGACATCGCCTGGTACCCACCTGGTGCCACGCTGGTCACTGGCTAGTGACTGTGAACACTGTCCCCTCTGCTTACAGGTCTTCAACATCTCCGATCCACTCTTGGATCCACCGCATCTCTTCCAGACCGACCGCCTGCAGCATCTTTGTCCACAGGCTCCACGGAACAGATAGAAGAAACCCGACGCACTTCGACGCCTATGCACCCACTTCCTGTGGGTGAGGTAAAGCTGGCACTCCGGTGCCCAAGTGTAGAGAATCATCTCTAGTGTCTGTGTTTCCAATCTTAAGTTCCTAGTCCATCCGGAAGATCCTCTTTGCAGTAACTTTGTACTTTTTACGCACCCATTGAAACCTATGGGAGCACGCGTGTGACTATTTGCTCTGCACACGCAACCCGTGGACCTCCTGGTCACTAACTGAAGTTAGCTCCTTGTAGGCCCAGCGATTCTAGAGGCCCTAGGCCTTTTCCCTTTTCTGTTCGTGGTACTTATACCACAATTTTAGTATATGGTTTGAGTGGCCACCAGGGCCTATCCATATAAAGTGCAACTTCTGTGTATTCTACTGTAATCTTGTTTGACGATTTGTGCTCCTGTGCTCATAAAGAGACTAGGGGTTACTTTGAGAAATAAATACATATATATTTTTAATATATATCTGTGTGGTGTCCTTTCATTGGTATAAAAGGGGGTTACTTTTGGTAAAACAGCTTGCTTAACACGCTTCACGAGTTTAGCCTCAAAGACTGCTTAGCCTACGCTACCACTAGGGCAGCTAGTCCGAAAAGGTTGACTTACAACCACACCATAAGGGTCGCTTGGCATGGTACAAGGTGGTCACTTTAACTAGTGAACATCATATACCAGGCCAACTTCTCACATTGGTGAGCAGCGGTTGGATTTGAGCTTGCTGTGTTTTACCATTGTAATCTCTTGGTTACCAATTGAAAGATCACATAGGTACCTGTAGGTACATATAAAACAAGATTAGATATACATAAGTTCTACTGAACTTAGTTGTTGTAGAGCAAAGGGAGTAGCACACCCTGACTACAACTACTAGATAGGTTTAGTAGGTAAACCCAAGTGTAGGTAGATTGCAACACATCCACCCACACTTAAGAGCAATGGCTGGGGCAGAGGGGTCCAAGGTACCCATCTCTGTTGAGAGTGACCCCCAGAGGGCACCATCCATCTTTGCTACCCTAAATCAGAATGAGCTCAGGCATTTGGCAACTCTTAGAGGCCTTAAACAGCCCAAGAACCCTACCTCTGCTGAGCTCAGAGAACTCTTACAGAATGATGAAAATCAGAAAGAGCTCGAGAAAGCTTCCCAGTTAGCCCCCTTAGGGACAGGAACAGGAGGCCCCCCTTCTGAAAATGCTACTGAGGTACCCCTTCCCAATAGTCACCCCTTAGATGGGATTCCTACCACAGAGGATGAGAGTGAGAAGGATACTGAAAGTAGTGAGAATGAAGGGAGAACTAGCCCAGTGCCAAGTGTTATACGTGGCCCAGCTAACCTAAGGCTATTGGGGACTGACAGTGGGTTCACCCCATTGGATCTCCCCAGTGGACTTAACACAGGGCTTGGAAGGCAAAGGAATCGCTCAGGTGAATCCAATGCTTCCCATGGCTCTAGAGGCTCTCAAGGTCACTCCAGAAGGAGACTGACCACCCCTCAGAGGAGGGAACATGAGGCCAGAATGCAGGAAGCCCAGTTGAGGATCAGGAAGCAGGAGCTAGAAGTAGCCCTGATGGAAGAAAAACTGAACAAGGCTAGGCATCCTAAAGAAAGTGGGTCTATACCCACTGGTGGCAGCATTGTCCCTAAGGACAAAGATAGGGTATTTGACAATAGGAACCTGTCTAAGGTTGTGCCCCCCTACAAAAGTGGGGATGACATCCACAAATGGATGACTGCTCTTGAGAGAGCCTGCAAAGTGCAGCAGGTTCCTGAAGACCAGTGGGCAGCAATCCTCTGGCTCTCCTTTGAAGGAAGAGGCAGAGACAGACTCCTCACTACTAGAGAAGAGGATGTCAGAAATTACAGAGTTCTGAAGAGTGTCCTAGTTGATGGGTTAGGCTTAACCACTGAACAGTACAGGTTAATGTTCAGAGACACCCAGAAGACACAGACTCAGGACTGGTCTGAATATGTTGAATGTGCCACTAAGGCTTTGGAGGGTTGGTTGCTGGGAAGTAAGGTATCTGATTATACAGGATTGTACAATTTGATGATGAGAGAACAGATTTTAAATAACTGTCAAAACCAGCAACTGCATCAACACTTGGTTGACTCTGAGCTGACCTCTCCCCAAGAATTGGGAAAGAAGGCAGACAAATGGGTCAGAACCAGGGTTAAGCAAAAGAACCAGAACAAGGGCCAAGGGGGTGATCAGAAGAAAACAGACCAAAAGGGTGGAGATCAGAAACCTAAAGACCAGAAGTCTTCAACAGGGCCCCAAACTACTGCTAAGGAGGGTGGGTCCCAACAGTCCAAAAAGAAGAAAGAAGGTCAAAAGAAACCCTGGTGCAATCATTGTAAAAATACAACTCACTGGACTAGTGATTGCAAAAAGGGTGGAGCCCCCAACACTGTTGCCCCTAAGGCACCTGCTCCCAGTACTACTGTTAGCAGTGTTGGTCCCCAGACAAAGGGTGTAGTGGGAATCACTATGGGAACTGAAGGAGATTCTGACTTAGACAGAACCCTGACACAGGCAGTCTTGATCTGTGATGGGGACATTGACTTGTCCCTGACTGTGAGCCCCAGTAACCTGGGCAAGTACAGACAGACTCCTTTAATAAATGAAAAAGTGGCTCAAGCCTACAGGGACACATGTGCCAGTGTCACTATGGTGACACCGGGCTTTGTGGATCCTGGACAGTACATACCAGGTGAGAACTACCTGGTGACCAATGCCACTACTTCACATAGTGTGGCAGTTGTTAACTTCTCATGGGGAGGGGTAACTGGCCTCAAAAGGGTTGTGGTTAGTGCAGACCTCCCAGTAGAATGTTTGTTGGGCAATGACCTAGAGAGTTCTCTATGGTCTGAAGTGGAGTACAGGACACATGCAGAGATGTTAGGTATATCACCACATGTCCTTGCTGTGACCAGGTCACAGGCCAAAAAGTGCCTTACTGAACCTCAGGTGTTGGATCCTGGAACAATGGACCAAGCACCTACCAAGAAGAAGAACAGGAGGGTCAAGGCTGTGCCTTCCCCTCTGCCTCAGAGTGATGATCAACCTTCCCAGGAAGCTGATCTAGAGGACCCTGAAGGAACTGTCCCTGAAGAGCTTGAACCTGATCAGGTTGAGTTTCTGGGGACAGGGGGACCTTCAAGGGCTGACTTGAGGCAGGCTCAGTTATCCTGTCCCTCTCTTGAACCCCTCAGACAGCTGGCTGCTGCTGAGTGAGAGAGGGTAGGTTTTGTATCATAGGGGGCCCCTGGCCCGTTCTGGCCACACCTGAATTATGAGACCCTTGTCCTTGCCCTTCCAGCCTAATTTGTAGGCCATATTAAATTGACCAGCGGGTCCTGTGTTACTATATGACAATTACCACTCAGCCAGCATAAAACCCCTGTGTAGGCCCTTCTTTGTTAAATTGACCATAGGTCTGCCATTTTGCTGTATAGCAGGCTGATGGCAGGTCTGACCCAAATTATATTCAGCTTCTCTTTCTGCAAGGCACTCTGCTCCAAACCAGTAGCCCCCACCCTACCCGAGTGCTTAGTTCACTGTATGAGTTCAACATCCCCCTATTCTTTCGACATACAGTAGGCGGCTCCCTGGACTGGTACATGCTTTTAAGGAAGTGGCCACCGCAGATGTCTGGTAACTATTGCAGTTTTAAGGAAGTGGCCACCGCAGATGTCTGGTAAATACTGCAGACGAAGCTATTTGGGTAGCATACGTAGGTAGAAGTTGCGTGCAAAGGAGCCCAGAAAATAGTATAAATAGGGAGCACCCACAGTCATAGACGGACTACCTCGCGGTCTGTATGTGGGTTACGGACTGCGTAGAGTTTTCCCCAAGAGCAAAAGAAGCTCTTGCGTCTGCTTAGCATTATGTTGTATCTTACCCATATGAAATGTCTTGTCATGTTTAACCATTGTTCTCTTTATTTGTTTTTCCTTTTTGTATTCGCATAATGTATTCATTGTAATTGCAGGAATGCTTGCTCTAGAGTAAACGTGAGAGTTCCTAGGTAACAGAGTTCTTATACTCTGAAACATTTCTCCTTGGTGTAACCTGTTTCTTCAATTACACTTATAGATGCGTTCTCTTTCTCTGACAGTACAATAGTGCAGATACAGAGGGTATCATGATGAGCTCCATGTGATTATCTGAATTCTGTATTCTGTATTTTATGCCTTTGTCTTGCAGTTTCTTTGAAGTTGCATCTTCTCATTAAACTGCCATTGTATTCTGCCTCCAATTCCATGTCTCACATGTCTATTTTCTTCAATTTTAGAGCAAGCATTCCTAGGCACCCCGGTTCAAATTAAGGTGCCCCTTTTGTCCCTGACTCACTCTCCTGCTCAGTTCTGTGGTGGCTCCCGGGGCTCTGAGTACCGCCCCTAGCTTCCTTGACCCGTAATGAATCCTCCCTCCAACATTTTGGTGCCGTGACTCGGAGTAGCAGTGCCAGCAGATGGGGGCAGTAGTAATGGCTGGGTTCGAGGGGACGCAGACTGAGCACTCGTGACTCCTTTCTGGCCGAAGCCTTTGAGTACAAGCACTCGGGTGAGTATTATGACTACCTGACGTGAGGTGACGCTTTGGTAACGGTTTATGAAAGGAGCGCTTGTGAGGCTTCTGTGTTTTTCTCGGCTCTCAGTTCTTTCCTGTCTCCTGTCTGGTTGGCCTCGCTAAGGACATTTTTAACTGGGGAGGCTTGTGTGTGCAGCATGGAATTCTGAGCTGGATAGTACGGTCAGGAAATTGTTGGTTTATTGTTTCCTTCTGTTATATATAGATGTGTGTGCTATTGTTTTTACCTTGAGTGCCCGGAGGAGAAGGCTGTGTCTTGCGCCTTTCACGGGCTTATTTAGCTCTTTTTTTATTATTACATTTTTACATTTTACATTGTTTTTGTAGGAAAACAGGCATAGAAGAAAGACAATAAAAAAGTAAAAAGAATAAGGGATAAGGAGAGGCTGTTTATGTCTGCAGTCTTTTCAATGCTATTCTTTTTGGTATAGCTTGCTGTTGGGTCTCTCTGTATATAGTGAAACAGAGAGCGCCTCTTTATCAGGGGGCTACGGGTCGGCCTGGTAGAAGAGAAGGAGAGATGCGATTTACTATCGTATTCTTTCAGCAATAAAAAAGTGCTCCTCTGAGTGGATACAGTGGAGGCTCTCCTACATCAATACAAGGTAGGAAAGAGGTTGGATATTGTCGGTCCACTTAGCTACTGGATAACGGATATCGCCTGATTTATGAGGATTTTAAGAGGTTCCCCGGGATGGTTTTTTTTGGATATTATGTTTAAGTGTTTTGGGGTATTTGTGTGTCAGTTTCCCTTTTGTGTGTGCACCATTGTAATAGGGAGCACGTGTTTTTTTGTCCTTCAGTGGGCAAAGTATGCAGTCATTGTTTGAAAATAGAAACCCTCTAAACGTGCCCGACTTGCTTCTTTCTTGAAACACACGTAGACTTTCAGGATTGTATGATTTCGGATATTGTTTAATGATGCATACAGAGGTTTATTAAGTGTGATAGTAGCACTTTATTGTGGTTGGTGCTTATATGGGCACTACAGTAAGGGTCACTGGCTGACACAGAAGCTGATTTTAGTAAGGCCATATTATTTACGTGCTCAGTTATTTGTTATTTGTATTTTTGATGATATGTTTTATGATATGCAGATGTATATTGAATGTATAAGAACATGATGGTTATGTTAAATTGATGTTGACTGGTCTGTATCGTTTTATTAGGATAAGACCTGCTAGGTAGGGTTACCATTGTAACAGAAGATCACTGCCAAATACAGAAGATTGGTTTGTTAGTGAGATTCAATAACTAGGGAGGGTTTTAGATGTGCTTTTTGCACTTCCACATGTATTGATCTGCCACTGATAACTCCAGAGATTCTGTGATTTAAAGTTTTGAGCGCCACAATTGTTACAGGTATATTGTTTAGTGCTGCCTTCTTTCCTGTGTGCATATTCGACATACAGGAATACCCCCCACCCCCATCAGCACAGCAGATCTTGCTAAGAATGAAAATAAATAAATAAAAGAAAAAGAAAAGCCAGCACCCATTTCCAGTGCTATTCACATTAATTAGGACCAATAATAACTAGGATTGTAACTGTTTTTATATATTAGAGCTGTTGCCTTTTTTGAATAAATAGTATTATGAATAAATAGTTTTATGTAGTTACCCCTTGCCACCCCCTAGCCCCTTGTCTGAGCCATGTGGCTCAGCACCACATTTAATTAGCACAAATCATTTTCAGATAACTGACCACGTAGTGCACAACAACATATCTCAAATTGTTTGACTATTTCCTCACATTTATACTTTGAGGGATGTACGTGGTGACAGGAGGTTGCGTCTGGCGTCTCACTGTGAGCCACAGATACATGTTTATGGGACTGCATCTGGCAGCTCACATTCGTTTTGAATTTTGATTACTTATTTGGTGTAAATTGTATTGTTTGAACGTTTAACAGTGTCTTCTTTTTGCAACTGCGTGCTTCCAAAAAGGGAGCTACTGTCATCATCACGTTGCATTGTGGTTTCTTATCTTAGGCCTGGCACTAGCCAACGCCTTTCGACTTCTCTCTCCATATTGTAATGGGTGTCCTCTGTTCTTCTCCTTTTTCAGCTACGTGCGGTGTACTTTAATAGATATAAAGTCTGTCATCTTCTCTCGATTTGCAATTTAGCGTCTCTCACTTTCGTACCTGGCTTATAAGCCTTTTTCCCAGAAGTGACTACAAATGCGCCATGTCCTGTAGGTCAGAGGCACCTGATAATGTTGTCCTTTTGTGGTCAATAGTTCATCATTAAAAGAGTATAAAGATCTGCTCCTTAATGCATTCAACGGACTACCCTGCTGCAGTGACCTCTTGGGTCACCGACGCCTGTGTGGTCTCCTTCAGCCCTCTATCTGAGCATCTTTGGCTGAAATTCTAATTTCTTATTGTGCTTTGAAATGGTCTTTTTCTCTCTCCTCTGCATTGTCATTATTCTAAATCATTATTGCAAAGCACTAGTGGTTGTCCTTCCTAACTTAACATGTGCATTCCTAGCATTGAAGTAAAGTGTATGTTGCATTTTGAAAGTATTTTCATTGATTTAAAATATATTTGCATTACGTGAGTTTGTTCTTCACTCCAGAAATGTGTCTTTAAATGTCAAGACTTTACTAAGACTTCCAGGCTCTATATATTGAATTTTCTTTTAATAAAAGGGGTTCTTCTTTCATATAAATCAGACAGCTGCTTTTCCCTATCGTTAACTTGTCTATTTTGTCATATTTTTGCAGAAGCACCCCCACAAATTAAGCTCCCTTGGTGCAGTGCCCCAGGACCATGAAATCTCACCCTTTCATTGCATTTAAATGTATATTGAAATTTTAAATCCTTGCACGATTACTTTTCTCATTTAAGGGTTTGCCTTCTAGATAATTGAGCGTCATAAACATCTATTTTTGTGTTACTATTTTTGGTGAATTACAATTGTAGTTTTGAATAGCCTTTCAGGAGTTAACAAACTGATGAATATATTCTCTGCTGGGTTAATGATTTGATAAATAAAGGTGGCACTTCAACGTAAGACCTTTGTTTTTAGAAGAGAAATACTTTCTCTTATTTTGCCTATGGGCCCTCCTCATCTCTTTCTCTTACAGTGGTACCACAGGAGATGTTATATGTAGGTGTACGTCTCTTGTGCACTACGGCAAGAGGTGATAAGCAGGAACATCTGGGTACGTGCCAAGCACACCCACTTTACCTGAGACAGGTTCAATTAGAGACCACGCAACTGGTGCGCGGTGCTACCAGTGAATACTGTGTCTAGCTTCCAAGTAGCTGCCTTCACGACTCTTAAATTACGTCTTTCTGTGCACAGTTTTAAATGGGCTCCACTATTTTAACTCATAACACTCTACATTAAGTACATTCTGTTCTCTGACAGTGACACCTCAGGCTTCTCATCTCACCTTTCTGGTGTGTTTGCACCCATAGTACAGGTTCCTTCCACTTGAATATTCAGTAAAGTGGTAGTAGGAAAGGGAGAAAGGTTTTTGCATGCACTTTTCGCCACAACGCACAGCACCTTTTTGCATTTTCTGGTTGCTTTACACCGTAGACTTGGCCCAGCGTCAAATGATAGACCAGTAACACAAAAGAAGGAATGACATAATAAGATGAGGTCAAGGACTGCCGTCCCTTACCGCCCAGAGCACAATGATGGAAGTTGTAATACCAGGTTAAATGGAGCTGTTCCTCTTGATGTTTTTGGGTCGTGGTCCACAATATGAAAGGGACTAAAAAAAGCCATCAATATAAGTAATATAGTTTCCTGGCAGAAAAGGAGATACTTTCAGTTTCAAATGCATATTAATATCTCTCTATTTGGATGGCCAGTTATAATTCACACTGAAGGTTGCACTGAGTGCTGTAGTACTGAGCAACAAAGTACAGAATAATTTACTCCTACCTGCGTTCCAAATTCAGCAGCAAGTGAAGCAGGCACAAGCAGTAGCCCATCATGCTAGGGCAGATCCAGTAAGTGCTGCCACAAAGAGCACACAGTTGGGGTTAGTTAATAGGGAAGAATCCTGAAATTGTGTTTCATGGCCAAGAAAGTTAGTGTCACTTTAGAGATAAAATGATGGAGTGGAATGCACGCTAGACATACCCATGGTTTGACTTCACGGGCACACGTCAAGTGCTGCCAGATCTCCTCAGCCTTTCATCTTTCCAAGTTGGATAAAATTAGTACCATTGAGTTAGGGGAACAGTAAAGATTTGCTATTTTGCGCCACAATACCATTCTGAGTAAACGTGCGCTTTACAAAAAAAGCCATATTATTTTAAAATAAGCTATATTTTAAATACAATTAAATACAACATGTGTCTGGATGTCACATGGTGTTGAAGGGTTAACGGATTTTTGAGGCTGACTTCAGAAGTAGCAGTCCTGGCCGACCACAGATTCTGGGCGTTGAGCCAGGCAGGAAAGGTGCTTCCTGTGTTTGCTAGTGAACATAGGATTTAGTAGAAAGGAAAACGTATGTGTAGAAAATACTTGTGTCTGTGGAAGTGAAATGAGGAGAAGGAAGAGTTGCCTAGAATCACACAATTTGGTAACGGGTGAAGCCGAGATTGAATACAGTGTTTTCTGGTTTAACGTGGAGAAGTTCAGTGAAGGAATATGTATGTGTCTATATACAGATGGGTGAGAGGAAGTGAGGAATAAGTTTTCGGATATGCACAGCTGTGTGCAGCCTTCAAGATATGAGACAACCAGAGATTCGTAGGATGCTCCAGTACTAGGAAAATACAAAAGAATAAATAATACGTGCAGATGTAAAGTAGATGCATAGAGTAAGCAATGCTCAGTATTGCAATATTCTACAATTGGAGTTGCTGATTTTAGAGGTGGTTGCATATATTTTGCAGTTCGACCACCACAAGTTTTTATCTCCCTTAAAAGTTTCTATCTTCTGTTTGGGTTCTTCTTTCTTGGTTAATGAATGATTAGAGGTTATTATTATTAGATTTTTCTCTGTGTCTCCAAGAAGTGTATTGCATTTTCTGTCTTTGGGATGTTTGCTTACATGGGCTCAATGTTTTTGTTTTCATCACCTCGTGTCTGGTTAGAAATAGAATACAAATAGGGAAATTTACCACAGGCTCAAGCCTACCACTTTTTCCTATACGTTTGGCTGACAGCTAGACCATGTGCCCATTTTGATATAAAAGCAGCAACAGCTTTCAGCAATGCCTAAATGGACTGTTTAAAGGGAATAAATTGAGAGAAAGCAAAAATGGTTTATTGCCCATGGATCACTCTGTTTTCACTCACAAATATTACAACGTTCTGACAACAACTTAACGCCCCATATACTTCTCCCTGATCAATTAATATATGTATAGGTCACATCAACTGAGCATCAAAGTGGCATTGAAATTATGTAAGAAGCATGTTTTTGTATAAATTAACACCCGCTGCGAAGTTTCTTTCTACTAAGGTATTCAGGAAGAAGGAGAAGGGTCCGCCCCATCATCCCTGAGTCCAAAGAAGAAGAGGACAGGTGATCAGCCACAACAGGAACATCGCCATCTTCACAAGAATATGGGAAGAATAGATTACCGTGTAAGGTGATATGTACTAAAATGCATTCTCAGTGCAGTACATTTGCCAGGGACACAGAGGATAGGAGTAAAGAAAAGTAGTAATGTTGTGTTTATATTAAGTTTAGGTATTGATCATTTGTAATTATGTGCTTCGTATTATAATGTTTCAAGGAAACAATGTGTGCAGATTTGATGTGTGTTTTAATATATAGGTGCGATGTTTCGGGGTGTTTGACAATAGGTTTCTGTAGTCTTATGAATTTACAACAGGTGTATATCTGCAATTAATTCAAGGACATGGGTGCACTTTATTTCATGATTTTGCCCCTAAGTAGGTCTGGCGTTAACAATGACCTTTCATGTTTAGTAAAATGTTCTCACCCCCCCTCTCTTGGCTAGCTTCACTGTGAGTGACTTCATTCTGTTCTTTCACAAGGAGCACATTCACACACAGTTGTTTTATCCAGTGCCAGGAACTACTGTGCAATGTGTGATTTTTGAGGCCAAAACAGTTTCTGCTTTTGCCAATGTTTGTTATAAAGATGAGGGCCCAGCAACACCCACACCAATGAGGTTTCATGAAAATATTGGCAAGACAAGTTGTGCATTGACAAAGCCAAAAGGCTGAACAACAATTTCATTGGCTTTACCAATGCTTGTTTATTTTTATGTTGCAAAGAAATGGTACATACCTTATTCCAGTAATTTAGCTAAATGTTTTGCATTCATTTTGTGAACTTTTTATTTTAAAAGCAAAGAATTATCGGTTTGCTTTCAAGCATTCTGAGAGCAGTATACATAGTCTCACATTCCTAAGAAGTGTGTACACATTTTCATACTCTAACGACTGTCAGTGGTGCAGTCTGAGCTTACCACAGTTACTAGGAGCGCTCACCCTGATAACGAAGCCTTTGCATCAATGAACATTCAGCATTAGCACATGGACACAGATATTGTCCTTTTTGCAAACTGTGCCTTTCACAGATCCTTAGTTTGGTACTGTAAACTGACAGCCAAAGGACCTCAAACGGATGTGTCCTGGGCGTGGGGCTATAGGAATTACACATCCCTGGGCACAATTTGACAACTATGAGTGTTTTGATTACTAAAGGTGTTACTGTGACAGAGGTTTTCATCTGGGTTTTCTGTTGGGTCAAGCTGTAGTACAATGTTTAAATATGAATATGGCCCAAATGGAAAGGGATGTTTACCAACCATAATGCTTGCCCCCATGGCCTGTCTTTTTTCATGGTTCAATACTTGTACGATGTGATAGGAGGACCAGACTGTTTTCCTAAAGCTGTATTTCCACTGCCTCAGGACACTTCATTTCCCCACATGAAATGGACTTCATCAACATATCCCCTACTAAAACTACAAGTACGTGTTGGTTATTGTGTGCATGATCAGCAAATGGACTAAGGCATGCCAATTCGAGAACAGCAATCCACAAACTATTGCCAAATGCCTTCTGAAAGAGTTCATACCGCGCTTTCGAGAACCTATGCTTTTGGGTTCTGAAATTGGACCGGCGTTCATCTCACATGTGATTGAGGGGTTGTGAAAGGGGCAAGGAGCCATACAGAAGCTACATGCGTTCCACGGAAACTACCAAGTGGGAATGGTATCCCAAGTTCATCCTGAAGGGCTGCACGTGCTACACAGAGGAGAAAGGACGAGTGTGTAAGCGGGCCCCTAGGATACGTCACCTAAAGAACGTCTGGAAACATCGACGCCCCAACCCCTCAGTCTACAAGATGTGACATCTTTACCTTTTCTTCACTTTGTTTCTTCATATCGAATGTGCCTAGTAATAAGAAGTGCTTGCAAACCTCTCAAATTACTTGAAGACAGGCACCAACGGTTACTTTTTCTGATTAAAGGTATCATCTCTGAGGCTCTACATCATTATGCAGCAGACCTTTTTTGGAACATAGTACAGACGCAGCAGAAGATAAGACATTCTTCCAACTAGCCACACGTACCAACGAATGCCTCAAGACTTGCTCAAGCCTTTCAGAACAATTAGAGAAAATTATCATGGATGCTACTAGCAGCATTGACACCCCATTGTTGCTATTATAATGACTTTTGTACCACATTGAATGAATTGCCATTGATAAAGACGGGACAGGGGGACAGTTGACAGAGCATGTGTTACAATGTCATACCTGTTTGTCCTAATGTGCAATATCCTCTTCTGTAGACATACCGAGTACGTAGCAGTTGCACCTCCTGAGAACGGCATAATTAGCAAAGGGAGAACAAGCATAGAACAGGGAATATGAATATCTTGGCACTTATAGAAGTTGTAGAAGTAACAATGGGACCACCCTAAATGCGTCTACCATTACCAAATACCTCAAAGACCTGATAGGTATGCTGTCAGGAGTTTGTTCATATTATGAACAAGAGGGGGGAATGAGAGAGGGTAGGTTTTGTATCATAGGGGGCCCCTGGCCCGTTCTGGCCACACCTGAATTATGAGACCCTTGTCCTTGCCCTTCCAGCCTAATTTGTAGGCCATATTAAATTGACCAGCGGGTCCTGTGTTACTATATGACAATTACCACTCAGCCAGCATAAAACCCCTGTGTAGGCCCTTCTTTGTTAAATTGACCATAGGTCTGCCATTTTGCTGTATAGCAGGCTGATGGCAGGTCTGACCCAAATTATATTCAGCTTCTCTTTCTGCAAGGCACTCTGCTCCAAACCAGTAGCCCCCACCCTACCCGAGTGCTCAGTTCACTGTATGAGTTCAACATCCCCCTATTCTTTCGACATACAGTAGGCGGCTTCCTGGACTGGTACATGCTTTTAAGGAAGTGGCCACCGCAGATGTCTGGTAACTATTGCAGTTTTAAGGAAGTGGCCACCGCAGATGTCTGGTAAATACTGCAGACGAAGCTATTTGGGTAGCATACGTAGGTAGAAGTTGCGTGCAAAGGAGCCCAGAAAATAGTATAAATAGGGAGCACCCACAGTCATAGACGGACTACCTCGCGGTCTGTATGTGGGTTACGGACTGCGTAGAGTTTTCCCCAAGAGCAAAAGAAGCTCTTGCGTCTGCTTAGCATTATGTTGTATCTTACCCATATGAAATGTCTTGTCATGTTTAACCATTGTTCTCTTTATTTGTTTTTCCTTTTTGTATTCGCATAATGTATTCATTGTAATTGCAGGAATGCTTGCTCTAGAGTAAACGTGAGAGTTCCTAGGTAACAGAGTTCTTATACTCTGAAACATTTCTCCTTGGTGTAACCTGTTTCTTCAATTACACTTATAGATGCGTTCTCTTTCTCTGACAGTACAATAGTGCAGATACAGAGGGTATCATGATGAGCTCCATGTGATTATCTGAATTCTGTATTCTGTATTTTATGCCTTTGTCTTGCAGTTTCTTTGAAGTTGCATCTTCTCATTAAACTGCCATTGTATTCTGCCTCCAATTCCATGTCTCACATGTCTATTTTCTTCAATTTTAGAGCAAGCATTCCTAGGCACCCCGGTTCAAATTAAGGTGCCCCTTTTGTCCCTGACTCACTCTCCTGCTCAGTTCTGTGGTGGCTCCCGGGGCTCTGAGTACCGCCCCTAGCTTCCTTGACCCGTAATGAATCCTCCCTCCAACATGAGGCTGCTGGGAATGCTCAAGGTACCCATAAAGTGTATTGGGATGAAGGGCTCCTTTATTCAGAGGCTAGAGACCCCAAGCCTGGTGCCACCAGGAGGTTGGTTATACCTCTGCAATTTAGGGGCTTCCTTCTTACCTTGGCCCATGATATTCCTTTAGCAGGACACTTAGGCCAGAACAAGACTTGGGACAGACTTGTCCCTCACTTTCACTGGCCTCACATGAATGAAGATACAAAGGAGTTTTGTTGCTCCTGTGTGACCTGCCAAGCCAGTGGCAAATCAGGTGGCACAACAAAGGCCCCCCTAATACCACTACCAGTGGTGGGGGTCCCCTTTGAAAGAGTGGGAATAGACATAGTGGGTCCCATGGATCCTCCCACTGCATCTGGGCACAGATCTATACTGGTGGTAGTGGATCATGCCACCAGGTATCCAGAGGCAATTCCCCTTAGGACCACTACAGCTCCTGTTGTGCCCCAGCAGCACTCCAAGACAAATGGTCTGGACCCCATACAATCCTGGAAAAGAAGGGAGAGGTCACCTACTTGGTGGACCTAGGAACTCCCAGGAGTCCCCACAGGGTACTCCATGTTAACAGGTTAAAAGCATATGTTGACAGGGCAGACATGGGCTTGCTCATGGCTACAGATGAGGGACAGGAGGAAGAGAGTGACCCTCTCCCAGACCTGTTGTCTCAGAACCCTGAAGATGGCTCAGTTGAAGGAGTGACCCTTGGAGGTAACCTCACTGCCCATCAGCAGACTGAATGTAGGCAAGTCCTACAATCATTTCAACATCTGTTTTCCCTAATACCTAGCCAAACTGACTGGTGTACCCATGTGGTGGACACTGGTGACAGTCTGCCTGTAAAGAACAAGCTCTACAGACAACCTGACCACGTCAGGGACTGTATAAAGGCTGAGGTACATAAAATGCTGGAATTAGGTGTCATTGAACCCTCAGAGAGCCCCTGGGCTAGCCCAGTGGTTCTGGTCCCCAAACCTCACACCAAAGATGGCAAGAGAGAGATGAGGTTCTGTGTGGATTACAGAGGACTCAATGCTGTCACCAGGACAGATGCACACCCTATTCCAAGGGCAGATGAGCTCATAGACAAACTAGCTTCTGCAAAGTTTTTGAGCACATTTGACTTAACAGCTGGCTATTGGCAAATCAGATTAGCTGAGGAGTCTAAGGCCAAAACAGCATTCTCAACCCCAGGTGGGCATTATCAGTTTGTGGAGATGCCCTTTGGTCTGAAGAATGCACCTGCCACCTTCCAAAGGCTGGTGAACCAAGTCCTTACTGGGTTGGATGACTTTTGCGCAGCATATCTTGATGACATTGCTGTCTTTAGCACCACCTGGGAGGATCACCTGATCCACCTGAAGGCTCTTGAGGCTCTGCAAAGGGCAGGCCTCACTATCAAGGCTACTAAGTGCCAGATAGGGCAGAGTAAGGTTGTGTATTTGGGCCACCTTGTAGGTGGAGGCCAAGTTCAACCACTGGAGAGTAAGATACAATCCATCAAGGATTGGTCCCCTCCAACCACCCAGACTCAAGTTCGAGCTTTCTTGGGCTTGACTGGGTACTACAGGAAGTTTGTTAAGAACTATGGGTCCATTGTGACTCCTCTTAATGATCTGACATCCAAGAAGATGCCCAAAAAGGTTCAGTGGACAGTAAGCTGTCAAAAGGCATTTGATGACCTGAAGGAGGCCATGTGCTCTGCACCTATCCTGAAAAGTCCTGACTACTCCAAAGAGTTTATTGTCCAAACAGATGCTTCTGAGTTGGGTGTGGGAGCTGTGCTGTCACAACTTAATGTAGATGGTCAAGACGAACCCATTGCTTTTATTAGCAGAAGGTTGACCCCCAGAGAGAAGAATTGGTCAGCTATTGAGAGGGAGGCCTTTGCTGTGGTGTGGGCCCTGAAGAAGCTGAGGCCATACTTGTTTGGCACTCACTTCAAGATTCAGACCGACCATAAGCCCCTCTTGTGGCTAAATCAGATGAAGGGTGAAAACCCCAAACTGCTTAGGTGGTCCATTTCCCTACAGGGGATGGACTTTACAGTGGAGCACCGGCCAGGTACTGACCATGGGAATGCAGATGGTCTCTCCAGGTACTTCCACTTAGGACATGAAGACGAGACTGGTCAAGGCTAGTTTAATGTCCCAGCGTTTGGGGGAGGGGGGGTTGTGTAGGAGAGTAGGGTCTGCTATCCTATGGTCACCCCAAATTTTTGCTTTTTGCTTCACTGGTTTTTGACATATTGAGGCTGTGGGCCTGCCAATCAGACCCCCAGCCTGCTGTTCTCTCTACTAAATTGACACTGTGCACCCTAGGTGCATAACCTATTGGAATTGGATCACCCTGTGAGCCCCTGTACCAGTGTACACTAGGTACCCAGGGCATTGGTGCATCTAAGGCCTACCAGGGGCTGAAGCATGTATTATGCCACCCCTGGCCTGGCCTAACAAATTTGACACAACCGGCTGATCACTCAGCTGGGGTAAGTTGGTGTAACCACCTCTTACTTAGGTGTAGTATACCTATACCTAACCTTAAATGGGACACCTGGTAACCTATAAGTCACTCCTATGGCAGGCCTTAACAATCCTGAAGGCAGGGTGCTTGGTTCCATGTGAGATGGTGCTCTGGCATGAGCTGAGCCTGTCTGCAGTGGTCGGAACAACTTCCTTCTACTGTTTCCAGATATCGTCATACCATATACTCTTAAGTGCATTATGAACCTCGCGGTTAAATGCTAACTTTGGTTTGGCTTTATCAAAACATGTCGAGTAAGGTGTCATACGAATTGGAATACTAACCCCTCGCCAATTCTGGCGACGGGGTTAGCATTCCACCCTTCTAGAGGGACACGACATGTACAGTACCTGAAACCCGGGTAAAATCAGACATAGCCTCAGCTCCACAAAATGGATGCTGCCACCACAGACACAAGTCTGCCCTCCTGCTGCTGGGAGTCCTTCCAGCTTGGGAGGTGTGGACAAAGGGTTTCCTGCCAGGGGAGGTGCGTGCACCACCCCAGACAGGATTTTGTGTATTGGTCAGGTAGGGCTTGAATAGAACCAGACATGCCTGAGGCTCACAAGGAGCCTCGGTGCATATGCCAGCTCAAACCGGTCCTGGGGCACACCAGTCCCGGGCCTGGGGCGAGCTGGACAAAGGATTGGGGGTGTAACCACCCCCCTTCCTGGTCCCACCCTTAGGGAGGGACCTAGCAGGTAGTCCGGCCCCTAGAATCCGCTTAAAGGTAGGAGCTGTGTCCTAAGACTTCAGACATCCTGGAATCAACTTGAAACTAAGAAGAAGACGGGAACTTCGACGCTCTGCCGCACAGAGGACTGAAGCCAATCTCCCCTGTGGTCAGGGAGTGACCACCTTGCTAACGCAAGCACCATCCAGCGAATCAACGTCTGCTTTGCCGCCGCCTCCCGCCGGAGCCCGAGCCCAGAGACTGACAAGACCTGGACCTCCAGACCTCTCACCGCCCGATCCACAGTCCCTGAAAAGAGGAGACCCGTGGAGGCACCGAGACACGTGGAGCCAGCCATCTTGGAACGACTACGACAAGCTGACAAGTGCAACAACCGAGGCTCCCTCCAAGTTGTGCTTTGGGATCTGAGAAGCCCAACATCCGAGCAGCATCTGCACCAAAGGTGAGCCCTCCAGCATCTCCACGATCTGCGTGGGGCCCTTCTGCATTTTGCCACTCGACGCGCCTAACCGGTTGCTGGCCCGCTGGCTAGTGGCCATCTTGGCGACGAACTACACGAAATACACCGCTGGTCTGATTGCTCCAGACTGGCCCTTGCTCCCCTCCAAAGGAGCAGTCCCTCTGACCTTGCTGGTCAGAACCATCAGCTTATTTCATCTTCCACAACAATTGCTTTTGCCAATGGTTTGTTTGCTTCGATCAAGTCGCCGACACCGCCGACAGCGAGAGCCTGCGTGGGACAGCTCGTGAACCGACTCCTGGACGTCGTCGACCTTCAGGGACCACGTGGCTGCAGAGACAAGCTACACATTTCTTCCTGTTTGCACCCGACATCGCCTGGTACCCACCTGGTGCCACGCTGGTCACTGGCTAGTGACTGAACACTGTCCCCTCTGCTTACAGGTCTTCAACATCTCCGATCCACTCTTGGATCCACCGCATCTCTTCCAGACCGACCGCCTGCAGCATCTTTGTCCACAGGCTCCACGGAATAGATAGAAGAAACCCGACGCACTTCGACGCCTATGCACCCGCTTCCTGTGGGTGAGGTAAAGCTGGCACTCCGGTGCCCAAGTGTAGAGAATCATCTCTAGTGTCTGTGTTTCCAATCTTAAGTTCCTAGTCCATCCGGAAGATCCTCTTTGCAGTAACTTTGTACTTTTTACGCACCCATTGAAACCTATGGGAGCACGCGTGTGACTATTTGCTCTGCACACGCAACCCGTGGACCTCCTGGTCACTAACTGAAGTTAGCTCCTTGTAGGCCCAGCGATTCTAGAGGCCCTAGGCCTTTTCCCTTTTCTGTTCGTGGTACTTATACCACTATTTTAGTATATGGTTTGAGTGGCCACCAGGGCCTATCCATATAAAGTGCAACTTCTGTGTATTCTACTGTAATCTTGTTTGACGATTTGTACTCCTGTGCTCATAAAGAGACTAGGGGTTACTTTGAGAAATAAATACATATATATTTTGAATATATATCTGTGTGGTGTCCTTTCATTGGTATAAAAGGGGGTTACTTTTGGTAAAACAGCTTGCTTAACACGCTTCACGAGTTTAGCCTCAAAGACTGCTTAGCCTACGCTACCACTAGGGCAGCTAGTCCGAAAAGGTTGACTTACAACCACACCATAAGGGTCGCTTGGCATGGTACCAGGTGGTCACTTTAACTAGTGAACATCATATACCAGGCCAACTTCTCACAGTCCGCAAACATCAGTATTGGAGTAACAACTCCGGCCAACTTTGGGGCATCTGTGTTAACGCTAAGCATGCATTCTACTATCCCGTTAATGTATAATGAAAAGAGCGTGGGGGCCATGGTACAGCCTTGACGCACACCACTCTCTACCGGGAACTCGGGAGTAACGTCACCTGGGCCTCCCCACTGAATTTTAGCAAAGTTAGTCTCATGTAGCCTCATTACCAGGGTCAAGATTTCTACGGGGAGCCCTAATTTTTCCAACACCGCCCACAACCGCAGGCGAGGCACAAGATCAAAGGCGGCTCTTAGGTCCACAAAAGCGACATAGAGACTGCCTTTTCCCAAGGTGACCACCTTCCAATGGAGTTGAACAAAACGAAAAACCTGATCCACTGTGCTAGTTAGTTTGCGAAAACCAGCTTGGAAAGGCGACAGGATCTTATTGTCTTCGATCCACTATCATCCGGTTCAAAACCATCCTTCCTATAACCTTCTGAATTGTGTCTATCAGGCTAATAGGTCTATAGTTGCCTGGGAGTGCCTTATCACCCTTCTTGAACACTGGGATTATAACTGCACCCCCGCACCCCCCCCCATGATTTAGGGACTGGGGCACCTTCGGCCACAGCGTTTGCCAATAGTGTAATATACTTACTCCAACAAATTTTGTTGTGGAGAAAGACATCAGATGGAACCCCATCCGGTCCCGGAGCTCGACCACTTGCTACAGATCCCAAAGCCATAAGGGCGTCTTCGGTACTAAAAGGACCTTGGCCATAAAAAACATGAGTTATCCCCCAAGTGGATTGGGTTTGAAGTGACATGCATATTGGGGTTTGAAATATTTTAACCATTCCTCTTGTGTGACATGATTTGAAGGTCTATCAGGCAGACCTCCTCTATCCCACTTAATAATATTCCAAAATAATCTAGAGTCCCTGGCATGGCTAGCACCCTTCAGATCAAGCCAATAAAGCTCATCCCAATTCTTTTTAGCCTGTCCAACACATTTTTTATATGTTTGTCTAGACTTTCGTACATGATCATTGTGTCCACTAGAAAGGGCGGCAGCCAGATCAGCTCTGGCTCTCCTACAGTCACCATCGTACCATCTTAGCCGCTTGGGTGGTACCTTTCTGCCTTTACTTACTGGTTTCAAGAAATACCGACGTATTCCCTCAAAAAAGGTTTCATGAAATCCAGTAGCTAGTGCACTACCTGTTTCAGAGGCCATAACGCCCTCGAGTTGCAATGTAACTTTGGCTAACTCATTGTCCATGTTGGCAATGGTCTTGGCATTAGTCTTGACCTCACGCCACTTGAGCCTACGCATATCATTAGAGATGACTACTTCGGGAGGCTTAAATTTCGTCACCTCTTCGTTTGTTTTGCCACTCTTCCACCACCAGTGCATTACACATATAGGGTTATGGTCACTCTCAGTTCTTGATTCGACCACCATGTCTTGGACAAATTGCCATAGCTTCATGCTACAGAGGACATAATCTATCCTAGTTCTATAACGGCCATTGTCAAATGTGTTGGCCACTACCTTATCCCCCAACGTCCTGCCGTTCAGAGCCCTCAAACCTCTCTCGTAACAGAGAGCATTGACCTGGACTACAGCCTCTGTCCACTTTTTAATTGGTTCTAGGTCAAGTCCAGGTATACCCCAAAGCTGATCTTCCTCAGGATCAAGACCCCAGTCAGAGTCTGGGTCCAGAAGGGGTTCAAAAGTTACGTTCAGATCCCCCGCGACTAGCACTCCCCTCTCACTCGAGTGCTGATCAATAAGGGAATCCAAGTTGGTCAGGACCCGGGACCTTGTCCCCTTGGTCCCTCTAAGGTACAGATTATAAATATCCAGATCACTCAGGGTGCCCAGGGATAACCTGACTAATTGAATGTCAGGAGACCCTGTTGGTATCTCGCTAACCGCCAAATATAAATCTTGGCGAACCCAAGTTGTTAGACCACCCATAGGGCGCCCTTTGGGTCCCTTATTTGCTGGGACATGAAAATTCAAATAACCCAGCAAGAACTGTGGCTCGCAGGACCAGGTCTCCTGAAAAAGGCAGACATCGAAATTACCGATGAAGTCAACCCATTCAGGAGAATCTATTTTTGCCTTCAGACCAGCAACATTCCAGGAGATCATTGTACCCACCCCTGAACATAGCTTTTTAGCCTGATGGTTGGTGTTAGAGCTTTCTTCGTGTTGCCTCTGGTTCTCTATGTTCAAATTTAGGATTGGGACCCTTGGTGAATTAGGCGTCTTAGGTGCTGCAAGATGGGCTACATCTGCTCCGCCCGTGAGCACGTCTTCAACTACAGTGGCATCCCTAGAGACTGATGGGTTGGTCCCTTCTATCGCTGGTCAATCCAGGTCATCTAAATTACACAAGCCATTATATTGATCAGAGGGGGGAACGATAGGCCCGGGATATATTCCTCTCCCTGCCCAGTCCTGTCTAGTTCTTCCATCCTGATGAAAGGCCAGATTATAGAAATAGTTTAGGTCATGCACCCCAACCCCCGACCGATCCCCAAAGAATGGACAAGCACAAATAAAACACGAAATGCGCCTATCTTGAAAGTTCAAAATAATGGAATTACCCAAAATATCTTTTGGTCTGGATCCCACCCAACTCACCCTTCTAACAAATAAAATCTTCCCGTTCATATGTTGGGGGATTGGTCTATTCTTGTTTAACCAAAATGTCACTTTGTTCTTGAGTTATTGGTAAGATTCAGACTTGCCACCGCTTATTTCGGGGACACCGGTTAATACGGCAACATAAGAAAAAGAATCTGGGGGAAGATGGATATGAACCATAGAGGAGTTGTGGGTTTTATCGTTGATCTCTCTGCTTGCTTCTTCTCTCACACCCTTATTTTCCTTGTTGATATTACCCCCAGATTCTTTACTATTTTGACCTGCCCGTAGATTGGTTTGGTTAACGTTAGCCAAAGCCTTTTGTGGATCAGCTCCTAACCCAACCTTAGATGTCACAACAGAATCAACAGTGGGAATGGGAACATGGGTCTTCATGGATGCGTCAGAAGACAAGGGGTTGGATTTTGCTCTGTCATTTGTTACTAATTTGACAACATTTTTTAATGAGCAAAAGTTATCAAGCATCGTTTGTTCTAGGTGTTCAATTCTTTCGTTAACCAATTTTACCCTTTCTAAGAGGGGGAGTACTAATGACCGCACCACCTGTTCAATCTGGGAGATCATTACTCCAGATAGTGGCTGATCAGGGAGGCATTTGTTTACCTCACCAAAAGCCTGGCAATCCCCAGCTAATAAAACACCAGGCACTCTAGATGTATTTTTCTGATTTTGGGGTATTTTCGACTGCCTCCCACCTTGGGTATCCCCTCCTCTTTTCCTCTTCGGTTGGTAGGTCTTTTTTCTTTGTTGCTAGCCCTAGTCTGGGGATATGCTGCTTCAGATCTTGGGGAACCCTCAATTGCACAGGCAACCTCACCAGAGGCCTCTACATTCCTCATACTGGCCTGTAGAATGAAGGGGCTAGCCTCAACAACCCCAAGCTGAAGCAAATCGCTAATACCATGCCCTACTGGCCTAGTGGGAGATTTTACTAGTGCTAGTGGCCCAATAGATGAGCATCTAGCATGCATAGGTTCGGTAGAGAGGCGCCGCTCAGTAATGGCGATTTCATGTTCTAGGACGGAAACAGCCCTAGTTATAAACTGATCTAGGGTACCAGTCACTGTCCCCCCCCCCCCGTACGCTTCCCTTTCATTTCATATAATACACATCAATAGTCAACTACAATGGGATGACATTAACAGAGTGGTGCTACCAGGACCAAGACCTCGGTAGATCACTTAACTAGCCACAATATCGAGCACCAGAATGCCACAAATATACAGATATAGAGGCCGTAGGGTTCCTGAGGTTAAGAGGTTTGGAATAACAAATGGACAAACAACTACCCCTTGCCTCAGTATGCACGTAAGCACAGTTCGAGGAGTCTCTACGGTGCATGCATAACACCAAACAGCCAACAGTACCTGGTAAGCGCGGGCAGGGAGTCAACGTTAGGGGAGAGGCCCAGCCCTGCCTCTTCCTGTCGATGACGGGCGAGGGACGGGCAAGCCCTTGGCCCGGGCTTCGCCTGGGCGAGCCCGCACGCGTCCCGCGCTGCGAGAGGCTCTCAGAGCTTTTGCGGGCTTCCGATGCCCTCAGGTGATGTCCGGCGCACTCCTGGCGCAAGGCCTCCTGGGAGTTGTGGTCCGGTATCGGCGAGGTTTCAATGCCGTTCCCCTCACGGCTCGGAGTATGGCGATAGCAGAGTTGAGGCAGGCATAGGATGATAGGAAGCCGTTCCCCTCACGGCGATTATAAAAATGAAGAGCAGAACTATTTATCCTGTAGGTCTAGCATTTTCTGGCAAGTCGAGGCAAAGGCCGGGGTTGAAGCCGGCTGGGGACTCAACCGGCATCAGAAGGTGTGTGGGAGTCTGTGCCGGAGGAGGTGTAGTAAGGTCGACCAGCGCCAATCCGGATTCAGGCCTGGATCCCAGGAAGCCCTGCGGTGCCGGAGCCGCTCGCATCAAAGGCCTAGAAGCCCCAGCCGAGTCCACAGGCGTCGACGGAGTCGGGCTGCCCAAAGATGGGAGTATACATTGCATGCGGACTCTCACACCATCATAAGTGAGATTCAAAGGGTATAAATACAGACACACAAGAAGGATAAAGATACTTGCCATGATAAGTCGAGATCGTACGCCGGCAGCTCCTTCCTCCAGATCGCACTTAACAGGTCTTGTGTGTCTTCCATGGACTGTATCAACATCCAGTACCATTCTGATACCTCTTTTCGCATAGGGGGACTCAAGGAAATTTTGGATTCCCAAAACAAATTACCCATTCCCCCTTTTCTTGACATTTTGGCCCAACTTAATAATTGATAATATTTAAATTTAGAGACAGATCCCTCTGAAATCTCCTGCATTCTTTGCCAAGGGATTAATTCTGCACCTTCTAAGAGTTGACCCCATCTGAGAATTCCTCTTTCTTTCAAAGGTACTGCAAGTGAATCTCGTAAACAGACTGGTGTACCAGGAGATTTCCAGATGGGTGCATAATGGCTATAATACGGTATTTGAAGCAAAACTCTTATTTGATGCCAAAGGGATCTTAAGTCTCACTGTTTTTTTTGTGTGTTTTTTTTAAAACTATTTGGGGTCACCAAATTTGAAAAAGGAAAAAACTAGATCTGGTGGGCCAAATGTAGGTGCAGGGAAGAGTGGTGAAAGATCAGGAGTATCCTTCAACAATTGCCTGAAAATTTTTAAATGGACAGCTCTTTGATATTGGCAAAATTCTTAGAACAGGGTATTCAAATATTAGGAAGTAGTGGCGCTCTGCTGATAAACGTAGGTATATTGAGTTACAATATCTGTATGGTGCAAAACAGGGAGGGGAGACCCCTAAACCCCTCAAATTGTAAAGGCCAAAGAAATTTTGACCTCAAGCTAAGCAAAAGACCGGTCCTGTGCACACATACAATTATATAGTCACTGGTCGATACAGGTAAGAACAATGCAACAAAGAAAACATTCATAAATGATTTGAAATTTCCGTTTAATAAGCATAACCAGCCGACACGTGTTTCATCGTGGGAAGTGTGAACCACGAATCTTCAGGGCTGAAGCTAATGCCAAAATAGCAGTAGATGCCCACTACCGGTGATAATTCCAACCCGGTAGGGTCAATACAGGGTCAGTCGGAATGCACAGAAAAGTACTGTCTCTTCAAAATAAAACAGCCACGTTCAGAAATAACTTCGTACCGCCAGTCGCATAAAAATCCAATGTACATAAAAATTATCTTTAAGGGAGAGATTCCCGTTAGTAGTAGTCTGGCAACGTGTTCGTCAAGACAAGTAAATGACATCCATAATAATAGAAGCGAAGCGTCCGAGCGGCCTGGCGGCATCAATTCCTATCACTATCATACGGAATTGATGCCGCCAGGCCGCTCGGACGCTTCGCTTCTATTATTATGGATGTCATTTACTTGTCTTGACGAACACGTTGCCAGACTACTACTAACGGGAATCTCTCCCTTAAAGATAATTTTTATGTACATTGGATTTTTATGCGACTGGCGGTACGAAGTTATTTCTGAACGTGGCTGTTTTATTTTGAAGAGACAGTACTTTTCTGTGCATTCCGACTGACCCTGTATTGACCCTACCGGGTTGGAATTATCACCGGTAGTGGGCATCTACTGCTATTTTGGCATTAGCTTCAGCCCTGAAGATTCGTGGTTCACACTTCCCACGATGAAACACGTGTCGGCTGGTTATGCTTATTAAACGGAAATTTCAAATCATTTATGAATGTTTTCTTTGTTGCATTGTTCTTACCTGTATCGACCAGTGACTATATAATTGTATGTGTGCACAGGACAGCTCTTTGATATTGGAGGAGGTTTGGGCTTGCTATACCGCCATTTCCCTTTTTCCAGGCAATTCTGTGTCTTTTATTCCCCCAAATAAAGCTGGAAAAGAGCCCTTGCACTTTCTTTATCCACGCCTTCTTAAATTCTAAAGGGATAGTATTGAATAGAAAGGTATATTTAGGGAAAATTGACATTTTTAAAAGATTTGATTTTCCTAAAAAAGATAGGGGTAAGGAATCCCAAACCTGAAGTTGTTTCTTTACTTTAGACGTGACCATATCAAAGTTTACTTTTGCTAGTTTCTCCAGGTTTTGGAAACCTTGAATCCCTAAATATCTGATACTTTGTCTTATTAAAATCGCCCTGGTAGTTTGTATTCCATTGCATAATCTCGGGTTTTCTGTTGATTTACAGCATAGCCAGATATTTTACCAAAGCTCTCTAAAGTTTCCCAAATAGCTGTTAACGACAAATGTAGATGACCCGTAAAAATCATCAAATCATCCGCGTAAAGCCCAATCTTTTTTTCCAAACCATTGCATGAAAAAGGGAATATGTTCCTGCATGCTCTTAGTTTTAAAGCCAAGGGATCAATATAAAGATTGAAAAGCAGTGGAGAGAGAGGGCATCCCTGTCTGGTACTGTAGGAAAGTGGGTTTCTGTTGCAGTAACCCCCCCACTTTTTGCCAGACTACTGATACAATTTTCCTTGGTGTGCCCTGGGTCCCTGCCAATCAGGTTCCCAGGGCCTGTGTTCTTTCCCCAAAACTAAGGGCACTGTGACCAGGGAAGACTCCTAAGGGCTGCAGCACTTATTGTGCCGCCACCCTTAGAGGCCCTGTACCTTTACACACACATGCTGCCTTTGCAGGCTGCGTGTTTTGGTGCAGAACATAGTAGGAGTCGACATGGCACACATCCCTGTGTGCCATGCCTACAACCCACTGCCCTGGCATAGATCAGTCACCCCTCTAGCTGGGTGCCCTATGCCTGTGGTGAGGGTACAGGTGCATGAGTCCTGTACTCCTACAGTGTCTAAGTCTATTCTTAGGCATTGTAAGTGCAGTGCTGCCATTAAGAGTATATGGTGCTGGGAGCTTGTCATTACGAACTCCACAGCACCATAATGGCTACACTGAAAACTGAAGTTTGGTATCAAACATCTCAGCCCATTAAACCCACACTGATGCCAGTGTGGGATTAAATGAAAAACTGCACACAGAGGGCATCTCAGAGCTGCTCCCTGAAAAACAACCACCCTATGGTGGGTTCCCTGACTGTTACACACCAGCCTGCCACCACGAGACATGTTTCTGGACCCCTAGGGTGGGAGCCTACCATCCTGAGCCCAGAAACAAAGCCTTTCCTGGGCGGGCGGAGGCAGGGGAGCTTCAAAGGCCTGGCAGCCTTTGTAATGTGACCCCCAAGCCACTCCTGCTACCAGGAGCAAGCCCCCTTCCTGTCTCCACTCCCTTTCGGCAGGAAAAACTAGCCAGCCCTGGAGGTGTGCCCACGTCTGCCAACTCCACCCCTCAGGTGGGGGAGGCGAGGTGAAGCCCACTCTCCAGCGCTCGCCATCTTGCAGATGACAGGCACTCCTCAATCAGGACTAGGGATTGTGCTCACTCCCCCATGTGTGGTGAGCACACCAAGGGTGTAGTCACCCTAAGGTCAGTAGCCCATTGGCTACTGACCTCGAGACCCCTAAAACGCCCCCTAAATACAGTATTTTAGGGGGCAGCCCTGAACCAAGAAGGCAGATCCAGCCTACCTACAAGAAGAAAAGAAGGACGAAGAGCCATGCAGAGTTAATAGGAGGACCACACCCACTGACTTGCCCCAGCCCTACAGGCCTGTCCCCTCTCGAACCTGCTCCTGCAAAATCCCGGCATGTCCAGCAGCCAGAAACCTCACAAACTACGGAGGACCTGCCTGCCTTCACTTCCCAGACAGTTTGTTTCTCCCGTGTGTAGGAGAGTAGGGTCTGCTTTCTATGTTCACCCCCACTTTTTGCTTTTGCTTCACTGGTTTTCGACTTAGATGTGGCTGTGGGCCTGCTAATCAGACCCACAGCCCAGCTGTTCTCTCTCTAAATTCCTACTATGTACTTTAGGTGCATAACCCAATTGGTAAGGATCACCTTATTGGTCCCTGTATAGTGTACCCTAGGTACCCAGGGCATAGGTGTACCCTAGGCCTACCAGGGGCTGCAGCATGTATTATGCCACCCCTGGCCTGGCCTTCCATTATGACACAACTGGCTGATCCCTCAGCTGGGGCAAGGTCGTGTAATCAACCCTTGCTTAGGTGTAGTATTCCTATACCTACCTTATATATAGACACATGTGTACCTATCAGCCACTCCTATGGCAGGCCTTAACAATCCTGGAGGCAGAGTGCTTGGTAACATATGAGATAGTGCTCTAGCATGAGCTGAGCCTGTCTGCAGCTTTCGGAACCATGTCCTTATAGCTGTTCTATGATATAGCCTACCATATACTCTTAAAGTACCTTATAATCTTAAACGGTTATGGTAACTATGGTTGGGCTTTATCAAAACATGTCGTGTAAGGTGTCTAACACTTTGGAATAATACCCCCACACCATTTCTGGCGATGAGGATATTATTCCTCCCTTCTAGAGGGAGAAGACATGTTGAGACCTACTTACCCGGTTAAAGTTAACCAGAGCCCCAGCATCACAAAATGGATGCTGCTGCCACAGACACAAGTCTGACCTCCTGCTGCTGGGAGTCCTTCCAGCGAGGGAGGCTTGGACAATAGGTTTCCTGCCTTGGGAGGTGCTAGCACCACCCCAGACAGGACTTCGTGTATTGGGGCAGGGAGGGATGAAAGAAACTAGACACTGCCTGGGGCACACAAGGTGTCCCATGCATAGTCCAGTTCAAACCGGCGCTGGGGCACTCTAGCTCCAGCTCTGGCGCGAAACTGGACAAAGGAAAGGGTGTATAACCACTCCCCTTCCTGGTCCCACCCATAGGAGGGACCTTGCAGGTAGCCCAGCCCACTAGCCCAGTATATCAGTAGGTAGCTGAGCCCTGCAGAATTTGATTATCCTGAATCTGCAACTTGAACAGAAACTCTGGACATTCGACCTCAGGAAGAAGACTGAAGAATCTCCCTTGTGGCCAAGGAGTGACCACCCTGGGCAACCAGGCACCATCCAGCGACCGCTGCTTGCTTTGCGTCTGATCCTACGAGGGACGACTGCAGAGACTGACCAGCGCCGTGACTTCCAGACACCTCTGAACCAGATCCACCTCGACAGCAAAGCTGAGACCCGTGGAGGCGACGAGGGACGTGGGACCGGCGACTTGGGAAAAGTGGCTAGTAACTGACTAGCGCGACTTCTGAGGCTTCCTCGAGGCTGTGCTTGGGGAATTGAGAAGCCCCAATCCCGAAAACCATCTGCAAAGAAGATCAGCTCCCCACACTTCACGTGTTCTGCGTGGGGCCCTTCTGCACTTGAGTTGTTCGACGTGTTGTCCGGTTGCTGGCCCGTTGGCTAGTGACCTCTGCGACGACGAACCTTTGATTTTATCTTGCTGGTCCGGCTCCTCCAGACTGGCACTCGCTCCTCTGTGAAAGTGAAGCACCCCAGACCTTCCTGGTCTGCACCAGAAGCAAGTCCTCCATTCTGCGTGGGTTCCGCTTGCCAAGGCTTGTTGGGTCCTAGCTCGACATAGACGCCGCCGACAGCAAGAGCCTCCGTGGGACAGCTCATCTCCTGGTCCTGGTCGTCCTCCTGGTACCCGTGGCTGTTGCGACAAGCTTCACCTCTTCACCTGCATCTTCACAACATCGCCTGGTTCCTTCCTGGCTGGTGACCTAGACTCTGTCCCTTCTGCTTGCAGGTACTTTCCTTCTTGATTCCATCCTTGGGATCCACCGGACACTTTTCACTGACTGCCTGTCAGCAACTTTCCTTCAGGCATCCACAGGAGTCCACGACGAAACCCGACGCAAGTTCACACCTATGCACCCGCAGCCCGTGGGCTAGGTAACTTGAGTACTCCGGTGCTCACAAGGGTAGTGACTATCCTAGGGTCTAGTTTCCAAGTCTCGACCTCCTAGTTACTCCAGAAGTGTCCTAAAACTCCTAATTTCTAACTACTAGCATTTCTATCGACTTTTACGCATTACGCATGAGTGTTTCCACTATGCACCTGAATCCCGTGGGCCTCCCACTTCCTAACCTTTGGTAGTATAGTGTAACCCCAGCGATTCCCTAGGCCTAGGCCTATCCTGTGTTCGTGACAGTGGTTCTTATACCACTTACTTAGTATATGGTTTGCGTAGCATACATTAAGTCCCACAGGTATTACTTACCTGTGTGACTTAATGTATGCTTAAATAAGACTGTGTTGTACTTACCTCGAATCTCATAAAGAGTGCTGAGGGTATTTTGACTAGAATAAATATATTCTATTTTTATATACATCTGTTGTGGTGTCCTTTCATTTGGTATTCAAGGGATTACAAATGGTATAACAGCTGGCTTCACATGCCATACAGAGTTTAGCCTAAGACTGCTCTTGTCCATGCTACCACTAGGATAGCTGGTCTATAAGGTTGACTTTACAACCAATCACCATAAGGGTTATTTGGACTGATACAAGATGTACACTAGAACTAGTGACATCATATATCAGGCCAACTTCCCACACCGTGAACACCAGACGTGTTTAAACTTCAGCTTCTGGTGCCAGCCAGAGACCGCGAATCCAGCCCACTCTGCACCTGCTGAACCCGGCCTGAGCTCGAGTGGAAAAACACCACGAAGAGGTCCCCCTGGCGATCCTGACCCGAGATCCGGCGACCCCTGACCTGCCTAAAGCCTCCAGACGAAGCCTGCAGCCTTAGTCCAGAGGACCCACCACTACCGCGAGCAGAGCGGGTAAGAAAATCCGACGTCACAAGGCACCCCTGCACCCGACGCCCCTCGGCCCTGTGTGCTAAAACCAACGGCGCCTAACCAACCCACGACATCCCAACTTACCCCACGAAGATGTGGTCACACCCAGAAGATCCTCGTCCCAGAGCCTGCAGTGTTTTTGTCCCAGAGGTTCTCCATTGAAAACAGGGCACCCAACCACAAAACAGCACCCCCCCCCTGGTGTCGCAGATGGTGCACCTTTGGTGCTACTTTGGTCCCCAACTTGCCCTGAGCTTAACCATAGCAGCTTTGCTCCCACAACCCAGTGGCCTTCTTGCCAGCAACCACCAACCGGCGGCCCCCACCCCCCACTGGATAACATTGGGCCTCAACATTCTGCACCCAGCCGCCCTAGTGCCGCTGAGGGTGCAACAACAGTGCATCACTGACCCCGGAGTCTAACCCCAGAACCTTAACTCCCACAGTTGTATACTTACCTGCAAACCGATAACCTGTTTTTCCTCCATAGGATAACATTGAGAATTTTTCCTCCAAAAAAAACCGACTAAATATGGAGTTTTGAACGTAAAAGTAACTTACCTGCAATATGTTGAAAAAGCCTATTAATTCCAATGTACTGTATTTGCTAAATGCTGCTCCCCTGTAAAGTACAATTTCTATTGCATTTTCAAACTGTTCTATATCCAGTAACTTATTACTAAAAAGTATTTAATGCTTACCTGTACCAGGCCTTGGTTCTAAAAATAAACAGTATATTTCTTATACAAACACAATTGGCCTAGAGTTCAGTTCTCGAGTGTGTGAATTCATTTGCTGACTGAGTGTGTACATCAAATGCTTAACACTGTCCTCTGATACTGCCTTACTGCTCGACCAAGCTACCACTATTCGAGAGTAAGGTTCAATCTAACTTTAACCTCTGCCTACCTCTGGGGACACTTGGACTTTATACACACTATATCTCATTTTGGTGTATTATATATAGAGCCAGTTCCTTACAGGTAGCCCTACCGATATTTAATTGTTTGGAGAGGTTCCCATTGACCAGCACTCTAGCCATCGGGTTTTCGTAGAAAGCCTTGATTACCGATACAAAAATTTGTCCCAGATTAAAACACTGGATCACCTCATGGAGAAAGGGCCAGCTAACCCTATCAAAGGCTTTAGCGGCATCACATATCATATATTATAACCGTCAAGGGGTTGCCATATTTTGTGGTCAAATCTATTGTACCAAGTAACTCATGCGTCAGGTCTTGTAATTGCCTCTCCTTCATGAAGCCCTTTTGGCCAATGTGCATCAAAGAGCCTACCGTCTGATCTAACCGTTTAGTGAGAATCTGCGTATAAACCTTATAATCACTATTAAGGAGTGAGATGGGTCTATACGACTCACAGACCCTCAGGTTCTTATTACGTTTAAGAAAAAATATTATGGTGGCTAGATCCCACGAAGGAGGAAGGTCTTGATGTAGAGTAAAAACTGAGTTAAAAAGCTTGAGCAAAATTGGGGCTAATTCTTCTTTCAGTAGAATGTAGATTTCATTTGAGAGGGCATCAGGCTCTGCGACCTTCCCTTTTTTTACCTTCCCTTTTTTTAAGCTGTTTATTATCTTGCCAACTTCTGCTATTGTAATAGGGGCATTTAATTCACTTTTACCTTCTTCATTAATGGAAGGAATGTCTAAATCCCGAAAGAATACTTCTATCTGATCCTTACTAGGAATTATATCTTCTGTGTATGAGTCCTGAAAAAACTGGACAAATGCGTGTTCAATTTCCCCGTCCTGAGCGATACTATTCCCTGTAACTTGGCATTTTAACTCTTTGATGCAATTTCTAGCTTGATTAAGTTTAGTCTTCCAAGCCAAGAGTTTGCCACACCCTTCCCCGTATTCGTAGTTTGCACGTCTGCTGCCTTCCCACTTTTGTTTTACCCTAGCCTCAAGATAATCGGCTAAATTAGCCTTTGCCTTTATCAGCTCGCCTTCCAAACGTGATTTAATTGTTGTGTTCGAGGTATACACTATAGTGCCTTGTAGTGTTTTGACAGCGACTTCTAAAGATTTGATTTCCTCCCTGACCTTTTTGTTTTGTGATGTGCTTAAACTAGATAGAATACCTCTAAGATCGGCTTTATATGTATCCCACACCTTGTTTAAGGGAGCTGAAACAAGGTTAAAAAAACAAAACTCATTTGTTGCCTTTTTAGGTCGCGCCTGGCGTGGGCTGCGCACATGCGCAGTCTCGCTGACCGAGATTTAACGATTTGTGGTATTTTCTGTAAAGGGCATTAAGCCCCGCCCTTTTCCATTGGCAGGCGTCACCGTCTATGCTAAATGGTGGCCAGCCATTGGAAAAGAGGTGTTGGTGACGTTTTAGTTCGGCTTTCTGAGCCATCCCATTTGGACGGGCACGTCTGCCTTCCTTCTGCCGTGAAAGCTTTCTTATCTTTATGGGGCCATGTGTTTCAAAACACATGGCCCCATAAAGACAAGAAAGCTTTCACGATGGACGAAAGTGAAAGCGGACCACCGTGCTTGTATTATATCCTCGATAGAGTGTGGATTACTGAACGTCCACCCAGGCTCTTCAAACAGTCAGCGGCAAAGCAAGGTAAACAAACACATGGCAGATACTCGTGATATTGCGCTGGAAGGCTGAGATGAAATCTGGTTATTCAATGAAAATGTGGAGAGGGATGCAAGCACTTGTCATTGGATAAGCTCGTCTGTGATCGGGTCATACATGCAGTATAAATGTGAGCTGATGCTTTGTCTGGGGAGGGTGAGGTCAGGGCGTTTGTGCCACTCGTAGGATGATGGAAGTTGCTCCCTCGCATCACTTAATACCAAACGAGATGCTCTCGTATTCGCACGGATAACCGGGTTTTGAAACGAGAGAGGCCGCCGTGACGCGGGGATATGAGAGGGCGGATGGTGTTTCCATCTGTGCTGTAACACTTTCTTATTATTTTAATGCTGATCTGCGATTGTGGCCTTGGTGACTCCTTCGTTTACATAGTTAAAGCACACCTGCCTCAAGGCGCCTGCTGCTTGGCTGTTGCCAAAAATGTCACAGAGTGGGCTCATTTTTGCAGTGTCTCATACTCTTATCACACTGCCTTGTGCACGCCCATGATGCACCAACGCACGCACACTCTGTGTAAATATATATTCGGTTTTTTTCCTTTCTGAAGGTACTCCGTAGTTGGTTCATTGTAGTTCTTCAGGGTTCTCTGAAGTGGACCGATGGCGACTTGTAGTGGAGCGCTACGAGGCCTCTCAAATCATAGCAATGCGCCTAACTGACCATCATTCATGCTCGATCTTTGCTTTCGTCAGTCTCCAACTCTTGACATTTTGACTTCTCCTTCCTCTCCTGCCATTAATCTCTTTTCCCTCTTCACAACGCCCTCTTCCTGCCTCCTTCAGTTCCCCTCTTCTTTTCACCTTCTTGGCTCTTAGTCCTCTCACTTGCAGCTTCCTACCCCTGCAAGTTCTCACCTCTGTCGCTACCTCCTTTTCTACCAGGGGCAGCTGTGTTCTCCTACGCTTCATAGGCATCATATTGGTGAAATATATATATATGTCTAGACAATATCTACTATATACATTTGTTATATAAATATGCAAGGATGCGCCAGCAGACCTATATTCCTTGAGAGACTATCACTTTCTCTTCTTGTTCATCTTTGTTTTGCCCTACAGTTCCCCTACTTTACTCCCTCAACCTCGCACTTCATGGGCCAATTGGCTCTTTGTCCTTTTCAGCCTTTCCAATGAAGACTGTTTCTCAAACATGGCCGCAGGATGTGGCTCGCTAGAGCATCCTCGGGGAGAGCCCTTCTACTGGCGGCCTCTTCCTTCGATAATGTGTATTTCATGCTCAGTGTTGCGTGTTGTTCTCTTCTCCATTTGCAAGCTTTGTTGACCCAATTTTGCTCTGCTTGTTTGTGGAAGTTGAGATTTGACCGAAAAACAAGAGTCTCATGCCTGATAACCCTTGGGAGTTCTTTGGGAGATCCTTGAGGCTTCCCAAAGCCCTTTGAATGGCTACCAACAGTGTTGACGTAACCTGCTTTCATGGCACTTTCAAGAAGACACATGATGGCTTGTAAAGTGCTGAGAGCTTAAGGCTGCCTTAGCCTCGACCTTCATGATCAGCACCGTAGGGTGGACAGGAGACAGAAAAAAATTACCTGGCTCATTATTAGTAGACTTAGGTGCCCATCTGTTTAACACACAGACGCTGCATGCTTCTCGTGTGCTTAGCTCTCATCCCATCCTTAGAAATCCTTAAATCCTTTTGGTCGACTTGACATCCTCTCTCACCATCCCCGGCGGGACGATGTCTTCTCTGCCGGTGAACTTTACAAGCTCTGTTCAGGACATGTTCCTGAAATGTTTGCCAGTTATGGAGCTTCTGTCCCAATATTGCAGCAATTTCGGGGCCTTCATTGACTCCTCAGTATTTTGGATCTAGAGGAGGGCAAAATGATGACAGTAAAGGCATTCCAGCTTGACTCTTCTAGCTCTAGAAGGTGTATTTTTTGTGCTATCCCCAGCTCTGTTCAAGCATTACAGATCTCTTTACTATGAGATACACGGCTGTCTAGCTAGAGTAAGAGTGTGTACTGACATCTGCAAAAACAATCATCGCCCGTCTGTGTTATAAAACTGCAACTGCACCAGTGCAATACTACAAGAAGTTTTGGTGATGCCACAGAGATGCACTACAGCAGGTTCACTGACAATATAAAAGCAGACTCCTTCACCACTGAAAGAGGAAAAAGACCCACCAGCACAATCCCTATGCAAGCTGAGGACAATTACTGCAAACCTTGTTCTCTCCTGACTGTGCAAGAGGAGCCTCCTATTATTTTTGGTGAATAGGAGTGTAGAAGGAGCCAATGTGACCAGAAATCTGTCTTGCATCTGTTGCCTGAACTTCTTGGTCACCTACACTCTTTCTTGCTCCTTTTCTGAGCCACAGATCTGTACGATAACTGGACTGGGTGGTATTGAGGAAAATTGGAACCTCAACTTGGGTCAATAGCTGGATTGGGACTTATCGCTCCATGATGTGTTTTGATTCTTTGACAGATTGTGTTTGTTTACTGCTTATTTCTGTAGTGGCAGTCTAACCATGCCTTCTTGAGAGGCGAGGCCACTACTTCTACAAAGGGGTAGTCAATAAAAATGTGCAATGGTGGTGCCACAGGTTTGGAAGTCTTTGCGATATAAAGGACATGGGACCACAGAAAAAATGATCAAGTTTACCTCTACTGAGAACTGAATGACGTCCTGAAAAGAACTATCTGAAATTGCTTCAGGTCACACAACCTGTGACTTGAAATTAATCTTGCGTTTAAATACATTTACAGCTTTTTTGTGGTTGTGAGTAATCCTGTTCTCAAAGAAGCACTTCAATTCACCACTTCTGTGCGTTGAGTAACTAAAGCTAATCGAGGTGCGTACGTGATCGAGGCTGTCCATTGTCGAGAAGAAATCAATCGGTCGATTCTGTCACACTGTGATTCTCATGGTAACGAGCAGCACTCTTCATAGTGTCAATGCACTCTCAACGTGGACTTTCTATCCACTATGCTACAGTCGCTCTGACCTCGCACGGGGAGTCACGGTACTCCGTCGACTGCCTCAAAAGTATGTGACATTAGCATCTCCTGCAGGGTTTTCTCCTTGGGGTGCATTGAGGTGCAGGGTGAGTAATGTGAAGAAAAGATGCTTTCAGTGATATTCATAACTAGACAGGTACTTTCTGCAAGTGCTTGGTAAAGTCACTCACATTGAGACGGATAGGACTTTACCCCATCGGGGCTGTGTGGACAACAACGGAATGTATGAGGAGTGGTATGGACCAGTGGTTCTATACCATGGTCGGGGGTCCGCCACTGCTTAAACAATAAAATGATATTATTAGATTAACAAGGTTAATATATACATAAAGCAAACTGTAAATTATGAAATCTTGAGACTATGTAAATTTTGAAGGAATTTAAAATTTAGGCTAAAAATTAGGTTGGTGTCAGATTGATTTGTGGGAGCAGTGCACAAAATATGGTTTTGACTATGAGTGGCCTCAATTAAACTTAGAAAAGCTCCAACTTTCACATACAAATAAAAATTTATATTTTCTTTATTTGTTTGTGAATTAAATAAAATATGTCATCATTTTCGCATTTAAATGCGTCTTTCCGTATTTTTGTGTATTGTTTTGTGGTTCAAATCATCAAAATTGCTGAGGCCAGGGTCCCTAGGTTCCAATGACTCAGTGGGGATGCCTGGATTCCAAATATTATTCATTTGGGAGGCCTGAATTCTAATAATGATGCAGTGGGAGTCCACAGAAGTCAAAAGGTTAAGTATCACTGGTATGGACGGTAATGATAAAATGGCTATTAAACATCCCCATGACTTCTAGTTTATAGAGAAAGGGACAGTTTGACATTGAAGGTTTTGACTGCTATTTGTTATAGTGGAGTCCTTCGCTCCCAATAGTCCTTGAAGAATACAATCTTTTTGGTTTGAGAGGTTGTCACATCTGTGTTCTACACCAAGTCTTCTTTGAGAGTTTTGTTGGGGTTAACCAGGGAGGACATCTAGCTTTGGTTGGGTCTCACAAGAAGGATATTGAAGGAGGACTTAGGCGGTAAAACACACCCCATCACGGCTTGCTTTCTGCGGTATCCTACAGGCTCTTTATTCACACGCAAATTGTGCGTGTGAAGAAGCAGCAAGCTAAATGCATTCAGTCGCAGCTTACACCTTTGTTGCATGGGTGGTGACTCTCCTGGGTTTTTAAGACCCCGTTTGACCTCTTCTATGAAGTGTTGTCCAATCAGAATGATTTGTCACATTAGATGGATTACACCATACTGTTTCCTCGCACTAGAATATCTCAGGAAGTATCCTTACTTATGTCGTATGAAGTGTTGAAAATACATAAAAGTTGTGACCGACCGCACAGTATACAAAAAAAGAGCATTGGCAAAGCCAGCAAGTCTGACTTTAATATTCCAGCACAACTAGACATCTGCTGAGGCCCCGTCTCTGTTCACTCTGCATATATTAATGGGCCTGCCCAGCGATTGACTGGGAATGACTCCTCCACTCGTTGGTAAAAAGGCGGTACTAGAGGCCCATCTGCCTCTGGAAAGGCCGCTCAGGCCCCATTAGGCCGCTGGTGGCATCTGAACAACACAAACACTGCCCAAAGCGGCCACAACCCTGGCCCGGGTAGAGGCCCACAGCTGTACCGCAGATACCGGCCAATCGCTCATTGCCCAAATGCTTACCTTACCAATCCAACACTGCTTTCCAGATGTAAAATAGTTCAAGTGTCCCACTGGAAGCCCTTCTTGGAATGTGGAATGATATACCAAACAGCTGTAGCATGTGGTGAGCGAGCAATGCTTCTCTGGGTAGAACCAAAGCCCACACTATGCTTGTTTTATTTAATTGGTAACACTAGATCTTACACACTATGCTTGTTTTATTTAATTGATAACACTAGATCTTACAGACAGCTGTGCTGTAAAACGAAAACTACATGTGAAAAGTTTCATGATTTTAGAAGAGTGGGACCTTTTTAAATCTTAGAGCATTTAACTCATACATTTTGAGAGTAGTTGATGGGGTAGGAGGTTAAAAATAAGTCTTTCTTTTCAAAAGGCCAGGTACCACACCCTCCGTGGGGGAACCATAAGGAAACATTGTCACTGTGTTGATTACAGTGCTCATTTGAGATTACTGCTAGAACAAAGTGATGGATGGAATGCTTAACTTAACTTTAGCCTCTGGCTCAGTCTGCATCCCAGTACATTGTTTTTCAACCTGTATGCCACTGCTTAAACAATAAAATGATATTATTAGATTAACAAGGTTAATATATACATAAAGCAAACTGTAAATTATGAAATCTTGAGACTATGTAAATTTTGAAGGAATTTAAAATTTAGGCTAAAAATTAGGTTGGTGTCAGATTGATTTGTGGGAGCAGTGCACAAAATATGGTTTTGACTATGAGTGGCCTCAATTAAACTTAGAAAAGCTCCAACTTTCACATACAAATAAAAATTTATATTTTCTTTATTTGTTTGTGAATTAAATAAAATATGTCATCATTTTCGCATTTAAATGCGTCTTTCCGTATTTTTGTGTATTGTTTTGTGGTTCAAATCATCAAAATTGCTGAGGCCAGGGTCCCTAGGTTCCAATGACTCAGTGGGGATGCCTGGATTCCAAATATTATTCATTTGGGAGGCCTGAATTCTAATAATGATGCAGTGGGAGTCCACAGAAGTCAAAAGGTTAAGTATCACTGGTATGGACGGTAATGATAAAATGGCTATTAAACATCCCCATGACTTCTAGTTTATAGAGAAAGGGACAGTTTGACATTGAAGGTTTTGACTGCTATTTGTTATAGTGGAGTCCTTCGCTCCCAATAGTCCTTGAAGAATACAATCTTTTTGGTTTGAGAGGTTGTCACATCTGTGTTCTACACCAAGTCTTCTTTGAGAGTTTTGTTGGGGTTAACCAGGGAGGACATCTAGCTTTGGTTGGGTCTCACAAGAATGATATTGAAGGAGGACTTAGGCGGTAAAACACACCCCATCACGGCTTGCTTTCTGCGGTATCCTACAGGCTCTTTATTCACACGCAAATTGTGCGTGTGAAGAAGCAGCAAGCTAAATGCATTCAGTCGCAGCTTACACCTTTGTTGCATGGGTGGTGACTCTCCTGGGTTTTTAAGACCCCGTTTGACCTCTTCTATGAAGTGTTGTCCAATCAGAATGATTTGTCACATTAGATGGATTACACCATACTGTTTCCTCGCACTAGAATATCTCAGGAAGTATCCTTACTTATGTCGTATGAAGTGTTGAAAATACATAAAAGTTGTGACCGACCGCACAGTATACAAAAAAAGAGCATTGGCAAAGCCAGCAAGTCTGACTTTAATATTCCAGCACAACTAGACATCTGCTGAGGCCCCGTCTCTGTTCACTCTGCATATATTAATGGGCCTGCCCAGCGATTGACTGGGAATGACTCCTCCACTCGTTGGTAAAAAGGCGGTACTAGAGGCCCATCTGCCTCTGGAAAGGCCGCTCAGGCCCCATTAGGCCGCTGGTGGCATCTGAACAACACAAACACTGCCCAAAGCGGCCACAACCCTGGCCCGGGTAGAGGCCCACAGCTGTACCGCAGATACCGGCCAATCGCTCATTGCCCAAATGCTTACCTTACCAATCCAACACTGCTTTCCAGATGTAAAATAGTTCAAGTGTCCCACTGGAAGCCCTTCTTGGAATGTGGAATGATATACCAAACAGCTGTAGCATGTGGTGAGCGAGCAATGCTTCTCTGGGTAGAACCAAAGCCCACACTATGCTTGTTTTATTTAATTGGTAACACTAGATCTTACACACTATGCTTGTTTTATTTAATTGATAACACTAGATCTTACAGACAGCTGTGCTGTAAAACGAAAACTACATGTGAAAAGTTTCATGATTTTAGAAGAGTGGGACCTTTTTAAATCTTAGAGCATTTAACTCATACATTTTGAGAGTAGTTGATGGGGTAGGAGGTTAAAAATAAGTCTTTCTTTTCAAAAGGCCAGGTACCACACCCTCCGTGGGGGAACCATAAGGAAACATTGTCACTGTGTTGATTACAGTGCTCATTTGAGATTACTGCTAGAACAAAGTGATGGATGGAATGCTTAACTTAACTTTAGCCTCTGGCTCAGTCTGCATCCCAGTACATTGTTTTTCAACCTGTATGCCACAATAGACAAGAGAACTGACATAAGCAAATCAGCTGTGGCCCTGCTCCAATAAGAGCAGTCCAGTCTGAACTGCCCCATTAGGTGCCCTCCACACAGGAAATCAACAACTCCAAACCAGTTTCCAACTACTTGGGTCTCGTCAGTGAGGTATAGCATTAGTCCTGTGGCACGGTGAGCAGGGGACCCAAGGCTGGGCAGTCCCCGCGCATGCGCTTTATTGAAACAATAAAGTGATGGATGGAATGGTTGAATTAATCTCCACTACTTGCAGTCGCTGGGGGCCTCGTTCTGCTCATCATTTTTCGCCCTCTCTGCCGCTCCACGCTGAGACTGGTCATATACCATCAGTCATGGCCCTGCTGTTAAGGCATAACTTGCTTTCTGAGTGCAGCGTGTGAACGTTCATATTATTGAACTAAAATAAATTGGTCTTGAAGGATCAGTTGTCTGCTGCAGCCATATGCCTAGAATTTAAGGGAAGCAAACCAGTTTCCTATTTTTAAGAGTACTAATTTATTTGATGAATACAGTCTAATTTTTTTTTACAAATAGAATCTAATATGTTTTTGGTCCATAAGAACGAATATAAGTAGAGGGCCCAAAAAATGCCACGGTGACTCCGCTGCCTTACAGATAGGGTTCTGCTAGTCGTTCGTAGGTGTAGAACTGTCTGGGAGGTCCTTTGTATTCATCCCAAGGGACTTCACGGCGCTAGACAAGCCTTATTCTGATTTGAAAAGTGCCTGGTCCCAGGATGGTCAGAAAGTGAGGTCCACACATCTAGACAAACCTGAAACCTCCATGACTGACAAGTTTCAGCGTCAACCTAGCACGTGCTGGTTTTATCCAGAATTGACCTCGTGCATGGTAGTTCTTTTGTTCAGTCTTTCTAGAGCATTCCAGAATAGGGCCTAACAAGGGATGGGCAGTCCCAGTGTTTTCTTGTAGAGTTTACATGCCCCACCCACTGTCGGATTGCTACATGGGGATTTTCTCAACAATGCCTTTGGAAACAAGCATTTGCAATGCAATAGGTCTCGCATTTGCGAGTGTTTAATCAATTGGCATTGTAAATGACAATGCCTTTTATTTATGTTTTAAAAACCAACACTTAAATTAAAGGCATTGTAATTTACAATGCCAACAGCTCAAACTCTAGCAAATGCGAGACCTATTGCATTGCAAATGCTTGTTTAAATTGTCGACTAGAGAGATTTCTGAAAGTAAGGCTCGGTTCAAAGTCCAATGCCGCACTGGGACGTTATCTTTGAACAGAATCTCAAGAGAGACCGCAGAATGGTCGGATAGATGTTCTGGGATATGAGTGACTTTCTTGGTATTATTGCTAATAGCAGGGTCTACCAGAAAAAAAAAAAAACGATCCTGGATCGATGTCCATGTTTTTTTTATTATGAAAAGTGAATTTCCCCCCTCCACCCACTTCTTAGAGCCCATGAATTTCCAAATATCAATAAGGCCTGTATCCTGCATTAAATGTTTAAGGCTTCCCTCATTTTGGGTACAGCAACAGATGCCCTCTTAGAAGTTGTATCCTGTGCTAAATCTAAAAAGATATTAAAGTCACCCCCCAAAATAATAGATTCATTCAAGTCTATTAAGTGCAAGAATAAGGTGCGTGAAGTCATCCTAATTTTGGCCATAGTATACAACAAAGGCGAGCCAACTGCCATGAATTTTGGCCTTGGCAATTACCCATATACCCAAGGGATCTACCACAGTCTCCCCTAATAAGGCTTGAGAGGATTTTTTGAATAAAATGGCCACACCTTTAACTCTGCAGGTTTGCGTAGTACTTATACAATGATCAATCCATTGTTGGCTATCTAGAATTGCAGACCATTCTTCTTTAAGATGGGATTCCTGAATAAGAATAACCTCAGAGTCGCTTAGCTTCAAATATTCTAAGATCTTCTTCCTTCTCGATGGTACCTAAAGTCCATTGACATTCCACGTTAATATCTTTAGAAGCCTAGGCTTATCCGGGCCAACCATAAAAGGAATAGAGGTACCAAGAAAGACCAGGGTTATATGAAGCCTCCATGGCCCCCACTATCTACCAAACTTTTGATTTTCTCCTCCATAACTTCGCAATAACCTTGTATTTTCTGTTGGTTAAGTTCTGAGGTTGCAACTTTCTCTCGGTCTTCTGTTAGTAGAGTGGACATTAGGTTTTCTAAACCGGGGGAATTGGTTGGAACCATGCCTAGAGAGGAATTGCCTGTATTGTCCTGAGACTGGTTATCTGCGAGAACCGAGATGGAACTGGGACTATGAGTGCAACTAGAGCTAATGTCTGGACTCAGGACTAGATTCTCTTCCGCTAAAGGATTAAACCTATTTTATAATAAGATATGATCAGTCTTTACTTTTTTAGGGCCAACGGCTGCCATACCTTTTCTCCCTTGATTATATAGTGTGATCTTATGTGGTTGAGAAGAGGTTTGGGGATTAGTTTGAGAGTCTACTGAGACAGGGACTCCGTGTGCCTGCACTTTAAAGTAAGAACGTAGCAAGGGAGTAATTTTTAGACTTTCTGGCTTTTTCTTTGCGTGCTTAATATTTATTTTTTGACCAGTTTTTGCCGTGGGCAGTTTTTTAGACTTAGAGGGACGCAAATTACACACAGTTTGTTCACTCTGTGTGGGTGGTGAAACTACAGGAACTCTTGGGGGGGGAATATCCCTAGAAGTGAGTGAAGTTAGAGCTAATTCACCCTTTCCCCAGACACCTCTGCTTCTTAAGGTGTACCTATTCACACTTCCCAGTGTGACTTAATCTTCCTCCATCCTCGTTGTTTACCAGAGGGGCTAATTTATGCCTGGAGATTTCAGTGCAAGTGCCGATATCAAGACTGCCTTCCGGTAAAGCCCACTCCCTCCTCCTTACCGGGGTTATCAGGGGTTCCCTGTAAACATCTCCTGGCTTCTGCTGATTTACAAGGGAAGTTTTGATTTTGAACTTCCCCACGCCAGTAATGCCTGAGAGCAGACAAACTGATCCCTCTCGCCGGGAAACCGAACCTAGCAGCAGCACGGCGGCTCCAGCTGAGCCGCACTGCGACCTCTGCCCACACTCCTCCCAGTGTACCCGGGCGTTCACCACATTGGTCCGCAACAGAAACCGTAAAAAACTCCGAAATGGAAGCCTCGGACCAAAGGTTTTGGCCCCCGCGCCACCCTCGCCTCGCAAATCTCACGCTCTGAAAAGCACTCGGAGAGGGACTGGTAAGTTCATGGATTTCACCGATACAGCCAGCCTATGAGAGCTTGCGACCGAAGCCAACTAGCAGCCGCCATGTTCCCCCCATGGGGGCAGTTATGTTATGAATTTTTCTTCGAGGGATGTGTGAAATCTGCCCGACTAAGAAAAAAAAATCACCTTTTTACAATCCACAAGGCATATTGGACACCTCAGAGACTGGCAAAAATGGGGTCCCAAGTTGTGAGGAACTGTCCTAAGAGCGGAGAATTAAACACAAGTGGGTAAGACGCTTTCGGGAATTATGGGACATGAAATTAAGGTGAGCCTGGTATTGGTTATTTTTGGGGTAACACCGGTGGAGGAGAGCAATAGGATACTGTCTAAAGCATATAAAGCAATTCTTTTTATTTTTATACTTTCGGCGCGTAGAGAGTTGTGTATTAAATGGATTCTACTGAATCCTCCTCTCGAAAGTGAATGGGTAAGCTTGGTACAAAAAATAGCTAAACTAGACCGAGCAACACAGAACAAGAAAAGAACAAAGGTTTGGAGCTTGTGGGAAAACTGGTTTAAGGTAGCTTATCCCTAATTTATGATGCCTCTCTACACTTTTTCTTTTTTACTTTCTCTTATTAAAGGTTCAAAATGTGTATTGTAACCTTTTGCAATCTGTTTTATTATGGTTTATTCTTGGTCCAATGATCATCAATCAGAAATACAGGTTTTCTGAGATTACAGGAGACTGCTCAATTATGAATGGCATTCTTTCTGGGGCATAATCTGCAAGTACCTGTATAATTGGAGTAAAGAGTTTGGTGGTAAAGTATCGGGAACCCGGGATGTGACCCATCCCCTTCTTTCATGGAGTGACCGGGTATCTCCCTTTATTGAATCAAAACTGTCCGAATCTTTTTTCCATCTCCACTTTTATATTGATTTGACAAATGAGGACTAAAAAAATAAAATAAAATACAGATCCGCCTCTTACACAGAACGTTTGCTGAACGTTTTTTAGTATTGCATACAATTTTTCATTTCTCATTACATTTCCACTCTATAGGAGTCCACTGCTGGGTCTGTTTAGGCAGTAGGATTTTGAAAACAAAATGCATAAAGTAAGCAGTCTGCTGGGAACTAAACAAAGACTTACTGAGGAGATCAATTACTTCCCGGGTTAGTAGTCGAACCATCTGCTCCTCTAGCATCTCCTGTGATTCTGGGTTTTCTTCTGCAGTACCCTCTTCACTGTTCAGAAAAAGAAAAAAGAAAAGAAAATTAAAGGCAATCACAATAGTCTGAAACTCAAGGATGTCATTAGACTGGCTCTTATGGGACAATCAAATCGTACAATTCAAGAAACAATGCTCTGCTTTTTAGTCTAGGGAGGAGGCTGTATTAATTTGCTGTTTGGAATTACATATACTGTCAAATTTGGTTTTGTCGGGGGTGTGGCCAACATGGCGGCAGTGAGACTTGTTTTTCTGTCTCTCCTGCCCCAGTGCCCTGGGCCTCCTTGCGAATCCCCACATAGCAAATAATAGCCTCCCTGGGGGACATCACTGAGCAAAGCGAACGGGGGGAGCCCCCACATTGCCAAATCCCTCAACGTGCCGCGGAGATCGGCTCCTCATTCCTGCAGACACGGGCGTAGCCCCATCTGCTCCAGTCGCCCAGCGAGGCCGCCGTCAGAGGAGGAGCCCCGGAGCGGCAGTCAAGCGAAGAGACCAAGGAGATCGTGGAGAGGCTGTTGGTGGACAAGACCTCTCCCGCTCGACATGCTGTGAAGAAAGAGGGCCTCACTGGTTGCCTGGGCTCCAGAAGTCCTCGGCGGCTCGAGGGACTCATAAGCGCCAGGCTCTAGCCACTGCCTACCGAGTCGCACATATCAGTGGGGTGCATTGGAGCTTCGTGTCGGCGAGGAGCCAAATCTACTAACTGTGGCAGCGACTTGAGGTCAAGGAAGGCCCGGATCCCTGCACCTGTGAGGTACTTCCTTAAAAGCCAAACACTGAGCGGCTGTCGTTGGAGGGGACGTCTTCTGCCCAGTGCCCTGCCCAGCGGAAGGGCCTCCCTGGTGGTTTGGGCTCCCTAGGTCCTCGTCGGCCCGAGGGCCCCAGCGGTGTTAGTCCTACCCGCTACCTGGCAAGTTCGCACACAGCCGGGAGATGCCCCGGAGCTGCGTGTCGGCGAGGAGCTGAAATCAGTGACTGACGGCCATTAGAGGTGGGAGAGGCCCCAGAACCCGGCAATATTGAGCTGCTGATCTGGCACCACTCGCGGTGTTGGGGGCAGCGGGCAGCACAAAGACCAGGAGACGTTTCTCCCGCAACACAAACTGAGACAGGGCCTGCTCATCTGTATCGGCCTCAAGGACGCTGCAACCCCCGAGTTTCGCGGTCATGGAGGTCGGGCCAGGCCGGGGTCACATACCAGGCTGAGAGGTAAAGAGAAGCTACTATACTGGGAGACGGTTCTCCAGAGCACCTGGTTTTAATGAGCTTAATAGGCTGGCATACAACTTCTCCAATATTGATACAGGCCCAGAAGTAATTGGGCTAGCAGGGCCTACCGCTTCAGCCGTGGCAGCAGGCGAGAGTGGGCCTGGCAGAAGGAGCATTGTGGCTAAGGGGGACTCGTAGCTCCCTAACTAAGAGGCTCCCCTCCTGCATGCTTTAACCAAAACTAGCGGCCTTGGCGGGACTCGCTTCTCCTGAAGTTCAACAATCTCCAAGGCCTCTCTGGGCTTAGAGACTGGTCTACCCAACAAGCGGCAGATACTTTTAGTCCTGGAATCATCAAGCTGCACTCTATACATAATTGGAGACGCTAAATCGCAGGGTGTAGTCACTAGATTCCCTTGGGGCCAAGCACCTACACCCGCAAGGCACTAGGACCCACATAGCACATTAGTGTCTCAAAGATATCTGCCAGAGCTACAGTGACCCCCGCAAGGTAACCATCTTTTCCACTCTTAATAGGCCAGAGGACTAATACGTCTGGAAGGACAAAGAAAGGGAGTTCAATTAAAGATATACTGACACGCGTCCCTGAAGGAGACAGTAAAGGCCCCCACAAGCCGCGCTACAGCGCCATCAGAGGAAGACACAGAGGTTCCGGTTAGGCACCCTTATTTGGAAGCCTCGTCTCCCCCCCCCCCCCCCCCCGAGAGAAGACCTCATGTCAGTGAAGAAAGACCTCACATCCAAGCTCTAATCAGTCCATGCGCATTTAACAGATATTGGAGACAGATTAGACGGACTGGAATGCCGAGAGTTCTCAAGAGATGAGGAAATAGAACAGAGATTATCCGCCTCTCTGAGCACCATCTGGGTCTTCAAGGGCACGCAGAGGTCGTTGAAAACCGCTCTAGACGTAACAATATTAGAATTTGGGAGGCTCCCTGGGATGCAGAAGGACGAAACATTAAAGCTTATGTCCAGGAACTTTTCGCAGAAATACTGGGCAACACCCCAGCGGCAGACATACGTTAAGAACGTACGCATAGGCAGATGGTCTTCGGGAGCTCCCCGCTCTTTGGATATTTTGACCCATCTCAGCAGTTTCCCCTCTCTAAAGTGGCTCGTTCCTCAGCTCCGGTGGCCTTCAGAGGGCACACACTTCACCTATACCAGGACCTAGCAGTTTCGACCCTGCAGAAATGGCAGGAATTCCGCCCAGTCATGAACCATCTAAGAGACAAGAACATTACCTACTTTTGGGGCCACCCGTTCAGGCAAATTTTCCATTGACCGGATCGACTCTACCAAACACACTCGCTAAAGGAAGCATGTGACCTGCTACAAAGAGCCACAAGATGGGGACCAGGCATGATCACAACTTCATACACTCAAGACGGGGGACCGACTGTGATGGCGGCAGGTGCCGACGGGGTATAGCTCTATGGGCCCTGATCCGGCCACGATGGCCTCAGAGAGGAAAGCACTTCTGGACACGCTGATGGAGGGTACCACATCCAACGAGCCCTCCTGAGAAATAATAGAGATACTTTGGGTTTGCAGGGGTTGTGGGGGGCCGGCGTGGGAGGGAGACTGATCCTTCAAGGCTACAGGGACTGGACTCTTGTCTTTCTCCCACTACAGGGACTTGGATGTTATTCAGTTACATTTTGGGGTTTGTTAGGGGGTGTCAGCAATTTCAGCCACACATATGTTTGTTAAAAAAGGGTGCTCAGAAAAGCAGATATAATGTCCATCATTGTGCTTGGGGGGAACTCGGGAGGGGACCGGTATGAGGGCTGAGGGAGGGTGGATGTTCTGATTAGAATGGCAGCCTTGAGAGTGATAACCCTTTATGTGAAGGGCTTGAATAACCCTGTAAAGAGGAAGGCAATCTTGTCTTATTTAGAACGTTCTCAGGCTGACATATGCTTATTATAAGAGACATTTACTGCGTAAAGACTGGCCTAGAATTCACTCACGAGCCTTCCCACAGCAATTCTACTAATCTCTTTCACACAAGTCAGCAGGGGTGGCGCTTTTATTCTCGCACTCGTTTCAAGGTAAAGTAGGACCTAAGGTGGCCGAGATTAAGGGCCGCCTTTTGGGGTACCATATCCATATAGGTCCCCTCTCTATCATAGTGGGGACAATATACGCCCCGGAACATTTTCTAAGGGGAGCGGTGGCCGAAATTATGTCCACTCAGGACCGATGGGTGGTCATGGGCGGGAATCTCAATTTAGTATTCCACAATTACCTCGAAATGTCGACACACAGACAGGGTTTGGCAGTAGCACTGGGACCAGATGGCTACAAGAGATGGGTTTAAAAGACCTATGGCGTGCCTTTCATCACACAGTTAGGGGATATACTTTTTACTCGCATGCCCACAAGTCCTCTGCGAGGCTAGACCACTTTTTAGGCTCTTGGGAAGTCAAAATTGCAACTAAGTTCACTATCTGACCACTCAGTGGTCCGAATGGACCTCGATATTCCATAAGGGATCCAAATTCCACCCTTGTGGTGGTTGAGGGGCTCTGCTTCACAGGCCAGCAGCCATCTCACAGAAAGATAAGGAATAAGAAATTACCTACAAGTTAACGATAATGCCGAGACACCCATATCTACAATCTGGGATGCCCTGAAGGCAGTGAAAAGGAGAGAATTTTTGGCTTATTCAGCAGCAGATAATATCTTGAGGAGGACAAAACGTTCACAACTAGAGCAACAAGTTCAAGAACTTGAACAAATAACCACCGCACTTGGGCCCCTAGAGTCGGGCGACAATTGGAAACTGCCAGGAAAGTTAGCTGGGTTGGATTTGGGTAATACAGAGTATTCTATACTCAGACTTAAGAATGCCTTCTATGTTGGTAGCAATAAATGTGCTTTGCTGTGATTGCTCGCTAACCAACTTAAAGGCCAGCGACAAGCTAACACCGCAGACACGATCTTAGCTAACGAGGGAACTACGATCCCGGGGGACGAAGCGATAGCATCTTGCTTCGCAACATTCTACAGTAAGCTTTACGCCGCTCTGGACCTCCCTTCTCGGGGATTTGAGTCATATTTCACCGGGCAGGGATTGCTCACCTAAAGGATGATCAAGCAATGACGCTAGATGCCCCTATCAGAATAGAGGAGGTAATCTCCGCGATCACCAGGCTGAAACCCTACAAATCCCTGGGCCCCAATGGATACACGGCATCTTTTCATAAAACATTTTGCTCCAAGTTGGTGCCATTTCTCACCTGACTGTTTAATTTTATCTCTAATCTGTCAACTTTTCCCCCTTCCATGATGGAGGCATCTGTCGTGGTTATGCCCAAACATGGAAAGGATAGGCGAAAGTGCGAGTCGTATAGCCCTATATCGCTTTTAAACAGACGCTAAGCTTTTTACCGGGTTTCTCGCAGCCCGACTATCTCCACACATCTCTAGCTTAGTGGACCCAGATCAATCTGGCTTTATCCCTAATAGACAGTGTCCAGATAACACCAAAAGGATACTACATCTTGTGGATAAGGTTCCCCGCTCCCCACACAAATCCATGCTTTTCTCCATAGATGCGGAAAAAGCATTTGACCGTGTCCATTGGCCCTATTTATCTGCTGTCCCAAAACTCTTTGGCTGTGGGGAGCAGTTTTGTGCTTGGGTTTAAAGAAGCTATGGCAGCCCGTGTGCAAGGGTTTGGGTTAACGGCAGAACATCTCCACGTTTACCCATCAGACGGGGTACTCGCCAGGAATGTCCTTTGTCGCCCCTACTTTTCGCGCTGTACATAGAGCCATTCGCCCAAAGGATTAGGGAAAACCCCGAGATTAGGGGAATTCAATTTGGGGGTGAAGAACATCTAATAACGTTGTATGCGGACGAGGTCATTGCCTCACTTGTTAATCCTAAACAGAGCCTCCCCAGTTTTTTTTTTTAGCAGAAGTGAGATTATTTGGGTCAGGGTTCCAGATTAACCTCTCTAAATCACAGGCGCTAAGCCTTACTGTCTCCCAGGTTACGCAAGACCACTTAACCCGCCTACTTGGCATCCGTTGGGCTAGAGACACTGTCCCTTACCTGGGTATTCAGCTAGCGCGGACCATAGAAGAGGCGATTTCCCTCAACTACCGTAACCTCATCACACGAGTGAAAACAGAACGTGCGCAATGGCAACTATATCCACTCACATGAATGGTTTGAATAGCTGCGCTTAAGATGACGGTCCTCCCATATATATTGCACATCTTCCAGACGCTACCCCTGTGGCCCCCACCTGGGACACTCCAGACTCTTCAGAGCTCATTTCAGAGCTTCATATGGGCAGGCCGACGCCCTTGGATGAAGAGAGAGAGAACACTGTGATCCCCATCAGGGGGTGGCTTGGGGTGCCCCATGCATTCTCCGCTACTTCCACACCACTCAGCTCTGATATATAGTGGAGTGGAGCCGTCAGAGTCTGAAAAGGGTTGGCTGTTCATGGACAGGGCCCTTGCTAAAACATCCCTCTCGAAAATTCCCTTTCTGAGTAAGCCTCAGTGCCCTGAAAACGTCTGTCGGTGGTCACCTCGCCCACCCTAAGAGTATGGGACACAGTGGTGACTGGTAAGGGATTCTCTACGTTCGCCTTCAGTCCAGTGGTGGAGAACCGGGATTTCACACCAGGATTGGATATCGCTACTTATAAAGAGTGCCAAAGAGATGGACAACGTACAATATGCCACTTCTTTGATGAAAACTGCCCCATTCCATTTGATGTTCTACACACAGAGGGGGGTCCAGGAGACGGAGCGATTAAGGTATACGTCATTGGGCGATGGAAGCAACTACGAGGGAGGCGGCTCAGCGACACCTCACTAAGTTTGAGAAATGGCTCCTAAGGAGACAGAAAGGCACCTTATCTTGGAACTATACACCTTGCTTTCAAAGACTCATCGCGACCTAGGTAATCCGGCACAAAAGAGATGGGAGAGAGAGATAGGCAGGCAACTCACTACCAAGGAATGAGAAGATATATACTATCGAGCAAGGCACACAGCTTCCAACGTGGCCAGTAGGGAAACAGCAACAAAAATTGCCACATACTGGTATCTAACACCTGTGCGTCTCCATAGAGAAAAAGCTGAGAAAACAAAGCTGCTGGAGAGGTTGCAATAACCCTGGGACACGGCTTCATATCCTCTGGGAATGGCCCAAATCAGTTTTGGACTGACATCCTGACAGACATATACATATCTTGACACTCGACTGCCTAGGTTCCCGGCATACATTGTGCTGTGCCTTCCTAATCCGCTACATTTCCGCTCAAATCTAGGAGAGGACGATACATAGCTCTAGGGGCAGCACATCAATCCATACTGGAACACTGGGGCACGGACAGAGCCCCTACAAGACTGAATTGGTTGCATTGCCTGTGGCACCTCCTGGGTATGGAAAGGCTATCTCTCACACTTACCCAACAAGGCGACTCTTACAACGAAATCTGGAAGCCTTTCAATGCACTCTTGTCACAAGATGTCCGAGATATCTAAGACTCTTAAGATTAACCACATCAACTCTGCACAACGCTGCCCCCCAGCACACGTAAGATACAAACGACCCTCTGGAAGGGGTTGGGTGGGAAAGGGAGGGAGGGGGGGGTGTCTTATTTCTAGTTCAATCTGCTTGTTTTCTTGTCTATTCTCTCCTATTGATTAAAATGCTGGGCTGGACAAAACCGAATGTTGATGCTCCTACAGCTGCTCTGATGATTGTCTTAACCCAGACAACAATAATAGAACAAATCTAAACACACTTTTTTTTGTCGGTACATTGTTATACTTTTTTTTCCAACGCAAAATAACCAACCAAGCAAACAACCTACTCGTTGGAACAAAGGTAGTGAACAGGAGACCCAAGCCTATGTATAGAGTCTAAATGATATAGAGGGCTGACATATTCAGTCAACCTATATGAAAGAGAACACCAAATACAGGAATCCTGAAACTCTTAGCAGCTGACATACTATGCTACAAAACCACCCTGAATGAGAAGCAATAATTATTATTTTATAGGACAAACCACGCCAGGAGAGAAAAAAGGCGGGCCGTGGGAAGTTGAAACACAAAGAATATAAGCAAGCTTTAAGAGGAGCAGCTAGAGAAGCACCAGTGGAAAAAGAAAACAAAAAATAGTATGAGACTTAGAAGAATCATTAATGAATGAAATGGGGATAGGAGAATTTTCAAACAAGAAACAAAGTGGCAGCAAATAACACAGAATGAGAACCTAAAACAAAAATCTAATTTCACTTTCCCAACAAGTATATATTTAAATAAAACAAAAAAAACCTTAATCTGACCTTTACGTTTTTTGTATTCTAGTCTCACCACCTACAGCTAAGTTGTGGCTGGTAGTCTGGACCATACTTATTTGCAACACTATCTCGATATTCGAGATTTTTTTTTATCAGTGCTGTATTCTGAAAGGTAGAAGGCAAAGAAAAGAAAACACATGACTGCACAAGAAGGCAAAGCATAAAAGACAGTAGTGAAGCTTCAATTGCCTTGGGCTGAGCCTCAAAATGCAAACATGCATTCAGTAACTTGGGTAGCCAGATGAGGGTGGCTTGAGCATACCGACCACAGCACACAACAAGGCACTCATGTTGTACTTTTACCTCAGCATGTTCCTTTGGTTGATGATCTGCCACTTCTGAGTCAGCCTCTGCAAACAATGAAAAAACAGAAAGCCACATGTCAAATGATCAAAATATAAAACGTTTGCCTTATTTAAATGCACCTTTGTTACCACTGAAAATAGAGGCAATGGTGTGTTTGCAACTAACAGACCAATACTATACTACTGGAATTTTTTTTTGAAGTAATGTTACAATGGCTTTCAGTATAGGGATTAGTGTGTGCGAGACAATATTTTTGAACAGGAATATTATACTTAATTTTGTAAATTGGGAGTAAACCGTCTGGCATGCACATCAGCAACCTCTTAATTCTATACGACGTTCGTCCAAGAACAAAACAATCTTGAGCACATCAGCTCTAATCTCATTATCACTATTGATCCCACCCTGTTGGCACAGCGCATTGAACTCAATCCCTTCTGGACTGGTTTATTTTCTTGAGTCAATTCCCTCCTTTAGCATGGTTGTGAAACCTACCCAAATCAAATGTTCTATCCCATACCTCAGTGTTGCTCAACAATACTTCATATAAAACTTTGGACCCCACTAAACCAGCTTAGCTCAATCATTTCCTGATCATTTTTTTCTTATCCACACAAACTATCACTATAGCTCAAATCAAAACAGAATATGTGCAGGGAATGCCTGGTATTGAAAACCTGAGTGTTTTAGCCACTTACTTTCTTCATTCATCCACCTATCTCCAACTACAGCAATCCTTTCTTTGAAATATAGCAACTCCACCATCAAGGCCATCATTAATGATCTCATTCCTCTCTCTATAGGATTGTTGAACACAGTTTTCATGTAGTCTCAGATTCACGAGAGACGCTCGAATAGAAGACCCAATACAAAAGACATTCTGATAGAAGATTAAGAATGACCAAGCCTGCTCTCTTGTTTAGCAAAAGGCACACAATTGATGGATGGAATGCAGAACAAATCAAAACATTCACCCCCAGTCAAGAGATCTGGGTTAAATCCATCATTCTTTTGCTCACCATGCCACCACCAGACCTGGCCATATGCAAATCAGTCTTGACCCTGTGCCTCATGGGAACAGTCCAGCCCGAACTGCCAAGTCAGGTCTTTCCTGGACCGGAAACAAGGGTGTTGTTATGGCAATAGACAACAAAGCGTTTCCACTTGGTGGCGTAGCACGCTCTAGTGGTAGGTCGCATAGCTTCTCTGATGACGTTCTTACAGTCAGGGGGAAGATTTAAGTACCCGAGTTCTAAGATTTCAGGAGCCAGATCGCAAGGTTGAGCTGAGCTGGGTCCGGGTGTCTGATCTCTCCATGGTTCTGGGTTAAGAGATGTGGAAAGAGGTGTAGTTTTTGGAGCGGTACTACGAAAGTTCCATCAGTGTGGTGTACCACGGTTGTCTGGCCCACGTTGGAGCTACTAGGATTAGTGTGAGGGAGTATTGTTGTAGTTTGCGTACCACTAAGGGAATGAGTGGGAGAGGCGGAAAAGCGTACGCAAATCTGCCTGACCAGTTCATCCATATCGCATTTCCTTTGGAGAATGGGTGTGGGTATCTGGCGGCGAAGCTTGGGCATTTGGCGTTTTCGTGGGTGGCGAAGAGATCTATCTGTGGATGTCCCCACATTTGAAAGTATGGGTGAAGAACTTGCGGGTGAAGCTCCCACTCGTGGATCTGTTGTGTCTGTCTGCTGAGCAGATCCGCCAGAGTGTTTTGGACTCCTGGGACATGCTGAGCTAGGAGAAAGATTTTCTGGGGTATGGCCCATCTCCATATGCTCTGAGCTAGTTGAGAGAGCTGTGGAGAGTGTGTGATGCATGGCTGCCATGTTTCTGTGCGTATCAGGACTGCCTTGCCTGAAATCTGTGTTTGAAAAGATTTTAGAGCTAAGAAGATTGATAGTAACTCCAGATGGTTGATATCGACTAACTTTTGTTGAGGTGTCCATTTGCCCTTCATGGTGAGATGTAATAGATGAGCCCCACAGCCGGAGAGAGATGCGTCTGTTGTTAGCACTATCTGTGGAGCCGGGTCCAGGAACGGTCGACCTTTGGAAAGGTTTGTGGTGGTCCACCACTGCAGAGAGCGATGGGTACGACTGTCTACCAACACCAGATCTGTTAATTGATCCTGGGCCTGGTTCCACTGACGTGCCAAGCACTCTTGAAGAGGACGCATCTGGAGTCTTGCGTGAGGTACTATGAATATGCAAGAGGCCATCATCCCTATTAGTTGCATAAACACTCGAGCTGGAAGGAAGTGCTGTGCTATGAATTTTGTACGTAGAGCTTGAATGCTTGCAATCCTGGCAGGATTGGGATAAGCTAGCGCTCTTGAGGTGTCTATGGTGGCACCGAGGTATTGTTTTATGTAGGATGGTTGTAGATGGGACTTCTCGTGGTGTACCGTGAAGCCCAGTTGATGAAGTAGCTGGATAGTGGTGGACGTGTGTTGTACACACTGATTGTATGACCTGGCTTTTATCATCCAGTTGTCTAGATATGGGAAGACGTGAATTTGTTGTCTTCGTAAATGTGCTGCCACCACTGCTAGGCACTTGGTGAATACCCTTGGCGCTGTTGCGACTCCGAACGGGAGCACTTTGAATTGGTAGTGTTGTCCGTCCACTACAAATCTGAGGTACTTTCTGTGAGAGTTGTGTACTGGAATGTGAAAATAAGCGTCTTTCAAGTCCAGAGTGGTGAGGAAGTCGTTTTGGGAGAGGAGCGGAAGTACCTGCTGAAGCGTTACCATGTGAAAATGGTCTGAGTGTATGTATGTGTTTAGGGGTCGGAGATCTAGGATGGGCCGTAGAGTCTCGTCCCTTTTTGGTATGAGAAAATATAGGGAGTAGACTCCCATATTTTGTTGGTTGGTAGGGACGTATTCTATTGCCTGATTTTGTAGGAGGGAGGTTACCTCCTGCTTTAGTAACCGTAGATGTTCTTGTGACATTGGTCGTTGCCGGTTGGGGGGGTAGATATTAGTTCTAGGCAGTATCCTGAACGAATTATTTGTGTTACCCATTTGTCTGAGGTGATGGTAGCCCAGACGGGAAGGAAATTTTGGAGTCTGCCCCCGACCAGAGTGGGATGGTCTGGGGGGAGCGGGGGAAAGTCATTGGGTAGGCGGTGTGGCAGAGCGGGCGGTGTTGGTTTTGCCTCTGCCTTTGTTATTGTTACCCCTGTAGCCGCTTCTTTGATAACCCCTTGTAAAGGTGGTCTGAGTAGGGGATTTGTATGACGTGGACGCTGTGTCTGAGGAGTAGCCTCTGGATGTACTCCAAAAGGAAGAGCGGCGAAAGGAGCGTCTGGGAGGGTGTGACTGCAAGGCTCTCATGGATTTTGCCGTATCAGTATCTTTTTTCATTTTTTCTAGGGCCTCATCGACCTTTGGGTCAAATAGATGTTCTTGGTCAAAGGGATGGTTAAGGATGGAGGCTTGTACCTCAGGTTTAAACCCTGATATCCTTAGCCAAGCATGGCGACGGAGGAGGACGCTGGTATTGATGGCCCTGGAGGCTGTGTCTGCTGCATCTAGGCCGCAACGTAAGGTATTGGTAATAGTTTTTCCCACCTGAATTAGTTTGTTGGCCCTAGCTTTTTATTTTTCAGGGAGATGGTGCATTATGCTTTCAAACTCATCATAATGAGCCCTGTCGTCTCAGGCCAGTAGCGCTTAAGTATTGGCGATACGCCATATATTGGCCGCTTGGGATGCAGTACGCTTGCCTGATGCGTCTAGTAATTTTGATTCTTTGTCAGGTGGTGGTGCTTCGCCTGACGCTTGAGAGTTTGCCCTTTTTACGTGCCACCGCACCAGATAATCTAGTGGCGCTGGCCCTCTAATGTAGGACGGATCTGTGGGGGCAGATTTGTATTTTTTTCGATGCGCGGGTTAATGACCCTGGCTCTAACTGGGTCCTTAAAAACCTCTGGCGCATGCTTTACCACTCCTTTGAGCATAAGCAATATGGAGGTGGACCTAAGTGTGGTGTCGAATGTGTCGAGGAGGAAATCTTCCTCCTCAGGGTCGGTGTGTAAATCCACCCCGTGATAGTGTGCTGCCCTTTGCAGTAGGTGGTTGAATCCCAACGAGTCTTCTGGTGGAGAGGGTCTGGAAGGGTAAAGATCGTCCTGTGGGACCTTAGGGATATTATAATCGTCCCATGGGCCTGGGGATCCTGTAGGGGTGGGGTCCCCTGTGGGTAGGTCCTGGGGCACATCCCCTATGTCATCATATGGGTCCCCCTGATCATCATCGTCTGGAGACGGGGTCAGAGAACGATGAGGTTGAGGTTGCATACCTTGTGAAGATCGGTGTGGGGAAATTTAGACCCACATCGCGGGCACTTTTTAAATGGAGTCCTTTCCATGAGCCAGGACCGGAGCTTGGGTAGGCCCGAAGGCCGCCGTCAACGACTGGAACCGAAGGTCTGTGCCGATAAGAAGGCACGTCGAGTGGGGAGATCGTGATCGAAACAATACCGCGATTTGGGGTGAGGATTGCGCGTCGATCGTCGAACTGGAAGCTGTTCGGAACCGGAGCGCGAAGATTGCATCCGAGCCCGATGGCGGAAAAAAACAATCTGAGGATGGAGCTGAAGCCCATGCACAGTATGATCCAAAGGACGAGTCACCGATCTCGTGACTTCCAAAGACTTTCCAAGAGGAAAAACAAACTGCAAACATCCGGGCCCAACACCAGATGGCGATCTACGCACAAGTGTGTAATCTGCAGCTCATATGCCTCGAACATTTAACCCCTTGTGTGCCCCGCCCTTTCCACGCCCTGTGCCGGGCGTTTCATTAGCGGGCGGGGCTCATGACGAGATAGTCTCGTCATGAGCACAGCGCAACCGCGGCCCATGACGAGACCATCTCGTCATGGGCACTCAAGGGGTTAATTTAAACAAAAGTTTGTGAAGAAGATTTTCCGTATGCAGTGACAGTATCCCAGACCTTGGTAGATGGAGTTGGCCATAGAGGTACTTGCAAACGTATTTCCGGATCCCCTTTAGGGCTTAAGGTGCTAGGTGGGTCAGGGTCCCAAGAACCACCAGCAGTTTGGGTTTACCTGCCCTGGAGTGCCCAGGTGCAGAGGTGCTAGACAGGTTAGTAGCCTTGTGCGCCACACTGTTGGCAAGGAAAGGGGGCCACCAAGAAACAGGCTGGAAAGGGGGACTTGGAAACAAGTCCCTGAGTTCCTAATTCCACCAACATTAAGATGCTGGAACGCTTCTTTTATGGCGCACTTCTGATAGCCCACCTCAGGGCCGTGACTATTCTGGTGGTGCAACACACCCACTTTAATAGCTAATTTCCTGCCTGTCCTGGTGCCAAATGGGCCTCAGGCCAGGAGGTGGCAAGTTCCAGGTCTAGGGGAAGCCAGGGTTGCATAACAAAGGCTGCAGGGCCTTTGAAGTGCAGATTAACTAGCCATCCTGCTGGGGGAGGTGTGAACACCTTCCTCCGGAGCAGGCATTGTTTCTGGCCTGCGGGGGGGTCAGAAACATGTATATGATGGCAAGCTGGACAAAACCGATGAGGCTGCAGGGCCTTTGAAGTGCAGATTAACTAGCCATCCTGCTGGGGGAGGCGTGAACACCTTCCTCCGGAGCAGGCATTGTTTCTGGCCTGCGGGGGGGTCAGAAACATGTATATGATGGCAAGCTGGACAAAACCGATGAGCCAGCACAAGAGGCTGGTGGGTTTGTGACTCTTAGGGAGTCTTGAATATTTTCATTGTTCATTCTGAAATCTGAGGTTTCAAATACGAGAAGATAATTCCACTTACTAAAGGGACTTCCTGTACTTTAAACAGGTATGGTGTTAAGGGGCACTATTTTAAGGCTATAAAGAAACTAATCACACCTCAGTTCCCTCGCAACCAGTGAAAGCTTTGAAGAAGCTGAAGGCTGTTGCTTACCAGAGGGAGGTAGTTGAAGAGTGGTCCAAGAATCGGAGACACAAGGCTTTTATGGTATTCAGGTGGGCAGTGGAGGACAAGAGGCTTCACAAAGACACGTTTATAAAGGTGTTAAGAAAATAAACATGTTAAGGTGCCTGATGGCTACAAGAAGAACACAGACAGTAACTGAAATCGAACTTAACACCATCTAATTTATTAAGAATTTATCACCTGACACACACATTTGTCCTGGTCCTTCTGCCCAATCAGCAAGAGTTTGAGCTTTTGAAAAAACAGGGGAATGGAAGTAATGTGCTGAACACAATCAATTGAGATGTTCTCTAGGCTACTCACAAGTACAGAACTCCTGTTTATCACAATTTAAAATCAACATCCATATATTTCACACAATCATTCAAAATAAAGTTAAATTTACTTACTAGTAATCTACTTCATCATGGTATGTTAACTGATGTAGGGAGCAATAAAAGTCTATGCATAGACTCTAATAATACTTTTTCCACAGCGGCAAAATGATACTATAAAATACAAAAAACTGCTCAACCAACTTAAATAAAAAAAACTTGAAAGAACAAACATATAAAACAACTACCTAGTATGCAGGAATATTAGTACAGGTAAATAAACCCTTTTTGTGTTAATGCAGATAACAAGAACATTCTTATTGGTTGAAACACACACATACAGTTAAACAAGCATTATCTGAAAGAAACACGTTAGTTAGATTCCTCACCTTAGAATATCCCCAGGCGTCAGACTGGATCCGGAAGATTTTTCGTCAGCAATACCTCTTGCGCGTCGCTAGGCGTCGTCTGCGGCTCCGCGTCCGTCGTCGTGCGCCGGAATGACGTCGGAGTACTTAGACGCCGCCCTCGCGCGCTGACGTCAGTTCTTCTTTTTTCCGCGCCAGTAAGTGCAGATCCGGGAGAGCTACCCCTTTTAGTCTTTTTTGACTAAGTTTTTTGATCCTTTTTGATCTTGTCTCGACTCCGGTGCCGGTAGGATGCCTGGTTTTAAAGCCTGTGCTGACTGCAACCGCTTGATGTCGGTTACGGACCATCACCGCCAGTGCCTTTGCTGTTTGGGCCTCGACCACGACGTGGAGTCGTGTTTGGACTGCAAGGCCCTGACCTCGAAGGCTAGACGGGAGCGGTCCCGTAAGCTTCGAGCTTCGCCACTCGGCTCCGCGCCCCTCTCGATACCGGTCCAGGAGGAAGTCCAAGGATCGGTCGCGGAGCCGCAGCCGACGTCATCATCGATCGTCTGGCTCCAAGTCTTCGGGTAAGTCGAAGCACTCCAAGAAGTCCAAGAAGTCCAAGAGGCGACACCGCTCTTCGGACTCCCCTCGCCGGTCGCGCGACTCGGCCGAGGGTCAGGGTGGTTCCACCCCCGCGGCTCCAGCGGAGCCGCAGGCACCGCGCAAGTCCCCATACCCGCCGGTCCCTGGGACTGACGCGCCGCCGGCGGAAGTCAGTGCCTTCCTCTCGGCCATGAGGAACCTGGCTCCGCCGTCGACGCCCGCTGGCGCGCCTTCGGGCCCCGCGAACCCAACTGGGCAAACTTGCCTGCCGGCGGCTCCGTCGCCGTCGACGGCTCCGGCCTCGACGCCGCAAGTGCCCGAGGGACCAGTTCCCGAGTCCCTGCCGACGCCGGTCAACCTCGTCACGCCTCCTCCGCCGGCGTCGACACCGGTACCACCTCCGACGCCGGCTCCGCTCGGCGTCGAGCCCCAGTTCAGCCCCGCTCCGGGCCCAGCGCCGTTACAGCGTCGATGGACGCCGCGTTCGGCGCCGCTGGAGACACATTATGTCTATCGTCCGGCTCCGATCCTTCCTCCTGCATACCAGGAATCGGATGACAGGGGCGAATGGGAGGGATCCGAGGATCCTATGGCCGTTCAGGCTCAGCTGTCACAGGACTGGGCAGATGAACTGGGGGAGGCCAGTGGTCTGGATACCTCTCCAGACACTGGATTCATCTCTCCTCCGACTGTGGCTTCGGAGGAGGGTGCTGCTTTCTCTGTGGTGCTGCGCAAGGCGGCCGCAGCCCTTGGGCTCGAGCTACCTGCCGTGGCTGTGAGGACTAACGTCCTCACTGAGGTGCTTCAGTCTGCAGCAAGCTCCACTGAGCCTCTGCTGCAATTCAATGAGGCTCTCATTGACGTTCTGCAGGGCACCTGGTCCAAGCCCTCCACAGTTCCTCCTGTGGACAGGAACGTCGCCAGGCGCCACCGCCCTGCTCCGGGCGACCCCAGCTTTCTGTCCCAACACCCTACCCCCGAGAGCCTGGTTATCCAGGCTTCTACCTCCCAATCCTCCTTCCCGACCGCTCCGCCGGACCGGGATTCCAAGAGACTGGAACAGTTTGGCAAAAAGCTGTTCTCCTCCCTTAGTTTGGGCCTGCGGTCCTTGAACACCGCCTGTATCTTGGACCGTAATTCCCACTCTCTGTGGGATACGGTGGAGGACGTGCTACCCCTGTGTCCGGAGGAGGTCCAGACACGACTTACCCAGGCTCTGGCCGATGGGAGGGATGCAGCAAGACATGCTATCCGATGTGGGCTAGACACTACGGACTCGCGGGTAGGGCAATTTCTACCACGGTGGCGCTTAGACGTCACGCCTGGCTGCGGTCCACGTCCTTTTCGGGTGATGTCCAGAGCACTCTCATTGACATGCCCTTTGATGGCACTCGCCTTTTTGGTGAGAAAGCGGACAGTGCGCTGAATCGCTTTAAGGACTCCCGGGCTACGGCCAAGTCCTTGGGCCTCTCGGCCCCGCGGTCGCAAACTTCCGCCTTTCGCCCCTTTCGTGGCCAAGGAAGGGGTGCCTCCTCACGTACGCCTAGCCACCAGCCGCAGAACCAACCTGCGCGCGGACGTGGTTTCCGCCGAGGCGGTTCTGGAGGACGACACGGTCAGCCCACATCCACCCCGGCAGCATCCGCCTCAAAGCCTTCCTAGTCCGAGCTTTCAGGCCCATTCCACGCCAGTGGGCGGCAGAGTTCGCCATCACCTGCTCCACTGGCGGTCCATCACATCGGACAGGTGGGTGCTGCAAATCGTCCGAAGGGGCTACTCCCTCCCCTTCGAGACGACCCCTCCAGCCATGCCACCGCACCACCGTATCTCGGGGGATGATTTGCATCTTCTCCACGAGGAAGTTTCGGCCCTCTTGGCCAAGGGGGCCGTCGAGCGCGTTCCGAGCCCAGAAGTAGGTCGTTGTTGTTATTCCCACTACTTTCTGGTTCCCAAGAAGAGCAAAGGGGGCCTACGCCCTATCTTGGACCTCCGGAACGTCAATGCCTTCCTCCGGAAGGAAAGGTTCAAGATGTTAACTTTGGCTCAGGTTCTAGCTGCCCTAGACCCGGGAGACTGGATGGTAGCGTTGGACTTGCAGGACGCATATTTCCACATCCCCGTCCTGCCAGCCCACCGGCGTTACCTGCGGATCACGGTGGGTCAAGAGCACTTTCAGTTTACCGTGCTCCCCTTCGGCCTCACCAGTGCCCCTCGGGTGTTCACGAAAGTGATGGCGGTGGTCGCAGCTCATCTGCGCAGATCAGGGGTTCCAGTCTTCCCCTATCTCGACGACTGGTTGTTGAAGGCGGGCTCGCCCCAGACAGTCGTCTCCCACCTCCAGACTACGGCGGATCTCCTGCATTTGCTGGGGTTTTCCATCAACGTGCCGAAGTCACACCCGAGTCCCTCTCAGAAGCTCCTCTTCATCGGAGCGGTTCTCGATTCGGCGCAGTTCCGGGTCTATCCGCCGGAACAGCGGGTCCGGGATATTCAGGCCCTGATTCCCATCTTTCGGCCTCTATCCTGAGTTTCGGTCAGGCTAGTGTTGCGGCTTCAGGGGCTGATGGCCTCCTGCATCCTACTAGTGCATCACGCCAGGCGGTGCATGCGGGCTCTGCAGTGGGACCTGAAGTTTCAGTGGGCCCAGCATCACTGCAACCTGTCCGACCATGTCTTGATCTCGGAGGGCACTGCACAGCAGTTGCAGTGGTGGCTCACGGACCGCGATTGGGTCACGGGCAAGAGCCTCTCCCTTCCCCAACCGGAGCATGTCGTAGTGACGGATGCGTCCCTCCTGGGATGGGGTGGCCATATGGGAGAGGCGGAGATTAGAGGCCTCTGGTCTCCGGCGGAGTCTCGCCTCCACATCAACCTGTTGGAGTTGAGAGCGATCCGACTTGCACTGAAAGCCTTCCTTCCCTCTGTCAGGGGAAGTGTCATGCAGGTGTTCACGGACAACACCACCGCCATGTGGTATTGCAACAAACAGGGCGGGGTGGGGTCGTGGACCCTTTGTCAGGAGGCTCTGCGCCTCTGGACGTGGCTGGAACACCAGGGCGTCACCCTAGTGGTTCAACATCTGGCGGGCTCTCTGAACGCCAGAGCAGACGAACTCAGCCGCCGGTGCATGATGGATCACGAATGGCGTCTGAACTCCGAAGTGGCGCAAGGTCTCTTTCAGCAGTGGGGAGAGCCTTGGTTAGATCTATTCGCCACCGAAGAGAACGCGCAATGTCAGCGTTGGAATTTCCAAGGCGGCACTCGCTCGGCGACGCTTTTCGTCGCGAGTGAAGTTGCGGTCTGTTGTACGCCTTTCCGCCTATACCACTTCTGCCCAGAGTGCTGAAGAAGATCAGGCACGACCGGGCCCAAGTAATCTTGATGGCTCCGGATTGGGTACGAAGGTACTGGTATCCCGAGCTACTCAGTATGTTGACCGATCCTCCGATACGTCTGCCCCTTCGGGAGGATCTTCTGTCGCAGCAGCAGGGGACGGTCCTCCACCCGAACCTGTCCAGCCTCCACCTCCATGCGTGGAGATTGAGCGGCGGCAGTTGATGCCATTTGACTTTCCTCCTGAAGTCTGTGATATCATTCTGGCATCCAGGTGTCCCTCCACAAAGACGGTATACGCCTGCCGGTGGAACAAATTTGTGACATGGTGCACAGCAAAGGCTGTGGATCCCCTCTCCGCCCCTCTTTCTGAGGTTCTCCTCTTTCTTCTTTCTTTGGCCCGACAGGGCTCTGCCCTGGGCACCTTGAAAGGTTATCTTGCTGCCATCTCTGCCTTCTTGCGGCTTCCTGATCAGCCTTCTATTTTCAAGTCCCCTGTGGTTACACGCTTTCTAAAAGGCATTACTCACACGTTCCCTCCTGTCCCTTTTGTAATGCCTCAGTGGGACTTGAATCTTGTTCTCACATTTCTAATGTGCGCTCCCTTTGAGCCTTTTCATAATTGTCCTCTTCGTCTGCTGATGCTTAAGACTGCTTTTCTGGTAGCCATCACCTCGGCTAGACGGGTGAGTGAGCTCCAGGCTTTATCATCAAAGCCTCCTTTTCTCTCTGTTCATCCGGACAAGGTTGTCCTTCGGCCTCGTCCCTCCTTTCTTCCGAAAGTGGTGACCCCCTTTCATCTTGGGCAGTCTGTCACCTTGCCCACCTTCTTTCCGCCTCCGCATCCTTCCAAAGAGGAAGAGAGGCTCCACCGTCTGGACCCAAAACGTGCGCTCTCCTTTTATCTGGACCGCACAAAGCAGTTCCGGGTGGACGACCAACTTTTCGATGGATACGTGGGTGCTAAGAAGGGGAAAGCTGTGCACAAACGGACCATCTCTCGGTGGGTCGTTTTGTGCATCAAAATGTGTTATTCCTTGGCAAAAAAGGACCCTCCTGTTGGGCTGCGCGCCCATTCTACTCGGGCCACAGCGGCTACTACTGCTTTGGGACGGGGTGTCCCTTTGCAGGACATCTGTCAGGCGGCGACGTGGGCTTCGCTACACACGTTTGCCAGGCATTACTGCCTTGACAGCCAAGTCCGGAGGGATGGCTTCTTTGGCCGTTCTGTCCTCCAGGACTTTCTGGTGTGATCTTGGTTCGCAGACCCACCACCGGGGATGGTATTGCTTGGGTATCTATTCTAAGGTGAGGAATCTAACTAACGTGTTTCTTTCAGATGAACAAGTTACTTACATTAGTTAGTTAGATTCCTCACCGACCCACCCATCCTCCCCGTTCTGCGAACTGACATCTAGGGTTAAGGTTATCCTTTTCAGGCCCCTAGATTTTATTTTTGGCACCAGTGTCGGTCTTTGCATGGCTCTGCGTTCCTGGCGCGGAAAGCTATGTACAAGAACTGACGTCAGCGCGCGAGGGCGGCGTCTAAGTACTCCAACGACGTCATTACGGCGCACGACGCCGACGACGGACGCAGAGCCGCAGACGACGCCCAGCGACGCGCAACGGGTATTGCTGACGAAAAATCTTCCGGATCCAGTCCGACGCCTGGGGATATTCTAAGGTGAGGAATCTAACTAACTAATGTTTCTTACAGATACATCGTTACCGAAGGTAAGTAACTTGTTCTACAATGCAATAGGTCTCGCAATGACATTGTTTTGAGCTATTTGCATTGAAAATTTTATTTATTTTTTTCCCTTAGTGAAGCATTAATCAAGTAATGGCGTTGTCAATGACAATGTCTTTTACCCCCTGTTGACCCCCGCAAAGCTCATCAGTGACCTGAAAAGCAGTAATCAACTAAACTAGCTACAAAAAACACAGATCTGTGATATGTTACGATTGTGCCTTAGAGCAGGCACACCATCCCTGTGTTATGTGTAAGTGGAATGTCAGGCTCTTCTTTTCACAAGTGATGTCCGGTGATCACAACAGAACTAGGGCATGCACAATATTGGTAAACGGTGAGGAATTTAAAAAAGTTTATCAGTATCCCTATTTAGGGGTCATATTTGAGTGTACAAATTTGTGGTCTTCGTGTCTGGCAGTGAGACTTTTAAAATGTATACAGTCAATAGGAGCTCTGTTTAATGTTTCAAACGTGATAGGTAGTCATCCCATTGGTCCGTTAATAGAGATCTAAAATAACGCAGTGCATTCCTACACTTTTCTATGGTGCAGGAATATGGGGCTATTTCAATATTGGGTCTGCTAATTGAAGAAAATAGATTCTGTCAGTCTGTCCTTGCCTTCCCCCAGCGCCTCTCACTAATTCTATCATGACGAGTTTGAGCTTACTTATCTAGAAGGATTCTTTTAAATTTGCGCCCCTGTTACTTTGGTTATTCATTTCGACTAATCCTTCGGCCACATGAAGGAAATAAGATTATCCCTGATTATTTGAAATGCGATAATGGAGTAAAAATACCTTGGTTGTTATATGTAAAAACTGGACAGTGTGAATTAGACCGTCTCCAAATATTTTTAAACTAATCTCCCTTAAGTAAATCTGATAAATATCGTATTTTTAAGCAGAGATTTAACATGGCTAGAAGATAAGCGCTGCGTGAAGAAACTGAATTTAAGAAAAACTCTGTTAAGAGCTATTTCCTAATTCAGACAACTATGTTTGTTGAACCTTACCTTGTTTTTGATATAGGAGTTTGTGAAAGAGGTCTTTTGACCAGATTTAGCGTTGGTACCAAACGACAGATACTATCTTCACCACTGAGCCAATTTATTGCACAGTATATTTGTGTTTGCCATGTCACGAGTTTTCTACACAAACTGTCCTACATTTAAAGTTATTTTGTAAATGTTATGGGTGTATTTCCGAAATTTCAATGCTGAAAACATACAATATTTGGTCTGACAGACCTGTATTGTGTTTTCTCCAAATGGTGGCTGATTTGGAGCTTTGTTCAGCTGTATCGAGCTTTTTAAAATGTGCTGTGTGACAGCATAACAGATTAATGTTTTAATATTAAGTATGTATTTGATTATTTACCCCTTTTAGGTTTGTATATTTAAAATCAAAAAGTATTTTGGTTGATTGTGTATGTGGGTGGGGAGGTGTCAATCGGTCAGGTGAAAGCCATAGTGAGAGTGAGGAGGGGGGGACAAGAGGAGTCATCTCCAGATATGTCAAGTGGCAGGTTGGTTTCGCAAGAAGGATTAAACTTAATTATCAAGCTTGAGTTCAGATCAGCAGACTTCAGACAAGCGAGTATCTAATTAAATGGATTGGTATAAATTAAAGTGTTGTAAAGAAAATCGAGATGTTTACTAAACGTGTGCAAACACTCTATAGACCAATGTTCTTCACACTTTTTAATGCCACTCCAGCCATAAAAAAAAAAAATTCACTGCACCCCACCCCCTCACACACTAATGGCAAAAAACATTTAATTATAATGTTATAAAATGGTGTTGTTAAATACTGCAAACAAAACTAAGAATTTTAATGAGGCTTGAGGGCACACTCACTAATAACTATAACCTAAACTGTAGTAGTGCTTTTCAACTTATCCTAAATTAATGCAGTGTAAAACATAGCAAAGCAGCCAACTGCTCTGAATGAGACTGCTGGGTAGAAGGGAATATTTAAAATAATTGTCCATAAGCAATGCCCCGTCTTACTTGTTCTAGGCAAGACTCACATTTAAAATGTAAACTATCATGCTCAAAATGGAAGATCAGGAAAACAGGGCACGGCGGAACAATCTACGCATACTGGGAATCCCTGAAGGAGTAGAAGGGAATGACCCACGGACGTATATTGTGACACTTCTTAAAGCAACATTCCCAGAGCTGCAAACATGGGAATGGGATCGGGAGATCCAACGGGCACATCGCTTCCCTCTAAACCTCCCAAAACGCCAACAAACATCAGATCAATACCCTCGTGCCATGCTAGTCTACTTTGGTAACTTTTTACTACGCCAATCAATTTTTTGATCTTGCAAGACCAAATAACAAGAGGGAATACAATGGTTACTCTTTCTTTAGTCGACCTGACTTTGCCCACGCAACAGTGGAACGAAGGTGGCGGATGCGTCAGCTTTTTTTCACCATTTCAACAAATAGGTGCGACGGTGTACCTACAAAACCCTGCACGACTAAAGATTATTATCAATGGCACCACACGCACATTTAGCTCGGAAATTCAGGCTCAATCATATTTAAACAAATTAAAAGATATCCACACGTGTAACTATAAAGGCCCAACCAAAGGATGATGATCAGTGACTGAAAAGTACAGAGCTATAATTAACAATCTTAGAATGGACCTTGTGGATTGTATATAGCGACATTCTATCAACATGTAATCATATATATGTAAAGCTGACACTCAAACTTGTAGATATAGCTCAAAAGAATTAGAGGGCTGAGAAAACGATCTATAATATATATATTTGTACAGATTTAGTTGGGTAGAAGGGGAGCAAGGGGGGGATTGAGATGCGGGCACGCATTTGCACAGACGTCATCATACTGGTTCCTTCGGAACCAGATTGCCACCTTGGGTGGTGGGGGAGAGGTGGGTTGGGGGGGGGGGGGTTCTGGGGGGAGGAGAGCAATCTCAGACAAAATGGGAAGTTAACCTTAAAAAGGGAAGTTATACAAAGGCCTAAAGAGGAACTATACACTCCTATACATTTGCATCAGAATACACAACTAAATACTGTACCAGACAAAATTATTAAAAAGGGAAAAGAGAAAATCATGTATATATGGCTAGGCTAAAAATTCTTTCTATGAATATATGCGGTCTTAACGACCAAAGTAAAAGACAGAGGGTGGCGATAGGATTACAAGCAACCGGGGCCAATATTATTTGTCTTCAAGAGACACATATCGAAGGCTCACAACAACACCTCCTAAATACACTGGGATATAAATTAATCACAGCCTCAATGCAAGGATCAAAAACACGAGGAGTGGCTATTCTATATAAAGGGGGTGAGATACAGTTTTCTAAATCAATAGCTGATAATCAAGGATGCTGGGCAATTACAGAATGTACACAGGAGAATGGTAATAAAATAACTATGTACTATCTACGGTAACACTAGTGACGATCCAAGTGTCTTGGAAACCGTTTCTAACGAATTGGTACAATGGCAATTGCCAATAATCATTTGTGGCGATTTTAATCTGAACCTTCCATGCAACTGGTCAATGGACCAGTCAATGGACCCCAGATATACCTATAAGGGTAGGAAACCAAAAGTATATAAGGCCTTCAAAGAGATGTGTCAAACACATGGTCTAATAGACTGTTGGCAAATTAAACATCCAGATGATCCTGGCTTTACTTTTTTTTCTAATCCCCATCTAAAACACTCTAGATTAGATTATATGCTGATGTCCGGTTCTCTGATAGATAATTGCTTAATAGACAAATTACCAAGAGTCCTGTCAGACCATAACCCCCTAATTCTTAATTTAGAGAAAGGAAAAATGGGTAGGGAGATACAAAAATGGACATTCGAAAGAGCACTGCTGGTGAATAAAGAGTTTTGTCAACATATGAACAGATGGATACCCGAATTTTTGGAGGACAATCTTGGTAGTACCACGATTGAGGTGGTGTGGGATGCCATGAAGGCTGGAATTAGGGGGGAAACCAGTCGGTTTTCATTTAATAACAACAGGAGGGCAAAAGAACATATGGAGAAGCTCCATAATATCCTAGTAAACGCCGAGAAAAATTTAACAATGGCAGCACAAATAGGAGAAGATATTGAAAACCAAATAAGACAAGTGGCAATAGCTAAAAATGCTATCATAGATATTTATACCGAGAAAGCAATAACCAAAGCAACGCTAAATAAGGAATTAGTATATGAATTAAGTGAACAAGTAGGGCATCAACTAGCGGTACAAGCCAGACAAAAAAATTCTGCCAATCTAATAAAAGAAATAAACGATCCCAGAGAAGGACTCACAACGAATATAAATAAGATAAAAAATGCATTTCAAATATACTATCAAGAGTTATATAAAGAAGAGGGTAAACTACAAGATAAGATCGATGAATACCTAGATCAACTCCCCATTGCCAAGATAGAACAAGAGGATTTAGATAGTCTTAATTATCTACCAACGTGGGATGAAATACTACTAACTATGAATAACTTGACTAATGGAAAGGCAGCTGGAATTGATGGAATCCCTACAGAATTTTATGTCACCTTTAGTGCACCCCTAAAGAGAATTTTAACTGATCTATTTATCCATGTCTTTCAAGGTGAACGGCCCCTGAGTCATGGTCTAACGCAAAAATTGTTGTCTTTTTGAAAAAAAATAAGGAGGCCCAAGAGCTCGGATCGTATCGCCCTATCACCCTGATTAATGGTGACTCTAAAATATACTCAAAATTACTAGCTAGTCGCCTAGCTCCGATCATCAGTAAGATTGTGTCCCCCCATCAGCATGGGTTTATTCCCGGAAGATCCACCGTGGATCACATACAAAGAGTAATTACCTTGTTTGACATGGCTGAGGTATCAGGAGACCCTATGGCCCTTATACTGCTGGACGCTGAGAAGGCGTTTGATAGGGTCTCCTGGACCTACCTCTGGTCAGTCATGTCAAGAGCCGGACTCGGGGCAATCTTTATTAAGGCAATTCAAATGATGTATATTAAACCTCAGGGGGTAGTCATGGTAAATGGATCCGCCTCTGAAAAATTTAGTATAACTAGAGGGACAAGACAGGGGTGCCCATGCTCCCCTTTACTATTTGCACTATTCATCGATCCGTTTATTAACAGACTCGAAAATAATATTTTAATCAACCCAATCAAGATGAGAAATATAGAGACTAAAACACTTGCCTATGCAGACGACATAGCGGTGGTAACAACAAATCCTACAGCCTCTATTCAGGCCATAGAAAGGGAGGCTGAAATGTTTGGCAAGATCTCGGGATACAAACTGAACCAAAACAAAACACAGATAGTACTTAATGATAAACTTAAAATAAACGACAACCGTGTAGTGGATAGTGCCATATATCTAGGGGTTAATATTACAGCGAAATTAGACAACCTCATTCAAATTAATCTTGACCCACTAATACAACGAACAGATAAAGATTGAAGAAGATTAAATAATCTTCATCTATGCATTATAGGTAGGTGCAACATGATTAAAATGATTTATCTGCCTAAATTTTTATATTTATTCAGAACCATCTGTCTTGATTTTCAACCACAATGGTTTAAATGCATTGAAAGTATGTTCTCGCTATTTATCTGGGGATACAAGAGATCCCGTAGGACATCTAAATTTGTATCACTACCTAAAGATAGGGGGGGACTTTCTCTGCCTAATATTAAACTATACTATTGGTCAGCTATAATGACATATTGTAGAGAGCTATTATCTATCACCCAAGGAAATAGACCAACTACCGGAATCCCAACACCACAAGAATTAATACTAGGGGATAGCACTAGGGGGTATTTCTGGCTACACTTATACGACAGCTACTATAAAAAAGTATGATTTAAAACTCTTCTAGGAATACTCAAAGCATGGAGTAATATTCGTAAAATATTGGGGATCGGAAGGTTTTCATATTATACATTACTATCAGATAACAACAACCTACCAGAACTATTCAAAGATATATATATGAAAAAGTGGATAGAAGCAGGGATCACACACCTGGGCTGTTTCTCTACATCTACAGGTATAAAATCCTTCGAAGAAATTAGAAAAGAATATATGATCAGTTATAGAGATTTTTTCAAATATCTTCAAATCAGGGACTTTATATTAAGGAAAGGTGGTGGCAGATCGAAATTTCAAAAGATTCAATGTATAGATTTTGTAAATCAAGGAAAGTGGACTAAAATAGGAGAAATATATAATCACCTCCTGGGCCTGTGTCCGGATGATTTGGATAAATATTACATAAAATGGCAGGAAATCTTAGATATGTCGGCCACCACAGTGATTAAATCATTCGAATTTTCTCAAACATTATTAATGTCCACCAGACTACAAGCTCAATATTACAAAACATTTTTTTTGTTATATTATACACCTAGTAGAATATCAAAATGGGGGACCGGAAAGGGGACAAGATGCCCTAGGTGCAATCTCTACAAAGCAGATATTGTACATATATTCGCTACATGTAACACCCTACAGGGCCTGATCAAAGATATTTCTGATTTTTTATCAGAAATTCTTGATATCAAAATTGAAATCTCTGTGGGGGAAATCTTGCTGGGTATCGATGATAATAATCGACCGAGTGAAATAAAAGGATTAATATTTGTCTCAATGTCAACTCTAAGATTATGTATAGCCTCGGCATGGTTAGATCCAACACCACCAGTATTTCAACAATGGCGCTATCGCATGCTAGCGACACATAGCCTGGAATTAGCTATATATAGGAGAAAAGGGAAAAATAAGAGGTCAAAAGGATTAGAGATATGGGATCCTCTAACACAATGGTTAAAATCTTAAAGATACTGAATTAAGTACTTAATATATGTTTGTATGTATATTCCTTTTTTTTGTGTAAATATAATCATAAAGAATTATTTTGTCTGAGAAGGGGGTGGGGGGTGGGTTGGGGTTGTGTCCGTTTTAAAACAATAAAGAACAATTAAAAAAAAAAAAAAAAAATGTAAACTACATTTTAAGCAAAGGAACCAAAATATTAAATTAACTTGCGGGGATTCGAAGAGATTGTTGACAGAAACTTATATTCCTTCTATTCTTGCCTTTTATTTTGTCACATTACCATTCTGAGCTGCCTACTAACAGTGTTACACATGTGGCACCTACAGCGAGTCCTGTCTTTTTAAACTAATGCACTTTGCATGCTGACATATATTTATCTCATCCTTAATTGTTAAAGGTGAAACTATGAGCCCCAAAATGCAATGCTCTGTTGGCTAAAAAAAAACAGGATTGGCTGACTGTGTTGCACAAGACGTGGGGCAACATCGCAGTTCTGAACTTATTTCCAATTCGAACACTGCAGTATGTTCAGTCATCTCTTTTAAAAACGCATACATATAAAAGACTGCCAAAATGCTATTGGCTGCCTTGTGAGGAATGGTCCTTTGGGGGTAATTTAGAACCTTCCTGATCCTGGACTCCTGAACATGAAAGAAAAAAATTTCACCTAAAAATAATGAAAGGGACCTAACCCTCAATCCAGAGTCGATGATGCTGATTGACCTAACACACCTACACATAAGTAACAAACGTGCTGTACTCTGTATTTTCAATTGCCTCGGTATCACTTAAGGAATAGTACTGAGAAACTGGAAAAGCAAATGCAAGTTAAAGCTCAGAGCCTGCCTCCGTGACCACCTACGAAACCGTTTTCAGAAAAGTACCACACCAGGGCGAGACCTAAGAAAGAAAGAGAAATGAGAACAGCATTGGCAAAGTAAAGTACTGGCCAACCAGCCCTGGCACTTGAGTGCACTTCTTTTTCGGTGGATGTGCAGGTGATCTACAAAATACTGTCAATCTTAGTGCCACTGGCTGAAGTTGGCTGCCCCATCCTGTTATGCTATGGTGGGTGAAAGCAACTGAACTTAACCCAAACGTCCATGTTTTGCTAGCGTCAATTTAACTGGTACAGTGTAAACATGCGAATTTGCAACTGTTTGCATTGCTATAAACTTTTTGGGGGTTGAAGGTGTTTTTGGGATTAGATTTGTTTGACAAAAAAGGCCCCTTTCAGGAAAAAAACATATCTATGATGAAAATCACCAGAAGTGGACTGGCTTAGTAAGGAACCCTGGCTTTTTTCCTATGTTTGAATGGCTCGTTTACAGCTACCAGTCTTTCAAGCATTGGCCAGGCTGCCCTTAGAAAGTACTGAGAAGACAAGGGTGTTTGTTTACCAAGCTCATCTAGATGTGTATAAGCAGCACTTTAAGTGGGCCGGCTCCTGCTGGTGCTCAGCACCGGCAGTTCTAAAAACCAGGTGCGGAGACTGGTCCCTATCGGGATCTCCACTTTTGCCCTCACCCACAGGCTGAAAAAGAAATCTTAACTCTGGAACAGTACCACTGGTCAAAGCCTTTGATGTAACTCCAAAGAGACTTGTTATAGTTATTTCGGTCTCAATTTCAGAACTGAAAAATGTTCAATATTATATACAACGAAGCCATAGTTGTCACATATTTATCTTATGCAACTAACATCTATTGACAAAGTCAATAGTCCAGGCTTGCTATTGGTATAATGTTACTTGCTGTATTATATATCTGGATACAATGATAAACAGCAAAATACCAGTTGGGCGGGCCACCATGCAAAGGACAGGCTTTTATTGTACAAAAGAGAATGGTCACAGTGGCAGTCAATTGTACTCAAAAATAGAAATGGTAGATTTAAACATACAATAAAGTTGAAACAATTAGACATCACCATGAAAGATCCATACGAGTGATTTTATTTCATCACATGATAAGTATAACACAAGATTAAATCAACCAAACAAGGCATTTTTATGTCCTAACTTTCAATAAAATTGGTGTTCAGGAAGGGAGTGGAAAGTGTTTGGGAAAAATTGTGTAGTGGTGAGGAAAAAGGGAACGGTAACGTGCACTATGTACATCCAAAGATTGTTAAACCTATCCAGCCAAATACTGGTAAAAGGGTATATGGCAAATCATAACAGTCTAGGCGCAGATACAAACTCTCTGTCGCTTATGTTTGATAAATGATAGCACAACTGTTGACCTTTCGACCCCTACAATCATAAAGGTTGTTTCCCCCTTTTAAGGGGGTCTTCATCAGGACCAACAGGACTTGTTGGGTTGGGGGGGGGGGGGGGGGGGGGGGGGGGAATGGACAGAGGGACAAGCACCAAAGTACAACAGCATGACAAATCTGTCTGCAGAGTGATAGTGGATGGGCCCGTAAGCTCTTTGGGGAAATTAATTGCTCCACGCTCCGTAAGTAAAGGTGATCAGTGCCATATCGCTCGTATTAGTCCAACGGAGGTTGATCTGTAACCTGGCAACGGATCCAATCAAGGACAGACTTTTAACCTAGATGTTTTTAAGCCACACCCTGAATGCCGTAGGCCACGCCCCTTTAAGAGACCCCATCCCACTTAAAGCCCTGTGTTTAAGTCTGGTCAGTAATATACTGAAAAACCTTGACACCATCCAGAATTGATCAACTGCAGAGGGCAGGAAATTCTCACCCCACTGGGTGGGTGTGGTGGGGCCTGGGAGGCAGTTCTGGAAAAGATAGCACGCAGGAGAGGCATGTGCATGAAGGACAACATTTCACACGTAAAGGACAGTTATGAAGCGGCTCAAAGGGAGCGCACATCAAATAAGTTAGCACAAAATTCAAGTCCCACTGAGGCATAACAAATGGAATAGGAGGTAAAAGATGCGTTAAACCTTTCAAGAAACGGTTAACTACCGGGGACTTGACAGAAGGCTCATCTGGCAGCCGAAGGAAAGCAGAGATGGCAGAAAGGTAGCCCTTGATAGTGCCCGGAGCAGAGACCTGCTGGGCTAAAGAGAGAAGAAACAAGAGTACTTCAGAAAGGGGATCCACAGCCTTCACTGTGCACCACTGGGCCCGGTCGCACCTGATCTTCTTCAGCACTCTGGGCAGAAGTGGTATAGGCAGGAAGGCGTACAACAGACCGCAATTCAACTGGCGAGGAAAAGCGTCGCCGAGCGAGTGCCGCCTTGGAAATTCCAATGCACAAAATTGCGGACATTGCGTGTTCTCTTCGGTGGCGAATAGATCTAACCAAGGCTCTCCCCACTGTTGAAAGAGACCTTGCACCACCTCCAAGTGAAGACGCCATTTGTGATCCATCATGTACCTGCGGCTGAGTTAGTCTGCTCTGGCGTTCAGCGAACCTGCCAGGTGTTGAACCACTAAGAAAATGCTTGGATGGACTAAACTGGTGGAGTCATATGGTGTTGCCATAGTTTCTTACGCAGACGATACACAACTGGTGATCAATTTGTCTCGTGACCCAGTTGTGGAGGCTGAGAAATTTTCGGCATGCTTGGTAGCACTCGATGGGTGAATGAAGCTGAACTACCTCCGCCTCAACGGCAATAAGACGGAAGTTCTTATTGTTGGTCCCTGTCCATCCATCTGGACATCCGCTTGGTGGCCCTTAGAACTGGGTTCTGTTCCTGTCCCGGTTGAAACAGTCAAGAACCTCGGCATACTCCTTGATTCCAATCTTGCCTACACTAACCATGTGGGTAATGTGGCTGGTAAATGCTATGGTATTCTAAAGGTCCTGAGGAAGATTCTTGACCTATTGCCTCCTAGCGCCAGAAAAACAATGATACATGCCTTGGTCACTTCCCATTTAGACTATGGGAACTCCCTCCTATGCGGACTAAGTAACAAAGGTTTAATGCAGTTGCAGCGCGTTCAAAGTGCAGCTGCTAGGCTTGTTCTGAACGTTCCTAGAAGGGCCTCCGGGAAAAATGCCCTGCATTCCTTACATTGGCTCCCGATAAGGGAACGAATTACATTCAAAATGATGTGCATTGCCCATCGCATTGCTCATCTAAAAGCTCCTTCTTATCTACAAGCACTGCTTCCAGTCTATCGACCTTCACGCTCTCTTAGGTCAATGGGCAATATGTTGTTAGTTGCTCCACGGATTCACAGAGCAAGGATGGGAGGACGGTCCTTCCGATACCTTGCCAGTAAGGGCTGGAATGACCTTCCCATCGAATTGAGAATGGAACCGTCTGAAACGAGGTTTAGACAAAGGTTGAAAACCCGTCTTTTTCCCAAAACTTAATTTAGTATAGCTCTCCTGCTCTTCACTCCACCACCATGATTGTTGCTTGTGTGATGTTAGTGGAACTGTCAGCGCGGGGACGCACTGTTCCGTGTGCAACCATGCGCTTAACAAATGCCATTAATAATAATAATAAATAATAATAATATGTTCCAGCCATGTCCAGAGGCGAAGGGTCTCCTGGCATAGGGTCCACAACCCCACCCCGCCCAGTTTTTTGCAATACCACATGGCGGTGGTGTTGTCTGTTAACACCTACACTACTCTTTCCCAGACAGAGGGAAGGAATGCCTTCAGTGGAAGACGAATCACCCCGAGCTTCAGAAGATTGATGAGAAGCCCGGACTCCGCTGGAGACCAGAGGCATATGATCTCCGCCTCTCCCATGTGGCCACCCCATCACAGGATGGAAGCATCCTTCACCACAGTGTGGCCTGGTTGGGGAAGGGAGAGGGATCTGCCACTGACCCAATCCTGGTTCGTAAGCCACCACTGCAGTTGTCGAGCAGTGCCCTCCGAGATCTAAACGCAATAGGACAGACTCCCCATATGCTGCGCCCACTGGAACTTTAGGTCCCACTGCAGAGCCCAAATATGCCACCTGGCATGATTGTTACAACAAACAAATGATGGACGGAATGCTGACAATGCAGACATTCTCCCCCAGTCAAGAGATCTGGGTTAAATCCATCGTTCTTTTGCCCACTACACCACCCCAGTTTAGACATAGCCATATGCAAATTAGTCTTGACCCTGTGACTCATGGGAACAGTCCAGCCCGAACTGCCAAGCCATGTCTTCCCTGGACCGGAATCAAGCATCCTAGGACCGGTTTCTGGCTATCAGCCGTCATCAGCCAGGATAGCTTGACTCCAGTGGCGTAGTGAGCACGGGTCCCACGTCTGGGAATACCCATCTCACATAGGGCGAAAAGCGTTACAACAAACAAATGATGGACGGAATGCTGACAATGCAGACATTCTCCCCCAGTCAAGAGATCTGGGTTAAATCCATCGTTCTTTTGCCCACTACACCACCCCAGTTTAGACATAGCCATATGCAAATCAGTCTTGACCCTGTGCCTCATGGGAACAGTCCAGCCCGAACTGCCAAGCCACGTCTTCCCTGGACCGGAATCAAGCATCCTAGGACCGGTTTCTGGCTATCATCCGTCATCAGCCAGGATAGCTTGACTCCAGTGGCGTAGTGAGCACGGGTCCCACGTCTGGGAATACCCTTCTCACATAGGGCGAAAAGCGTTACAACAAACAAATGATGGACGGAATGCTGACAATGCAGACATTCTCCCCCAGTCAAGAGATCTGGGTTAAATCCATCGTTCTTTTGCCCACTACACCACCCCAGTTTAGACATAGCCATATGCAAATCAGTCTTGACCCTGTGCCTCATGGGAACAGTCCAGCCCGAACTGCCAAGCCATGTCTTCCCTGGACCGGAATCAAGCATCCTAGGACCGGTTTCTGGCTATCAGCCGTCATCAGCCAGGATAGCTTGACTCCAGTGGCGTAGTGAGCACGGGTCCCACGTCTGGGAATACCCATCCCACTTAGGGCGAAAAGAGTTACAACAAACAAATGATGGACGGAATGCTGACAATGCATACATTCTCCCCCAGTCAAGAGATCTGGGTTAAATCCATCGTTCTTTTGCCCACTACGCCACTGGAGTCAAGCTATCCTGGCTGATGACGGCTGATAGCCAGAAACCGGTCCTAGGATGCTTGATTCCGGTCCAGGGAAGACATGGCTTGGCAGTTCGGGCTGGACTGTTTGTGAGAAAGTGGCTCTGTATATACTGTTCCCTAATAGGTACAGGGTGTACAGAGTCCCCAGTCCCCCAGAGGCTGATAGAGGTCAAAGTTAGGTATGACCTTACTCTCAAAAGTGGTAGCTTGGTCGAGCAGTAAGGCAGTACCAGAGGACAGTGTAAAGCATTTATTGTACACACTCAGTCAGCAAATGGTTTCACACACTCAATAACTGAACTCTAGGCCAATGGTTTATATATATAAAATATATGCTTGTTTTATTTTTAGAACCACAAAGGGAGTAAAAATATACTTTCTCAGAATGAGAGGTTGAATATAAATACTTTTGTCTTAAGCAATAAATTTTTGTAAACAGTCACAGTTGGTTGCAATAAACAATCCTATTTCCTAAACCTCACAATGCATTGAGCTCAATGGTACATTCAGGTTATTTGTAATAAATTACTTTTCAGATTACTTTTGGAATTCCAGGTCTGGCTCCTAGAACCAGCCTTGGGTCAGTATTCAGAATCAAGTGATGAAAGTCGACTTAGTAACTGTAATGATTTTTAAATAATATTTAGCTATTTCAAAAGTTAGCACTTAGAAAATATTTCAAAGAAAACATTCAATGGATCTCTATGGCAAGAAATTCACATTGCAGGTAGAGTACTTTATCGTTACTTTAGTAATCCAGGACTGGGGGCCTAGACCCAGGACTGGGGTCCTTATCAAAAACAGGTAAGTAATTTCGTTTGCAGAAATGGTACGATTTTAAAAGAATATTTCAAATTTGCAAAAATAGACACTTAGAAGAAATTTCACAGAAAAGCAGAATGGTTTCCTATGGGAGAAAAATGAGTTAGAGGTAAGTATAGTTGTGAGTACTTTTCAGGGTCAGGGCTGGGCACCAAGATCCAGCACTGGGAGCTCACCCAGGAACAGGTGAGTAAATTCGTTTTTGTCACTTGGCTGATTTTTGGTGAATTTTTACAGTTTTGAAAAGTTCACACTTAGAAGATTTTTGAAGAAAAAGCCAGTCAATGTTACCCTATGAGGAAAATGAAGTTAGCGGTTTAAGGGTAAGTACTCGACTGGCAGAGTTGAAATTCCGGGCATAGACTCAGGGGTCCCCCAGTGTCAGGTAGGTACAGTTGGTTCACCCTCAGCGGTTTCAGGACGGCCGGGTGCAGAGTGAGTTAGGCCCAATGTTATCCTATGAGGGATAGGGGGGCCTTGGTTGGTGGCTGCTGTCTGGCAAGCCACGCGTCTGTGGGAGCGGGGCTCCTGGTCACTTACTCAGGGCAAGTGGGGAAGTAAGTTAGTGTAGAGAGTGCACTGCCAGGGCCCCTCGGGCGGCTGGGTGCAGGGTGCTTTTGAGCCTTCGGGCGCTCAATGGAAATCAATGGGAATGTTCCGGTTTGGAAAAAGGCTGCAGGCTCGGGGACGAGGATGTTTCCGGTGCCACCACCAATTCGAGGGGTAAGTTGGGTAGTTGTAGGTTAGGTGGGTACCCCGGGATTGGGCACAGGGGGCCGCAGGGCGCCGGGTGCAGGGGTGCCTTTTGACGTCGGGAATCTTACCCTCTGGTTGATCGCGGCTGGGGTGGCACTCGGTTCTGAGGCTGCAGGCTTCGTCCAGGATGTCGAGGGGGGTCCTTGGGTGCCGGACTCGGGGTCACAGTCGCCGTGGGGTCGTCCTCAGGGTCTTTGTCCACTCCGGCACTGGCCAGGCTTGGCTGGTGCAGAGTGTGTTGGGTCCGCGGTTCCGGGCTGCTGCCAGGAGTTAGGAATAGGTTTCTCGAGTAGAGCCTCTACTCATGGGAGTCCCAGGGAATCAGAGTTCAAAGGTAGCCAGGTCCTCCGGGGTTTTTGAGGTTGCTGGCCACAAGAGATACCGCGCTGGAGCAGGAGCAGGTTCGAGGGTCGACAGGCCGGTAGGGCTGGGGCCAAAGCAGTTGGTGTCTTCCTCTTTTTAGCAGCTGCAGGGCAGGTCTTTTTTCTTCTTGCTCTTCTTGTAGGTTTCTATCTGGAATCTGGGGAAGGAAGGTTCAGGGGGCCCCTAAATACTAGATTTAGGGGCGTTACAGGTAGGTGAAGGCCAGGGACCAATGGGTCCTTGTCCTGGGGTGGGTACACCCCCTATCCTGCCTCTCTCCTGTGGGAGGGGGGCAGTAGCCTAATCCTGATAGGGTAGGGCCTCCCATCTTCAAGATGGCGAGAGCCCGGAGATGTGCTTCACCTCGCCTCCCCCACCTGAGGGGTGGGGTGGGCAGGCTGGCACATCCCCTGTCCTTGTATGGGGTTTCCGGCCAAGCTTCCCGCCAGAGTGGGGGGTTGCAGTGGCCTGGGGAAACTTCAACTGGCGGCATGCCTTTGAAGCTTCCCTTTGCTCATCCTGGGGGAGGAGATTTCTCACCTCACCCAGGATGTGCATTGTTGCAGGCCCGGGAGAGCAGGGGCTCTCCCACCCAGGGGTCCAGCAACGTGTCTGCTGTGTGGCAGCCTGGGCAGCCTCAGAGCAGACGTGGATTGTAGGTTAGCTGTAAGGGGGCATCTCTAAGATGCCCTCTGGGGTGCTTAGTACATTAAATCCCACACTGGCATCAGTGTGGGTTTAATGTGCTGAGAAGTTTGATACCAAACTTCCCAGTCTTCAGTGTTGCCATTATGGTGCTGTGGAGCTCGTGTTTGACGAGCTCTCAGCACCATGTACTTGTAAATGGCAGCACTGTACTTACAGTGCCCATGAATGGACCTGGGTACTGTAGGGGCACAGGGCTCCTGCTCCTGTGCCCACACCATAGGCATAAGGCACCCAGCCAGAGGGGTGGCTGACATATGCCTTGGCAGTGTAGGAGATGGGCATGGCACACAGAGATGTGTGCCATGTCGACTCTTTGTTTTGTCCTGCACCCAGACACTCAGCCTGCAAAGGCAGTGTGTGTGTGTAAGGGTACAGGGCCTCTAAGGGTGGCACAATGAGTGCTGCAGCCCTTAGAGGCCTTCCCTGGTCACAAGGCCCTGGGTACCTAGGGTACCATTTATTAGGGGCTGACATGTGGCCAGGGTTTGCCAATTGGGAGTTTGTATTTTAGGGAAGGAACACAGGTCCTGGGCACCTGATTCGCAGGAGCCCAGGGCACAACAAGGAAAAGTGCATCAGCTATTAGGCAAAAAAGGGGGGGGTTACTGCAACAGAAACCCACTTTCTCACACTGTTCCCATGAGGCACAGGGTCAAGACTGATTTGCATATGGCCATGTCTAAACTGGGGTGGTGTAGTGGGCAAAAGAACGATGGATTTAACCCAGATCTCTTGACTGGGGGAGAATGTATGCATCGTCAGCATTCCGTCCATCATTTGTTTGTTGTAACGCTTTTCGCCCTAAGTGGGATGGGTATTCCCAGACGTGGGACCCGTGCTCACTACGCCACTGGAGTCAAGCTATCCTGGCTAATGACGGCTGATAGCCAGAAACCGGTCCTAGGATGCATGATTCCGGTCCAGGGAAGACATGGCTTGGCAGTTCGGGCTGGACTGTTCCCATGAGGCACAGGGTCAAGACTGATTTGCATATGGCCATGTCTAAACTGGGGTGGTGTAGTGGGCAAAAGAACGATGGATTTAACCCAGATCTCTTGACTGGGGGAGAATGTATGCATTGTCAGCATTCCGTCCATCATTTGTTTGTTGTAACGCTTTTCGCCCCAAGTGGGATGGGTATTCCCAGACGTGGGACCCGTGCTCACTACGCCACTGGAGTCAAGCTATCCTGGCTGATGACGGCTGATAGCCAGAAACCGGTCCTAGGATGCTTGATTCCGGTCCAGGGAAGACATGGCTTGGCAGTTCGGGCTGGACTGTTCCCATGAGGCACAGGGTCAAGACGGATTTGCATATGGCCATGTCTAAACTGGGGTGGTGTAGTGGGCAAAAGAACGATGGATTTAACCCAGATCTCTTGACTGGGGGAGAATGTCTGCATTGTCAGCATTCCGTCCATCATTTGTTTGGTGTAACGCTTTTCGCCCTAAGTGGGATGGGTATTCCCAGACGTGGGACCCGTGCTCACTACGCCACTGGAGTCAAGCTATCCTGGCTGATGACGGCTGATAGCCAGAAACCGGTCCTAGGTTGCTTGATTCCGGTCCAGGGAAGACATGGCTTGGCAGTTCGGGCTGGACTGTTCCCATGAGGCACAGGGTCAAGACTGATTTGCATATGGCCATGTCTAAACTGGGGTGGTGTAGTGGGCAAAAGAACGATGGATTTAACCCAGATCTCTTGACTGGGGGAGAATGTATGCATTGTCAGCATTCCGTCCATCATTTGTTTGTTGTAACACCTGGCATGATTGATCAGGGGGATGCAGGAGGCCATGAGGCCCAGCAGCCTCAGGGTAATTCTGACCGAAACCCAGGACAGAGGCTGAAAGATTGGAATAATAGCCCAAATATCCCGGACTCTCTGTTCAGGAAGACAGACCAGAAACTGCATCGTGTCCAGAACCGCTCCGATGAAGAGGAGCTTCTGAGAGGGAATCAGGTACAACTTCAGCACATTGATGGAGAAGCCCAGCATATGCAGGAGGTCGGCTGTAGTCTGGAGGTGGGAGAGGACTGTCTGGGGCGAGCCCGCCTTCAACAACCAGTCGTCGAGATAGAAGACCGAAACCCCTGATCTGCGCAGATGAGCTGCGACCACCGCCATCACTTTCGTGAACACCCGAGGGGCGCTGGTAAGGGCAAAGGGGAGCACGGTGAACTGAAAGTGCTCGTGGCCTACCATGAACCGCAGGTAACGCCGGTGGGCCAGCAGGACGGGGATGTGAAAATAAGCGTCCTGCAAGTCCAACGCTACCATCCAGTCTTGCGGGTCGAGGGCAGACAAGACCTGAGCAAGCATCAACATCTTGAACTTCTCCTTCCGGAGGAAGTGATTGTTGTCCCTGAGGTCCAAAATAGGACGCAGGCCCTTGTCCTTCTTGGGAACCAGAAAGTAGTGGGAGTAGCAACGACTACCTACTTCTGGGACAGGAACGTGCTCGATGCCTCCCTTGGCCAAGAGAGCCGTAACTTTCTGTTGGAGAAGTTCCAGATGCTCCTCCGACATGCGGTGGTATCGCGGTGGCATGGCTGGAGAGGTAGTCTCGAAGGGGAGGGAGTAGCCCCTTCGGACTATCTGCAAAACCCACCTGTCCGAAATTATGTTGCGCCAGTGGGGGAGATAATGGCAAATCCTGCCGCCCACTGTCGTTTGACAGGCCTGAAAGGTCGGACTAGGAGGGATTGGAGGCTGCTGCAGGGGGGGAGGAGGGGGGGGGGGGTATTCTGGCCCGCCCGCTGGCCCCCTGAACCACGACATTGGTTCCCACGTCCCTGGCCGCGCGAAGGTTGGGTAACTTGCCGCTGCCCTGGGTGGGACGTAGCTGGGCACCCCTTCCGTAGCCACGAAAGGGGCGGAAAGCAGACTGCGCCGGACAGGAGGAGAGGCCCAAGGACAATGGCCATCAAAGGGCATGTCCATCAAGGTGTTCTGGACATCCCCTGAAAAGCCAGTGGACCTCATCCAGGCGTAGCAGCGAAGCGCTCGACGTTGAAATGGTCCTGCCCAGAGAGTCGGCGGTGTCCAGTCCACAACGGATCGTAAACTTGGCTGCATCTTTCCTGGTGGCAACAGCCTGGGAGAGCACTGTCCGGGCCTCCTTCGGACACTGAGGCAACACTTGCGCCACCGTATCCCACACGGAGTGCGAATATCGGCCCACAAGACATGCGGTGTTTACGGACCACAGTCCTAAGCTGGCGGAAGAGAACATTTTCTTCCCAAGATGGTCCAGCTTCTTGGATTCCCTTTCCAGGGGAGCGGTAGGGAAGACGTTTTTGGTGGTGGAGGCTTGGACCACCAGGCTCTCCGGGGTGGGTGTTGGGAGAGGAAAGTGGGGTCGCCCGGAGCCGGCGTCGGGTGATCATCCTGTCCACGGGAGCCCCGGTGTTGGGCCTGGACCAGGTGCCCAAAAGGACGTCGGTGAATGCTTCATTAAACAGAAGCAGGTGCTCCGAAGAGCAAGACGCCGGATGAAGCACATCAGTCAGGAGGTTAGTCCTGACCGCCACCGTAGGAAGCTCGAGGTAGAGAGCCTCGGCCGCCCTACGCAACACCACAGCATATGACGCTCCCTCCTCCGTTGCCACGGTAGGAGGAGACAACATGACATGGTCAGGTGAAGTGTCAAGACCACTAGCATCCCCCAGTCCTGCTCAGGCTTGTCAGTTAAAGGGTCACCTGACACCTCCCAGTCCTCCTCATCTTCCTCTGGGTGCCACTTTGGTTGGAAAGGGACGCCAGGAGTGAACAGGGGCATGAAAACCCCACCAGACGTCAGTCCGGCTCCGTGTCCACGTCGGGAAGAAGGCTGGGATCGATGCCGGCCGGGGGGCCGACCGGCATCAGGCACGGTGGTGGTGCCGTCGGAAGCGGCGCCGGTGGAGGTGTAATAAGGTCAACCGGCACCAATCCACATCCAGGCCTGGTCCAAGGGGGGCCTGCGGCGCTTGAGCCGCCGGCAGCAAAGACCTAGGCCCCCCAAACGATTCCGCAAAGCCCGAAGGCGCGCCGGCAGGGTCGGTCCACCCAAAGATGGCATGCATCACCTCGTAGAACGTACAAAGCTGGGCGGGGGTCGCTCCGGGTCCTGGAAAGGCAGGGAAGCCCGGAGTCAACCCTTTGACGGAATGGCGATGGCACCGTGACCTGTCCCTCGAGCTCCCTCTTGACCGGGACCTCAAACGGCGTGGAGCCGATTGCCGGTGTTCAAGCAGCTTTCTGGACCACTCCCGCAAAACCTTTGGCGACAACAACTGGCAGTCAGAGCATGACTCGGGGTTGTGGTCGCGCTCCATGCAAAAAAGACACATGCGGTGGGGATCCGTCACCGACATCATGCGATGGCAGGAACCGCAGGCCTGGAAACCGGGCATCCGTCGTACACCGTACGGAGTCGAAGACTCAAGAAAGACGTCGTCAAAAGTAGAGAAAAAGCTAGTCAAAAAATGACTGCGGTACCGCTCTTCCCGGATCTGCGCTGGCTGCCGCGGAGAAAGAAAACGGATGTCAGCGTGCGAGGGCGGCGTCTAAGTAGCTGCCGCGATGTCATCCCGGCGACCACAAACGCGGAGCCACCTTCCGACGGCAGAGGTACTGCAGACAAAAAATCTTTCCGGATCCAGTCTGTCGCCTTGGGATAATTCTAAGGTAAGGAATCTATAACTAACGTGTTCTTTTCAGATTCAAGTGACAATGTTTACAGCCTATGGGCTAGGTTTAACATTAAACTGCTAATCTAATACAATGGTAGGACTCTAATGGGATGATTCAAGCATGTGAATCAATGAAAGGTCCCATTGCTGTCCACTTCTAATTGGAGAAATATCCTCTGGGTACAAAGGCAAATTATCTGCTGAAAAAAAGCTAGCTAGCAGAGATGAAGATGAAGAGCAGTCTATTAACATGTGCATGTATGAATGCATGTAACATATGTTTGTGGGTGTACCTAGCTAGGAAGTAATAGAGTAACGAACAATGGGTGACAGCCCAGGTCTATGTTTCAAGGTTGTTTACAGAAAGACGGGTAGCATATGAGCTACAACACACAAACAAGCATTTGCAATGCAATAGGTCTCGCATTTACGTGAGTTTGAGCTATTGACATTGCAAATGACAATGCCTTTTATTTTTGTTTCCGTTTAAAAAAAAAAAAAAAAGGCATTGTTATTTACAATGCCAATAACTTAAACTCATGTAAATGCGAGACCTATTGCATTGCAAATGCTTTTTTTTATGTAACTGATGCTAATGTAAAAGCGCTCCGATACCTTTGGGTTTGCGCTACTTAAAACTATGGGGGAATAAATGGGGGTGTGAGAAAACATGAAAGCCATTGAGCAGGGGCTTGGCAGGCAAGCGGAGGAAAGAGCAATAGAGGGAAGGCAGAGACAGCTCACGATGGAGCACAGAGGAGGAACAATATCCCTCTGTCTGACAGTCACCAATCTACAATTCCGCTCCATTGGCCCTAGGGTTCTTAATTGGTTCCACAACACAATGCTGGCTCCGGTTTCAGGGTCAGTTTCGCTACCATGGTGCCTAACCCAAAAGCTATTTTGCTTGATAATTAATCATTTGAGGAAAACAGTGTGGAAGGGCTTACTGCAATCGAAGTATACAACATATGCTACTTTCCTATGAGCAATGCCCAAGGCCAGACAAGAAAATCCCTTCATTTTCTGACAAAATCTTTTTTTGAAGCCATGTTGGTGCCAGGAGCCCACAGAGCCTGCTTTATTTATAGCATATGAAAGACTGCAAACAGATTCAGAGTCGCATTACTGCTTTTTGACAGCATGAAGGTTGGAATAAAGGGACAACAAGACTAGGAATAGGAGAAACCGGTACTGTCTACTTTTAAAGAGTTACATCCATGGACAATGTAATTTAAGTTCCAAATATTTTTATTAATCTCAATTTTTTAAATCCTTAAGACTCGATCAGCTGTTCTAAGTAATGAAACGATCAGAGTGGAGGAGATCTCCAGTACAGGAAATTGTGAATTTAAAAAACCCCAAAAAACAGGGGTACACAAAGGTTACCATATCATTTTGCCATTTATGAAATATTGAGTAGTGCGGAATTTCCGCGGTAACAATGCATCACACCACTGAAATACAATAAATGGGTTCTACCAGCATGATGCGCAAACATGAAGGAGGGACGGGTGGTAACAAGGTTAATCGCACTCTTTTGTACCCGACACAAAATCGACAGGCAATGGCGAACAACGTATGTATTGTTTCAGGACAGATTTAGCAGTCAAATCTAAATGAGCGGCCATACAGCTTCCCTTTTGTACATTTTCACTGCTGAACAATGCATGTGACGATTACACAAACGTAACTAAATACGTAAATAAGGGTTTGAATGAACATTTTGTTCACATGTAGAGTCAGGTGACAAAAATATTTCAGAGCTGCCCGTTGATTGGATGCATGCCATCAAGGATTCATAAGCGTTATTAGAAGTAATTAAATATTCAAGGCAGAGACAGCTCACGATGGAGCACAGAGGAGGAACAAGCGGCCGTGCGGCCGCGAAAGTGAAAGTGATCGCGATCAAACATCAAAGCGCAAAAGTGAAAGCAAACGAGTGCTTTCAGGCTGCCAAATGGTGCGCGCGCCCGGCGCACATGCACTGTATTTGGAGGCCTGGAAGCACTCGTTTGCACTTCCAGATCCCCCATTTACAAAAGCTCTCGCGAGAGCAGCGCTAAAGCGCTGTCTCAGGCGAGACCTAAAAAGTGCTAATGGTGTATCAGACAAAATAATAAAATTGTGCATTCTACTTGCTTCCTTCTGTGAAATCTCGCGTCTATCTCCAATAAAACAGGATAAGAATAAAAGCAAGATTATGAAGGCAATTTACCTGATTATACTGACAATTTCTAAATCCCACTCACTGCCTTACTGAAAACTACAAGAAGCATGTTAAACATCTAACTAACAAATATACACTTTTAATTTAATATGAGAAGCTAAATAGGTTCTTCTGATAAAAGGATATGGAGCATTGGGCGCAGTCTGTAGTCTGGTATATTCTCGAGGTTTGCAAAGCAAGTATTAAGAAGTTGACTGGCGAGACCCTCCACGCTGTAGAAATCCTGCTTCATAGAAGGACCAGCATGTCCCAATATATGAAAACTAGAATTAGAGGAAACAAAAGTTTATGCCTTCACAACATTTAAAGAAACCCAGCCAAAGCAAAGAAACTGCTATCATTACAAAAGCTGATATTTGTATTAGAATAACATTTTACTCTGTGTTCCACAAGTTAAGGCCCATAACATCCCAAACGTAATCACAGTGAAAATAATAAAGCACATGCAGTATATTTTAGGCAAACAAAATGTGTGCAAGACAGAAATAAGGTCCTTCCACTGCAACACAAAAATAAACATTACCTACATATGTTTCATACATTCTCTTAATTAGACTTAATTTTTATTTGCATTAATCTTCATTTTTAGTTTGGAATTCCTCTGTGCTCATGTTTTGGCCATTATGTACATGCCAATAAGGTGAAAAGACCCAAACTCTACTTCGCCCCATCTGTAGATTCTGAAGCACAAACATGCCCCATTGTTTTGACAAAGCTCCACCAAGTAGGAGGCAGGTTTACTGGTGATTTCTTTGTTACATTCATAACCGGTTATTGGTTGCGCCCATGTGTGGGGTCAAAAACATTCAACATTCATACACTCTTGGTATTTTTTTTGTATTACTTCAGCCGCAATATCACATAGGAGTTTCCTGAGGTTTTCCCATACTGAAAGTGTTAAGTTTACTCCCATTACAGCTTTTAAATAACATGTGGGCGCATGTGAATCTACAGCTCTACATGCCAAGAACAGATGCTTACTGGGTAAATAGCATTTTCCACTCGAGGCTTGTGAGCTGTAGATCACATGCTTTGCATAGACTATACAGTAGTAATCTCCCAAAGAAGTGGCTAACCTTTAGCTGGTGCAGTCATTTGAAAAAGTGTACTAAGAACTGCCTGGCCTACATTAGCTTGTTGTCTGGCTAACACATCTACACAATAGTGTTTTGAAAATGTGTGTGGTGTAGACCATGTTGCAGCTTTACAGATGTCAGCTATAGGGATGTTTCCTAAAAAAGCCACAGACGCCCCTAGTTTGCGGGTGGAATGCGCTCTAGGGGGAATTTGTTAAGTACTTTTTGCTTTTGCATAGCATGTCTGAATACATTTAACTATCCACAGTGCAATACCGGATTTTGAAATGGGATTGCCTTTGTGTGGTGGAGCAAAAGCAACAAAGTTGATTAGTGTTACGAAAAGGTTGGTCCTTTCTATGTAATATAAAGGCGCTTGTTTTACTTCCAAAGTGTGTAGAGCTCGATCTCCCACTGAATCTGGTTGAGGGAAGAACACAGGCAACTCAACAGATTGGTTGATGTGAAAGGCAGAAACCACTTTGGGTAAGAATTTGGGGTTTGTGCGAAGAACCACTTTGTTTTGGTGGACTTGGAAAAATGGTTCTTCTATGGTTAATGCCTGAAGCTCACCCACTCTCCTGAGTGAAGTAATAGCAATGAGGAAAGCAACTTTCCAAGTGAGAAATTGCAGTTCCCATTTATGCAATGGCCTAAAGGGTGGACCCATTAGTCTGGTAAGGGCAATATTAGGGTTCCACGCTGGGGCAGGTGGAAGTCTTGGTGGAATAACTCTTTTGAGTCCCTCCATAAAAAAGCCTTGATAACAGGTACTCTGAAAAGGGACATGCAGCTATTGAAGCGAGATGTAAGCGTATGGATGTATACGCTAGACCTGTTTGCTGTAAATGAAGCAAATAAATAATGTTCTGAACGGAAGCATCTAAAGGGTTGATATGGTTGATGTTACAATATATAACAAACCGCTTCCATTTTGCTGCATAGCAAGTTCTTGTAGTGGGCCTTCCAGCTTCTTTAATGATATTCATAGAGTCTGGTGGAAGATTCAGATAACCAAAATCTATGAATTCAGGTGCCAGATTGCAAGGTCGAGATGTCTGGGATCTGGATGTCTTATCTCTCCATGGCTCTGCGTGAGGAGACTGGATGTGAGATGTAGTTTTTGATGAGGAACTACTGAAAGTTCCAACAGGGTAGTGAACCAGGGTTGACGAGCCCATGTAGGAGCTATCAGGATTAGCCTGAGCAAGGTTTGCCTGAGCTTTTGAACCGCTAGTGGAATGAGTGGGCGAGGTGAAAAAGCATAGGCAAATATCCCTGACCAGTTCATCCATAGTGCATTGCCTTTGGACAATGGGTGTGGACACCTGGAGGCGAAGCTTGGGCATTTTGCGTTTAGGTGTGTGGGGAACAGATCTATGTTTGGGAAGCCCCACATTTGAAAGAACGGGAGGAGAACCTGAGGGTGAAGTTCCCACTCGTGAATCTATTGTCTTTGCCTGCTGAGGAGATCTGCGATCTGATTATTTACCCCTGGAAGGTGTTCCGCTAGGAGATAAATGTTGTGATGCATGACCCATTTCTAAATGGCTTGTGCACGGTGTGACAGTTGGAGAGTGTGCGTTCCCCCTGTGTCTGTATGCAATACATGGCCGTCATGTTGTCGGTGTGTATCAGGACAGCTTTGCCTACAAGGTGAGTCTGGAAGGCTCTCAGCACTAGAAATACTGCAAGCAGCTCTAAATGATTTATGTGAAGTTGTTTTTGCTTTTGACTCCACAGGCCTTGAATTGTTGAGTTTGGAGAGGAGCTCCCCACCAGTGAGCGATGCGTCTGCTGTTAGTACAGTCTGTGGAACAGGGTCGATGAAGGGCCGCCCTTTGGATAGGTTTTGTGGATTCCACCACTGCAGACAGCGATCAGTGCGGCCAGCCACCAACACTAGATCCGACAATTGACTAAGATTGGTTCCACTGACGTGCTAAACATTCCTGAAGGGGACGCATTTGAAGTCTTGCATAGGGAACTATCATGATGCAAAACGCCATCATTCCTAGTAACTGCATAAATACTCGAGCTGGTAAAGAGTGGTTTGGCTGAAACTGTGAAATGAGATCCTGAATATCGCAGATCATGACAGAATTGGGACAGGTAAGAGCTTTCTGTGTTTCGAGAGTGGCTCCCAAGTAAGTTTGCGTGTTGGAGGGTTGGAGATGAGACTTCGACAGATTTACTGTGAACCCCAGATTGTGCAGTAATTGAACTGTGCTATGAGTGTGCTGTAAACACAGAGCGCTGGCTTTGATGAGACAGTCGTCCAAGTATGTGAAGACGTGAATAGTTTGTCTTCGCAGGTGGGCAGCGACTACTGTTAGGGATTTGGTGAATACTCTGGGAGCAGTGGCGACTCCGAATGGAAGCACTTCGAACTGGTAATGTTGTCCCGCTACCACAAACCTGAGATACTTGCGTTGAGCGGGGTGTATTGGAATATGGAAATATGCGTCCTTTAAGTCTAAATTAGACAGAATGTTGCCTTGTTGAAGGAGCAGGAGCACTGGTTGTAGTGTCGCCATGTGAAAATGATCTGATTGAATATAGAAATTTAAGTCTCTGAAGTCTAGTATAGGCCTGAGAAAGCAGTACTTTTTGGGTATGAGAAAGTATAGGGAGTATATGCCGGACCCTCAATATTGTAATGGTACGGGCTCTATAGCTTCCTTTTGCAGTAGCAAGTGAACCTCTTGTTGGAGAAGGTGCAGATGAACTAGTGACATTTTGTGTGATCGTAGAGGAATGTTTGGGGGATTGTCGGTAAGCTCCAGGCAGTAACCAGATTGGAAAATTTCTAGGACCCATCTGTCTGAAGTCATTGTATTCCAAACAGGAATAAATTGAGAGAGACGTCCGCCGACAGGTGTGGAATTATGGGGGAGAGGTGGGGGGAAGGGCGACCTCTGTGTCCTTCATTTTTTTCAGGGAAGTGTCTACCTCAGGCCCAAATAGTTGTTCTTTATCAAAGGGTAGGTTCAAAATAGAGGCCTGGACTTCTGGTGTGAACCCTGAAATTCGGAGCCAGACATGCCTTCTTAACAGAACACTGGTGTTAACAGCGCAAACAGCAGTGTCAGCTGCGTCTAAAGCGCACCTTATGGAAATGTTAGAAATAAGCTTCCGTTCCTGAATTAAGTCATGCACCTTAGATTTGTGTTCATCGGGCAAGAACTGGAGCAATTGTTCTGATTCGTTGTAGTGAGCCCTGTCCTATCTCGCTAAACAAGCCTGAGTGTTGGCAATACGCCAATGATTGCCTGCCTGCGCAGCTACTCTTTTGCCAGAGGAATCTATGAGTTTGGATTCTTTGTCAGGAGGAGGGGCATCTCCTGTTAGTGAGTTTGCCCTTTTGCAAGCATTAGATACCACTAGGGAGTCTAAGGAAAGTTGCACCTTGATGTAGACTAGGTCTGTAGGTGCAGGTTTATATTTCTTATCTACCCTTGGTGTTAAAATTCTTACACACCGGGTCCTTAAAAATATAGTCTGCGTGTTTAAGCATACTCTTAAGAATGGGCAATGTATGAGTTGCTCTTTCAGAAGAACTTAAAGTCTCAAATAGAAAATCCTCCCCCTATTTCTCAACTCTATGTACTCTACATTGTCGTCAGGCGGAGAGGGTTTAGAAAGGTACAGATCTGGGTCATTATCGGTGTTAAGATCTGTATTGTAATCAGTCCCAGTATCAGGAATGTCATCTGGGGCATCCCCATCATCCTGGTAGTCAGGTGACTGTGGTGGTGGTGGATTTGTAGGTGTAATTAGCAAATTGGGGTCAAGTGGGGAAGGAGGTGTCAGGGGAGGAGAAGAATTAGTACTCACATTTATCTTTTTAAGGGGAATGTGGTAAGCTTCCTCTGTTTCTGGCTTGCATTTAACTGGCAATTGTGCATGAATATGTCCAGTTTGGGGATTAAGTAAGTTCTTACGGTTTCGGGTCCATGTTGGAAGGCAGGACGTCGAAACAAGGCTCCTTGGATGGAGGAGGAGCTGTTCTGTCTTTCGGTGCCGAAGGTTTCGGTACCGAGATGTTCGGATCCGAAGATTTAGGTTTCGGTGCCAGAGGGATAGTCACGAGGACATGTTTGGATTTTGACGCCGAAGATTTTGGTTAGGAGTCCGAATGGAGCCAACTCAGTCCCGAGCCGGAAAGCTTTGGTGTGTGTTTCGGTGCTGAGCCTGAAGGTGGGGCGTTCTAAACATGATCTCGGAGCCAACCTTGGCCCGAACGCAGAGGCAGGACCGGAGCCTTTTTCTTGGGCATAGTCTTGAGAGCGTGGCCGGCCTCCTCACACCCCGTGGCCTTGCCCAGAGCCACGCATGCACCCCTCACACTTCCCAGAGATTAGACGGCGGGCGCCTTGGAGCCGTAGGTCACGTAGTTGCCGTAGCCCTGCGCAGAGGAGTAGGGGCTGCCGTAGACCCCCAGGGCGGCTGCCGTGGCCAGCAGACTGCTCTCATACACTGGGCAGTAGACGGGGGTCTGCGCTGAGGCCCCAGCCACCGGACTCACAGCAGGTGGTCAGGGAGTTGGTGGTCATCAGGAACTGGAGGGGGAGAGAGGCGTGAAGGGAGAGCAGAGGCATGGCCTGAGCACAGACCACCCTACCGACACACTCCGGGAGGAGAGACGGGTGCTAGAGCCGGGGCAGGCCTCAGCTAGCTAAAGCCGATAGGCTGGGGGGCTCCGAGGGCACGATCAGAGTTGAGGCAGGAGAGAGGGGAAGGAGTGTAGGGGGAGATTATGGGGTGCAGGCAGCGAGAGCACACTGGCACACTCTGGCATGAGGGAGGGGGGTAAGAGCAAAGAGCTCCATTAAGCCGATCCAGAGTGCGGCCACACCGGGACAGCAGAGAAGGCGGGGAGTGGCAGGGAGAGGGTGAGTTAGAAAGTAAGCGCTGCAACCACTAAGACTGCCAGAGAGAGGGTCTGGTGGCAGAGAAAGAGAGAGGCTATATTGAGAACGCACCGGCCATGGCAAACTCGGACAGGGGCAGAGAAGGGTCCGAGGCAAGCAGCAGATCCGTGTCAGTGTCACGCTAGAACGGCAGGGGAGGGCGGAGGTGGGGAGAGACGGGGGTGTGGCACTCACTAAAAGATTGCAGAGTGATGGAGAGAGAGAGGGGTGCACCAGTGACTGGGGCAGAGAGAGCACACTGGCACACTCGGGCAGAGAGGGGTTAAAGAAGCAGCACATGGCAGGTCGCTGCCACTGACACACCTGGACAGCTGATGAAGGGCGAGGCAGAGATGGGGGGGAAAGAGTCATGAGAGAGGATTAGGGCAGAGTGTTGCACGAGGCAGCAAGAGCTCCCTAGCATGGACTCACTCGGACAGGAGAAGAGGGCAGAGAGGAGGGGAGAAAACCAGGTGTGGTTTGCACCTATAATTCACTGTCAGCACACACGTGAGGAGCACAGAGCGCCCAGGGGGTTACAGAAAGGTGCTAGAAGCTTGCAAAATAAGCTCACTAGTGCCAACAGACTAGGACAGTTGGGGGCAGAGAAAGATGTGTGGTCTGATGCACAGTGGGGTCTTTGAGGCACTCTCGTGCAGCAGAAAGCGCCAGGGGTTAGAGTCTAGAGAGCGGGGTCTAGAGAAGAAGCGTGCAGTACAAGTCATCTACCTCCAGCGGACAAGGGTGGGGCAGAGACTTGGCGTGCACAGAGAGGCCGTTAGGACTGACACACATGTCCTGTAGGGAGGGGCACGGGGCAGAGGGAGACGGGTGGCCTGTAGCGAGGACTCGCGGGCAGCGAAACACAGGGAGGAGAGATTGACAGGGAGAAAAGGTGAATGCAGACAAGCACCCTGAGGCTACTGCCAGTTAAACACTCGGGAAACAGAGGGGCCAAGGGGCCTTAAAGTGAGGCCTAGAGCAGAGTTCAGTGGTGCTAACTCTCTAGGCAGACTGAAAATGGGGGCACGGGGTCTGAGGTCACAGACCTGGCATAAAGGGGGGGCCACAGTGAGACTAACACACTTCGACAGTTACGAGTGACAAGGAGGGTGCGGTCAGAATCGTGGCCTTCTGACCAGGCCCGGTCAGCCCGCCTCCGCGGTAATTGCCCAGTGCCGCAGCTCACGGCCTGGAAAGCGGAGTCAGATTCTGCACTGTAGGCTGCAGCGCGTGTTAATAATTTGCTTTCTAGTGTAAGCTGCAGCGCACTTCGCGAGATCAGCTGCCTGCCAGTAGTGTTACTAGTTAAATCTCCCTTGCCAGTTTCAGACTACTTTTAAATGTAGAGAGCTGATGATGCGATTATTATTCATAAATCACTTGGACACATGCACCCCGCGGGTGCCACTTTTTGCACACTCGGCTGTTAGACTCAAGCGGGTCTCAGCATTGGGGCACAACGCACAAAGGCGCAGCCAGAGCTGCGTGGGTGGGTTTTCTGTAGTCCTAAGTTTACTGTTTAGAGCGTACAAAAGCTCCTCCGCGGAGGGCTAGCAGGTGCCTCCGGAGGGGGCTGAAGTTATGCGAGTGTGACATCCAAACTTTGCCAGTGGCGTGTCCAACCTTGAATGTGCAGATAAAGTGTATTTGAAAAGCGCACATTCACCCAATTGTATCTTTGCGCTGAATAACAGATGTTTATCGTTACCCAACTCAATGGAACTCATTTAAATCGACCTCAGAAGGATAAAAGGCCTGCTGGGATTTGAACCTGTGACCACAAGCCCACACAGTGGATGTATTAATCCACTAAGCCACCAGAGCCGGCATCAGTTACTTAAAGGGGCGTGGACTAGGGTGTAAACAAGGAACCAACAGGGCCATGCACGTTTGCGGAGTGGGTAGAAAAGGGGTGGGAAAGGCACTACGCACTGGTCACAAAGCCTTAACACTGACGTGTAGGGTCTGGGGACTCACTCAGCCAGGAGCCTGCCAATCTACTCATTCTGGAGATTTTTGGGGTATAGTCCAGAATATTTCTGCAAAACCACAAAAAACGAATACATTGGTTCAATCTCACCAGTGAAATGTAAACCTCGCAGACGTAATCTATACCTTGATAATGGAGACCTTCGGGAATATCTAGTGAGGACGTTGTCCGTTCATTGCCTGTGATGTCATTGTGGGCTCTGCTGACGTCTGATCCGGCCAGCATCGAGTACAGAGACGTGCACCCACCCTAGCATGAACCACCTCATGGTGAGAGGGGCTCGGATGCATTCCCCGGCGAGGTCTTGACACTGGAAACGGAAACATTCCTCCATCCAGACGCACACACACCTTTTGAGGTTTCCAAAAATGAACTGAGACCCCCTACTGTTCCAGCAATATCTCCTAGGACGAATTGTGCTATTGAAAACCCAGGATTCCAAGTCTAAAACGCTTTTGTCCGATTCCATCACATAGATTTGCACATACTTGTCCTTTATATAAAGCGCTTTCCTTGGTCACAACTAGTCTGGTAGGCACTAAATGAAACTACAAATAAATGATCAACGCGGCAGAGTAAGGAACGTTAGCTGCCCCGGGCCCTCCCTCGGTCTGCAATAGAGACTCTGAGAGAACCTGACTTTTTGCTTTGCATCTGCTGCTTTCAGTTTGGTATTCCTATTTGAATCGGATAATGTTTATTGAAAGCAGTGACGCCAATGACGAGGTACACTATGCGGTGGACTGGTGAACATGATAGAAAACGTGGCCATGTCATGCTGAAGTCAAATCAAAATATACTAGAGTTCTAGGTGGTAAGGCAAAGTGGTAGGTGGTGGGCTGGGCCGCCGGGGAGGCGCCCCCTCCATGTGCTTTGCAGGGGGGCCCCCTTAAGTTTGGTTATGCCACTGAGGGGTATGTGAAGGTCTTGTTATCCTTCGGATCTTCCCCTCCCTTATATCCCCCAGCCATCTCGGGGAGAGGTTAGTTGCAAGGGCTGGAGCCGGAACTGGTGAGGTTTCAGGAGTGACTGGAACTATCTGATGTCCCGGGGAGGAAAAGACACTCCTGGAGGTCACGACCTGGACGTCCTTCGGCATCGAGGAGTCTCTCGACGTCGCCCTTGGTCTCTTGGCAGGAGGAGACCTGTGAATGGACTGCGATCTCCTCGACGTCGATCTGTAAGAAACTGGCTCTATATATAGATACTGCACCAAAGTGAGGTACAGTGTGTATATAGTCCAAGAGTCTCCAGAGGTAGGTAGAGGTTAAAGTTAGATAGTGGTAGCTTGGTCGAACAGTAAGGCAGTATCAGAGGACAGTATTAAGCATTTGATGTACCCACTCAGTCAGCAAATGAATTCGCACACTCAAGAACTGAACTCTAGGCCAATTGTTTTTGTATAAAAAAATATAGTTTTATTTCTAGAACCAAGCACGCCTGGTACAGGTAAGCATATAAATACTTTTCAGCTACAAGATGCTGTTGTTGAATACTTTCAAAATACAGTAGGACTTTATACCAATTCGAGTTTACAGGGGTTGCAATGTAATGCACAAACTTAGTAGACTCAGTACATAGGAATCAATAGGCTTTTTCAGTAAAATACAATTAAATTACTTTTCGGATTACTTTTACTAACACAGTGCTGGATCCTAGATTCAGTACTGGGGAATTTCCTGAAAACAGTTGAGTAAATGAGTTTTACTCAGTTGTACAATTTTTAAAGAATATTCTTTTATTTCAAAAGTTGCCACTTAAAAACGTTTTCACATAGAATCACCAATGTTATCCTATGGAAGGAAATTCAATTTGCAGTTAAGTTACTTTAACATTACTTTTCTTACTCCGTGCTGGATACCTAGATTCAGCACTGGGACATTTCCTGAAAACAGTTGAGAAAATACTTTTTTTTTTTTGTGTGATTTTTAAGGAATATTCTCAGTTTTCAAAAGCCGACACTTAGAAACTTTTTAGGAGAAAAAGTGTGTTATTCTATGAAGATAAAGAGGTATTCGATTTCCAGGTAGGTAATCGGTCATTTGAGTTAGGGTTCTGGGGTTGGACTCAGGGGTCTCCCAGGGTCAGTGATGCACTGTTGTTGCACCACCCAGTGGCACTAGGGCGGCCGGATGCAAAGTGTTGAGGCCCAATGTTATCCTATGGGGGGGGGGGGTCCGGCTGGTGAGTGCTGGCAAGCAGGCCACGGGGTTGTGGGGGCAAAGCTCCAAGGGTTAAGCTCAGGGCAAGTTAGGGACCAAGTTAGCACCAAAGAGACACCCTCAGCGGCACTAGGGCGGCCGGGTGCTGTTTTGAGGTCGGGTGCCCTGTTGATTTAAATGGAGATTCTCCGGGACAAAAACACTGCAGGCTCAGGGACGAGGATCTTCCAGGAGTGACCACCACTTTGAGGTGTAAGTTGGGATGTTGAGGGTTGGTTAGGCACCGCTGGGTTGGGCACACAAGGCCGTGGGGCATCGGGTGCAGGGGTGCCTTGGGATGTCGGATTTTCTTACCCGCTCTGGTCGCGGTCGGGGGGGGGGGGGGTCCTCTGGATTGAGGCTGCAGGTGTCAGGAGGCTTGAGGCAGGTCAGGGGTCGCCGGATCTCAGGTCAGAATTGTCAGGGGGACCTCCTCGTGGTATTTGTCCACTCGGGCCGGATTCGGCTGGTGCAGAGTGTGCGGGATTCACGGTTCCTGGCTGGCACCAGAAGCTGCAGTTTAAACACATCCAGTGTTCATGGGAGAAATACCTTGGAAAGTGAAGGCAGGCAGGTCCTCTGGGGTTTGAGGTTGCTGTCCACTGGACACGCCAGGATTTTCCAGGAGCAGGTTCGAGGGGAGACAGGGCTGGGGCCAAGTCAGTGGGCGTCGTCCTCTTGTTAGCTCTGCACGGCTTCTCGTCCTTCTCTTTCTCTTGTGGTTGCTGGATCTGAGGAAGGAAGGTTCAGGGTGCCCCTAAATACTAAATTTAGGGGTGTTCCAGGTAGGTAAAGGGCAGGGACCAATGGGTCCCTTCCCTGGGGTGGGTACACCCCCTATTCTGCCACTCTCCAGTGTGAGGGGGCAGGAGCCTGTCCCTGGTTGGCTGGGTCCCACCATCCTCAAGATGGCGGGGACTCGAGGTTGTGCTTCACCTCGCCTCCCCCACCTTAGGGGTGGAGTTAGCAGAGGTGAGCACACCTTCCTCATTTGTTGTTCCCGCCGGTCCTCCCTCGGTGTTCTGCTTGACGTCGATGCGTGTGGACCACTTGCATTCGGTGGTGTTAGACGTCGCCACGGACGCTCTCGATGGCGGGCTTCGACGTTGATGTGTCGACGTTGAGCAAAGGCCACCTGCTGTCGGAAGCGAGCCAGACCTGGACCGCCTACGCGGTGGTGTCTACTTCGGCCTGTGATAGGATTTCTCACCTGAAGTCGTTCACTTCAACGGCGAAGGAGGCTTCGACGCTGACTCGGAGCACAAAGGTATTTTGGAAGTCGATCTGTTTCTTGACGGCATGAGAGACCGGTGTTTTCTTTTCTCACCTTCTTCTTTGCGCTCCAGCCTTGTTTGAGAGGAGAGCTTCTTTGAGGGATGTTCTCGGCCACTTGGTGCATCCTTTCCTCTCTCCTGCATAGAGTGCAGTTTCATCTTCTCCCTTTTTCTAAGGGTTCTTTTTGAAAACTTACTGCAGTAGTAGCACTGGTCTGGCTTGTGAGATGAAGGTACACAAGCAATACAGACCGAGTGCGGGTCCGACTTAGCCATCTTTATTCCACATGCCGGGCACTTATTAAATAAAACCGGCATTATGACAGCAAAAATAGACATAAATCAGAAAAACAACAGGATTTAGTAAGCCAAGTACTAAAGACGTTGAGTGAAATAAAAACATTCCACTTTAGACCAACAATTAGTGATAAAAAACCACTAACTGGCGAGCTCAATGCTTCAGGATCCTCACAGAAGGAGCCGGAAAAAAGAACTGACCTAACTGTCACCTGTGGTGCATGATGGGAGCCTGGGGGTTCCTGGAGGTCTTAAAGGCATGACGCCAGTTTTTCCAATTGTTCTATATGCAGCCTCTCTAGGCTAATCTGCCTCTATGATTTTGCCTTTTTACCTTTGAAAATAAAGATTGTGTTTTTCAAAGCAAACTGAAAGCAGTTTTCTTGATATGTATCCTGAAAATATCATGATGTTTGAGCCTAGTAATGTGTTTTCAGGATATATATATATATGAAACAAACAACCACCTCCCACAGAAGCTCTATGGAAGAAGGCACGGACTCAAGATGGTTCCGGATTCGGCATCTTTTTATTTATTCAGGTCGCCCTCAATCCCAAGCATGAGGAGACGCATTTCAGCTTTCAAGAGGCCTTTGTCAATCTAGTTTGGCGCTGAATTACACCTGTATTAAGTAGCCCTTCCCACTGGACTAAACAAACAACATACTATAAAGTAAGTGATCAACTCACAGATGAAATACAAAATATATATGTACTATCCACAGCTAGAAAATCAGCATAAATGCAGGTAAGGCATAACTTCATAAATATTACGCACAATGCATGTATTTAGTTTGCTTAAAATACCGAAAATGTTGTCCGCATGGATAATTATACATATGAATCACCAAAATCGTTTATCACAGTGGGATTAATGTGGGTATTTAAAAAAATGCAGCCAAACTCGTAAACCTAGATAGATCTCTCAAAACGCCGTTCTTCTCTGCTTCCCTTCACTCAGGAAAGGACTGACCAAACCCAATTGATGTGCTTGCAGGTATTTTTATTGCTCAAACACCACAATCGCCCTGACACGTTTCGGCCAGACACAGCCTTGATCACATGACACGCACTGGGAGCCAAAGCATTCAATTTAAAGTGCACAGTGCCATACACGTGATAATTTTAAAACAGACATAGAAGAAACACTTACATCCTTGTGTTTTCTAACTTTTTTTTTTGCAAGGTTGTATTTGTAAACATGACCTAAAATATTGTGCCATGAATATACACACATATATATATATATATATATATATATATCTCAATAGGTATAAATATTAATACATAAATATATATTATCCGGATAAATCCATAAAAAATGTATAATAAGTACATTTAAAATCAATGTCATGTAACATACATAAATTCTGATTATATAGGCATGTTTTAAATTTCATCATTTAAAAGCCCATATTTTAAGACATTGTTGAAAAAAATCATATGTTCCAATGAGGTAAAAGTATGTTCTTTGATATCCGTATAATACAATATTTGTCACATTACTATAACCCCATTCATTCTGGCTGAAACAATCATATTTAATCCATAATGTACTTTTCGGCAATATGGATATTGAACGCATTTTTTTTATATATATATCTTCTATGTCAATCTAATGTGTTTAATATAGAGCTACCCAGGAACTAACCTATTGTTCCTAAAAATATAAAAGAATTAATGTAAAAAGAATTACATTCATTAAAATCTATTTAACAAGTAAATACCAGGCATAAATGCTGATAGCATCAGAAGAATTTCATTATTATCTTATCACATCAAATAATCATATGTGAATTTTTCTGGAAAATAATGGGACTATTCTTTTATTCTTATATACTTATCATAACTCTGTTTCATAACCAAGTGTAAAAATTTTCACTTGAGTTATGTACATTCGGGGTCCTTGTGTCCAATTCAATAATATATTGAGTTTCCAGACTTCTCAAATTTGCTTCTCTTTTGCCTCCACGTCTGGAAACTGTAAATATATGCATATTATTTGCTATTGCTCCGGTTTTCCCGCATGTGGGCGGGATTATTCAGTACTTATGACTTTGATGAGTATCCCCTGGAAGAGAACTGATAATTCTTCGCAAAGATTAACTACCGCAATTCAGAAACATCACATTTTTAGATGTACAGTGACAAGTGAGTCTGAGACCGAAGGTGAACTACCCAGTAACAGCACTGTATAAGATCAGTCCATACCATTATTATATACTGTACCCAGTATTTTAGGACAGGGCCAAGCACGAGGGAGGACAGAGGGAGTGGTCGGGTGCAGTTTCAACAACTTAAACTTATCATTCCAGAGAGGTCAACCAGGAGCAGGTTTTACTAGTGGCAACATTACCGACATCCTACGCAGCTCCTATTTTCAACCTATCTAAATGCAATCCTAGTGCTGCAGAGTCATTTATTCTTGGCCGGGGTCTCAGTTTTCAAACTACTAACAGCCCCGATTTCTTCAATATGAAATTGGAAGTTTACACATTTGTTTGTAAAGTCAGACTCAAAGAAAGAGCGTCTCTTATTTCACACCAATTTAAGTACTTTAGAACACCTTCTTCCTGATTTCCATCCTCTACAATCATGCCTCCTGAAGTAAGCACTCAAGCATAAAATTCTTAGAGTTTAATATGCTCAGGCATCAAAAGCCACACATCAGGAACTATCTCAGTAAAGAGGAGCACAGTACTTTACAAACCCAAAGAAACCCTCTATTGACAATCAATATCAGCAGCTATCCATATCCCAGAACTATTGAAAAACTTTTGACCCCACTATAGATTATAGTAACAATGGGGTAACCCAGTATCCCTCAGAACCTGGGCAATCATATACAAAACTAACAGTAGCGTCCATGTCTCGTTGCTAAGAGACCAGCTACGAGTGTAACGTGGCTCGCTACTGCGTTACCTCTCCTGACTCCCATCTCATGACGGTGGGACGTCACATACGTAGCGGGTCTCTTAGCAACGAGCCCTGGACGCTACCGCACACGCCACGTACACGCGCTCCGTCTAGCTTTATAACAGACGTCCATCGGCACACTCGTGGATAGAGCTGGATGAGATAGGACGTTTGCCTGCGCCCGCCGACCGGAATAATTCGCTTTTTCCTGGGTTTCTTCAAGGTAAGCGCTGGAAATAATATTAATGTGGCGCTGACTTTGGATGCGATCTCCACAAAAGGGGCTAACCACCTCCCTACCTTTTTTCACACAGAATCGCACAGTGATCTTTATGATCATAGGAGGCAGGACGGTTGCCTGTGATCCTCCACCACACTCATCTATTTTGCCATTCCAGAATATTTGGATGACAGGAGTCGATTCCCTTCACTGGGTGAGTCGGCTTATGCCCCGGTTTTGACTAAGCGCATGTGTATATAAATCACAGCTTTTTAAAAAATTTTAAGCTCTTAACAACGCTTGATTTCCCAACTCGGAAACTCCACTGGGAAGAATTCTTGCTGCGCATTACACTTTCGCTACTTCGTGCATACCCACACAAGACAAAGAGAAATAACTCGCCCCTTGAATCGCATTGGGCCCCGTTAGGTGAGTCTTTCACCTTACTAGCCTTGATTAATCTCAGTTTTCCACCTCAACACACCTGACCTTAAACATTACTATTCCCTAGGCTGTCCCCATTATCCATGTCCTGATGAAGACCCGCATTGACTAAGACAGTAATGCCCCCTTGGGTTGAAACGTCGACATATCCCCTGGACCAGCTGAAAGACTCTGTATAAAGACCTACTTATTCAGTCTACAGAACTATTCAAATAGCTGTGTTGTTCTGGCCTTTTAAAAGAAACGTCAATACCACGAAAGTCACACTTTGTATATATTACGCATCCTCACTACAGCACTGAGCACCACATGTCACTTTGTCACAAATTACAGTTTACTTTTTGTCACGACAGCCATGCAAATTTAATGTGGGTATTTATAAATGACGTAATTTATAAAACTTTTTGAATACCCCCTTTTTGGTCTCTATGTGTGTTGTTTATGACAATTTGTCTTCCATATGAATCAACCAATGACTGGTCTAATGTTTTAAGAAATAATTCACACCCGACAGAACCAATTGTTAGTTTTGTATACCCACTATAGATATAGCATATTTGATTAAAACCTTTAACACGCATAAAAGTAGGGCTTCATTAGTGAGAATTAATTTAAATTACGTAACAAAACCTCCCCTAAAATGGTTGCAATGTATACATTATCGGAATTTCATAAACATTAGAAATCACCTCCTGGTAGGCAAATTATTTCAAGCTGTGGATCTCTGCATGAACCACTGTACCAATACATTGATCATTTCATTAAACCACTTGTAGGACATACTTAGACCTACATAAGGGATAGTAGACACTGTTAGATGTGTGGCAAAAATGAAATTGAGCAATTATTGGTAGCTCCTGATTTCTAGTCCCTGTACACCAATATCCCTCAACAGGAAGCTATGGATGTAGTAAAGGCGATGCTTAAGACACTTTCCCACCCCCATGGAGATTCCCACTGAATGTTTAATCAATCTCTTTGGCACTGCGATGCAAAAAAATGTATTTTTAATGATACCAATCCATACATTCATACTATAATTTTGTGGAAGTATTGATGTCTTCATGATTTGTACATGTATTGCTCAAGAGTTGACTACATTTCACAAATGGGTAAATTAACGTAACTTCAACATTCAGTTCACCAGACGTAGTAACAAAGGAGTATGTTTTTTGGGGGGAGTCTGCTTGTCTAGTGCCAGAGAGGTTTGTTCTATGTGACACTAAATCGAAAACCCACTGAAAAGAATTCTACATTGCTGTGTTAGAGTTTCCATCTGTGCAGTTTGCATGATAATTTGTCTTTCCAACAGTTCATACGAGATTGGATAACTGTACTAAGAAAGAATTTCTTTAGAGAATCAGATATTTTGATTTCCCTTTTCCTTTAGCAGGGCTACCAAAAACATCTTTCGAAACAAAACGATAAGAGACTTTGATTTTGCAAAACATACTCATTCCTTGTGAAAGATCATCCCCTAAGCATAGAATTACCTTTGTTACCCTATTTACTCCCACAAGTGACAATCTAAAAAGATTGTTCTCTCAGATTGGCAATTTTTGAAATCCCTGGAGGAGGGCCTAGAGCCCCCATTTTTCTACTTCAAATAAGGGAGGAATATCAGAGATCATTTGGTGAGAGCTGAGAATCCATGTTGTGCTACTCTAGGATGGGGTAGGCACCCTTGGTGGGACACTTCAAAAGTGGCACATGAAGTGTGTGAGACAACCCCTTCAACACCAAAGGTTTTTTACACTCTAATGTGCAGCTTACTCTAATTTGCCATACTACCTAATTCTCAAAATGAGGTCTATGCCATCTGGTATCCTTGTGGTAAGAGCTACATAAGAATGACAACTCAACATATTCCTGTAGGATCCTGTAAAACAAGCGCAGAATAGGATATGGCATTACCAACGCTCCTCTGGTTGAGCATTACCAGAAAGAAGGAGACACTGACCAAAAGATGAAATGGTAAGTGACTGACACGTACCAACGAACACACAAGTCAACAACATGCAACAGACTCTTTACTTTGGATTACAGTCTGTCTGTACTCATCAGTTACAGGTCCAAACATTGAGGACACGATACAGCCATATCAACCTATAGGTTTTGATGTTTTTCCTCCGCTAATCTGTTTTTCTGCATGTTTCATCGATGGACGTGACTCAATGGAATGGTTATAGGTTGTTATGCCTCAGGGTTTATTTAGAAGTGATGTGATAGGTATAGGCGAGAGGACTTCGACATTCAAGGTATTTTGGGCTTTGACGCTACTGTGCAGACATTGCTGATTTATTACCTTCTACTTGTCTTTTCAGTTAGGTGTTTTGCTGCAAAATATGGAGAAAAAAAATGTGTCATGTTGTTTCTATAACATTTTAATACTTCTCCTATTCTATTTTCCCTTTGGTCTGGCTGTGAGATCATTACATTTAAAAATATAATTTTTGTAGGGGGTTTCCCCGTTAAATGACTCCACTGGTTCTGTTTTAGCACTTCATTTATTACCTAGATTTCTTCTGGTGCCTCACGTGACCACCATTTAGGTGATGACTCACTCGCATGACCCAGCTTACTTATGGACGCCCTTTTGGGAGAGCGTTAAGCACTCTCTGTAGGCGCTTGTTTTGTACTTCCCGCAGCCAGTCCATACCATAATTTCCTTTTGGTACAGCTGATTTGAGGGCTTTTTTCTTCTCACCCTTGTCTTTTGTTTGAATGACCCGTTCACAGTTCTTTTAGAGAAAGATTTCCCTGACCACTTCTGCCTTTTCTTCACGGGTGGTCTTTACCACCGTTGTTCCCTTAGCTAGGGAACACACCACCCTTACATTGGTCCTGTTTTTGCCATATGAGCACCCATGCTATCCATGGGTCATACTGTTCCAGTTTTCTATTTAATTTGTATTCATTGTTTTTTTCTTCGATACGTCCTTTTAATCGCGGCCCTGTATTCATCTTTATAGAACCCATTTAGATGGTGTAGGAAGCTGGCTCTGTATATACTAAACCAAAATGAGGTATAGGGTGCACAGAGTCCAGTGGAACCCCAAAGGTAGGCAGAGGTAAAATTAGATCGAACCTTACTCTCTATTTGTGGTAGTGTGGTCAAGCAGTAAGTCTTGATCAGAGGGTAGATTTAAGCATTTGTTGTACACACTTGATCAGCAGATGATTGCACACTCAAAGATTGAACTCAAACCATTTGTTTTGTATAAAAATATTACGTTATTTTATTTCTAGAACCAAGACAACCCTGGCACAGGTAAGTGAAATAAATGTTTTGCAAAATCTTATGCAATGTTTTACAATTGAATGCAAGTTCAAATGCAGTTGATTGAAATTCAGGTAAGTCAAGATGTTATATTTAATGTTTAGATTACTTTTCACATTACTTTAAGTTACTTTTTCTACTCAGTGTGATATGCCTAGATATCCAAGAGAGAAAGTAAGAAAAATCAGTTTTGCACAGTTTTATTTTTTCAGGTTCTCATACAAATCAACTCCACACAAAACATTTTTCAAGGGAAAACAGTCAATGTATTCCTAGGGAGAGGAATGAAGTTATCGGTTAACAGGTAAGTACTCGGGGTTGTGTTTCTGGGGTTAGAACAAGGGTTTCCCCCAGGGTTAAGGATGCACTCTCAAAGCACTCTCAGCGGCACTAGGGCGGCCTGGTGCAGAGTGCTGAGTCCCAATGTTATCCAACGGGGAATAGGGGGCCTTCGTTGGTGGCTGCTCACGAGCAGGCCACGGGGTTGTGGGAGCAAAGCTCCTAGTGCTAGGCTCAGGGCAAAGGGAGATCTGGTTTAGCACACAAAGTGCACCCGCAGCGGCGGCTGGGTGCAGGGTGCTGTTTTGGCGTCTGGTTCCCTGTTTTCAATGGGGATTTTCAGTTTGGGTTTTTAGCTGCAGGCTCAGTCCAGGAAGACTTCCGGGAGGAACCAACAGCTGGGCAGGTAGGTTGGAGGGCTCGGGGACATTGGTGCACCTCAGGTTCTTTTCTCCAGGGCGCATGGCAGCTGGATGCAGGTGTGTCTTTTGGGGTCGGATTTCACCTTACAGGGCCACTCGCGGTTGGGGGTAGGGGAGGTCTCCGTGCAGAGGCTGCAGGCGACGCCGGGGAGTCCAGGAGGGGTCCACCCATGGTGTACTCTGACTATGGATCGCTGGGGGACCTTGCTGGGACCGGTGGGCCACTCGAACTGGGGCCGTAGGCATCGGGTGCAGTGATGGTTTCAGACGTCGGGTTTCTTTGTCCTCAGCAGGCTCAGATTCTGCCTTGGGAGTTTCTTTTCAACAGAGCTGCTGTTCACAGGAGATCCGGTCTTTGTTGAAGGCAGTCTGTCCTCCCAGGGTTCTGGAGGTCACTGGCTGCTGGGCAAGGCGACTTTTGGCACAGGATCTCTGGATACTGCAGACGGGCCGGTAGGGCTGGGGCCAAGTCAGTTCTCTGCAGTCTCCTCTGCTGGGAGTCTTTTGTCCTTCGTAGGTTGCGGGTATCCGTCTGGTTCAGGCCTGCCCCCTAAATACTGTATTTAGGGGGCGATTTAGGGGTCTCGAGGTCAGAAGGCAATGGGCTACTGACCTTAGGGTGACTACACCCTTGGTGTGCTCACCCCACGTGGGGGAGTGAGCACAACCCTTAATCCTGATTTGGGACTCCCTGCCATCTGCAAGATGGCAGGCACTGAAGAGTGAGCTGCACCTTGCCTGAGGGGTGGGGTTGGCAGAGGTGGGCACACCTTCTGGGCTGGCTAACTCTCTCCCCCCCCCCCCCCCCGTCTTCCCGCCGAAAAGGAGGGGAGACAGGAAGGGGGCCTGCTCCTGATAGCAGGAGAGGCTGGGGTTTCCATCACAAAGGCTGCAAGACCTTTGAAGCTCCCCTGCCACAGATGGCTCTTCCTTGCCTGAGGGAGGTGTGAACACCTCCGCCCACGAAAGGCTTGGTTTCTGGGCTCAGGGAGCGAAGGCTCCCACTGCAGGGCTCCAGAAAAATGTCTCATGGTGGCAGGCTGGTGTGTACCAGTCAGGGAACCCACAAGAGGTTGGTCGTTTTTCAGGAGTCACTCTAAGATGCCCTCTGAGTGCTTTTTTCATTAAATCACACACTGGCATGTGTGTGGGGTTAATGTGCTGAGAAGTTTGATACCTATCTTCCCAGTTTTCAGTGTAGCCATTATGGTGCTGTGGAGTTCGTAATGACAAACTCCCAGCACCACATACTCTTAATGGCAGCACTGCACTTACAATATCTAAGAATGGACTTGGACACTGTATGGGGTACAGGGCTCATGCACCTGTACCCTCCTCACAGGTATAGTGCACCCAGCTAGAGAGGTGACCGATGTATGCTAGGGCAGTGGGTTGTAGGCATAGCACACAGATGTGTGCCATGTCGACTCTTCACTTTGTTCTGCACCAAAACACGCAGCCTGCAAAGGTAGTGTGTGAGTGTGAAGGTACAGGACCTCTAAGGGTGGCAAAATAAGTGCTGCAGCCCTTAGAGGCCTTCTCTGGTCACTGTGCCCTGGGTACCTGTGGTACCATTTACCTGGGGCTGACCTGTGGCCAGAGATGCCAATTGGGTTTAGGCTTCAATGCAGTTTTAGGGAAAGAACATAGGCCCTGGGTACCAGACTCACTCAAAGCACATCAGCAATTCAGCAAAAAGTGAAGGCAACCATGCAGAAAGAGGGCACTTTCTCACAGGCCTTGGCCCTTTTTAGCAATAGAAAGTAGTGAGCCACAACTATGCCCTACTTCTGGCATATGGCTGAGTCTGAACTGGGGTGGCGAAGTGAGCTAAAGAACAATGACGGATTCAACCCAGATCTGTGACTGGGGGTGAGTGCCTGAAAAGTTTCAGTACTCAGTCCATCATCTCCTTGTGTTTGCTTTGTTCACCCTAAATTGGCCAGGTATGCCCAGACGTGAGCCCTTGCTCACTTTACCACTGGATTCAAGCTAGACTGGCAGATGAGGTGTTACCCCGAAACTGGTCCCAGGATGATTGTTTCTGGTTCAGGGAAGACCTGGTTTGGCAGTTTGGGCTGTACTGTTCCAATGAGGCACGGGGTCAAGACGGATTCGCATATGGCTGGGTCTCACCTGAGGTACAGAAGTGAGCTAAAGAACGATGATGAATTCAACCCAGATCTGTGACTGGGGGGTGAAGGTCTTAAAAGTTTCAGCACTCAGACCATCATCTCCTGGTGTCTACTTCTGGCATCAGCACCCTTTCTCTGGCTCCCTGGGCCAAAAGCGCCAGCACTTCCTCTCGTAAAAGTGACAGATGGTCCATCCGGAGGGAGCCTGATTGGAGGACAGTAGCTGAAGCCCAGGAGTACTGGATACCATACTCTGTGCCCAGTTGTAGGAGAGTAGGGTCTGCTATCCTATGGTCACCCCAAATTGTTGCTTTTTGCTTCACTGGTTTTTGACATATTGAGGCTGTGGGCCTGCCAATCAGACCCCCAGCCTGCTGTTCTCTCTACTAAATTTACACTATGCACCCTAGGTGCATAACCAATTGGAAGTGGATCACCCTGTGAGCCCCTGTACCAGTGTACACTAGGTACCCAGGGCATTGGTGTATCTAAGGCCTACCAGGGGCTGAAGCATGTATTGTGCCACCCCTGGCCAGGCCTAACAAATTTGACACAACTGGCTGATCACTCAGCTGGGGTAAGTTGGTGTAACCACCTCTTACTTAGGTGTAGTATACCTATACCTAACCTTAAATGGGACACATGTTAACCTATAAGTCACTCCTATGGCAGGCCTTAACAATCCTGAAGGCAGAGTGCTTGGTTCCATGTGAGATGGTGCTCTGGCATGAGCTGAGCCTGTCTGCAGTGGTCGGAACCACTTCCTTCTACTGTTTCCAGATATCGTCATACCATATACTCTTAAGTGCATTATGAACCTCACGGTTAAATGCTATCTTTGGTTTGGCTTTATCAAAACATGTCGAGTAAGGTGTCATACGAATTGGAATACTACCCCTCGCCAATTCTGGCGACGGGGTTAGCATTCCACCCTTCTAGAGGGACATGATATGTACAGTACCTGAAACCCGGGTAAAATCAGACATAGCCTCAGCTCCACAAAATGGATGCTGCCACCACAGACACAAGTCTGCCCTCCTGCTGCTGGGAGTCCTTCCAGCTTGGGAGGTGTGGACAAAGGGTTTGCTGCCAGGGGAGGTGCGTGCACCACCCCAGACAGGATTTTGTGTATTGGTCAGGTAGGGCTTGAAAGGAACCAGACATGCCTGAGGCTCACAAGGAGCCTCGGTGCATATGCCAGTTCAAACCGGTCCTGGGGCACACCAGCCCTGGACCTGGGGCGAGCTGGACAAAGGATTGGGGGTGTAACCACCCCCCTTCCTGGTCCCACCCTTAGGGAGGGACCTAGCAGGTAGTCCGGCCCCTAGAATCCGAATAAAGGTAGGAGCTGTGTCCTAAGACTTTAGACATCCTGGAATCAACTTAACTACAAGAAGAAGACGGGAACTTAGACGCTCTGCCGCACAGAGGACTGAAGCCAATCTCCCCTGTGGTCAGGGAGTGACCACCTTGCTAACGCAAGCACCATCCAGCGAATCAACGTCTGCTTTGCCGCCGCCTCCCGCCGGAGCCCGAGCCCAGAGACTGACAAGACCTGGACCTCCAGACCTCTCACCGCCCAATCCACAGTCCCTGAAAAGAAGGAACCCGTGGAGGCAACGAGACACGTGGAGCCAGCCATCTTGAAAAGACCACGACAAGCTGCAAGCGCGACAACCGAGGCTCCATCCAAGTTGTGCTTTGGGTCCTGAGAAGCCCAACACCCGAGCAGCATCTGCACCAAAGGTGAGCCCTCCAGCATCTCCACGATCTGCGTGGGGCCCCTCTGCATTTTGCCACTCGACGCGCCTAACCGGTTGCTGGCCCGTTGGCTAGTGGCCATCTTGGCGACGAACTTCAAGAACTACACCGCTGGTCTGGTTGCTCCAGACTGGCCCTTGCTCCCCTCCAAAGGAGCAGTCCCTCTGACCTTGCTGGTCAGAACCATCAGCTTATTTTGTTTTCCACAACAATTGCTTTTGCCAAGGCTTGTTTGCTTCGATCAAGTCGCCGACACCGCCGACGGCGAGAGCCTGCGTGGGACAGCTCGTGAACCGACTCCTGGACGTCGTCGACCTTCAGGGACCACGTGGCTGCAGAGACAAGCTGCACCTTTCCTCCTGTTTGCACCCGACATCGCCTGGTACCCACCTGGTGCCACGCTGGTCACTGGCTAGTGACTGTGAACACTGTCCCCTCTGCTTACAGGTCTTCTACAACTCCGATCCACTCTGGGATCCACCGCATCTCTTCCGGACCGACCGCCTGCAGCATCTTTGTCTTCAGGCTCCCTTGAACAGATAGAAGAAACCCGACGCACTTCGAGACCTATGCACCCGCTTCCTGTGGGTGAGGTAAAGCTGGCACTCCGGTGCCCAAGTGTAGATTAACATCTCTAGTGTCTGTGTTTCCAATCTTGAGTTCATAGTCCATCCGGAAGATCCTTTTTGCAGTAACTTTGTAACTTTTACGCACCCATTGAAAACCTATGGGAGCCCGCATGTGACTATTTGCTCTGCACACGCAACCCGTGGACCTCCTGGTCACTAACTAAAGTTAGCTCCTTGTAGGCCCAGCGATTCTAGAGGCCCTAGGCCTTTTCCCTTTTCTGTTCGTGGTACTTATACCACTATTTTAGTATATGGTTCGAGCGGCCACCAGGGCCTATCCATATAAATTGCAACTTCTGTGTATTCTAACGTATTCTTGTTTAACGATTTGTGCTCCTGTGCTCATAAAGAGTCTAGGGGATACTTTGAGAAATAAATACATATATATTTTCAATATATATCTGTGTGGTGTCCTTTCATTGGTATAAAGGGGGGTTACATTTGGTAAAACAGCCTGCTTAACACGTTTCACGAGTTTAGCCTCAAAGACTGCTTAGCCTACGCTACCACTAGGGCAGCTGGTCCGAAAAGGTTGACTTACAACCACACCATAAGGGTTGCTTGGCATGGTACAAGGTGGTCACTTTAACTAGTGAACATCATATACCAGGCCAACATCTCACACCAGTCTTAATCTTCTTCAGGACTTGGGGAAAGAGATATAGGCGGGAAGGCGTGTAGGGGTTCCAGAGTTTCACTCTAGGAGGAATGCGCTACGTATGGAGCGGTGCCTTGAAAATACCAGCGTGCAGAACTGACATTGCGGGTTATTAGTGAGGGCAAATAGATAGATCCAAGGTTCTCACCATTCGCAGAAGAGATCTAGTGCCACAGCCGGCTGTAACTGCCCCTCGTGAGGCAAAGGCAGCCGAGCTCATCTGCCCTGACATTCAAAGATCCTGCTAGGTAGTTCACCACCAGGAAGATCCCCCGATAGTCCAGCCATTGTCAGAGGCATATTGCCTCCTGACAGTGTCCAGCGACCCACACTCCCAGATTGTTGCAATACAATATGGCAGTGGTGTTGTCCTTAGGCAAATGCACCAGACTCTTTGATGGAAGGAAGGAAGGCTTTCAACCACTTATGGCCCTCAGCATCAGCAGGCTGATATGGAGCTGGGCCTCTCCCGGTGATCAGAGGCCTCCGATCTCCACATCTCTCAGGTGGCACCCCCAGCCCAGGAATAACACATAGGTCACCATTGTCAGCTATAGTTGGGGTAGCGAGAGGGGTCTGCTGCTGACCCAGCTGCAGATCTTCTCCACAACCTGGACATGGTTGGAGGTCCCCCAGATGTTGGGCCCTCTGAGACTTAAGATTCCACTGCAAAGCCTGCATGTGCCACCTAATGAGCTTGATTAGCAGGATGCAATTCATCCCAGTAGCCTCATAGTCAAACTCATTGAAATCCAGAACAGAGACTTAAAGATCGGGATTACAGTCTGAATGTGCTGGACTCTCCTTTCAGGGGGAATGGAAGGAAACAAAACCGGGTCTAGAATGTTTCAGATGAAGAGGGGCGCCTGAGAAAGAGTAGTGTGAGACTTTGGCTCAAATATGATCGGCAGTTCACTGTAATCTAGAAGTGGCCAATGACTGCCTGTCAAATGTGATCACAGCTCAGGATTTAAACAATGATGGCCGGTACAGTAAACGTAGAAAGGCATAAAGAGCCGACAAATAACCTTTAATATTGCCCACTGCAAGGCTTGCTTGGGTCAAAGTTTAAACAAACAAAAAAGAATACCGAGCAGCTTTGCTTGTAAGGGATCAGTCTTACAAGTGCTACAGAATGCCACACATTTGTCCCAGCGCCCGGCATAAATTGATTTCATGGAAGGTCTGGTAGTAAGGAAGATATTCACCACCCAAGTAGGCAGATCAAATGCAGTCAGTTACCATAGCTCAATCTCCATATATGTAAGTGTAGACCGCGCAGATTCGGGCAGGGACCCTGCCCTGTTGCAACAACAAAAGATCCACCAGAACTAGAGAACAGATGCTCCTACCCAGAACTTCCAGGAACTACACACTCCAGGCCCAGTCAGGAGCAACTAGGATGACTGGGATTGCTGGTTCTTGATCTTTTTTCCAGAACTCGGGGCAAGAGAGGTAGGGACCGGAAGGTGCAATGGAGTCCTCTGTTGCATTTGACCAAGAATGCATCTCTTGGTGAACATTCTTGCAGAAATTCCAAATTGCAAAACTTTTGACATTGAGCATTCTCCCCACTTTTGGAAGATGCTATGTTCCACTTCAGGATGTAGACACCTGCTCAGCGTATCTACTCTGGCATTTAGAGAACCCTCCAGGTGTTTCGCTATCAGGGAAATGCACTAGAGCTGACCAACTCTAAAAGGTGCACAGCCGCCTGACACAGAACCCAAAACTTCAATCCACCCTTCTTGTGGCAACACCACATGGTGGTGAAGTTCCCCATGAGAACCTATACCAGCCTCTCTACGAAGGACAGCAGAAAGTCGATCTGAGCTACATAAATAGCCCGCAACTACAACAGATTAATGAAGAACCGGGCTTTTGTCTGAGACCACATTCTGTAAGAAACTGGCTCTATATATACTGCACCAAAGTGAGGTACAGTGTGCATAGAGTCCAAGAGTTCCCAAAGGTAGGCAGAGGTTAAAGTAAGATAGAACCTTACTCTCTAATAGTGGTAGCTTGGTCGAGCAGTAAGGCAGTATCAGAGGACAGTGTTAAGCATTTGATGTACACACCCAGCCAGCAAATGGATTCACACACTCAAAAACTGAACTCTAGGCCAATTGTGTTTGTATAAAAATATACTGTCTATTTTTAGAATCAAGCAAGCCTGGTACAGGTATGCATTAAATTCTTTTCAGTAATAAGTTACTGGATATAGAACAGTTTGAAAATGCAATAGAAATTGTACTTTGTTTGATTTACAGGGGAGCAGTAGTATGTAACACTTAGCAAATACAGTACGTTTAAATGAATAGGCTTTTTCAGTAAATTGCAAGTAAGTTACATTTTACGTTACTTTACTAACTCAGTGCTGGATACCTAGATTCAGCACTGGGACATTTCCTGGAAACAGGTAAGAAATTAAGTTTTGGTTATTTGCATGATTTTTAAAGAATATTTTCAGATTTCCAAACTCCACACTTAGAAACGGTTTGGAGCAGTACATTGAAATGAATATGCTTTCACAGTAAATTGAAGGTAAGTTACTTTTCACATTACTTTTCTAACTCAGTGCTGGATACTTAGCTTCAGCAATGGGACATTTCCTGCAAACAGGTGAGTAAACACGTTTTGGTTATTTGTGCGATCTTTAAGGAAAATTTTTTAGATTTCAAAACTTCACACTGACACTTATTCTCTAAAACGTTTCTCTGTTATCCTATGGAGGGAAAACAGGTTAACGATTCTCAGGTAAGTAATTGGCTGTGGAAGTTAAGGTTCTGGGGTTAGACTCAGGTGTCTCCCAGGGTCAGTGATGCACTGTTGTTGCAACCTCAGCGGCACTAGGGCGGCCGGGTGCAGAGTGTTGAGGCCCAATGTTATCCAGTGGGGGATAGGGGGCTTCCGGTTGGTGGCTGCTGGCAAGTAGGCCACTGGATTGTGGGAGCAAAGCTCCTAGAATTAAGTCCAGGGCAAGTTGGGGACCAAAGCAGCACCAAAGGTGCACCCTCAGCGGCACTAGGGCGGCCGGTTGCAGGGTGCTGTTTTGAGGTCGGGTGCTGCTCGTTTTCAATGGCGAACACTGCAGGCTCGGGGACGAGGATCTTCTGGGTGCGACCACCACTTCGAGAGGTAAGTTGGGATGTCGTGGGTTGGTTAGGCACCACTGCTTTGGGTGCAGGGGTGCCTTTTGACGTCGGATTTGCTAACCGCTCTGATAGCAGTGGGGGTCCTCTGGATTGAGGCTGCAGGCATCATCTGGAGGCTTGAGGAAGGTCAGGGGTCGCTGGATCTCGGGTCAGGATCGTCGGGGGGGGAACTCCTCGTGGTTTTCCGCTCTAGCAGGGTTCGGCGGGTGCAGAGTGGACTGGATTCGCGGTGTCTGGCTGGCACCAGAAGCTGCAGTTTAAACACCTCCAGTGTCAAGTGGGGAAACAGTCTGGAAAGTGAAGCCAGGCAGGTCCTCCGGGGTTTATGAGGTTGCTGGCTACTGGACACGCCGGGATTTCGCAGGAGCAGGTTCGAGAGGTGATAGGCCGGTAGGGCTGGGGCCAAGTCAGTGGGCGTCGTCCTCTTGTTAGCTCTGTACTGCTCTTCATCCTTTTCTTCTTGTAGGGAGGCTGGATCTGAGGAAGGTAGGTTCAGGGTGCCCCCTAAATACTAAATGTAGGGGCGTTACAGGTAGGTAAAGGGCAGGGACGAATGGGTCCCTTCCCTGGGGTAGATACACCCCCTATTCTGCCACTCTACAGTGGGAGGGGGGGCAGGAGCCTGTCCCTGGTTGGCTGAGTCCCCCCCCATCCTCAAGATGGCAGGGACTCAAGGTTGTGCTTCACCTCGCCTCCCCCACCTGAGGGGGAGGGGGGGGAGGGGGGGGGGGGTTGGCAGAGGTGGGCACACCTCCTTTCCTCACTTGTTTTTCCCACCAGTTATCCCACCCAAAGTGGAGAGTAGAACCAGTGGGGACCAGTTGCTGAAAGCAGCAAATGGTCTGGAGAGGCTCACAAAGGCGGCATGCCTTTGAAGTTTCTCCTTCGTGAACCCTGCCCTGGGGGAGGAGGTTTGGCACCTCGTCCCAGGATGTGCATTGTTTCAGGCCCCCAAGAGCAGCAAGCTCTCGACCCAGGGGTCCAGAAACATGTCTGGTGGTGGCAGCCTATGCAGCCACTCCGTCAGGTCACTAGGATTTGGTCGAGTTTTAGGGGGCATCTCTAAGATGCCCTAAGATGCCCTCTGTTGCGCATTTTACATTAGATCCCACACTGGCATCAGTGTGGGTTTAATGCGCAGAGAAGTTTGATACCAAACTTCCCAGTCTTCAGTGTAGCCATCATGGTGCTGTGTAGTTCGTAATGACAAACTCCCAGCACCATATAATCTTAATGGCAGCACTGAACTTAGTGTCCATGAATGGACTTGGGCACTGTAGGGGTACAGGGCTCATGCACCTGTACCCTCATCACTGGCATAGGGCACCCAGCTAGTGGGGTGACTGATGTATGCCAGGGCAGTGGTTTGTGGGCATGGCACACAAGGGTGTGTTCCAAGTCGACTCATCACTTTGTTCAGCACCAAGACACACAGCCTGCAGAGGCAGTGTGTGAGTGTCAGGGTACAGGGCCCCTAAAGGTGGCACAATACCTGCTGCAGCCCTTCGAGGTCTTCCCTGGTCACAGTGCCCTGGCTACCTGTGGTACCATTTACCAGGGGCTGACCTGTGGCCAGAGATGCCAATTGGGTTAGTTTTGGGGAAAGAACACAGGCCCTGGGACCCTGATTGGCAGGGACCCAGGGCACACCAAGAAAAAGTTAATCAGTGGTCTGGCAAAAAGTGTGGGGGGGGGGGGGGGTTACTGCAACAGAAACTCACTTTCCTACACATTCCTCTCATCTCCACCTGCCACAGAGGTCCTCCACAGCACAGCAGGGATGCACCCATCACCACCGTCAGGAAAGGAGAGGTGCCTGCCATTGGACCAACAACATTCAAACAGCCACCACTGATTGTGAGGTGTCTACTCTGATATGTGGATGACATCTGTCAGATTTCCTTGATGCTGGCCCCATTGGAACTTAAGATTCCATTGCAGAACCTGCATGTGGCATCAAGTAGCTGTACATGTACAAGCACGTAGCTGATCTCATCGAGATCTATGACAGAGGCTGAAACATTGGGTTTACATACCACATATCCTGGCCTCGTGGCAGAAGGAAGGCTCTGAACTGCACAGTGTTAACAATAGTTCCAATGAAAGAAAGCTTCAGTTAAGCTGTCCGGTCCAACTTTGGCACATTCATCAAGAACCCCAACAATGTCTGGATGTCTGCCGCTGACTGGAGATGGTTTACGACTAACAGTGGTGAGCCTGCCTTCAACAGCCAGTTGTCAACGTAGGGGAAAACTGGATTCTCAAAGCTTTGAAGGCAGGCAGAAAGCACAGTCCTGACTATCAAACACTGTAGGGTGTTAGTGAGGCTGAATGGGAGCACAGCAAACTGAAAAATGCTCTTGGCCTACCTTGCACTGCAGGTAACGTCTGAGGGACCGCAGAATGGATATATCAAAATCCATGTCCTGCCACTTCAAGGACACAATACAGTTGCCAGAGTCCAAGTCAGACATGATCTAGGCAAAGATGAGCATTTTGAATTGGTCCTTCTGCAGGAAGTTACTCTGAGGCCAAAGGTCCAAAGTAGGCTAGAGACACAAGCCTACCTTCTGCACAGGCAAATTGCTTTGTTTCAAGTCCAGAACCCTTTCCGTAGCACCTATGGAGAGTAATACTCTCACCATTTGCAGCGGAATATATAGTTGCTATTCTTAAATTTGCTTGGATGTGGCAGGAGGAGAATACAGGCAGGGAAAAAGTAGAGCATAGGCACGATGAGATGAACAATTAGTAAGACCCATCTGTCGGATGGCTTGGCTTGCCACCATGGGGGGAAAAATGGATCCTGCCACCCCCCTCTCCAATTGATGGGCAAGCACCATAAGGGCAAACTAAAGTTGTTTGGTGGCAGTTGCTGTAGGTAAAAGGAATGCGAGGGCTGATCTCTGTGCTGGTCCGGGCACAGTCTGCCTTCGAAAGAACTAGGTGACTGCTGTAGTGGTTCGGGAGACTATCTCTGCCTAGACACCACCCTCTAGAGTAGCCTCTGAATTTGTTTTCAATTGGTGTGGGAAGTGTTTGGCAGGGGACTACAGACCCCAAGGATGCGTCTTGACTTTAATATCCATAAAACGCTCCTAAAAAGAGTGTGTCTTGTCACCGAAAAGGCACGACTTAGGGGACATATCCATGAGGGAGACCTGTACAATGCTGCCTAAGTACAACTGTAGGAAGCTGGCTTTTAATGTAGTGTACCAAAAAGAGGTACACTATGTAGAAAGTCCAAACGACCTTTATTGGTTTACAGGGTGTAAATTAATAATCCCAAATACTCTGTTTTGTGGTAGTGTGGGCGAGCAATTTAGGCTTACCAGAGGGTAATGTTATGTATGTGTTGTATACACAATCAGCAAATGAGACACACTCGAAGAAACATCTTTTATATAATTTTAGACACCAAGATTATAGGAATCAGGTAAATACTTAGACATTATCACATTTTACAGTAAAAATAGTAGAAAATGACAGCTGTCTGATTGGAGGCTTGAGTCTCGAACGTGGTAATGTTATCCTAAGGGAGAAACATACACTGCATAGGTACACTTACAGGCGACATTTGTTGAACACACACAGTCAATAAATGAGACTCACAAGAAGAAACTCTGGACCAATTTAGAAAAACAACAAGTATTTTTATATAGATTTTAACACCAAGAATTTCATAATTGGGTAAGCACATTTCAGGATATAATTGTTTTCAAAAATTGTAGTACAAATGTCTTTATACGTGACAATGTTTTCCTATAGGGAAAAAGGCATATAATGCATACAGGTACATGCAACTGTATTGCGGGGATCCCCTTCAGGACTTAAGGTGCTAGGAGGCCAGGTGCTAGGAGGCCAAGGTCCAAAGTTCCACCCGCAATTCAGGTTTACCTGCCCAGGCGTGTCCGGGTGCAGAGCTGCTGGATGGGTTGGTAGCCATGAACACTACACTGTAGGCAAGGGGGGGCACTTAGAAACAGGTTGCAAAGGGAGACTTCGGGACAACTCCGGGAGCTCCCAACAGGGGGCTCAGTTTGTGAGGGTCCTGGGAGCAGTGGGGGGGGCACAGTTGGTTGTTGGGGACCTGGGCCACAGAACTCAGGTGCAGAGGATTTTGGTTGTCTGGCCAGCGCATCAAAGGCACTCAAGGCTACACGTGCAGAGGGAGGGAAAACGGGACAGCTGGGCCACTCTCCGTGCTGGCCTCTACCATGCGGACGTCCCTCATTGGTCGTTTTGATGCTGGAGTCTGGATTGGACTACAAACAAGCTTTGGTTGCTGCAAGAGGGTCACTACCCCAGTATTGGTGCAGGGCGACTCCGGTTGCATTTTCCAATTTGTGGGGACACAGATCTGACCTCAGAGCACGGTGATCTCCTCCTGGGCGGATGCTGAATTGGTGGACCCTGTGAACAACAGAACAGTGAACCGGACGCTACAATATGTGCCTGCAGGTAGCTGGCTCCTCCACTTCAAGGCAGATGCTGATGGCTTGGCGAAGTACTGGAGGCCCTCCGAGGCCTTTGGAGAATTCACATCTGCAGGTCAAGTCAGGTTATCGCGACAGGAGCAAGTAGGTAGGAAGGGTTTGGCAATAAAGTCCACCAGCAGCCCACAGTTCTCACTTCTTTGGCCCTTTGTCCTCTTCTTCCTTCAGTCGGATGAATCTGAGTTCCTGGTGTTAGGGGGCCACCTAAATTCTCAATTATGGGGTGTTAAGGGGAGTGTAGAAAGTAGCCAATGGGCTACCTACCCCTGGGATGACTGCACCCCCTATATGATCACTTCCTGTGGGGAGTGGGCATAACCCTGAACCAGAATTCCTAGTTTCACCAGAAACAAGATGGTGAAACCCTTCTTTGACTGTCCACTTCAGGCTGCCCGCCTTTCGGGTGTGTTCTGCCTTTAAGTGTGACACACCTCCTGACAAGCTAATTTTCCCAACTGCTCTGGTGCCAAATGGGGGGCAGGGCAAGGGGTGGAATCTTCCAGGTCTGGGGGAGGATAGGGTCGCATATCAAAGGCGGCAGAAGCTTTGATGCCTCTGGCCATGGTATGCTAATTCACTAGCCATCCTGCTGGAGGAGATGTGAACACCTTCCTCCAAAGCAGGCATTGCTCCTATCCTTTGAGAGTATGAGCGCTCAACCTCCAAGGGGGTCAGAAACACGTCTGTGCTGGCAAGCTGCACACTAGAGGACTGGTAGGTTTTCAGGGGGAACCTCTAAGGTGCCCTCTGGATGCAGTTCATAATAAATCAAACACTAATATCAGTGTTGATTTATTAAGATGAAGTGTTTGATACCAAACACCATTATTTTCCATGAAGCCATTAGGTAGCTGGGGAACTCGATGACCAGTGCCCAGTACATACACTTAAGATGGCTTCCCGGTTTACTTGCAATATCTAGTAATAGGACAAGACATCACAGGGCTATATCTGCTCAAGCATATATGTCCTCGTATGAAACAATGCATCCTGCCTTAGGGCTCTTAAGGCCGGCTTTAGGTGCGACTTGCATAGCATATTTGCAGTGTATGGGCACTGCACAGAGGCAGTGTGCAATGCTGTGTTTTCAGAAGGGCTTGCGCCCTTTCACGCACTCTGCAGTGGCAGTCTGTACGTAGTTGGGGGCACTTTGGGTGGCATAAGAAATGTTTAAGCCCATAAGGACCCTCTTTAGTACCCAGGCCCTGGGTACACTAGGTAGCATTTCCCAGGGACTTAAATGGGTGCTAAAGCCCTTGTCAATTGGGTTACAATCAGCCATTTCTTTTTTAAGGGAAAGAGCACTGGAGCCTGGTTCGCAGGCTTAAGTGCACTATCAGGAGTCGAAAACCCAGCATCCAGCAGTTCAAATGTGGGTAAAAAGTGGGGGGGCATCTCCAAAGTAGTCCGGCTTCCTACAACAACACTGGTGCAAGTTGTCTGAGCCAAGGGCGCTACAAGGTATTTTGAAACTGCCGGCAAGATGTCGCAGTCCATGTCAATAAGGCATGTGTAGAATGAACCAGAATTGAAACAGTACTACTCAACCGAGATACCACACTGGTGGAAGAAAACGTACACTTGCCAGAAGCCTCAACCCACATGAACTTGCCATTCAGAGGAGTTGTGGGGAATTGACTGGGATTCACTTAACTGATAAAGCTTGCCCCAAAAGGCTCTCTGTTTGGTAATAAAAAAAGGATCACCAGGAGTCAGTCTGTGATGCCTGGCCACCTGCCTATTTATAGGTCAGCAAGAACAGAGCTTTGATCAAGTGGCCATCAGGGTATCAGTGAAGACCTTGTTATAAGGGAGCAATGCGTCAGAAGCAGCAGCTGGCCCAGGATGCAAAAGAAAATAAGTTACTTACCTGTAACTGCAGTTATCCGGTATTGGTATCTTTCAAAGATTCACATCCTTGAATCATTCCCTGTTGAAGTGGAAGTCCCACGGTACCATAATAAAGCAGTATGCATCACTATTATAAGCTGTAATGCAATGAAAAAGTCAGTTTAGTAGCCTATTTAGGTCCTTTTATAAAACGGACCAAATTTGAACTATAACCAATTAAGTGACAACACCCTCTATAACACTCCCAACAGAGGCAGGGTCCCGCAGATTTTGAATCACAAGTGTTAATAAATAATCCCAAGCTTTAAGGGGACCCTCTTAGGTGAGGAGGGTGGGTGTGAATCTATGAAAGATACTAATACTGTATAACTGCAGTTACAGGCAACTTATTTTATTGTCCGGTATTGGATCGTTCATAGATTCACATGCTTGAATCAGAATAGCAAGCAATGTTATAGGTAACTTATTTACCCTAAAAGGACGGTGGGTTAAAGCAATATGTGGCTCCTGCCAATCAGGTACCCAGGGCCTGTGTTCCTTCCCTAAAAACTGCATGAAGCCTAACCCCAATTAGCATCTCTGGCCACATGTCAGCCCCTGGTAAATGGTACCCTAGGTACCCAGGGCCTTGTGACCAGAGAAGGCCCCTAAGGGCTGCAGCACTTATTGTACCACCCTTTCAGGCCCTGTACCCTGACACACACACACTGCCTTTGCAGGCTAAGTGTCTTGGTGCAGAACAAAACAGAGTTGACATGGCACACATCCCTGTGTGCCATGCCCACAAACACACTGCCCTGGAATACCTCAGTCACCCCTCTAGCTGGGTGCACTATGCCAGTGGTGTGGGTACAAGGGCATGAGCCCTGTACCCCTACACTACCCAGGTCCATTCCTGGGCACTGTAAGTGCAGTGCTGCCATTAAGAGTATATGGTGCTGGGAGGTCGTCATCACAAACTCCACTGCACCACGATGGCTGCACTGAAGACTGAAAAGTGTGTTATCAAACTTCTCAGCACATTAAACCCACACTGATGCCAGTGTGGGATTTAATGTAAGATGCACGACAGAGGGAAACAGAGTTGCCCGCTGAACCTAACCTACAAACCACGTCCTGCCTGAAGGGCTGCCTAGGCTGCCACACAGCAGACATGTTGCTGGACCCCTGGGTAGAGAGACATCCGCTCTCCTGGGCCTGCAACAATGCACATCCTGGGCGAGGTGCTAGGTCTCCTCCCCCAGGATGGGCAGGGGAAGCTTCAAAGGCATGCCGCCTTTGTGAGCTTCTCCAGGACACTTGCTGTACTCAGCAACTGGCCCCCACCGGTTCTGACCCCCACTCTGGCGGGAAGACTGGCGTGAAACCCCAAGGGAGGAAAGGGGGAGTGCCAGCCTCTGCCAACCCCACCACTCAGGAAGGGGAGGCGAGGTGAAGCTGCTGGAGCAGAGTTTTCTGTTGAAAATCTATTGGGTTTTTAAAGCTCTGGTTTGTCTATTTGTCAATTAATAAAATATTAATTTTTAACTATTAATTATTTGTTTTGTGTAAATGTTCTGACTAATCAATATAAACTAACAGGAGAAAATTATACGTGGGGATGCTTTTGTGTCGTTTATTAATAATGTGCATGTTTTATTAATAAATGTTGCTGAGTGCTGTTTATTTAAAGCACGAAAACGCTTTTTAAATGTCATGTACTAATGCTTTTCTTGTGTTGCAAAGGCTAGATAATTACATACACATAAGGGTATTAGTGGGGTTAACACTGTTTAATCACTATGCTGTGGTAACGTTGTTTTGTCTCTTTTAATTAAGATGGTACATTTTGGCCTAGTGGGAAAATGGCTACCGTTTAAAGCCTACGCTCGAGTGAATGATTTGTGATGAGAAGGCCTTGCTGAACATGGTCGAGAGTCATCTGACCACAGTCTTCGCCTGGTTAAAGTTTTCCGTGAGGACAGCAGTTCTGGGCAAATATCCAGATACATCTGAGCAACCTTGGAGGACAAAGGAGCCATAATGAATGAACTCTGAGATCATAATGCTGGTTCCGAGGAAATGTGAACATGAGAAGATACTTTTTCAAATCTAGTTCCGTGTTCCGTCTTTTTATTTTTGTGATTTTTCTGAGCGGAGATTTTCCAAATGTAGCGATGCTACATCCTTTCCTGCTCGCTTTGCTCAGCGGTTCAGCGGATATCGAAAACATTTTATGTTGCCTTCTATTGTTAGAATTATTATAAATATTGATAGCCTAGAGAGGGTTTTTGCCACTTTGCCACTTCTTCCCAAACCTGCGTTGGTGAGGATTTATGCTGTGAGGACGGCGACTCGGGAGACTTTACTGAGAGACCTGTCCTGACCCATTCTGACATTTAGCTAGAATAGGTAATTATGAGAATAATGATTTATTTTGATTGATTGATTTTCCATCTGAACTAATTTCAGATAAAGAATCATAATTTTAAATACAGTGTTGGTTATTATTTCTTGTCAATTATTGAGTACTCTATTTTGATTATTGTTGATTATTATTAGTTAAATCATGACTCGAGACAGTGTCAATTAGGTCTTATCGACCATGTGTGTAGATGCAGGGTGTTTAGAAGGTTTCTTTCCACAGGTTTAGTACTAATAGTGTAATCTGAGTGCATGTTAGTGAAATGGGCCCAAGCGTATGATGAGTGTATGTGCGTGTATCTGTGAATTTACTTTATCTGTGGAAGTAGGGAGAATTTGTACACCCCAATCTGCACCAATTTCCTGGTAGCAGAATTTGATGGTTATTGATGATTGTCTTGATCTGATTAGATTGCTTGTATATTGGCTTTGATTTATTGATTATTGATTGATGTTGGTATATGTACTAATACTATATGTTGAAGTCGTCATGTTGAGTTTTATGTAGTGCTTCTGGAATTTGGGAGCTGGTAGCAGTTCCGTAGTAGGGCAGAGGGAAGTATATGCTGCTCTCGGGAAAGACGGGATTGTTGGTCCTGTACGTATGCAGGAAAAACGTGTGACAATTGAAGTTACGCGTCACATTGTCTGTGTTCGGAATTAGTGACATTGTTGTGTGTTACTATTAGAAATATTTCTGGTATAAAAGGAGTGTGTATGGTAGCGAAGGTTATTTGTGAAACTCTGGTCTTAAGTCCCAGGGATCCGTAAGGTTCACCGTTAAAGCTTATCGCGGGAGGAGTAATAGGTATTCTCTGAGCTTGTTTGAAGGACTGGGCAGAGGTAAACACTGCTTGGTTAATGTATGTTATAATTCTGTAGTGGGGCAGATTGTTCGCTGTTCTCGGGAAAAGCAGGATTCTGTGTGTATGTACTACATTTTCTTGTATGAATGTGCGTGAATGCTCATATATTTAGTTAATTGTAATACTCTTTGGAGCAGTCCTAGAGGAAACAGTTAATGAATGCATGTTACTGTGTCAACGGGATTCTTGTGAAATAGATTTTTCTTTACTATTCTTTGGTTAGCGAAGCAGACAATGGAAATGTTTATATGTTGTAACTAATAGATTTTGTAGAATCTGACACGAAGTCTACTGAGAAGTTTTGTAAAGGAGGGGTAGACGACTGACAGGAGACAGGTGCAAGAGACTGCAGCGACTGCTGACGTCAAACAGACCGCGCTCTGATTGGATATTAGATCAGAACAGTGCTCGCGCTGAGATTGGTGCGTTGGTGTGAGCCGCGCAAGGATTGGAAAGAGTCACCTTGTATTCTTGCGACGTAGGCGCTCCAGGATTGGTGCGTTAGTGTGAGTCGCGCTGTTATTGGATAAAACATCGTACTATTGAGTTGTATTACGGAAGAGATTAGAAAAGTTTGGTAAAAGCTAAAATGTATTACCAAGAAGAGAAAAAGAAAAAATCTTTGTTCAGAAAGATTAAAAATTGGTTCGACAAGGACAAAGATGTTAAAACGAGAAAAGGTGAATTGTTACCTCCATCGAAAACGCCTGCATCCTTCATGGCTGCGAGATATGGGTATCATACCTGTATATGGTTAGAGAATTGGGTTAGGTATACAAAGGAGGATGGTGTTCTAGCATTTCCAGAACATGGTTCATTTAATCTGGCCGTGTTGAAAAATTTGCGGGAAAAGATGTTATGTCTTGACCCAAGACCAAGGCCGACACAGTTTGAGGCTTTAGTGGAATGGGAAGAGGAAGTACATGAGCGAGAAAAACAGAGGTCTGGGGGAAATTATAGGTACATGTTTGGGAGAAGACATGATCGTGAAACTCATCATGATCGAATGAAGAGATGGCGAAATGCTAGTATGTCAGAGGGATTATACCCTATGAGAACAATTGAAGAGAAGGGTACAGAAAGGGTTCCTGAGGCAGAAGTGAGAAGATATGGAGTTAATGAGTATGAGGATGAAGTCTTGAATGACATGATTTACAAAAGACCACCTCCATATAGACCAGAACCAGAAGAGAGCACACCAGTTGTTTCTCCGATAAGAGATACATTGCGTATCATTGAGACAGAAAATGTGACACCTGAGTTAAGAAGTGGTAATCCTTTCAGGGAAAGAGAGAATAGAAGCGGTGGCGAAAATACGAGAGAATTAGCCAGAACTACATTGGAGTTGACTGAAAAAATTAAAGAGCTGACGAAGAATCTAGACGCTGTTACGGTGCCCGTAACCATAGGTCCGATTATGCCTGTTTTTGATAAGCAGAGGACAGGTGAGAATGGTTTGGTGATTCCATATGTTGGGAATAGATTGACAAGTTTGGCTGGTCCTTCAGGAGATTCAGGAAAAAGGACAGAAAAATCCAGACATGAGACATGTAGTGAAGGATTAGAGATACAATCTAATTCAGGATTGGATGCTGGTGAAGCTAGTTGTTCAGGGATGCCGATTTTAGAACCGCAGAAGAAAGTGGTTCCAGTGAGAAAATCTACTGAAATAACAGCTGAGGATTTGAATGAATGGATGAAAGTTCTTCAAAAGAGGGATAAAGATTCACAGGCAATTGATGTGGCTAGGTTACGTGTAGAATTAGAAGAGCTTGTTGCAGGGACAGTTCCTACAGAAATTCTAAAAAATCATCATGATGGTGAATTGTTATTTATGTGTAAAAATATCACCTGGAGAACTAAGAATACACATGACAGATTAAGAGCAATAGCAAATGACTATGGAGTTGACATTGATAAAGTGAAAGTTTTGCAGAAGTCTTACAGGATGGATTTCACAGACAAAGATATTGAAAATCTGAATGGTGCTGGTAGAACAGGACAGATTAAAGAGATGATCGCTTTATTGCGAAAATGGGGTAATGTTGAGAAGTGGAAGGATAGGTGGTACAAGAAAAGAGAAGAATCAGGGGATAGGACTTATTCAGCATTTCCTGTGAGAGAAAAAGAGAAAGCATCCACTGTTGCTTATCCTATGAGAGAAATACCTGGAGGAGGATATGTACATGTTCCATGAACCAGACAGGATATTTTATCATTTACGAATGATTTCCCTCGACTGAGAGAAAAGCCCGTCGAGTGGTATAGACAGGTAGACAGGTTTGTGAAATTGTCAAAAGTACTGTGGATTGACCTGAATAGTCGGTTTGATATAATTGTTCCAGCAGACTTGTGGGCTGAGTGTAAAATAGTTGTAAGTTGGCCTACTGAGGAATATCCAAGAGATCAGAGAACAGGAGCACCAGATCCAGAGGTAATGAGAAAGTATGAGCAGGTGATCGTATACCTGAAAAATAAAGTACCTCCAAAAGAGACAGACTGGGTTAAAATAGATCGAACACATCAGGAAGCAAAAGAATCGGTTCATGCTTTTTATGAGAGGCTGATACTGGCTTTTAAACAATTCAGTGGGGATGAACACCTGGGTGACAAGGATTTGAGTCATTTTGTATACAGATTTGTATATGGCCTGAGAATTCGTGAGCATACTGTGGACTGGCAGAGTAAGAAAATAGATGAGATTTTGAGACATGCAAAATATTTCAGTGATGAAATTGAAGCAAAACAGAGAAAGCTGAAAGAGAAAGCAATGTGGGCACAAGTGAAAGTTGCGGAAAGACAGGAAGCACAGTTAGTGGAACAGGCGAATAATGCAGGAAATAATCCAGGGAATAGACCTAGATATGCAGGGAAAGGAAAGGGGAATCTTGAGGAAGCCAAAAAAAAGTTCCCATGTCACAACTGTGGCCAACTGGGACATTGGAGATCTGAATGTACCAATCCACCATTAGTGAATAATGAAAGTAAATCATTAAATCAACAGGTGCAGAACAAAGGGAATAATCGACAGCAGCAACAACTTTCTGTTGTGAAACAGCAGAGTCAAGAGCCAAAACCGCCCTTGCCGCAGAATAGAGGATCACAAAAGTATAATAAGGATTCGGGATTCTACAATGATGAGCAGATAAACAAACCAAGGCATTCTAACCAGGTACAGCAGTACTTGTTAAAGAATGAAGGGAGTGAGTCTGAAGGTGATTATTGACGGTGCCGAAGAGAGGAGGAAGAGTGCATACTTGGTGCAACTCTAGAAATAGACCAGGCAGGACCATTTGTGGATGGGAAAATAAATGAAGAAGGTGTTACTTTTTTAGTAGACACAGGTGCAACAAGATCAACTGTCAGGTCAACAGATATTAAAAATCTTCCTCTCTCGGATGAAGCAATCCAAGTAGTTGGTGTAGCCAATACACAAATCAAGACACGTCTTACTGAACCAGTAAGAGTACAAATAGGGAAATTTTCAGACATGCACAGATTTATTGTCTGTGACACTAGTCCAGTGAACCTGTTAGGTAGGGATCTACTTTGTAAGATGAATTGTACAATTTTTTGTACACCGGATGGAATAGCTTTTGAAACACCAGATGAGGATGTTTTGTACCGAGTGACTCTAGAAAATAGAGAGAGTGAGTTAATTGGTGCATATGCTGTGTTTGATCCGGAGGATTTGCCTCAAGAGCTGAGAGACACAGTGAAAAGGACAGTTTGGGATTTTACTGGAGAAGATGTGGGATTAATGAATAATGTAGATCCTGTGAAAATTGCAGTGAAAGAAGGAATTACTTATCCTAACATTCCTCAGTACAAAATGACACCAGAAATAATTGAGGGAATAACTCCTATAATTGAGAAAATGATTCAGCAAGGAGTTTTAAGAGAATTATTGAGTAGTCCGTGTAACTCACCGATAATGGGGCTAAAGAAACCTAATGGGAAGTTCAGGATTGTACAGGATTTGAGAAAAGTTAATCAAATTGTGGTGGCATGTTGTCCTATCGTGCCAAATCCGTCAGTGATTTTGTATCAGATTCCACATGATGCTGAGTGGTACACAGTGATTGATTTGTGTCATGCTTTCTTTTCAATTCCATTGCATCATGACAGCCAGCCGATTTTTGCATTTAGGTTTGGCCAGCGTATTTTAGCATGGTGTCGTATCCCACAGGGGTATACGGAGAGTCCTTTGATATTCAATCAGTTATTGAAAAAGTCATTAGAGAGTTTGATCATGCCTGAAAACTCAGTGCTAGTGCAATATATTGATGACCTACTAGTGGCATCAAAAACACGTGAAGCTTGTGAAGTAGATACCATAGCTTTACTGAATCATCTGGCAGATGGAGGGTTAAAGGTATCTCCAGCTAAATTGCAATTTTGCAAGAAAGAGGTGCATTATCTTGGACACAATATTGAAAAAGGTCTGAGAAAAGTGACTGATGACAGGATCAAAATTATCAGAGAAATGAAAGCCCCAAAGACCCAGAGGGAAGTGAGAATGTTCCTGGGAATGGTGGGTTATTGTCGTCAGTGGATAATTAATTTCTCGTTGATAGCAAAGCCACTGATTAAGCTGACAAAAAGTGAAATGACAGATCCATTGGAACTAGATGGAGAACAAATGGCAGCATTTGAGGAGCTGAAGAGCAGAATGTGTGAAGCCCCTGCTTTGGGTATGCCAGACTATGAGAAAGAGTTTGAATTGTACTGTAGTGAAAGAAATGGATGTGCACTTTCAGTGTTAATTCAGAAACATGGATTACTGAGAAGGCCTATTGCGTACTTCTCATCGACACTTGACCCTTTAGCTGTGGGTTTACCAGGTTGTCTGAAATCTGTGGCTGCAACATGCAGAAGTCTGGAACAGAGTGAGGGAATCATAATGGGATATCCTGTAAGGGTATTCGTACCTCATAATGTGGCAATTCTTTTGACAAGAAGCAGAACTCAATATATGTCACATAGTCAGCTGACTAAATATGAGAAAGTCATTCTGGGAGCATCAAATGTGACTCTGGAGAGATGTGTGAATGTGAATCCAGCGACATTGTCACCGGATATTGAAAATGCGGGTGTGAAGACAGAAGATGATCATAATTGTTTGGATGTGCTGGATTACTGTACAAAACCGAGACCAGACATAAGGGATCTTCCCTTACTTGAGAGTGATCATGTGCTGTTGTAGATGGATCATGCCTGAGGAATGATGAGGGTGTGCTGAGTGCAGCATATGCAGTGTGCAAGGTTTCAGAAGTTATGGAAGCATCATCATTGAAAGGAGTGAAATCTGCACAAGTTGCAGAATTGGTGGCATTGACGAAAGCTTGTGAGATTGGGAAAGATCTGAGAGTGACTGTGATGACTGATAGTCAGTATGGATTTGTGCATGATTTTGGCCAACTTTGGCTACAGAGGAGTTTCTTAACGTCGAGTGGGACTCCAATAAAGAATGCTGAAGTGATTGGGAAATTGCTTGAGGCGATACAGCTGCCTAAAGAATTAGCAGTTGTGAAATGTGCTGCTCATGGACAAGGAGATGATTTTGTGACTGTTGGCAATAGATTTGCTAACGACATTGCACAATATTGTGCTAAGAACAATCACTCGATTAATAGGGAACGAGAAGGAGAAATGTCTTTTTGTTCTGTGATGTTTACTAATGTCCTAGAAACGTGGGATGAAGTGAAACAGTTGCAGGATGAGGCAGGAAAGGAAGAAAAGAAAGACTGGATCAAGGCAGGTTGTGCCCCAAGAGAAACAGACCATGTTTGGGTCTATAGAGATGGCAGACCAGTCATGCCAAATTCCATGCTGTCGACAATGGCAAGGATGTATCATGGTCAGGGACATTTGGGAAGGGATGCGATGATCAGGTCTTTTAAACAGACTTGGTACAATGCAAAGTTCAGGATAATTGCAGAGAGCATCTGTCAGAGATGTTTGATTTGCCAGCAATTTAACACTGGGAAAAAGACAGTGGTGAGTCTGGGAACAATAGGCAGAGAAGGTGGTCCTTTCACTAGAATGCAGGTAGATTTCATTGAAATGCCCCAAGTGAACAGACTGAGGTATGTTCTAGTGGTAGTCTGTTTGTTTTCAAGATGGGTGGAGGCCTATCCGACTAGGAGAAATGATGGAATAACAGTGGCAAAGTTACTGTTAAGAGAGTTGATTCCTAGGTACGGGTTTCCAGTAACGATTGAGTCTGATAGAGGTGGACACTTCTATAATGAGCTCATGAGTTTGATTTGTGAAGCATTGGGCATACAGCAAAAGCTACATTGTGCATACAGGCCAGAGGCTTCTGGTGTTGTTGAGCAGATAAATGGCACAATCAAGAACAGGATTGGTAAGATGTGTTTAGCCACTGGAATGAAATGGCCTGATGTCTTGCCTCTAGTGCTAATGACTATTATATCTACTCCAGATAACTACTGGGTTGAGTCCGCACGAAAATCTTGATGGGACGCGCAATGCCGGGCTCTCGCCATCTTGAAGATGGGGCGCCCTGCCCAATCAGGACTAGGCTACTGCCCCCCCCTCCCACAGGAGGGTGGCAGGATAAGGAGTGTACCCACCCCAGGGAAGGGACTCATTGGTCCCTGCCCTTTACCTACCTGTAACGCCCCAAAATTTAGTATTTAGGGGGCACCCTGAACCTACCTTCCTCAGATCCAGCCTCCCTACAAGAAGGAAAGGATGCTCCTGCGAAAACCCGGCGTCTCCAGTGGTCAGCAACCTCAAAAACCCCGGAGGACCTGACTGCCTTATTACTCTAAAAGACGGACTCCCACGAGCAGTGGTTCTGCTCAAAGCATGTAGCAAGCCCCTGGTGCCAACCAGGAACCACGACTCCTGCACACTCTGCACCCGCCAAACCTGGCCTGTGCTGGAGTGGACAAAGACCACGAGGACGTCGCCCTGGCGACTGACCCAGAATCCAGCACCCACCTCGACGCTCCTGACGACGCCTGCAGCCTCAGAACCAGGGACCCCTCCAACCGCGACCAGCTGAGGGTAATTTCCCGACGCGAAAAGCCACTCCGGCACCCGGCGCCCTGCGGCCGCCTGTGCCCAGCTCCTGGGTGCCTACCTAACCTACAGCTTCCCAACTTACCTCTTGAAGTGGTGGGCGCACCTGAAGAATCTTCGTCCCCGAGCTTGCAGCCTTTGTTCGTTTTGTAGCTTCTCCATTGAAATCCATTCAGTGCCCGATGGCTCAAAAGCACCCTGCACCCAGCCGCCCGAGTGCCCCTGGGAGTGCAAAATCTATCCTAATCTACTTCCCCACTTGCCCTGAGTAAGTGACCAGGAGCCCAGCTCCCACAGCCGCGTGGCCTGCCTGCTAGCAGCCACGAACCAAAGGCCCCCTGTCCGCCATAAGTTAACATTGGGCCTAAAGCTCTCTGCACCCGGCTGCCCCTGTGTCGCTGAGGGTGTAACAATTGTACCTACCTGACCCTGGGAGACCCCTGAGTCTATGCCCAGAACCTTAGCTCTGCCAGTTGATTACTTACCCAAAAGCCGATAATTCACTTTTCCTCCATAGGGTAACATTGACTGGTTTCACTTGGAAATTCTTCTAAGTGTCGAGTTTTGAAACTTTAAAATTTTCACCTAAAATCAGCCGAATAACGAAAACGAAATTACTCACCTGTTATCAGGAGAGATCTCAGTGCTGGATCTTGGTGCCCAGCACTGACCCTGAAAAGTAATTACAACTGTACTTACCGCTAACTTGATTTTCCTCCATCGCATAACATAGCCTGGTTTTTACCTTCTAAGTGTTGATTTTTTAAACAAACAAATATTCCTTAAAAATCGCCTGTGTAACAAAAACGATTTATTTCAACTGTTTACAGGAGATGCACCAGTGCTGAATCCAGGATCCAGCACGGAGTAAGAAAAAGTAACGATAACCCTACTTACCCGCTAAGTGAATTTCCTCCCATAGGATAACATTGGTGATTCTATATTTAAGTGTCAACTTTTGAAATACAATAATATTCCTTAAAAATCATACCTGTAATTAAAAGGTATTTACTTACCCGTTTCCAGGAAATGTCCCAGGACTGAATCTAGGATCCAGTCCTGTGGTTAGAAAAGTAATCCAAAAAGTAATTAATTGCATTTACTAAGAAATTCCCATTGAGCTTAATGTTATAATTGTGTTTGCATTGTGTTGCCTATTGCAACAACTGTAACTACTGTGTTCAAAAGTCTATTGCCTATTGAAAGTATTTAACTAAAGCAGCTCATTCTGAGAAAGTATATTTTGATACCTATTGTTGGTTCTAAAATAAAACTATATTTTTTATATACAAACCATTGGCCTAGAGTTCAGTTATTGAGTGTGTGAGACCATTTGCTGACTGAGTGTGTACAACAAATGCTTTACACTGTCCTCAGAGAGTCAGGGTGCCAGATGACTAGTCGCTCTTTTGCAATTTCAAAGCACAACATCGAATGAGATAGAGCCAAATTTGGTTCAGTGTCAACATAAATTTATCAGTACCAGATCCTCCTCGGGTGCCGGTACCAGCATCGATGTGTAAGGGATCTACGCAATCTTGAAGCTGGAGTGGAAGCCTGCACAGGTGTCAGTATGGGGCCTGAAGCAGTTTCCAAGGGTAAGTCGCCAGTGAGGACGGATCTGCCGATGGTAACTTGACTTGAAGCCCCTGCAGTTCCCGTGCAAAAAAATGACGCGCCAAAGAGAACCGTAAACACAGCAAGGCCTCCTTCATGGCTTCAATCTGCTATGGTGTTGACAATGGTGCAAGAATCTCAGGATGCACCGGGATCAGTTAAAGAATAAGCTACGCAACTGGAGACCTGAAGGGAGAAGGAATCTAAAGAAAAGCCGCAAGGGCATCATGATGTGGTTCAGAGCGGCAAGGTGGGGTTAAGTCTTGCTTTGCTTTTCTATTTTTGCATTTGGACTTCCATTTTGTCGAACCAGGGGACTTTGAGCGAGAAGTTGACCGACTGTGGGAAAAGCCTTGGGAGCAGGGCAGTGTCTGCCCCAGTGACTTGGAGCAGACATACACAGAAGATGTAACAACTTCGTGTTTGGTGATGTATCCTAGGGATTATAACCGCTATTTCATTTTTTGTTGTGCTGCCATTTGCCCAAACACCTCTTTGCAGCACTAAAGAGTTTAGATGTACTTTTGATGGTCCAGCTAAAAGAAGGCTAAACATTTCTGCGACGGGGTATGCCATGAGACATGGGGGTGTTCTGAGTAGCATCATGAGCGGAGAGGGAGACCTTTGTAGGCAGGCTCATATTAAGGTTTCTTTTGAAGCCTGTCAGGCCTGTCTGCTTTCCTCAGGTCTGGAAGTAGAGCATTCCCAGAGATGTGTGACCATTACACACATTAGTTAACTCTATTTGGTTTTCTGAATTAAACTTATCTGTGGGATAATGGTAATGCAATGTCAAATTCTAAGGGTAAAGTGGGACTATATCCATGAGTGGTTTGGAGACTGAGCAGAGCAGTTTGAACGTAATTCTTTGCACCAATAACCATTTCATTTCTTTTACATTCAGGGTGATGGCAGTTGATGGTTTCCCAATTCAATCTGGCTGCTTGGTTTTCTGCATACAGGAGTTATTTTTATGCCTAATTTTGGTGCTGAGGAACTGATTGAGTAGTCTATAGGACTAACTGTTTCACAGCCCTGCTAAGGCCAAAGTGATGTTATTACTGTACATGAAGTTCGATCCTTTTTAACACTAAAAGCTAGTGGGTATTCTTTAGAGCTGCTGAGATGTGATGAACAGATGAGACATCAGCTTCAAACCCTGCACCAAGTTTTTTGCAGCTTGGACAATGACTAGGGCACAGGCTAGTTCATTGCGTTATTTGAATGGAATAGCTCCATCTGAAGTTGATAAGATTGATGCATTTTCTTGTGATATTAGAAAAGCAAATTGTAGGAAAGTGCCCCTTTTTGCACTGGTACCCCCCACTTTATGCCTGACATCTAACGCAATCTGACTTGATGTGCCCTGGGTCTCTGCCAATCAGGCTCCCAGGGCCTGTGTTCTTTCTCGAAACTGTACCTTTGTACCCGCATTTGACACATATCTGGCCACAGGTAAGCACCTATAAAAGGTACCATGCGTACCAAGGGCACTGTGAACAGGGACAGCCTCTAAGGGCTGCAGGGCCTATTGTGCTACCCATAGAGGTTGTGTACCTTAACACCCACACAGTGCCACTGCAGGCTGTGTGTTTTGGTGCAGAGAAAAGAAGAGTCGACATGGAATACATCCCTGTGTGCCCTGCCTGCAACCCACTGCCTGAGACCTAGGTAAGCCACCCTTCTAGCAGAGTGCACTAGCCTCAGGTGAAGGCACAGTGGCATGAGCCCTTTACCCCTACAGTGTTTAAGTCCATTCTTTGACATTGTCAGTGCAGTAAAGCCATAAACAGTATATGGTCTGGGAGTTGGTCATTAAGAACTCCACAGCTAACATATTAGCTTTACTAAAATCTGGGAAGTTTGGTACAAAACTTCTCAGCACATTAAACCCACACTGATGCCAGTGTGCAATTTAATGTAAAATGCCCTCAGAGGGCACCTTAGAGATGCCACCTGAAAAAAGACCAGCCATGGTGTGGTTCATGAATGGCTGCCCGCCATTTGCTACCACCAGACAGGATTCTGGACCCCTGTGTAGAGGGCCTCCGCTCTCTGGGTCCAGAAACAAAGCCCATCCAGGGCAGAGGTGCTATGCCTCCTCCCCCAGGATGGGCTGGATCCACGAGGAGGAAGCTTCAAAGGCCTTTGGGAGCTGTGCCTGCCTTTTGCTGCCCCCAGCGACTGGCTCCCACCTGGTCTGCCCCCCACTTTGGGCGGGAGAATCGTCAGGAAAGCCAAGCTAGGAGAGGTGTGCCCACCTTTGCCAACCCCATCCCTCAGGTGGGTGAGGTGAGGTGAAGCACACATCTCACACCCCTCCATCTTGAAGATGAGTGGACCCAACCAATCATTAAGAGGCTCGTGCCCGCCTCCCACTGGAGGGTGGCACAATAGGGGGGTGTACCCCACCCCAAGGAAGGGATTCATTCATCCCGACCTGCACACCCCTTTTAACACCCCTAAAACTAGTTTTTGGGGGTTGCTCTGAACCTTGCCTCCTCAGATTCAAGGAAGAAAGAAGGAGGACCGAAGAGCCGTGCTGACCCAGAGAGAAAAGCACATCTACTGCTTTGGCACCTGTCCTACTGGCCGGTCCACCACCGACCTGCCTACAGTGAAGAACCCGGCTTGTCCAGCAGCCCCCCCAGAGCCGAGAGGACCTGCCCTGCACTCAGCTTACAGATGGTCTCTCGTGAGCACCGGATTTGCTCAACTAAGACTCTAAGACCAGAATCCAGACTCCAGCGAGTTAGCGATTCTGCACCACTCTGCACCCGACACACATTGCCTGAGTTCAAGTGGCCCAACACCACGAGGAGGTCGCCCCAGCGATCCTGACCTGGGATCTGGTGATCCCTGCCCTCCCTCAAGCTGACACCTGCAGCCTCAACCTGATGGGTCCTCCCAACCGCGACTGGAGCTGGTAAGAAAACCGGACGCCAGAAGACACCCCTGCACCTGACCCCCACAGCCTTGGGTGGCCCATCCGATGGAATCCAAGCATCCCCCAAAAATCCAAATTACCTCTCCAGTCGAGGTTCGCCTTCAGGAAGGCTCCCTGCCCGAGCCTGCAGCAACTTTCCCAAACTGAAAGTCTCCATTGAGACTCACAGGGTCCCCAACGTCACCATGGCACCCTGCAACCGGCCGCCCCAGTGCCACTGGTGGTGCAGCACCTGTGCTGATTGTTGGCCCCTGCAGTGCTGCCCTTAACCCCAGGAGCTTTGCTCCCACACCAGAGTGGCCTGCTCGTAGGTAGCCCCTAAGTGAAGGCCCTCTTAGCCCCATTGGTTAACACTGGGCCCCTGCGCTCTGCAACTAGTCACCCCAGTGCTGCTGGGGGTGCAACTCGAGTGCCTACCTAAGCCTTGGGGAACCTTGGTCCTAACCTCCAAAACTCCCACTTGTAAGACGGTTACTTACCTGGGGAAGGTTGGAAAAACGCGAAGGGGGAACACATTTTTACTCACCTGAGTCCTGCTGGTGCTCCGCGGCGGTTCCTTTGCCATTGCTGCCGTCACTGCATCGCCCCGGCGTGGGCAGACTACATTTCCCAGGCGCCCTAGCGTCCCACACACGTCACCCAAGCGCCCGGAAGCGCTTAAAAGAACGCCGCTCCTTCCGCGTCGCGGGACGCGCGCGGGCGGGCGCCGGACGAAGCCCGGACAAAGGGCGGGCCCTCTACGGCCCTCATCGGCAGGAGGAGGCAGGGGCAGGGCCAGAAATGCTACAGGATTCATCTCCGATATCATTCCTCAAGTAAGCCTAGCCTATATAAGATCTTACGTACTGTTGTTCATGCGTTCTTCCCTAATATTTGTTATATTATAAGCCATGCCTAAAAAACTTGTTGGAGCTCAACAAAACAAGATTAACAATTATCTTGTTCAGACTGTACAGAAGATTAATATGCAAAGGAGGGAGTCATTGGGGCTGAGCCAATCTCCTGATTTGCTTTGTCTGTCCCCACCTAGTCTTGTCACTACTTTGACTGATGAAATTATCACGCAAGATGTTTACAGTGCAGCCACGATTGCTGACATTGCTTCCCAAGTCATACCTGACACTCCGGACAATGTAACCCCGGCTTCTGAGGGCTTGCCCGTTGAGGGCAATGCAGATAACTACAATGATATTGATTCTGATCAAGACACACAGTCTCAGGTCTCTGTTCTCGACCAATCTTCTATAGGTCATGCAGTCAGACCTAAGCGACAATGTACAAAGATTCCTCTAAAGCGGGGTGGTTTACGCTCAGGGACAAAACGGAAGAGGGCTAATACCCCAAAATGCATACAAACGACTCACGCTGAGGATCATCCTATCTGTTCTATTGAAGAAGTCCTTCTCGATAAAATTGCAGATCTTATTGAGACTAAAATCAACATCATTGTTAAACCTCTTATATCCAAGATTGATAAATTGCAAGCAGAGGTTAAGAAGCTGGGTGGTCACAAAAATACAGTTGCAAGTGGCATTGAAAATATAACTACGTTAGTTACTCTTTTGGGCAATAATTCTAGGGGAGTTGTCGCCGGAAGCGATTTGGGTGTTGGAGAAGGAACTGAACTGCTTGGGGAGAACCCATCGCCATCAACCTGGACTGCTATTATTGAGGGCTCTTCGCTACCATGTCCTCCAACAAACCCAACCCCTTCGGCTAATATTCCCCCAGTGCAAACACAAGTACAAGCCCAAACTTTCACCACGGATCCTCTGCAATTTATTGTTGAAGCCACACCTGTGGTTCTAGTCCTCGCAAATGTCCCTCCGCTGGAAAGAGGCACGGTGGAAAGTTCTAATTCACTGTGTAGCAAAGCCCTACATTGGCTAACTAGTAATATGCGGCTAGCTCCAGGGGGACAGCATCATCTAGTAAGTGTAATTAAATCAGCAACTAGGGTTCCCTGGCTGGGAAATCGGCCAAAAAAATGTAAAGGTGACTGTGTGGCTGTGAGCTTTTCAAATCAATACGTTCTTCCCAATATCCTTGCAAACATCTTTCCTCCCCAACGAAGACAAGGCACCGTGGTCCCCCTCACTTTGAAATTCTTTTATGGGGAACAGCGGAAAGTATCCATCCCAAGGACTCCTGCCCCAGGGTGGAATACCAATTGGGATTTTCACTCCAGATGGGGACAAGACTTAAGGAACAACGCACCAGTTCACCGTCATCAACCCTTTATGCTCAACCCTGTTACACAGCCCTTAGAACTGTTTAACCGCTTTGCGCCACTATCTCTTATGGACCAAAATGATTGACTTTTGCCAAGTCAAGCCAATGACGTAGAGGGTCCACACCCTGCTTTTGGTTTGTCAGCTCAGTCCTCTGCAGGCGCTAGGGCCTGCAGAATTATGAGCTGGAACATTGCTGGGCTTAGAACCAAATTTAAAGATAAAATCTGGTTGGACAAAATCAGGAATTATGATATTCTTGCTTTTCAGGAAACTTGGGAAACGCTAGATTGCTTGGCCTTAGACGGCTATTCTCATTTTTTTGTACCTGCAGTCCCCAGTAAAGCAGGAAGAGCAAGGGGTGGGTTGGCTGTATACATTTCACTTGACGTCAAAGGTAAACCTAGACATATTAAGTCTAAATCTAAAAATTGTTTAGTGGTTGAGTTGACTTCATCAAATTGTAACTCTATTTTACTCGTTAATTTTTATAATTCCCCGACCAGTCAATTTCCTAACGAGCACTTGCTATCCCTAGAGGATCTCTTATCCACTCATATTGAGAACAGTTGCTACGGGTACGAGGTGATCCTTATGGGAGATTTTAACATTCATCCTTGCCAGGCAGGTTGTCAGAGGGAAACTGAGAAATTTCTTTCTTATTCCTCCTCTCCGCATTTTGAACACACACCAAGCGGAGAGGTTTTGGAATCGCTCTTGGCTACCCTCAACCTTCATGAATCATGTACCTGCTCAAATGATTTGAGGCTACCGACATATGTGGGTAATGATTCTGGCACAATTATTGATTATATTTTTGTATCTTTAAGAGTTCTACCTGAAATACTTGTTTATAAGGTAGAAACTTCAGTTTTTAGTGATCACAATCCTGTGATTTTAGAGGTTTTAGCTCAAGGAGTCCTGGGAAATAGGAAGATGGACACACTGTGTGCGACAGATCTTCTGCTAAGAGATCAAAACCGGAGGCTCAAATGGGACCAAGTTACCCCAATAATCTTTTTACAGGAAACCATGGCCAAAGTCGCCGGCGAAATTGCCATCTGTCTAGACAATAAAAACCCGAGTGTCACTATGGTCGAGGCCTTTAGTGTTATTTGCCATCAAGTCAACTTAGATTTGACTGTAAAGGCAAAGTTTAATAAACCAAAGGGTCCCAAATGGTTTGACACAAACTGTTCTAAGGCCCATTCAACTCTTCTTAAGGCCCTAAAGCGTAAACCTAGAGACAGAGTGCTGATAGCGTTATTGAGGAAACAATATAACCTAGCTATCAGGAAGAGGAAATCTGAGATAAAAGACAAGGCCTGGAATGATTTGTTACTGCCCGAGATACAGAAAGATAGTGCTAAATTTTGGGCAGTTATAAATCACCCATATTTTGTGGGATTAGATAATCAGAGAGCTGACTGCATTATCCCAGATGAACAGTGGGTGACACATTTTAGCAATATTTATAGTCAAACTTATACCACTACAGAATGCGAAACACCTCTACCAAAACCGTTAACTTACATCTCTCCCTTTACTCAGGAAGAGGTGAAACAAGCAATTAAAGACACACTCTGTAAAAAGGCACCGGGGCCAGATGGGGTCCCTGCAGACTTTTTTAAGAGCGCTCCTGAACTTAGCTAAAAAATTTTAACTAATATTTTTAATGCCACAAGGGAATTTATTTTCCCCCCTAGTTGGGCAAATTCGATCATTGTGCCAATCTTCAAGAAAGGACAGAGGACAGACCCGGCTTGTTATAGGCCAATCTCTCTTATTGACTCGAGTGTTAAAATCCTGGGGAGAGTCCTCTTAAGTAGATTCACCCTGATTTTAGAAAGTAAGGGTATTTTATCTAACGCACAATATGGCTTTAGAGCCAATAGAGGAACCTTAGATCAGTGCCTAAACCTAGAATTAATTTTAAATAAATATGTGGTCGCCAAGGGTGGTTCATTGTACATGGCCTTTATGGACCTCTCCTCAGCTTTTGACCTGGTCAACAGGTCAAGGCTGTGGGGGATCCTTTTGGCCATGGGCCTTGACCCCCCTTTGGTCGATTACTTAGCTGAGCTACATAAGGATCTTATGACTTCAGTTAGAGTCACTAGGGAAGGAAGATGTACTTGTCATTTTAGGTCAGAGAGGGGGGTCAGGCAAGGGTGTATACTTGCCCCCCTCCTCTTCACCCTATATATTAATGACCTTGAGGCAGTAATGTCAACATCACATAGTGATATCTTTTGGAGTTTTTATGTCATCACTGGACATGAAAATTAATACAGAAAAATCACACGTAATGATTGCTGGATCCGCAGGTAGGAAAAAAAAGTCGCTAACATTTTACTGTGCGGGGAAGGAGGTTAAGAGAGTCCCTTCTTTTCCATACCTAGGTGTGACTTTTGATGAAAAGGGTACTTGGGGTCCCCAGCTTTTGGTCAAAAGCAGCGCTGTTGCTAGAGCGGCCGCAGGGCTGCTAGGTTTCGCTAAAAAACTGGGCGTCCGTCCCATGGAAAGCATAATTAAAGTCTATAAAGCAAAATGTTTGTCAGTCGCCCAGTATGGCTCTGTCATCTGGGGATATACTAGCTCTGCCAAAATACAGAACGTAGAAAACAAATTCTTGAGATCTCTGCTTTCTGTTCCCCAATCAACCCCGACCTTTGCATTGCATACAGAGGTAGGCTTGGGCTATATATCTGACACTCTAAAACTAGCCCCAGTGATTGGCTGGTTAAAAACCTGGCTTAACCAGGAGCTTACACTAAATCATATCATTTTAAAAGATTGTTTAGCCCTGGACAGAGCCCTTAATATCCCATGGGTAAGATATGTGAAAACCCAGCTTATTTTAGCAGGCCGCCCGGACCTCTTCTCATCTCCAGATGGAATAACCCATGAAGATCTAAAATCAGTCAAAAATACTCTGACAAATTTATATGGCCTGGAGAGGGAAGCAATAGAGCTAAAAAAAAACATGGTAAGGAAACACTGTATGCTTTCCTCTGTTCCTGGAATGGAACCATATCTTTTTTTGGTAACAAATCCTTACCATCGCTTTCTCTTAACGAGATTTCGCTTTGATTTAATTCATTTTATACTGGGCAATTTTAGAACCTGGACTAGACCTGATGACGCTGAACCATGTGACTGCGATCATTTTTCAACACAGGACACGATGCATTTCATCATGTTTTGCGGTCATTATATTGAGATCAGAAAAAGATATTTGCTCCCTATTTTACGTAATCGGGGCTTTCTTCAGGTAAAACTAGCCCTGTTGTTTTTGCAACTTCTTCCTAACATGAAAGTAGCTTTTTCTGTCGCTAGCTTTCTAGTTGCAGGAGCACGTTTAAATAAGCATCGCACAAGGCACAGGCACTTTATCTTTGAAAAATGAATTTCCTCTTTTTTCACTTTCTTTTTTTTTTAATGAGTTGTGTTTTAACAAACCCTTCTTTTTATCTCTTTTAAATATTTATGTATGTCTTATTGTAAAATTTAGTGTTTTTTGTGATAATTGTTTGCAAAATTTTGTGATCTGATGAAATGGTGATATGTATTTTTGCTCGTTCTTTTATGATTTTCAATAATCGAATAAAGATAATTGACTGACTGACCTGTGAAACCGATAACCATTTTCTGCCCATAGGAACCCAGGTTATGAGATTTTGGGCCTAGAAATTTCCCAAGTGTTGAACTGTTTTGTATGGGGAAAACAGTAAGGAATATGCTACTTACCAGTATGCATCTGTTCTTGGCATGTAGAGCTGCAGAGTCACACACTGAGGATAAGATCGCCATCTGGTGTTGGGCTCGGATGATTGCAGGTTGTTGTTGTCTTCGGAGAAGTCTTTGGTCACGAGGTTGGTGACTCCTCCCCTGGACAACAGTGCGCATGGGCATCCACTCCATCGGCAGATTGTTTTTCGCCATGATGGGAAAAGATGGAGTATATAGAAAAGAAAGAAAGGATGTCCATGTGTAATGTCTAAGTAAGACGGATGCTGGAACAGATACAGGTCCCGGGGAGGCGGGCGGGCGTGTGTGACTCTGCAGCTCTACATGCCAAGAACAGATGCATACTGGTAAGTAGCATATTCCGTTCGAGGCATATGAGCTGCAGATCACACACTGAGGATAGATTATACAGCAGTGCTCCCCTTAGCGGTGGTCGCCTGTATCCGTTGCAGCAGTTTGAAATAAAGTTTTTAGGACAGCCTGGCCCACGGAGGCCTGTTGTTTGGCCTGCACGTCAACACAATAGTGTTTAGTGAAGGTATGCGTGGTAGACCATGTGGCTGCCTTGCAAATGTCTTCTAAGGGAATATTGCCTAAGAAGGCCATAGAAGCCCCTATTTTACGCGTGGAGTGCGCCCTAGGGGGAACTGTGAGTGTACGTTTAGCCTTGAGGTAGCATATTTGGATGCATTTAACTATCCACCTGGCTATTCCTGATTTGGAGATCGGGTTGCCTTTGTGTGGTGGCGCGAAAGCAACAAAGAGTTGTTTTGTCTTTCGAAAAGGTTTTGTTCTGTCGATGTAATAAAGCAATGCTCTTTTAACATCTAAGGTATGTAGGGCCCTTTCAGCTACCGAGTCTGGATTTGGGAAAAAGACCGGTAGTTCTACTGATTGGTTAAGGTGGAAAGGGGAAATCACTTTTGGAAGAAATTTAGGGTTTGTCCTAAGAACCACTTTGTTACGGTGTAGTTGTAAGAAAGGTTCTTCAAGTGTAAGGGCTTGTATTTCACTTACTCTGCGCAGGGAAGTGATTGCGATAAGGAAGGCTACCTTCCATGTTAGGAATTGCAATTCACATTTGTGCATAGGTTCAAATGGGGGGCCCATGAGTCTTGTTAGAACCACATTGAGATTCCACACTGGGGCAGGTGGCAATCTTGGGGGAAGAATCCTTTTGAGACCTTCCATAAACGCTTTGATGGCTGGTACCTTAAAAAGGGACAGGTGTTGCCTATTTTGCAAGTAGGCTGCCAAGGCTGCTAGGTGTAATCGTATAGAGGAATACGCTAGATTGCATCTTTGCAAGTGTAGTAGATAGCAAATGATGTTTTGGATGGAAGCATCCAATGGATGTATGTCATTATTAGCGCAGTAGATGGCAAATCGTTTCCATTTAGCGGCATAACACGCTCTAGTAGTAGGGCGTCTGGCTTCTTTTATGATATTCATACAGTCTGGAGGGAGATTGAGGTAACCGAACTCTAAGACCTCAGGAGCCAGATCGCTAGGTTCAGTGTTTGAGGATCTGGGTGTCTGATTTCTCCATGGTTCTGGGTTAACAGATCCGGGGAGAGGCGTAGCTTTTGATGTGGAACTAAAGATAGTTCCAGAAGTGTGGTGAACCACGGTTGACGTGCCCAAGTGGGAGCCACTAGTATTAGTGTTAGTGACTGTTGTTTCAGTTTGCGTACCACAAATGGAACTAGTGGGAGAGGCGGAAAGGCGTACGCAAATCTGCCTGACCAGTTCATCCATAGGGCATTGCCCTTCGACTGTGGGTGTGGAAACCTGGCGGCGAAGGTTGGGCATTTTGTGTTTTCGGGAGTGGCGAACAGGTCTATGTCTGGTTGTCCCCACTTTTGGAAGAAGGGGAGTAGAACCTTGGGGTGTAGTTCCCATTCGTGGATCTGTTGTGTGTGGCGACTTAGGAGGTCGGCCACTTGGTTGTGGATCCCTGGGAGATGTTCTGCTAACAGGTAGATGTTTTGGGGAATTGCCCATCTCCAGATTTGCTGTGCCAGTTGGGACAGTTGGAGAGAGTGTGTCCCTCCCTGTTTCTGTATATAATACATTGTCGTCATGTTGTCTGTGCGTATGAGGACAGTTTTGTTCTTTAGGTGAATTTGAAAGGATTTTAGTGCTAGGAACACTGCTAAGAGTTCCAGGTGGTTGATGTGGAGCAGTTTTTGTTGACTGGTCCATCTGCCCTGAGTGGTATGGTGAAGGAGGTGGGCTCCCCACCCCGTGAGAGATGCGTCTGTAGTTAGCACAACTTGTGGAAGAGGCTCTAAGAACGGTCTCCCTTTGGACAGGTTGATGGTGTTCCACCATTTCAGTGATCGAAGTGAGCGACTGTCCACCAACACCAGATCGGTAAGTTGTCCGTGAGCTTGGTTCCACTGTTGTGCTAAGCATTCTTGTAAGGGACGCATTTGAAGTCGTGCGTGTGGGACTATGGAGATGCACGACGCCATCATGCCTAGGAGCTGCATGAACACTCTTGCTGGAAGAGATGGATGAGTTTGAAATTGAGAGATGAGATTTTGTATACTGGCTATCCTGGCTGTGCTGGGATAGGCAATGGCTTTGGATGTATCTATGGTTGCTCCTAGATACTGATGTAAGTGGGAAGGTTGTAGGTGGGATTTGGGGTAGTTGATAGTGAATCCCAAATCGTGGAGAGTTTGAATCGTGCGATGAGTGTGGAGAACGCATTTTTGGTATGTATTGGCTTTTATGAGCCAATCGTCCAGATAGGGGAAGACATGGATCTGTTGTCTTCTGAGATGCGCTGCCACGACTGCTAGGCACTTGGTGAACACTCTGGGTGCTGTTGTTACTCCGAATGGGAGAACTGTAAATTGATAGTGTTGCCCATCTACCACAAATCGTAGATATTTTCTGTGAGCGGGATGCATAGGGATGTGAAAGTATGCGTCCTTGAGGTCCAATGTGGCGAGGAAGTCTCCCTGTTGTAAAAGTGGGAGGACTTGTTGGAGAGTGGTCATGTGAAAATGATCCGAATGTATATACTGGTTTAGTAGTCTGAGATCCAGTATGGGCCTTAGTGTTTTGTCCTTTTTGGGAATGAGGAAGTATAGAGAATATACCCCTTTTCCCTGATGTTGAAGGGGGACTGGTTCTATCGCATGTTTTTGTAACAGGGATTGAACTTCTTGTTTGAGGAGAGAGAGATGATGCGAGGACATTGGACGTTGTTTGGGCGGTATGTTTGGGGGGGATTGTATGAGTTCGAGGCAGTAGCCAGACTGGATAATTTGTCTTACCCACCTGTCTGTGGTGATGGAAGTCCAGACAGGCAGGAATTGTTGGAGTCGCCCCCCGACCGGAGTGGAATGGTCTGGGGGGAGTGGTGGCAAGTCACTGTTTGGTGGCTGGTGAGGTGCGGGTGTTGTTGTTGTTGCCCCGCCCTCGACCTTTGTTATTGTTTCCCCTATAACCTCCCCGGAAGTAACCTCTGTTAGGGGATGTTTGTCCAGAATTTTTAAAGGTGGACGTGGTCTCAGTTGATGTGTTTTTGGAGCCTCCTCTATAAAAGGAGCGACGAAAGGAACCCCGGTTTTGATGAGACTGCAGTGCTCCCATAGACTTGGCAGTTTCATTATCCTTTTTCATTTTTTCTAATGCAGTATCCACTGCAGGGCCAAATAGCTGCTCTTGGTTGAAAGGTTGAGCTAGAATTGCGGTTTGAACCTCCGGTTTAAAACCGGAAATACGGAGCCAGGCATGTCGTCTGAGTAAGACGCCAGTATTGACCGCTCTAGAAGCAGTGTCTGCTGCATCTAAGGCGCATTTAATGGAGGCATTAGATATTAATTTGCCTTCTTGGATGAGGTCAGAGGCCTGGGACTTAAAAGGTTCAGGCAGATGTTGCATAAGGTCCTCAAGTTGGTCATAATGCGCTCTATCATACCTGGCTAACAGGGCCTGGGTATTCGCAATACGCCAATGGTTAGCCGCCTGCGCGGCGACCCGTTTGCCCGAGGCTTCTAAAAGCTTAGACTCCTTGTCTGGGGGAGGCGTTTCTCCAGTTGTCTGTGAGTTAGCGCGCTTCCTGGCATTTGATACGACTAGGGAGTCTAAAGGGAGCTGGGCCTTAATGTATGCAGGGTCTTGCGGGGCTGGTCGGTACTTTTTTTCGATGCGTGGGTTGAGAACCCTAGCTCGAACAGGGTCCTTAAAGACTTCAGTAGCATGCTTTATGACCCCTTTGATCATGGGCAGTATGTGAACAGTCTTTTGTGACTGCTCAAAGGTATCAAGGAGGAAGTCCTCTTCAATGGCGTCTGTGTGCATAGTAACGCCGTGGAATGTTGCTGCCCTATTTATAAGTTGGCCGTACCCTAGGTGGTCATCAGGAGGGGAGGGCTTGGAAGGGTAGGTAGTGGGGTCAGGCATGTCAGGTATAGGATAAGACCAGTCATCCATGGGTGCTGGGTCTGGGAACGTAAAAGGGTCGTTTGGGTCAACAGGATCATCAAATAAATCAGGGTCCGCCCCTCCCCCTAAGTCATCATTATCATCCTGTGGAGGAGGTGAATGATAGGGAGATGGTAAAGGTAAAGGTAAAGGTAAAGGAGAATCAGGAGGAGGAGGGGGGGGACGGGTTAGGAGGTAAAACAGGAGAGGAAGGACGAAGTGGTGAAGTAGCACAGTCCTTTTTCCGTATGGGAGCTGGGGGAGGTGTAGTGTCCAGCTTCCGCTTTTTATATGGGATGGCAGTCACATGTCCCGTTTTAGGGTTGATATAGATCCGCTTCTGAGTAGGATCTGGTCGAAAAAGATCATCTGGCTCCGAAGGTGGTGTCTGTGACGTCCGCTTCGGGTCTTTATGAGCTTGTTTCGGCGGGGACGCAGTTTTCGGCTCCGATGATTTTTTCGGTGTCGACTGATTTTTCGGTGTCGACTGATTTTTCGGTGTCGACTGATTTTTCGGTGCCGACTGAGGTTTCGGTGCCGACTGAGGTTTCGGTGCCGACTGAGGTTTCGGTGCCGACTGAGGTTTCGGTGCCGATGGACTTTCAGGCATCGATGTTGAAGAACGTTTCGGTGCCGGTGGAGACTTCGGTGCCGAGGAACGTTTCTGTGCCGAAGGAGATTTCGGTCTTGGAGCCTGTTTCGGTGCCGACAATGGGTGTTTGGGTGCCGAGGGTGTTAAAGGCACAATTAGGTGAGGTTTGCTCGAGCCCGAGCCACCCACAGGCTTAGTTGTCTTCGGAGCCGGGCCCGAGGGCGGGGCTTCTGAAGAGGATTTCCGGTCGCGACTGGGCCCAACTGGCGGAGTCTTGACCAATGCTTTTTTGGATGGGGCAGGGGCAGGGGGGATGGTACTCACACGCTGCCCTGGAGTGATGAGGTCATCGGAATCGTCGGCTTCGGACACGATCTCGAGATCTTCGGTGTCGTCTTCGGGAACATGTTGAGCAAAGATGTCCTCCGGTTCTGGAGCTGGTTTGGCCATAATATGGCGTCGAGCTCTTCGGTCCCGGAGGGTCTTCTTCGAACGGAAAGCGGAACAAGCTGGACAGGTGGACTCGTTGTGTTCCGGCGACAGGCAGAGGTTGCAAACCTCGTGGTGGTCACTGTGGGGGAACTTCGCTCCACACTGGGGGCATTTTTTGAAGGGTGTCCTGTCCATCAGCCGCTTCCGGAACCGGTCCGAGTTGATGTCGACGTCGATGAAATGAAGATTAAAGAGTTAAATTGATTGTTGGAAGTTTTCTGCTGGAGCGGAAAAAAGTTCATCCGAACCCAATGGCGGAAAAAAACAATCTGCCGATGGAGTGGATGCCCATGCGCACTGTTGTCCAGGGGAGGAGTCACCAACCTCGTGACCAAAGACTTCTCCGAAGACAACAACAACCTGCAATCATCCGAGCCCAACACCAGATGGCGATCTTATCCTCAGTGTGTGACTCTGCAGCTCATATGCCTCGAACCTATAATTCAAGGCAAGAAAAGTCTTACTTACCGTGTATTATGAGATCCTTAAACATGGTATCTAGGTATACCACCCCGAGTATTCAAAGTAATCTAAAAGTAACTTAAAAGTATTCCAAAAGTAATTGTGTGATATAAACTGCTTTTTGAATCAATACCAAACTGTAACTATTGCAAATTTAACTATGACTGCATTTCCTTGTGAAACCTTGCATTTGAGAGTATATTTTACTTACCGGTGCCAAGTCCTGCTTACTTCTACAAATAAAACAGACGTATACCTTTTTATATTTACCAAATTGGTCTGTATTCAGTCTGTGAGTGTGTGCCATTAGTCTTGATTTAGTGAATACAATAAATGCCTAACACACTCTCTGGATAAGCGTAACTGCTTGCCTACAATATCGCACAGAGAGCTGTTAGTACTTACCTAATTTAGTCTCTGCTATACTTCTGGGGACTCCCTGGACTCTGTGCACACTATACCTTACATTGGTATAGTATATACAGAGCCAGCTTCATACACTAATGGAAACTGTAGTCAAAAAAAGTAACAGTCTTGCATGCCATTTTTTCACTAAGAGTGCTTGAAGTTTGCCGATGGTTGCACTGCCATATGAATACACCTTTAAAAATAATTTAATAAAGCTTTCGGAAAAAGATGTTCAGATGGATTGACATTTGCAAATGGACCTTACCGACAATACATCTTCATCAAACTATGTCTGAGGAGGAATACTGCTAATTCTATGATGAAATCTAAAATTCTTTTATGAAGCACATACAATGAAAACAAAGAGTACTCTAATATAACCTGTTTTAATGAAAAGAAAAATGCATTTCAAGCACCATCACAAACACTAGCACTAAAAATAAACCTTAAATTAAATGTAACCCTGAGGTAAAACCTAAATACGATTACCCGATCACCTTAAGCCCTGTGTGATTATGTCACATTGTATCCGCCAAATAAAAAACAAAAAATTCTTTTCAACACTAAATATATTTGTTATGATAACCCAAAAACATTTTCTTTTAGAACTATTTAGGTTCATAAAGTTCGTTTTTTTCCTTCAGAACAACATTTCTTCATACGTTTTATCACGGACCCCAAGCACATATTGCTAGTTAGTTAGAATATATAGCTCAATATTTGAAATGCTGACATCAAGTCACAATTTTGGATCTGGACACGTCAAGCATCAATCCTGCTCAGACGTGGCTCACAATCTAATTTTATATAAATAAATGCCGTACTTTAATTAATTCAGGATCATGATACACTATTAGAGGTGTGGATGCACCCAGAGTCTGAATGGATCTTAATTGTGCATTCCTCATAGGTCCATGCATGACCAGGTTAGCAGCAAAAGGATTGACCTAGGATTACAAGTAATATTGCCATGCCATGTTAGAGAGCTTTACATGAACCAGAGGCCTATAGAACACTCCAATCTTAATTATTTATTAGTATTTATAGCACTTCTACCTAATCAGATGGTAACTGCGACTTTTAACACTATACTGAGATAGTCGGGGCATTGGCCAAGTCTATACCTACTTCACAGTTTCTCCAGACACTCTTCAATCTCCGACTCTTCTCTAGTGACTTCACAACCTTCACAGAATTAATGATGAGGTTGCTGGTAGCTAATGCTAATATAACAAGTTCAACACCACTCCAGAAGATATTTTGGATTTTCATTGTTGTACAGTTTGAAGACCCTACTCCTCCCTTAGTCCCTCTACCTCTGGATTATTGTTTACAAACAGTCCTTTTTCCTGCTTCAAGAAGAGTTAGTGTGTAATAGTAAGGTACTGCCATCAAGATTCTGATCCGGATTCTTCATCTGGCCCACCTTAGATGATTTCTACCATTGGGAAGACATTTATTTACTCCATCTTGCTCTACTACTCTGGATAAGGAAGCTTGGCCCATGAAGCCTGTAGGGAAGAGGTATGTGATTTCTGCCTCTGTTCTTGAACATTCCAGTGCCATAAATCTTTTTTAGATTAATATGATAATTACTTTTTTAGGATTATATAATAGTTAGATTTATATGATAGTTCTTCAGCAATGGATGCTTTTAGATCTACAATATTATAATAATTCCCAGCTGCATTGCTGGACCTCAGAAACACCTACATTTGAGAATCCCAGTTCTTTAGTTAAAATTATTTTTCGCTTTCCACTTTTTTAGAAACCTTGGTAGCAAATGGCAAATTAGGGACAAAGGTGATGAAAACAAAACACAGCACTCTCTTATGTACTGGGTTCTACTAAAGATAAAAACATTAAAGAAAATAGGATTATTCCTGTAGCCCTGAAGTATCTGGCTAATGGGTTGCAAGTATCTGATTCTCTTCAGCCAAAGTGGTCATGTAGACTAGATCATCTGCCCTGAATGAGCAAGAGCGTACACAAGGAGTCTAAGTACTAAGTACCTGTAGTCTGTGAAGCCGAATCTTCCTCCATACTGTATAGACCTCCTTTAGTAAGCTAGCGGGTCTTCAACAAATGATTCGGACGAATTCAGATTTTGGACATTCTGCCTATTATCTCAGCAAGAATGTAGATTCTACTGTGCCAGGAAGGGACATCCTTCAATTAATTTCCTTATGTTAAGGTGCCTATACTAGCTGTTACCTCTGAAGAAAAAAAATACCTTTAAGGCAGATTTTTCATCATTCCTGTGAATAGTGATTTGTTAGAAGTTCTCGGCATGGTGCTTTATAAATTGATAGCTTACCCATTTTGACCCAATACATAAACAATGCATAAGCATTTCTGCATCATCAGCATCATTCTGGTCCCTCCCACCGTTTCCGGGAAAACTAGTCGACAGAGGCAGGCGTCAGCACCAACCTGCTTGCCGTCGAGGAGGACAACAATAGCACCACTGATACTGAACACAACACTCATGTACCTTCATATACTTAGAGGCGCCACCAGATTCCTTTCTCACCATTCACTGTACACTTTCAAGATCACAAACAAGACCACAATGCAGCCCCTTTCTTGTAATTGCTACCAAAAAGCTACCTTCAGGCAGTAAGAAAAGTCAGTGAACTCTAAACTCTATCCTCAATAAAACCATATGAGAAAGCATCCTTCCATTTAACTAAAAGTTATCTCAGATTTTCATTTCAAACAAACTACTTCACTCCCAGCATTTTTCACTAATTCTTCTTCCAAAGAAGAAAGGATCTCTGATTCCTTAGATGTCAGACGAGTTCTTAAATTTTATGTGGACAGAACTAAATATATTAATGAAACAAGTAACTTGTTAATACATTTTGGACCTCTGAGGACTGGTATGACTTCCTCTAAACAAACAACAGCTAATCATGTATTTGTCTTATTACTCTTTGTTATCAAATGGCTAACAAGGCTCTTCCTGGTAAACCTAGAGCTCACTCTACACATAGTAAAGCAGCATCTGTTACCAAGACAAAAAAAATTCCAATAACAGAAATATGTAAAGCAGATACACGGAAATATGGTCGTACAATGTTCAAGCATTGTTTGGACGAGGGCTCAAGAGCCGACTATTAGCTCATGTAACAATGCAGACGGAAATGTTACTAACTTGTAATCCTCTCGTTCGGCATAGCAGATATCCTCACTGAAGTCATAAAGAACCCTCTCTCCTCCCCGGTTGTCAATACAAATGTTATCTTTCTCAGTCTGTACTAATCTCATATCACCATTCAAAAATAACTTTGGCTATGGAGCAAACAGGCAGTACAGGCATGCTGGGAAGGGAAGCTGCTGGCTCCTTAAATAACTGCTTCTGCACTCTTGACCCAATCGGCACCTTTTCCTTAATGTTTTCTAATTGTATGTAGGCAATTGGTTATTTATACCAGAGAACTACATTGCATTCAGTCAAGTGCTGCCATGTTGTCCTATTTTATTAAATAATGCCTTTTATGGTTCAGAAAAATTCAGTTAAAACTGGCCTGTCTTGCTATTACTGGAGGTACTACTAACTATGGACAATGAAGTGCCTAACTCCATCTAAAGATTTACTTTGATTATTTTAAGAGGAAGTGTTCTGGGTCCCCGCAAATGCATGGAACTATTCTATATTTAAGAATAACGGTGAAGATCCTACGATTCAGGACTTGGAGTTACCACGGATGTACTCGAGTATAGGGGAACAGCTGGGAAGGGTCAGAGAATACAACATTCGTTCTGGATCTGGTATGGCTCTACCCTAGTTCACTGCATTACTAGTACAAAGAAACTGACGGCAGTTCATCATTCTCGTGTACACTAGAAAGAAAGTCAAAGTTTATTGTTGCGACAGCCACAAGCAAAATGGAAGACTTTGAAAATAAAACATTTTTATTTTATAAAAGTTAGCAGTTAGGAAGTGAGGAGGGACTACAACTCTTCCATGTACGTAAAGAATAAAAGATAAAGAACTGCAAGTGAAAGTGAGACTAGGTTCCACATCAATGCAAACCTTATTTAGGAGTGCTTTATCACCTAAACTGGCATTGGCCACCACTTAGGTTTGTCAAAATCATGGCTGCTCTGGTAAACGGCATATGGCCACAAAAGTAAAAACTATTATGTTGAAAACCTTACCAATAACTAGCATGCTAAACATCAAACCGTGTATGGTTCAAAAACTGAAAAAAGAGCTGTGTGTATTTTACAATCACAAATACTACTGCTTAGCTGCTTCTTAAAATGTGTTAATACACTAATATGAACTCTGAAAACGTCAGAAAAATCAGAATTCACCTCATAAAACGAGATACGGAACTGACTTAGGTTTGTATTCAAATACTCAAAACTTAAAACACTGAAAAACATTAAACTCTTTAAATGTAATGTAAGTATCAGTAAGTGAATTAGTAAACACTTGAAGGCAATGCTCTCACAGGAGCCCTTGACACTTGTTATATTTCTTGGGGTCCCTAAAAACAGGTACAGTCTTTATATAACGGAAGCGATGCATGGACACCTTAGAACGTCCCTCAACGGGAAGGTGGTTCACAAGTCAAGGAGATGACACCCTGGCAGACCAAAATAGAGCCGGGGGTAGGCAGGTCAGCATGTGGCCACGTATCGCCACCACAATAAGAGTAGAACACTCCTTCTCAAGTCCACTAATTGAGTGAAGGTATTGGAAAAAGAGTTTCCAGGTAGGGAGTGCAGGAGTAGAGGTTAAAGATGGTTTAACTGTTTTATTCTTTCTTGTCACAAATCTCTATTAACACGTTTCTGGTGCTTGCTCAAAGCCAAATGCATTATGTACCTGTACTACTGTAAAAGTAAAATCTGAAGTTGGGATTTCAGTTTCCAGAGAAGCATCAAATCTGGTTGTATGACGGAACCACGCATGTGATTATATCGCATGCCATAACAATGTAGTCTTTACTACGACTGCGTCTTTACCACGCATACCTTTACAACAAATGTCATTCTACAGGCATGATTGGTAAAGATCAAACCCCAGCCCAACCAACCCGAGCTCTAAAACCCGGCTTACAACCCTGCAAACCACCAAGCCATAAAAACTACCCCGACCCCCCACCCTGAGCCCTAAAACCCGGCCCCCAGCACTAAACGATCCCGACCCCAGCCCACCTGCCCGAGCCCTAAAACCAACTCCCAGCCCTAAAAGCTTCCCCTTCCCCCGAGCCCTAAGACCTGGCCCCCAGCCCTAAAAACAACCCCAGACCCCAGCCCTGTGTCCTAAAAACACCCCTTCAACACTAAAAACTACCCCGAACTCCCCCCCCACCGCCCTAAAATCTGTCCCAAGCCCTACTTACCAACCTTGCTGTTCCCCCACGCAATCTCTCTTCCCATCTGCTCTGAATCTAGAGTACGGACTGCCTTTACCACGCAAATCTGTGGTAAAGGCAAGCGTGGTAACGGAACGTGTGGTTCTGCTCACATTGTAAATGCTGTATCCCTAGGCGCCATAAAATGAGCCAACACTTCATTTCCAGTGAAGTTTTAAGATACAGTTTGTGACTACAAACCGCCCCATAATGCGCCAATGAAAGCAAAAAATTATAGAAAAAAATATTCAGAACTGGAGTGCCATTTGTGAGTACAAGGAAAAAATCTGTCAGAGCAAGTATCCATTACAAAGACTCATTTAATTGAACAAACATTTAACTATGTAGAAACAAAGTTCGAAAATGTATATCAGAACAAATGTGGTCTTCAAAAGCTACTTCATCTGTATTCACATCACCCAAAATACTTTCAATAGGTCATTATTACAGAAGTCAGCTAGTTTTAATTTCCTTTCTAAAGATTGTATGCGCAATTGTTCAAGTTTGAAACCTAAGGTGCACAGCGAACAAAATTTTAAATCATTAAAATAGGGCTCACAAAGAGATGCATTACAATTAACTGATCAAAAAGCTAAAACTGTTTGACACAAAACTTCTTACCAGTTGTCAGATAAGGAGCACAAAAAGCCTTGCATTCTTTCCAGTACTGTTTTGTAAACTGGGGTGTCATAAAGGTCCAGCAGAGGTTGTGGTAAGCCTGAGATGGAAAGAAAACTGTTATTTTTTGGCAAAGCTTGCTTTCAATAATTAGTTAGTGCCTAGCTTCTTTGTTACTAGACTTGTTACTAGACTTCATGACCTGACATGTCGAAGATTCACCAGAGACAAAAATTTAAACAAGCACGACAACAAGACCAGCAGAAATTAATTTAAGCATATTTAAACTTGCCTTTGCAACTAGTGGATCGGTATTTTAGTGGTCTTGATAAAAGATCAATTAAAGCCTTTGCATGGCATTTTACGAAGGACTAATTAGTACCCATGTGATTCTTGTACTCTTAAATTGTGCTTTCTTCTCCTTCACAATTTTGTTGTGTCAGGCAAAGCAGGATACATTTTCTCCAAAAGAAGATGCAACTTTAAACTTTTCTGGTACATATGATTAAAGAGCTGCATTTATGCAGGGAGGAGTACAAGAATCAACATGGAAGTAATTGTTTGCCATTTTGGTTCTTTAACCATTCACACTGTCTTAGGAGGGAAATGATTTACTTACCTGTAACTTCGGTTCTCCAGAATTGGTATTTTTCATAGATTCACACTGAGAGAGGATTATTAGTTGAAGTGAACGGTAGTCTTCTTCAAGTAATACGGGCACTATTCATCACTGGGTTCATTTAGGTCTCGATTTAAACCTGAACTCAACCCTTGGTAGCTGAAGCACAGAGCTTCACTTAGGAGAAATGTGTAAAACGTTTATCAGCACCAAGTAGAAAATAACACACACAAAAAACTAACTCCACACAGCAAATTTTGATGAACAGACAAATTGACAAACCATGGATGTAGGAAACCGGAGAAATTATTTTTAGAAGTTTAAAAGGATAGACTGGGTCAAAGTGAGGGTGGACCGGAAAGGAGTGCAGGTCTGATACAGAAATCAAGCTGGTCCCAGTCGAGAGTTTCACCATCTCACTTCATTACTGAAATGTAAGTTGAAAATCCTCAGCGGGGCAAGTCATCAGGTGTTGCCAAGATAGGTTCCATGAGGCCCGACATTCGTCAAATGAAGTCCTGATGAAGCCATTGACTTTTGGCAGGAACACTCAGAGCTGGAGGAACTCTAAATTCGTCTCCCAGCATGGTCTCTCACCAGCCAGAAACTTTTGACATCCGCACACGGTGAAGATTTCTATTTTCTATTTTCAGACTTCATCACCTTTTTGACCCGCTCGGATCCCTCCTGTGGGGCACGGCTGCAAGCTGTAGCTGAATAGGGCTCTATGAGGACAGAGTACCTCCTCCGAGATGTCCAACTGAAACGGATTTGCTGCTGCGGAAAAGCTCTTTGCGGAAGCAACCTGAATCTTTGGCACAGCGGTAAAACACCCGTCAGATTGACTTGGTAGGTTGGTACTAGTGTTCTTTCAATTCGCCAAGCAAAAATTCATGAAAAAGTCCCAGCTGTTAGAGTTAGGCAGGATGAGTACACTGACACTTATTCAAGGGCCCTAGGATTTTAGGGACACCACTTGGGGGTAAAGGACTCGCTCCAGGAGAAGCCACAAGAAGGGTCCAGGGTAGGTCCAGTTGGAACGGGTCAGCTTATCTCTTCAGGAATTTGAGCTTCTTGTAGCTTCTGTGTACCTGTAGCATAATAGGCCAGCCAACTGACTCTTGCAAATCATCTTCTTAGTCCTGGGTACAAGTGAGAGCAGATCCAGCGCTTGGGGTCCCTCCACACGTTCAACAGCAGTGCAGTCCTCCTGTCTTCCACAGGCCGAGATGTATTCTGAAGAGGGTACTGGATGCCACTTTAATGCCCATTGCCAGCATGTGAGTGACAGAACACCTGTCCACTCCCTAGCCAATGGGGAAAATGTTCCCAGGGGTGCACCTACCCAGTTTTGTAGCACTTCCTGTCTGTTTTACTGTAGTGCCCCTCTCTACCGTCAACCAATATGGCAGATCCTTTCTTCCCTGGTGCAGCCTCCATGTGCCTACCCATAGATGTGGCTAGTAAAATGGACAAACCCTATCTTGTGGTCACTGAAAACTAGTTCGGGGCAGCCCTTCTCCCAGTGGGATTGGTGCCCAACTTGCTAGCATGACAATGAAGGGTGAAGGACTAGGAGTGTGAGTGACAGAGTAAGCCCCTTTTGCCCTTCAATTCAGTTCCACTGTAGACCCCAGATGACCATTCTGTCAGGGGGAAAGCATTTAGCACTACCAAGCCTTATGTCCACTGTCTGTTAATGGCTCTCCTGGGAAAAGATGTGTATTGCTCCCAGTCAGGTGTCACTGAACACTGGCAGGAAGGCAAATTCGGCTTAGGCAGGAAACTGCCAACTTTGTAAATTTGACATTTTAAAAATAGTAAATTCAATCCAACTTGACCATTAGATTGGATTTTAAATTACTATGAATTTTAATCATTTAATCATGGGTCTAGCTATTCCCAAACTTATGTTTTATAATGTACCTCAGGAGTTTGCAAGGGAGAGCCAGCATTGACACAGTAAAATCCACTTTGGAGATTTTTCACTGCCATGGCATGTAAAACTTAAGCACACATGATCAACTTTTAAAATACCATGCGGCCTGCTTGATGGGCATTTATAGCTATCTTGGGGGTGACCAATATGTATTTAAAAGAGGAAGGTTTAGGCCTGGCAAAAGGTTTATTTTATCAGGTTGACTTTGCAGTTTAAAAGCTGCACATGATTGTATCAGCACTTTAGTTGTGGCACATTAGGTGCTAGAGTCCACTAGTGACATTTAACTATCAGACCTGTGGGTAACTGGGGTATCGTATATTAGGAGCTAATAGTTAAATATATTGTGCCCATTAGGGTTGTTCGCCATTCAACATGTTTGTAGGGGGTCAGAGCACATGCACTGCAACCTGATTAGAAGGGTCCAAGTGTACAGAGACCAACACCATCAATCCAAACAAATGGGTTGGGCATGCGAAGAGAGATATTTCCTTACACACATGCTTGAATCATTTCCAGTCATCCAGCTGGGAACCCTTGGTACTCCGCAAAACAGCTTGCAATACACTCCATTGCAAAGTACATGGAGTACACACAACCAATCCACCCCTTTCTGTGATCCAAAATGTAGCCAATGAGAGAGCAGCACTCTCATCCCTTCCCAGACAGAGACTTCAAATGCTAGATTTTCTAGTTTGCAACAGTAAAGACAAAGACATACGAAGAGCCTGATAAGAGAGGCAGAGGGAGGGTCTCAGATGAATCTATAAACTAAAGCTGGAGAACCAAAGCTACAGGACAGTAACTAGTCTTCTCCAGCACTCGATCTTCCATAAATTCAAATGCCTGAATCTAGGTGAACAGATCAGTATACAAAAAAAACAGAATGAGGTCCACCTTATAAAAGCAGGTTTCAGAGCACTGCTCTTCCTACTGACGCTCCCTTTCTGTACAGTGATATTTTGAGAATATATGAATCGTTCTCCAGGTTTCTGCATCACAAATGCCCTATAGAGATACTCCAGCTAAGTGAGAAGTTGTGACAGCCATATTCCAAGTCGAGTGAGCTCTAACCGTGCCAGTGAGAGGTGTGGTCATAAGCCTGTGGGCCATTGAGGTACAAACTACAAATCATTTGACCAAAGTCTGCTTTATTACGGGTTCACCCTTACAGGGGAAACCACAGGCTAAAAACAGCTAATGACCCGACGTAACTCCTTTTTTTTTTAAAGGTAGAATTAAAGGCATCTTTTGAACTCCAGAGTATGTGGAGCTATTTCAGGTTTTATTGTAGGTTTTGTAGATGTAGATAAGGATAATGTTACTTACCCAGTGAGCATCTGCTCTTGGTATATAGAGCTGTGATTCACATGCTTTGTATACTCCTGCCATCTAGTGTTGGGTGCGGATGTTTGCAGGTTGTTTCTGTTCAAAGTCTTTCAAGTCACGAGGTAGGTGACTCCTCCTTTCGGCGACAGTGCGCATAGGCAGTGACTCGATTGTTATCCCTCAGAGGGTGAGAATGGAGTTAGTAAAGGTAGAATAGAGAGATCTATGCCTATGTATGTAAAGTTAGAAAACTGCAACAGATATAGGTACCAGGGAAGGCAGGTGGGTGCATGTGAATCTACAGCTCTACAAGCCAAGAACAGATGCGTACTGGGTAAGTAACATTATCCGTTTGAGGCATGTGAACTGTAGATCACATGCTTTGCATAGACTATACAGCAGTAAACTCCCAAAGTGGTGGCTAACCTGTAGCTGTTGCAGTTGTTTGAAAAAGTGTTTCAAGTACTGCCTGGCTGACATTAGCTTGTTGCCTCGCTAACACATCTACACTATAGTGTTTGTTGAATGTGTGTGGTGTAGACCATGTTGCTACCTTACAGATGTCAGCTAGGGGAATATTCCCCGAGGCGGCCATAGTAGCCTCTATTTTGCAGGTGGAATGCGTTCTAGGGGGTATTGTCAAGGATCTTTTCGCATTCACATAACATGTTTGGATACATTTTATGATCCATCTTGCAATGCCCGATTTAGATATGGGATTGCTTTTGTCTGGTGGCGAAAAAGCAACAAAGCTGTTTTGTTTTACGAAAATGTTTTGTTCTTTCCACATAATATAGTAGAGCTCTTCTAACATCTAGTGTGTGTAGAACTCGTTCCGTTACAGAATAAGTTTGAGGAAAGAACACAGGTAACTCAACTGATTGATTGATGTGAAAAGCAGGAACCACTTTAGGGAGAAATTTGGGATTGGTTCAAAGAACCACTTTATCTTTGTGAAGCTGAAAGAAAGGCTCTTGTATAGTTGGTGCCTGGAGTTCACCAACTCTCCTTAAGGAAGTGATTGCAATAAGAAAAACAACCTTCCACGAGAGAAACTGTAGTTGACACTTGTTCATTGGTTTAAAAGGTGGACCCATAAGCCTCATAAGCACTATGTTAAAGTTCCATACTGGTGCAGGTGGAGCTCTTGGTGGTATTACTCTTTTTAGTCCTTCCATAAAGGCTTTAATCACTGGTACTCTGAATAGAGATAAGTGTTATCTGTTTTGTAAATATGCAGCTACTGCTGCTAAATGCAATCAAATGGATTTGTAGGCTCTGAGGTTGAGATGCAGCTTTTGGTGTAGAACTACTAAGAGCTCTAACAGGGTGCTGAACCAAGGTTGAGTGCCCATGTGGGAGCTATGAGAAGGAATTTGAGAGATGATGGTCAGAGCTTCCGAACTACTAACAGAATGAGTGAGAGGCGGAAAAGCATAGGCAAATATCCCTGACCAGTTGATCCATAGGGCATTGCCTTTGGAGAGCAGGTATGGGAACCTAGAGGCGAAGCTTGGGCATTTTGCGTTTTGAGCTGTGGCGAACAGGTCTATGCGAGGAAATCCCCATTACTTAAAGTAGGGAAGAAGAATCTGGGGGCGAAGTTCCCACTCGTAGATTTGCTCTCTGTCTGCTGAGAAGGTCTGCAGTTTGATTGTTTACTCCTGGAAGATGTTCTGCTAGGAGATACATTTTGTGATGTATGGTCTATTTCCAAATGGCTTGTGCAAGGCGTGACAGTTGGAGTGTGCATCCCCCTGTTTTTGTAAATAGATCATAGCTATCATGTGGTCTGTGCAGGCTAGGACAATTTTGCCTATTATGTGAGTTTGAAAGGCTTTGAGCCCTAACACTGCTAGTAGGTCAAGGTGATTTATATGGAGGTTCTTGTACTTTAAACTCCATAATCCTTGGATTGTGTAACTTTGTAGGTGAGCACCCCAACCAGTGAGCGATACGTCTGCTGTTAGCACCGTCTGTGGAACAGGGTCGAGAAAGGGCCGCCCTTTCAACACATTTTGTGGGTTCCACCACTGCAGAGCGCGATGGGTGCAGCCATCTACCAACACTAGATCGTTCAACTGACCCTGCGACTTGTTCCACTGACTTGCTAAGCATTCTTGAAGGGAACGCATGTGAAGTCTTGCGTGGGGAAAAATTATAATGCAAGACGTCATCATTCCTAGCAGTTGCATGAATACTTTTGCTGGCAATGATTGTTGGGCTGAAATTGAGTGAGAAGGGACTGAATACTGTGAATCCTGGCTGTATTGGGAGAGGCTAGAGTTTTCTGAGCGACTATCGTGGCTCCCAGGTAAGTTTGTGTGTTGGAAGGCTGTAGATGAGACTTCAACACATTTACTGTAAACCCTAGTTGGTGAAGTAAGTGAATAGTGGTTTGAGTGTGTTGGAGACCCATTTGGTAAGTGCTGGCTTTGATGAGCCAATCGTCCAGGTACGGGAAGACATGGATGTTGCCTTCTCAGATGTGCTGCAACTACTGCCAGACAGTAGGTAAATACCCTGGGAGCAGTGGTGACACCAAACGGTAGTACTTTGAATTGGTAATGATGGCCCGCGATGAGCGGAATGAATTGGAATGTGGAAATATGCATCTTAAGTCTAGAGTAGACATAAAATCGCCCTGCTGTTGAAGTGGGAGCACTTGAAGTGTCACCAAGTGGAAATGCTCTGAAAGTATTTAGAGGTTTAGTTCTCTGAGGTCTAGAATAGGTCTCAAGGAGCCGTCCTTTTTAGGCATGAGAAAGTATAGGGAGTACACGCCTGACCCTTGATGTTGGAACAGCACAGGTTCTACGGCTCCTTTGGACAGGAGAGATTAGACCTCTTGCTGAAGTAGATGTAAATGTTCTGGTGACATTTTGTGAGAACATGGTGGAATGTTTGGAGGATTGTTGGTAAGCTCCAGGCAATAACAATGTTGGATAATTCCTAACACCCATTTGTCTGTGGTGATAGAGTGCCAAATGGGGAGGAATTGTAGAAGACATCTCCCGACAGGTGTTAAATGATTGGGGGAAGTGTAGGCAAGTCACTGCTTGTTGGGGGAGGGGGAATTACATGGTGTGGAACCCCTGCATCAACCTTTGTTGTTGCTGCCCCTGTATCCTCCTCTAAAGAAGCTCCTTGTAGAGGAAGATCGATTGTTGCCTTTGTAGGAGGCAGCAGTATTATCTGACGACATGGTTTTCGACCCTCCACGGTAGGAGCAACAAAAGAAGCCCCGATTAGAGGGAGACTGCAGAGCTCCCATAGACTTGGCTACTTCTGTGTCTTTTTTTATTTTTTCTTATGACTTCGGGCCTGAAGAGTTATTTCATTGTCAAAAGGAGTATTAAAAATAGAATGTTGTACTTGGGTTTGAAGCCAGAAATCCGCAACCATGCATGTCTCCTTAACACACTAGTGTTGATTTCTCTAGCTGCGGTGTCTGCAGCATCTAAAGCTCATCTAATTGAGGAATTGGATAGGAGCTTCCCTTCCTGGACTAAATCCTGGGATTTTGCCTAGTGCTCATCTGGGAGGTGTTGTAGCAATTGCTCTATTTCGTCCCAGTGTGCTCTATCATATCTGGCTAGCAGGGCCTGGGTGTTGGCAATGCACCAGTGATTTGCTGCTTGAGCGGCTACTTGTTTACCGGAGGCGTCCAATAGTTTTGACTATGTCAGAAGGGAGAGCCTCCCCTGTAGTATGTGAATTGGCCCCTTTACGGGCATTGGAGACCACCAAGGAGTCAAGTGGTAACTGTCCTTCAATAAAGACTGGATCTGAGGAAGCAGGCTTATATTTTTCATCAATTCTGGGGGTGAGAATGCAAGCAAGCACAGGATCTTTAAGATATCATCGCCATGTCTCATCATACCTTTAAGCATAGGCAAAGTGTGGCTAGCCCTTTGTGTGCTACTAAGCGTTTCAAATAGGAAATCTACCTTTACAGATTCCTTATGTAATTGTACCCTATGATATTCCGCAGCTCTAGCCAATAATTCTAGATATCCTATATTGTCGTAAGGAGGAGAGGGCTTTGAAGGGTAAAGATCTGGGTCGGTATCTGTAGGTGAATCCTTATTATAATCCTTCCAGAGGGTCTATTGGTAAAATATTTCGGCTCAGTGCCCGACTTTGGCCGACTCGATCCAGAGCTGGAAGGCTTAGTGACCTGTTTCGGTGCCGAGCCGGAGGGCGGGGCATCAGAAACATCTTCTCGGTGCTGACCGTGGCCCAAAGGCAGGGGTGAGACCAAAGCCTTTTCTTTCGTCTGAATAGGAGTTTGGGTCAAGGGCCGTTCTGTACTCACGGGACGTTGACCTTGTGGCAAGCCTTCTTCCATCTCAGAGTCCGATTCTGGAATGAAGGCAAGTTCTTCTTGTTCTTCCTCGGCCCCTTGTGCGTCGAATTCGTGCTCGGATCCTTCACCGAAGATGTGCGGTGTGTATTCGACGTTTTGACTCTGCATTTCACGACGTCGAGCTTGATGATCACAGAGCGTTTTCATCAATCAGAACGATCTGCATGCGTCACAGTCCTGTTCGTTGTGCTCCGGAGACTAGCACAACTTGCACTCTTCGTGCGAGTCGATGAGCAGATACTTAGCGTGGCACCGAGGGAAGAATTTGAATGGAGTCCGTTCTATCGACTGCGAAGTGGACTGACGCGTTTAGGCCGGACGGCCTTTCCAAAGATCTTCGATCAAAGTAGAGTTTTCCTCGATGGATACGATACGCAGAGAAGTGGGATACACGTTCGACAATACTGACACGGGTAGAGTGGATTGCGCACCGAAGAAACGGTATCGAAGCGCAGCAATACACGCCCGAACCTGATGACGGAAAAAAATAATCCAACAATGGAGTCTGCGCCCATGCACACCATCATCGAAAGGAGGAGTCACCTACCTCATGACTGGAAAGACTTTTTCGAACAAAAACAACTTGCAAACATCCGGACCAACACTAGATGTCAGGAGAATGCAAAGTATGTGATCTACAGGTCACATGCCTCGAACAAAATTTTGGGATTCAGATGGAATGAAATGGCAACCTTAGGAATTTGGTCTGTAGCGATGAAGAGCACCTTAAGTTCACCAAGTGTTCCAGAGTCCTTGTTAGTGCTGCCAACTCCACAGCCGGACACCTTGGCTTTCAGAGGAAAAGGCCTGAAGACTACTTTCCGAATTCTTTGATTATTCTTGAAGCATGAAGACAGACGGTCTCCCTGTCCCTCTCAGATATCTTAAAATTTACAACAAAGGACTGACTGACATAAAAGTGAGACTAGATCCAGCCAATCTGAGTAGATCACGACAAATCTGAAGCAGTTTATTTCCAGAAGATTTTGATTTTCTTTCTTCGCCGAAAGAATTCATCTTCCATTTCACAGCATACATCTTAATAGTGGAAGGTGCCCTAGCTGCTTGAAGTACTTGTTTAACCTCTTCAGGTAAATTCCGATGACCAAATTCAAGTACTAATGAGCCAAGTAATCAAATGCAGGAACTGAGAATTGGAGTGAAAGATGTGTCACTTGTTCGTGGACAGATGTTTGAATTTTATCAAAGACTTTGTAAACACATTCCACAGCTGTGAACCTATGTTGCCTCGGCCAGGCAGGAACTACTAAGATCGCTGTGCGGTTCTGCCTCTTGATCTGGCAGTGAGCTCTTGGTATTACGAGAACTGGAGGGAATACGTAAGTGAATTTCCCCTTTCGATACAGTGCTACAGATTTGCCCTTGCATCCGGGGCTGAACCACCTGCTCACAGACAGGGGGCAATTCTTATTCTAATCCATTGCAAGCATGTCCCAAAGTTGTTTTCCCCTTCGGTGGGATATTAAATGTAGTCTAGCACTCATTCGTAAAAAGTCAAACACATTTCTGCTGAGAATCCACCAATTTGTTCAGCAACACAGGGACGTTTTTCACGCCAAGTTCTGCAGATAGTTCTAAGTTTCATGAAATCCCATATCGATAGTTTTTCGGCTTCAAGCAGCAATACAAGAGACTTCATATCTCTCTGCTCCTGAAAGTAGTACTCAATGGTAGTGTTGTCTGTTCACACCATGACTTGGGAGTCATTTACCTTTGGGAGGAATGCTGCTGAAGATAGTCAGACTGTCCTGAGCCTAAACAGAACAACTCCCTTCTCCAAAACAGTCATTCCTCCTACAGGGTTGGAAGGGTCCTATCCCTCTCTCAGAAGGTAGGCTGGCTTTTAGGCACTTCCAGTCAGGTATACAGCTCTTCCAGCAACAGGTAGACTCGGGTACCAGCTTGAGTGTTGCACATTGCCCTTTTTGCAGGGTTATCCCTAAACATTTTGCCTTCTTCGCCCTAATTTTTCTGAACTGTTTTGTTGGCTTTAGGACTCTGGGCACTTTACCACCAATAGCCAGTGCTACAGTGCATATGCGCTCTGTCTAAATTCTACTGGTGATTGGTTTATCAGGATTGGCATATTTGATTTGCTACTAAGTCCCTGGCAAAGTGCACCAGATTTGTCCAGTGCCTGTAAATCAAATGCTACTAGTGGACCCGCAGCACTGATTGTGCCATCCACATGAGTAGCCCAGCAAACATGTCTCAGACCTGCCACTGCAGTGTATGTGTGTGCAGTTTTAAACTGCCATTTCAACCTGGCAAGTGCAACCCCTTGCCAGGCCCAAACATTCCCTTTTATTACATGCAAGTCACCCCTAAGATACGCCTAAGGCAGCCCCATTGGCAGGGTGCAGTATGTTTAAAAGGTAGCACATGTACTGGTGTGCTTTACATGTCCTAATAGCGAAATACTGCTAATTTCATTTTTCACTAATGCAAGGACTATCTTTCCCATAGGGTAACATGCAGATTGCCTTGAAATATCTTGCCTCCTTTTAAGAAGTCCCAGAGCCAAAGACTTTACCTACCGGTGCCTGGACTCTTCTGTGGCACCGCCCGGAGTACAATGCAGCTCCTGCTTTGCGGTTGAAGAATCAAAGCATTGCCATCTTCAAGGCTGTAAAATCAGCGCTTTGCCAACACAGTGCGTCTAGATTTTCGGCACATCGTACTTCGACACTGTCTCTTCATTAATGTTGCCCAACAAAAAGGAACAGAGGACGCATGTCCAGAGATCGACGCATCACCTTTTCTGGGAGTAAGGAACTGATATCTCCCAGGGGAGTAAGGAACCAATGCATCGCTTTGTTTTTCAGGCTCCTCACCTCCCCTGCATTTGTTTGTCTTTGAATTGTGATGCATAGCAGGTACTTCGTGCTAAAAGCTACACATCCATAGATTTTTATGGACTACATTTGCTTAAACCTTTGAAAAGGGATATCTCTACTTCTGTATGTTGGCTTTTTGTTGTTTTGGTCTTGACATATTCAGATAAATATTGGCTATTTTTCTAAATTGGTGTGAACTCCTTTTGTAGTGTTTCCACTGTGTTAGTGTGTATGTACAAATGCTTAACACATTGCCTCTGAGATAAGCCTGACTGCTCATGCCAAGCTACCAAGGGGGTGAGCAGGTTTTATCTTAGCTCTGTGATCCCCTTATCCTGGCTAGAGTGAGGGTACCTACTTGGACAGGGTGCAAACCACTGCCAACTAGAGACCCCATTTCTAATAGAGCAGTTCTCCAAGCAGTCTGCGGAGCACTCCATTCCTCAGTCACAGAGAACTTGGAACTTGAACAACAAGTGGGATAGCGCGGTCCTACTTTTATACATTAACAGTAGACCGGATATGCGTTTCCATCATCTGCACTTTCAGAACAGGTTTAGGGCACTTCTCCTTTCATGTGCCCTTTCCAGGCTGCTCTCCAGACACAGCTTTTGTGTGGACTTCCTCTGCAGCCTGAAGCAACAACAAACATGCATTGGAAATGCAATAGATCTCGCATTTGTTTGAGTTAGAACTGCTGGCATTGTAAATGGTAATGTTTTTACATCTACTTCACAGGAGTCGAAATTACCAGGTAACTACTAGGTGTTTGGTGTTATCCTATCTCCCCAGCTTCACGATGTAGCTGGAAAGGCAATGATGAAACAACATTTTAAATCTACACAAACTATAGGTGGATACCTACTGTGTGTATATTCCTTACTTATCCCTGCATATTAACATTACTACATACCTAAGAATATACGCCAGTTTTAATAGAGCAAATGGACAAACTGACAATTCTCTCATCATTTACAGTAATGAACTAGCCGGGCAGCAGGCAATAAAGGAGGTACATTAGGACCATTCCTCCTTGACATACATCCACACACCATAAACACACATACACAACAACAACCAATAAAGTTTTGGTGATTGTTTGGGCCACACAATGTACACCATGTACACAAAGCATCTAAAGATGAGTGAGGAACATCAAAGAGGAAATGAAACCAAGAAACAGTTTTCCTGGTCAAATCTAGAGTGCTTAGAAAGGAATATGCTACTTACCAGTATGCATCTGTTCTTGGCATGTACAGCTGCAGAGTCACACACTTAGGATAGTAGATCGCCATCTGGTGTTGGGCTTGGATGCTTGCAGGTTGTTGGTGTCTTCGGAAGAAGTCTTTGGTCACAAGATAGGCGACTCCTCCCTTGGACGACAGTGTGCATGGGCATCAATTCCATCGTGAGATTGTTTTTCGCCATGATGGGAAATTATGGAGTTTGTAGAAAAGAGAGAGATGTCCATGTGTGTTGTCTAAGTAAGACAATGCTGGAACAGATACAGGTCCCGGGGAGGTGGGTGGGCGTGTGTGACTCTGCAGCTCTACATGCCAAGAACAGATGCATACTGGTAAGTAGCATATTCTGTTCAAGACATATGAGCTGCAGATCACACACTTAGGATAGACTATATAGCAGTATCTCCCCTAGCGGTGGTCACCTGTATCGGGTGCAGCAGTTTGAAACAAAGTTTTAAGGACAGCCTGACCCACAGAAGCTTGTTGCTTTGCTTGTACATCAACACAATAGTGTTTGGTAAAGGTGTGTGTTGTAGACCATGTGGCTGCCTTACAAATATCTTCTAAGGGAATGTTTCCTAAGAATGCCATGGAAGCCCCTATTTTGCGTGTGGAATGCGCTCTAGGGGGAACGGTTAGCGTGCGTTTAGCCTTGTGGTAGCTTATTGGATACATTTAACTATCCACCTAGCTATCCCAGATTTGGAAATGGGGTTGCCTTTATGTGGTGGAGAGAAAGCGACAAACAATTATTTTGCGGAATGATTTGGTTCTGTCGATGTAGTAAAGAAGGGCTCTTTTAACGTCTAGGGTATGAAGAGCTCTTTCAGCTACCGAGTTTGGATTTGGGAATAATACTGGTAACTCTATTGATTGGTTAAGATGGAACGGAGATATGACTTTTGGAAGGAACTTCGGATTTGTTCTAAGAACCACTTTGTTACGGTGTAATTGTAAGAATGGTTCTTGTATGGTTAAAGCCTGGATCTCACTTACCCTTCTGAGGGATGTGATAGCGATAAGGAAAGCCACTTTCCATGTGAGGAACTGTAGTTCGCATTTATGCAGAGGTTCAAATGGGGGTCCCATGAGCCTTGTAAGAACAATGTTTAGATTCCACACTGGAGAGGGTGGTAATCTGGGAGGAATAATTATTTTTAGTCCTTCCATGAAGGCTTTGATCGCAGGTACTCTAAAGAGTGACAAGTGTCTATTTTGTAAGTAGGCTGCTAATGCTGCTCGGTGGAGACGTATGGATGAGTATGCCAAATTACATCTTTGCAAGTGCAGTAAGTAGCAAATGATATCCTGGATGGATGCATACAGTGGGTTTATGTGATTGTTAGTGCAGTAAATGGCAAATCTTTTCCATTTCGCAGCGTAGCAGGCTCTAGTGGTAGGTCTTCTGGCTTCTCTTATAATATTCATGCAGTCTGGTGGTAGGTTGAGATAACCGAACTCTAGGACTTCAGTAGCCAGATTGCCAGGTTCAGTTGACCTGGATCTGGGTGTCTGATTTCTCCATGGTTCCGGGTTAATAAGGACGGGGAGAGATGCAGTTTTTGGTGTGGCACTAGCGAGAGTTCCAGTAGTGTTGGGAACCACGGTTGGCGTGCCCATGTGGGAGCTACTAAGATCAGTTTGAGAGACTGTTGCCTGAGCTTGCGTACCACTAATGGAATGAGTGGGAGAGGCAGAAAACCGTACGCAAATTTGCCTGACCAGTTCATCCATATTGCATTACCCTTTGACTCCGGGTGGGGAAACCTGGCGGCGAAGGTTGGGCATTTTGCGTTTGTGTGTGGCGAACAGATCTATGTCTGGTTGGCCCCATTGTTGGAAAAAGGGTATTAGGACTTGGGGATGTAGTTCCCATTCGTGGATTTGTTGAGTCTGTCAACTTAACAGATCGACAATCTGATTGTGAACCCCTGGAAGGTGTTCTGCAAGTAGGTATATTTTCTGGGGAATGGCCCATCTCCAAATGTTCTGTGCGAGCTGGGACAGCTGGAGAGAATGTGTGCCCCCTTGTTTTTGTACATGGCTGTCCTGTTGTCTGTCCGGATGAGGACAGTTTTGTTTTGGAGATGTAGTTGGAATGATTTTAGTGCTAGGAACACTGCTAGCAGTTCCAGGTAATTGATATGAAGCATTTTTTGTTGAGTGGTCCATTTGCCCTGAGTGGTGTGGCCGAGGAGATTGGCTCCCCATCCTGTGAGGGATGCGTCTGTTGTCAGCACTATCTGTGGAAGAGGCTCTAGGAACGGCCGCCCTTTTGAGAGGTTTGTTATGTTCCACCATTTGCGAGAGCGATTTGTGCGGCTGTCCACCAACACCAGATCCGTAAGTTGTCCGTGAGCCTGGTTCCACTGAACTGCTAGACATTCTTGCAAGGGGCGCATTTGAAGTCTGGCATAAGGCACAATGAAGATGCAGGACTCCATCATGCCTTTGAGTTGCATGAACACTCTTGCTGGAAGAGTGTTGGATTTGGAATTTTGCGATAAGAGCTTGTATATTGGCTATCCTGGCTGGATTGGGATATGCTAGGGCTGTGGAGGTGTTTATGGTGGCTCCTAGATACTGATGTATGTGAGCATGTTGGAGGTGAGATTTGGGATAGTTTATTGTGAATCCCAAGTTGTGTAAGATTTGGATGGTTTGGTTAGTGTGTAGAACACACTTGTTGAATGACTTGGCTTTTATTAGCCAGTCGTCTAGATACGGGAAGACATGGATTTGTTGCCGTCTGAGATGTGCTGCTACTACTGCTAGACATTTTGTGAATACTCTGGGTACGGTTGTTATCCCGAATGGAAGGACTGTAAACTGGTAGTGTTGTCCGTCCACCACAAACCTTAAATACTTCCTGTGGGCAGGATGTATGGGAATGTGGAAGTAGGCGTCCTTGAGATCTAGTGTGGTAAGGAAATCGCCTTGTTGCAGTAGTGGGAGCACCTGTTGAAGCGTGATCATATGGAAATGATCTGAGTTGATATACAGATTTAGTGGTCTGAGGTCGAGTATTGGTCTTAGAGTCCCATCCTTTTTGGGGATTAGGAAGTACAGTGAGTATACCCCTGTACCCTGATGTTCTAAGGGAACTGGTTCTATTGTGTGTTTTTGAAGCAATGAGAGAACCTCTTGCTTGAGGAATGTAAGATAGTCCGGTGACATGGAACGCTGTTTGGGTAGTATGTGGGGGAGTGGGGGGGGGGGGGGGGGGGTTGATGTGAGTTCCAGGGCAGTAACCATACTGGATAATTTGTTTGACCCACTTGTCTGTTGTAATGGAGTTCCAGACATGTAGGTACTGTGATAGTCTTCCCCCGACTGGAGTGGAATGGTCTGGGGGGAGTGGAGGAAAGTCACTGTTTTGTGGCAGGAAGGTGCGAGTGTTATTACCTCGTCCTCACCCCTTGTTGTTTCCTCTGTTTCCTCTGTATCCGCCTCTAAAATATCCTCTACTGGGGGATGTGTGTGTGGCGGTTTTGAATGTAGAGGAGGCTCCTCCATAGAAGGAGCGCTGAAAGGAGCCACGTAGTTGGGGAGACTGTAATGCTGCCATGGACTTAGCCGTCTGTGTCCTTTTTCATTTTTTCAAGGGCAGCGTCTACTGCTCGCCCAAAGAGCTGGTCCTGATTGAATGGCTGACTAAGTATAGTAGTTTGTACTTCTGGCTTAAAGCCTGAAATGCGTAGCCATGCATGTCGTCGAAGGCGCACACTTGTGTTAATTGCTCTAGTGGCGGTGTCTGCGGCGTCAAGTGCAGATTTAATTGCTGCATTTAAGATGAGCTTTCCCTCTAGAATGAGGTCATTTGCCTGGGCTTTATATTGGTCTGGCAGATGTTGTAAGAGAGTCTTTAATTGGTCCTAATAGGCCCTGTCATAGCGTGCTAGTAGGGCTTGGGTGTTGGCAATACGCCAGTGATTAGCGGCTTGTGCTGCTACTCTTTTGCCAGAGGCTTCCAATAGTTTGGATTCTTTGTCTTGGGGTGGTGTATCTCCTATGGTTTGGGAGTTGGCGCGTTTCTGAGCATTGGAAACGACCAAAGAATCCAAAGGGAGTTGCCCTTTGATGTAATTAGGATCTTCAGGGGCAGGCCTATATTTCTTTTCGATCCGTGGGTTGAGAACCCTGGCACGAACGGGGTCTTTAAAGACTTCGGGGGCGTGTTTTAGGACTCCTTTAATCATGGGCAGACTTTGTACAGACTTTTGAGACTGTTCGAAAGTGTCTAATAGGAAGTCTTCCTCTGGTGCATCTGAGTGCATTGTGACGCCGTGGTATATTGCTGCTCTATTTAATAACTGGCCAACCCCAGGTGATCGTCAGGAGGCGATGGTTTTGAGGGATATGGCTGAGGGTCAGGCATGTCTGGTAAAGGGAATGCTCAATCATCCAGTGGTGAGGTGTCTGGATCCGTGAACGGATCATTAGGATCACCCCCACCCCCTAGGTCATCATCATCATCCTGTGGTGGTGGTGTATGTGATGGAGAGGGTATAGGTAAGGGTGGTGTAGGCAGAGGGGGTGGGATAGGAGGCAGTATAGGAGAGGAAGGGGGGATAGGGGATGTTGAAGAGTCCTTCCTGTTTACAGGAACTGGGGCAGGTGGTGTGTCCAGTTTCCGTTTTTTACATGGCACCGCGGTGACATGTCCAGTCTTGGGGTTGGCATAAATCTTTTTCTGCCTTGGGTCGATTCGATCTGGATGAAAAAGTTCTGGTTCTTCAGGAACAGTCTTTGGTACCGATTTTTTCGGTTCCGATCGAGGTTTTGGTTGATCGGTAGCTTGTTTGGCTTTAGGATGCGTATGAGAGTCCTTAGCCGATGGTTTCGGTACCGATGATGGTTTAGGTGCCGATGTGGTTTTCGGAGCCAAAGGTGTATCTGTGGGCTTGGGAACCTTCGGTGCCGGTGTGTCTATCGGCCTGTGTGTTTTCAGGGTCGAGGGCTTTGGAGCCGATTTTGGTGTCCAGTGGTCTTTTGTCTTCGGTGCCGGTTGGACAATGACATGCGGTTTGCTCGGTCCCGAGCTACCGGAAGGCTTATGTTTCTTCGGAGCCGAGCCCGGAGGCGGGGCTTCTGAAGGATGTTTCCGGTCTCGACTGGGGCCAGCAGGCAAAGTCTTGACCAATGCCTTTGATTTTGGTGGGGATGGGGCAGGGGCAGTAGTACTCACACGTTGCCCAGGAGTGATGGGGTCTTCCGAGTCGTCTGCTTCGGAAATTATTTGTAGATCTTCGGAATCTTCCGGGACATCGGGGCCTTCATCAAAGATGACATCTGGTTCCGGAGCTGGTCTCTGTGCCATGATGTGGTTTCGAGCCCTTCGATCCGGAATGGTCTTTTTGGATCGAAAGGATGCGCAGGCTGGACAGCTGGACTCGTTGTGCTCCGGTGATAGGCGCAGGTTGCAGACTTTGTGGTGGTCACTGTGCGGAAATTTTGCTCCACACTGGGGGCATTTTTTGAACGGCGTCCTTTCCATGAGCCGTAGGCCTCACGGCGTGGATAGGCCCAGCAGCCCGCGTCGATGTCCGGAATCGAGCCGATGTAATCGATTTCGAGAATGAAGGTGCTTCGATGTTTTGTGTGAAGTTTTTTGCTTCGAAAAGCTTGGAATTGATATTTCCAACCGGAGCGGAAAAGTTGCATCCGCACCCAATGGCGGAAAAAAACAATCTAACGATGGAGTTGATGCCCATGCGCACTGTCGTCCAAGGAAGGAGTCACCTATCTCGTGACCAAAGACTTCTTCCGAAGACAACAACCACCTGCAAGCATCTGAGCCCAACACCAGATGGAGATCTACTATCCTAAGTGTGTGATCTGCAGCTCATATACCTCGAACATAGGATTTAAAACACGTTCGTTGATGTAAAGCGTCTACTCTAGCACAATCACTTTCCCCGGTTTATTACAAAGATTAACTTGTGAGAGAGGTGCATGGTAACTTCTAGAAGCAGTCTTAGGAATAAGCAGCAACCACGCTGCTCTTATCCGGAGAAAGTGGCTCAGGCATGAATGAGTCAGACTTCCTTAATGAATATTCAGAGGTGCATTATGTTCTCCCACCAACAGTTCAACAGATGTTGAGTACAGTCAGAAGAAGCATGTCCTGCGTGGAAGAATCACAGCTTGCACAGCCGTGCTCTGCAGTAACCCCAGACCCGCCCGAGGTGGAGAATAGTGGAAGCTGTACTGCATGATTAAAGTTTGCGTAAGGGCACATGCACGACCTCCATATAGCAGCTCCAAGCGCAATTTAGCAGGAAACACTGGTGAAGGAGCTGGGCAGTGGAATACATCTCTCTGGCAAGATTTCTTTCAATCCTTGCTAGAAATGGAAGCGCGAGCTGCACACAATTATCTCTAGTAACAAGACACGGGGCGCCATATAAATGTAAAAAAAAATAAACGATTTGGTTGAGCTGCGCGGCACGCGAGTGCATACAACTCCATTGTGAAAGTGAAAGTGCACATAGCGCGCTGCAAATATACGAAAAAAGCACTGGCAAAGCCAGCTCATTGCGCCCTTTAAATATAGCAAGTAATAGTTTATTGTCCGGTCAATTAAAACCTTTACAATTTCTCTGTAAAAGCAAATGGCAAAAATAACAGCAGCAAAGTTCATAATTTAAAACTTCTCAATAATATCATTTCATAAAACATCCGTGCCTTTTATTTACATCTTTAGTGCAAATGTCCGCAATTGTGTCTATTACAGTACATTGATTAGAGGTTTTTTCGTTCTATATCTTCACCGATTTTTTGATTGAGCAATTTTTAAGGGAAAAAAGATTCTAAAAGATTAAAACTTTTAATAAAACACATGCACAATTTGTTAAGAGATGTGATTATACGATAGACCAGTTGCTTTCTGACTGCGGTAGAAGTAGGTAGCAGTTAACAGTCATGCTGGGGCCTTTTAGATATGTTAACTGACCCTTTAGCTTCTGCTTTTTCCTGATGCTAAACAGCATTGGCACAAAAACTGAAATGCTCGCTGCAGTGTGATAAATTATTCTTATTTGTCTTGACACTGTGGCAAACACCCATCTTGGAGTTGTAATTTAAAAACACTAGAAAGGGTGCACAAAAATGCATTATAAAGGAAGATGCGTGTGTAGCAGATTGCATCATGGGGGAACAATATCTCTGAACAGAGAGGTGTGGGAGCAACAAAGTAGCTGGCAGTGACGGGGACATTTAGGAGGAAAAAACCAATAAAAACATGCAGGACATGGAGCAGTGGAGAAATGAGTTCCCTGGAAATCATGGGGAAGAGCTACACGGAGAGCATGGGGAAGATTTGTTGAGTAAAGCAGCAGACGGAGCAGAGAACATGAAAACACGTGCCCCCGTGGAGCGCTGAAAGAAAAATATAATAAGCCTTCCCTGTTAAAGTGAAGTAGGTCTTGGAGTTAAACTGTCTCAGCACTCTGAATGCGAGACTACTCTGTACCCATGTATGGTTTTCCTGGGGAGATCTTCCAGGCTCGACGTACCAAACATTCACCGGCTCCAGGGCTGTCACCAAAGCAGCAGGAGCGACTAGTCTACGTCACACCCCATCCCCTTCTACACATGCCACTCCTAGAAACAGCCCCTCTCTTTAAACTAACACAAATCTCAACTTGTAATTCCTGTCTCGTAATCTGTGAAGTAGGCGGCCAGGTGACCGAAGTAAACACAACAGCTTTCTTTTGTTCCGCCCTCATCAAACTACACTTCTCACAACGCAACGGGCACTGCTATATTTAACCGGGACAGAGAGATGCAGCTAACTGTGAGGGCTGCAATGAGGTTCGGGAGGAGTTTAGAACGTGCTGGTCTTTTCTCCTAGTCAGAATGGTGATATTTTGCTCTCGTGTACAGGTACCCATCGCGTTCTGCAGCACTTAAAATTCATAATAACATTTGCAAAAGCGCCTCATGCAGCGCTTTCACTGTAATGGCGGCTCATGTAAACAAAGGAGCACGGCCGACATTAATGTGAAAGCGCAGCATGGGGCGCTTACACAAACTAAAGTTAAAAGAAAACAAGCGCAATCAGGAAAGTGAAAGCGACCGCGCTGGAATAATTAGTAACCTGATCCTAGAATGCAGCTGGCACACTGCGCGCCGCTGTTCGCTCCTGAGACCCATAGGCCATGGGAGTGAACGAACACCAAACCAAATGCACCACTTAAACACTAAGTTAAATCAAATTCAAATTGAGTAGTTTTATGTTTTCACAACAGATTCTCTTTTATTTTGCGGTAATTTTTACAGTTAAAAATCAAAGTTTTCCAGAACAGCCGGAACAGCCGACGCGTTTCGTCCACCAAAGGACTTCTTCAGGGCTGTAACAGATATATACAAAAACGTATTGAAAACTTTGTTTTGACAGAAAGACAAGACACAAGTAGACATTACAATATAATGCTTAGAATTTCCTCTAAGTGTTAACAGACGCATCTACAAGTGTTTTTTAAAAAGGTTATTCAAACCCACACAAATACAATCATAACATATTAGGGATGAAACATTACATGTACAAATTTAGGAGTTTACAACATGACACAATAATTTATATTAGAGAAAAATACATAAAATCAGTATATATATATAACCATCTATATGAGGCTTATGGACAGGAAACATTTTTAGTGTTAGAGCACTCCTCTCGAAATGTCTCAACACCAGCATGGTTAAGTTAACTACAAGCACGAGATGGGATAACCAAGGGAAGGGGAAAACCAAAATGACTGATAAAGTTTAAAATGGGGAGGATGGGGGAGGGGTAGAAAGGGAGCACGGAGAAAAGCCAATTGTCAAAGTTATGTATAAGTGTCTCAAAGCCCAGATGGGCACGAAGAGAATATGAAATGTATACACACCAAGAAGAAATTTTTTTGATGTGACGTGAAAGGTATCTCCATAAACTATTCTTAGTCTTGTGATTTCCTCACAATTGCAGGTGTCCACAGTAATGAGATCAGAGGTCAATGTATCTAGGGAAACAAGTATAGTATATAGGCGTCCATGATTAAGTCAAAGGCCTGGTTGAAAAATAAAAGGTCAAAGTACAATCATGTCAATCAATCGAACAGTACTCACTTTGTGTCAGAAAAACAAATATCAAAATGGCAAAGCCAAATATTGTATTGAAGAACCCACATCCGGTTTGGAACGGAAAATGAAGGACGGTCTGACTCAAGTATCGTCCAATAAGTGAGGCATATATAGAAAAGTGAAGATACCTATAATAAAAGACAAACAACATATATGTATCCTAACGTGACCATGATTATGTATTTACAAGATAAAAAATCTAGGCTCGACCCTAGTTGTCAAATGGGAAAGGTACGTATAGTCTGAAGTCTATTATAATAAGGGGGAGGGTCTCAAGTGAAAAGAGGGGGAGAGAGGTAGAGAAAAGAAGCGATCCCTAATGCTGAGACCGCCATCATGAGACGGTCTATGGAATAATTAAAGAAAGAGTGTGGCCCTGGTATAACTGCCGCCATCTTGGAATGGTTTACGGGACCATCTCAGTGAATATATAACCCATATTTAACTACACCTCCTTAGCACCTCTGTTCGGAAATGTTAGATAAAAATCGATGGAGGCACAACAAAAAATGCCCCAAACACAACCCACAATCTCATGTGTGCTGTGATAGTATTAAAAATAGCGCGCTAAAGAGCTAAGGTTATATCACTGCCTACAACAATATGAGGCATGAGAAAAATCGTAGCATATGGCTACACAAGTATAAGCTCACTCGTGTGCTCACTAGAAACAATTTAACCAATCTAGGATGAATAAGGTTCACAAATCGTTACTCCTAAAGGTCACCATGACATAACTCCTAGACCACCATGTATCCCGTGATTAGAGACAGACGAGTATCTAATGTCATACGAGCGCTTACCAGAATCCGTATCTCCAAAGGAGGGTCAAACATCCACCCCTCCAATCAGGCAGCCGCAGGACCTCCAATGGGAGGGTCCCATATTTATAGTCCAAATGATTGGGCGAAAAAAGATCGCACCTGGGTGTGCAATGTCCTACCCGGAAGTGCGGGACGACGGAAAAGGCAAAAACCACCGATACCATGGGCGCCAGCTTTGAAATATTGGACCGCCAATAGTTGGTGGTTGATATGTACTGAAAATATTTGAATACATGGCTTCAACATGAGTCCCCACTCCGCGGGAGAGATTTATTTAAGCCGACGGTAGATCCACGTTGGCGTACCCCCAAAGTGTGTACTAAACAGGCGAAAGAAACCCCGTTTAGTAAACGGCACCGCGCGATACTATAAACATACATAACAGTGTGAAAACGATGGAGCCAGTTATAATAAACGTTAAGTGGAAATGAGAGGGGAGAAAGGATTCGGTGATCCCTGGTATTAAGACCGCCATCATGAAAACGGTCTATGGACCCAATAAAGAAAAAGTGTGTTCCTGATATAAAGGCCGCCATCTTGGAATGGTCAACGGGACCATTAAGGTGAGTATATAACCCATATTTTATTACCCCTCCTTGGCCCCTCAGTTAGGCAATGTCAATTAAGAGGGGGTCATGTCAATCAATTCATGGAGTATCACTGAGAGAACTGTATTTCATAGGTATATTCATCAATATACTGAATTGAAACCTCATTTTCAATGTATAGAAATGCGTAATGCCTAGTAACAAAACACGCATATGTAAACGACGGAAAGGTCCGACCTAAGATGAGCAACGTGACCCATCCCCACATGACTATTGTTGTGGACCGAAATACGTCGCCGTGCCATAAAAAGCTACTGGTATTTGGCCCGATACTTTGAACTGTTCGGAGGGGCATGGTCAACAAAGATCATGAAAAGATAAAGGGAGTCCCAATACACCATCAGAACCACCCAAAAAAAAAATAGAGTTACAACCCCAAAAAAGGGGGAAAGGCCCTCCAGAAAGAAAGATGAAATAAGTTCTTGTAAAAAAAATTTAATAAATAAATGAGAGCGCCAAATAGGGAAGGGGTAAATGTCAGGATGGAAAAAACTGCATAAGGGTCCAACTGTAAGCGCCAAATAGGGGAGGGGTAAATGTCAGGAGGCAAAAAATACATAAGGGTCAAATGTAATTACAATTTGGGCCAGAAACTGTGACATGTGAAGAGGGGTGCTCCTTAACAATATGAAAACGATCCAGGTTTTCAAAAAACACACAATACCACTGCGAGAGAGCATGCAGACATACCCCTCTTGCACCTATAACAAAGGGGAGGGATACCCAGTGTAATGATAACCAAGCATGTGTTCCTGAGTCTTTTATATGCTAGGGTAGAAGTATCTCCAGAACGGACAAAAATGGTCTGAGGGCGTCAGAGAAAATAGTGCATCTCTGATTCACTATTGTGGCCCATCTCGACACAGCGGAGTTTACAAATCCAGCCGGCCTCATTCCTTCTTAGGGCAAGTTCCCTGTTTCCTCCTCGGGGTGACACTGGTATGTGGTCTATGCCAAAGAACCATAGTTCATTGGACTTGTGTTGCCTTTCTTGGAAATGGAATGTAAGGGGGTATCTGGAGTCCCCGTTGTTTATTGCTCTTTGATGCTCCTGTATTCGAATCCTGAGTTCCCTTTTGGTACTGCCCACATAAATTTTGTTACAAGGGCATCCTAAGATGTACGTGACAAACGTGGTTCTACATGTTATGATGTGTCTGATCTTGTATGTCCTTTCAGTGTTGAATTGGAAAGTGCGCATTCTATTTTTTCCAATCTTGCAGACACAACATTTGGTACATGTGTAAAAACCCCCTTGGCCCTCTCTCATCCAGTTAGAATTGTTTGGCGATCTGATCAGGCTAGGGCAGAGCATATTTCTCAGGCTTTGACCACGTCTATAGGTGATTTTGGGGTTTCGTGTGATCGAATCCTTAAGGCCTGGAACATCCTCCAGGAGTCTCCAGTGTTTGCGGAGGATATTATAGATCCTGCTGCTGTCTCTGTTATACCCTGTCACCAGGGCCACGGGCAAGTGATCCCCTCTCTTTTTACGTGGAGTTCTCTCTTCTAGTGTACTTTCGCGTTTGATGTTCAGTGCCCTCCTCTCTGTTTTGTTCATAAGGGTCACGGGATAACCCCTAGCCAGGAATCTTTTCTTGGTTTCTGTAATGTGGTGTACAAATGAGTCTTGGGTGCTGCAGATCCTTCTCATTCTTACCATCTCCCCGAAAGGGATGTTGTTTACCACTTGTCGGGGGTGGGCGCTTTCATAGTGTAAAACACTATTACAGGCGGTGTTTTTTCGGTGGACTGTGCTGTGGATCACATTGTTCCGCACAAAAAATTGGATATCTAAGAAATCTATTTTCTCCTTGTTCCAGTTTAAAGTGAACTTCACATTATACGGGTTATCATTAAGGTAGGTGTAATATTCCAAAAGGTCTGGGACAGGTCCATTCCAGATGATAATGACATCGTCGATGTACCTGCCCCAGAACAAAACATATTCAGTTCATGTGGTAGAATGTCTACCCCAGGCATGCACCCGCTCATACCAGCCCATGAAAAGGCCGGCATAAGCGGGCGCAAACCTGGACCCCATGGCTGTACCCTGTATCTGCTGAAACCACCTATTGTCATGGAGAAGGAATATGCTACTTACCAGTATGCATCTGTTCTTGGCATGTAGAGCTGCAGAGTTGTACACTTAGCATAGGTCGCCATCTGGTGTTGGGCCCGGATGTTTGCAGTTTGTTTTTCTTCTTGGACCGTCTTTGGAAGTCACGAGTTTGGTGACTCCTCCTTCGGTCCGTACTGCGCATGGGCTTCGGCTCCATCCTCAGATTGTTTTTCGCCAACAGGGAAATGATGGAGCGTAGTAATAACAGTGAGAAACCCATGTGTGTTGTATCTAAATAAGATGGACTGGAACGGATACAGGTAGCCGGGGAGGCGGGTGGGCGTGTACAACTCTGCAGCTCTACATGCCAAGAACAGATGCATACTGGTAAGTAGCATATTCCGTTCGAGGCATATGAGCTGCAGATTGTACACTTAGCATAGATTATATAGCAGTACCCAACCTTAGCGGCGACCACCGGTATCCGTTGCAGCTGTTTGAAAGAGTGTTTTTAGTACAGCCTGGCCCACCCTAGCTTGCTGCTGGGAATGCACATCTACACAGTAGTGTTTTGTGAATGTGTGCGGTGTAGACCATGTGGCTGCCTTGCATATGTCATCTAAGGGTATATTCCCTAGAAAAGCCATAGAAGCCCCTAACTTTCTTGTAGAGTGGGCTTTAGGGGGAACAGATAATGTTCTCTTTGCCTTCTGATAGCAAATTTGTATGCATTTTACAATCCACCTAGCTATCCCTGATTTTGAGATGGGGTTGCCTTTATGTGGTGGAGAAAAGGAGACGAACAACTGTTTGGTCTTCCTGAAGGGTTGCGTTCTTTGTATGTAATATAGCAACGCTCTTTTCACATCTAGTGTGTGTAAGGCCCTTTCCGCAACAGATTGGGGTTGCGAAAAGAAGACAGGTAATTCCACTGATTGATTGAGGTGGAAGGGGGTAATGACTTTGGGCAGGAACTTCGGATTAGTTCGAAGTATGACCTTGCTGTGATGCATTTGTATGTAAGGTTCCTGTATGGTGAACGCTTGTATTTCACCAACCCTTCTAAGGGAAGTGATAGCTACAAGGAAAGCTGTTTTCCAGGTGAGAAATTGTAGCTCACATTTGTGCATTGGTTCGAAGGGCGGACCCATTAGTCGTGTAAGGACCAAATTTAGATTCCATACAGGGGAGGGTGGTGCCCTGGGAGGAATTACTCGTTTGAGGCCTTCCATGAAGGCTTTAATAGCGGGCACTCTGAAGAGTGACAAATGCTGTCTGTTTTGTAGATAGGCAGCGATCGCTGCTAGGTGTAGGCGTATGGATGAATACGCCAGGTTACACCTGTGAAGATGGAGCAGATAGCATATGATGTGTTGTATGGATGCATCTAGAGGGTTGATTGTATTGTTACGGCAGTACATTACAAATCTTTTCCACTTTGCGGCATAGCATGCTCTAGTGGTAGGACGTCTGGCTTCCATGATGATGTTCATGCAATCAGGGGGAAGGTTAAGGTACCCGAATTCTAAGATTTCAGGAGCCAGATCGCCAGGTTGAGCTGAGCTGGGTCCGGGTGCCTGATTTCTCCATGGTTCTGGGTTAGGAGGCATGGGGAAAGGTGCAGTTTTTGATGTGGTACCACTGATAGTTGTAGTAGCGTGGTGTACCACGGCTGTCTGGCCCACGTCGGAGCTACCAGAATGAGTGTGAGGGAGTGCTGTTGTAGTTTCCTGACCACTAATGGAATTAGTGGGAGAGGTGGAAAGGCGTATGCAAATCTGCCTGACCAGTTCATCCATATCGCATTGCCCTTGGACAATGGGTGTGGGTATCTGGCGGCGAAGCTTGGGCATTTTTTGTTTTCGTGGGTGGCGAAGAGGTCTATTTGAGGATGCCCCCACTGTCGGAAGAATGGGTGAAGAACTTGTGGATGCAGTTCCCATTCGTGTAGTTGTTGAGTCTGTCTGCTGAGCAGATCTGCTATGGTGTTTTGTACGCCTGGAACATGTTGTGCCAGGAGAAAAATGTTTTGGGGAATTGCCCATCTCCATATGCTCTGGGCTAAGCGGGAGAGCTGGGGAGAGTGTGTCCCCCCCTGTTTCTGTATATAATACATCGCAGTCATGTTGTCTGTGCGAATGAGGACTGCTTTGCCTGAAATCTGCTTTTGGAAAGATTTTAGGGCTAGAAAGATCGCCAAAAGCTCCAGATGGTTGATGTGGAGCGTTTTTTGCTGTGGCGTCCATAGACCTTGCATTGTGAGGTGTAAGAGGTGCGCTCCCCAGCCGGAGAGCGATGCGTCCGCTGTTAGAGTCACTTGGGGAACCGGGTCCAGGAACGGCCGTCCCTTGGAAAGGTTTGTGGTGTTCCACCACTGCAGAGAGTGATGTGTGCGGCCGTCCACCAACACCAGATCCGTCAGCTGACCCTGGGCCTGGTTCCACTGTTGTGCTAGGCACTCCTGAAGTGGACGCATGTGGAGTCTTGCATGGGGCACTATGAAGATGCAAGACGCCATCATCCCTATGAGCTTCATAAACACTCTTGCTGGTAGAGAGTGTTGAGGAAGGAATATTTTGCGTAAGGCTAGAATGCTTGTGATTCTGGCTGAGTTTGGATAGGCAATACCTTTTGAGGTGTCTATGGTGGCCCCGAGATATTGCTTTGTGTGAGATGGTATGAGGTGGGACTTTTGGTAGTTCACCGTGAAGCCTAGCTGATGAAGCAGTTGGATGGTGCTGTTTGTATGTTGCACGCATTGGTGGTAGGACGCTGCTTTTATGAGCCAGTCGTCTAAGTAAGGGAAGACGTGAACATGTTGACGTCTGAGGTGTGCTGCTACTACTGCTAGGCATTTGGTAAACACCCGTGGTGCAGTGGTGACCCCGAAGGGGAGAACCTTGAATTGGTAATGTTGCCCGTCCACCACGAACCTGAGGTATTTTCTGTGAGAGGGGTGTATTGGAATGTGAAAGTACGCGTCTTTCAGATCCAGTGTTGTGAGAAAGTCTCCCTGGCAGAGGAGTGGGAGGACTTGTTGTAAGGTGACCATGTGAAAGTGGTCTGAATGTATGTAGGCATTTAGAGGCCGGAGATCCAGAATGGGTCTGAGGGTCTCGTCTTTCTTTGGGATTAAGAAATATAGGGAGTAGACCCCTAGATTTCGTTGATTGTCGGGTACCTGCTCTATGGCGTGTTTCTGGAGGAGCGAGAGTACCTCTTGTTTGAGCAGTGTGGAATGCTCTTGGGACATTGGACGGTGCCTTGGTGGGATATTGGGTGGGGTAGATGTTAGCTCGAGGCAGTACCCTGACCGAATGATTTGGGTCACCCATTTGTCCGATGTTATGGACTCCCATACGTGGATAAAATCTTGTAGTCTGCCCCCGACCGGAGTGGAATGGTCTGGGGGGAGCGAAGGGGAGTCATTGTGCGGGTGGGGTGGCAGAACGGGTATTGTTGGTTTTGCCCCTGCCCTTATTGTTGTTGCCTCTGTAACCACCTCTTTGGTTGCCCTTTGAAAAGGTATTTTGAGGAGGGGATTTGTAGGAGGTAGAGGCATTATCGGTGGAGGAGCCTCTACCTGTGCCACGAAAGGACGAGCGTCGAAAGGAACGCTTAGAGGCTTGGGTCTGGAGCGCTCCCATAGACTTCGCTGTGTCTGTATCTTTCTTCATTTTTTCGAGCGCTTCGTCTACCTTTGGGCCAAAGAGTGTTTGCTGGTCAAAGGTGTGATTAAGTATTGATGTCTGGACCTCAGGCTTGAACCCTGATATCCTGAGCCAGGCATGGCGTCGAAGCAGGACACTGGTGTTTATGGCTCTAGAAGCAGTGTCTGCTGCATCGAGGGCACACTTAATGGAGGTGTTTGTGATTAGTTTGCCCTCCTGTATCAGGTCATGAGCTTGGCGTTTGTATTTCTCTGGAAGGTGCTGCATAAGAGCCTCTAATTCATCATAGTGTGCTCTATCATATCGCGCAAGCAGTGCTTGTGTATTTGCAATGCGCCACATGTTTGCAGCCTGGTAGGCGGTGCGTTTACCAGACGCGTCCAGAAGTTTAGATTCCTTGTCTGGTGGTGGGGCATCTCCTGAGGATTGGGAGTTAGCCCTCTTTCTAGCTGTGGAGACAACTAGGGAATCTAGAGGAGCAGGGCCCTTGATGTATGCAGGGTCTGTGGGTGCCGCCTTGTACTTCTTCTCTATTCTAGGGTTTAGTACTCTGGCTCTGACAGGGTCTTTGAATACCTCTGTAGCGTGCTTGGTGACACCCTTAAGCATGGGTAAAATAGCAGTGAAACGATCTTGTAAATCAAATGTATCCAGTAGGAAGTCTTCTTCCACTGGTTCCGTGTGCATGTCCACCCCATGGTAGTGTGCTGCTCTCTGCACTAAATGGTGAAACCCTAAAGAGTCCTCTGGAGGAGACGGCCTTGATGGGTATAGGTCGTCTTGAGGTACATTGGGTACATCAGGGTTATTATAATCCTCCCATGGATCTGGGGTCCCTGGTGGAGTGGGATCCATTGGGGCGTCCCCTGGGTCATTGTCCGGGTCCCCGTCATCCGGGTCTGGGGATGGGGCCGGATCGTAGTGAGGTAAAGGTGGAGGGGGTGGTGGTGGGAGGGGGGGTGGCAGTGGGGAGGGTACTCTAAGGGGAGAAGTAGCTGAGTCCCTCTTTTTGGGTGGAGGAGGAGGAGCCGGAGCCTCAAGGCGACGCTTCTTAGTAATCACAGTCAAAAGGCCAGTGTTTGGATCTCTGGACAAAGTCTTTTGTAAAGGGTCTGGTGTAAACAGAGCCAATGGCGCCGAGTCGTCTGTCGGCACCGGCGATTTCGGAACCGGAGGTTTCGATGTTCTGTGTACGCCCTGCTTTTTGGAGGTCTCCGTGTGTTTCGGCGTCGAATGCTGTTTCGGCGCCGGAGCGTCGGTGCCGACCGATTTCTGTTTGTGTTTGGTCGGCGCCGAGTGTCCAGGCTTCGGCACCGGTGGTTTCGGAGTCGAGCTGGATTTTGCAGGCTTCGGTGCCGAGTGGTGTTTATCGGCACCGGGCGTCGGCTGGCTCGATCCCGAGCTGCCGTGAGACTTTGAGTGCTTCGACACCGGGCCCGAAGGTGGGGTGATCGAGGCTTTGGTTTTGGTTTTGGTTTTGCCCAGGCCGGCAGGCGAGGGAGTAACCGGAGTCTCTTTGGTTTTCGGTGCGGGGCTGGGAGGGGGCATTGTACTCACGGCCCGCTGTCCTGGTGTTACGTCCTCCAGGTCGGAGTCGTCGGCCTCGGAAGCGCTGACGATGTCTTCTCCCAGTTCGGTGTGTGTCTGCCCCGAAGCTTCGGCGTCGTCTCCGAAGATGTCCGGTGGAACTGTCGAGGATGAGTGCGCCATGGTGCGTCGAGCCTTTCGATCTCGGATCGTTTTCTTCGATCGAAAAGACTTGCAGGCGGGGCAGTCTCGAGCCTCGTGTTCCGGAGAGAGGCAAAGGTTACACACCTGATGGAGGTCGGTGTGGGGAAATTTAGACCCACATTTTGGGCACTTTTTAAACGGAGTCCTTTCCATCGGCCGGGACCGGAGTCGCGGAGGGCCCGAAGGCCGGTGTCGATGTACGGGATGGAAAAAGTGCCGCTTCGAGAGATGAAGATGATGAAGGAACTCGAAGAATCGAGGATTTTCCGTCGAGGCTGGAACCGTAGAAGTTCGAAGCCGGAGTACGAAGGATCACATCCGAGCCCGATGGCGGAAAAAAACAATCTGAGGATGGAGCCGAAGCCCATGCGCAGTACGGACCGAAGGAGGAGTCACCAAACTCGTGACTTCCAAAGACGGTCCAAGAAGAAAAACAAACTGCAAACATCCGGGCCCAACACCAGATGGCGACCTATGCTAAGTGTACAATCTGCAGCTCATATGCCTCGAACAATAATTTTTAGACAGGATTATGTCTGTCATCTCCATGAGCATGTCATTGTGAGCCAGGTGGTCAGCCGTTCTCTGACCCAAATAAAATTCCAAGGCTCTGACACCAAACTCCTTCTTTATGCAGGTATAGAGACTGGTCACGTCCAATGTGACAAAAATCATGGAGTCCTGCCATTCCAATCCCTCGAATTTGGAAAGAATGTCTTTACTGTCTTTAATGTAAGCCGGTAGTCTCTGTACCAAGGGTTGCAGAAAGCCATCCCCATATTGCGACAACCTCTCAGTAGGGGAGTTGATCCCAGAGATTATGGGTCGCCCTGGTGGGAAAGGACCACCTTTGTGAACCTTCGGTAGGACATAGATGCATGGAAATGTGGGCTCCATGACTGTCAAATATCTATGTTCCTTTTCGTCCAAAAGACCTATTTCCCGCCATTCAAAAAGTCTGTTTGGTGTCAGAGCCTTGGAATTTTATTTGGGTCAGAGAACGGCTGACCACCTGACTCACAATGACATGCTCATGGAGATGACAGACATAATCCTGTCTAAAAATTATTTTCTCCATGACAACAGGTGGTTTCAGCAGATACAGGGTACAGCCATGGGGTCCAGGTTTGCGCCCGCTTATGCCGGCCTTTTCATGGGCTGGTATGAGCGGGTGCATGCCTGGGGTAGACATTCTACCACATGGACTGAATATGTTTTGTTCTGGGGCAGGTACATCGACGATGTCATTATCATCTGGAATGGACCTGTCCCAGACCTTTTGGAATATTACACCTACCTTAATGATAACCCGTATAATGTGAAGTTCACTTTAAACTGGAACAAGGAGAAAATAGATTTCTTAGATATCCAATTTTTTGTGCGGAACAATGTGATCCACAGCACAGTCCACCGAAAAAACACCGCCTGTAATAGTGTTTTACACTATGAAAGCGCCCACCCCCGACAAGTGGTAAACAACATCCCTTTCGGGGAGATGGTAAGAATGAGAAGGATCTGCAGCACCCAAGACTCATTTGTACACCACATTACAGAAACCAAGAAAAGATTCCTGGCTAGGGGTTATCCCGTGACCCTTATGAACAAAACAGAGAGGAGGGCACTGAACATCAAACGCGAAAGTACACTAGAAGAGAGAACTCCACGTAAAAAGAGAGGGGATCACTTGCCCGTGGCCCTGGTGACAGGGTATAACAGAGACAGCAGCAGGATCTATAATATCCTCCGCAAACACTGGAGACTCCTGGAGGATGTTCCAGGCCTTAAGGATTCGATCACACGAAACCCCAAAATCACCTATAGACGTGGTCAAAGCCTGAGAAATATGCTCTGCCCTAGCCTGATCAGATCGCCAAACAATTCTAACTGGATGAGAGAGGGCCAAGGGGGTTTTTACACATGTACCAAATGTTGTGTCTGCAAGATTGGAAAAAATAGAATGCGCACTTTCCAATTCAACACTGAAAGGACATACAAGATCAGACACATCATAACATGTAGAACCACGTTTGTCACGTACATCTTAGGATGCCCTTGTAACAAAATTTATGTGGGCAGTACCAAAAGGGAACTCAGGATTCGAATACAGGAGCATCAAAGAGCAATAAACAACGGGGACTCCAGATACCCCCTTACATTCCATTTCCAAGAAAGGCAACACAAGTCCAATGAACTATGGTTCTTTGGCATAGACCACATACCAGTGTCACCCCGAGGAGGAAACAGGGAACTTGCCCTAAGAAGGAATGAGGCCGGCTGGATTTGTAAACTCCGCTGTGTCGAGATGGGCCACAATAGTGAATCAGAGATGCACTATTTTCTCTGACGCCCTCAGACCATTTTTGTCCGTTCTGGAGATACTTCTACCCTAGCATATAAAAGACTCAGGAACACATGCTTGGTTATCATTACACTGGGTATCCCTCCCCTTTGTTATAGGTGCAAGTGGTATTGTGTGTTTTTTGAAAACCTGGATCGTTTTCATATTGTTAAGGAGCACCCCTCTTCACATGTCACAGTTTCTGGCCCAAATTGTAATTACATTTGACCCTTATGTATTTTTTGCCTCCTGACATTTACCCCTCCCCTATTTGGTGCTTACAGTTGGACCCTTATGCAGTTTTTTCCATCCTGACATTTACCCCTTCCCTATTTGGCGCTCTCATTTATTTATTAAATTTTTTTTACAAGAACTTATTTCATCTTTCTTTCTGGAGGGCCTTTCCCCCTTTTTTGGGGTTGTAACTATTTTTTTTTTGGGTGGTTCTGATGGTGTATTGGGACTCCCTTTATCTTTTCACGATCTTTGTTGACCATGCCCCTCCGAACAGTTCAAAGTATCGGCCCAAATACCAGTAGCTTTTTATGGCACGGCGACGTATTTCGGTCCACAACAATAGTCATGTGGGGATGGGTCACGTTGCTCATCTTAGGTCGGACCTTTCCGTCGTTTACATATGCGTGTTTTGTTACTAGGCATTACGCATTTCTATACATTGAAAATGAGGTTTCAATTCAGTATATTGATGAATATACCTATGAAATACAGTTCTCTCAGTGATACTCCATGAATTGATTGACATGACCCCCTCTTAATTGACATTGCCTAACTGAGGGGCCAAGGAGGGGTAATAAAATATGGGTTATATACTCACCTTAATGGTCCCGTTGACCATTCCAAGATGGCGGCCTTTATATCAGGAACACACTTTTTCTTTATTGGGTCCATAGACCGTTTTCATGATGGCGGTCTTAATACCAGGGATCACCGAATCCTTTCTCCCCTCTCATTTCCACTTAACGTTTATTATAACTGGCTCCATCGTTTTCACACTGTTATGTATGTTTATAGTATCGCGCGGTGCCGTTTACTAAACGGGGTTTCTTTCGCCTGTTTAGTACACACTTTGGGGGTACGCCAACGTGGATCTACCGTCGGCTTAAATAAATCTCTCCCGCGGAGTGGGGACTCATGTTGAAGCCATGTATTCAAATATTTTCAGTACATATCAACCACCAACTATTGGCGGTCCAATATTTCAAAGCTGGCGCCCATGGTATCGGTGGTTTTTGCCTTTTCCGTCGTCCCGCACTTCCGGGTAGGACATTGCACACCCAGGTGCGATCTTTTTTCGCCCAATCATTTGGACTATAAATATGGGACCCTCCCATTGGAGGTCCTGCGGCTGCCTGATTGGAGGGGTGGATGTTTGACCCTCCTTTGGAGATACGGATTCTGGTAAGCGCTCGTATGACATTAGATACTCGTCTGTCTCTAATCACGGGATACATGGTGGTCTAGGAGTTATGTCATGGTGACCTTTAGGAGTAACGATTTGTGAACCTTATTCATCCTAGATTGGTTAAATTGTTTCTAGTGAGCACACGAGTGAGCTTATACTTGTGTAGCCATATGCTACGATTTTTCTCATGCCTCATATTGTTGTAGGCAGTGATATAACCTTAGCTCTTTAGCGCGCTATTTTTAATACTATCACAGCACACATGAGATTGTGGGTTGTGTTTGGGGCATTTTTTGTTGTGCCTCCATCGATTTTTATCTAACATTTCCGAACAGAGGTGCTAAGGAGGTGTAGTTAAATATGGGTTATATATTCACTGAGATGGTCCCGTAAACCATTCCAAGATGGCGGCAGTTATACCAGGGCCACACTCTTTCTTTAATTATTCCATAGACCGTCTCATGATGGCGGTCTCAGCATTAGGGATCGCTTCTTTTCTCTACCTCTCTCCCCCTCTTTTCACTTGAGACCCTCCCCCTTATTATAATAGACTTCAGACTATACGTACCTTTCCCATTTGACAACTAGGGTCGAGCCTAGATTTTTTATCTTGTAAATACATAATCATGGTCACGTTAGGATACATATATGTTGTTTGTCTTTTATTATAGGTATCTTCACTTTTCTATATATGCCTCACTTATTGGACGATACTTGAGTCAGACCGTCCTTCATTTTCCGTTCCAAACCGGATGTGGGTTCTTCAATACAATATTTGGCTTTGCCATTTTGATATTTGTTTTTCTGACACAAAGTGAGTACTGTTCGATTGATTGACATGATTGTACTTTGACCTTTTATTTTTCAACCAGGCCTTTGACTTAATCATGGACGCCTATATACTATACTTGTTTCCCTAGATACATTGACCTCTGATCTCATTACTGTGGACACCTGCAATTGTGAGGAAATCACAAGACTAAGAATAGTTTATGGAGATACCTTTCACGTCACATCAAAAAATTTTCTTCTTGGTGTGTATACATTTCATATTCTCTTCGTGCCCATCTGGGCTTTGAGACACTTATACATAACTTTGACAATTGGCTTTTCTCCGTGCTCCCTTTCTACCCCTCCCCCATCCTCCCCATTTTAAACTTTATCAGTCATTTTGGTTTTCCCCTTCCCTTGGTTATCCCATCTCGTGCTTGTAGTTAACTTAACCATGCTGGTGTTGAGACATTTCGAGAGGAGTGCTCTAACACTAAAAATGTTTCCTGTCCATAAGCCTCATATAGATGGTTATATATATACTGATTTTATGTATTTTTCTCTAATATAAATTATTGTGTCATGTTGTAAACTCCTAAATTTCTACATGTAATGTTTCATCCCTAATATGTTATGATTGTATTTGTGTGGGTTTGAATAACCTTTTTAAAAAACACTTGTAGATGCGTCTGTTAACACTTAGAGGAAATTCTAAGCATTATATTGTAATGTCTACTTGTGTCTTGTCCTTCTGTCAAAACAAAGTTTTCAATACGTTTTTGTATATATCTGTTACAGCCCTGAAGAAGTCCTTTGGTGGACGAAACGCGTCGGCTGTTCCGGCTGTTCTGGAAAACTTTGATTTTTAACTGTAAAAATTACCGCAAAATAAAAGAGAATCTGTTGTGAAAACATAAAACTACTCAAGAATTTGAATTTGATTTAACTTACAGTGTTTAAGTGGTGCATTTGGTTTGGTGTTCGTACATGTATTTTCCAGTTCTTGGAACGACATTGTGCTGGCGGGTGTCTACCAAGTTTGCACACTTGCGGTGATTGGATTATATCACCATAACTGACATTGAGTAATTTTTAAATCCGGTGCTGTTCTAGAGGGCCACCGCTAGCTTTGTGTTTGGTTGTATATGCCATGGGAGTGAACGTTTACAGAAAAGGCGGGACATAACCCGCCTTGGCCATTTGCGTGCTTTCATTATTGAAACCACACGCAGTGGCCAATAAAATGTGTGGGTGTGAACAAAATCACACCGAGATGTCTGTAGGAAGTTGGGAGTGCTTACAAGAAGCCTCCCCATAGAGCGGCGCATTCGCTCGCTGCGCTAGGCTCAACCTAAAAAACAAGCCAACACCAGGAACTTCCCTAGACCACCAAGAAAAATAACAATTGTACTTCAGGGCCTGGCGAGTAAAATAAAGATGGGCCTGAATTGAGAAAGTTGTAAAAGTACCTCAAATGCCTACCACCGAAATACAGGCTACAGATGTGTCAGCCACGGGTGTATTAAACTTTGTTGAATATCTTTTGTTATGTTTTCCAAAGTGCTACAAATTAAGACACACACAGGTCAACCCTGCAGAAAATATCACAGCCCAACATGGAGTGCAAAGGGAAAAAAGTATCCGTAATCAGCGGTCACGTAGCAACACACTGTGCAGATCAGTGCGAATGCGCTCCAGAAAACAAAGTCCAACCAGTGGGAGCGCCCATCAAATATGTGCTCCAATCACAAGCAATCCAGAAGAAATGCTGATTCTCTGGTTGCGCAGATTGTGGGCTCCTGCATATATGGTTACAGAAAGAAAGCTTTTTGGAAATTGTACTCTGTGTGTCTCCTCCTTAAGTGCCAACTTTCTTGCAACATTTGGGGATGGGAGTTGGTGATTTATGGCACTTTTGGGGAGCTCACAGTTGTGCTGCAAACTTTCGTGCTGTCCTGCGGTAGCCGATCTAGATTACTTCACTTCTCAGATTGCTTAATGTTGGAATTTCCGCAGGATTTGCGCCGTCTTGTTGAGCCGGGTGTGTTTCCGTGGGTCATCTGTCTCGTTTGTGCATTTCTCCTCGAACTGATCTACGCGTACTTGGAGTCAGCAGCAACTGACTAAACCGATGCACCGGCTACGCCAAGAGAGCTGTACAATTCTGATGTACACGTCGTGCTAAAGCATTAGCCCAAGGAAAAACAGCTTTAAAACAATACAATCCTTAAAAACAAAATCCATGCTCACAATCACAATCAGCGCAAGCACAAAGGTACACGCGACACACAGAACAACCAAGCTAATCACTAGTACACTTGTCTACTCTCCTTCTGTTCATCTCCTTCGTGCATGCAGACAATCTTAAACAATCTTCAATATCGTGATAGCCTCCTTAAGAGTGAAGTTCCATTCTGCCCAGTCTCCTGCATTTTTGTTGTAGTAGCACTGCACAAGTAAATGGCCCTTTATTAACTCGTCAGTCATCTCTTCAAATTTACAAGAAGTAACAAGGGACCCCTGCCCAATAAAGGTACAAATCCTAGGGCAGGGTACTATGCAAGTAGAATATATATCCCTAAGCAATATGATCAAGAAGTATTTAATCTATTGATATATATGCCCATCTGGTGCAATTTTGATTCCAAAAAACTGAGTGCAACAATGTGAAAAACAAAACACTTATCAAAAATTAAAAACATTCATTTAATGACATATTAAAAAACATTTCATAATGCACTTTTGAAATAAAAATATGAAAACATAGTATTACTCTTTTTCATCAGTAAACACAATTACATATGTGAACATTTCTTGGTGGCAGACAAGTTGAATCTTTTCGACGCGCGTTTCGACGCAAACTGCGTCTTCATCAGGAAAAAGCCACAAAGTAAACCTACAACATAATATAACAGTTACACTCCAGTTTATGATATTGTCTGAAAAAGTTTGACCTTCACCATCACCTCAGTGAATTCATTCTTTGATTAAGGTGATTCTGACATTTCTAATTGGATAAAAATTAGATGAAAGTTTGTACTGAATGATAGAATGGTCTCATTATTCATTTTATTACATTTTTAATAATGATTTATCGAGGAAAATCTCCTAAATACTTTATTAGTTTTATTCCTCATTAACTCAATCTTTATTGCTTACTTTGTATTTATATCTCCTCTATATTTCCAGCAATTTAAGACTATTTTCTTCAGTATACGCATCAATATGATTTGGCTGATCACTCGTGCTGAAAAACAATAGTGTTTTATTTAATAAAATTCAGTTAGTTACTCCTTAATATTTTATGGGGGGTGTCTTAAGCCTAGTTCATTACTTACAATATTTTTATTCGTGACGGTTATAGATATTTTCCTTTGTATTTTATTTCCAAACAAGGGTTTGTTATACGGTATGCGATCCAAAGGATAGAAGTTACTGGAAAGGAATACAAAACAAACATAATAATGTTTGATTCTATTACAGATCGACCCTAATCCTTATTTTAACTGGTTTGTAAAATTTACCTATTTGTATATACTCCGTCTTTCAGTGTTAGATTATTTTGTGATGCAACTCCTGAAGAACGAGGTTTTAAACGGACAGCGGTCTCTTCAAATGTAAACTTTTTACCATCTCTTTAACAGGCTACAACCTCCTCCACTGTCACATATGGCCTCTGCGAGTGGGTACAAAACTTGTGTCTTGTTATCGCCACAGTCACTGATTTTACAAATCTAATTTTTAGCCTTTGCTTGGCTACCTTGTAAATATCGGTTATGGAGGACCTTGCACGTCTACTGCAACTGGCAAGAATTTGAACTTGCAAGCATTTATCAATAATGCTCCTTTTTCTTTCAGGAGAGCAATTTTGACCATTCAAAAGTTATGAAATAATTCACAAATGTGTATGCAATCTTCTCATTCTGTCTGAGGTTTTTCTGATTGAGAAACAAAGTTAGGTTGTTACGTTATTGCTGAAGAGCCTTCCACGATGGCTTGTGCAAATGTATGTACATTTTGTAATCCCCGCTGGGAAGTTCAACTAAACACACTTGTGCTGGGATGATGGCTGGACAAGTGTTAATGATGCTCAGTCATTTAACTACACAAGCAAGTGTCAAAAATAAACTTGAGCAATAGGTGACTTCTCTGTAATTACCTCTAGGGCGCTGTATGGCATGCATTGCTTAATGCTATGAATTATGTCCCTTCTCTCTGATAAGAGAGTCGACCTCAGTTTCTATCTGGCTTGGACAGCGTTTACTTCCTGGGCAGGAACAGAAAAATGTCAACAATGCCAAGACGGGTTTAGATCGGAAAGCTTTCTGTGGCTGTGCTGCCGCTTGAGTTTGCACTTCAGGTGACATGCACAGTAAGCACGGCAGAATGTGGGGACGTGTAGCAGTGGAAAAGCTCTTCAAGTCAGTTCTGTTGTGTGTGAGGTCCTTTCAGATGTCGCCCTCCGTATTACTAAGCTGGCGCACTAAATGCAAAATTCATATTCATAACGGGTTGCTATGCTGCCACGCTAGAGATATGGCTTGTGTTCAGCACCCTTATTCTAAGAAGAATGTGAATTTTCGAGTCATACATTTCTAATTCATCACAGTCGCTTGTCCCACCAGGCTGTGACTTAACCTTTCATTCAAAGATTGTGATGCAGGTTTCACTCTTCCTGACCTCTTGAAAACAGGTGATTGCTGCTTGTGCTCGTTGCCAAACTGCAGTAATTTTGGCGATTGAACTCCGTACAAGGTTTCACACTTATCTACTAAGTATCGGAGGTCACATGAAATTTGTGGAAGCTCACTTTCAGCCAGGACCCGTTAGATGGAATGGAAGCTATTCTAAAACACTGGGACATTACATTCTACATAAGACGGCAGAATGCAGACACCATCTATAACAGTTGCCACTGAGGGCAAAGAACGAGCTATCAAAATGAAAGTGCGAAAGATTATTGAGAGCACTCAGCAGCTCCAAAGTTAATAAAACATTAATTTGGGGCTAGAGGGACAATTGGCAATGATCGATATTTAACCAGGCGTTGTGTACTTAAACGTTCACAATTTTGCACCTTCCTATCTAAGGAACGTACAGGGATGCATCGAACTATCCTTGAAAGTCCACTAAAGCCCATTCGGTACTTTAAAAATAAATAAATATATTATGTCAATTTTCGTATTCCACCCCCTTAAAACCTTTGGTGTATGATCGTTTACTAGTCAAAACGGTCTAGGACTGAAACATGCCAGCCAGCTGAACAAGAAACGAGTCTGTTATTGGCACAGCAAAGAAGCTAAATGATGCACGCGGTGGGAGTGTGTGAACGCTAATATCCCTAGAGAGGAGACGCCATGCGCGTGCACATCGCCTGTCCAGGCGCGCACATGTCCTGTCCCACTTCGCGCACCAAACCGACAATAGTCTCACCAAGGCGAGCAGCGCGCATGTGCTGCGTCGCTAGGCGAGAACTAAAAAGGCACAAAGAGGTTGACCTCAGCAAAATAGCGTAATTAGGGAAAGACAAAAGGCTGGGCATCACCTAAAGGGGGCCCTTCACCTTGCACAACAGTCTGCAGTCACACTCTTCACCTCTAAAATTAACCAAAGGGTAGTGCTTCGGGAATAATTAAGAGCAGCCCCTCGCTAAACAAAACGTGTCACTTAATTTGTAAAGGAGACTTTTCTCCTTCCCCTCACTTCAGTGCCCCCCATATCCTCCCTTGAGCTTCAGGAATGTTGGCAATACACTTCCATTATGAGGGAAACCAACCTCACTTCCGTCTAGTGCAAACGGCCAGGCCAGAGGTATGCAAAATGGATCCTACGAGCCTCTGATCTGGTTCACTCACATACCATGTATGTACCATGCAGGCAAACATGCATTTGGAAAGGTAAGTGACCGGAAGCAGAACTTTACACAGGTGGGCCAACAGTACTCCACGCCAGTGAAACAAATATAAAAGGCCTGACCACAACTAAGGATTCATAACTGTATTCTGCCACAACTGCTTTATGGGCTAAACATATGAAATGGACAGCAGTCCATTGTCGGTCTGTCAACCAGGGCGCGCTTAGTGTACCCCTACAGGTCACATAACGGGCAGGACCTCATTTAAATCAAGGAACTGGGCAGGCAAACAAGACTGTACACCATGCATTGCACAGTCATATTCCAAAATACTTTTTCAAAGTGACAACGGTCCACTGAGCTAATCTTCAAAAACTAAAATACTGCCGTCTCACACACCACTGATTTGTGTTTTGTTTAAAGGTACCTACAGTTTTAGAAGGTTTTGTGACACTGTAGGAAGCTGGCTCTGGATATAGTATACCAAAGTGAGGTATGGTGTGCACTAAGTCCAGTGGAATGCCAAAGGTAGTCAGAGGTAAAAGTTAGATAGAACCTTACTCTCTATTTGTGGTAGTGTGGTCAAGCAGTAAGGCAGTATTAGAGGACAGTGTTAAGCATTTGTTGTACACACTCAGTCAGCAAATGAATTCACACACTTGAAGACTGAACTTCAGACCAATTGTTTTTGTATAAAAATATTCTTTTAGATATTTTATTTCTAGAACCAAGCAAGCCTGGTACAGGTAAGCTATAAGTACTTTACAGTAGTAATGCAATTGGAATACGATTTGGATGATACAGTTTTAGGATTGCAATTGAATATGTACTTTGATTTACAGTGGATGCGGTAAAAGGCAATACTTAGTAAATGCAGTACATAGGCTTCAATGGCAATTTCAACAAAATAGCAGGTAAGTAACTTTCTGAGATTACTAGGCTTACTCAGAGTAGTGTACCTGGATACTACTCTGGGACATTTCGTGGAAACAGGTAAGTAAAAGAGTTTTTGTTAGATTATGCAATTTTTAAGGATTTCTTTAGATTTGAAAACTCAACACTTAGACACTTTTCACAGAAAAACAGTCATTTATCTTATGGAGGAAGGAATATGCTACTTACCAGTATGCATCTGTTCTTGGCATGTAGAGCTGCAGATCTACACACTATGCATAGATCACCATCTGGTGTTGGGTCCGGATGTTTGCACTTGTGTTTGTCCCGGAAAGTCTTTGGAAGTCACGAGGTATGCGACTCCACCTTAGGATCATAGTGCGCATGGGCATCGGCTCCATCCTCAGATTGTTTTTCGCCAGCAGGGAAATGATGGAGCTTTGTAAGAAACAGTAAGATGCCCTTGTATACCGTATCTAAATAAGATAATACTGGAACAGATAAATGAAGCCGGGGAGGCGGGTGGGCGTGTGTAGATCTGCAGCTCTACATGCCAAGAACAGATGCATACTGGTAAGTAGCATATTCCGTTTCAGGCATATGAGCTGCAGATTACACACTATGGATGAATTGTATAGCAGTCCCACTCCCTATCGGCACCCACCAGTATCTGTTGCAGTAGTCTGAAATAGGGTTTTGAGTACAGCTTGGTCCACACTGGCTTGTTGTTTTGATTGCACATCTACACAATAGTGTTTCGTGAACGTATGGGGTGTAGACCATGTAGCTGCTTTGGAATGTTCCCTAAGAATGCCATAGAAGCCCCTATTTTTCTTGTAGAGTGGGCTCTAGGAGGAACAGTTAAAGTGTGTTTTGCTTTGTGGTAGCAAATTTGTGTGCATTTAACAATCCATCTGGCTATCCCGGACTTGGATATGGGATTGCCTTTGTGTGGTGGTGAGAAAAACGAAAAGTTGTTTGGTTTTTCGAAAAGATTGTGTTCTTTCAATGTAATAGAGCAATGCTCTTTTAACATCTAAAGTATGAAGAGCTCTTTGTGACTGTGTGTGGTTGCGAGAAGAATACGGGCAACTCCACAGATTGATTAAGGTGGAAGAGGGAAATGACTTTAGGGAGGAATTTAGGATTAGTGCGGAGAACCACCTTATTCTGATGTATTTGTAAGAATGATTCCTGAATAGTTGGGGCTTGTAGCTCACTAACTCTTCTTAGCGAAGTTATGGCCACTAGGAAAGCAACCTTCCATGTTAAGAATTGTAGCTCACATTTATGTGGAGGTTCAAAAGGAGGTCCCATTAGACGTGTGAGAATGATATTTAAATTCCACACAGGTGAGGGTGGAAATCTGGGAGGAATTATCCTTTTGGGTCCTTCCATAAAGGCTTTGATGGCGGGTACTCTAAATAGTGATAAATGTTGTCTATTTTGTAGATATGCTGCTATAGCAGCAAGGTGTAGCCGAATAGACGTGTAGGCTAAGTTGCACCTTTGTAGGTGTAGTAGGTAGGTTATGATGTGTCAGATAGACACATCTAGGGGATTGATGGTATTGTTATGGCAATATATCACAAATCGTTTCCACTTGGCTGCATAGCAGGCTCTAGTGGTAGGGCGTCTAGCCTCCTAATGACGTTCATACAGTCAGGAGGAAGGTTAAGGTAACCGAATTCTAAGATTTCAGGAGCCAGATCGCAAGGTTGAGTTGAGCTGGGTCCGGGTGTCTGATCTCTCCACGGTTCTGGGTTAAGAGGCGTGGTGAGAGGTGTAATCTTTGGCGCTGGACTACTGACAGTTCCAGCAATGTGGTGTACCACGGTTGTCTGGCCCAAGTTGGAGCAACTAGAATGAGAGTCAATGAGTGTTGCCGTAGATTGCCCACCACTAGTGGTATGAGTGGGAGAGGTAGAAAGGCGTACGCAAATCTGCCTGACCAGTTCATCCATATCGCATTGCCTTTGGACAATGGGTGTGGGTATCTGGCGGCGAAGCTTGGGCATTTGGCATTTTTGTGGGTGGCGAAGAGGTCTATCTGTGGTTGCCCCCACATTTGAAAGTATGGTTGAAGAACTTGTGGATGGAGTTCCCACTCGTGAATCTTTTGTGTTTGACGACTTAACAGATCGGCTATGGTGTTTTGGACTCCTGGGACGTGTTGGGCTAGGAGAAATATGTTCTGAGGTATAGCCCAACCCCATATGTTTTGTGCTAGGTGGAAGAGCTGTAGAGAGTGTGTCCCGCCTAGCTTTTGGATGTAGTAGAGCGAGAATGCTTGCGATCCTTGCTGGACTGGGATAGGCTAACGCTTCTGAGGCGTTTATTGTGGCGTCGAGGTACTGTTGTGTGTGAGAGGGCTGCAGATGAGACTTGGTGTGGTTTACTGTGAACCCCAGGTCGTGGAGTAATTGGATAGTCGCGTGAGTGTGATGAACACACTGCTGGTAGTACGAGGTGGCTTTAATCAGCCAGTCGTCGAGGTATGGGAAGACATGAATGTGTTGTCTTCTTAGATGGGCTGCGAAAACTGCTAGGCACTTTGTGAATACCCGTGGTGCTGTTGTGACTCCGAAAGGGAGTACTTTGAATTGATAGTGCTGCTCGTCTACTACAAACCTGAGATATTTTCTGTGTGCAGCGTGTATGGGAATATGGATATAGGCGTCCTTGAGATCTAAGGTGGCTAGGAAGTCGCCCTGTGAAAGTAGAGGGAGGACTTGCTGAAGGGTGACCATGTGGAAGTGGTCTGATTGTATGTACAGGTTTAGTGGCCTGAGGTCTAGAATAGGTCTCAGAGAGCCATTCTTCTTTGGTATGAGAAAATACAGGGAGTAAACTTCCGTGTTTTGTTGGTGCAGCGGAACTAGTTCTATTGCACTTTTTTGTAGTAAGGAAATTACCTCTTGTTTGAGGAGTGACAAATGTTCTGCTGACATTGGACGCTGTTTGGGTGGAATGTTTGGGAGGTAGAGGTAAGTTCGAGACAGTAACCTGATTGTACTATTTGTCGCACCCACCTGTCTGGTGATGTTGGTCCAGACAGGAAGGAACTGCTGTAGTCTTCCTTGACAGGAGTGGAATAGTCCGAGGGAAGTGGAGGGAAGTCATTGGGCAGGGGTGGAGACAGAGCGGGTGTTAGTCTTGCCTCTGCCCTTGTTCTTGCTGCCTCTGTATCCTCCTCTGTGGTAACCTCTGGTGAAGGTGGATTGGGTGGGAGCCTTGTAGGCGGTGGATGGGTTATCAGACGAGTATCCCCTAGAGTTGCACCTGTAGGATGAGCGACGAAAAGAACGTCTGGGAGCTTGCGATTGCAAGGCCCCCATTGATTTGGCTGTGTGTGTCCTTTAACATCTTCTCAAAGGATGCATCAACATTAGGGTCAAAAAGGTGTTGTTGGTCGTACGGTTGATTGGAGGATAGAGCTTTGTACCTCAGGTTTAAACCCAGAAACGTGTAGCCACGCGTGCCTGCGAAGAAGGACGCTTGTGTTTACTGCTCTGGATGCGGTATCTGCTACATCAAGAGCACACCGGATAGATGTGTTGGAGATAATTTTACCCTCTTGTATTAGGTCGTTGGCCTGGTTTGTATTTGTCCAGGAGGTGTTGGAGTAGGAACTCTAACTCATCATAGTGAGCCCTATTGTATCTGGCTAACAGGGCTTGAGTATTTGCGATGCGCCAAATATTAGCTGCCTGGGACGCTGTTCTTTTGCCAGAGTTGAGACTCCTTGTCGGGCAGAGCTGCATCACCTGTTGTCTGCGAATTAGCCCTTTTCCTAGCATTTGAGACCCCATGGTGTCTAATGGAACAGGGCCCTTAATGTAAGCTGGGTCTGTAGGGGCAGCTTTGTATTTTTTCTCAATTCTAGGATTGATGATTCTAGTCCTGACAGGGTCTTTACATACTTCTGTAGCGTGTTTAATCACCCCTTTGAGCATGGGTAAAGTGGATGTGGACCTTTGGATGGTGTCGAAAGTGTCCATTAACAAATCATCTTCGACCGGTTCTGTATGTAGGTCAACCCCGTGGTACTGGGCAGCCCGGTGTATTAGCTGATTAAAACCCATGGTATCTTCTGGTGGGGAAGGCCTAGAGGGGTAGATGTCCTCTTGTGGGACATTAGGGACATCTGGCGTATTATAGTCATCCCAGGGGCCAGGGGAGCCTGGTGGACTGGGGTCATCTAGTGGCATGTTGTCACCGTCCCGTGTCATCATATGTGTCATCTATCAGTGTAGGGGATGGTGTAGGAGAACGAGGTTGGGGAGGTGGAGAAGGCACCCTAAGAGGTGATGTGGCTATATCCCTCTTTTTAGGTGGTGGAGCTGGTGCAGGCATATCCAGTGGTCATTTTTCTGGAACTGAGAGTCAGTTAGTTAAAGTTTTTTGTTGAGGGTCTGGTTGAAAAAGCTCTTCTGAAGAAGGTTAGGTGTTCGGTGTCGACATCGAGGGCTTTTTCGTCGCTGGCTGCGGAGCGGTTTTGGGCTTCGAGCCATGTGATTTGTCAGTCTCTGTGGGCTTCTTCGGTGTCGACGCTTTTTTCGGCTCCGAAGAGTGTGAGTACGAACCTTTGGGGAGTGGATTCTTCGTTGGCTCCGAGTGTTTTTTCGGTGCCGGGGAGTCACTGGTTGGAGTCTTTGGTGCCGAGGGCTTCGGGGTGGAAGTAGCGGTTGGCCCGAGGGTGGGTGCGGCTTCTTTTTCGGTACCGATGATTTGGTTTGGGCACCGGTGGCAGGCAGACTCGAGCCAGAGTCGCCAGAAGGCTTGGTAGGCTTCTTTGCCGGGCCCGAGGGCGAGGCATGGGAAGCAGTGTGTCGCTGTGCACCCGAGTCCGAGGGTGAAGGTGTGACCAAAGCCTTTGTTGTAGGTAGTGGGTCGGGGTCGACGTCTTTACTTACGACCCGTTGAGCTGGAGTCACTTCTTCGACGGAGTCATCGGCTTCGGAGGCGCTGATGAGCTCTTCTTCGACCCGCTCCTCTGGCACATCGCCGCCCTCCTGGAAGATGTCGTCGGGGATCGAACTCGACAAGCGAGCCATGGTCCTTTGAGCTAGTCGATCCCGGTTGGTCTTCTTTGAGCGGAAGGAGGCACAAGCGGGACAGTCTCTGGCCTCGTGCTCGGGAGAGAGGCAGAGGTTACACACCTCATGCAGATCGGTGTGGGGAAACTTCGACCCACATCGAGGACACTTTTTGAAAGGTGTCCTTTCCATGAGCCAGATGCCAAGGCTCGGGTCGGCCCGAAGACCTTCTTCGACGACCGGAATCGAATACTTGCAGAGATGCGCGCCGATTAGGGTTCGCATCCGAGACAATACCGTCGAAAGGGTGAAGGATTGCGCGTCGAAACAGGAATCGGTAACGGTTCCGAACTGGAGCGCGAGAAAAAAATCCGAACCCAATGGCGGAAAAAAACAATCTGAGGATGGAGCCGATGCCCATGCGCACTATGATCCTAAGGAAGAGTCACATATCTCGTGACTTCCAAAGACTTTCCAGGACAAAAACAAGTGCAAACATCCGGACCCAACACCAGATGGCGATCTATGCATAGTGTGTAATCTGCACCTCATATGCCTCGAACAATATGGTTATCGGTTTTGAGTTAGATAATCGGTCTTTGGGTTTAAGGTTCTAGGGTTAGAACAAGGGTTCCCCCAGGGTCAGTGATGCACTCTCGTTGCACCCTCAGCGGCACTAGGGCGGCCGGGTGCAGAGTATTAAGGCCCAATGTTATCCAATGGGAGATAGGGGGCCTCCGGTTGGTGGCTGCTGGCAAGCAAGCCACTGGGTTGTGGGAGTAAAGCTCCTGGACATTACCTCAGGGCAAATGGGTAAACAAATTAGCACCAGAGGTGCACCCTGAGCGGCATAGGGCAGCCGGGTGCAGGGTGCTGTTTAGAGGTCAGATGCCCTGTTTCCAATGGAGAACCTCCGGTTTGCAAAAGCACTGCAGGAAGGGAGACGAAGGACTTCTGGGTGCGACCACCACTTTGAGAGGTAAGTTGGGAAGTTAGGGGTTGGTTAGGCACAGTCAGTTTGGGCCTACAAGGCCGTGGGGCATCAGTTGAAGGGGTGCCCTTTGAGGTCGAATTTTCTTACCAGCTTCTGGTCGCGGTTAGGGGGGGGGGGGGGGGGGGGGGGCGACGTCTGGATATAGGCTGCAGGCGTCGGCTGGAGACTTGAGGCAGGTCAGGGGTAGCCGGATCTCGGTTACGGATCGCCGGGGTGACCAACTCATGGTGTTTGCCCACTCAAGCTCAGGCCGTGGACTGCGGGTGCAGAGTGGGTGGATTTACAGTATCCGACTGCTGCCAGAGGTTGCAGTTGAACAAAACCGGTGTTCACGGGAGAAGCAGTCTTTGGAAGTGAAGGCAGGCAGGCAGGTCCTTCAGGAATTTTGAGGTTGCTGGCAGCAGGACACACCGGGATTTCGCAGGAGCAGGTTCGAGGGGGAGACAGACAGGTAGGGCTGGGGTCAAATCAGTGGGCATCTTCCTCTGGTTAGCTGCTGCACGGCTGTTCGGTCCTTCTTTTCTTCTTTCTTGTCTGGATCTGAGAAAGCAAGGTTCAGGGATGCCCCTAAATACTAGATTTAGGGGTGTTACAGGTAGATAAAAGGCAGGGACCAATGGGGTCTCTTCCCTGGGGTGGGTACACCCCCTATTATGCCACCCTCCAGTGGGAGGGGGGCATGAGCTGTCCCTGGTTGGCTGAGTCCCCCATCTTCAAGATGGAGTGGACTGAGAGTTGTGCTTCACCACGCCTCCACCAGCTGAGGGGTGGAGTTGGCAGAGGTGGGCACACATCTTCCTCAATTGTTTATCCCGCCGGTTTTCCTACCCAAAGTAGTGGTCAGAACCAGTGGGGACCAGTTGCTGAATGCAGCAATTGGCCTGGGGAAGCTCACAAAGGCGACAAGCCTTTGAAGCTTCCCCTTCGTGAACCCTGCCCATCCTGGGAGAGGAGGCTTGGCACCTCGTCCCAGGATGTGCATTGTTTCAGGCCCCAGAGAGCAGCAGACTCTCGACCCAGAGGTCCAGAACTATGTCTGGTGGTGGCAGCTGAAAGCAGCCACTCAGCCTGGACACTAATGGTGGGTTCGTTTTCAGGGGGCCTCTCCAAGATGCCCTCTGTGCGCATTTTTCATTATATCCCACACTGGCATCAGTGTGGGTTTAATGTGCTGAGAAGTTTGATACCAAACATCCCAGTTTTCAGTGTAGCCATTATGGTGCTATGGAGTTCGTAATGACAAGCTCCCAGCACCATATACTCCTAATGGCAGCACTTCACTTACAATGTCTAAGAATGGACTTAGACACTGTAGGGGTACAGGGCTCATGCACCTGTACCCTCACCACTGGTATAGTGCACCCAACTAGAAGGGTGACTGACCTATGCCAGGGCAGTGGGTTGTAGGTAGGGCACACAGAGATGTGTGCCATGTCGACTCTTCACTTTGTTTTGCACCAAAACACGCAGCCTGCGAAGGCAGTGTGTGAGTGTAGTGGTACAGGACCTCTAAGGGTGGCACAATAAGTGCTGCAGCCCTTAAACGCCTTCTCTGGTCACAGTGCCCTGGGTACCTGTGGTACCATTTACTAGGGACTGATCTGTGGCCAGAGATGCCAAATGGGTTAGTTTTGGGGAATGAACCTAGGCCCTGTGAACCTGATTGTCAGGGACCCAGGGAACACCAAGTAAAAGTGCATGAGTAGCGTGGCAAAAGGTGGGGGGGTTACTGCAACATAAACTCACTTTCCTACATAAGGTGACCTGGATATTGATGAGAGTACAGTACTCAGAGCTAGATTTTAGACCAGAACTTGACAAATGTTACAGATAGGTTAGCTGTGGCTGTCGGTACCAGACCATATTGAAGGTACCTAAAGAAGCAGCTCTTCCACTTTGCCTGATAATCTTATGGTATTAAATGTCTAACCTGTATCAAGATCGGGCATTATTCTGCAAGGATGGTGTATACCAAGTGAGACCTGAGGCACTTTAACACAATTAATGGAATTCTGTGAACCAATACTGTTTCACTCATGTGGCAGAGATGCTTCTTGATCATGCAGGGGTATAATGGGGAAGTATAAACAAATTTGCTGTACCACCTGATAAAAAGGCACCTCCTTCCTGTTCCCATTCAGTAATGCTTACTGCCAAAGATTTGGCATTTGGTCTTGGTAGCAAACAGGTCAAGTCACAAACTGCCTCACTTGGTGAAACACTTCTAATGTCCAGTTGACAATAGATTCAAATAAGGACACTTCCATTGTTCTGCTAAGGATGTTAGCCCAATCTAACCATTCCGGATGAGTGGCAGATGTTCTACTCTCAGAGATGTGTTGAAAGCCAACTTCCAAAGTAGCTGCCATCATTTCAATAGCAGTGGGGCATCTTGTCCCCCTTGTGTTGATATAGAACATGGGAGGTGGTGTTTTCCATCCTGACCCACATATACAATCCTTTTACCCTGGGGAGAAACACCTGCAGGCCCCTCTGGAAGGTTCTCAGGCTTTAAGACAGCGATGTACAACTTCATCTCCTATGTCCTCCACAGGCCTAATGTTGCCAGTTCCTGAAGGTGGCCCTACAGCCTTTTTAGAATGCCATCCACTGCCACGATAAAGTCTAGAATTTGTACGCTTAGGAGGCGGCCTAGCAAGATATTTTTCCCTCTGTCTCCCCCCCCCGGAGGGCTTTTTTCAATCAGGTCATGATTTGAACTTGGATGTGGGTGAAATCCTATACTGTCCTCATCCGGAGGTTGGCGGAATGGCATGAGGTTGATACAACCTCTTCACCACGAGTGCTGTAGGAAACTGGGTTTTTGTTACCCCCACTTATTGCCTGGTATTTGATGCAACTTTGATATAAGTGCACTGGGTTCCTGCTAACCAGGTCCCCAGTGCCAGTCTTCTTTTCGTTAAAACAAGACAAGTGGTCACTTGATCCCCAAGGGACCAAGCCTTTAGCACCTCTGTAAGTCCTTAGTAAGTGGTACCTCTGGTAACTAGGGCATAGGTGCTAAAGAGGGTCCCTAAGAGCTACAGCATACCTTGTGCCACTCTAAGGGACTCAGCCTGCAGTGGCAGTCTGAGTTTGGTGCTGTGTGACAAGGTGCTCTAAAAAGTGAAAACAGGACATGACACACACTTGTGTGCTATGTACTCTGACAGCATGTAATATTTTTAAGTTACCCCTACAACATGCTATAAAGCCCTAAGACAGGGTGAATTATATTACATGTGAGGACATATCTGCAAAAGCAGATATGCCTCGGTGCCGGCCTGTTCAATTACTGATAGTACAAGTGAACAGGGAAGCCCTCTTAAGGTATTTACCGGCACTGGTCAAAACGAGTTGCCAGCTACATAATGGCTTCACTGAAACCATCAGGTGTTTGGTATCGAACACCTCGTATTAATAAACCCATACCGATTTCAGTGATGGATTTATTCATACATGCGCCCAAAGGGCACATTAGAGCTACCCCCGAACCCTACTACGCTTCCAGTGTGCTGGCTGACAGGTCCAGTCTAGCCTGTCACCACAGACAAGTTTCTGAAACCCTAGGAGGTGAGAGCAGCGCTCTGAGGTCAGAAACAATGCTTGCTCTGGAGATGGATGTTTTCACTTCCTGCTCCAGGAAGGTTGGTAAATCAGCATATCAAGCCAGGAGGCTTCAAAGGCCTCTGCTACCTTTGATATGAGACCCAAGGCTTCCCTGGACAGGGGAGATGCCACACCCGGCCCTGGGCCCATCTAGCCCAAGGAAAGGTGGGAAAATTAGCTATGGAGCAATTGTGTTGCAGTGCCAGGCTGGAAACACCTCTAGTGTGAAAGCAAAAATGGAAATTCTACCATCTTGTGTGTGGTGAAATTAGTAATTCTGAAACAGGGTGAGGACCTCTCCCCGAAGTAAGTGGTCGTCTAGGGAGTGAAGTAGACTCCAGGGGTAAGTAGTCCAATGGCTACTACCCCTCACTCCCCTTAATGCCCCTAAATTGAGTATTTAGGGGACACCTTGATACGATGACTTCAGATTCGACAAACAGAAAAAAAGTGAACACTGCTGACCCATGAAACGCAGAGCACAACGGACTTGGCGCCAGCCCTGCCAGCCTGTCTGCTGCACCCGACTCTCGCAGAGCAACCAACTCCTCCTGCTGCTGTGCAGACTCCAAGAACCTCGGAGGGCTGCCAGTGCTTTGCAAATTGCCAAATAAACTTCATTGGGGTAGAGTAGTGTAGGCAAGTGGGTTTCTGTTGCAGTAACCCTACACCACTTTTTGCCATATTTCTGATGCACTTTGACTTGATGTGCCATGGGTACCTGCCAATCAGGTTCCCAGGGTCTGTGTTCTTTCCCAAAACTGTACCCTTGTACCCCCAATTGGCACATCTCTGGCCACATGTAAGTCCCTTGTAAAAGGTACCATGGGTACTGTGACCAGGGAAGGCCTCTACGAGCTGCAGCACATTTGTGCCACCCTTGGTGGTCCTGCACCCTAACTAACACACACACACACACACACACACACACACACACGATGGCAGGCACTTTCCAATCAGGATAAAGGATTGTGCCCACTCCCCCACTTGGGGTGGGCACAATCCTGTAGTCACCCAGAGGTCAGTAGGCCATTGGCTACTACCTCAAGACCCCTAAAACGCCCCCTAAATATAATATAAAGGGGGCAGCCCTGAACCTAGAAGGCAGATTCCCACAACCTACGAAGAAGGAGGAAAGAAGAAGCACAGCAGAGGAGACTGCAGAGAAGAACTGACTTGGCCCCAGCCCTACCGGCCCGTTTACAGTTTCCAGAGATCCTGTGTCAAAAGTTGCCTTGTCCTGCAGCCAGTGACCTCCAGAACCCCTGGGAGGACTGACTGCCTTCAACAAAGACTGGATCTCCTGTGAACAGCAGCTCTGCTGAAAAGAATCTCCAAAGACTGAGCCTGCTGAAGACAAAGAAACCTGATGCCTGGAACCACCACTGCACCCGTCGCCTACGGCCCGAGTCAGAGTGGCCCACCGGTCCCAGCGACGTCCCTCAGCACTCCAGAGTCCGAGCCCACCGTGGGTTGGACCCCCCTGGGGTACTGGACCCCTTGCAGCAACCAAGGCTTATTGGGTCCAGACCAGACACCAATGTGCTTCACGACAGGGCCATGAAAGAGATGAAGGGAAAGTCCTGTTATACACCCAGGAACTAAGGGTATAGAATAATGGCACTCAAAAATTGTGTAAGAATAATTCACAATCAGGACAAACAAGGTCACACCAGGAAAAAAAAACAGAACAGCATTTTGTAGCAAGGACTTGCTGTATTATTAAATAAGTGAGATCTAGTCAATCCTAATAAATGTTGCACCCTTCTCAATACCAGGTTTGCAGCAAGGTGATCAACGTTCTTGCCTGGTACATGCTTTGTGACATCTTAAATATACCTCCATGCATAAAAAAAACAAATTGGCGAATCCCTGTCTTGGCTGTGCAGAGCTCTCCCCTGCCTCCTAATTTCCTCCCTTGAACTCCTTTGAAACCAGAAGTTTTTCTGCAGAATGTGTCTGCAGTGTGTCTTCTCGGACTCCCATCTGAAAAAGGAAATGCACGGTAGAGCAGTGGCTCTTAACCAGTGGTATGCACACTTACTTGGAGGCCCGTGAAGGTTTACAAAATGAAATATTAAAAGATCAATAAAGTATATATACCTAAAAAGCAAAATTGAAAAAATGTTTAAACTCTGTAAATCTGAAGGAATCTGAATAGGAGGCTAAAATAATAAAATAAAATAAATAATACAGCAAACAGAATCTAGTATAAACAACTAGTAGCCTCAGTTGAAGAACTAGTATGCTCTGACAAAAAGAGCACACATTAGGAGCAGAAAAGAAAGTCGTATGCTACAGTCTATCAGATTGCTTTGTTAAACAAGCATTGGCATAGCCAATAGGTCTTGCTTTTGGGACCTTATAAGTATTTAGTTTTGCAGCAAAATATCCTTGGTGCAACAACATCAGCTGTTGCATGGCTAAACCTTGTACCTTATAAGTGTTTAGCCATGCAACAGTTGATGTTGTTGCACCAAGGATATTGTGCTGCATAACTAAATACTTATAAGGTCCCAAAAGAACGAGACCTATTGGCAATGCCAATGCTCGTTTTAAATGGATTGTCTCTCTGCCGGTTTATGTTATGTAGGCCTGTATAATGCTCTCTTGTAGCCTTAACTGATGGAATGAGCTTTGCATGTGTTGGTTAAACTGTTGCGCTTTCAAACATTTTGATACGTGTGGGATAATGGGCTGCAGATTGCTCAATTAATTTTAAGATATTTTAATTTATATACCATTTTATATTTGTTTTAGGTTGGTGTTCTGTTTGCTGTATTGATTTAATTATTTGCTATTTATTGTAGATTTTTATGATATTTGTAATTGCCTATGTCAATGAATTCAATAATGTGCAATATTTCTGTAAGAATGCATTTCTTGGAAATAAAGAGTCTGATCTGATTATACATGTGTGCATTCATATATAGCAAACATATATTCCTGTTCTGCTGAGGCCACCCTCTTCACTGACTATAAAGATGGTTCTATATTTTGAATGAGGCCATACAAATTGCACAGAAAGGTATACTTTGCAAAAGTCTATGAAATTTGTTGCAGCTTCACAAAAGCTTGCAATCTTTGTCACGTCACTATGAAAATCATGAAATGTCGGGCAATATATGTCATCAGCAAGTCCCGTAGTGGTTGCAGGCAGCAAAGAAGACACGGGCACAGACCAGGCTACGTGCAAGTAGCAGATTTATAGGCAGGTAACTGAGTAGCATTACGTTAGGAGTCACGAGATGCGTGTGTTTTACGGTGAACGTGGAATATAATGACAGTGCAAACTGATTAACTGTAATTGTGCTGCAGAGCATGACATGCACAATCACGACAATGCCCCAAATCGTGGATAGATATCGGATGGCGAAACGGGAGAGGTTCCGAGGACAGTGAAAGAAGTAAAGAAATAAGAGTGGTGGTGCAGTGGGGGAATAAAAATGTGAAGGAGCTGCGTGAACTAGCCTATGTTCAAATTAAAGTCTGACGAGCGTGGGAGCTAAACGCCATAAAGATGGTGAGATGCAAGTGCGATCTCAATGAAAGATAGGGCTTATGGCCTAATCACAGCGCAGTGCTGGTTAAGGGAATCCCATAGGTAAAGCACAGTGGCTTGCATGGACAGGCTGACGCGCAATGTAACCCCACAAACTCGTCCCAACTGTATGTAGTCCAAACGGAAATCCCACCAGTAGACGGGGCAACTGGTGTGAAAACAGCTAAGCAGGGGTGGAGAAAGTTAATACAACTGGATGCTAATTGTAACAAATTAAAGAATTAAATAATTAAATCAAAAATGGGCACTGTGCAACAAGTTACCGTATAGTGAAAAAGATCTAAGAGTGCTTAATGGGGTTACATTATATACAGTGATTATATGCCAAATGCGACGACAAGAAACACAACAAGCACCAGAAAAGGTCTACTGTCTGAGGCGGCATTGGCTTAGTCGGAAGTGAATTGCTCCTTGAAGAATTCACATCAGATGCTTCCGAAGTTAAGAATAACAAGCTAACGAGGAGGGAGGGGGAGAGAAGGGAGGGGGGTAGTGAGAGCAGACAGCAAGGGGGCGGAGGAGGCTTAATGAGCCATGACAGAAAGGCAGATGGCGGTTGCGGGCGTGCACGCTCACGTGCACTTAAGCTTTAGGCCACCAAAAGCCTCTGGTGGCACTTTTAAAAGCCACTTACTAAATGTCTCGAAGAGACAGCATGTGCTGTCTCAGGCGAGACCTAAAAAGATTAATACAAATTTTGAAAGGCTTCAACATTCTCATGAAAATTTAAATTAAGAACCTCTAGTGTAAGAGTCCATTCCATCACATTCATACTTGGAAGGGCCCCAAGTGTGCTTCCTTCCATCCCAGATATTGTGAGGGCAGCTCTTAAGTGATAGCTTAAGATCAGGGTCACTGAAAGGTGAGAGCAGAGAGCAATTCCAAGCAGAAAACATATGCCGCTGTCATGCGCTTCAGCAGAGCTCAGCCAGATAATATTTCCCAGTCTCATAACTGCTATAACAGACAGAAAAGTAATCAACACTATAATGGTTATAGAATTGTGCATACATGTGAGAAAAATAAAAACAGTGAAACCGAGCCTCTCTAAATACAAATTAATAAAAACAAGAACAGCTCTTCGTGAACACTAGTTGAACTCAGTTACTGATTTTTCGGGTCTCGCCTAGCGTTGCAGCGCGCATGCGCTACTCGCTTTGCGAGGCATGCAGTATACACTATAGTATGGTAGCTTCGTAGAAGCTCCGCCCACTCTCCGCCCATGTTTTTGATTGGCTTAGGTGCTAAATGCTGCCTTCCCATTGGTTTTAGCCTTGTTAGTCCCTACTCCTCATGGTCATGTCATTTGTATACTTCCATAGCTACTGACCCCATTACTTTTAAAACTCCTTTGTTCCTGTGGCTCCCCCACTCCCCTCCCGCAAGCCGTGACTTCTCGGCCCATTACCACCCCCCACCAACTTCCGTTCGTGCCTTTTTGCCGGCGCGCACTCTTGTTTTAAATGCAACAGGACTCGCATAAATGCGAGTTCTATTGCATTGCAAGTGCTTGTTAAAGTAGTGCGCAGTCATTTACATTTGACATGCGTGCGATGCCTGACATCACAGCACTGCCCCTTCCTTCCGAATCCCTCGCCTCCTCCAGCTCCTGGCACCGCACAGCTCACCATAGCTAAAACTGCAATGGGTCAGAGTGAGCCCCTTTTCTTACCCTGCGGGACCAGACAGTTGGCCTGAAACGGATTTGCCCGCCACTTGGTCATTACTGAGGCAGTGCAGAAAAGCAGACGCTTCGAGCTCGCGGACAAAATATTTAAATGCTGTTAAAGCTACTTGCGTAGTCGCTAGGGCATTTGCCTAATACTTAGATGGCCGCCGAACAGGACATTCAGTACCGCATGTGCAGGATTAGGTGCGCACTGAAGAACAGCCAGCACTCCACGCTTCTTCCACTTTTACAGCTCCCAGTTTGTTATGTGACTCCTGCGGGTGGGCACCTCCAGGGCGCTGCAGCCCTTCTATTCCAGGAGCCTCTGTGGAGCCAGGCCCCTGGTTTTCTGTAGCCACCTCCCGATGCTGGCCCATCTGACCCCCGGTGTCTTTCCGGCGGGTCTGCACTGCGGAGGGGCCCAGAAGCGGCGGTGCTGGACCTGGTAGAGGTTGCTGGGTCTTGACAGGGTCAGCCTTTTTGCTCGGGGTGCACTGTTGGGAAGCGGGCTGCGATGAGCACATATGGCCCGAATGGAGAATCCTAGAGAGGAGGAGAGGCTACTCGAGCGCATGTCTGGTTTCATGGTGCCGCCTGTGTCCCCCCTGTCCACCATTTTTAGCACTCCTCGGGGACATGGAGACTCGAATGGAGTTGTTGATCCTGGATACCCAGACCGAGGTGTGCCGAGCCCTCCAGGAGGCAAACGGCAGGTCCGACTTCACCATGCACCGCTGGCAGTGGGAAGAAGGTAAGCAGCCAACGGAGTTCTCATCATCTGCATGCACTTTTCGTTAGCTCGCGCCTGTGTCTTCCTAGTATCTTAGTAACCTCCCCACACTCTAATTCCCTAATTCATCTAACACCCCTAATCAACGCCCAAACATCTGTTTCTCACATCAATAGTTTCATTCCCATGCCTGCTGTCACTGCTGTATTTTCCGTCCCATGGTCTTACCTAGGTGACCGTTGTCCCATATTTTCTTCTTCCAGTGTCGCCTCCTGTCCCTTTACTCCTTACTATCCAAGTCCCACATGAATCATCCTCTTTTCTATCAAGTTGCTATTTGGTATTCACATCCATACAATCCTTTCTCATACCATCCTCAGTATTCCCTGACCATGCCCACCCACCCTGGTCACCCAAGCTACATATACCTTTACATCGTCCCCTCAGTCATGCCATCAATCCCTTGTGCCCCTCCTGCTTAACCGCATTCTGTCCAAGTCTCTGTATTTCTTTCTTCACAGGCCTCCCTCCCTCCCTCCTTAATCACCCCTTTTCTTCCAAAGGCCTCGCTGCATCCTACCCCATAATCAAGCGCCTCCCTTACTGATATCCCTATTTTCCAATTTCTCCCTCCCCATTTATGCACTTGTCGCCCTTCCCAGGTCTCCCTTCTTGGGGAGTCCTCTTCCCCACCATAAATCCTTACATGATGCTACCCTCTTTGGTGCCCCCATCCCATGCTTTCCTCCTTGGTCTTCTCCTTCCTCCTTGTCATTGCCCTGTTCATCCCAGCTTTACATGACCCGTTCTCCGTTATCAGGTCTCCGCGATAGTTTCTTCCTTCATATGCCACACCATTTGCAGACACCTTCCCAAGCCATGGGAAGACAAAGAGAGAAGGTAATACTCTCTTTGCCTCTATCTGTGACCGCTACACAGCAGGCTGAATTATATGGAGAGAAAATTCTGTTCAAGCTATTTGTGCCCTAATTCCATGAATACGTGCATCATTCACACAGTGTGCTCAATTGGAGATCCTTGCCCACACTCCAAGTCTTGTCTAAAGTTGTATTAAAATAATTATGCTTTACTGTGTGTGGTGTTTCCAGCAATGAAACGGACTGTCTTTGGCAAAGGAGCATCTTTGATATCGCTTCCAACTTTGTCACTATACGAAACACTAGCAAAGGAGCTCTTTGAAGTGTACTGTGCCATAATTGCAGGCTGCTCCTGATGCACAAGTACACACCATCTCACACAGTAAAAATATTTGTTTCACTTGGCAGGGATCAGTGTGCAACGTTTTATAGAGCAGACTGTATTTTTTAGATGAGGGCATATGTATGATGTGCAGCCTTGCGGTCAGATTTGCAGCTGCACATTTGCACTGCCCACAGCGAGCATAAGTGACCTGTGAATAGTGTCACATGGCTTCACCCCATGCGGATCCTTGAGCCACATAAATAATATCATGGTAACTGGATGGAAAAGTTTGATGGGTAGATTGTTACTAGTGTTTTTTCTTTAAAGGGGGAATGGGCATGGGCAGACACGTGCTGTTGTACTGCAGTACATCAACATATACCCTACTTTATTTTGTTACCAATCTTTCTTTATGCAATGGCATATCCGTCACAGCTAATGCTTAAGTGAAACTGTGTAGACATATGTACCTAATATAAATCTTTAAATCAGCATTGGTATAACAGTAGAGCTGGAAACATTCTGAAAATGTTAATTTCTGAATATGTACTAGAATTTAAATTCCTCATATGCGAGTGAAGCGACCACTGCAGTAATGTGCTGCATGGTTAAATGCTTATAAGGTCCCAAAAACGAGACCGATTGCATTGCAAATGCTTGTTTTAAACTATTCTCCTATCACATGCATTTAGCTTGCTAGAAACTGTTGGCACTTCAGGTCTCTTTCTGGTCCTCTTTCCCTTTTGGATTCACTTTAGGTAAAAGGGCTGCGTAGGGAGAAAGGTCAGCAGCCTGTTTTGGTCGTGCTGGTACTATAAACAACTCCAGTTAGCAATCTACACCTACTACTAAAGTAGTGGTGTGCTAGAGCACCTATTTTGTATTCAACCAGATATCTGTACAATGTGCAAATATCCATAAACAGAGTAACAGGAGTGAAAAGGTGCTGTAGAGCATGGGTTAACCCTTCTCTGAAACAGGACTATACACAAGCTATAGAGCCCAACTTGATAGGATCAATTTAAAAACCCTCATTGACCTGAGCAGAAACGAATCCCTTTGCTTTAAAGAACTCACCCGCTAGGGGTACCCCTTGGTGGCATGCTTCATAATTGAGTTCTTTACTGTTCTGTTGTGGAACGGGGCGTGCGTGATTGGGGGTAGGGTTACTCTGTCACTGTATCTCATGTCAGGCTTTAGAAACCCCAGCTGCAATAAAAAGCGATACCACACCATCTTAGTCAGCTTAACGACCACATTTTCATTCAAAACTCACATGAGCAAATGCACAAATAGCTGTGCATTAATTACTTCACCCCGCCGATAAGCCATTCATACAAAAAATAATTCTGAGCCACTGTATGAGATTGTACTTTCACAACAAGACCTGCCATGGCCTCTTTCTCGGTTAACAAGGCAGTACTCCTCGACTGGTACATTGTCTCCAATCAACAGCAAATTATTTAAAACAAAAATACTGACACTGTGTGAAGCTGTCCCACCATTGCTACCCCAACTCCAACCACACAACTGCAAACATCACAGACCCAATAAAAAGCCTTCTCCACATATGCCCAAAACCTAAGTCGCCAACCATACTACAGTCAGACTCATCTCACCAACACAAAATCAGAGGACAGAGGAAATACCCAGTTTTATACGTGGCTGTACATGGGCGTGCAAATCTTTGTAAACACATGCAATGAATCAGTCTTCAGGGCGTTTATTATGGTGTATGGTTCCAAGAAGTGGCACCTTTTGCTTTTCTGGAACCAGAGAACATGGATTCACAAAAGACTCAGATTTTCAGTGAAGTCCCTGGTTGCTCCAGAGTCAAACAAGAAGCTTGCAGCAATGGCAAGAGAACTGGCACACCTACTAAGAGGTTCTTTTTGTCTCAGACAGTGACAAACACACAAAGTAAAAAAAAAAAAAAAAGGAAACTCCATAATACCAACTCAAATCTCAAAACTTCAACATTGAGGTCCTGGCTATACACATACCTCACCAGTATCAGTGAATGTTAGTATTTGAGAGACTTAATTACAGAGGAGCCCTTTTACAATCTGGTTAGTGGTAACCACTTTTACCAACTGATATGGTAAAGGATGTGATATGCCGAACTCAAGCTGTTGTGATATTAGAATAATTTGTCATATGAGCCTGGAACAAGGTAAACCAACACTCTTGGTTTTGGAGCAAAACGTGGAAAGAGATAAGTGAGCACATCCAAATAAGAACAGTAGGCTGTGTGCCAAAGTTAACTTTATTATTATTTTTTTACCTAGGATAGAAATCTTTTCCCCATCCAGGATGTCCAGCGCTTTGGCATATGTGTCTCCCATTCTGGCCAACAACTCTGGTAGGTACAGATTGTGCTGGGTCCTTGGGAAAAAAAAAAAAGTGAACATAAAATATGTGCAATCAATATGCCACATGGATGCGGAGGAAAAGCAACGATGCCAAGAAATAAAAGCTTATTACTCAAAATTGTAAATTTTTACGTATACTCCAGCATCATAGTGATGATCTTCACAGAAATACTAATTTTTTAAATATACAAGATGAAAACCGGGATTACACATATTACAGCGCCGGTAAGCTGCAGGGGCTCCTCCCGCCAACCAATCACATCCGCATGGTCACACTGTGCCAATACCCCAGTTACTTTACTCAGTCGTATCATCGGCTTTCCAGCAGAGAGAAAGTACTTTGGGAAGCTCAGCTGAAGGTATGCAAATTGGATCACAGCACTGCTCCATCTTTGGAGGTCCACTGCCTCCTTACTTGATACTCCTTTTAAATCTGCCTGCAGTAACGTCTGGTCCCAGGCCCTTATTGGAGGGAGGGCACACAAGGCCATATTCTTTAAACACGGGATTGAGGCATCTATTCTAGCGTTGAGAAAACAAAACTCTAAGGTACATCTTGTCCAGTTTCCACAAAAATTAAAGCAAGCACAATCAAACAAGACATTCTATTAACTGTCAGACTAGAGGTGATTAAGCAGGAACCTCGGACTCAGTGACTCAAAGTAGGTGCACACACCAATATAGGTAGAATATTTATTTTCAATGTCTAATAGAATCTATTCGTAGCATTATTTGGTGAATCACAATAACTAACATTAAAATAATACTACCATGCATCAGAGCAGTCATAACGCAAATGAAAACATTTTGTCATCAACGGATTGAAACCTTCTTGATGGATTTTTACCAGAACTCTAAATACTATTCTAACTAGATGCTACTATTGCTATCCTAGCCATTGTTTGGTAGCTCTGCTAATCTAAGACAATACTCAAACACACATACCTATTAGTAATAGCAGGAGTAAGAAAAAAGTTACTTACTTGTAACTACAGTTACCCAGTATTGGTAGCTTTAATAGAATCACATGCCTGAATCATTCCCAGTCGTCGTAGTGGGAGTCCCACGGTACATAAATGACAAAGTAGTAAGTAGTAAATAGTACATTTCCATAGGCTATTAAGGTAGCAACCACATACTCTAAAGCACAGCTTTCCAAACTGTGTGTCGCGACACAGTACTGTGTCGCGTCCCATGTGTGGGTGTGTCGCGCGACGATGACGTCTGCACGACAGATTAGGGGAATGCGCTCTTGGACATTGCATTTGCGTTCAGAGCGAAGAACACGGTGGTGGAAGGAGAAGCATTTTGCGAGCGAGAGCGGAGAACGCGGCCGTGTTCCCTTTGAGAAGCAGTGACCACAAAACCCCATCCCAGGTACTCAGTAAGGTTATCGGCCTGTAACTTGGTTTTTGCTGTTGAGCGCTCTATTCGCATGGTCTTTTTTTTGCATTGTAAATGCCCCAAGCAGTTGTTTCCTGCCCTGCGATTTGCGCGACAAAGCTCTTTCGTATGCGTTGTAAGAAATAAAGGGTTCCAAACGCACCGTGGTGTTTATTTTCTCGAACTCCTTCATAGCCGCCAACTTTTTAGATTGCCGTATAACTGTTATACAGTGCTAGTGCCCTGGAGTGCAGTGAAAGTGTCTGTTTTAGTACACAAAGGAGTGCTGGGGGATGGCCTATCGCTCGTAGCCTGGACCCACACAGTGAGTCACATTGACCAGTGAAGATACTTCATTGGCTTGGCAAGTCAGACATTTGTTGCCAAAGTCACGCCGTAATATAAATTCTATATGATAGCCTGTCCTGTGGTGCTCACCGCAGGTGCCAGAAGCCCTTGTTTTAGGCGCTTTGCTTTTGGTGCCATGCATGGACCGACTTTCCTCCTCTCTGCATTATTTCCGGTACGTTTGCTAAGATGATGCAGTTTTATTTCTTCTTTCGGTTTTACTAGCAAAAGCTTTCTTTCTCTCGCCGAATGTAGGAAAGTAGGTGTCCTGAGTGTCGCTGCAGGCAGGGCAGTGCAGCAGAAGACACCTCCCTCTTTCTGCCAAGACACACAGTTGGTAGATTCTGTCCTCTGGTTTGCGGTGTGCCCTGTGCTGCCCAGCCTCTGTTTAAGCTTGTGGTCACTCAGTCTGCATTTGATGTGGTGTTTTGGTTTTTCATCACAGTGAGGTGTCTAGCAAGCCTGGCATTTCTTCCCAGTGATGTGTTGCAATGATCTGTTCCAGGTGTGTGTACCTGTCCACTGCGGGACCCCTCTAGGTCCCTGGGGGTCCAGCCTCCTGCGTGTGGTCCCCTGTTTTAGGATTCTGGCTCCAGATACATCTTATGCTATTTGTCATAGATGGAGCTCATTTTTATGGGTACGCCCATCCATATTCCTCTCATTTCAAGCGTGTCCGACCCCCATACAAGCTCATAAACATTCTCCATACATGAGATACACGCCTTCTAATTACTGAGGGCTCGACTAACAGCTGGGGTTAAATTTACCTTCGCGGAATGCAGGCATTGTTTGTGGTCTGGGAGTGTAGTCACAGAAGCAAGCTGCCCCAGTTCGGCTTCTCTAATTCTAATCTAGACATTCATTTTTAAAGCTGCGCACTTGAAACACCATGTTCAAATAACCTGTGTTACATGCTGACCATCCTATGACTGCTCAGTTACTTGTGCACTAAAGTGAACCTTACTGTATGCTGGATTGAGATGTCTGTGAATATAACTGTAAAACTAGAGTTGTTCAGTTAGCCATCAAGATAGTGTTGCACTCTGGTTGTCTGTACATTCGGAAAGTCACGTTTCAAGCAACCTGTTTTTTTTTGTGGTTTTTTTTGCATGCTAAGTAAATGCTTTGTTTATATTTCTGACTTTCAAAATTGGTTGAGATTCCAGATCTGTGTTTACTGCTTACTCTTCCAGTGTAAATTCATTGCCATATAGCTGGGTCTTCACTGTGGTGGCGAAGTGAACTAAAGAATGATGATGGATTCAACCCAGATCTGTGACTGGGGGTGAGTGTCTGTAAAGTTTCAGCGCTCTGCCCACCATCTCCTTGTGTTTGCTTTATTGTTTTATAGACTAATCTTAAGTCCTGTGATATGATTGACTGGATTAGAACTAGATTCTTGAAAGATGTCAGCCATTATTTTCAACACAGCTTGGGCAACAGTTTGATTTCCCAACCATTTTAGAGGTTTCAGAAACGTGGTCCTCCAACTTAATTTGAATTTCCCAGGGGCAATGTTGACGTGGTGCTTCCACCTTCAATGGCATGTTTTCTGCGTGCATTTAGGTTGCCTGTCTCTGATCTAGTCAAAAAGGCTTATGTGTCATAGCAGAGCAATTTGTGGTTGTTTATGTGATTATCTCTTGATTGGTTCCAGTTCAAATAAGTAGATTAAAAATGACACATTGATTTGTGTTTTAGGAAAGTAAGCAATCTAGTTTGGCGGGGAAGACCATGGCATGGAAATGTAAGGGCCTTCTAATAAAGGATGGAATATAATTGTGGGTTCTGGACAGCTCACTTGGAATCCTGAGTCTGCCAGAGCCAGCGTCAATGCAGTTATTACTTCTGTCCCACCTTATGCTCAGAGCTCTGATTTCACATGATTATCTACTACTCAAATCCTGAAATGGTACTGGAGAAAAAAAAGACTGTAAGCAAGGCGTAAGATTGTTAAACTTCGTATCTCATGTTCTTCCTATCTCTAGATTTCCACATTTCTTCATTTTCCCCGGAAGTCAAACAGAAACTCAAAATGGATAAGTTTATAATTCGGAAACGAAAAGCTGGTGACGATGGCGTTTTCGAAGAACAAAATGTAGCAGCTATTGAGCAACTGAACGGTCTGTCTCAGTACGTAAGAAGTGTAAAGGGAAAATCGCCAGTCCCCGTTTATATAATAAAGCTTATATGAAACTGGGGTTCCCATTTTCTGGTAATGAAAACTATTCTTGTCCCAAGTGTTTAGTTTGTGGGGAAATACTTGCAAATGAAAGTATGGTACCAAATAAATTACAACGCCATTTTACCACAAAACACAGCCATTTGTCAGAGAAACCAGTAGAATACTTTGAGCTTGCAAAATCTATAAGGAAGCAGTCTGCATCATTCACAAAGAGAATGAAGACATCAGAGAAAGCTCAAAAGGCAAGTTACTTGGTTGCTCAAATAATTGCCAAAAACAAGGAACCACACACTGTTGCCGAAACCACCATAAGGCAATCTTGCTGTGCTATTGTTCGAACAATGTTTGGGCCAGAATTTGAGATTGAAGTTAATAAAATCCCTTTGGCAGATAACACAATTGGAAGACGGATTCAAGATATGTCTGCTAACGTTAAGCTGCAAATGAAGGATATTTTTCAAGACGACAATATGATTTTTACATTGCAACTACACGAATCAACAGATGTCAGTAGGTTAGCTCAATTACTTGTTTTTATACATTTCATTCATACTGACAAAATTATTGAGCAATTCCTGTGTTGCCTAGAACTTCCATTGAGAACTAGAGGTGAAGATATATTTCAAACTTTGAATTGCTTCATGAAGGAAAATAATTTGCGCTGGTTAAATTGTGTCAGGATATGCACGGATGGTGCATCCTCAATGGTTGGCTCAACAAAAGGTTTTATAGCTTTAGCAAAGAAAGAAAATGAAAATATCATATTTACTCATTGCTTTTTACATCGCGAGGCACTAGTTGCACAAACCATTGGAAGTGAATTAAGGGAAGTTATGGACAAAGTTATTCAAATGGTCAATTACATTAAAAGCCGACCTTTTAAATCAAGAATATTTGCTCATATTTGTGAACAAATGGGGGCAAGGTTTAAAAAGCTCCTACTGCACACAGACGTTCGTTGGCTCTCAAAAGGTCGCGTGCTTTGTCGTGTATACGAATTGTGGGAAATGATGCTTAAACTTTTTGAGGACAATCAGCAGCACAAATTCTGCAGTCTAATTCAAAACAAACTTTGGTGCACAAAATTGGCATATCTTGCTGACATATTTGAACATTTGAATAAATTTAACACCAGTATGCAAGGAAAAGGAGAAAATATCTTAACTGCAGTAGATAAAATGTGTGCTTTGACAGACAAAATAAAAATTTAGGAAAGGAAAGTGAAAGAAGGCAGTTTTGAAATGTTTTCCAAAACTGATGAGTGCCAGCTGAAATGTGATATCAGCCCACTGATTGTTGACCATTTACCATTGCTCGGAGAGAAAGTTTATCATTACTTCCCAAATGCTGAAATCCAAGACTATGATTGGATCAGAAATCCATTTCTTTCAACTGCAACTGGGAACTTTTCACTAACTAAGGAAGAAGAATTAGCTGAAATAAAAAATGATCGAAGTATGTTCATGATGCATGCTGAGGGTGATTTAGACAACTTTTGGATTCGTGTTACAAAAATGCATCCAAACATAGGTACAAAAGCGTTAAAAGTTCTCTTGCAGTTTTCTACTACATACATTTGTGAAGTATCCTTTCAACGATGAAAAACTTAAAGACACTGAAACGTGGATGCTTGAAAATGCTTGATGATGAAATGCGAGTGTCTTTATCTAATATTCAACCAAATATTGACCAGCTGTGTTCATCCTCATATCTCATTAAAATAGTAAGACAAGTGCTGTTGTTTTTATTCCAATTTTGTAATTCTTGTGCTATGAGAGACAAAAGAGCAATTTGGAAAAGCAAAGTGAAAGAAGGAAATTTTGAAATGTTTTCCAAAACTGCTGAGTGCCCGCTGAAATGTGATATCAGCCCGCTGATTGTTGACCATTTAACATTGCTCAGAGAGAATCTTCATCATTACTTTACAAACCTTGAAATCCAAAAATAATGATTGCATAAGAAATACATTTCTTTCAACTGCAACTGGGAACTTTTCACTTTCTGAAGAAGAATTAGCTAAAATTAAACATGACACTGAAATGTGGAAGCTTAAAAATAATTCATGATGAAATGCGAGTGTCTTTTTCTAATATTCCACCAAATATTGACCAGCTGTGTTCATCCTATCCACCTCATTCATCTCAATAAAATAGTAAGTGCTGTTGTTTTCCTTCAAACTATTTCATTCTTGCACATATTTACATGTTGCTACTCATAAAGGACAACATGTTTTGGAAATGTGTGTGTTATATTACAAATCATATATTTTTTTTACAAAATCAATGAAAGGTTTCCGTGAGATATGTTGTGTCCCCATACATTTGGATATTTACAATTTCTATGACATGTATGTATTTGTCCTTATCTCTTATATGCAGTTAATTTTACCTCAAAGTGCTGAATGGAAAAACATATGACTTGCCTTATTTTCTGGTGCCTTTTGGCACGATGCGCTGAGGAAAGCGGTCCCACCTGAGTTCAATGCGCAGAGACCGGCTGATAAGTTGAATGATTGTTTTACCACTCACAATTCCCACTTCCTGAACGGATTTTTGTATAACTCATATTCAGCAAGGCAGCAGGCGGACTTTGTGCATGGTTGAAAGGGTTGGCAGTGCGTGCACCCGCCCTTTTTGTGCCGTAAATCACTGGGGCATGTGTCAATATGTGCATCATTATATTCTTGTTTCAGGCACAAACGTGACCTTGCTTACACCCAGTTTTGCAAGTCACTGTCTGTGTTAGAACAGATTCACAATTGCTTTATTAACCTTCCTGCTTTCTCAAATTTGCTTGAAAATGCACCATTTGGCCACTATTTTTTTAAACTTTTCACGGGGGGAGAACCCCCCGAACACCACTTAAGTGGTTCGGGCTCGCTCGCTTCGCTAGCTCGCATTACCGTGTCACTAGGTGGAGACTGTCTAAAAGGTGTGTCACCAACATGAAAAGTTTGGAAAGCTGTGCTCTAAAGCCTATTAGTCTCCTTTTACAAAAAGGACCAAACTGAAAACCTAATCAATCAGCAGCCAGCACCCTCTAGAACCTTCCCAAGAGATGCTGAGTCGCTCAGATTTTCCAGCACGAGTGTAGTCACTACTGTATCCTAGAGGTGCCTCTCCGGGGAGACGGTGGGTTGCATGTGGATCTATGAAAGATACCAATGCTGGATAACTGTAGTTACAGGTAAGTAACTTTTTTCTTATCCAGTATTGGGGTATCTTTCATAGATTTACATGCCTGAATCAGAATAGTAAGCAGTTCCTTATCTGTATGTGTGTCTAATATATATATATATATATATATATATATATATATACACACACACACACATATATATATATATATACACACACACACACACATATATATACACACACACACACACACATATATACATATACACACACACACACACATATATACACACACACATATATATATATATATATATATACACACACACACCTGTAAACATATATGTAAACATATGCATTCATATGCATAGAATGTATACATATACATGTTCGTCAGAAAAAAAGCACCTTAGTGGACGGTAGGTAGTGCTACAATAATCCTACATGCAACATTAATCTATAGATCAATGATTTGAACATGAACAGTGCATAGAATACTTGCAGTATTAACAAGCAAAGGGGAAAAAACAAATATGCATAGATATATTTAAGAAACATACTGCATCCAAAACATCAGCAAATAAAACCGCTCTTAAAAGAGGCTTACCGTAACATAATAGGTTCCTTAATACTGCCTGTCCCATGGATGCGTCAGCATGGTGGGAGGACTCCAGGCAGTAATACTGCGCAAACGTGTGCGTCGTTTTCCACGTCGCAGCTCTGCAGGTTTTTTTAAGTGGCTCTCCGGCAAATAAAGCAGCTGATGATGAAACTGCTCTAGTGGAGTGCCCTCTCGCATTCTTTGATAATGGCTTGCCAGCCTTGTCATGGCAAATTTGTATTGCACTCGCTATCCATCTGGATATGGTAGCTTTCGAGACTGCAGCGCCTTGACAGCTTTGACCATACGCAATGAATAACCGATTTGATTTCCGTATGTCTTTAGTCTTTTGTAGATAAAATTTAAGACATCTCTTTAGGTCTAGAGTATGAAGTGCTCTTTCTGCAGGTTTGGAAGGGTTAGGGAAGGAAGTTCTCAGAATGATTGGGATGAACTTTGGGTTTGTCCACAGAATGACCATTTGATCAGTGAAGCGCAAGAACGGATGGGATATGGTAAAAGCCTGTATTTCACTAACCCTTCTTGTCGAAGTAAGTGCTAGAAGAAGGGCAACCTTCCAGGTTAAGTACTTCAATTCTGCCTTGTGAATGGGCTCGAATGGCTGTTTAGGAATTGAGATAACACCACAGTAAGCTGCCACTCCAGGGGTGGAGCTCTGATGGGTGGGAAAGCTCTAAACAGTCCTTTCATTAATTGCTTTACTACTCTAGAGGACCATAAAGGTGGAGTATGTGGCGATCAACTGTATCTTGATATAGCAGTCAGATGGACTCCGACGAGTGTGCAAAACCAGACTCTGCTAAAGAAAGCAAATAAGGCAGGATCTCGTCTGGAGCAGAGAGAAAGGGATCTACCTCTTTGCGTTTGTCTTATTGGTGCTTTCAGCTCTAGACTAGCCAATAATGTCCTTGCAGTCTTGCGCAATGTTCAAATCTCAAAATTCAAAGCACTCAGGAGCCAAGAATGCAGTTGCAGAGAAGCTGGTTTCGGGTGACACACCTGGCCTTTGTTCTTTGTCAACAGCGTTGGTGTTGGTAATAGACGGATGGGCTGAGATTCCGACAGAAGGAGGAGTTCCGTGTACCAATATTGTCTGGGCCAACTGGGGCTATCAGCAGAATGCGGCAGTGTTCCCATTTCATCTTCGTGAGGACCCTGGGTATCAGAGGAATGGGGGGAAAAGCATATGCATAGATCCCTGACAAGCGCATCAAATGAGCATTCCCCTGTGAGTTTGGGAGAGGGAATCTGCTTGCGAAGAATCGGCATTTGGAGTTGATCTGGGTGACAAACAGCTCCAGCGCTGGTTTTCACCAGATTGCAAATATCTTGTCCAGCTGTTCTTGTTCCAGCTCCCATTTATGACAGCTGTTCGTTCTGCTCAAGGTACCCGCTAAGGTATTCCGGAGATCCGGGACATGTTCTGCTGTCAAGGAAATTTGGTGGACCGTCAGACAGTTCCACAACTGCTGTGCGTCCTGTGACAGAGTCATAGATCTTGTGCCTCCTTGTTTGTGGAACTAAAACATGCTTGTGGTGTTGTCAGGCCGGATCAACATGGAAGACCCCTGTATTCGAGGAAGGAAAGCCTGAAGAGACAGGAAAATGGCTTTCAATTCCAACCTGTTTATGTGCATCTGCCGCTGAGCCAAGGACCACTTCCCTTGAACTTGCAGGTCCTGTAAGTTTCCTCCCCAGGCTTCCATGGAAGCATCTGTTGTGAGAAAGTGCCATCTTTCTTGCATGGTAAATTTGCTAAATTGCTGAATGTACTTTGACTGAGTGTACCCTGGACTCCTGCCAATCAGGTGCCCAGGGCCTATGTTCCTTCCTTAAAACACACAAACTCCAAATTGGCAAACCCTGGCCACATGTCAGCCCCTGGTAAATGGTACCCTAGGTACCCAGGGCCTTGTGACCAGGAAAGGCCCCTAAGGGCTGCAGCACTCATTGTGCCACCCTTAGAGGCCCTGTACCCTTACACACACACACTGCCTTTGCAGGCTGAGTGTCTGGGTGCAGGACAAAAATGAAGAGTCGACATGGCACACATCACTGTGTGCCATGCCAATTACCTACACTGCCAAGGCATATGTCAGCCACCCCTCTGGCTGGGTGCCTTATGCCCATGGTGTGGGCACTGGAGCAGGAGCCCTGTGCCCCTACAGTACCCAGGTCCATTCCCGGGCACTGTAAGTGCAGTGCTGCCATTTAAGGATACATGGTGCTGAGAGCTCGTCAAACACGAGCTCCACAGCACCATAATGGCAACACTGAAGACTGGGAAGTTTGGTATCAAACTTCTCAGCACATTAAACCCACACTGATGCCAGTGTGGGATTTAATGTACCAAGCACCCCAGAGGGCATCTTAGAGATGCCCCCTTACAACTAACCTACAATCCACGTCTGCTCTGAGGCTGCCCAGGCTGCCACACAGCAGACACGTTGCTGGACCCCTGGGTGGGAGAGCCCCTGCTCTCCCGGGCCTGCAACAATGCACATCCTGGGTGAGGTGATAAATCTCCTCCCCCAGGATGAGCAAAGGGAAGCTTCAAAGGCCTGCCGCCTCTAGGAGTTTCCCCAGGCCACTGCAACCCCCACTCTGGCGGGAAGCTTGGCCGGAAACCCCATACAAGGACAGGGGATGTGCCAGCCTGCCCACCCCACCCCTCAGGTGGGGGAGGCGAGGTGAAGCACATCTCCGGGCTCGCGCTATCTTGAAGATGGGAGGCCCTACCCTATCAGGATTAGGCTACTGCCCCCCTCCCACAGGAGAGAGGCAGGATAGGGGGTGTACCCACCCCAGGACAAGGACCCATTGGTCCCTGGCCTTCACCTACCTGTAACGCCCCTAAATCTAGTATTTAGGGGCACCTGAACCTTCCTTCCCCAGATCCCAGATTCGAAACTACAAGAAGAGCAAGAAGAACAAAGACCTGCCCTGCAGCTGCCAAAAAGAGGAAGACACCAACTGCTTTGGCCCCAACCCTACCGGCCTGTCGACCCTCGAACCTGCTCCTGCTCCTGCGCGGCATCTCTTGTGGCCAGCAACCTCAGAAACCCCGGAGGACCTGGCTACCTTTGAACTCTGATTCCCTGGGACTCCCATGAGTAGAGGCTCTACTCAGAACCTACCTTTCACCCCTGGCAGCAGCCCGGAACCGCGACCCCAGCCCACTCTGCACCCGCCAAGCCTGGCCGGTGCCGGAGTGAACTAAACCCACGAGGACGACCCCACAGCGACTGTGACCCCGAGTCCGGCACCCAAGGACCCCACTCGACAATCCTGGAGAAGCCTGCAGCTTCAGAACAGAGTGCCACCCCAAACGCGATCAACAGAGGGTAAGATTTCCCGACACCAAAAGGCACCCGGCGCCCCACGGCCCTCTGTGCCCAATCCCAGTGTACCTACCTATCCTCCAACTACCCAACTTACCTTTCGAAGTGGTGGTGGCACCTGAAGAGTCCTCGTCCCTGAGCCTGCAGTCTTTTTCCAAACCGGAGATTTCCCATAGAAATCAATTGAGCGTCCGACGGCTCAAAAGCACCCTGCACCCAGCCGCCCGAGTGGCCCTGGCAGTGAAAACTCTACTCTAACCTACTTCCGCACTTGCCCTGAGTAAGTGACCAGGAGCCCAGCTCCCACAGCCGCGTGGCTTGCCAGACAGCAGCCACCAACCAAGGCCCCCCTATCCCTCATAGGATAACATTGGGCCTAACTCTCTCTGCACCCGGCCGTCCTGAAACCGCTGAGGGTGAACTAACTGTACCTACCTGACACTGGGGGACCACTGAGTCTATGCCCAGAACTTCAACTCTGCCAGTCGAGTACTTACCCTTAAACCGCTAACTTCATTTTCCTCATAGGGTAACATTGACTGGCTTTTTCTTGAAAATTCTTTTAAGTGTGGACTTTTCAAATCTTCAAATAATCACCAAAGATCAGCCGAGTGACAAAAACGAATTTACTCACCTGCTCTTAGGTGAGCTCCCAGTGCTGGATCTTGGTGCCCAGCACTGACTCTGAAAAGTACCCACAACTATACTTACCGTTAACTCATTTTTCTTCCATAGGAAACCATTGACTGCTTTTCTGTGAAATTTCTTCTAAGTGTTGATTTCTGCAATTTCTAAATATTCATCAAAAATCGTATAACATCTGAAAACGTAATTTCTTACCTGTTTTGGATAATGGTCCCAGTACTGAGTCTAGACACCCAGTACTGGATTACAAAAGTAACGATAACCTACTGTACCTGTAACCTACATTTCCTTCCACAGGGAATCATTGATTGTTTGCTCTGAAATATTTTCTAAGTGCTAACTTTTGAAATAGCTAAATATTAGTTAAAAATCATTACAGTACCAAAGTCGACTTTCAACAGCTGATTCTGAGAACTGACCCAGGACTGGATCTAGGATCCAGGCCTGGAATTACAAAAGTAATCTAAAAAGTAATCTGTTGCATATCATTTGAATTTATCATTGAGCTCAATGTATTGTGTTTAGAAATAGAGTTGCCTACTGCAACTACTTGTAACTGTTTACTAAAAAGTCTATTGCATATACAAAAGTATTTTTATGAAACATCTCCTGTCGAGAAAGTATATTTTAATTCCAAGTGATGGTTCTAAAATAAAACAAGCATATATTTTTTTTATATACAAACCATTGGCCTAGAGTTCAGTTATTGAGTGTGTGGAACCATTTGCTGACTGAGTGTGTACAACAAATGCTTTACACTGTCCTCTGATACTGCCTTACTGCTCGACCAGGCTACCACTTTGGAGAGTAAGGTTATATCTAACTTTAACCTCTGTTAAACCCTTGGTGTCTGTGGACTCTGTACACCCTGTACCTATTAAGGAACAGTATATACAGAGCCACTTTCTCACATCTGTTGTTACTATGTGATCTGGGATGACTGGAAGAAAAGAATGGCCTTGGGACAGATGTGAAGTCTGAGTCCACCACTGTAGAGCCTCTTTCATCCGAGGAGTGACTTTGACCACGTCGTCGAATGAACCTGTGGTTTGAATCCATTGACGTTGCAGTTCCTCTTGAAGAGGCCTCATGTGCAATTGAGTCAGTGGCACGAGATCTATTGCCGAAGAGAGCATTCCCAGAAGAGATTTGTACACTCTCACAGAAACCTTTGTCTTTCCTGTGAAAGAAAAGCTTTGTTCTGGATGGTGCCCAATTTGGCACCTAGAAATGTCATTATCAGGTGCAGGAAGATCAAAGACTTTTGGTAATTGATTGAGAGACCCATTTTGTGAGAAAGAGTGGGGCAATAGTCTGTTGCATTTTTCAGTAGGTGAGAAGATGGCGCCTTTATCAACCAGTTGTCGAGGTAAGGGAATACCTGATGACCTTTGCTTCTCAAGGCTGCAGCCACTGGAGCTAAAAAAAAAACTGTGAAAGTCCGTGGAACCGATTTGAGGCCAACTGGAAGGACTCAGAATTGATAATGGGTACCAGCCACTGTGAATCGTAGGAATTTCATGAAAGTATGCCTCCTCGAGATCCAATGAAGTCATGAAATTGCCACTGTTGAGGCGTCGCAGGATGTCTGAAAGTGTGACCATCCTGAATGTTTGACTCTTTAGGAATTTGTTCAATTTTCTGAGGTGTAGGATAGGCCGCCACTCTCCCGACTTTTTGCGAATGAGAAAGAAGCAGGAGTAGAAGCCTTTCCTTCTCTGGGAAAAGGGACCTTTTCTATTGCCCCTTTCTGAAGCATGACACTTGCTTCTTTTTTGAGTAAGTGAAGGTGAGGGGGGTGCGATCCCCTGGGAGGGGTATCGGGAGGTTTTTGAATGAATTCCAATGTGCGGCCATAAGAGATGAGATCTAGGACCCACTTGTCTGAAGTGACGTCTCGCCACTGGTCGACATGTTCGGATATTTTCGCACCATTCAGGGGAAAGGTAAAGCAGCTGGTACCCTGCTGCAATCAATGCTTGTGGCCGGAGTCACAGCCTTGGAATCCTGGCTTTCGTTTGGAGCCCTGCCTGGATAAACTAGCTGTAGTCGCTTGGCGGTAGGATTGCTGCCGATAGCCTTGTCGATATTGGCTGGTGGGTCTGATAGGACTAGAACGCTGGTACATCCCCCTTTAATTGGAAAAACCCCTACCTCGGGCTCCCCAAAAAGGCACCTTGCAGTACTGTAGGGTTCCAAGCCCCTTAGCAGTATCAGTGTCTTTTTTTAATGGCGGTAAGCACCTCATCAATATGGCTGCCAAATAGGCTGTCACCATCATAGGCCATATCCAAGATCTTGGTCTGAACTTCCGGGTGGAAATTTGTTGCTTTTAACCACCCTTGTCACCTTAAAAAGGCAGCACCAGCTAACTGATGGGATTCCCCCAGATCTATTCAAAAGTCAAGCAGACCTCTGGGCTCCCATACTGACCAGGGTATTTAACACAGCTATCGAGGTAGGCATGCCAAGATCTTGGTCCACTGCCGTTATTGTGCCAATTTTTAAAAAGGGAAACAGAAATGACCCGCAATGCTACCGCCCTATATCCCTTATAGATGTTACGGCGAAAGTTTTGGGGAGAGCAATTTTAAATCGCTTAATGGACTGGGCTGATGAAAATAACATTATTACAGACGTCCAGTACGGGTTCCGAAACGGGCGCTCCACGACAGATCAATGCCTTAATCTTTATCACTTGGTGGCCAAATACACTCAGGTTAGGGAAGGTACCGTGTATTTGGCATTCATGGACCTTTCAGCAGCTTTCGACTGCGTCAACAGAAGAAAGCTGTGGGAAACCTTGGGAGCAATAGGCGTGGATCCAGGACTGATACAAGTTTTACAAATGCTGACGACGGCTGATAGCCAGAAACCGGTCCTAGGATGCTTGATTCCGGTCCAGGGAAGACATGGCTTGGCAGTTCGGGCTGGACTGTTCCCATGAGGCACAGGGTCAAGACTGATTTGCATATGGCCATGTCTAAACTGGGGTGGTGTAGTGGGCAAAAGAACGATGGATTTAACCCAGATCTCTTGACTGCGGGAGAATGTCTGCATTGTCAGCATTCCGTCCATCAATTGTTTGTTGTAACGCTTTTTGCCCTAAGTGGGATGGGTATTCCCAGACGTGGGACCCGTGCTCACTACGCCACTGGAGTCAAGCTATCCTGGCAGATGACGGCTGATAGCCAGAAACCGGTCCTAGGATGCTTGATTCCGGTCCAGGGAAGACATGGCTTGGCAGTTCGGGCTGGACTGTTCCCATGAGGCACAGGGTCAAGACTGATTTGCATATGGCCATGTCTAAACTGGGGTGGTGTAGTGGGCAAAAGAACGATGGATTTAACCCAGATCTCTTGACTGGGGGAGAATGTCTGCATTGTCAGCATTCCGTCCATCAATTGTTTGTTGTAACGCTTTTCGCCCTAAGTGGGATGGGTATTCCCAGACGTGGGACCCGTGCTCACTACGCCACTGGAGTCAAGCTATCCTGGCTGATGACGGCTGATAGCCAGAAACCAGTCCTAGGATGCTTGATTCCGGTCCAGGGAAGACAAGGCTTGGCAGTTCGGGCTGGACTGTTCCCATGAGGCACAGGGTCAAGACTGATTTGCATATGGCCATGTCTAAACTGGGGTGGTGTAGTGGGCAAAAGAACGATGGATTTAACCCAGATCTCTTGACTGGGGGAGAATGTCTGCATTGTCAGCATTCCGTCCATCAATTGTTTGTTGTAACTCATTACAACACAACGGCACGGGTAAGATTCACTGATGATGGGGACCTCACAGAAGACTTCCGGTGCCGGGGTGGGGTGCGGCAAGGTTGTATCCTTGCGCCCTTTCTGTTCACGCTTTACATAAATGGGCTAGACAAGGCGCTTGGAGCACTGGAGGCAGACTGCCCCTGCATTGGGAGGAGAAGTATACCAGTCCTCCTATATGCAGATGATGCGGTCCTCTTGGCACGCACGGGAAGGAGTTTACAGGTTTTTATTAGTGGATTTGTTAGGTTTATGGTGGACTTAGATTTAGTGCCCAACCTCTCAAAATCATATTATGGAAGTGGGCAAAACGCCATCTAAGAACTGCAGTTTCACAATAGGAGTTCATAAACTCGAAAAAGTAATTTTTTTTAACTATCTGGGGATTGTATTTGATAAAGATCTCAATTTTAAGCCACTAGTAAGGCATAAATGTAGCCAACACCCTATCGCGGTGGGGTCGATTATGAACTATGCGACCAGACTGGGCCGCTGGTCACCCAATGAAATAGCACAATTATATAGTTCGGTATGTTGTGCAAAGACCCTGTATGGGAGTGAGGTGTGGGGTTTCACAGACGTGGAAAAAATCCAACTGGAAGAAAATAAGTTCTTAAAAAGGCTTCTGCAAGTGCCAAAATGTACACCCTCCTTTATTGTTCACGAGGAGCTGGGTATTACCTATCTCAGCGAGAAGGCTTGCCTCAAACCCATTATTTGCTGGATAAAAATCTGGACAAATCCAGAGGCAAGCCTAAGCAGACTAATTCTAGAGGATTGCATGAGAGGGGATAAGGGGTCCCAAATACCCTGGCTCAAATACGTAAGGGACGTCTTGACTAGTCTGGGCCATGAAAACTTTTTTAATGAACCTTGCACACTAGTTAGCAGAGACAAGGGCGTCATACAGGCAGATTTTATGCTGTATTCAGCTAGGGTTAGAGAGGACAGAGAAGGGCGGAAAATCACAGTAAGGTCATATCAGCTTACAAAAGCAAGCCCGGGTATGGAACGAAAAGTTTCTTACCTGTCGGTGTAGTTTTGCAGCTTGAAGATCTTTCTGGATTCACTATGCTGTGCATTATTCCGCGATCTTGTGGTTGGGTCCGGATTCGTAGTCTTTTCTTTGTTTTTTTTTTTTTTGTTTTTTGTAGCCCAGGTGGGCGCCGACGTCCACCATTTGGTGCACCTCCCGTGACGTTGTCGTGCTTCCTGCGGAAGTCCCACCTTTGGGGCGCCATCTTCGGGTTCTTTTTTCCCTTTTTTTTTTTTTTTTTTAACCCTAGGCGATTGATTAATCCTTTCGTCCATATTTCTGTACGTTTCCACTTCTTTGATCCTATCCATTTCACCCCCTCTTCCTCCAGCCTCATCTTCCTGGCGGAGGTGGGTGGGTTCGCTAGTGAATCCAGAAAGATCTTCAAGCTGCAAAACTACACCGACAGGTAAGAAACTTTTCGTTTTGCAGCGTGAATCTTTCTGGATTCACTATGCTGTGCATAGACTTTGTAGCGGTTTTCCTATTTTTGTGGTGGCTGGGTGGAAGATGATCGCTGGTCGTTGAAAATGTGTTGTAGCACCTTCTGTCCGACCTGTGCTTCCTTATTCATTTGAATGTCCACGCAGTAGTGCTTTGTGAACGTGTGCACAGATGCCCAAGTTGCTGCGAGACAAATGTCTTGGATGGGCGTGTTTGCCAGGAAGGCAACTGTGGCCCCCTTCTTCCTTGTGGAGTGAGCTTGGGGCCCCTCCGTTAGCTCCTGTCCAGCCTGTTTGTGACAGAATTGAATAGTGAGGGCAATCCACCTAGCGATGGTGCCCTTGGTCACTGGTCTACCCATGAAGCTAGTAGCAAAGGACACAAACAGCTGCTTCGACTTCCTGAGTTCCTTGGTTCTTTCAATGTAGTGCATCACCGCTCTTCTGGCATCGAGGGTGTGCAGGGCCTTTTCTGCGTTTGTAGTCGGGTTTTGGAAGAAACTCGGTATCTGGATACTCTGATTCATGTGGAACGCCGACACTACCTTGGGCATGAAGTGTGGGTCCGTCCTCAGGACTACCCTGTCTTTGTGAATTTGAATGTAGGGCTCCTGTAGCGTTAGTGCTTGAAGCTCGCTCACCCTGCGTAGTGAGGTTATGGCCACTAGAAAGGCAGTTTTCATCGTCAACATTTGTAGAGTGGCCCTGTGAATGGGTTCAAACGGCGCCTTCATGAGCTCCGTCAGAACCACGTTTAAATTCCATGCCGGCGGCGGCAACCTTTTCGGGGGTGCCATTCTTTTGGCTCCCTCCATGAATCTCTTCACCACCTGCGAGGTGAAGAAACTTCCACCCTTCTCACCTCTGGTGTAGGCAACGATCGCTGCTAGGTGTACCCTTAGGGAGCTCGAGCAGAGGTTACTCTTTAGAAGGTGTGTGAGGTACCTCAGCACAGTTGAGTCTCTTGTCATTCTGTTTTGCAGGCCCTTTTTCCTGCACCACACCGTGAATCTCTTCCACTTTGCGCTGTAGCACTTTCTTGTAGTAGGTTTCCTTGCCTCCCGTAGCACTCGCATAGTGCTCTGAGGTAACCTTAGGTGTGCGAACTCTAGGTCTTCAGGAGCCATGCTGCTAGGTTGAGGGTCTCTGGCTCTGGGTGCAGGACCTCCCCGTTTTGCATTGAGAGCAGGTCTTTTCTCCTCTCGAACCTGTACGGATTGCCTTGCGTCATTTCTTGAATCTGTGAGAACCATGTCTGCCTCGCCCACTGTGGAGCCACCAGGATCAGAGTCATGTTGCTGGTTCTGCACTTGTCGAGCACTCTGTGCAACAGGGGTATCGGTGGAAAGGCGTAGGCAAATGTCCTCCACCAGCTTATCCATAGGGCATTTCCCTTGGATTGCTGATCTGGTTGCCTGGACGCGAAGCTTTGGCATTTTGCATTGTGGCGTGTTGCAAATAGGTCTATTGTGGGAGTCCCCCATCTCCGGAAGATTTTCTCCGTTTCCTGGCCATTGAGCTCCCACTCGTGCGATGCTGAGGTCTGCCTGCTCAGCCAGTCTGCCTCCACATTGTCCTTCCCTGGTAGGTGAATTGCCAGTAGATCTATCTTGAGAGGTATGGCCCATCTCCAAATCTCCTGAGCTAGGGATGAGAGTGGAAACGACTGTGTCCCCCCTTGTTTGTTGATGTAGAACATCGCCGTGGTGTTGTCTGTCTGTACCAACACCCTCTGGCCGAACAGGTGTCTCTGGAATGCCTTCAGGGCTAGCAGTATCGTTTTCAACTCGAGGTAGTTGATGTGGCGGACCGCGTCTGCTGGAGCCCATAGACCCCTCACTCTGAGGTTGTCCATGTGCGCTCCCCATCCCTTCTGCGATGCGTCCGTGGTAATGGTCACTGTTGGGCTTGGTGGTGTCAGGCTTCTCCCCGTTGTTATGTTGTCTCTGTTCCACCAAGTTATCTCCTCCTGCACTGCGTGCGTAACAACCACTAGATCCTCCCAACTTCCGTTTGCTTGTGACCATTGCTGTTGCAGCCATTCCTGGAATGGTCTCATGTGCAGGCGAACATTCGGCACCAGCTGGATACAGGACGCCATCATCCCCATCATCTTGCTCACCGCCCTCACTGTCAGAGCTCGCCCCTTCTGGTAGAGCTGCGTCTCCTTCAGTAGAGCATCTGTCCTCCTGTCGCTGGGCACTACTGTACTGTTGAGGGAGTTGATCTTTGCCCCCAGGAAAATCTTTACCTGTTCCGGTTCCAGCGATGATTTTCCCCAGTGGATGGAAAATCCCAGATTTGTGAGGGTGTCTGTTACGCGTTTTGCGTGCCTCTCGCACTTCTCGCGTGAGTTTGCCTTGACCAGCCAGTCGTCCAAGTAGGGTTATACGTGTATTCCCTGCTTTCGTAGGTGTGCCGCTACCGCCGACAGGCATTTTGTAAAGACCCTCGGCGCTGATTTTAATCCGAAGGCCAGGGTTGTGAACTGGTAGTGTTCCTGTTCGATGTTGAATCTTAGAAGGCCCTTGTGCCTTCTGTTTATTGGGATGTGAAGGTAGGCATCCTTGAGGTCCACGGTGACCATGAAGTCCCCTTCTCTTATCTGTGGCAGTACCTCCTGCAGTGAAGTCATTTTGAACCTTTGCGTTCTGACGAACTTGTTTAGGTAACGGAGGTCCAGTATGGGTCTGAGGTCCCCGTCTACCTTCGGAACCACGAAGTAGTTTGAGTAGACCCCTTTGTTGCGTTCCCTGAACGGCACTGTCTCTATGGCTCCCTTTTGTAGGAGTTTCCGCGTTTCTTCTCTGAGTATTGCCAGTTCTTGGGCCGATCTCTGTCTTCCCTTCGGCTTCCTGTTTGGAGGTCTTTTCTCCAAGTCTACGCAGTATCCGTACTGCACGATGTTCCGTATCCACTTGTCTGTGGTTATATGCCGCCACTCCTGAAGGTAGAACCTCAGCCTTCCGCCTACTGGTGTCGTATGCTCGTAGGCTCTTGAATCTTCTCTTCCCCCTGATGACACTTTTTTGCGCCTCACCCTTGGGGACCTGACGAGGGTAGGCGTCTTCTTGCGTGCTGAGTCACTTCGAGGAGGGCCGATCGCCCCCTCTCCTCCTTTGGCCACGTCCGTTCCCTCTCCCGCGAAAGGACTGGCCCCGAGGTTGATATTGCCAGCTTTGCTTCTGCTGACTTTGTCCGTGACCTTCGCCCTGCTGACCTTGTTGGAACGCCTGGTGCGACGTCCCCTGTTGGCTTCCACCCCTACCGTAGGGTCTCCTCGAGGGATTTCCTCGTCTCATTCCCCTCAGCTGTAGGGCCCCCATGGACCTCGCTGTCTCGTTTTCCTTCTTGAGCTGGGTGAGCTTTTCGTCCACCGTTGCTCCGAACAGTGTCTCTCCGTTGAAGGGGGTGCCAAGGATGTTGTTCTGCACTTCCGGTTGAATCCCGAGATTCTTAGCCATGCATGCCGCCTCTCTGTGACCCCTATGGCCATGAGTCTTGCTGAAGTCTCTGCCCCATCCAACGCCGTCTTTATACAGGAGTTGGCGATGTTCTTGCCTTCATCTACCAGGTGAGAGGCTCTCTGGCGGTATTCTTCGGGGAGGTGCTTTACTAGCTCCCCCATCTCATCCCAGTGTTGGTATTGGTGTCTATTGAGGAGTGCATTCGAATTCGCCATGCGCCAGTGCATTGCGGCGTTCCTCTCGACCTTTCTGCCTGTGAGGTCGATCCTCCTGCTCTCTTTATCCGGAGGTGGGCCCGAAGTTGCTGGAACGTTGGCCCTTCTCCTGGCCGTGGAGGCTATGATGGAGTCTGCGGTGACGCTACCCTTGATGTAAGGTGGGTCCAGGGAGGAGTGCTTATATTTCTTCTCTGTCCTGGGCGTGATCGACCGGCAGGTGGCAGGCTCCTTGAAGGCTTCTCTCCCCTGGTTCATCACGCTTTGTAGCATGGGGAGGAACTGACTCCTAGTCTGGATGGGGAGCAGTGTTTCGACGAGAAAATCGGCTTTCGGCCTCTCTTCGTCGAGTTTGACGCCGAAGGCCATTGCTGCGCTCTTCACCACCATATTGTACACCCCGATGTCGTCGGGTGGCGAAGGCCTCGAGGGGTACGTGTCCACGGGCTCCTCCGGGTTTTCGGTGTCGAGATCGTGCCATTCGACGTCGTTGCTGGTAGATGCCGCCGATTCGTAGAACGACTGTTGGTCTTCTTCCTCGGCTTCTCCCTCATAATAGGGCTCCTCTTCTTCTTCGAGATCCCTTGTCAGCCCTTCGGCGTCGAACTCGTCTTCGACCTCGACGACGTCCGCCGATGAAACCGTTGGAATCTTGAATTCCTTCATCCTGGCGTCGAACTCCTTCTTCCTTTGAAGGATGTTCTCCATTTCGGCCTCGAGCCGCCTCTTCTTTTTCTCCATTTCGGAGATGCTTTCGGCGTCGACCGCGGGTCTTTTCGATGAAACTTGCGTCGACGTCGAACGTTCTTTCTGCGTCGATCGGCCCGTTTCATGGGATGATTTCGACGACCCTTGCCTTTCGGCGTCTTTCTGCACCAGGGAGTCCTTTTGTAAGGATCCGCTGGGCCTTTTGTCCGAAGTTCCCCCTTTGGACGTCGAAGTTTTCGGCGCCGGGGCTCCCTTCGTGGACCTTGACTCAGTTTTTCTCGAGTCACCCTCGTGTTTTCGAGGTGTTTTTTGATTTGCGCTCGACGATTCTCTTACCTCGTCTTCTTTTTTCTTGTCGGTCTCTACGACCGTGAAGTTTTCGGCTGTCTCGGCGACGTTGTCCTCGTCGTCCGTGTCGAGGCCCAGCTCGTAGAGTGTCGGGGGTTTCCCTTTGCCATCCATGTTGGCGTTGGCTCTTCTCTGCCTCTCTCTCACCCTGAGTGTCTTCGGCGCGAAGGCTGAGCAGGCGTTGCAGTCGATACTCTGGTGATCCACCGGTAGGCAGAGGTTGCAGACCGGATGCTGGTCTTTCTGCGCGAACTTGTGGTGGCAGTTTGGGCAGAACTTGAATGGCGTCTTGTCCATTTCGCTCAGGGTCTCTGAGCGTGCATTCTCCAAGGCTGTCGAAGAAAAAAGCTTGCTGGTCCTCTTTCTTCGCGCTCCTGATGAAATCTGTTCTATTCCTGATGTCTTCTCTTGATTCTATCGATGAAACTCGCTTTTCTTCCTTCTTCCTCCGAGTGAATTTCTGGAGCTTCCCGATGACGATCCAGACCCAACGGCGGAAAAAAGAATCTGAAGATGGCGCCCCAAAGGTGGGACTTCCGCAGGAAGCACGACGACGTCACGGGAGGTGCACCAAATGGTGGACGTCGACGCCCACCTGGGCTACAAAAAAAAAAAAAAAAAAAAAAAAACAAAGAAAAGACTACGAATCCGGACCCAACCACAAGATCGCGGAATAATGCACAGCATAGTGAATCCAGAAAGATTCACGCTGCAAAATTCTATCTTTCCAATATGAACAACAGACAGGACAGATTTTTAATGATCAGATTCAGATTAAATCTTCTGCATCATATCCTGTCAGTCCCAGCGGGTTTTGCACATGATGCAAGATTAAAAGGGTGTTGTGGCTGCGATCTTAGATCTCCGCAAGATACCCTCCACTTCGTCCTAATTTGCCCTTTCTACGCTCACCCAAGGTCTCTGTTCTTAAAAACAATCCTAAAACGTTCCAAAATAAGACAGGCTAAAGTGGCCCTTTTATTTCTCAAACTCGCCTCTGACCCTTTCACCCTATTCAGCACAGTACAATTTTTACGATTGGCAGTTAAACTAGGAAAGACCAGAGGAGAGGATTAACTATGTTGATCTAAGTAAAGGGTGGAAGGATTCAAAGATTCTTATTTAGATTGGTCCAGCAAATTTTGTAGTGAGATTTGTGTATTTCATGATCTCTCTTTCCATGCCATGGGGGAAACCCTACATGGTCAAATGAGTTGAACATTGTATAGAATTGTCCCGGTTTTAACGTTCATATCGCTGGGTTTTTTATTATCATTGTTTTAATGTGAAATGTGTATATTGGTTTGAATTTTTAATGGCAGTGGGACTGATTATAACATGTATCTTTTATGGTTATTTTTAATATCCTAATAAAGATTTATTTGAATGAATGAATGACTGGTAAGTGCTTGTATCTCACTGACCCTTCTGAGGGAAGTGATGGCTACAAGAATGGCGGTTTTCCATGTTAGGAATTGAAGTTCACATTTGTGTAGAGGTTTAAAGGGAGGCCCCATTAGTCTGGTGAGAACCATGTTTAGGTTCCACACAGGTGAGGGTGGCACTCTGGGGGGGAATTATTCTTTTGAGGCCTTCCATGAAGGCTTTAATGGCAGGTACTCTAAAAAGTGATAGATGGTGCCTGTTTTGTAGATAAGCTGCTATGGCTGCAAGGTGCAGTCTATTGGACGTATAGGCTAGATTGCATCTTTGTAGGTGTAGTAAATAGCCTATGATGTGTTGAATGGACACATCTAGGGGATTAATGGTATTGTTGTGACAATAGACAACAAAACGTTTCCACTTTGCTGCGTAGCACGCTCTAGTGGTGGGTCGCCTAGCATCTTTAATGACGTTCATGCAGTCAGGGGGAAGATTTAGATAACCGAATTCTAGGATTTCAGGAACCAGATCGCAAGGTTGAGCTGAGCTGGGTCCGGGTGCCTGATCTCTCCATGGTTCTGGGTTAAGAGGTGTGGAGAGAGGTGTAACTTTTGGTGCGGTACTACAGATAGTTCCAGCAGTGTGGTGTACCACGGTTGTCTGGCCCAAGTTGGAGCTACTAGGATTAGTGTTAGGGAGTGTTGTTGTAGTTTGCGCACCACTAATGGAATGAGTGGGAGAGGCAGAAAAGCCTATGCAAATCTGCCTGACTAGTTCATCCATATCGCATTGCCTTTGGACAATGGGTGTGGATATCTGGCGGCTAAGTTTGGGCATTTGGCGTTTTCGTGGGTGGCGAAGAGGTCTAGCTGTGGATGCCCCCACATTTGAAAGTACGGGTGAAGAACTTGCGGGTGGAGTTCCCACTCGTGGAGTTGTTGCGTTGGTCTGCTGAGCAGATCTGCCATAGTGTTTTGGACTCCTGGGACATGTTGGGCTAGGAGAAAGATTTTCGGGGGTATGGCCCATCTCCATATGCTCTGTGCTAGCTGAGAGAGCTGTGGAGAGTGTGTGCCACCTTGTTTTTGTATATAGTACATGGCTGTCATGCTGTCTCTGCGGACTAGGACTGCCTTGCCTGAAATCTGTGTTTGAAAAGATTTTAGGGCTAAAAATATGGCTAGTAACTCCAGATGGTTGATGTGGAGTAACTTTTGTTGAGGTGTCCATCTGCCCTGCATGGTGTGATGTAATAGGTGAGCTCCCCAGTCGTAGAGCGATGCGTCCGTTGTCAGTACTATCTGAGGAACCGGGTCCAGGAACGGTCGCCTTTTGGAAAGGTTTTTGGTTGTCCACCACTGCAGAGAGCGATGGGTACGACCGTCTACCAACACCAGAGCTGTTAATTGACCCTGGGCCTGGTTCCATTGGCGCGCTAAGCACTCTTGGAGAGGACGCATCTGGAGTCTTGCGTGAGGTACTATGAATATGCAAGAGGCCATCATCCCTATTAGTTGCATGAACACTTGAGCTGGAAGAGAGGGTTGTGGCTGAAATTTGGCGCGTAGAGCCTGAATGCTTGCTATCCTGGCAGGACAGGGGTAGGCTAGCGCTCGAGGTGTCTATAGTGGCACCCAAATATTGTTTTACGTGGGACGGTTAGAGATGGGACTTTCTGTGGTTTACTGTGAAGCCCAGTTGGTGAAGTAGCTGGATAGTGTTGTACACACTGGTTGTATGAACTGGCCTTTATTAGCCAGTCGTCTAGGTATGGGAAGACATGGATGTGCTGTCTCCGCAGGTGTGCTGCCACTACTGCTAGGCACTTGGTGAATACTCGTGGTGCTGTCGTGACTCCAAATGGGAGTACTTTGAATTGGTAGTGTTGGCCGTCCACTACAAATCTGAGGAACTTCCTGTGAGCGTTGTGAACAAGAATGTGGAAAAAGGCGTCTTTAAGGTCTAAAGTGGTCAGGAAATTGTTGTGGGAGAGCAGTGGAAGTACCTGCTGAAGTGTTACCATGTGAAAATGGTCTGAGAGTATGTATTGGTTTAGGGGCCTGAGGTCTAGGATGGTGTGAGAAAGTGGCTCTGTATATACTGTTCCCTAATAGGTACAGGGTGTACAGAGTCCACAGTCCCCCAGAGGCTGATAGAGGTCAAAGTTAGGTATGACCTTACTCTCAAAAGTGGTAGCTTGGTCGAGCAGTAAGGCAGTACCAGAGGACAGTGTAAAGCATTTATTGTACACACTCAGTCAGCAAATGGTTTCACACACTCAATAACTGAACTCTAGGCCAATGATTTGTATATATAAAATATATGCTTGTTTTATTTTTAGAACCACAAAGGGGGGTAAAAATATACTTTCTCAGAATGAGAGGTTGAATATAAATACTTTTGTTTCAAGCAATAAATTTGTGTAAACAGTTACAGTTGGTTGCAATAAACAATCCTATTTCCTAAACATAACAATGCATTGAGCTCAATGGTAAATTTAGGTTATTTGTAATAAATTACTTTTCAGATTACTTTTGGAATTCCAGGTCTGGATCCTAGAACCAGCCTGGGGTCAGTGTTCAGAATCAAGTGATGAAAGTCGACTTAATAACTGTAATGATTTTTAAATAATATTTAGCTATTTCAAAAGTTAGCACTTAGAAAATATTTCACAGAAAACATTCAATGGATCTCTATGGCAAGAATTTCAAATTGCAGGTAGAGTACTTAATCGTTACTTTAGTAATCCAGGACTGGGTGCCTAGACCCAGGACTGGGGTCCTTATCCAAAGCAGGTAAGTAATTTCGTTTGCAGAAATGGTACGATTTTAAAAGAATATTTCAAATTTGCAAAAGTAGACACTTAGAAGAAATTTCACAGAAAAGCAGACAATGGTTTCCTATGGGAGAAAAATGAGTTAGAAGTAAGTATAGTTGAGAACACTTTTCAGAGTCAGGGCTGGGCACCAAGATCCAGCACTGGGAGCTCACCTAGGAGCAGGTGAGTAAATTCGTTTTTGTCACTTGGCTGATTTTTGGTGAATTTTTGCAGTTTTGAAAAGTTCACACTTAGAAGATTTTTGAAGAAAAAGCCAGTCAATGTTACCCTATGAGGAAAATGAAGTTAGCGGTTTAAGGGTAAGTACTCGACTGGTAGTGTTGAAATTCCGGGCATGGACTCAGGGGTCCCCCAGTGTCAGGTAAGTACAGTTGGTTCACCCTCAGCGGTTTCAGGACGGCCGGGTGCAGAGAGAGTTGGGCCCAATGTTATCCTATGAGGGATAGGGGGGCCTTGGTTGGTGGCTGCTGTCTGGCAAGCCACGCGGCTGTGGGAGCTGGGCTCCTGGTCACTTACTCAGGGCAAGTGGGGAAGTAGGTTAGAGTAGAGAGGGCACTGCCAGGGCCACTCGGGCGGCTGGGTGCAGGGTGCTTTTGAGCCTTAGGGCGCTCAATGAAAATCAATGGGAATGTTCCGGTTTGGAAAGAGGCTGCAGGCTCGGGGACGAGGATGTTCCAGGTGCCACCACCACTTCGAGAGGTAAGTTGGGTAGTTGTAGGTTAGGTGGGTACCCCGGGATTGGGCACAGGGGGTCGCAGGGCGCCGGGTGCAGGGGTGCCTTTTGACGTCGGGAATCTTACCCTCTGGTTGATCGCGGCTGGGGTGGCACTTGGTTCTGAGGCTGCAGGCTTCTTCCGGGATGTCGAGGGGGGTCCTTGGGTGCCGGACTCGGGGTCACAGTCGCCGTGGGGTCGTCCTCAGGGTCTTTGTCCACTCCGGCACTGGCCAGGCTTGGCTGGTGCAGAGTGTGTTGGGTCCGCGGTCCCGGGCTGGTGCCAGGGATAGCAGGTAGGTTTCTTGAGTAGAGCCTCTACTCGTGGGAGTCCCAGGGGCTTAGAGCTAAAGGGTAGCCAGGTCCTCCGGGGTTGGTGAGGTTGCTGGCCACGTGGGATGCCGCGCTGGTGCAGGTTCGAGAGTCGACAGGCCGGTAGGGCTGGGGCCAAAGCAGTTGGTGTCTTCTTCTCTTTTTAGCAGCTGCAGGGCAGGTCTTTGTTCTTCTTGCTCTTCTTGTCGTTTTTCTATCTGGAATCTGAGGAAGGAAGGTTCAGGGGGCCCCTAAATACTAGATTTAGGGGCGTTACAGGTAGGTGAAGGCCAGGGACCAATGGGTCCTTGTCCTGGGGTGGGTACACCCCCTATCCTGCCTCTCTCCTGTGGGAGGGGGGCAGTAGCCTAATCCTGATAGGGTAGGGCCTCCCATCTCCAAGATGGCGAGAGCCCGGAGATGTGCTTCACCTCGCCTCCCCCACCTGAGGGGTGGGGTGGGCAGGCTGGCACATCCCCTGTCCTTGTATGGGGTTTCCGGCCAAGCTTCCCGCCAGAGTGGGGGGTTGCAGTGGCCTGGGGAAACTCCAACTGGCGGCATGCCTTTGAAGCTTCCCTTTGCTCATCCTGGGGGAGGAGATTTCTCACCTCACCCAGGATGTGCATTGTTGCAGGCCCGGGAGAGCAGGGGCTCTCCCACCCAGGGGTCCAGCAACGTGTCTGCTGTGTGGCAGCCTGGGCAGCCTCAGAGCAGACGTGGATTGCAAGTTAGCTGTAAGGGGGCACCTTCTAAGATGCCCTCTGGGGTGCTTAGTACATTAAATCCTACACTGGCATCAGTGTGGGTTCAATGTGCTGAGAAGTTTGATACCAAACTTCCCAGGCTTCAGTGTTGCCAATATGGTGCTGTGGAGCTCGTGTTTGACAAGCTCTCAGTACCATGTATTCTTAAGTGACAGCACTGCACTTACAGTGCCCAGGAATGGACCCGGGTACTGTAGGGGCACAGGGCTCCTGCTCCTGTGCCCACACCATAGGCGTAATGCACCCAGCTAGAGGGGTGGCTGACATATGCCATGGCAGTGTAGGTGATGGGCATGGTACACAGTGATGTGTGCCATGTCGACTCTTTGTTTTGTCCTGCACCCAGACACTCAGCCTGCAAGGGCAGTGTGTATGTGTAAGGGTACAGGGCCTCTGAGGGTGGCACAATGAGTGCTGCAGCCCTTAGAGGCCTTCCCTGGTCACAAGGCCCTGGGTACCTAGGGTACCATTTACTAGGGGCTGACATGTGGCTAGGGTTTGCCAATTTGGAGTTTGTGTGGTTTAAGGAAGGAACATAGGCCCTGGGCACCTGATTGGCAGGAACCCAGGGTACACTCAATCGAAGTACATTCAGCAATTTAGCAAAAAGTGGGGGCATACCATGCAAGAAAGATGGCACTTTCTCACACAACCCCCCCCCAAACGAAAGGTGATGAGACTAACCTTGTCCTATGGAGTCTTCATTGTCTAAGTGGAAGAACCTGGAAAGTCCATCTGCATTGGCATGGGCAGTCCCTGGTCTGTGTTCCACTTCAAAGTCCATTCCCTGTAGGGAGATGGACCACCTCAGTAGTTTTGGATTTTCCCCTTTCATCTGCATTAGCCATCTGAGAGGTCTGTGGTCAGTTTGAACTAGGAAGTGAGTGCCAAACAAGTATGGCCTCAGCTTCTTCAGGGACCAAACCACAGCAAAGGCCTCCCTCTCAATGGCACTCCAACGCTGCTCTCTAGGGAGTAGTCTTCTGCTTATAAAAGCAACAGGTTGGTCTTGGCCTTCATCATTGGTCTGGGATAGGACCGCTCCTATCCCTAGCTCAGAGGCATCAGTCTGCACTATGAACTGCTTGGCATAATCTGGAGCTTTTAGAATTGGTGCTGAGCACATTGCTTCTTTTAGGGTGTCAAAAGCCTTTTGACAACTAACTGTCCAGTTAACTTTCTTGGGCATTTTCTTGGAGGTGAGTTCTGTGAGGGGGGTCACAATGGACCCATACCCCTTCACAAACCTCCTGTAGTACCCAGTCAAACCAAGGAATGCCCTGACTTGGGTCTGGGTTGTTGGAGCTATCCAGTCCATGATGGCCTGGATTTTGGGTTGTAAGGGCTGTACCTGGCCTCCACCTACAAGGTGGCCCAAGTACACCACAGTGCCCTGCCCTATCTGGCATTTGGATGCCTTGATAGTGAGACCTGCACTCTGCAGAGCCTCTAAAACCTTCCCAAGGTGGATCAGGTGATCCTGCCAGGTGGAGCTAAAGACAGCAATATCATCAAGATAAGCTGCACTAAAGGACTCCAGCCCAGCCAGGACATGGTTCACCAACCTCTGGAAGGTGGCAGGGGCATTCTTTAACCCAAAGGGCATCACAGTAAACTGATAATGCCCATCAGGGGTGGAGAATGCTGTCTTTTCTTTTGCTCCTGGGGCCATGCCAATCTGCCAGTACCCTGCAGTTAAGTCAAAGGTACTGAGAAATTTGGCAGCCCCCAATTTGTCTATCAGTTCATCTGCTCTTGGGATAGGGTGAGCATCTGTCTTGGTGACAGAGTTGAGCCCTCTATAGTCCACACAGAACCTCATCTCTCTCTTTTCACCCTGTTGATGAGGTTTGGGGACCAGAACCACTGGGCTAGCCCAGGGGCTCTCTGAAGGCTCAATGACCCCTAACTCCAGCATCTTGCTGACCTCAGCTTTGATGCTTTCCTTGACTTGATCTGACTGTCGATAGATTTTGTTCTTGACAGGTGCACTGTCACCAGTGTCCACATCATGGGTACACCAGCTTGTCAGACCAGGGGTCAGGGAAAAGAGGCTAGCATATTGTTGCAAGACTTGCTTGCAGTCAGTCTGCTGTTGGGCAGAGAGGGTGTCTGAGAAAATCACACCATCTACTGACCCATCTTTTGGGCTGTAGGATAGGAGGTCAGGGAGTGGCTCACTCTCTGCTTCCTGTTCTTCATCAGTCACCATCAGCATGGTGATGTCAGCCCTATCATTGTAGAGTTTAAGGCGGTTCACATGGATGACCCTTTTGGGTGTCCTGCTAGTGCCCAGGTCAACTAGATAGGTGACCTCACTCTTTCTCTCTAGGATAGGGTAAGGGCCACTCCATTTGTCTTGGAGAGCCCTTGGTGCCACTGGCTCCAAAACCCACACCTGTTGCCCTGGTTGAAACTCAACCAGTGCAGCTTTTTGGTCATACCAGTGCTTCTGGAGCTCCTGGCTGGCCTCAAGGTTCTTGGATGCCTTTTCCATATACTCAGCCATTCTGGACCTTAGGCCAAGCACATAGTCCACTATGTCTTGTTTGGGTTCCTGAAGAGGCCTCTCCCAGCCCTCTTTTACAAGACATAGTGGTCCCCTTACAGGATGACCAAACAGAAGTTCAAAGGGTGAGAAACCTACTCCCTTCTGTGGCACTTCCCTGTAAGCGAAAAGCAAGCATGGTAACAGGACATCCCACCTCCTTTTGAGTTTCTCAGGGAGTCCCATGATCATACCTTTCAATGTCTTGTTGAACCTCTCAACAAGGCCATTGGTTTGTGGGTGGTAGGGTGTAGTAAACTTGTACTGCACTCCACACTCTTTCCACATGTGTGTTAGGTAAGCAGACATGAAGTTGGAACCTCTGTCTGAAACCACCTCCTTAGGAAAACCCACCCTGGTGAAGACACCCAGGAGGGCCTTGGCTACTGCAGGAGCTGTAGTAGTCCTAAGTGGAATTGCTTCAGGGTACCTAGTAGCATGATCCACTACTACTAGAATGAATTTGTTCCCTGAGGCTGTGGGAGGTTCAAGTGGACCCACAATGTCCACACCTACCCTTTCAAAGGGGACCCCCACCACTGGTAGTGGAATGAGGGGGGCCTTTGGGTGGCCACCTGTCTTGCCACTGGCCTGACAGGTAACACAGGAGCTGACAAACTCCTTCACCTTTTGGTGCATCTGGGGCCAGTAAAAGTGACTCACTAACCTTTCCCAAGTTTTGGATTGCCCCAGATGTCCAGCTAGGGGGATGTCATGAGCCAAAGTTAGGAGGAACTCCCTGTACTTCTGTGGCACTACCACCCTCCTGGTGGCTCCAGGAGTGGGGTCTCTTGCCTCAGCATACAGTAATCCCTCTTCCCAATAAGCTCGGTGGGTACCACTGACATCTCCCCTGGCTTCTGAAGCAGCTTGTTGTCTCAGGCTTTCAAGAGTGGGACAGTCTCGCTGGCCCTGGCACAGCTCTTCCCTAGAGGGACCCCCTGGGCCCAAGAGTTCAACCTGGTAAGGGTCAAGCTCCATGGACTCAGTTCCCTCAGGGGTATCTACATCCTCTCCAGGGGGAGAGGGGTTCTGAGTGTTTGGCTGTACAGAAGCTGGTCCCCCAGTCTCCTTGCCCTTCCTCTTGGTTGGTTGGGCCATTATCCCAGGCTCCAAACCTACTTTTTCACCCTTCCTCTTGCTCTGTGCTCTGGTTTGCGCACACACACCAATTCAGGGATGCCCAGCATGGCTGCATGGGCCTTTAACTCAACTTCAGCCCAGGCTGAGGTTTCCAGATCATTTCCAAGCAGGCATGCAGCTGGCAACTTTGGAGAGACCACTACCTGTTTCAGGCCAGTAACCCCCCCCCAGCCTAATGTTACCATGGCCATGGGATGACTAGTGGTGACACTGTCAGCGTTGGTGACTGGGTAAGACTTCCCAACCAAGTATTGCTCAGGGGAAACCAGTGTGTCTTTCACCATAGTGACACTGGCACCTGTATCCCTCAGAGCTTCTACCCTAGTTCCATTTACCCAGGGGTACTGTAAGTATTTCTTTAAGTTGGGGGGCCACACAGCCACAGTGGCAAACTCCACTTCTCCCAAGGAGACTAAACTTGCTTCAGTGTGTTCCCAGATTTGCTCAGGGTACACCTCTGATCCCATTTGTATACTTGCTGCCCCAGGAGTGGCTGTACTGGGTGCCTTAGGGGCTTTGTTTTGGGGGCAAGATACAGTTAGGTGTCCCTGCTTCTTACAGGTATTACACCAGGCCTTTAAGGGATCAAAGTTCTTCCCCCTATATGGTTGGGGCACATAGGGAGTAGTTTGGGTCCCACCCACCTGAACAGGTTTTTGGGGCCCTTTGGAAGACTCAGACTTTTTATCTTGGGGATTCTCACCACCTTTCCCCTGGGGAGGTTTTGTGACCACTTTCTTTTGGTCACCCCCAGTGGTTGTCTTGGTCACCCTAGTCTTGACCCAGTGGTCTGCCTTCTTTCCCAATTCTTGGGGAGAAATTAGACCTAGGTCTACCAAATGCTGATGCAACTTTTCATTTGTGCAGTTACTCAAAATATGTTCCTTCATGAATAAATTGTACAATCCAGTAAAATCCTGCACACCATGTCCAGCTAACCAACCATCCAGTGTCTTCACTGAGAAATCTACAAAATCAATCCAGGACTGGGTCTGGGTTTTGTGAGCCCCCCTGAATCTAATTCTATACTCCTCAGTGGTGAATCCAAATCCCTCAATCAGAGCTTTCTTCATGAGGTCATAGGATCCTGCTTCTGGCCCAGAGAGAGTCAGAAGCCTGTCCCTGCAGTTACCAGAGAACAGTTCCCACAGGAGTGCCCCCCAGAGAGGTTTCTTTACTTTCCTGATATCACAAGCCCTCTCAAAGGCTGTGAACCATTTGGTGATATCATCACCTTCCTCAAATTTAGGGACAATCCCTTTGGGGATTTTAAGGTCAGAAGTTTCCTCCCTATCCTTGTTTTTATTATTGCTGCCACCATTGATGGGTGCTAAACCCATCTCTCTCCTTTCCTTTTCTAGAGCCAGGAGCCTGGACTCTAGATCTATTCTTTTGGCCAGCCTCACAAGGCTGTCCTCTTCACTGGGGGGTCCCCCAGTGTTGTCTCTGGGACCAGAGCCACCTGTGTGGTCTCTAGGTGCCCAGATGCTATGTCTTGAGTTGGAGGGTATGGGTGCCATCTCCTCCCTAGGGAATAGTATGGGGAGGTTGCTGTCCTCCTCCCCTGATTCCCTTTCCCCATCTGACTGGCCATCACCATGTTCAGATGGGTGGTCTTTAGCATACTCAGCCAGGAGCTCCTGGAGCCCTTGTTTGGTTGGATGCTGACCCATTTGTAAATTTTTGAGTTTACATAAGGACCTCAATTCCTTGAAAGACAAGTGTAAGTAAGGTGTGAGGTCGAGCTCCTCCACCAGGTCCATGTTATTATTATCACTAATAGCTGGGTTTGTTTGAGACATTCTAACCTGACAGTTCTAACCCTCTACCCTGACTATAGTGACTTTTATTTTTCTAAAATTCTAATGGGACTTAAGCAAGGCCCTAGCAAGACTTTTAGTAATTTTGGAAAAACCAATCAGAATTCTAAAGGCAATTTTTAAGAGTTCTGTCGTGTGATCAGATGGTAACCAAGTAGTCCAACAAATGCAAGTTTGTATCCCACCGCTGATCCACCAATGTGAGAAAGTGGCTCTGTATATACTGTTCCCTAATAGGTACAGGGTGTACAGAGTCCACAGTCCCCCAGAGGCTGATAGAGGTCAAAGTTAGGTATGACCTTACTCTCAAAAGTGGTAGCTTGGTCGAGCAGTAAGGCAGTACCAGAGGACAGTGTAAAGCATTTATTGTACACACTCAGTCAGCAAATGGTTTCACACACTCAATAACTGAACTCTAGGCCAATGATTTGTATATATAAAATATATGCTTGTTTTATTTTTAGAACCACAAAGGGGGGTAAAAATATACTTTCTCAGAATGAGAGGTTGAATATAAATACTTTTGTTTCAAGCAATAAATTTGTGTAAACAGTTACAGTTGGTTGCAATAAACAATCCTATTTCCTAAACATAACAATGCATTGAGCTCAATGGTAAATTTAGGTTATTTGTAATAAATTACTTTTCAGATTACTTTTGGAATTCCAGGTCTGGATCCTAGAACCAGCCTGGGGTCAGTGTTCAGAATCAAGTGATGAAAGTCGACTTAACTGTAATGATTTTTAAATAATATTTAGCTATTTCAAAAGTTAGCACTTAGAAAATATTTCACAGAAAACATTCAATGGATCTCTATGGCAAGAATTTCAAATTGCAGGTAGAGTACTTAATCGTTACTTTAGTAATCCAGGACTGGGTGCCTAGACCCAGGACTGGGGTCCTTATCCAAAGCAGGTAAGTAATTTCGTTTGCAGAAATGGTACGATTTTAAAAGAATATTTCAAATTTGCAAAAGTAGACACTTAGAAGAAATTTCACAGAAAAGCAGACAATGGTTTCCTATGGGAGAAAAATGAGTTAGAAGTAAGTATAGTTGAGAACACTTTTCAGAGTCAGGGCTGGGCACCAAGATCCAGCACTGGGAGCTCACCTAGGAGCAGGTGAGTAAATTCGTTTTTGTCACTTGGCTGATTTTTGGTGAATTTTTGCAGTTTTGAAAAGTTCACACTTAGAAGATTTTTGAAGAAAAAGCCAGTCAATGTTACCCTATGAGGAAAATGAAGTTAGCGGTTTAAGGGTAAGTACTCGACTGGTAGTGTTGAAATTCCGGGCATGGACTCAGGGGTCCCCCAGTGTCAGGTAAGTACAGTTGGTTCACCCTCAGCGGTTTCAGGACGGCCGGGTGCAGAGAGAGTTGGGCCCAATGTTATCCTATGAGGGATAGGGGGGCCTTGGTTGGTGGCTGCTGTCTGGCAAGCCACGCGGCTGTGGGAGCTGGGCTCCTGGTCACTTACTCAGGGCAAGTGGGGAAGTAGGTTAGAGTAGAGAGGGCACTGCCAGGGCCACTCGGGCGGCTGGGTGCAGGGTGCTTTTGAGCCTTAGGGCGCTCAATGAAAATCAATGGGAATGTTCCGGTTTGGAAAGAGGCTGCAGGCTCGGGGACGAGGATGTTCCAGGTGCCACCACCACTTCGAGAGGTAAGTTGGGTAGTTGTAGGTTAGGTGGGTACCCCGGGATTGGGCACAGGGGGTCGCAGGGCGCCGGGTGCAGGGGTGCCTTTTGACGTCGGGAATCTTACCCTCTGGTTGATCGCGGCTGGGGTGGCACTTGGTTCTGAGGCTGCAGGCTTCTTCCGGGATGTCGAGGGGGGTCCTTGGGTGCCGGACTCGGGGTCACAGTCGCCGTGGGGTCGTCCTCAGGGTCTTTGTCCACTCCGGCACTGGCCAGGCTTGGCTGGTGCAGAGTGTGTTGGGTCCGCGGTCCCGGGCTGGTGCCAGGGATAGCAGGTAGGTTTCTTGAGTAGAGCCTCTACTCGTGGGAGTCCCAGGGGCTTAGAGCTAAAGGGTAGCCAGGTCCTCCGGGGTTGGTGAGGTTGCTGGCCACGTGGGATGCCGCGCTGGTGCAGGTTCGAGAGTCGACAGGCCGGTAGGGCTGGGGCCAAAGCAGTTGGTGTCTTCTTCTCTTTTTAGCAGCTGCAGGGCAGGTCTTTGTTCTTCTTGCTCTTCTTGTCGTTTTTCTATCTGGAATCTGAGGAAGGAAGGTTCAGGGGGCCCCTAAATACTAGATTTAGGGGCGTTACAGGTAGGTGAAGGCCAGGGACCAATGGGTCCTTGTCCTGGGGTGGGTACACCCCCTATCCTGCCTCTCTCCTGTGGGAGGGGGGCAGTAGCCTAATCCTGATAGGGTAGGGCCTCCCATCTCCAAGATGGCGAGAGCCCGGAGATGTGCTTCACCTCGCCTCCCCCACCTGAGGGGTGGGGTGGGCAGGCTGGCACATCCCCTGTCCTTGTATGGGGTTTCCGGCCAAGCTTCCCGCCAGAGTGGGGGGTTGCAGTGGCCTGGGGAAACTCCAACTGGCGGCATGCCTTTGAAGCTTCCCTTTGCTCATCCTGGGGGAGGAGATTTCTCACCTCACCCAGGATGTGCATTGTTGCAGGCCCGGGAGAGCAGGGGCTCTCCCACCCAGGGGTCCAGCAACGTGTCTGCTGTGTGGCAGCCTGGGCAGCCTCAGAGCAGACGTGGATTGCAAGTTAGCTGTAAGGGGGCACCTTCTAAGATGCCCTCTGGGGTGCTTAGTACATTAAATCCTACACTGGCATCAGTGTGGGTTCAATGTGCTGAGAAGTTTGATACCAAACTTCCCAGGCTTCAGTGTTGCCAATATGGTGCTGTGGAGCTCGTGTTTGACAAGCTCTCAGTACCATGTATTCTTAAGTGACAGCACTGCACTTACAGTGCCCAGGAATGGACCCGGGTACTGTAGGGGCACAGGGCTCCTGCTCCTGTGCCCACACCATAGGCGTAATGCACCCAGCTAGAGGGGTGGCTGACATATGCCATGGCAGTGTAGGTGATGGGCATGGTACACAGTGATGTGTGCCATGTCGACTCTTTGTTTTGTCCTGCACCCAGACACTCAGCCTGCAAGGGCAGTGTGTATGTGTAAGGGTACAGGGCCTCTGAGGGTGGCACAATGAGTGCTGCAGCCCTTAGAGGCCTTCCCTGGTCACAAGGCCCTGGGTACCTAGGGTACCATTTACTAGGGGCTGACATGTGGCTAGGGTTTGCCAATTTGGAGTTTGTGTGGTTTAAGGAAGGAACATAGGCCCTGGGCACCTGATTGGCAGGAACCCAGGGTACACTCAATCGAAGTACATTCAGCAATTTAGCAAAAAGTGGGGGCATACCATGCAAGAAAGATGGCACTTTCTCACACAACCCCCCCCCAAACGAAAGGTGATGAGACTAACCTTGTCCTATGGAGTCTTCATTGTCTAAGTGGAAGAACCTGGAAAGTCCATCTGCATTGGCATGGGCAGTCCCTGGTCTGTGTTCCACTTCAAAGTCCATTCCCTGTAGGGAGATGGACCACCTCAGTAGTTTTGGATTTTCCCCTTTCATCTGCATTAGCCATCTGAGAGGTCTGTGGTCAGTTTGAACTAGGAAGTGAGTGCCAAACAAGTATGGCCTCAGCTTCTTCAGGGACCAAACCACAGCAAAGGCCTCCCTCTCAATGGCACTCCAACGCTGCTCTCTAGGGAGTAGTCTTCTGCTTATAAAAGCAACAGGTTGGTCTTGGCCTTCATCATTGGTCTGGGATAGGACCGCTCCTATCCCTAGCTCAGAGGCATCAGTCTGCACTATGAACTGCTTGGCATAATCTGGAGCTTTTAGAATTGGTGCTGAGCACATTGCTTCTTTTAGGGTGTCAAAAGCCTTTTGACAACTAACTGTCCAGTTAACTTTCTTGGGCATTTTCTTGGAGGTGAGTTCTGTGAGGGGGGTCACAATGGACCCATACCCCTTCACAAACCTCCTGTAGTACCCAGTCAAACCAAGGAATGCCCTGACTTGGGTCTGGGTTGTTGGAGCTATCCAGTCCATGATGGCCTGGATTTTGGGTTGTAAGGGCTGTACCTGGCCTCCACCTACAAGGTGGCCCAAGTACACCACAGTGCCCTGCCCTATCTGGCATTTGGATGCCTTGATAGTGAGACCTGCACTCTGCAGAGCCTCTAAAACCTTCCCAAGGTGGATCAGGTGATCCTGCCAGGTGGAGCTAAAGACAGCAATATCATCAAGATAAGCTGCACTAAAGGACTCCAGCCCAGCCAGGACATGGTTCACCAACCTCTGGAAGGTGGCAGGGGCATTCTTTAACCCAAAGGGCATCACAGTAAACTGATAATGCCCATCAGGGGTGGAGAATGCTGTCTTTTCTTTTGCTCCTGGGGCCATGCCAATCTGCCAGTACCCTGCAGTTAAGTCAAAGGTACTGAGAAATTTGGCAGCCCCCAATTTGTCTATCAGTTCATCTGCTCTTGGGATAGGGTGAGCATCTGTCTTGGTGACAGAGTTGAGCCCTCTATAGTCCACACAGAACCTCATCTCTCTCTTTTCACCCTGTTGATGAGGTTTGGGGACCAGAACCACTGGGCTAGCCCAGGGGCTCTCTGAAGGCTCAATGACCCCTAACTCCAGCATCTTGCTGACCTCAGCTTTGATGCTTTCCTTGACTTGATCTGACTGTCGATAGATTTTGTTCTTGACAGGTGCACTGTCACCAGTGTCCACATCATGGGTACACCAGCTTGTCAGACCAGGGGTCAGGGAAAAGAGGCTAGCATATTGTTGCAAGACTTGCTTGCAGTCAGTCTGCTGTTGGGCAGAGAGGGTGTCTGAGAAAATCACACCATCTACTGACCCATCTTTTGGGCTGTAGGATAGGAGGTCAGGGAGTGGCTCACTCTCTGCTTCCTGTTCTTCATCAGTCACCATCAGCATGGTGATGTCAGCCCTATCATTGTAGAGTTTAAGGCGGTTCACATGGATGACCCTTTTGGGTGTCCTGCTAGTGCCCAGGTCAACTAGATAGGTGACCTCACTCTTTCTCTCTAGGATAGGGTAAGGGCCACTCCATTTGTCTTGGAGAGCCCTTGGTGCCACTGGCTCCAAAACCCACACCTGTTGCCCTGGTTGAAACTCAACCAGTGCAGCTTTTTGGTCATACCAGTGCTTCTGGAGCTCCTGGCTGGCCTCAAGGTTCTTGGATGCCTTTTCCATATACTCAGCCATTCTGGACCTTAGGCCAAGCACATAGTCCACTATGTCTTGTTTGGGTTCCTGAAGAGGCCTCTCCCAGCCCTCTTTTACAAGACATAGTGGTCCCCTTACAGGATGACCAAACAGAAGTTCAAAGGGTGAGAAACCTACTCCCTTCTGTGGCACTTCCCTGTAAGCGAAAAGCAAGCATGGTAACAGGACATCCCACCTCCTTTTGAGTTTCTCAGGGAGTCCCATGATCATACCTTTCAATGTCTTGTTGAACCTCTCAACAAGGCCATTGGTTTGTGGGTGGTAGGGTGTAGTAAACTTGTACTGCACTCCACACTCTTTCCACATGTGTGTTAGGTAAGCAGACATGAAGTTGGAACCTCTGTCTGAAACCACCTCCTTAGGAAAACCCACCCTGGTGAAGACACCCAGGAGGGCCTTGGCTACTGCAGGAGCTGTAGTAGTCCTAAGTGGAATTGCTTCAGGGTACCTAGTAGCATGATCCACTACTACTAGAATGAATTTGTTCCCTGAGGCTGTGGGAGGTTCAAGTGGACCCACAATGTCCACACCTACCCTTTCAAAGGGGACCCCCACCACTGGTAGTGGAATGAGGGGGGCCTTTGGGTGGCCACCTGTCTTGCCACTGGCCTGACAGGTAACACAGGAGCTGACAAACTCCTTCACCTTTTGGTGCATCTGGGGCCAGTAAAAGTGACTCACTAACCTTTCCCAAGTTTTGGATTGCCCCAGATGTCCAGCTAGGGGGATGTCATGAGCCAAAGTTAGGAGGAACTCCCTGTACTTCTGTGGCACTACCACCCTCCTGGTGGCTCCAGGAGTGGGGTCTCTTGCCTCAGCATACAGTAATCCCTCTTCCCAATAAGCTCGGTGGGTACCACTGACATCTCCCCTGGCTTCTGAAGCAGCTTGTTGTCTCAGGCTTTCAAGAGTGGGACAGTCTCGCTGGCCCTGGCACAGCTCTTCCCTAGAGGGACCCCCTGGGCCCAAGAGTTCAACCTGGTAAGGGTCAAGCTCCATGGACTCAGTTCCCTCAGGGGTATCTACATCCTCTCCAGGGGGAGAGGGGTTCTGAGTGTTTGGCTGTACAGAAGCTGGTCCCCCAGTCTCCTTGCCCTTCCTCTTGGTTGGTTGGGCCATTATCCCAGGCTCCAAACCTACTTTTTCACCCTTCCTCTTGCTCTGTGCTCTGGTTTGCGCACACACACCAATTCAGGGATGCCCAGCATGGCTGCATGGGCCTTTAACTCAACTTCAGCCCAGGCTGAGGTTTCCAGATCATTTCCAAGCAGGCATGCAGCTGGCAACTTTGGAGAGACCACTACCTGTTTCAGGCCAGTAACCCCCCCCCAGCCTAATGTTACCATGGCCATGGGATGACTAGTGGTGACACTGTCAGCGTTGGTGACTGGGTAAGACTTCCCAACCAAGTATTGCTCAGGGGAAACCAGTGTGTCTTTCACCATAGTGACACTGGCACCTGTATCCCTCAGAGCTTCTACCCTAGTTCCATTTACCCAGGGGTACTGTAAGTATTTCTTTAAGTTGGGGGGCCACACAGCCACAGTGGCAAACTCCACTTCTCCCAAGGAGACTAAACTTGCTTCAGTGTGTTCCCAGATTTGCTCAGGGTACACCTCTGATCCCATTTGTATACTTGCTGCCCCAGGAGTGGCTGTACTGGGTGCCTTAGGGGCTTTGTTTTGGGGGCAAGATACAGTTAGGTGTCCCTGCTTCTTACAGGTATTACACCAGGCCTTTAAGGGATCAAAGTTCTTCCCCCTATATGGTTGGGGCACATAGGGAGTAGTTTGGGTCCCACCCACCTGAACAGGTTTTTGGGGCCCTTTGGAAGACTCAGACTTTTTATCTTGGGGATTCTCACCACCTTTCCCCTGGGGAGGTTTTGTGACCACTTTCTTTTGGTCACCCCCAGTGGTTGTCTTGGTCACCCTAGCCTTGACCCAGTGGTCTGCCTTCTTTCCCAATTCTTGGGGAGAAATTAGACCTAGGTCTACCAAATGCTGATGCAACTTTTCATTTGTGCAGTTACTCAAAATATGTTCCTTCATGAATAAATTGTACAATCCAGTAAAATCCTGCACACCATGTCCAGCTAACCAACCATCCAGTGTCTTCACTGAGAAATCTACAAAATTAATCCAGGACTGGGTCTGGGTTTTGTGAGCCCCCCTGAATCTAATTCTATACTCCTCAGTGGTGAATCCAAATCCCTCAATCAGAGCTTTCTTCATGAGGTCATAGGATCCTGCTTCTGGCCCAGAGAGAGTCAGAAGCCTGTCCCTGCAGTTACCAGAGAACAGTTCCCACAGGAGTGCCCCCCAGAGAGGTTTCTTTACTTTCCTGATATCACAAGCCCTCTCAAAGGCTGTGAACCATTTGGTGATATCATCACCTTCCTCAAATTTAGGGACAATCCCTTTGGGGATTTTAAGGTCAGAAGTTTCCTCCCTATCCTTGTTTTTATTATTGCTGCCACCATTGATGGGTGCTAAACCCATCTCTCTCCTTTCCTTTTCTAGAGCCAGGAGCCTGGACTCTAGATCTATTCTTTTGGCCAGCCTCACAAGGCTGTCCTCTTCACTGGGGGGTCCCCCAGTGTTGTCTCTGGGACCAGAGCCACCTGTGTGGTCTCTAGGTGCCCAGATGCTATGTCTTGAGTTGGAGGGTATGGGTGCCATCTCCTCCCTAGGGAATAGTATGGGGAGGTTGCTGTCCTCCTCCCCTGATTCCCTTTCCCCATCTGACTGGCCATCACCATGTTCAGATGGGTGGTCTTTAGCATACTCAGCCAGGAGCTCCTGGAGCCCTTGTTTGGTTGGATGCTGACCCATTTGTAAATTTTTGAGTTTACATAAGGACCTCAATTCCTTGAAAGACAAGTGTAAGTAAGGTGTGAGGTCGAGCTCCTCCACCAGGTCCATGTTATTATTATCACTAATAGCTGGGTTTGTTTGAGACATTCTAACCTGACAGTTCTAACCCTCTACCCTGACTATAGTGACTTTTATTTTTCTAAAATTCTAATGGGACTTAAGCAAGGCCCTAGCAAGACTTTTAGTAATTTTGGAAAAACCAATCAGAATTCTAAAGGCAATTTTTAAGAGTTCTGTCGTGTGATCAGATGGTAACCAAGTAGTCCAACAAATGCAAGTTTGTATCCCACCGCTGATCCACCAATGTGAGAAAGTGGCTCTGTATATACTGTTCCCTAATAGGTACAGGGTGTACAGAGTCCACAGTCCCCCAGAGGCTGATAGAGGTCAAAGTTAGGTATGACCTTACTCTCAAAAGTGGTAGCTTGGTCGAGCAGTAAGGCAGTACCAGAGGACAGTGTAAAGCATTTATTGTACACACTCAGTCAGCAAATGGTTTCACACACTCAATAACTGAACTCTAGGCCAATGATTTGTATATATAAAATATATGCTTGTTTTATTTTTAGAACCACAAAGGGGGGTAAAAATATACTTTCTCAGAATGAGAGGTTGAATATAAATACTTTTGTTTCAAGCAATAAATTTGTGTAAACAGTTACAGTTGGTTGCAATAAACAATCCTATTTCCTAAACATAACAATGCATTGAGCTCAATGGTAAATTTAGGTTATTTGTAATAAATTACTTTTCAGATTACTTTTGGAATTCCAGGTCTGGATCCTAGAACCAGCCTGGGGTCAGTGTTCAGAATCAAGTGATGAAAGTCGACTTAACTGTAATGATTTTTAAATAATATTTAGCTATTTCAAAAGTTAGCACTTAGAAAATATTTCACAGAAAACATTCAATGGATCTCTATGGCAAGAATTTCAAATTGCAGGTAGAGTACTTAATCGTTACTTTAGTAATCCAGGACTGGGTGCCTAGACCCAGGACTGGGGTCCTTATCCAAAGCAGGTAAGTAATTTCGTTTGCAGAAATGGTACGATTTTAAAAGAATATTTCAAATTTGCAAAAGTAGACACTTAGAAGAAATTTCACAGAAAAGCAGACAATGGTTTCCTATGGGAGAAAAATGAGTTAGAAGTAAGTATAGTTGAGAACACTTTTCAGAGTCAGGGCTGGGCACCAAGATCCAGCACTGGGAGCTCACCTAGGAGCAGGTGAGTAAATTCGTTTTTGTCACTTGGCTGATTTTTGGTGAATTTTTGCAGTTTTGAAAAGTTCACACTTAGAAGATTTTTGAAGAAAAAGCCAGTCAATGTTACCCTATGAGGAAAATGAAGTTAGCGGTTTAAGGGTAAGTACTCGACTGGTAGTGTTGAAATTCCGGGCATGGACTCAGGGGTCCCCCAGTGTCAGGTAAGTACAGTTGGTTCACCCTCAGCGGTTTCAGGACGGCCGGGTGCAGAGAGAGTTGGGCCCAATGTTATCCTATGAGGGATAGGGGGGCCTTGGTTGGTGGCTGCTGTCTGGCAAGCCACGCGGCTGTGGGAGCTGGGCTCCTGGTCACTTACTCAGGGCAAGTGGGGAAGTAGGTTAGAGTAGAGAGGGCACTGCCAGGGCCACTCGGGCGGCTGGGTGCAGGGTGCTTTTGAGCCTTAGGGCGCTCAATGAAAATCAATGGGAATGTTCCGGTTTGGAAAGAGGCTGCAGGCTCGGGGACGAGGATGTTCCAGGTGCCACCACCACTTCGAGAGGTAAGTTGGGTAGTTGTAGGTTAGGTGGGTACCCCGGGATTGGGCACAGGGGGTCGCAGGGCGCCGGGTGCAGGGGTGCCTTTTGACGTCGGGAATCTTACCCTCTGGTTGATCGCGGCTGGGGTGGCACTTGGTTCTGAGGCTGCAGGCTTCTTCCGGGATGTCGAGGGGGGTCCTTGGGTGCCGGACTCGGGGTCACAGTCGCCGTGGGGTCGTCCTCAGGGTCTTTGTCCACTCCGGCACTGGCCAGGCTTGGCTGGTGCAGAGTGTGTTGGGTCCGCGGTCCCGGGCTGGTGCCAGGGATAGCAGGTAGGTTTCTTGAGTAGAGCCTCTACTCGTGGGAGTCCCAGGGGCTTAGAGCTAAAGGGTAGCCAGGTCCTCCGGGGTTGGTGAGGTTGCTGGCCACGTGGGATGCCGCGCTGGTGCAGGTTCGAGAGTCGACAGGCCGGTAGGGCTGGGGCCAAAGCAGTTGGTGTCTTCTTCTCTTTTTAGCAGCTGCAGGGCAGGTCTTTGTTCTTCTTGCTCTTCTTGTCGTTTTTCTATCTGGAATCTGAGGAAGGAAGGTTCAGGGGGCCCCTAAATACTAGATTTAGGGGCGTTACAGGTAGGTGAAGGCCAGGGACCAATGGGTCCTTGTCCTGGGGTGGGTACACCCCCTATCCTGCCTCTCTCCTGTGGGAGGGGGGCAGTAGCCTAATCCTGATAGGGTAGGGCCTCCCATCTCCAAGATGGCGAGAGCCCGGAGATGTGCTTCACCTCGCCTCCCCCACCTGAGGGGTGGGGTGGGCAGGCTGGCACATCCCCTGTCCTTGTATGGGGTTTCCGGCCAAGCTTCCCGCCAGAGTGGGGGGTTGCAGTGGCCTGGGGAAACTCCAACTGGCGGCATGCCTTTGAAGCTTCCCTTTGCTCATCCTGGGGGAGGAGATTTCTCACCTCACCCAGGATGTGCATTGTTGCAGGCCCGGGAGAGCAGGGGCTCTCCCACCCAGGGGTCCAGCAACGTGTCTGCTGTGTGGCAGCCTGGGCAGCCTCAGAGCAGACGTGGATTGCAAGTTAGCTGTAAGGGGGCACCTTCTAAGATGCCCTCTGGGGTGCTTAGTACATTAAATCCTACACTGGCATCAGTGTGGGTTCAATGTGCTGAGAAGTTTGATACCAAACTTCCCAGGCTTCAGTGTTGCCAATATGGTGCTGTGGAGCTCGTGTTTGACAAGCTCTCAGTACCATGTATTCTTAAGTGACAGCACTGCACTTACAGTGCCCAGGAATGGACCCGGGTACTGTAGGGGCACAGGGCTCCTGCTCCTGTGCCCACACCATAGGCGTAATGCACCCAGCTAGAGGGGTGGCTGACATATGCCATGGCAGTGTAGGTGATGGGCATGGTACACAGTGATGTGTGCCATGTCGACTCTTTGTTTTGTCCTGCACCCAGACACTCAGCCTGCAAGGGCAGTGTGTGTGTGTAAGGGTACAGGGCCTCTGAGGGTGGCACAATGAGTGCTGCAGCCCTTAGAGGCCTTCCCTGGTCACAAGGCCCTGGGTACCTAGGGTACCATTTACTAGGGGCTGACATGTGGCTAGGGTTTGCCAATTTGGAGTTTGTGTGGTTTAAGGAAGGAACATAGGCCCTGGGCACCTGATTGGCAGGAACCCAGGGTACACTCAATCGAAGTACATTCAGCAATTTAGCAAAAAGTGGGGGCATACCATGCAAGAAAGATGGCACTTTCTCACAGATGGGCCGTAGTGTCGTCCCTTTTTGGTATGAGAAAATATAGGGAGTAGACCCCCATATTTTGTTGGTTGGTAGGAACCCGTTCTATCGCCTCCTTTTGTAGGAGGGAGATTACCTCCTGCTTTAGTAGTCTTAGATGTTCCTGTGACATTGGGTGTTGTCTGGGTGGAATGTTTGGTGGGGTAGATATTAGTTCTAGGCAGTAGCCTGACCGAATTATTTGTATTACCCATATGTCTGAGGTGATGGTAGTCCAGACAGGAAGGAAATTTTGGAGTCTACCCCCGACCGGAGTGGGATGGTCTGGGGGAGTGGAGGGGCGTCATTGGGTAGGTGCGGAGGCAGAGCGGGCGGTGTTTGTCTTGCCTCTGCTTTATTATTGTTGCCTCTGTAGCCTCCTCTTTGGTAACCGCTTGTAAAGGTGGATTGGGAAGGGGCCTTATATGAAGTGGAAGCGGTGTCAGAGGAGTAGCCTCTGGATGTGTTCCGAAAGGAAGATCGGCGAAAGGAGCGCCTGGGAGGGTGTGATTGTAAGGCTCCCATAGACTTTGCCGTATCTGTGTCTTTTTTCATTTTTTCTAGGGCCTCATCCACTTTAGGGCCGAACAGATGTTCCTGGTCAAAGGGGTGGTTCAGGATGGAAGCTTGCACTTCTGGTTTAAAACCTGAGATCCTTAGCCAGGCATGGCGACGGAGGAGGATGTTGGTATTAATGGCTCTGGAGGCGGTGTCAGCTGCATCTAGGGCACAGCGGATGGAGGTATTGGTAATGGATTTGCCCTCCTGAATTAACTCATTTGCCCTATGTTTATATTTGTCAGGGAGGTGGTGAATTATGGCTTCTAGTTCGTCATAATGGGCCCTGTCATATCTTGCCAGTAGCGCTTGTGTATTAGCGTTGCGCCATATGTTGGCAGCTTGGGATGCAGTGCGCTTGCCGGATGCGTCCAAGAGTTTTGACTCTTTGTCAGGTGGTGGTGCTTCACCTGACGCTTGGGAGTCGGCCCTCTTTCGTGCTGTAGACACTACTAGGGAAACTAGTGGTGCTGGCCCTCTGATGTAGGCGGGATCTGTGGGGGCGGCTTTATATTTTTTGTCAATGCGCAGGTCAACGACCCTGGCTCTGACTGGGTCTTTAAAGACCTCCGGCGCGTGTTTGATAACTCCTTTGAGCATGGGTAGTATGGAGGTGGCCCTATGCGTGGTGTCAAAAGTATCGAGAAAGAAGTAATCCTCCACGGGGTCGGTATGGAGATCCACCCCGTGATAGTGTGCAGCCCTTTGGAGTAAGTGGTTGAACCCTAATGAGTCTTCTTGTGGGGATGGTCTTGAAGGGTAGAGATCATTTTGCGGGACGTTAGGAATGTCAGGGATGTTATAGTCGTCCCATGGGTCTGGGGAGCCTGCAGGAGTGGGGTCCCCTGTAGGTAGGTCATGGGGCACGTCCCCTATGTCATCATAGACATCATCATTATCATCATCATCCGGAGAGGGTGTTGGGGAATGATGAGGTGGGGAGGGGGGGGGGGGAGAAGGAGGTGGAGGGGGTGGAGGAGGTGGTGAAGGCATTCTGAAAGGGGAGGTAGCAGAGTCCTTCCTCTTTGGAGGTGGAGCTGGGGCAGGCTTTTCCAGCTGTCTCTTTTTGATGCGGAGCATCAAATGTCCGGTTTTGGGGTCCTTGATCAATGTCTTTTGCAATGGATCAGGTGTAAAAAGTTCTTCTGAGGGTGGTTTGTCCGTCGGCGCCGAAGGCATCGGCCGTTGGTTTTCTTGTTGTAGAGTCTGCGCTAGTCCGCTGTTTGGAACTATGCGGCCTGGAAAGGGTTGTCTGTTTACTCGGTGCCGAGATGCATTTCGGCTTCGAGATATCGGTGTCGGTGGCCTTGTGTTTTTTTGCTCGGTTCCGGGGATGGTGTCGGTACCGAGGAGCTGGTTTTCGGCACCGAGTGTTTCGGTATGGAGCTCGATGCCGAGGAGGAGGCCATTTTTTTTTTCGGTGTCGGTGCGGAGGAGTGTTTCTCAGCACCGACGGTGGGCTGGCTCAAGCCGAGCCACCGGAAGGCTTAAAAGGCTTCTTTACCGGTCCCGAAGGTGCGGTGTGGGAAGCAGTGTCTTTGGTCTTGCCTAGGCCTGGAGGCGAAGGCGTGACCGAAGCCTTTTTCGTTGCCGTCGAGGGTGTGGGGTGTGGGGGGAGAGGGACGGACTTCAGTACTCACGACCCTCTGTGCCGGAGTGATATCCTCCACATCTGAATCGGCTTCGGAGGCGCTGACGAGGCCCTAGTCGGTGTGTTGTCCTTCTGGAGCGTCGACGCCTTCCCCGAAGATGTCGTCTGGAATCGCAGTCGACTAGTGTGCCATAGTTCTTCGTGCCCTTCGGTCTCAAATGGTTTTCTTGGACCGGAAGGACTTGCACGCCTGACAGTCTCGAGCCTCGTGTTCAGGGGAGAGGCAGAGGTTACATACTTCGTGAAGATCGGTGTGGGGGAATTTGGACCCACATCGAGGGCACTTCTTGAAGGGAGTTCTTTCCATTAGCCAGGACCGGAGCTTGGGTAGGCCCGAAGGCCGTCGACGACGACTGGAATCGAAGGTCTTTATCGATGAGCCGCGCCGAGTGTGGAGATCGCGATCGAAAACAATACCGTGAATTGGGGTTGAGGATTGCGCGTCGATAGAAGAACTGGGAACTGTTCGGAACCGGAGCGCGAAGATCACATCCAAGCTCGATGGCGGAAAAAAACAATCTGAGGATGGAGCCGAAGCCCATGCGCAATATGATACAAAGGAGGAGTCACATACCTCGTGACTTCCAAAGACTTTCCAAGAGGAAAAACAACTGCAAACATCCTGGCCCAACACCAGATGGCGATCTATGCACAGTGTGTAATCTGCAGCTCATACGCCTCGAACACTAAGTTTAGGGGCGTTACAGGTAGGGTCCCTTCCCTGGGGTGGGTACACCCCCTATCCTGCCACTCTCAAGTGGGAGGGGGGCAGGAGCCTGTCCCTGGTTGGCTGGGTTCCCCCAACCTCAGGATGGCGGGGACTCGAGGTTGTGCTTCACCTCGCCTCCCCCACCTTGGTGGTGGAGTTGGCAGAGGTGGGTACACCTCTCTTCCTCACTTTGTTTTTCCCGCCGGGTCTCCCGCCCAAAGTGGGGGGTAGAACCAGTGGGGACCAGTTGCTGAGTACAGCAAGTGGTCTGGAGAACCTCACAAAAGCGACATGCCTTTGAAGCTTCTCCTTCGTGAACCCTGCCCATCCTGGGGGAGGAGGCTTGGCACCTCGTCCCAGGATGTGCATTGTTTCAGGCCCCCGAGAGCAGCTAGCTCTCGACCCAGGGGTCCAGAAACATGTCTGGTGGTGGCAGCCTGCGCAGCCACTCAGTCAGGTCACTGGGAGTTGGTGGAGTTTCAGGGGGCATCTCTAAGAAGCCCTCTGTCGTGCATTTTCCATTAAATCCCTCACTGGCATCAGTGTGGATTTAAAGTGCTGAGAAGTTTGATACCAAACTTCCCAGTCTTCAGTGCAGCCATTATGGTGCTGTGGAGTTCGTAATGACAACCTCCCAGCACCATATACTCTTAATGGCAGCACTGCACTTACAGGGCCCAGGAATGGACCGGGGCACTGTAGGGGTACAGGGCTCATGCACCTGTACCCTCACCACTGGCATAGGGCATCCAGCTAGAGGGGTGACTGATGTATGGCAGGACAGTGGTTTGTGGGCATGCCACACAGAGATGTGTGCCATGTCGTCTTTGTTTGGTTCTGCACTCAGACAGCCTGCAAAGGCAGTGTGTGTGTGTCAGGGTACAGGGCCTCTAAGGGTGGCACAATAAGTGCTGCAGCCCTTAGGGGCCTTCTCTGGTCACAGTGCCCTGGGTACCTATGGTACCATTTACCAGGAGCTGACATGTGGCCAGAGATGCCAATTGGGTTTAGGCTGTAATGCAGTTTTAGGGAAGGAACACAGGCCCTGGGTACCTGATTGGCAGGAGCCCAAGGCACACTCAGTCAAAGTACATCAGCAATTCAGCAAAAAGTGGGGGCATACCATGCAAGAATAGGGCACTTTCTCACAGAGACGACCCCCCATTTTCAAGATGGAAGGGACTGACAGATGTGCTTCATCTCACTTCCCCCACCTTAGGGGTAAAGTTGACAGAGGTGGGCACACCTCCTAAACCAGGGTCTGCCATCTGCTGCTAACAGTAGAGGCTGGTGGTCACATTACAAAGGTGGCAAGTCTTTGAAGCTTCCCCTTCAAACACTGGCCCATTATGGGGGAGGAGGTGACACATCTCTGCCCAGGATGTGCATTGTTCTGGTCCCAGAGAGCAGAGTCTTTCCAGCCAGGGGTCCAGAAATATGTCTGGTGGTGGCTGGCTGACTACCAACAACCGGTCAGAGACCACCCCAGGGTTGGTAGATTTTCCAGGGGGCACCCTCTGAGTAAATGGTACAATAAATCTCACAATGGCATCAGTGTGGATTTATTGAGAGGAGTAGCAAACACTCCTGTGTTCAGTGAAGCCATCATGGTGCTGTGGAAGTAGAGTTGTCGAGTTCCCAGCCCATGTCCTCTCTATGGCTTCCCTGGCACTTACAATATCAAGGGAAAGACCCTCATATTGTAGGACTCGACCTGTAGTATAGTGCACCCTGCCTTAGGGCTGTAAGGCCTGCTTACCTATACCTTCAGGCAGTGCTGGCTGGCATGGCACCCAGGCAGTGGGTCATGTTTACTATCTTTTCATCTCACAGTGGCATGCAAGCTGCAAGGGCAGTGGCATGGTCCCAGTGAGAGGGGACCCGCTTCAGCTGGTCAGGGAGGGGGGGGGGGGGGGGGGAGTTCTCTCCTTTGAGGGATGCCAGATTTTCATACCAAAGGGGGTGGGCTCCTTGAAGCACCCTGCCTGGAAAGCTAATTCAAAGGTCATCCAGTGGGAGGTGGTGTAAAGTCCTTCCACTTGAGCAGGCTTTGTTTCTGACCTCCTGAGAGCACCCACCCTCGGGGGTCACAAACATCTGTGGAGGCAGCCTGGCTAAAACCAGTCAGCACACTAGCAGTAGGTAGGTTTTCAGGGGGCAACTCTGGGTACATGTATTGATAAATCTATCAGTGGAATCAGTGTGGGTTTATTAATAGGAGATGTTTGATACCAGTTTCATAGCACATGTTTTTAAAATGGCTTCCCTGGTCCCTTCTACTGGAAGTAAAAGAACTGATGAGCACTGGGGCATATCTGCTCATCAAGATATGTCCCCCCATGCAATATAATTAACTCTCCCATAGGGCTGTAAGGCCATCTGTAAGTGACAGGGATGTGTGACATGTTGTGTTTTCACTTTTGTCTGCACTTTTTTATCTGCGCCACCATTGTGGAAATCGCCCTACCCAGCGAATCTGCGGTATCAAGGACACAACGTATAGTGAATTTGGCAGCGTCTCTCCCCTCCATAAGAGCTTGGGAGAGAACTGCCCAGGCCCCCTCCGGACACCGAGGTAGCACTTGTTCAACTGCATCCCATACAGACTGGGAATAGCGGCTCAAGAGACAGGCAGTGTTCACAGACCACAGTCCAGAACTTGCGGAAGATAAATCTTCTTGCCACAAAAAACAAAAGTGACCCCCGCACCCGAGCACAAAAACATATATGTATCTCTCTATAGTATTACTAGATATCCTAGTATGTCATAACAAAGAACATGGTATCTCAATAGATTGCTTCCCAGAAAAACAAGTTTGACAATTGCACAACTTAATTATAAACAATTTATTCTTTTTAGACTTTCATTCGAAGACATTCTATTCATTTAAAACATCATGAAATTGCTTGCCGCCAACGCGTTTCATCCCTCATGGGACTTCTTCAGGGCTTGCTCAAAATTGTTTTAATGACGATTCATGCCACACACGAAAATAACAGCAATGACAGAACCAATTAATTGGTAAGACAGATATAAGGGTTTGTGTTCTTCACAATCTAGCATCTTGCTATTAAACCGCAATGCCTTCCAAAAATCTGTTCCCAGTGATTCGTCAAAGGTAAAACGATCGGATTATTTGTAGAGACGATAAAGCATCCAATGTTGTCAGCAATGTATCCTATACTGGGCATATTCTTCCTAAGCATCTCATATCACCATAGGTAATTGGCCATAATAAGTTCCATTAGTGGTGAGCATATCTCGTGTCCTTCCTGGCGCAAACAATCCTTCAATTTCGCGCAAGATAAATCTTCTTGCCAAACTGCTCCAACTTCTTGGATTCTTTGTCCGATGGAGCAGAAGGAAACGCACTCTGGGACATCGAGGCCTGAACCACCAAACTCAGGTGTAGGGTGTTGGGTGAGGAAGGCAGGGACGCCCGGGGCCGGGCGATGGCGTCGGCCTACACCCTTGTCCACAGGGGCCCCTGTGTTGGGCCGGGACCAGGTGCCCAGAAGCACATCAGTAAGTGCATCAGTAAACGGCAACAGCGGTTCTGTAGAAGAAGTCTGGCTGAAGCACTTCAGTCAGTAGGATGGTTCTGACAGCCACAGTAGGGAGCTCGAGGCCAAGAGCCTCGGCTGCCCTACGCAGCACCGTGGAAAAGGTACCACTCTCCTCCATAGTAGCTGAAGGGGATGGTGAACCAGGTGCCGAAGTGTAATCCGGCACCAACGGCCTCCGCCTCCTCATCCCAGTCGGGGACAGACTCGCACTGAGCTGCAAGAGGGTCTTCAAACCCCTCCCAGTCCTCCCCTTCCTCCACATTGGGACAAGGATGTGGATGAATAAAAGGGTAAAAGTTTCCCATCAGCGTCGGGAGACATCCCTCCAGCACAGTGTCGACGTCAGAAAAGAAGTCTATGCCAGCATCGGCGCCGTCGATGTTGGCGGGGGCCGTTCGGGGTCCACCGGCAAGAATGGGGAGCCACGGCCGGAGCCTTGGAGGCCTCTGGGCATCGACGTCGTCGGGGCCGGAGACGTCGAGGAATGCGGAACAGTGGGGCCCGCGGGGCCCAAAGGCATTCCAATGGGGCCGCACTGGCCGAAGATACGTGCCACTTCAGACACAAACTCTTGCAATTCGGCCGGAGTCGCCGATGGACCCGGGAAAGGTGGGCAAGACAATGGTAACTGCTCAGGCTCCGTCGGAGCCGCAGGGGCAGTGCCACCTGCCCCCTCAGCCACATCCTGCAACCGGCGAGATGAGGACGAAGAGCGGCAACGCTTCTTCGACTTCTTGTGCTTTGCCTTACCTGACTCCGAGTGCGAAGACTTTGAATGATGGTGCTTGGTCTGCGACCGGGCCCTCGACCTCCCACAGGACCGGGAACGATGTGGTGCCGACACCCGGGCCTCCAGCCACTTTCAGGACCTCTCCCGCAAAGTTTTCGGGGCCATGGCCCGGCAGTGGTGGCATGACTCTGTGTCGTGGTCACGTCCCAGGCAGAAGAGACACTCAAGGAGCGGGTCCGTCAGCGACATCATGCGCGGACAGGCCCTGCAAATCTTGAAACCAGGCATCCCTATGCACCAGGGGTAAGTTTACTTACAAATTATAACCGACAAATACTTAGTCAACAAGTGACGGGGTACCGCTCTCTCTGGATCTGCGCTTGCTGGCGCAGAAAAAGAAAGAACTGACGTCAGCGCGTGTGGGCGTGTCCAAGTAGCTCCAATGACGTCATCTCGGCGAACACAACGCCTGCAACGCACGCAAAGCCGTACGACGACGCCTATCGACGTGCAGGGGCACTGCTGACGAAAGCTTTCCGGATCCAGTCTGACTCCTGGGGATATTCTAAGGTAAGGAATCTATCACAAACGTGTCTCTTTCGATATGCTGAAAACCTCCAACTGCCCTCCAGTGAGGTCTAGCGTGCCTTAGAAGTGTACTCCTGTGGCGATTTGGGCAACAAAAGAAAGGTTGAAAAATAAGCAAAATATTTTCCTCCAGATCCTCAGGGGGAACTGTTGGAAAAAAATTCAACCGGCCGTTCCACAGCATCGAACTAAATTTCAGCTATATCCCGCTCAAACTCCTACCACCTCCCAAACAATTGTGATGTGGGACTTGGAAACCTTTCCAAAGCTCCAGCAGGACTAATATGCTTCAGCTCCACAGCAGTGGCTACAATTTCAGTGGCAGCCCTTCAGAGGGGATTTTTCTGCTGTAAAAGTAACAAAGTCCCTTTCTGTGTTGGGACTTTAAACTATTTCAAACTCACAGGGACTAATCCACTTGTATCCGATGAGAGCTCCATCGCTGTTGGCCTCAAATCACACCTAGGTCCCAGTCTATCGCTTTCATAGACTATAGTTGTCGCTTTGGTCTTTTTGGCACAATTAAAAAAATCATCATAACTCCAGTTGAACTCCAGTTCCCCTCATTTTATTGTTGTTGTTTTGGTCTTATTTTACTACTGATATTTTCAATATCCCCTTCAGTGCCCGCCCCTTTCCCCGCCCTGTGCCGGCCGTTGCATTAGCGGGCGGAGTCTATGACGAGCTGGACTCGTCAAGGGCACAGCGCTACCGCGGCCCATGACGAGTCCAGCTCGTCATGGGCACTGAAGAGGATATATTTTAAAATTGGTTGTTGAGTTTCTGTGTTTTGGGAGACTTTTCTACTATGTATGCACTGCCCAAATACTTTACACATTGCCTTTGATTTAATTAAGCCTGACTGACTAGTCACATTTTCGGTGATTGAGAAGAGGTTTATAGTATTTCATTTGTGAGACATCTAGCAGGTGGTAGCCTTATTGTTTGAGATGGACAGTTGTACACCCAAATTTGAATCCTTTCTTCTACACTCACTTCACAACAGCTATCCCTTTAGCATTGTGCCTTCTCCGCTCCCTCTGCCCCCCAACTCAGCTGTGGCCAAAATCCTATGCTAGCTGGAATCTTGTGAACACTGCTGCCTCCAAAGATCCACTCTCTCCAAACATCCCTCTTGTCTCCTAGGGTATGCTCTCAGTAGGTTTTACTCTCCAACACTGTTCCCTTACTGTTCGTTGCCAAGCTTCACTTCAACCCAACAGATCAAGCTCTATCAACCACGCTCTCTCATTTACTTTTTCAGAGGGTTCTAATTTTTTTTTTGCTATAACTGCTGTGCTGTTTTTCTCCACTGGCAGAAAGCAAGCAACCTGTCCTCAGATGTATTCTTTTTTGATGGCTGTCAACTTCTCCACCTAAGAACTTTCCTTTGGCCAAATTATGGAGCTGGAGTAACAGGTGCACTCTTGGGGGACAATGTTGCATAATTTACACTAAATTTCCCCAAGAGCTGGCCGTCCACTCTTCCATGCCCCTGTGACACTCAGTCAGCGTTCTCTCGATCCTCCCAAGCTAGTCGCTATTATGAGGGCTCCACCCTCTTTTCAGCTTTCAGTTGTTTTGCCTCATTCGCTCTCTGCTGTCCCTCCAACACGTCCTCGACCACTCTGGTCACAGCCTTCCCTCCAGTTGCTGTTGGAAGCAACAGGTGTTCAGACCTTCAGTGGACCAAGCACAGGCCGCTGTTGCCGCCTCACCAGAATCCCTCTATGACCTGTGGCCACTCAGAGATTCTGGGTTGCCAACCCGCCGTCTTCTCCACCCTGTCAGCATATGACTTGGGTGCCTCTGGTGCTTCCTAGGCTGAAACAGCCATTGCCCGCATCAGCAGCCTGATAATCGCAGCTTGTTTCTGAAGCTGAATTTCACCCCTGGAGCATGGCGGCAGCCCTGCCGTACTGTACCACGGTTTCCTTTGCACTCCCTGTCCCATTTTAATAGGATCTGTGAGGGTTTATACTATATTCGGCGGGAGTTCAGAAATAGGGTGCCATCTTGATTCTGTGCTTGGCCATGCCCCCCTTTAGCTATCAATCGTTAGTAAAAACAATAAATGAATACTTGTAAAGCCACACGTGCTCTGAGATCTTAATCACAGAAGCCAGAAAAATTACTGACTGAGGAAACTGCCTCGTAGATAGAGGAAGCTCCTGGACTCTTACAGAAACAGGACAGTTTTTCACCTTTCCATGTGAGCTTATCAGGCTTCACTTATTTCCCACATTTTATACATTTCCAAGTTGATCATTTTTTTGCAACACAGAATATTGAGGAAGCAAAGGATGTTTTATAAAGCTAGATTATATGTTTATTTTTTTTTAGGACAGTAAGTAGAACTCGAAATGTTGTGCCTGTCAAAGAAGCTATTGCAAGTGTTCGCATTATTACAGATTTTTATGTAGTGTCACAGCTGCACTTGTACCACTGGAGCGCTGAAACAAAAGGATGAATAGAAGCTGGGAGGAGTCCAGCAGGATAAATAGGGGATCCTATATGCTTCCAATTCTAAATGTTTGATTCCTCTTGAGACAAAAGGCAGCATGAAGAGCTCTGCTGTATGGTCATGGTCGCCCCATGTCCAGAGTACACCCTCCATGTTTTAGTCATCTGAACCCTTTTATTAGCAGAGGGTGATCAAAGATCATTGACTGTATTAAAGTAAAAGTGCTTTTTTTGTACTGTGTCAGATTATATGCTCATGGAAATTGTAGGTTTCTACTCTTACAACTAGCAAATCTTTATTAAAAAAAAATGGTCAGCAATAATACTGACAATGCTTAAAAGTCTTAAATTTTGCATTTTTTCAAATTAGTTCTGAATAAAAGAAAACAAAAAGAAAATGTTGCCTTTTGACAAGTATTTCTCCCTCCGTAGAAAGTCTTCCAGAACCTTGCCCAAACATTCAAAAAGTATGCATAATAAATTGTATCCCATGAATGAGATACCAATTTTTTTAGTGGAATCAATTAACATGAAATCAAATTAGTGTCACAAAAGATTCAGGCGATAAAATGTAAGCTATCCATGGAAACTATCCCAGGGCCAAATCCCACTGCACCTAGGCCTATTGCAGAGTTTTATTTCAACATAAGAATTGGGTCCAAGCGTACCTGGAAAATCATTAGGCTACATCAAATTTTTTCATTAAGCAATCATCTTAACCTACCTTATGAGAGCAAGCAAGTTGGTGAGAAATTTCAGGACCTGTTCAGTGCAGGGGTTACGGTAGATAGGACTGCCATTGGGCATGTAACCAACCACAAATCCGCCAGCCTTGGCCTCTTCTAAATCAACTGGCCAACGAGCTCGTCTTAACACTCCGAGAATAGCGAATACACAAAAACTTATCTACAAAACAGAAAGAAAAACATTCATGCTGTGACTAAGATAGTGAAGACAAAATGAGACCTACAAAAAAGGAAAAAAAAAAAAAAAAAAAAAAAGGTATTGTGGTCTACCATCCAAATACACCAAGCATTTAAAGGGGAAATATTATAGCCTTAAATCTCACAGCATGAGGAGGGCCAGCATATAGTGAGAATGAACTCTGGGTCACCGTCAGCGCCAAAATGATTCGTAGGCATTAGGCAGTCCCAGGTCGGCTGATGCCCATTTTCTACTTACCCAACATCTTCAGCATTTTCGCTGTCGGTCTTTCCTTTTGGCATCAGTCTGAGGGTCTGAAATTGTGCAGCCATTGGAATAACAGCAGAAAACTATGATGCTCACTTCCATGGAACATTTCCCCTGGGACTTCTGCCATACACCTTCAGTATTCCTCTGACTGCAGCACAGACTCCAGAATCATTTAAGTACGTTTACACGGTAATTCGAAAACTACCAGGTGGTATGTATGCTAGCAGGCAACGTGCTGCTATTTGGTCCACGGCCCACTCCGTTCTTAACAAATTAACCAGGCTGCATACTTATCCAATCCGGAAGGGGTGGGAGCACACTGCTGACCTCCCAGCACAGTTCGTCCCTTAGCATTATGGTAAATGCAGTTTGCAGTGCACGCTTAATTGGTATTTTGCTGGAGTGTTCCACCAAAGTTGGTGCAGATTAGTGCTGTCGTCTCTAGACACGAGTTTCAGGATTTTATCCGTCATCAGTAGAGATAAAAAATGAAAAAAAACTGATTCTCATCTGGGGATGCTGAGCAGGCTGCCAAAATTCTTACAGGTCTCAGCACCTCTCACCGGCGCACAGGTGCATCTCCACTAGCTCGTCAGCTCTTCGGTGAAACACTCTGCAAAATTTTAAGTAAGCATTTAATTTGAACTGCATTTACCAGGATGCAAAGAGGCGAACTATGCTGGGAGGTGAAGCAGTGTGCTCCCATCCCCAGTCTGTTTATACTTATCCAATCATCTAGCAGATGGTGGGGCACGGAGATTCGCTATTGGTCTCTTTTCTGACTAGCCAGCTCCCACAATATGTGCCCTCTTGTGGCCTGCCTCCCCACTGTGATCCACTCTGCCTGTGCCTCCAGCAAGCTGGCAAACAAGAGTGGAAGTGATGAATGGCTTGATGATCTGGGCCAGCCCCGCCTCTTCTCTCCCAGTAACTCCCCTATTAGTGATTTGTCTGCCAATCAAAAATAGCAGTAATATTGATCAGATACTTGGAGCAGAGCAGGAATAACGATCTCCAAACAAGACAGGGAAAAATGTAGGGAGACGAGAAATAAATATGGAGAGAGTAAAAAAGGGTAAGGAAATGAAAGGAAAGAAATCAAGTGGAAAAAAGAATTAAATTCAAAGAAAGAAAATAAAGGAGGAATGTTAGTGTAAAGGTAAAGCAATAACAGTAGTAGGAGAAAATAAGATGAAAATAAAAAGGGGAGGCAAAGCAGGGATAATAAACAGGACGAGCGGACAACACTGCAAAAGAGGGTGAAAAACAGCAAGACAGAGGGAAACTCCCCATATCAAAGCAGACAAGTATGTGAAAGGGTTTACTGAGCCGCAATAGGTCAAGTAGAAAGGATGTTGGAGAGAGATAAGAGACAGGGGTATCTGGCTTTCAGTGATTGTTAATCTGTGGTCCCAGGATCCATGGGGCAGGGGAATTTGTGGCGCCTACACGAGGGGTCTGCGACTGCTTGGAAAATTAAAGGATATCAACAGATTAATAAAGTAGCAAAATGTGAAATCGAAAATTTGAACTTGAAGTCTAAAATTTAAGATGGCATACTCAGACTGATTTGTGGGAGCATTGCAAGTGCATCAAACAGAGTACAGGATGGACAATGAGTGACTTCAATTTTAGAAAAGCTGAAATCTTCTCTTTAAAAGTTTGTATTTGTTTTAATACTTGTTTGTTAATTAAAATATTTCATTGTTTGTGTATTTGTTTCATAAATGCTTTTTTCTGTATTCTTGTGTATTGTTTTGTGGTTCAAATCATCAAAATTGCCTAAACTGTGGTGGGAGAATAGCTGACTATATCGCCGAAATGTTGCCTCTTGAATGTGTAGGAGGACACAGATCTGGGGAGGGCGGACCACACCTGGGTAACCCTAGGCTTCATACTGGCAAAGAGAAATGTAGCACGCTGTTGGGGGGCCTCCACCCCACCCTTGCTTCGTGATTGGAAGACAGAAATGGACTGGTGCATGGTGGCGGAGAAAACGGTCTAGGTCCAAAGAGGATGTCCGAAAAAATGGGGACAAATTTGGAACAAATGGAATGTATATAGGGGGAATCCATGTATGCCTCCCGTGAGTGACAAATCTTTCCATGACTCAAGCAGAAACCATTTGAGGATGACAATTGCATCAATGAGCATTGTGTGACCAGACTATGTTGGAGCCGGTGCCGACAAAAAATCAGGACGAAACAGCCATCCTCGCCTGAAATGGTGATGACGATACTGGACGCCCTACCCCATGGAGGAAATTGGCGAGATATAGATGACTGGGTGCAGGTGGGGGCTACACAGGTAGGACACCTTTTCCGAGATGGGGACCTGCTATCCTTTGAGGACTTTAGTGCTGACTGGTACGTTCCCCAGGGGCATTTCCTACTCTATGGGGCGACATTGGGTGACGGGTACGACGGAACCGGTGCGACAGGCCACCTGCGAATATATAAGCCTGGCAGGGGGAACCATCAAGGCGGTTGCATGTCTTTGTTGGGCCATTGGGAGGGATACCATATTGCCACTAGACCAGCTGAAGGACCAATGGGAAGGGGATATCGCCAGTCCGATAGCGGATAAGGAATGGGAGAAAGCGCAGGAACGGGCGGCTAAGGTCTCCAGAAATGCCCGCTGTAACCTAATTAGCTTCTATACGTTCCACCGGGCTTATCTGACCCCGGAGCGTATTAATCAGTATTTTGCCAGGGAGGACGCCGGATGTCCGAGGTGTACTACGGTGGGAGCGACATACTTCCACATGGTGTGGAGCTGCACTTCATTAGCACATTACTGTACAGAAGTGACGAAGGAGACTGCTAGGTTCACGGGGAGGGTAATTCCATGCACACCGACATGTACTGCTGAGTTTGATCCCACACATGGACAAAACTAGAACCACGGACAGGTTCCAGGTCCTCGCCTTTGTCCTGGCAAAGCGGGAAATTACCCGTAACTGGAAAGACCCGAGGGGCCCCAGTGTACAGGGGTGGAAGCGGGAGCTAGTAAAATGGGCAGGCTGCGAGAGCAGGATGCTTCTGAGAAATGTGCAACGAGGGATAGGCAGGGAGGAGAGAGGCAGGGCTTGGGAGCCGTAGCTGAATGACATACAGCAAGATGGGCAGGCATGTGACGCGTCTACCGCTGAGAGCCCACCACAGCAGGAGCTTCAAGAGTGGCGGAGACAGGGAGAGAACACACGGGGAATCCCGAATAGGGGTGGACACATACCATTCTTTCAGGGACAGGTAGCTACTGACCAGGGGATAAATGTGGCGGACTTTCACACACGGTCTGACACGGGGAGGGATCATTCCGAGCTCTGGAAATATAACTAAGACAGCAGTGTGGGTTAGGGAGGTGGGGACCCAGTTAATCGTTTGGTTGGTAGGGGGAGGAGGGGGGCAAATGAGGCATATACAGCAGTTCATATTTAGGCGCCGAGAGACGGCGACAGAACAACGGACTCCAAAGGATGGGACCACGACCTGGGGCATAGGGTATTTTGCCTTTAGATAAGACCAAAATTTAAGTGTTTCATGATGTATAATGACACAGCTTGATATTAAATGCCAATAAAATTGGTTACAAAATAAAAATAAAAAAAAGAGGGTGACAATTCCATACCAGAGGTCAGAACTGATTTGCATATGGCTGGCTCCATATTGGTATGGCATGGTGATCAATCAAACGATGGATTTAGGCCCAGATTGTACAGTACTGGGGTGAATGTATGACATTGTTCTGCATTCTATTCATCAATTGTTTTTTTTGCATTTGTCACCCCGAGTGGGACGGGTATGCCCAGACATGGGTCCTGTGCTCTCCATGCCACTGGAGTCAAGCTATCCTGGCTGATGAGGGGTGAAACCCAGAAAACGGTCCTAGGATGCTCGTTTCCAGTCCTGGGATGACCTGGCAGTTCAGGCTGGACTGTTCCCCTTGGGCGCAGGGTCAAGACTGATTTGCATATGGCTGGGTCCAAATGGGTATGGCATGGTGAGCAAAAAAACAATGGATTTAGGCCCAGATCTCTGTACTGGGGTGAATGTATGACATTGTTCTGCATTCTGTCCATCAATTGTTCTTTTGGCAAAGAGAAATATAGCGCGCTGTTTGGAGGCCTTCGCCCCGCCCTTGCTTCGTGATTGGAAGAGAGACATGGACTAGTGCATGGTGGCAGAGAAAACGGTCTATGTCCAAAGAGGATGTCCGAAAAAGTGGGGGGAAATTTGGAACAAATGGAATGTATATAGGGGGAATCCATGTACATCTCCTGCTGGGTGACACAAATGTTTCCATGATTCAAGCAGAAACCATTTGAGGGTGACGATTGCATACCAGGGGATAAAGAGGACAATGGCCCTGCGAGACCCTTTGATAATACTCTGGAGGGGGACGGGTGCTACTGCTCAATTGAGTTTGCAATACCGATGATGTAAAGACATGATTCTGCTTTGTTACAATAAAAAGATATATATATTATTATTTTTTATTGCCTAAACTGGGGTCCCCAGATTCCAATAATGATTCATTGGGGGCCCCGGATCACAAAAATAATCAAGTGGAGGTAAGCAGAAAACAAAAGTTTAAGATCAAAAACCTCAGAGGATTTAGATGAGTTTTGTAGTTCATCCCACTGGTCCGGCTAGGTAAGGTGAGCGACTACATCCCCCATTCTTAGTGCTAGGGAAGCAGTGATACATGAACACTCTTCTTTTCCCTGGACTCTATTTTTGTGCTCCTCTTATTAGCTGGAGTCACAGCATTGTCACCGTGCTTGCACTGAGGGTGACCCAGATTGCCGCTCTATGTCCTTTCACATGCAGGGTCCCCCCCGGTGCACAACTGTAATGGAGCTCCAGCCTGGCTACCACCAGGGAAGCTGTTGCCAAAAAAACATCTCTGGCTGATTCACTAGAAGAGTTTAGCATGGGAAGAGGGAGCGTGCACAAATCAAATAGGGGTCGGAGGCGTTTTAAAAGGCATTAGCTCCATCACCATCTGTCTGTGTGTTCACGAGTAAAGAGGAAAAAAAAAGGCAAGAAGGGTAGAATGGAGACAGATAGGAGAAAGGAGGCCAAGTGGAGGTTGGGTGAGAAATGGGATCTAGAAAACAGCAAAAGGGAAAAGAGAAGTGCAAAAAAGAGACAAAAGAAAGAGGAGCAAGGATGAAAGAGGGTAAGATGGAGATACGATTGCACAGTAAAGGAATAATGGAAGAAAGGGGGGGGGCAAGGAATAGGATGTAGGGAGGGGAAAAATGGCAAAGTCCGAAAATTGAAGTAAAGCGGGAGAAAGAATAATGGGGGCGAAGGACAGCAATAGTTACAAGGAAGAGGAGAAAAGTGGGTGCGGAAGAAATCAGATGTTACGGTTACAAGAAGGCAGCACATGATAGTTGTGTAGTAAAATTGACTTTTTCTGCATTCTGCATTGGTGAAAAGCAAATACCCTACTGCAGTGGTCGGGCTTCCTCGCTGCACCTGCTTGTTCTGCAAGGTGTTGGGCTCTGGGATGACTATACTGGCATGGGCCGGTTTGGGGTCCCATTCCGGCCCTACTCAGTAATCTCCCGAAGATGAGGCAACGAAGCGAGAGCAGGAATTATTAATCAAAACCAGGTCCATGAAGAGAACAGAAATCACTTGCCATCCTAGATAAACACCGACAACGGTGAGTGGGAAAACCTATGACCGAATGAACGGCTGGACACAATAGAGCTAATGCGGTTACAAAACTGTGACAGCTTCTCTGCTGGAATGAGTACCACAAAGAAAGAATGTCCCAGCAGAGGAGGCAAGGAATTTAAGCACACTTTGGGTCCTTTGAATAATGAGATAAGAGAAGTTGATTCATCCTACCATTCTATACATAAAAAAAAAAAACTAGCAGAATCGCACTACAAAAGATAGTAGGAGTGCAGGTTTCAATTACAGGCAGAAGAGGTGCATCAAGCACACAGACGCACAAGACACGCAGAGAAGAGAAACGATATGGGCCTCTGGAATGCAGCACTTCGCCAAACACAGGTCTGCAACAGCAGCGGTCATACTATCTTTCTTCGTTGGTGTACGAACATACACATCCTATTATACACACACTGCTAAAAGCAACAAAAAGAACACTTTTTATTGAAATGTAATGTAATAAAAACACTTAACTAGCACACTACCATAGTTCTCGGTTTCTAAAATATGCAAAAGCCAAGGGTTTTAAAATATGCAAAAGGCTCACAAGTTATGAGATCACACAATAAACAGTGACCAATCAGATGACGCTTGGGATGGCAAACCAAGGAAAGACTGGATATATTCAAAGTTCTGAATTTCAAAATTACCTTGCAGGCAGCATAGAAATACAAGGCACAACTTAAGTACATCTCCTGAAAATGAGATGCATTCTGTGATGAAGAGAATTCATAAATGCACATGTTGCTTGTAACGGCTTGCTCAAGTGATCTTCCAAGTTTGGAAGATGTGTTGACCATACTCGCCCAACCCTATGCACAAACCAGTGAATTTACAAGTGGCTTCAAAACAAGTAATGGACGATGCCCCAGAAAGATGGACTTTTATTATACTGCTCAAAAATCAAAACAAGCGTTGAAAATGCAATAGGTCTCGCCTTTGTTTAAGTTAAAGCTATTTGCTTTGCTAATGGTATTGTATTTTAGCTATGTGTTATTGAGTGTTTGTATGTGATATGTTGTGCCTTTATGTTGGTTGACTTGTAATTGGTGTGTGTAGTAGTTTAATGCATAGCGTTATAAGAAGAAGAGAAGTGTTTAAGATTTGGGACAGAGAGTGAGTAGAAGAATAGCATGAGGGTTAATGAAGTTTAGTGAGGAGGAGAGTAGCATGAGGCAGAAGAAAGTGGAGTGGGGAGAGTAGTATCAGGCATAAGGATGTAAGCGTGGAGGAGATTAGCGTGATTTTGAAGTAAGGAAAGCGTGGAGAGCAGTATGAGGCATAAGGAAGGAGAAAGGAGTAGAAGCGTAGTAGGAGGGATATGAAAGGAGTGTGAGAAGTAGAAGAGTAGTGTGAGGTAGCAGGAGGGTAAGATTACTTGCTTAGGATTAGGCATAAGGAAGTAGATAGGTGTAGAAGAGCAGTGTGAGGGAGAGTTTTGGATAAGGAGGAGAGCAGTGTGATGCAGAAGGACAGAGTGATGAGGATAAGAGCAGTGTTAGTGAGAAGGATAGAGAGCGTTGCAGAGACGAACAGTGTGTGCTAGAAGGTTTGAGAGTGTGGATGAGAGTAGTATGAGGCATATGGATAGTAAGCACTAGTGCAACCTCTGGATGGATCCCATGGGCACTACTTGTGGTGCTGGATGCGCCGCCATCTCCTCAACTCAATTACACAATTTTTATATCTGTAAAAACCTTAATAGCAGAATAAATCCCTTCCTTACTATTATATTTATCTTAGTTCGTGTGGGAGTCGGTGTGGATTAACAAAGCACAAACTTTGTTTCAAGGTTACAGAGTTGTACAGGAGCAAGGAATGGTGCAATGCACCCTGTGCCCGCTGTATAGCGCCAACAGACCACTTTGATGTTGAGGGCTAGCGCTTAAATCGAATATGCTACTTACCAGTATCATATCTGTGCATAGATCGCCGCCTAGTGTTGTGTCCGGATGATTGCACATTGTTGTCCTGGAAGAGTCTTTGAAGTATCACGAGATAGGTGGACTACAGTGCGCATGGGCATCCTCTCCATCCTCAGATTGTTTTTCGCCATTGTGGCAGTGATGGAGTAGATACAGTAAGTGATGACCATGCTATACAGCAAGTCTGAGTGCTGCAGCCGCCACAGGCGTCGGGGAGGAGGGTGGGCGATATGAATGTCAGCAGCCCTACATGCCAAGAACAGATGCATACTGGTAAGTAGCATATTCGGTTCGAGGCATGTGGGCTGCTGAATTCATATCTGTGCATAGATTACATAGCAGTCCCTCCATTAGCGGCGGCTACCTGTGCCAGCTGCAGACGTCTGAAAAAGGGTCTTGAGAACAGCCTGTCCTACAGCTGCCTGCTGTTTTGATTGTACATCTACACAGTAGTGTTTGGTAAATGTATTTATAGTGGACCATGTGGCTGCTCTACATATGTCCTCTAAAGGAATGTTCCCTAGGAAAGCCATGGACGCCCCTAACTTTCGTGTTGAGTGGGCTCTTGGAGGAATCGTTAATGTGCGTTTAGCTTTTTTATAGCAAATTTGAATACATGTAACGATCCATCTGGCTATCCCTGCTTTGGAAATGGCGTTGCCCTTGTGTTGTGGAGAAAAGGCAACGAACAATTGTTTTGTTTTCCTAAAATCCTTTGTTCTGTCTATATAGTACATGAGGGCCCTCTTTACATCTATTGTATGGAGCATTCTCTCTGCGACATTTTCTGGATTTGGAAAGAAAACAGGCAGTTCAATAGTCTGATTCATGTGGAACTGCGATATCACTTTAGGCATGAATGTGGGGTTGGTACGTAGTACGATCCTGTTTGCGTGAACCTGTATGAATGGCTCTTGAATGGTTAGTGCCTGGAGTTCACTAACTCTTCTCAACGAAGTGATTGCCACTAAGAAAGCTACTTTCCAGGTGAGGACTTGAATCTCACATGAATGTAGAGGTTAAAAAGGTGGACCCATCAATCTGGTGAGGACCACATTTAGGTTCCACACTGGTGCCGGTGGGTGTCTTGGAGGAATCACTCTTTTGAGTCCCTCTAAGAAGGCTTTGATGGCAGGCACTCTGAATAAAGAGAGGTGCTGCCTGTTCTGAAGATAGGCTGATATTGCGGTTAGATGTATACGTATGGAGCTGTATGCCAGATTGCATCGGTATAAGTGTAACAGGTAACAGATGATGTTCTGAATGGATGCATCCAGCGGATTAATGTCATTGTTTTTACAGTAAATGACAAATCTTTTCCATTCAGCCGCATAGCAAGCTCTGGTCGTGGGTTTCCTGGCCTCCTTGATGATATTCATACATTCTGGAGGCAGGTTCAGGTAGCCAAACTCTAAGACTTCAGGAGCCAGATCGCCAGGTTTAGCTGTTGCGGATCTGGGTGCTGAATTTCTCCATGGTTCTGCGTTAAAAGTTTGGGTGTTAGCCGCAGTCTTTGATGGGGTACCACGGAAAGTTCTAAAAACGTGGTGTACCATGGCTGGCGTGCCCACGTTGGAGCAACCAGGACGAGTGTTAGTGAGTGTTGCCTTAGTTTGCGTGCCACTAGCGGTATTAATGGCGCTGGGGGAAAAGCGTACGCAAATCTGCCTGACCAGTTCATCCATATCGCATTGCCCTGCGACTGTGGATGGGGGAACCTGGCGGCAAAGCTTTGGCATTTTGCGTTCTCCCTTGTGGCGAATAGGTCTATCTCTGGATGACCCCACTGCTGGAAGTACGGTTGGAGTACTGACGGATGTAGCTCCCACTCGTGCATTTGGTGGCTGTGTCTGCTGAGCAGATCCGCCATCTGGTTGTCCTTGCCCGGGAGGTGTTCCGCCATGAGGAACATGTTCCTCTGAATGGCCCACTTAAACATGCTCTGAGCCAGATGAGACAACTGTGGAGAGTGTGTTCCTCCCTGCTTCTGTATGTAGTACATGGCAGTCATGTTGTCCGTCCGGATCAACACGACTTTGTTGCACAAGTGTACTTTGAATGCCTTCATGGCCAGGAAGATCGCCATCAGTTCCAGAAGGTTGATGTGCATCTTCTTTTGCTGTGTTGTCCATAGTCCCTGCACTGTGTAATTGAGTACATGAGCTCCCCATCCCTGGAGAGACGCGTCCGCTGTCAGTATTATTTGTGGAACAGGCTCTTGGAACGGTCGGCCCTTGCAAAGGTTTTGTGGATTCCACCAATGCAGAGAGTTGTATGCCCGACCGCTCACCAACACTAGGTCTTTCAACTGTCCTTGAGTCTGATTCCATTGACGTGCCAAGCACTCCTGAAGCAGGCGCATATGTAGTCTCGCGTGCGGGACTATGAAGATGCAGGAGGCCATCATGCCTATCAACTGCATGAACACTCGCGCTGGAAGGGAGTGTTGAGGTCTGAACTTTGTTATCAGCAGTTGCATGCTGTTGATCCTCACTAAATTTGGCTGAGCAGTGGCTGCCAGAGTGTCTATGGTCGCGCCCAGGTACTGCCGTACGTGGGCGGGTTGAAGATGTGATTTTGGATAATTCAGTGAGAATCCCAGACTGTGAAGAAGGTGAATGGTGTGGGATATGTGGCTGGCACACTGCTGGGCTGACTTTGCCTGAATAAGCCAGTCGTCCAGGTAAGGGAAGACGTGAATGTGCTGTCTCCGTAAGTGTGAAGCCACTGTCGCTAGGCACTTGGTAAAGACCCTGGGCGCTGTTACTCCGAAAGGGAGGACTTTGAACTGATAATGTTGATCCTGAATAGTGAACCTGAGATATTTTCTGTGTGATGGGTGCATGGGTATGTGGAAATACGCATCTTTCAAATCTAGTGTTGCTAGGAAGTCTCCCTGACTGAGTAACGGCAGAACCTGCTGGAGGGTGAGCATATGAAAATGCTCTGACAGAATGTATTGGTTGAGAGGTCTTAGGTCCAGTATAGGTCTCAAAGACCCGTCCTTTTTTGGGATTAAGAAGTACAGAGAGTACACCCCTGACCCACGTTGTTCTACAGGCACGAGCTCTATGGCTCCTTTCTGCAGCATACTTAGTACTTCCTGCTGCAATAATGTCAAGTGCTCTGCAGACATAGGACGGTGTCTTGGTGGTATGTTGGGTGGATTGGGTGTTAATTCCAGACAATAACCGTACTGGACAATTTTTCTGACCCACCTCTCTGTGGTGATGGATCTCTAGACTGGCAGGAACTGTTGGAGTTTTCCCCCGACTGGTGTTATGTGGTCGGGGGGCAGTGACAAGACGTCACTGTTTGTTATTGGCAGAGGACCTGGTGTTGTTGTTTCCTCGTCCTCTGCCTTTGGTGCTGGATCCACGATATCCACCCCTATTGGTCTTATTATAGGTACTCTGGGTACCTCCTTTATTGTACTGCTGCTGGGACCCCTGACCTCTAGCTGCTCCTCTATTCCCGGGGCGACGAAAGGAGCCACTCCGAAATTGCTGCGACTGTAGAGCCCCCATAGATTTTGCAGTTTCAGTGTCCTGTTTAATCTTTTCTAGTGTAGTATCAACCTCAGGGCCAAATAAAAAGTCTGGGTTGACTGGTTGATTCAAGATATTAGTTTGAATTTCAGGTTTGAAACCTGATATTCTCAACCATGCGTGCCTCCTTAACATCACACTAGTGTTGATTGCCCTAGCTGCAGTGTCAGCTGCATCTACTGCGCATTTGATGGACACATTTGTAATGAGTTTTCCCTCTCTGATGAGGAGCTCCGCTCCATCTTTGTAGTCATATGGTAGGTGTTCTATTAGTGCTTCTAGGGTATCGTAGTGTGACCTGTCGTATCTGGCCAGGAGTGCCTGAGTGTTGGCAATGCGCCAGATGTTTGCTGCTTGTGCTGCTATCCTTTTTCCCGATGTTTCTAGCACTTTGGACTCCTTGTCTGGAGGAGGAGCATCACCGGTAGTTTGCGAGTTAGCGCTTTTGTGAGCATTAGAAACTACCATAGAGTCCAACGGCAATTGACCCTTAATGTACATTGGGTCTCCTGGGGCTGGTTTGTATTTTTTTTCTATTTTTGGGTTCAATACCCGTGCTCTGGTTGTCTCCTTAAAGATGTCCTTAGCATGTTTAATAACCCGTTTTAGCATTGGTAGAGTCTTGACTGTTCTTTCTGATGTGGAGAACGTGTCCACCAAGAAATCCTCTTCCACCGAGTCAGAATGAAGTTCCACTCCGTGATTGGCCGCCGCTCTTTCAATGAGGGCGTTAAAAGCAGCAGTATCTTCAGTGGGAGATGTTTTTATATTATAAATATGAGTGTCAGGAGCATTTTGTGGGTCTCCTGGGTCATTAGGGTCTCCCCATGCTGGATCCTGGTCTTGCTGTTGTTCATCAGGGTCAATATCCCCAGGATAAGTGGTATCCTCATTATAGCCCTCTCCTGCATCCGCCTCCGAGTGTGCGGGAGAAAAGGATTGTGGTTCCTGATGATATGTTTGGTAAGGTTCCACAAGCACTGGAGTCGAACCTGACGCTATTTTATTTTTCAGTGGAATTTTGTATGATTCCAAAGTCTTTTCTGGGACAATTTTCCGCTTGTGGAACAGTCTACCAGTGTCTACGTCGATAAACTGGTCCTGTGAGTCTTCGACATCTGTCCTTCCTGTCGACACTGTTTGTGGTTGTTCGGTACTCTTCCTAAGTTCGAACATCTTAGGTGTCCCCGGTGGTGGCAATCCAAACTTGATCGGTGCGGGCGCCGAGTGAGCCTTGGCGACCTTCTTCGGTTCGGGACCCGTTTTCGGTTCGAGAGTGTCCCGTTCCCTGATGCGCATTAGGGACTCCGATACCAGTTGCAACGTGAATGTCGACGGTGCTTTCGATCCGACAGGCTCTTTGGAGACAGGCCTCGACGCAGTCTCCGGTTTCTTTCAATGTCTTCGGGGCTTCGATCTGCTCAGCACTCCTCGGTGTTGATGTAGTCGGATCGACCACCTTGACCTTGGTCTTTGGTGCCCCAACCTTCGGTGCCATAGGCCTCTGCGGCTTCTCGGGACCGAGGGCCTTCTTTTGTTTCTCGGTGCCGAAGTCCTTTTTTGGTTTCTCTGTACCGAAGTCCTTCCTTGGTTTGTCGGCTCCGATGTCCTTCTTTAGTGTCGACGGATTGGAAGGTTTTGATGCCTTCGATCCGACCTGAACCAGTTGCACTTTCGGTTTCGATTTGACCGGTGCAGGTTTTGGTTTCGATTTCACGGAATCGACTCCAGTCTTTTTTGATATTTCTGGCTCTTTTGAAATGTTCGAAGCCGGGCCTTTATGCGGGGCTGTAGAACGATCCAACCGATCTTGGGTAAGGCCCGCAGGCGATCCCTCGACCTGAGCCTTATCAAGACTATCTCCCTCGGCCTCCGCATCGACGGATTGGCCTAGCTCCTCGCCTGAGCTATCTTCCTCGGCCCCAAGGGCCTCCTCCTCGTCTCCTACCTCGTCGACGACGTCTTCTTCCCGGAAGATCTCCTCATCTTCGTCGTCATATTGGGAGTCATGCTCTGAAGCAGGGTCAGATTGGTCTTGAACATCCTGCTCTTCTACCTCTTCGACGCGCTCGGCTTCTTCGTCCTCGGTACTGAATATGTTAACCGGGTTAGGCGCCGATTTCTTGGCCTCCAATCGAGCCGCTCGTCGATTCCGAAGGGTCTTCTTCGACCGGAACCGGGCGCAGGCCATACATTCGGTCTCATTATGATCCGGTGATAAACATTTGTTACACACAGGATGGACATCGACGTGTGGATATTTTGCATGACATAGAGGGCATCTTTTGAAGGGAGTCCTCGATTCCATCTCCGAACGTCGATCGATGTTCAGACCGAACTCGATCCGATAAAGGTGAATAAGTTCGAAAACAAGTATAATAATCTATCGATACCGAACGCAAACGATACCGACGATATCTAAAGGCTTTTGGCCTTAAATAAAGTTTTCCTAACTTGAGCTAAGATAAGCAAATCCGAACCCAATGGCGGAAAAAAACAATCTGAGGATGGAGAGGATGCCCATGCGCACTGTAGTCCAGGGGAGGAGCCACCTATCTCGTGATACTTCAAAGACTCTTCCAGGACAACAATGTGCAATCATCCGGACCCAACACTAGGCGGCGATCTATGCACAGATATGAATTCAGCAGCCCACATGCCTCGAACACCTTAAAATAGCATCAAGTGACCTCGGATGTGACCTGGACGTGCCCTTGCCTTGGTTTAGCTGCAGAAACCCAAATGGCTAGGACTGGAAATGGAGAACTAAACGCACCCAGTTACAATATTGAGAAGTCGAAAACTAGTCACTGATGTGGGTCGGGGAGATGTAATGACCTTTCAGGGTCTTGTGAGGTCACGGTCAGTGCATACATGTCAGACAATAGCCCTAACCAACACAGAACAGTGTGGCCTGGAGTCTGCGTAGGGCACGTGTTCAAGTGCGTCCCTCAAACAGGAAGGCAACTCTCTCCTATAGAACGTGTAATTGCAGTCACAGCATAGCTGCTTTGTAGAAGCTCCCTAACTTAATTTGTTTAAGTAACACTGACTGCACTAATGAGGGCCAGGCCTGCGAGGACATCACCACCAAGTTGCATTGGGAAAGTTACTTACTTTCCAAACCAGGAAGCCTGATTTATAAAATAACTACCAAAAGGACCGTATGAAACAAACTAAAAGCGCAGGTTCAAAACTGAGGCGACTAGGAAAACGTGCCAAAGATTAGAGGGTCCAGGTTGTATTTTAAGGCAATGGATTTTAGCATTAATAAAATAAACTGGTAATTGGCATCTAATCGAAAAAAGCGGATTTATTAAAAGTACTGAAACGCCGCGGCAATTTCAAAAACCACCTTGTACTGAAACAATGTTTTAAATAAAACGGTATAAACGTATTAAAAGTACCAACACATGCTTACATAGTTGTACTATTTGCTCGCTCTGCTGCCTTCCTTTTCTTTCCCAGTAACAGGCATGCAGGGCAGTCCATTCAATGCCCTCATCCGTTTGGAGCGCCCGGGAGGATGGGTCAGACGGGGCTGCCGAGGGGAGGCACGTGAAGTGGTGCAGTCTGCTGCTGCTGGGCCAGATAAGTGTGGCTGCGGCGCCGCCGCCGCTGCATCCCTCCCTCCCTCACTTTGTGGCCGGGCCGCAGAGGAATGGTGTATGCTGCCGGCTGAAAGGCCCCTGTCCCTTTAAGAGCTCTCAGGCTAGGATGGTGCTTCCCTCTGCTAAAGGCTCTTTTAATAGAGAAGCGTCTCTGGCGGCGGGGCGGATATCCTCAACGCACTTACAATAGCACAGAGTTTTGGAAAGAAGGAGCGGACGCCGGAACTCCTCACTCATGGAAGGTGGGGGGTACGGGCGAGCATACACTCCTCCTGACTGTGGGAGCCGAGTACGACTATGCAGACTGCCCCTGCTCCGGCCCCTCTGGGTGTGAGCACCAGCCTTTCTCTCCTCATCTTTCTAGGGAGCTGTGATTCTTCTCCATGCTGGAAGCGCCCGGCAGCGAAATAATAGCGGGACCTCCAGGTGCGCACAGATGAATTTTTTATCTGAAGTAATGGCGACACATTGGACAGCCCGGCGGCCCACGAGGGGATGGCAACAGGAGGACGCAGCGCCGCCTGGAGTGTAAAGATGAGGTAGAGAGCCCGCCCGAGCCGCATTTTCCAAAAAGCTATCGGCATTGTGAAAAGAAATAGTGCGTGTTGACAAATGAAGGAGACTGTCACGCCGCCCGTAAAAGATCCAGTTCACGTGGGCGGGCAAAAAAGTGGACAGGGTGGTAACCAGGAGGGACTACAAAGCCTCCACGACAATCATAACATCCCATTTAGCATAATTGGTGACGCAAAATTACGCGCACCAATGGAAAACACGGGCGGAGCACAAAGCGAACGTCTCGAACCGTATTGATTCCAAGAAGCTCTCGCATGGTGAGAGCACCGCATGCGCGCTGCTAACGCCAGGCGAGATCTAAAAATGGATTTGTGGGAGCCAAACAATCCCCATGGGTGAGCAAAGGTAGTAAGGAATGCGAGGAGACTGCCATTAAGGTCAGTAGTAATAACATTAAAGCATAAAGGCACAGATTTGCAGGTAGGCTAATGCAGGGGATAAAATAGATAGTGCTGTGGTTACCACAACGAAAATACATTTTTGTGCTTGGAAACTGTAAGAAAGTGGGTTTCTGTTGCAGTAAACACCCCCCTTTTCTTTTTTTTGTTGCCAGACTACTGGTGCTCTTTGACTTGATGTGCCCTGGGCTCCTGCCAATCAGGTACCCAGGGCCTGTGTTCCTTCCCTAAAACTGTATTGAAGCCTAAAACCAATTGGCATTTCTGGCCACATGTCAGCCTGTGGTAAAAGGTACCTCAGGTACCCAGGGCACTGTGACCAGAGAAGGCACCCAAGGGCTGCAGCACCTATTGTGCCACCCTTAGAGAACCTGTACCCTGACACACACACACACACTGCCTCTGCAGGCTGAGTGTCTGGGTGCAGAACAAAACACCAAGACGACATGGCACACATTCCTGTGTGCCATGCCCACAAACCACTGCCCTGGCATACATCAGTCACCCCTCTAGCTGGGTGCCCTATGCCAGTGGTGAGGGTACAGGTACATGAGCCCTGTACCCCTACAGTGCCCAGGTCCATTCCTGGGCCCTGTAAGTGCAGTGTTGCCATTAAGAGTATATGATGCTGGAAGGTCGACATTACGAGCTCCACAGCACCATGACGGCTGCACTGAAGACTGGGATGTTTGGTATCAAACTTCTCAGCACTTTAAATCCACACTGATGCCAGTGAGGGATTTAATGTAAGATACACGACAGAGGACATCTTAGAGATGTCCCCTGAAACCTAACCAACAACCAGCGTCCTGCCTGAGAGGCTGCCTAGGCTGCTACCCAGCAGACATGTTGCTGGACCCATGGGTAGAGAGCCATCCGCTCTCCTGGGCCTGCAACAATGCACATCCTGGGCGAGGTGCTAGGTCTCCTCCCCCAGGATGGGCAGGGGGAAGCTTGAAAGGCATGCCGCCTTTCTGAGCCTCCCCAGACCACTTGCTGTACTCAGCAACTGGTCCCCACTGGTTCTAGCCCCCACTTTGGCGGGAACCCCCAAGTGAGGAAAGGGGGTGTGCCAGCCTCTGCCAACCCCACCCCTCAGGTGGGGGAGGCGAGGTGAAGCACATCTCCGGCTCTCGCCATCTTGAAGATGGGAAGCCCGACCCAATCAGGACTAGGCTACTGCCCCCCCTCCCACAGGAGAGTGGCAGGACAGGGGGCGTACCCACCCCAGGGAAGGGACCCATTGGTACCTGCCCTTTACCTACCTGTAACGCCCCCTAAATTCAGTATTTAGGGGGACCCTGAACCTTCCTTCCTCAGATCCAGATTCCAAAACAAGCAAGAAGAACTAGAAGAAAGAAGACCTGCCGTGCAGCTGCTAACAAGAGGAACAACACCAACTGACTTGGCCCCAGCCCTACAGGCCTGTCGACCCGCGAACCTGCTCCTGCTAAAACCCGGCGTCTCCAGTGGTTCACAACCTCGAAAACCCCGAAGGACCTGACTGCCTAGTGACTCTAAAAGACTGGGACTCCCACGAGCAGTGGTTCTGCTCAAAGCAAGTAACAAACCCCTGGTGCCAGCCAGGAACCGCGACTCTTGCACACTCTGCACCCGCCAAGCCTGGCCTGTGCCGGAGTGGACAAAGACCACAAGGACTTCCCACCGGCGACTGTGACCAAGAATCCAGCACCCAAGGACCCTCCTCGACGCTCCTGACGATGCCTGCAGTCTCAGAACCAGGGACCCCTCCAACCGCGACCAGCAGAGGGTAAGATTTCCCGACGCCAAAAGGCAACCCTGCACCCGGCGCCCAACTCCTGGGTGCCTACCTAATCTACAGCTTCCCAACTTACCTCTCGAAGTGGTGGTCGCACCTGAAGAATCTTCGTCCCCGAGCTTGCAGCCTTTGTTCATCTTCTAGCTTCTCCATTGAGCGCCCGACGGCTCAAAAGCACCCTGCACCCACCCGCCCGAGTGGCCCTGGCAGTGCAACTTCTACTCCTACCTACTTCCCCATTTGCCCTGAGTAAGTGACCGGGAGCCCAGCTCCCACAGCCGCGTGGCCTGCCTGCTAGCAGCCACCAACCAAAGGCCCCCTTGCCCACCATAGGCTAACATTGGGCCTAACTCTCTCGGCACCCAGCTGCCCCTGTGCCGCTTAGGGTGTAACAACTGTACCTACCTAACCCTGGGAGACCCCCGAGTCTATGCCCGGAACCTTAACTCTGCCAGTTGAGTACTTACCTGAAAGCCAATAACTCCCTTTTTCTCCATAGGGTAACATAGAAGAATTTCCAAGTGAAACCAGTCAAAGTGTCGAGCTTTGAAACTTTAAAATATTCACCAAAAATCAGCCGAATAACGAAAATGAAATTGCTCACCTGTTATCAGGAGAGATCCCAGTGCTGAATCTTGGTGCCCAGCACTGACCCTGAAAAGTAATTACAACTGTACTTACTGATAACTTGATTTTCCCCCATAGGATAACATTGCCTGGTTTTTACCAGAAATTCTTTTGTGTCGATTTTTAAAACATACAAATATTCCTTAAAAATCGCCTGTGTAACAAAAACGATTTCTTTCAACTGTTTACAGGAAATGCACCAGGGTTGAATCCAGGATCCAACCCAGAGTAAGAAAATCATTTGCAAAGTAATTGAAATTGCATTTACTTAAAAACACCCATTGAGCTCAATGTTATAATTGTGTTTGAATGGTGTTGCCTATTGCAACAACTAACTATTTCATTTAAAAAAGTCTATTGCTTATTGAAAGTATACAACTACAGCATTTTATTCTGAGAAAATATTTTGATACCTATTGTTGGTTCTAAAATAAAAACTATATATTTTTATATACAAACAATTCGCCTAGAGTTAAGTTCTTGAGTGTGTGAGACAATTTGCTGGCTGATTGTGTACAACAAATGCTTTACACTGTCATCTGATACTGCTTTACTGCTCGACCAAGCTACCACTTTAGAGAGGAAGGTTATATCCAAGTTTAGCCTCTGCCAAACCTCTGGGGACTGTGGACTCAGTGCACCCTGAACCTTACTTTGGTTCAGTATATACAGAGCCACTTTCTTACAGGAACTCAAGTCAACTGGCTATTCATTTGATTACAAATTGATTAACAATTCAAGAGTGTACAAGCAAGAGATTAATAGCAAAATGCTGCTGCACATCTAAAAAAACATGTGGAGAGTTGGTAACAGCTGTGCTCACAATGTATGCTCAAACTCCTATGTCATGACTTGAGCCACCGGCCTTTGTCATAAATACTTACTCGTGAGCGGTTTAGGCCAGTAGGATCTTCCATAATATTGTCCGGGACCTGGAGATCAGCACCCACGAAAGGGATGAATGCTTCTGGACAAGATAGCACCCTAAGACATTGACATGAGAGAAAAACAAAGGCCAGAGATAAGTTAGCATACTATGTTAGTGCGATAAACACATCACAGAGTTAAAATGAAACAACCTATTTGTGCACCCTGCATGCAACCAAATAGTTAATCTTCTATTTTGAAGATCAAATATTTTACTCAAACTTCTGCATGAGCTTTTCCAAAAGCCTGCGTACATGACCTTGCTCCTCACTCTGTGGATTAATGCACAAAATTCACATTTCAGAGTTAGGTCATCTGCTAGCCAACAACCGAGTTCATCACTGGCACTAACTTTCTCCTGGAATCTATATTTCATATTTAATATAAACCGTGTTCTAGGACAGTAAAAAAAAAGCCAGCACCGATTTTGCTGAAAAGGGGGCTGTACCTTTGCATGTCTTCAGACAGCCAGAGAGAAGCGACTGGTGACAGGAGTTCTTCCAAGAACGAGCTCTGCTGCTTGAAGTTCTTGAACTCGTTACTCACAAGGACGAGGGCTTCCATCAGGGCACATTTCTCCATCTGCGTAAGCAGCAGTTCATTGCAGAGCAGTTGTTTAACGTGATTATAGAGCATTTGGAAATTAGGCTGCAAAAGTGGAAGAAAATAATCATGAGGAGGGTTGTTTGGTGCATCTGTTCACTGAGAGTGGCACCAATGCCAATCTACATCAACACCACCACAACCAGCCTTTCAAGCAAAGAGGTGATTTAGAACTGGAGCCTTTGGAATCCACAACTAACCCGTTATTTCACGGTATTCAAGGCTTATAGTCACATTGTGACTTGCATTTATTGAACCTATTCGGTTGAAACAGGCGGGCTTCTAAAATCAAAGCAAACCGTTCCTATGCACAATGTCTCCCTAGACCAATGATAGGTTTTATACTGCAATGTTTCTATTCGTTTTATAGCAGTTCATGTGGAGCGACGGGGGAAGAAAGAGTGAAGTTAAGATTCAGACACAAACATAATGTCCATTTTTATATCCTGACAAAGCAATAAGATTACTTTAAGTACTTTGTAAATGCGTTATACTTAGAAGTCATAGCAGATATATTTAACAAAAACAACCAGTGGTGGAAGAAACTGTAAACGGTAACACCATATCAACAAACCGAGTATGAATGCAAGCGTCTAATCAAAACTGCCTATAGTGATATTTGTTAAAGATTGCAGAGATCTGTTAGCATGAGCGGAAAGCCATTTTGTACTTGGCAGCCATTTTAGTTATCTATGTGCTAGCCATTTGCTTTCTTCCTCTTCCAGAACCTCGCACATGCTCAGAAGGGCCTAGCTAGTAGAATGCACCTGTTCCTAGTATAGAACTGTCAGGCTGTTCTAACTGATGTCAGCAACTCATTACTCCTCCTACTTGTTGACTGTGCATTTTCTGTATGACCATCTGTGTGTGTAACTCTTCTCATGTGTGGGGGGGCGGAGCTAGCCGGCGACAATGGCGGACGCGTGAGAGTGGAGCTCCTCGCCTTAGCCCTCGCAAGATCCGTCCAATGATCCTTACACGCTGAGCCGCCTGGCTGGGAACGTGGGGGAATCCTCCCTCCACCGTGCGGGGCTACCTGCGGGACCCTGCCGACTGGTTGAGGGGCCGTGAGAGCTGCCGCGGGGACCGGAGCTGTGACTGCCTGACAGGGCCGGCATCCCCGGCCTGCCCTGGGGACGTACCCGCCGTGCGTGCCGCGACGTGCGGCGGGGGAAGCGAAAGTGGTCCCGCTCAGCCGGACCTGCTCCCGGACACCTGGCCGAGCGAAGCTATCGCGGAGCGGCCGGCTCCGGTAGACTGCCCTGACCCGGCGACTCTGGCTGCGGTGGACCCTGGACCTGGCACGAGCAGTGGCAGGCGTCCTGAGATCGGCGTGGCGGTGACGCCTCGGACGCCTGGGAGATCCGACCTGGGAGCTGATCGCCTGAGGCGAGTGGTTGTGTGGCGCCTTGGCTCCTGGCAGTGGGCGGCGCAGTGCCTTGACGAGGGGTTCACTGGAGAGTCCTTGGGCACTTGAGACGCGCGTGCGGCCCCAGGGGCCCTCCGAACTGGGAGATGGTAGTGCTTCATCGCTGAGTACGTTGCCGGAAAACCGGAGGTGGGGCTGGATACGGGGCCACTGAGGCGCTGTGGTGGTGTGAACCCCTCCCCTCCCCCCCCCTTCCTGGGGGATACCTGCTGGCGGGACTGGAGGGCGCTCTGGGTGGCACGGAGCGCCCGGAGTAGCCATAGCGGGCATATCCCTGCCTGGATAGACGGTGCACTGGTGGCCGGCGACCTGTGGGGACCTGCCTGGGCGTAGTGGAGAGGCCCGGCCCGGGGGCGAAACGGCGAGCCAGAGACTGGTAAGCTCACCGGTGTTGTGGGCACTGATGCTGACGGGACCAGCCGGCTACAGGCGACTCCCCTGACGGCGCTAGCGGGAACCCGGAGGTGAGGCCCAATCGCGGGGCCGCTGAGGCGGTGGACCGGGGGGCGCCCGGATTGCTCCTGGGACCTGCCGGGGGTGCCCTGGTCTGGGGGCACGTCAGACTCGGACTGCAGCCATGGGAAAAGGCGATAAGACGCAACCCAAACTATCCTTTGACCCCCGCAAGGCGAAAGGACCTGTCGCGGAGGTGCCGGAGGCTACGGCGGGTGGCTCTGCCTCGGGGGGCGCCGCGGGAGCGGACCTCAGGGAAATGCTGGTGGCGATGGAGAAGGGCCTACAGGGCAGTCTGACGGCAATCGATGCCAAGCTGGACGCGCTCACTTACCAAATGGACCGCATGTCGGAGCGGGTGGACAAGAACTCGGAGCGCCTGGACATGGCGGAGAAGAGGGTGTCACATGTAGAGGACGCGCAAACTGAGTGGGACGCGGATAGGAAGCAAATCAGCAGGCTGCTCCAAGTCATCCAGGACAAGGCAGAAGATTTGGAGGCCCGTTCGAGGAGATCGAACATCCGCATCACGGGGGTTGCTGAGACGACGCAAACCGGGAGGATGGAACTATTCGTGGAGAAGCTCCTGCGAACCCTGTTAGGGGAGGATGTGTTCTCCCCCATGGTTGTGGTTGAAAGGGCCCACCGCTCACTAGGCCCTCGCCCAAAACCGGGAGCACCGGCGAGGCCCATAATTGCAAAGTTGTTGAATTACAGAGACCGAGATGCGGCCCTGCGGGTGGCCAGGGAAAAGGGCAAGCTCCAATTCGAAGGTATGGACATATCCATTTTTCCCGACTTCACTGCCAGGGTGCAGGAAGAGCGAAGGCAATTTGCTCCATATAAAAAACAACTCCGAGAACTAGGTCTGGACTATGCGATGCTATACCCTGCGAGACTGCGGATCAACAGGCAGGGCCGTTCCCACTTTTTTACCGATCCAAAGGAGCTGCAGCGATCCTTGAAGGACTGGTCAAGGTAACAGCGGAGCAGCCCGCGGAGCCAAAAGGACGCTACGGAGGAGGCGTCGCGCCTGGAGGAGCAGGACTAGCCTAGGGCGCACGGCCGGACTTGGTGTACGAAGGGGCTGGTTGGTCTTGCTTACTGGGTGGGGGGTGATTGATGCCCGAGCACTGGCTGGGGCATTGGAGCTGCCCGACCCGCTGGGACTGGTGCGGCCGCACATAGGGACTACGCTGCTGCTCTCTGGTGAGACTTTTCTTTTCTGATATAATGGATTAGTAGGCGCTCTGGGGGCCCCGAGACCTAGCAATAACTGGTGGAAAATACATTGAGCCCCCCCCCCCCCCGGGGTGCTGTATGACGTTTGCTTATCAGAATTGGTCCTGAGTTTGCCCGGGTGGGGGGTTGGTGGGTGCCAGGGGCCTACTGGGGGCAGTGGACTCGTTACATAGGGCGTCCTGCCCGGTCCCACGGGGGAGTGGTTTGGGTTCCCCCCCCCCTTGACCCAGCGGTGGCGGAGGGGAGGCGGCCCACGTAGGGAGGTGCACGAGGGCGGGGCGGGGAGGGTACATTTCTACCCGGAGGCGCAACCTAGTGGGGAGTGTTAGGTGCCTGGTAGTCTCTGCCCCCGCGCTGCTGCTCTACGAGGTCCCTGTTGGGCCTGTTTTGGGAAATGTCAACGAGGGATGCGTGTGGTTTTGAGGGGTGAGGGGTGGGGGGTGGGATTGGGGTCCTGTCTGGCCAGGTTGGGGGAGGTCGGCTGTGGGTGGGGGCGGAATGCAGTTGGGTGGGGGTTTTGGAATGTGGGGTGGTTGGGAGCACGACGCACTGCGAGGCCTGTGTTTTGGTCAGTTTTTGACGTCTTGGATGCGGATACCCGGTATCGCCCAGACAGTGGTATCCTGCGTAAAATTTCTCCTGGGGGTGCGAATGGAGTGTGGATGTTACGATGGCAGGCCCTAGAGTGGTGAATGGTGAAAGCAATACTAGCACTCTAAGAGCACTGACGTGGAATGTTCGGGGACTAAATGACTTCCGTAAGCTCCGGAAAGTGCTGAACTATTTCCACAGGCACCACATTGACCTAGCTCTAATACAGGAAACACACCTTCCTCCAGGGAGTAAAATGCTTTCTGCACGAGGCTTGGCGGGCACTAGCGTGTCGGCCGGCTTCACAACGCACTCCCGGGGAGTGGTCACATGGGTAAACCCGAACTCCAAATTGAAACTGCCGGAGCTTGAGGCTGATCCGCACGGGCGCTACTTAATTGCTAGGTGCACAGGGAAGGGTCATGACATGGTGGTAGTTAACGTGTATGGTCCAAATTTCGACGATCCAGGGTTCTACGCCACGCTGGCTGCACTTTGTAGACGGTACGAACACGCGAGAATGGTGTGGGGGGGTGACTTCAACTTCATATTCAACCCGTCGGTGGACCGCTCATCGGGGGTCGGTGAGGCGCCCGGCGGCTGCTGCCTTGCGCATGCAGGCGGAGAGGACTAGACTTGATCTGGTCGACGCCTGGAGGCACGGACACACGGGGAAAGGTGGATACACGCACTATTCGGCACACCAGGACGTGCACACTAGAATAGACTATTGGTTGATATCGCGTTCCCTACTCGCGGCGCTTAAGGAGTGCATAGTCCTCCCGCGTACGCTTTCGGACCACTCCCCTCTCCTGCTGATACTAGACTCCCCGCTCAGGCGGATTCCGCCGTTCACCTGGCGACTCCCGCCCTACTCGTTGCTTGGAGAGGCCTTCAGGGGGGAGCTGGCGGACGACATAGAATCTTTCTTCGATAAGAATCTGGGCTCGGTACAGAGTTTCCACACGATATGGGACTCATTCAAAGCCTACATGCGCAGCATGGCTATGGCCAAACACTCTGGTGTCCTTAAGTGCATCCGACAGCGTATGCGGACCATAGAAACGTAGTTAACGCAGCTCGAAGAGCAACTACTGCGGTCCCCGGCTGACGGGGTTGAAGCTAGGATCTGCGAGTTGGTCGCGGACTACAATAGCGAAGCAGACAGAGAGGTGCAGCACATGGGCAAGTATGCAACTGCCCGTACGTATGGGGAAGGTGAGCGCCCGGGCTCCTTGCTGGCGAAGATATTGCGTAATAGCAGACAGCCTCTGGTAATAGAGGAGCTGGTCACCCCCGCGGGAGCAGTGATTACCGACCAAGAGGAGATTGTGGCGGAATTCAGAGAGTACTATGCCGACCTCTATTCATCTAAGTCAGCGCAGATGGAGGAGGAAATAGATGACTACCTCAGCTACATTAAAATGCCCTTCTTGTCTAACTCGCAGAGGGAGTTTCTGATGTTGCCCATACAACAGGATGAGATCCTGGAGGCTCTGGGGGGCATGAGGTCGGGCAGTGCACCGGGCGCTGACGGGTTGACAGTGGCCTTCTACAAGGCCTTCAAGGACGTGCTACTCCCGCACCTGATCATGCTCTTTGATGAGATATGCCAGGAGGGGTGTATGCCGGAAACCATGCGAGAGGCTCTACTGGTTACTGTTCTGAAACCGGGGAGACCCCCTAACATATGCGGGTCCTACCGGCCGCTCTCATTGCTTAACGTGGACGCCAAGCTGTATGCTAAGGTCTTAGCCACGCGCCTGGCGCTGCTGGTGCCGGAACTGGTTGCCCCGGAGCAGGCGGGCTTTATCCCATCAAGAAACCTCACATATAATATCCGTACGGTGTTAGGTGCCATGCAACATGTACGCCCGGAATGTAAGGCTGTGGCGCTCTTTCTGGACATGGAAAAGGCATTTGACTCTGTAGAGTGGCCATTCATGGTGCGGGTACTTCGCAAGTACGGGCTGGGTGAACCCTTTCTGCAGATGCTGGGTGCTTTGTACTACCGCCCCACAGCTAGGCTGTGGATCGGAGATCGAGTCACGGACGCCTTTGACATAGGCAGGGGCACCAGACAAGGTTGCCCCCTTTCCCCTCTCCTATATGCCCTGTTGGCGGAGCCATTGGCCTGCGCCATTAGGGAATACCATAGATATGAGGGCATTAGCTTTCCCACTTATAAGATTGGCATTTCGACCTATGCCGACGACACCCTGCTGTATGTGAGGGACCCGGAGGTGAATCTCCCCTCCATTCTTAGGGAGGTGGTCAGGTTCGGGCGCTATCTGGCCTTAAGGTGAACTGGAGCAAGTCGTTGGCGTTCCCGTTGTTGCCGGTGACGCTGCCGTTCCAACTGGAATACCCACTGCAGTGGACAACGCATTCGGTACGGTACTTGGGGATTCAGCTGCACAGGGACCCGGAGGTGCTCCTCCGGGAAAACTACGGAGTGGCATACACCAAGTTAGTCAAGGATGTGGTGACGTGGAATCGGCTCCCCCTGACATTGTTGGGCAGAATAGCCATCATGAAAATGGTGGTCCTACCGAGGTTCCTCTTCCTGTTCAATAATATCCCGATCGTGCTGTCTAGGGCCTTTTTCAAGCAGCTAAACCAAACGCTAGTTACCCTGGCCTGGGGTGGCAAGCAGCCCAGGGTCCGATGGGAGGTGTTGATGCTGCCGTACGAATTGGGGGGGCTGGGGGCTCCGGACCTGGAAAGGTATTACAGAATTGCGCAGGCGGCGCACCTGCATACGTGGATTCATGCTGACCCGGGGGTTCCCCATGTTATCCTAGAGAAATTGTTCGCGGACCCGCTTCCTTTACCGGCAATTGCCTTTCAGCCGGTAGATCGCAGGGTGGGAAGCTTAGACTCCATTAAGGCCACGAATCATGCTTGGCGGGAGTTGGCGAAGGCCCGGGGCTGCGTGATCTTGTACTCCCCGTTACTGCCGGTGGAGTGGGCGGTGTGGCTCCCCCCGCTGAGAGAAAAGGGTGTGACTCGGGCGCTGAGTAAGCTGGGCATTTCGCGGATGGCGGATTTATTCGTTGACGGAGTGGCCAAGACGTGGGACCAGATTGGTCCGGCGTCGCCAGCCCCCACGCCCCTACAGCGTTTCCAGTTCCATAGAGTGCGCGGCGCGCTCTCGGCCCTCTTGGGGCCGGATATGGCGGAGCCCCCGGAGGTCCTGGAACTCACTTATGTAATAAAGACCACGGCGTCAGCCAAGCTGGTCACGACACTCAAAAGACTGGGGGACCAGAGTATGGCGCACCGGTGCGACGCGGCGAGAACTGCTTGGCAGACAGATCTTAATATGGAGATCACAGACGAGGTGTGGAAATACTGCTGCACCAGCACCAATAAGGTATCATTAAACGGCCGACACAGATTGGTGCATTTTAAATTCTTGCAGCGCGTATATTATACCCCGGAAAGATTGCATAGGTACGGGCTGCGCCAATCAGCGGAGTGTGAGCGCTGCCACTACCCCGTGGCGGATTTCATGCACATGGCCTGGTACTGTCCGGGGGTCGCCGGGTACTGGGCGGAGGTCTTCCGAGAGCTCAGTAAGATACTAGAGGTGGAGATTCTCCCTAGCCCAGCTTTGGCGTTGCTGGGGTATTCCAGACCCCTCCCGCCGGCACTGCGCCGCCTGGCGGATATTGCACTGTTGATAGCCAGGAGAGTTGTGGCGATTTGCTTGATGAGAGGACCACTACCCACTAAAAAGCGATGGGCCAGTGACATGCTGTATTGCAGCACGCAGGCGGAGATATACACTGAACTGCTACCACCTAAAAGCCGTCCCAAGGATTTCTGGGGGCTGTACAGAACGACGCTGGCACCCGGGGACCCTGAGGTGGATAGTCAGGGGGGGACACAGAATGTGGAACCCTGTGGACACGCAACAGCGGAGGGGGACCCTGGACATGATCAGAATTCAGTGGAGGTGCGCCATTGAGCCTCCCCGTTACACAGAGTGGTAGAGGGGGCTGCATGCGGAGTGTGCGGATAGATAAGTGCCTGCTTGGACTGAGTTGATTTCGCGATCGGCCCTCGTTAGGGTGTGTGTGCTGCCAGGATAAATGTGGATCACCGGAGGGAGGATACTTGGACTGGGTAAGCCGAGATGGTGAGATGATGGATGCGGGTGAATACGGCAGAAGCATGGGAGAAGACGGTGCGTGTGTGGTGGGTGGGGGGGGCGGGGGGGTTAGAGTTAAGGTTGGAACATACCGGGGTTATGGCAGATTGGCGGAATGCAGCTGGCGCGTGGGAGCTCCTGCTCAGCGCGCGCACGCTCCTCTAGGGTTTGGGGATAGATACGGCTCTGGCCAGCGTAGGGACCATGCTGGGGGCTTCTTTCAGTACGGTTTGGTGTAATGCCGCCGGTCCCCTGGGATGTCGGCTAAATGGCTGGGTAAGAGCGCCCTCAACTGCCTGCGCGAGGAGCTGCACCTTCGCACTGGGAGGGCGATACTGCCTGTATTGTTCCTTTGTGTTAATAAAGGTTTTGGAAACAAAAAAAAACAAAAAAAAAAACTCTTCATGTGTACTTGTACCGCCTTCTTTTGAGCCCCTGTGTGGGTATACAAGGCCCCTGTTCTCTGTACTCCTTAGAATGCCTCCTACAGTTACTTGAGGGTACTCTGTGATGCAATCGTCCATCATGTGAGGTTTAATAAATGCATTGTTTTTATATTACAGCTTCTGTGCCAATCTCTTCTTTGTTGGTTTTAAAGGACCAGGTGTATCAGTGAAACCCCTGAGAAGGTTTTGATTTCTTCAATATGACAAATATAAACCACAGCTAATTGCTTTAAACTGGACGATCATCAGGAAGAAAAAACACCCCTCCCCCAGTCATGGGCAATCAAGTGATTATTATTGTCTACTCTTTTTTAAAATCATGTTTAGTTTAAGTTGAATTGCCATTTACAAACATTGTTTGAATCATGGACATGGCACACATCCAGATGTGCAGGGCTGTGCCAGATGTTTGCTCTTGGTGACATGAGCCTCTAACCCTGGTACAGAAGAAGAAAAATATTTATAAAGCAAACTGTTACCCCCTGGGTGTCCTGGTGTTGAGGAAAGACATCATGGGATGGAGCAAGAGCCAAGGCATAAAGGTCAACTTAACAAAAGTGCAAGAGGTCATGCTTTAGGATGCTTCCTAATTATGGTTAAGGGGGAGGGCAACTCAGGAAGGGAAACAAGGAGCTCCAGGCAAACAGGAAAATGATTGTCCATCGAAACAGCTTCTACTGATCCCGGGTTTTTGAAGAACTGAAGCAGCGAAGTAGGACTCGGTCTCAGCAGATTAGAAGAAATGTAAGGTTTGAATCCAGAGCTGAAATAGCCAGGGCCGACATAATGAAAGGCTCTGTAAGAGAGACAGACTTAAAGACTACCCGCTTCATAACAGGAAGCTATCGGAGGTCTAGGAAAAACTAGAAGCTAGACTATTGTGGAAGAATGCAGAGGGTGAGGTGGGCTGCAGCACTGTGGATAATCTGAGGCTCTTGTAGAAGATAGTTGGGTAAGCCCAGATATGATGAATTTCCATAGCCTATTTTATATGCAATTAATGTTTGCACAATTGAGTTGCAAGATGATCATATTCAAGATTAAGAAACCGGATTCAACATTCTGATTCACTTGGGTTTTAAAAGATCAATCCGGAGCACAGAAGAATCCCAGGTTTTTTTGACACAATTGTCTGGTATGGATGGGGAGCATAGATCCGCAGGCCACCAAGACTGAGGACAAGGTGGAAGAGAATTGTCTGAAGAAAAGAAGCTCTGTTTTATTAGCGGAGCTTTAAATGATATTTGTTCATCCAGATACAAACTTCTGACATGTACGATGAAAAGCACCATCTAATGTCAGAGGCATTCTGGGAGATGAAAATAATAATTTGAGCATTGTTGTAAGACATTAAGTCAAAGCTAGAACATTGAATAATGGATTCGAGAGGGGAAATTCAGATATTAAAGATGGTCAGGTCTAGCAAGGTTTAGAAAAAAAATGAAAAGAAGTTTAAAGTATGGACTGGGATCGGTCAGAGTTGAGGCTGGATAGCCATTTCAGTGTGTTTGAGCAGATTCCGCATTCAGATAGGCATCTGACCATGATGGTGAGATACCATATAGAATGACGCAGGCAGATCCACAAGGATAAGGGCCAAAGATCCTCCCAATCTAAGCTGGACTCCATGTCGTCCGACACAGCAGTCAAAATGGTTTATGTACGAAACACAGGGCAGAACCCAGATTGTGTGTTTTCAAGTAGGGTGTTATTTACGATGTAGGAGGAAAGTTGTCTGTTGACCTCTTTGTCCAAGAATTTGGAAGAAAAATTAAGCACAATGGATTGAGAGTTGGATAAGGACAACCTTAGCAAATTTCCAAACAGTAAGACTGCTGAAGGAAATGATTGGTTGCAAAGCTCCAAGACTGCTGGTGAGGCTATGTTGGTAACAAAAGAAAATGTATATGGTTGTCGGGAGTCAATCAGGAAGAGCTACATTTTATGGAAGTTAACAGGGTGTAGAAGACTGTCTGAAGTAAGGCAGTGCAGAGCATGTTTTTCTTAGAGAGATGGGAGTGCCAACATATCATGCAATCCTGTAGCGGACCGTACATCACAGCCAGCCTGTATATTAGAAATGTTGTCAAAAAAAGAAGTTTCAAAGCATGTCACACAACCCTTGAGAAGGGGTGATTGTATTACTACAGGCAGCAGGATTCAGTGAAGTATTACCTTACGAAAATAATTCTCTGTCCGGATGCAGATGTTTCTATACAAGAATACTACTAAGTGGCCCGAGCAGTTGAAATTGGTCATTGGTAGGCTGTGATAGCCTTCCACTTGCACATTGCCAATATTAGGTACTCAGCGTAGCAAGGTTAGTAGAGCTTGTTACAAACTTGGCAGAAGGGTTTCAGCATGAAGACGTAATGCAGAGCAGCTGAAATCAAGTTACTGAACAAAATAGCATCTGCGGAAATTTCACATTTGAGAATGGGGTTTTTAACAGGAGCACACAAGCCACAGTACTGTGGGAGAATGTATAGGCTGTGTGATGGGAAACAAGAAAGCCACAAGAAAATGGACTGAACACAACAGTGGGAGGAGCAAATTCACTGTAGGAGTATTTAAATTAATGAAGACTGGGTCGAGAACATGCCCGGCTACTTATGAATGGGGTTGGTTCACAAAACTGAGCTAAACAAATATAGTGATAGGGTTAACATCTCTATGGCCGTCTAGTTGATGATTAAAATCTAATTCCATTGTAAAGTTGGCAGAGCTCCATAAATAAGAGAAGATTTACAAACTCAGTGGTGAAATTAGCGTAAGGGCCGGCGGGCAAAAGATCAAAGCACCCGAGTGAGTAAAGGTCGGAAAGACTCGTACTGAGAAAAGAAAAGACTCCTGTGTGAATATTAAAACAATTCGGGATTTAAGCTATAAGTGGATCTAAGGATAACAGCTACGCCACCGCAGCGTTTAAATTGGGGTACTGTGCACATGAGATCAGGGTTTGAAGATTTGAGGAGCCAGGTCTCTGCTAAAAACAAAAGTTTGAGTGAAATTGTCGATAAAGAAATTGAAAAGATTAAACTGGTGTTTAGGAAGGGAGTGTATATTTATGACATGAACTTAAGAGTATTCCCTGATTCATTCACAGTATAGCAGGAAGGCTCAGTTTAAGACGCAGTATGTACTGAGAGTGATTCAGGAAGATCAGAAAACTTGTACTTACGGCTGATGACCTTTCTTGGGACAGATATGCAGTTGAGATGTAAGATTACACAGCTCAATGGCTGAATAGCGCAAGTGTCTTACTCTAGGAATCTGGCTTTTTATGTAGTGTACCAAAATAAGGTATACTATGTAGAAAGTCCAGACAACTTTTCTTGGCTTACAGGGCTTAAGTTAATACTCCCAAATGTTTTGCAGTGTAATCCAACAGATTAGGCTTATCAGAGGGTAGTGTTAAGCATTTATTGAGCACAGTCAATAAATGAGACACTAAAAAAAAAAAACTCAAGATCAATTTAGAAAGATAACCGGTATTTTTATATTAATTTCAACATCAAGAACTTTGTATTGGCGAAGTACTTTGAGTGATCAATATTTACAGTTAAGCAAAAATGTCACACAAATGCGTTTTTACGTCGTATTGCTTTCCTATGCAGAAAGAAACATACTGCATATAAGTATTTGCAATTGTATTTCAGGGGTCCCCTTTAGGGCTTACGGTGCCAGGAGGTTCAGGTTACAAGATCCACACAGTTCAGGTTTACCTGCCCTGAAGTGTCCAGGTGCAGAGGTGCTGGGTGGGTTGGTAGCCTTGCATGCTACACCATAGGCAAAAAAGGGGAGGCACCTAAAAACAGGCTGCAGAGGGGGCCTTGGGGAAATGTCCTGCACTTCCCAACGGTGGGCTGAGTTCGTGAAGTTCTTGGGAGCAGCAGGCACAGTCAGTGTTGGAGGACCCAGGCCGGAGAGCTCGGGTGCTGAGGGTATTGGCCGGGTTATCCCATGCGTCAAAGGCGCTCTCGGTCAGAGCTGCAGAGGGGGGCAAAATAAGACAGCTGGGTCACTCTTGGTGCAGGCCTCTGTGATGCTGCGATGTGGATATCTTTGATCGGTCTTTACAGTGTTGGCGTCCGGACTGGACTTCACACGAGCTTCGGTTGCTGCAAGGGGTCTGGTACCATGGGCATTGGTGCAGGGCGGCTACTGGGGGTCCTAGCATCTCCAAATTTGGTGGGGAGACAGATTTGACCCTCAGGAGCAGAGTGACCTCCTCCTGGATGATTGCTGCGTCGTTGGACCCAGTAGTCAGCAGAACGGTGAGCAAGACGTTGCGATCGGTGCCTGCAGGGAAGAAGCTAATCCACTTCAAAGGAGATGCTGGCTTGTTTGTGAAGTGCTGGCAGCCCTCCGAGGCTTTTGAAGGATGCACAGCTGCAGGATGAGTCAGGTTCTCTGTGACTGTCAGGACAGGAGCAGGCTGTTTTGTCCTTTAGTGAGGTGAACCAGAGTTCCTGTTGTCAGGGGGCCACCTAAATACTGAATTTAGGGGTGTTAAGGGGAGTGAAAGGTAGTAGCCAATGGGCCACTTAGCCTGGGGTCACGACACCTCCTATAGCACCACTTCTGTGGAGTGGGCATACCCCTGTGGCAGAATTCCTAATTCCACCACAAACAAGATTGTGGAACCCTTCTTCCGTGGAGCACATCAGGCAGCCCACCTTAGGGCTGTGACTGGCCTGGTAGTGCAACATGCCTCTTTCCATAGCTAATTTCCGATGTGTCCTGGTTCCAACCTGGCCTCAGAGCAGGCGTTGGCATCTCCCAAGTCTGGGGGAAGCTGGGGTCGCATTTCAAAGGTAGCTGGGGCTTTGAAGCTCCTGGCATTGATATGCTGAATAACTAGCCATCCTGCTCGAGGAGGCGTGAACACCTTTCTCTAGAGCAGGCATGGTTTCTTGCCTCAGAGCGAGGGTTCTCACCTCCAGGAGGTCAGAAACATGTCTGTGGTTCAAGGCTGGACGATTCCAGTCAGCCAGCACACCAAGAGGCTGGTAGGTTTTTCAGGGGGAACCTCCAAGGTGTCCTCTGGGCACATGTTTTAATAAATCCACTACTGACATCAGTATGGATTTATTAAGACAATGTGTTTGGTACCATGCTTATATGAAGCCATCATGTAGCTGGGGAACTCATAATGACCAGTGCCCTGCACATATACATAAGATGGCTTTCCTGTTCACAGGTACCATCTAATAATCGAACTAGTTAGCACCAGGGCATATCTGCTCCTGCAGATATGCCCTCACATGTAATATAATGCACCCTGACTCCAATGCCGGCTGTAGGGGTGACTTACATATATTACATGCAATGACTTTGGCATGACACACAGCAAGTGTGCCATCTAGTGTTTTCACTCATGGTTTGCACCATGACACGAGGTCTGCAATGATAGCTTGCATGCAATTTGTCTGTGAGTCCCTTAAGGTAGCACAAGACATGCTGCAGCCAATAGGGACCCTCTTTAGTACCCATGCCCCAAGTACGAGGGGTACCATTTACAAGGGACTTACAGGGGTGCTAAAGTCCATGCTAACTGGTTTACAATTAGACTTTAGTTGTTTTAGGGGAATGGGCACTGGCACAGAGGTCTGGTTTGCAGGCCTCAGTGCACTGTCAAGTTGAACAAGCATTGGCATAGCCAATAGGTCTCGCCTTTGGGACCATATGCATTTAGCCAGAAATGTTGGCTATGTTGTAGAGCATAGTGGCTGCGGCGCATCATGTTGAAAAGTTATAATAAAAAGTGTTAAGCATTTTTGTTACCTTTATACAAACCAAGACGACATTATATACAACTGAACAACCGGATTAAAAAAAGATTTTAACATGAAAAATGTCTTCTACTTTTTTTGCACTTGCACTGCTGGCAACTTCTTCCTGCCTGTTCTCATGCTTGTTTGTTATAATTTTTTTTGTTATGGGGGAGCGGGCCATAAATAACTGGGGAGTGGAGGCTGGAAAACCGTAATTTAATTAGAACACGAGCATTCGATGGACACTAGGGGTGAATGTCCCCAAGATGTTGTGTTGTGACTAGTAGGCTTCCAACTAAAAATGCCAAACAATAAAAGGGAGAAGTGTTGAGCAAAAACAAGAACTGAAAGAGTAAAAGTTAAATAAGAGGGAGAAAATTAGAGAAGACAAGAGGAGTGAAAAAAGTAAGAGCCGAAGTGTGGATGGAGGAAAACAAAAAAAAAAACAACAAAAAAAAAAATCAAACGCAGAGAGGGAGACAAGAGGAAGAAAAGAAAAGGTGAGAACAAGAGTAGGCAAGAGTGAAAGTGTGAGATGAAGGGTGAAGGTAGAGAGACATTTGAGAGGAAGGGTGAAGAGCATGGGCAGAGAGAAAGGATGTAAGAAACTGGCTCTATATATGCTGCACCAAAGTGAGGTTCAGTGTGTATAGAATCCAAGGGTCTCCAGAGGTAGGCAGAGGTTAAAGTTAGATAGAACCTTACTCTCCAAAGTGGTAGCTTGGTCGAGCAGTAAGGCAGTATCAGAGGACAGTGTTAAGCATTTGATGTACACACTGAGTGCGCAAATGAATTCACACACTCAAGGACTGAACTCTAGGCCAAATGTTTTTGTATAAAAAAAATACTTTTGCGTTACTTTTGTAATCCAGTGCTGGACTCCTAGGTTCAGCACTGGGACATTTTCTTAAAACAGGTAAGTAATTACGTATCCGTAGTTTGTATGATTCTTAAAGAATATTTTCAGATTTCAAAAGTCCATACTTCGAAAATGTTTGTACCAGTACATTGAAATACATAGGTTTTTCCTGTAAATTGCAGTTAAGTTACTTTCGCGTTACTTTTGTAATCCAGTGCTGGACTCCTAGATTCAGCACTGGGACATCTATTTAAAACAGGTAAGTAATTACGTTTTTGTAGTTTGTACAATTTTTAAAGAATATTCTTGAATTCAAAAGTTGACACTTAGAAACTTTTTCACAAAAAAAACCCACCAATGTTATCCTAAGGAAGGAAATTCAATTCACAGGTAAGTTACTTCTAAGTTACTTTTCTTACTCAGCACTGGGACCTTTCCTGCAAACAGTTGAGAAAATTCGGTTAGGTTATTTGTGCGATTTTTAAAGAATAACCTTAGTTTTCAAAAGTAGACACTTCGAAACTTTTTGGGAGAAAAAGTGTCAATGTTATCCTATGAGGAAAAACAGGTTATCGGTTTCAAGGTAAGTAATCGGTCTTTGGAGTTAGGGTTCTGGGGCAAGACTCAGGGGACCCTCAGGATCAGTGATGCACTGTTGTTGCACCCCAGTGGAATTAGGGCGGCCGGGTGCAGAGTATTGAGGCCCAATGTTATCCTACGGAGGATAGGGTGGCTCCGGTTGGTGGCTGCTGGCAAGCAGGCCACGGGGTTGCGGGAGCCAAGCTCCTAGGTTTCAGGTCAGGACAAATGGGGAACCAAGTAGGCGCAAAAAGTGCACCCTCAGCGGCACTGGGGCAGCCGGGTGCAGGGTGCTGTTTTGCCGTCAGGTGCCCTGTTTTCAATGGGGATTTTCGACTTTGGTTTTCAGCTGCGGGGCTCGGTCCAGGAAGACTTACGGGAGGAACCAACAGCTGGGCAGGTAAGTTGGAGGGCTCGGGGACGTAGGTGCTCCACGGGTTGTTTTCTCCAGGGCGGCTGGATGCAGGGGTGTCTTTTGAGGTCGGATTTCACCTTACCATGCCACTCACGTTTGGGGTGGTCTCAGTGCAGAGGCTGCAGGCGACGTCGGGGAGTCCTGGAGGGGTCAACCCATGGTGAACTCGGACGCTGGAGTGCTGGGGGACCTTGCTGGGACTGGTGGGCCATTCGGGCCGTAGGCGACGGGTGCAGTGGTAGTCCAGGCGTCGGGTTTCTTTGTCCTCAGCAGGCTCAGAGTCCGTTTTCGGAGTTTCATCTGAACAGAGCTGCTGTTCACAGGAGATCCGGTCTTTGTTGAAGGCAGTCAGTCCTCCCAGGGGTTCTGGAGGTCGCTAGCTGCAGGGCAAGATGATATTTGGCGCAGGATTTCTGGAAACTACAGACGGGCCGGTAGGGCTGGGGCCAAGTCAGTTGTTCTATGCAGTCTCCTCTGCTGGGCGTCTTCTTTCCTCCTTTTTCTTCTTAGTTTGCGGGAATCTGCCTTCTTGGTTCAGGGCTGCCCCCAAATACTGAATTTAGGGGGAGTTTTAGGGGTCTTGAGGTCAGTAGCCAATGGACTACTGACCTTAGGGTGACTACACCCTTGGTGTGCTCACACCACGTGAGGGAGTGAGCACAATCCCTAGACCTGATTGGGGAGTGCCTGCCATCCGCAAGCTGGCGAGCACTAGAGACTGGGCATAACCTCACCTCCCCAACCTGAGGGGTGGAGTTGGCAGAGGAGGGCACACCTCCTGGGCTGGCTAGATTTTCCCACCCGTCTTCCCACCGAAAGGGATGGAGGACAGGAAGGGGGCCTGCTCCTGCTAGCAGAAGAGGCTGGAGGTCGCATTACAAAGTCTGCCAGGCCTTTGAAGCTCCCCTGCCACAGATGGCTCTTCCTGGCCTGGGGTGGGGTAGGTGTGAACACCTCCGCACAGGAAAGGCTTTGTTGCTGGGCTCAGGGAGAGTAGGCTCCCACCCTAGGGGGTCCAGAAACATGTCTTGTGGTGGCAGGCTGGTGTGTACCAGTCAGGACACCCACCAGAGGCTGGTCGTTTTTCAGGGGGCATCTCTGAGATGCCCTCTGTGTGCATTTTTCATTAAATCCCATGGGTTTAATGGGCTGAGAAGTTTGATACCAAACTTCTCAGTTTTCAGTGTAGCCATTATGGTGCTGTGGAGTTCCTAATGACAAGCTCCCAGCATCACATACTCTTAATGGCAGCACTGCACTTACAATGCCTAAGAATTGGCTTAGACACTGTAGGGGTACAGGGCTCATGCACCTGTACCCTCACCGCTGGCATAGGGCACCCAGCTAGAGGGGTGACTGATCTATGCCAGGGCAGTGGGTTGTAGGCATGGCACACAGGGATGTGTGTCATGTCCACTCTTTACTTTGTTCTGCACCAAAACATGCAGCCTGCAAAGGCAATATGTGTGTGTTAGGGTACAGGGCCTCTAAGGGTGGCACAATAAGTGCTGCAGCCCTTAGAGGTCTTCCCTGGTCACAGTGCCCTGGGTACCTATGGTACCATTTACCAGGGGCTGACCTGTGGCCAGAGATGGCAATTGGGTTAATTTTGGGGAAAGAACACAGGCCCTGGGAACCCAATTGGCAGGGACCCAGGGCACACAAAGAAAAAGTGCATCAGTAGTCTGGCAAAAAGTGTAGGGGGGCGGGGGGGTTACTGCAACAGAAACCCACTTTCCTACAGAAGAAAAGTAGAGAAAATTAGATATGAAAAGTGGAGGGAGAACAGAAAAGGAGAAAGTAAGAGCAGGGGCAGAAAAGACCAGAAGAGGGAAAATGTAGAGATTGGGATGAGAAAGCAGCAAAGAGAGGAAGGAGAAGACACGAAGAAAGCAGAGATAAGAAGAAAGTGCGTGGATAAGAAAGAGGTGGCAGAATAGTCGAGTCACTTTACAAAAGCTGATGAGAACTAAGCCAGAGGCACGTAAGCAACTGCCAAGAATATTTCCTAATTGAAAACAAAAGTGATAACTTAGTGGGTAAGTGGGAAGGTGGTGGAGCATTCAGGCTTGAGGGGAAATGGAAAGTTAAAGAGAATGTAAGTACGCATGAGGAGGTGCAGCCAGATGTCAGCGGCACCAGGAAAACCCAGTGGGAAAGTCCTCGTGTTAAATGCAATAGAGAGAGCAAGAAAACACAGGCACGGAGACAGCCTGCAACCCGCTCGGCCTGGTTCAGGAGAGTGCTCCTAAATCAACACCACCCAGACCATCTGTCAGCAAATTATTTTATTTTTTGCATATTTATATAGCACGAACTCGACCCGAAGGTATTGGAGCGCTTTACATGAGCACCATATTTACATTACACATTCAGGCACGGGGAGATGAAGTGATTTGCCCAGAATCACAGGATGTGGACGCGACCGAGGCTCGAACTCTGGTTTCCAGCACCAAAGTCGGCAGCGTAACAGACAGACCACACCCTCAGCAAATCTGTGCAAGGTCGTATTTAGGGGGCGGGGAGGGGTCCAGGTGTAAAGACGCATCCTTTAGAGCCCGGTGTTTGGATTAAGAGGTAGAAAGAATTAAAAAAATAAAGAGAAAGACAGAATAGAAAGCAAAGATACGTGTAATATTTTAAAAGACAGGGCGAGTGGGTATATAAAGATGTAACACTAATACAAGAAGCAGATTTTCTGTATCAGTGAAACTAATTTAAGTAATCAAAGCAGCCTATGTGAGTTCATATTCCCCGATGCAGCGTCAATCAAAAAACTGGAAAGGAGGGGCCCAGAGCAGAATTAACAAAGGCTGAGGCGGAGCTTAAAAGGAAAAATCCCTAGCTCATTGTTGACTCTCGTGATCCTGGCCTGCTCACTTGATTGACTTATGTTTAATCAGTCATTATATAGAAGCAGTGTAGCCTGGGGAATAGGCCTTAGAAGGAAATGTCTGTGCAATCTGAGAGATAGTTCTGCTATACAAAATGTACAGATGAACCAAAGGAGCATAGTGGTGGAAGCGTGGTTCTGTCTAGCGGGTAGCCTATCCATAGCGCAAGTGCACACTTCTAACATGTGTGCAACCCGAGAGAGGTCTCCATGTAAAAGGTTAACACTTCTAACGCCTGTGTAATGTCAAGCATACACGCACTGCGGAGGTTGCGAGGGCTTGTGTTACTCTCCTGAAGAGTTTCACAGGGTTATGCCTGATACTCATTTAGGCATGGTTTGCCTTTGAATTATGTGACTTGCACATCTGTTAATCATATTATAAAATAAGGACTAGAAGTCCCAAAAGACAAGAAAAACAGACATTGGCAAAGCCAATAAGTCTCAGTTTAAATAGTTCAGATATTGGCTTTACTAATAGTAGTTGCCACCATCATACGAACACATGCATCTAGATGTAAGGCCATTAATTTTGGAATGAGTTGCATATTAAAGGAAATCCATTCCAAGACAACCACCATGCATTGGGATGCCTGCACGCTCATGCGCCGTTATGTATGTGCCAATGCATCGTAATTCATGTCGGGCAGTTTTAATGTATATTTCTAACATGCAGTATGGCATCGCTAGAATGATTAATTAAAAATGTAAGAAAGAAAAAGGATAAAGAAAAGAACCGTACAAAAAGGATACGAGCTGCAACTGCCATGGTGTTGTAAAATAAATAAGCGCGGTTGTGGTTAATCAGTAACCTGATCCTCCTGGAATGCAACATGCAGCGTGCCGCTGCTCGCTCCAGACGGCCTTAGGCTGTGGGAGTTAACTTTTAGAAGAAAGGCTGGACATGCTGCCATCTTTGGCCATTTGCGTGCGGTCTTTCTTAGAAAGACGCACGCAAAGACCAATAGCGTGAAAAAGCACATGCACGAGCGTGTGGTCGGAGTTTGAAGTCCTCACTAGAAGCCTCACAGAGCAGTGCATGCGCGCTGGCTCAGGCGAGACCTAAAAATCAGCATTTACTAGTCACTAATTGGGGCAAAAAGTGTTTGTGGGGAGGGGGCAACTTCAACAAAATTCAGCTTCCTACACTTACTATTTGTCTGCAAATGACCATCGGTTCTGGCGCTGGCCAGGTGATGATATGACAGACTGGATTGCGTTTGGTGCACCAGCAGCACATTTAATGCGCACATTACTGCACAAACCATTATTGCTCTGATACGAGTGTGGCTAGGGAGAGAAGGCTCAAGCGCTGACCAGGAACACTGTGTTTAAGTTAAAACAGGTGAACAAAATAAAAATAGGAACTGGAGCCCAGCCGCTCCCAACAGGACCGATAAGCTCCCATGTTGACTTGAAAAATATATGTAGTTAATATAAATGAAGCTAAAATTAAACAGAAAACAATTAAAGGTCCTGTTGCAAAGGGAGCGTGTCTGCCCACATAAAAAGGAGATACAGGAGCACTAGGAATCCAGCCTACTTTCTGTTTACTAAGAAAACAAGAGGGTTTGACATGCTCAATTTCCAGAGACAAGAGTATCAAATCCAGTGCAAATGCACAATTATTGTTCCAATGCAGCTCCCTCACCTCCAAACGGAGGTGGGCGTAGTTCGACGCAGAGCATTTTATGAAAAACAAAATCAGGTGGGTAAATTAAAAATAATAACTCGAGTACAGAGATCCCTTTCCAACAAGTCTTATTAGGAAAATAAATGTATTGAAAATAAATGATGTGAAAAGTAAACACATGAAACAAAAGAGCTGCTGTAAAGGGCACAGGTGTCCCCACATAACGAGAAGCTGGGGGAGCACTCAGTCGGGCACCTTGTCAAAGGATTTTACAAGCTCAAATTCCAGGGATCAAGCAGAGCTAAGTAGTTTGCTCCAGTACGAAGTGGATCAAATTGAGCGCTGGCAGGTGTATGGATACCTTCATTGGTGAATCTGTAAAAGTCAAAGCTAAAAAAAAGGTACTTCTGTCATTGACAGGGCTATCGTCACCAAGGTGGCTGCAGCTGTAGAACTGCCACTGACAATGGTATCTCTGAAATTGACACAGAGAGGGGTGATAGTCACTACAGGTATTGTCAACAGTGCGGGATGATCATTAATGACTCAACCTTCTTTATCAGCACCGTAGTCAATAACTCTGATGACAGAACATCAGCAAAGATGGATTATCACACAATTTGTTTGTGCAGGTTGTTCCTCTGCCTTTAAGCCTTTCTGAATGATTACGTTCTTTTATTCGTAGGAGGTGGCAGCAAGCTCTTCTAAGGTGAGCTCAAGTTGAGGAAGCTACTCAATTCTTTTTTTCCCTCCACCTTCATGGGGCAATTTTCACAGATTTTTCCCTAGATGAAGGCATATCCCCCTTTGGAAGAGGAATTTCCTTCTTATCCGATAGAGACTCAAGCTCCGTTTTCTGTCCTCAAAGAGTCTTTGAAGGAGAGGTCTAGCAGATTTTGCAGCAAGACACTATAGGAGGGGGATATAGACAATATGAAAAAGTTACCTACTGTTGGTAACGATCTTTCTACAACTGGGTATGATTTAAGCATGCGAATGTATGAACAATCCAGTGTTACAGAACTCTAAAAATCCTCATAACCTAATACACAAACCCGTTTAACCCTGAAAAACAATTCATACTTAGTACAACTCCCCTGTGAATTAGTATATTTATTTACAAACACTTTTTTTGTCAACTCTTTATTAATCAAGGGGATTAAACACCTCAAAACGCCCCTTTAAAAAATCTCTACACGTATAGTTATAAAGGAAAATCTGTTCTTGGCATGTAGAGCTGCAGATCATCACACTTGCATTAGATTGCCATCTGGTGTTGGGCTCGGATGCTTGCACCTTGTTGTTGTGTTGGAAGAAGTCTTTGTAGTTACGAGATAGGTGACTCCTCCCTTGGACGATAGTGCGCATGGGCATCGACTCCATCCTTAGATTGTTTTTTGCCATGATGGGAAATGGAGTTAGTAGAAAGAAAAAAATGTCCATGTGTGTATATCTAAGTAAGATAGAACTGGAACAGATACAGGTCCCGGGGGGAAGGCGAGTTAGGATCTGCAGCTCTACATGCCAAGAACAGATGCATACTGGTAAGTAGCATTTTCGGTTCGAGGCATATGAGCTGCAGATCACACACTTGCATAGACTGTACAGCAGAATCTTCCCTAGTGGTGGTCACCTGTATCAGTTGCAGTAGTTTGAAAGAGTTTTAAGAACAGCTTGGCCCACAGAAGCTTGCTGCTTGGCTTGTACGTCAGCACAATAGTGTTCAGTGAAGGTGTGTGTTGTGGACCATTTTCCTGCCTTACAAATGTCTTCTAGGGGAATGTTCCCTAAGAATGCCATAGAGGCCCCTAGTTTGCGTGTGGAATGTGCCCTAGGGGGAATTGTCAATATGCGTTTCGCTTTCTGGTAGCATATTTGGATACATTTAACGGTTCACCTTGCAATCCCAGCTTTGGAGATGGGATTACCCTTGTGCGGTGGTGCGAAAGCTACTAACAGTTGTTTTGTTTTGCGAAAGGATTTGGTTCTGTCAATGTAATAAAGCAGGGCTCTTTTTTACATCGAGAGTGTGTAGGGCTCTCTCCGCTACGGAGTCCGGGTTTGGAAAAAACACTGGTAACTCCACTGATTGGTTAAGATGAAAAGGAGAGATGACTTTAGGAAGGAATTTTGGGTTTGTTCTGAGAACCACCTTATTACGATGTAATTGTAAGAATGGTTCTTGTATGGTTAAAGCCTGGATCTCACTTACTCTAAGAGATGTGATGGCAATAAGGAAAGCTACTTTCCATGTGAGGAACTGTAGTTCGCATTTATGTAAAGGTTTAAAAGGGGGGTCCCATGAGCCTGGTAAGAACAATATTTAGATTCCACACTGGAGAGGGTGGTAACGTAGGAGGAATGATTCTTTTCAGGCCCTCCATGAAGGCTTTAATTGCAGGGACTCTAAAAAGTGACAAGTGTTGTCTGTTTTGCAGATAAGCAGCAAGTGCTGCTAGATGTAAACGTATGAATGAGTATGCTAGATTACATCTTTGCAAGTGCAGTAGGTAGCAAATGATATTTTGGATGGAGGAATCCAATGGATCAATATGGTTGTTGGTGCAGTAAATGGCAAATCTTTTCCATTTTGCAGCATAGCAAGCTCTAGTAGTAGGGCGTCTGGCTTCTTTAATGGTGTTCATACAGTCCGGTGGTAGGTTAAGGTAACTGAACTCTAGGACTTCAGGAGCCAGATCACCAGATTCAGATGACCTGGGTCTGGATGTCTGATCTCTCCATGGCTCTGCGTTAGCAAGGATGGGGACAGGCGTAGTTTTTGGTGCAGAACCAGCGAGAGTTCCAACAGTGTTGTGACCCACGGTTGGCGTGCCCATGTGGGAGCTACTAAGATTAGTTTGAGAGACTGTTGTCGGAGCTTGTGTACTACTAGTGGAATGAGTGGGAGTGGCGGAAAAGCGTACGCAAATCTGCCTGACCAGTTCATCCATATCGCATATCGGTTTTGGTGGTGGGGTTGGGGTAGGGGCAGTAGTACTCACTCTTTGACCAGGAGTGATGAGGTCGTCTGAGTCATCTGCCTCTGACACGATTTCGAGAGCTTTGGAATCTTCTTCTGGGACAACCAGGCCTTCGTCGAAGATGTCCTCTGGTTCCGGAGCTGATCTCTGCGCCATGATGTTACGTCGAGCCCTTCGATCTCTAATAGTTTTCTTCGATCGAAAGGATGCGCAGGCTGGACAGCTGGACTCGTCGTGTTCAGGTGAGAGGCACAGGTTGCAGACCTTGTGATGGTCACTGTGCGGAAATTATGCTCCACACTGGGGGCATTTTTTGAATGGCATCCTTTCCATGAGCCTTAGGCCTTACGGCATGGATAGGCCCAGCGGCCCGCATCGACACCCGGAATCGAGCCGATGAAAGGCGCAATGAAGATGTTCGAAGTGAATCCGAAGAGTTTTTGGAAGTTTTGCTCGTTGAAAAAGTTTGAAATGGAGTTTTCGAACCAGAGCGCAAAAATTGCATCCGAACCCAATGTCGGGGAGATAGATACTGGTGTACAGTCTATTCAAGTGTGTGATCTGCAGCTCATATGCCTCGAACCGAAAATGCTACTTACCAGTATGCATCTGTTCTTGGCATGTAGAGCTGCAGATCCTCACACGCCCACCCACCTCCCCGGGACCTGTATCTGTTTCAGTTCCATCTTACTTAGATATACACACATGGACATCTTTTTCTTTCTACTAACTCCATCATTTCCCATCATGGCGAAAAACAATCTAAGGATGGAGTTGATGTCCATGCGCACTATCGTCCAAGGAAGGAGTCACCTATCTCGTGACTACAAAGACTTCTTCCAAGACAACAAGGTGTAAGCATCCAAGCCCAACACCAGATGGCGATCTAATGCAAGTGTGTGATCTGCAGCTCATATGCCTCGAACTGTATGTTTCTATACACTCATACATATTTAACCTCAAATGTATCCTGCTTATCTTTCCGATTATAATCTGAATTTAAAGAAAATAGGAATTATTCAATCTGAAATAGTAGGGCGAAATCGTAGAGCCGAAATAGAGATTCTATACTCTGCGCTATATACAGCATACCGACTCCTACAACAGGGAAATTGTGCCATGGCGGGTGGGCCTTTTTTCAAGGAATCAAAGTTGCATTTACAATCAAGCATATAAAACCCACTGAATTGTGTCAGATTATATCCTGCTCTAGCAATAAAGTACTTTCTTTACAAAGACATGCACTGGGCTGGAAAACGTAATCTTTAGGTCTTTTGGTTGACTGTTAAGTTCTAACTCTTGCTCTTGGGAAGAACCAGTTTGAAATGATCGGCTGAACCTGAAGGATCAAAGGGAAAATAGAACTAAAAAGAGGAAAAAAAGAAGCTAGACCAGGGAAGCATTTAAAGCAGGAAAAAAAGTGGAAATGAAGCTAAGTGGGAATGAAGGTCAGTCAAGTGATCTGAGACTACAAGAAAGTCGAGCAGTATGGAGAGCTTGAAGTAGTCAAATAGCAAAGTTAAAGGTTAAGTTTAGAAAAGCGAGTGAATTGGAAGGCAGGGCAAATAGAAGAGAAGACCAGTACACAATATGAAAGAAAATGAGAAAGAATAGGAGAGTTTTAGTGGCCTCTAATGAAAGAATGATGTCTAGAATTCAGATTCAGTATTCTCCTTCAATTATCGTAAAAGGTCATCAATTTGATTAAAGTTTTGTCTTTCTGCTCTTTTAACATGACCACTGAAAAACCAAGTGCAAGAGAGCTCCAATAAGGTGCATTTTACAAATAAAATGCAGTCCCAAACTCAAGCGTATCTGTTATTACTTCAGTTACTACATGCCTCGCATGAAAGGGCTACGTGGACCAACCTCTTCCCACCTTTATTTCCAAGCAAATAACAGCTACAACCCATAAACCTTGTTTTGTTTACTCTTGAGTCGTTGATAGCCAATGAAAGAGTAAGTACGTTATTTACTCTTTACTCACCAAGACAAGCTGAGAGTAGTCTCTACACATCTTAATGATCGACGAGCAGGCATGTCTTCTTACATTCTTTACAGCCCGTGTCCTGGGTGCCTGTACATACAAAAACATTTGAATGGGCATCAAGAATAGATTAGGAAGGACAAGGCAACAATACATCGTAAAAGCTCAATAATTCAGTAAAGGGTCTGAGAGCCCCAGGGTTGTTGACCGTACAGGAGACCCGGGACAGGGTCTCCTGTCCGACATCAGAAGCGTAGACAGGAAATGAATCACATGCTGCTTTAATAGCTGGCATGGAAAGGATCGGGCTCGGAGGTGGTTTCCCCGCCAGTTCTCTGCTAGCTGGGAATCCTATTCACCCTGCACGATCATAGGACAGAGTTACGGGTAAAATAAAGGGAAAGACAAAAAAATAAATACCAATTTTTAATTCAATGATATGCTGGACTGCCCAAGGCGAGGCTGTAGAACCATGGACAGCTCTGATGCGACAGGCATTCTCCACCTTCCCACTGACAATTATATGCAAGCCAGTGAAGAACCTCCGATTTTCTCCCTGATAAATCGATGCAAGTCAAGGTAAGGAGTGCAGTTCCACGACATTATCACTTCCGCTGTTCCTTGTGCTAAAACATAACCAAGTAAATTGGCATCTGTCTCACTTTAAAACTCTGAATTATTTGCAAGCACGAATGGCAAAAGGAAAGCTAATACTCTATAAATAGGAGTCAGCGAAGACGAATATAGTGAGTAGCAAGGGTTGAATCATGGGTAATATTATCCAGCACACTACCACTGGCAAAAAACCTCTAGTATTTACTCAAGATAAGAAGTCCGCATCCTAAGATGCTTTATGCACCATAGGGTTCATGAAGAGCACAATTAGTTTTTTGTTTTTTAAACTCAAACAATGCAGGTTATCTCTGTTGAGTGCAATTCTTTTGGAAAATTCAGGATATCAAAAAAGTTAAAGTTGTACCACTGCCAACAAAGGAAACTGTAAACACGACCTAAAACATGGTTTTCAACAAGAACACCAACTACAAATTCTAGGACTTGTGTGTTAAGATAAGAAGCCTCCAAAGCAATCTATAAACTACTTACCCAAGACTCTGCTACTTGGAAAGCCTCTCAGTGACAACAGCCAGAAGTGTACAATAATCCCAACTTCAACCAAACTTTGAGGTATTGTGGATCAGTCTCTTAACCACTAAAAGTAGGATGGGGTTGGTAGAAGGATGGGGTTGGTAGTAGGATGGGGTTGGGGTGGTAGGTAAAAAGCAGTCTAAACGGAGAGATATTGGAATTCTGTACGGAGCACATGCTGGATAGATTAGAACAGTCACTCAAGAAACAGCCTTCACTGCACACTCAACCATATTTGAATAGAAGCCAAAACCTGTAGCAAAGTTTTCATTGATGCTAAATAGATGGTATAAACTCACCTTGCTTTCTTCAATAGTTTCAAAGGTAACTGCAGCAAACAACTAGGAGGCAAGGACAAGTGAAGCAAATGATTATCATCAAAGATGACAGACTGCTTTTTCCGGTTAAGTACTTAACACAACCCAAAATATTTAATTGTGCCCTCTTAGTCCACTAAAGAGAACATTTCTGGACAGACTGAAAATAGATTTATTTTATCTCTAAAAATCTGGACAACACACATTCAAGATACAATTTTAGTTGGATACAAGTTGTCAGGTTTTCAGAAAAAGGTCTTCATTATGACAGTTTGTGTACAGCAACACGTTGGCAATTTGGTCAATGATTCCATGTACTTTTTTGTTTTTTGTTCTGGATTACTTCTAACAGACACTTCAGTCAGTGTTTTTTATTCTTTTGTGGTGTTTTTTTTTTAAAGTTTATTTTTCAACAAATTCTTTCTAGGTACAGCTTAGTACTGTATATCCTGGGAATATCTCTGAAGAAAGCATTTTGTGCAAAATCTAGTTTTCCTTCAAGGTCTCGCCAATTCAGATTAGAGTGGACAAATGAGCTCCTTGAGGCAAAACTTCCAGTTATGAAAAGTATCTGGGTTTTCAATCTTGTAGGTAGAATCCTTCTTCTCTCTCCCTTTGTTTGCTCCATGTGATTAAGATTTATGTTTTCGTTTAGGAGAAAGAGGGACATCTTTGTATATAAACTGAAAGAATGTACGGGAAAAGAAGACCTAACATACTCGTATGTGATGCAATTATTTTCATCTATCTCCAATTAAGTCAGCTTCTAGGACATCATTTGTCTGTGATATTTTTGAAGATGTTAAGGACAACATAAAATAAAACTTTATGGTAATGTTTGTAGATGTTTGAAAGAGGATATCTTCTTATTTGAGCAAAGTTCTCTGCCAATTTAATGATGTTGGTTCATCAATACCTTCAAAACAGCATCTTTTCATAGGCAATATAACAGACACTTGTATACACACCTGCATGTCTTTAGAAGCTTTGGGATCAAAGTTTGGGGACCCAATTAAAAAAGATAAATCAAAAATGCTGTGCATTTATTTATCATTATCCATTTAATGACTGCTCTTCCAGAATGAGTACCGGAAGAGTTCCCACAATCATTAAAGACAGCAATGGGGGCGATGGGAAACTTTTGCACTTGAGATAGAGAAACACATGCAATATGTTGGACATCACACCTCTGGGTGTATTATATAGAACTTAATATATGGATAAGGAAAATGCTACTTACACTGTATGCACCTGTTCTTGTCATATAGAGGTGTAGAGTCATATGCTTGTGCATAGATCACCATCTAGTGTTGGGTCCGGATGTTTGCACTTTGTTTTTGTTTGAAGAAGTCTTTACAGTCACGAGGTAGGTGACTCCTCCTTTCGGTGATAGTGCGCATGGTCATCGACTCCATCCTTAGATTGTTTTGTCATAAAGGGTGATGATGGAGTTAGTAGAAGTAGTAAAGAGAGATGTCCATGTATATAGTATCTAATTAAGATATTACTGCAACAGGTAAAGGTACCAGGGGAGGCGGGTGGGCGCATATGACTCTACAGCTCTATATGCCAAGAACAGATGCATACTAGGTAAGTAGCATTTTCCGTTCAAGGGATATGAGCTGTAGATCATATGCTTGTGCATAGACTACATAGCAGTTATCTCCCAAAGCAGTAGTTGTTGTAGTGGTCTGAAATAGTGTACGTAAAACTGCCTGGCCCACACTAGCTTGCTGTCTTGCCAACACATCTACACAATAGTTTATGGTACCGGGCAACGGCGGACACAGAGACCGCACTACCTTCTGTAAGGGCCTGAATGCGCTTATCTGAGCTGGTGCCAGCTCAGATTTTTCCTGAAGGAACGAGTACAGCACATAGCGCATTCAGGCCCTTATCAAGGTGGCCCGTGCGCTGTCCTGTGCCCACCTAGACCTAGGTGTTTTCGAACCTATTGTGACAAGAGCGCCTTTATTTTGACCTGAAGAAGTTCATTCTATGAACGAAACGCGTTGGCTTGCTAATCGTCTTTGAAAATAAAAGGGACTTATCACCTACCAAGGCTTATTTGACTCTTTGACTATTATTGACGTTTTAATAAGCGGTGCACCACTCCACCAACCTGTATCTACACAATAGTGTTATGGGAATGTGTGTGGTGTAGACCATTTTGCAGCTCTGCAGATGTCATCTATGGGTATATTTCCTAAGAATGCCATAGAAGCCCCCAGTTTGCATGTAGAATGAGCTCTAGGGGGAATTGTTAATGTGCGTTTACATTTAATGTAGCATATTTGAATGCACGTAACTATCCACCGTGCAATACTGGATTTTGATATTATATTGCCTTTATGTGGTGGAGCAAAAGCAACAAAAAGTTGCTTGGTTTTCTGAAAGGTTTTGTTCTATGTAGTATAGTAATGCTCGTTTGACATCTAAGTTGTGAAGAGCTCGTTCTGCCACTGAATCTGGTTGAGGGAAGAACACAGGAAACTCAGATTGGTTGATATGAAAGGCAGGAAAAAATGTAGGGTTGGTCCTTAGAACCACTTTGTTTTGGTGTTTTTGTAAAAATGGCTCTTCTATTGTTAGTGCCTGAAGCTCACCCACTCTTCTCAGATGTGATGGCTACGAGGAAGACTACCTTCCAAGTGAGAAATTGTGGTTCACATTTGTGCAATGGCTCAAAAGGTGGACCCAGGAGTCTTGTAAGAACTATGTTGAGATTCCACACTGGAGCAGGTGGAAGTCTGGGTGGAATGACTTAAGTCTTTCCATGAATGCTTTAATAGCAGGCACTCTAAAAAGAGACAAATGCGGTCTGTTTTGTAGATATGCAGCTATTGCCACAAGATGTAAGCGTATAGATGTGTACGCTAAATTGGAGCGCTGTAGATGCAGTAGATAGCAAATGATGTTTTGAATTGAAGCATCTAGAGGATTGATTTTATTTTTGTTACAGTAAATGACAAACCGCTTTCACTTTGCTGCATAGCATACTCTTGTGGTAGGGCGCCTAGCCTCTTTGATAATATTCATGCAGTCTGGCGGAAGGTTAAGATAAGTAAACTATAGGATTTCATGGTGCCAGATCGAGGTAGAGATAACTGGGATTTGGATGTCTTATCTCTCCATGGTTCTGAGTGAGAAGATTGGGAGTAAGGTGTAGTTTTTGGTGAGGAACTACTGATAGCTCCAACAGGGTTGTGAACCAGGGTTGACGGGACCATGAGGGAGCAACTAGGATTAGTGTCAGGGACTGCTGTCTGAGCTTCCAAACCACTGATGGAATGAGTGGAAGAGGCAGAAAAGCGTAAGCAAATATCCCCGACCAATTCATCCATGGTGCATTGCCTTTGGACAATGGGTGTGGATACCTGGATGCAAAATTTGGGCATTTTGCATTTAGGTGGATGGCAAACAGACCTATTCTGGGAAGCCCCACATTTGGCAGAATGAGAGGAGAACTTGAGGGTGGAGTTCCCATTCGTGGATCTGCTATCGTCGACTACTGAGCATGTCTGCAATCTGGTGGTTTACTCCAGGTAGGTGTTCTGCAAGGAGATCTATTTTTTGTGAGGTATGGCCCATCTCCAGATGCTCTGGGCTAGCTGTGAGAGCTGGAGAGAGTGTGCCACTTCCCCTGTTTTTGTATGTAGTACATGCTGTCATGTTGTCTGTGCGAACCAGGACAGCTTTGCCTACAAGATGAAGGTTAAAGATTTTCAAGGCTAGAAAAATTGCTAGCAGTTCTAGATGGTTTATGTAGAGTTGTTTCTGTTGCAGAGTCCACATGTCCTGAATGGTATCTTTTTGAAGATGAGCTTCCCAACCAGTGAGCGATGTGTCTGCTGTTAGCACTATCTGTGGAACCGGATCGACGAAAGGCCGCCCCTTGGAAATGTTTTGTATGTTCCACCACTGCAGAGAGCAATGGGTGCGGCCATCCACCAACACTAGATCTGATAACTGACCTTGAGCCTAGTTCCACGGACGTGCTAAGCATTGCTGTAGGGGACGCATTTGGAGTCTTGCGTAAGGAACGATTAAAATGCAAGATGCCATAATTCCTAGCAATTGCATGAACACTCGAGCTGGTAATGAGTGTGGAACCTGAAACTGCGATATTAGTCTGCATGTTGCAGATCCTGACTGGGTTGGGACACGCTAGAGTTTTTGAGTGTCTATTGTGGCTCCTAGATGCACTTGTGTGTTGGATGGTTGGAGATGAGACTTGGTGAAGTTTAGAGTGAACCCGAGGTTGTGAAGCAGTTGGACTGTTTTTCAAGTGTGGCGTAGGCAGTTCTGTTGTGAGCTGGCTTTTATTAGCCAGTCGTCTAGGTAGGGGAAGACGTGAATGTGCTGTCTTCTTAGATGAGCCGCGACTACTGCCAGACACTTTGTGAAAACCATGGGTGCTGTAGTTACTCCGAACGGGATGACTTTGAATTGAAAATGTTGGCCGTCTACCACAAACCTGAGGTATTTGCGGTGAGCGGGGTGAATGGGAATATGAAAATAGCCGTCCATTAGATCCAGAGTGGACAGAAAGTTGCCTTCCTGAAGGAGTGAGCGAACCTGTGAAAGTGTGACCATGTGAAAGTGGATGTAGAGATTTAGTTGTCTGAGGTCTAATATAGGTCTTAAAGAGCCAGCCTTCTTGGGAATTAAGTAGTACAGGGAGTATACCCCGGTCCTTTGGTTTTGTAATGGGACTGGTTCTATAGCTTGTTTTCCTAGGAGAGAGAGAACCTCTTGTTTTAAGAGTGAGAGATGTTCCGGTGACATTACATGTGGTCTTGGAAGGATATTGTGGGGATTGTCTGCAAGTTCCAGGTAGTAACCATATTAGATCATTTGCAGTACCCATTTGTCTGAAGTGATGGAGTTCCAGACAGGGAGAAATTCGGAGACATCCCCCGACAGGAGTGGGGTGATCGGGGGTACGGGATGGAAGTTACTGTTTGTTGCTGGTGGGGAAAGAGTGTGTGGAGTTGTCGCTGCTTCTTCCCTTATCATGGTTCCCACTAAAACCTCCTGTGAAATAACCTCTTGGTGAGGGGGATTGAGTAAAACCCTTGTAAGAGGAGGTAGTCTGGGTGGATATGTTTTTAGAGCCACCCCTATAAAAGGAGCAGTGAAAGGAACCCCTATTGGTGGGGGGACTGCAAAGCCCCAATGGACTTATCGACCTCTGCATCTTTCATTTTTTCCAGCGAGGTGTCAACAGCTGGTCCAAAGAGATGTTCCTTATCAAAGGGTCGGTTGAGGATGGAGATTTGCACCTCATGTTTGAAACCGGAAATTTACAACCAACCAAGCATCTCTGCATACACTGGTGTTAATCGTACGGGCTGCTGTGTCTGCCGCATCTAAGGCACACCTGATAGAGGTATTTGTAATGAGCTTACCCTCTTGAATAAGGTCGTTAGTCTTAGTCTTGTGTTCGTCAGGTAAGAACTGCACGAGTTTCTCTAACTCATCGTAGTGAGCCCTGTCATAACGAGCCAACAAAGCTTGAGCATTGGCAATACGCCAATGGTTAACTGCTTGTGAAGCTACTCTTGCCTGAGGCGTCAATGAGCTTGGACTCCTGATCTGGAGGAGGAGCTTCACCTGACATTTGGGAGTTGGCTCTCTTGCGAGCATTAGAGACTACAAGAGAGTCTAAAGGAAATTGACCTTTAATGTAGGTAGGGTCGGTAGGAGTAATAATTCTTGCCCTGACAGGGTCTTTGAAAATGTCCTCAGTGAGTTTTAACATGCCTTTGAGCATAGGTAATGTATGAGTGGCTCTGTGAGAGGAGCTAAGGGTCTCAAAGAGGAAATCCTGCTCTAAAGGCTCTGAGTGTAACTCCACCCCTGGATATTGAGCAGCCCTATTAAGGAGCTCAACGTACCCAATGTTATCATCGGGTGCGGAGGGTTTGGAGGGGTACAAATCTGGATCATTATCTGGATCTGGACCAGTGTGATAGTCCTGCCAAGGATCAGTGTCCTGTGGGGGATCTTGATTGTCATCCCCATCATCTTGTGGGTTAAGTGAAGTTGGTGGTGAATTTTCAGTGAAATAAGTAAATTGGAATCAGTAGGAGAAGTAGCTGGGATGTAAGGAGGATAAGGTTTAGTACCCACACTTTTCTTTTTTAGAGTAATATGGTAGTCCTCTGGTAGGTCTAATTTCCTCTTTTTTGGTAGAGTGGCCTGCATATGCCCTGTATCAGGGTGAATCGCCAACTTTTTCTGTTTCGGATCCGAAATGAAGTAATCAGACCGAGACTCTTTCTCTTTATCCTTGGTTGCCTGTTTCGGCGTGGAAGGTTTCGGCTCGGAGTCATTTGGCGCTGGTGGTATGGGCTTGGACTTGTGTTTCAGTGCCGAAGGTGTTGTGTTGGCACCGAGATAGTGTTGGCACCGAGATGGGGTCGGTTCGAGCCCGACCCGGAAGGCTATTCTTTAGGTTTCGGAGCCAGGCCCGCGACCCGGGCGCCAGAAACTTTTTCGGTGCCGACCTTGGCCCAAAGGCAGAGGAGGGACCTGAGCATTTATCTTAGGTTGTAGTGCGGGCAAGGGGTTGTCTTTACTCATGGTACGCTGACCCGGAGTAACTTGCTCCTCTTTTTCGATGTCTGAGTCGGGAAATGGAGAATTGTTCTTCGGCTCCTTGGGCATGATTTTCGGAGTCGTCGCCAAAGATGTCTGGTGTGGTACCGCTTTGCATCTCGTGACGTCGAGCCCGATGTTCACGAAGAGTCTTTTTCGAATTAAGCGATCGGCACGCCTCGCAGTCTTTCTCGTCGTGTTCCAGGGACAGACAGAGGTTGCACACTTCGTGCAAGTCGGTGCGTGGAAATTTAGCACAACACCCGGGACATAACTTGAATGGAGTCCGTTCCATCGACTGCTAGAGCGGTCTGCGTGGGTAGGTCTAACGACCTTTCACGAGTTTTCCAATCGAAGATTTTAAAGTTGAAACGATACGAGATGAATGAGGAACCGCAATCGATAACAATACTGTCGAGGGTATGGATTGCGAGTCGAAGGGGTCCGAGAAACGGTGCTGATCTGGGGCGCAGCAATACACATCCAAACCCGATATCGGAAAAAAACAATCTAAGGATGGAGTCGATGCCCATGCGCACTATCACCAAAAGGAGGAGTCACCTACCTCGTGAATGGAAAGACTTCTTCGAACAAAAACAAAGTGCTAACATCTGGACCCAACACTAGCTGGCGATCTATGCACAAGCGTATGATCTACAGCTCATATGCCTTGAACAAATAGTTATCCATATTAACCACTCCACTGTGCTGTAAAGAACGGTGAAGCAGCCCATATCAAACGCTTTTTCGGCATTGACTGCTGATGTACCTAACTGCATGATTAACACCTTTCCAATCTGCATAAGGTGGCAAATACCATACGGAAGAACATATGAGTTTCTGAAACATGTTGACAACTATAATTACTAGGAACTTTGTGATCAGGGTAGAACACAGAATGATCTGTTATCAGTTGGCAGTTTAGGTTGCTTGTCCGGCTCCTATTAGAAGTTGATGTATGCGCTTTTGGAATCAGTTAAGGTGCTGGAACCCTCAGCATTTTCATAGTCAGCAGGTCTATAACTTTTATAGAAGGAAGCTACCAAACCATTTTGGCCCATGTAATTTCGGAGTTGGGACTTGCTTCCTAGACCGTATTCTCCTGTTAGGAGTCGGCTATCCAGTTCTTTATGGTATTCTAAAAATGTATTAAGGGTTTCTTATTGAGGGGCAATCTTAAGGATATATAGATCTATTGTTCATATATATATATACACACTCACACACAAGACACATCCACATAGACTACATTTTTACTTCTGTTCTTTAAGATTCCTAGTCCACCCTATTACACACACAAATACAGACCAATTATCTATCACCTGGGACTGTGCAACAATACACAATTAAAGTATTTCCAAACACTAAAAAGTAACTGAGCAAAAGTACACTTCCTGATGAAAAAGTGCCATTGAGATCTTCCAGAAACCATTGTAGACACTCCTATAAATACTTCAACGGTCTTTCTTCAATATGTAGATTGTTGCAGGAAGCTGGCTGTGTATAGGATATTGCCAGTAGGTGGTAATACCGTGCACACAGAGTCCAGGGGTTCCCCAAAAGTGTACAGGGCTCAATATAAAACCAAAATTGCTCTATTAGTGGTAGTGTGGGCGAGCAGCCTTAGGCCTAACACAGAGGAGTGTAAGACATTTATTGGACAACCGTGATCAACAATGGACATACGACTCAAGAAAGAGATTCAGACCAATTCTAGAAAAATATACTTTGTTATTACTTTAAAGACCAAGATCTGCGCAATAAGGAAAGTAAGTTTTTAATTAAAAATACTTTGCACTTTGGAAAAATCACTCAGTTCAATGTTATCCTATGGGGAAAACAGTTTTGAAGTTAATCAGGTAAGTACGCAACTTACAATTCCAGTCTTTGGGACCCAAGGACTGCAATGGACAAGGAGCAAATAAGTACCAATACTGCACCACCAACGGCACAGGGGCAGCCAGGTGCAGAGTTCAAAGTCGGAGTACTGCCCATGCGTTTCAATGGAGACTGGGAGTCCTTGGAACCACACTACTTGCAGGTATGTGGAACTGTTGCAGGGGCCAAACTTTGGGTGCAAGGACCAGCACGGGGACACAAAGCAGCACCAAACATACACCACCAGCGGCACAGGGGTGGCCAGTTGCTGGGTCCAAACAGTGTCAGACGCCCAATGCAATCCTATGGAGTTTCTTCTTTTTGGGAACAGGCTGCAAGTTTCGGACCACAGGATCCATGCAGAACACCAGTGACAGCACAGGTAAGTTGGTGGTCACAGGGCACCGCTGTTTGAGCTCCCCAAATCCCCGGAGCTGCGGGTGCAGGGGTGCCTTTAGACGTCAGAGGTTTTATTGGGTTGGTCGCAGTGGGGGCAGGACCCTTCAGATTCACTCTGCAGGCGCCATCATGGGGGTCAGGAGAGGTTGGCCAATGCTGGATTTGGAGTCCTGGGGTGAATTCACTGGGCAGTTGGACCACTCCGACTCAGGCGTCTTGTGCAGAGTGGGCAGAAATTGCGGATCTGGAGTCTTTGTTGTTGTTTTCTTCTGGACAGGTGCCCTGTCCACAGGAGATTAGAGTCTTTGTTGAATTGTTGAATGCAGCAGTCCTCCCAAGGGTTTAGAAGTCACTCCCTGCAAGACAGGTTGAAGGTTCGTCGAAGCTGGACACAGGCTGGTAGGGCTGTGGCCAAGGAATTGATCGACTTCAGTCTTCTCTGTAGGGGAGTTATTGAACCATGTACCCAGTGGGCAACTCAGAGGTGCCCTTGAAAACATGCCAAACCTGGTGTGGTCTCTGGCCGGCTGTAGGCAGTAAGTCACCACTGGGGCGATACCAAAAAGGTTGATGGACGGAGCGTTTGAGCAAATCAAACACTCACCCCCAGTCAACTGATCTGGGTTTAATCCATCATCATTAAGCCACCACCAGACATGTTTCTGCACCCCTGGGTAAAGAGCTCTCTCGGACCAGAAACAATGCACATCCTGAGCAGGGGTGTCACACCTCCTCCCCCAGGGAGGGCCAGTGTTTGAAGAGGGGAGCTTCAAAGGCCTGCTGCCTTTGTAATGCGACCCCCAGCCTCTGCTGCTAGCAGCAGATGGCAGCCCCCAGCTTACACCCCACTTTGGGCAGAAAAACCAGTGGGAAGACTTAAGACTAGGAGGTGTGCCCACCTCTGCCAACTCCACCCCTCTAGTGGAGGAGGTGAAGTTAAGCACACTTTTCAGTCCGCTCCATCTTGAAGATGAGGGGACCCCTCCAATCAGGGCTAGGTCTATGCCCACCACCCGCAGGAGAGTGGCATAATAGTGGGTGTAGTCACCCCAGGTAAGGTGTCCATTGGCCATACCTTGTACTCCCCTAAAACACCCCCTAAATTTAGTATTTAGGTGATTAGCCCAGACCTGGAAACTAGAACTGTGACAACCTAAGAAGAAAAAAGACATCCCTGCAGAGAAGACTGAAGATGACTGCCTAATCCCCAGCCCTACCATGCTGTCTCCAGCTTCTGCGATCCTGTGACCAGTCTTACAGCCAGCGGCCTCTGAAACCCTGGGAAGACTGCTGCCTTCGAAAAAGATTCATATCTCCTGTGGACAGCGGACCTGTTCAGAGGAAAGCAACTCCAAGAACTCCGGATCCACTGAAACTGTGATGCCTGCCCACTCTGCACCGGAAGCCCACGGAAGAGTGCCTCACCTGTGCAGTGAGATCTCCCCAGCGATCCTGACCACGAGTCCTGCATTGGCGGACCTCTCCTGAACTTCACGGCAGCACCTACAGCATGAATTCAGAGGCTCCCCCTGACCACAACCGGTTCGGGTAAGATGACTGACATCAAAAAGGCACCCCTGCAACCAAAGTCCCCCCTGGGCCTTGGTGAGCTTACGATGCCCTTACGACCCCCTACAGCTTTACTTACCTCTTCTTTTGCTGGTCTCCCTCCTGCAACCTCCGTTGCAATGCCTGCAGCCAGTTTGCTAAAAGAAGAATCCCCATTGAAAAGATTTGGGAGACCGGCGCTGAAATAGCACCCTGCTGCCCATGTCCCGCTGGTGGTGTGTGTTTGATGCTGCTTTGTTGCCCCACTGGTCCTGACCCACAAAGCTTGGCCCCTGCGACCGATTTACCTACCTGCAAGATGTGTGGCTCCAGGCACCCCCAATCTCCACTGAAAGGCATTGGGCGAACTCCGACTTTCACCTCTGCACCCTGTCACCCCTGTGCCCCTGGTGGTGCAGTTTTGGTACTCACCTGCCCCTTGCCGACTTTTGGTCCATTAGAATGGAAGTGTAGGTGTGTTACCTGTTTAACCGTGATATTGTTTTCCCCATAGGATAGCATTGAACTGTTCTGAAAACATTGTGTGGATTTATAAAAGTGAAAAGTATTTTTATTTAAAAACGCACTTGCCTTATTGCGAAGATCTTGGTCTTAAAACACAAACAAAGCTTATTTTTCTAAAATTAGTGTGGATCTCCTTATTGAGTCGTGTGTCCATTATAAGTCAATGTTGTGCAATAAATGTCTTACACTCCTTTGTGTTAGGCCTAAGGCTGCTTGCCCACACTACCACTAATAAAGCACTTCGGGTTTTACATTGAGCCTTTTACCCTTTTGGAGAACCCCTGGAATCTGTGCACAGTATAACCACCTAGTTGGCATATCATATACAAAGCCAGCTTACTACACCCATGGACAGATCCATGTTGGACACACATTTCACAGTCGAAGAAATAATGACAGCAATAATTGCTATGCCTTGGGGGGGAAGACTGCCTGCCTGTAGAGTTCTTTAAAATATTCTCCTGCTTGTTGAAACCCCACCTCCATAGCGTGTTTTAGGAAGTCTTTACAACCAGTCTTTTGCCACATGACTAACGAGGAGTTACTATGGTGGTCATACTCAAATGCAATAAGTCGGCAAAAGCCTGCTCCTCCTAACGACCTACATCACTCATTAACATTGAAATCGAAATACTAGCCATAACACTCACTATTTGCCTTGCCAGAATGGTGCATTCCTTGGTCTATCATGACCTGAATGATTCACCCCAGTCAGTGCCAGACACTGCTTGCGATGCCTCCATTTGGTCCTCGCACAGGCGTGCATGAGACCCTGGGGGATGGCTCACCAATGATGCTGGACCTGAAACAGGTGTTTGACTTGGTTCACTGGCCATTTCTACACCAAGTGAGAGAGAAAGTGAACTTTGAAAAGCGCTTCCGCAAGCTCGTTGGTCCTTTATAGCGAGCCATGGGCACAGTACAGAGTGAATGAAACCATGTCTGCACCATTCAGAGTAGGAACGGGCACACGGGCAGATTGTGTGGACGCTCAGTTAGAGGGAACTTGGTAGGTGAACGGTGGGGAGGATCGAAGCTCTCTATATGCTGATGAAATACTACTATATGTTCAGCGATCCAACATCTCCATTCCCAGTCTCATGGTTGTCCTCAAATAATTCAGGGAAATTGGGGGACATCAGTCTATGAGGACATCAGCGCAGGCAAAATCTCTCTCCTGGCTTCGATACCTCTGCAAGCTCACACTTCAATTACCTGGGCATGGTAATTTCTGCGAACCAGAAGTCAGTTTTTATTACTGGGCTTCCCAGCTTGTTTGCACTAATTATTGGATATTTGGGGGAAGAGGAGACCTGCCTAAAAGATTGGAACTAGACGTTCTAGGCAGGTTTGACTTATATTGTCTCTTATATGGTAAGACAATTCCCCCCCCAAAAAACAGCAGTAACTAGAAAACCATTGCTGTGATGGCTGGACGCTCTTCGCCGTATTCAATGGTACGCAAAACCCACCACGATGATTTTACTATGACGAGGCATCTGGCTTGCGCAGATGGGAAAAGAATGGGGCTTCTGAATATGCATCATGATAGGCATTTCATCGATGGGTGATCTGTGACATACCAACAATATCCAGTCCCTTCAAGACCTCATAGGAGACTTCCAACTCACAAAACCCAATTTTTCAAATTACCTCCAATCGAGGTATGCACTTGAGCGCTATGGGACGCACTGATAGCATTCCCAGACTTTAGTCCATCAAAGGCTACATTCACTACTGAATCCTAGGGGCAAAGAGCACCAACCCCAATTTGAAGCTAAGGGAAATGACGGAATTCGACCTAGGGAAGTTGGATGATGTTGACATCATTTAGGACGGCATGCACCTTATCCAGTTCATATACTTGCAAAGATATTACTATAATCCTTCATGTGTATGGGAAATGGGAAGGGCGAGATCCCTGGGCTATCTAAGGTGTTGGGTCCCCCTTGACACATCCTTTCATATGATATGGTAATGCCCCGGTCTGTAGGGCTATTGGCGCATAGTGTGTGATGTTCTGGGGGAGGTGGTTGGGAGGTCAACGACTCTGTATCCTGAGGTTGCAAACCTAGGAATTATGGATCATTTGGGAGGTCCTAGGGATACCTGCTCCTTAATTGCTATAGGCTTCCTGATTGCCAAACAACTTGGCTTGCCACTGAAACAAGTTGGAGCTCCCCTCCTTGGAGGCTTGGAACAAAGGTATGGACTTTTGCGACAAAATGGAACAATTGGTTGACAAGGCGCGTGATGTGTCCAAAAAAACATACCAATATATGGACTCCTTGGTAGAACTGTTTCATTAGTAGCCTCTAATGTAGACATCTTTTTTCAGTTATACAGGACTATCCTGGCTGTCACAAGGCTTCAAAAGGCTTTAACCAGTTTTTCTTTCTTTATGAGTTCTAGGGGTTTAAAAATAAACATAGGGAAAACCTTTACCATGTGCTGCTCGTCAAAGAATAAACTTTCTTGTAAGACTTTTATCGATAAGTCTAAGATAGAACTAACCAGTACTTTCTCATATCTGGGGATTGTTTTTAATCAAAAAGGTACTTGGAAAGCAGCAATTAGGGCTAGGAATCTTGCTTTTGCCCGTACTTTAGGAGCAATAAGACAGTTTGCCAATAAATTAGGGGGCAGGCCTGTACGTATTTTAATGGACATTTATAAGTCTAAATGTATATCAACTGCTTTATACGGATCTGGCATATGGGGTATCGCAGACTCCCAGGAAATCCAAGTAAAAGAAAATACTTTCCTGTGCTATTTGTTAGCGGTCCCCAAATCGACCTCTACATATATATATCATAGGGAATTGGATTTGGTCTATATTTCGGATCTCATTAAAATCAACCCATTACTCTTATGGCATAAGATATGGACTTCAGAAGCAACTGCTTTTAATAGAACTATCTTGAGTGATTGCCTTAAACTAGAGAGGTGGAAAGACATTCATTGGATCTCCTATGTAAAGGAGTTTACGACCAATATGGGGCATCAAGCTTTTTTTGATAATCCCTCCTCGCTATCCCTGATCTCCAGAAAGGCTTTTAAGATAAGTTGTCTTGCTTTCCTGGAGAACAAACGATGGCTTGAGGAGAGGACTAAGACATCTGTAATTCAATACAATTCACTTGCGCAGGGCCCTGGTTTGCAGCTTTATCTGTCTCCTGACTACCCTTGTTACGACAGAATGTTGCTATCGCGCCTGAGAACTGGTACCTATTATAGGTTGATAACATTCCCAGTTAGCAATGATTGGTCCTTAAATTTAATTAATTGTCCCTGTGATGATCTTGCTTTGCAATCTTCAATACATTGTGTTCTATTTTGCAAGTATTACGCTTGGGGAAGAAAGAAATATCTGATTCCCCTTCTCAAGACCTGGGGCCTAAGACGGTGCAGATCTGCGTATCTAAAGTTATTCCTATTAGAAGATGAAATAACTATTAGTGCTGTATCCAAGTTTTTAAAGTTTGCAATTCGATGTAGATTAACCTTGGATTAATTTTTAGTGTTTGTTTTTATGTCGGTTATCCCCTTTTTATGATGTACATAACTTGTATGTAATTCGATTTCTTTTTTAACTATGTTCATTTGATTGTGCTTTTATGATTTTAACTCTGAAATCGAATAAAGCTATCTTTGACTTGACTTGACCTTGTATTCTTATTACAAACATACTCTGTAATATCCACATTGTAGAATTAACTATTATGCTGGTGAGGGACTCCTCACTGTTGACTTGTATAGATATTGTTGCATAAAAACAATAAACAGATTCATGAAAGAGAAAGGTTTCTTTGTCCCAACTTGTTAGGAGGAACAAGTTCTCCGGGATCAGCGCTGATTAGGTAACAAGATCTTGCACTAAGGATTGATCGAATAATTCTGTGTTTTATCGATATTTCTGGTCAGGGTATGACTGTATGCATGTATTTAATACGTATATATGTTGGTATCTAGTACTTGCACGGCGAAACATAACAGCAAGGCAGCGGAGAACTATTTAGGGTCCAAGGTAAAGATGATTTTACTTAAGAGTTGATTAGTAAATGGCCAGTCGTTGGCTAGGTCATTATGGTCTAGAGTGGGTTTCTTCAAGCCTGGGAAGATATGGTCTGTCCTCAGAGATTCAGGGAGGAGGACCCAAGAGAAGGAGGCGCTTGCAATAGTGAGTAGAGGTTTCAGCTTCTCTAGAAAAGGAATTGATGAAGGACAAGGGTAATAAAACTTAAGAGGTGGTGGCTTTGAGGGTGTTCAGTCCATCAGCGAGGTCTGCAGGAGTCAGGGTTTCAAGGATGACCACTTTGGAATGCAGTGCAGAGAAGCAGCAGCTAGGTGTTGCCAATATGATGTTAGATCTTTTTTTATACTGTCTCATAAAAAAGTTGTTTATGGCACTGCACTCGTTTGTGAAGTGTGGCACAGGAGGGAAAGGCTGAGGGCTGATGCACAGCCTCATTGTCTTAAAGAAGGTTCTACTTCTGATGGCAGCTTCATTAATGGAGTTTGTCTAATACAAGGCTTTGCCTGATGTGAAGAGTTATCTATGTGTTAGGCAGAGGACTTCAGAAGTGGGAGGTCAGCAATGGTTTTATTTTAATTCAATTGTCTTTGTCTGCAAATGGAGCATGTTGATGTTAATAATCTCTGTTCCGATCAATGTGAACCGGAAAGCCTTATCAGGATCCATACAGTGGAGCTATTCCTCTTCCTTAGACGGATGGGATGAGGTGGAAGGTACAAAAATGGCTAAGCAATGGATTCGCTCATGTGGAAGGGTGTGACTACCTTTGGCAAAAAAGCCTCTTTTGTCCAGAGGACCAGTTTGTCTGGAAAGAAAGATATGCAAGGTTGCTGGACAGACGAGGCCTGGCATTCACTCCCTCATGGACCAGAGGGGATAGCAATGAGGAACATTGTGTTTAAAGTCAAAATGCTTACAGGGCAGCTGTGCATCACTTCAAAGAGTGCAAGAAGGTGAGAAACAAATTAAGGTCCCACTGTAGGATAACAAAAGAAGTTGGCAGGAACATGTGGATCAGCCCATTCAAGAAACGCATCACAACCGGTGATTTGAAAAGGGATATTTGATCGGACAACCATAGGAAGTCTGAAAGAGCTGAAATATAACCCTCAACTGTTACCACAGCACGGCCTGCTGGAGTAGAGAGTGCTAGCACCCTCTCTATGGCTCCCTCGGCCAAGAGAGCCTGAACTTCTCCTTGGAGAATGGATAAGTGGTCCTCTGGGAGGTGTTGTGGAATGTGATGGTGTGAGAAAGCGGCTCTGTATATACTGTTCCCTAATAGGTACAGGGTGTACAGAGTCCACAATCCCCAAGGGTTTGACAGAGGCTAAAGTTAGATTATAACCTTACTCTCTCAAGTGGTAGCTTGGTCGAGCAGTAAGGCAGTATCAGAGGACAGTGTGAAGCATTTGTTGTACACACTCAGTCAGCAAATGGTCTCACACACTCAATAACTGAACTCTAGGCCAATGGTTTATATATAAAATATATATGCTTGTTTTATTTTAGAACCAACACTAGGCATTAAAATATATTTTCGCAGAATGAGATGCTTCATATAAATACTTTTGCAATATGCAATTGACTTTTGTAAACAGTTACAAGTGGTTGCAATAGGCAACACTATTTTAAACACAACAATGAATTGAGCTCAATGGAACTTTTAAGTTATTTGCAACAGATTACTTTTAGGATTACTTTGGGAATTCCAGGACTGGATCCTAGACTCAGTCCTGGGTCAGTTCTTAGAATCAAGTGATGAAAGTCGACTTAATTACTATGATGATTTTTAAACAATATTTAGCCATTTTAAAAGTTGACACTTAGAAAATATTTCATAGAAAACAGTCAATGATTCCCTATGGAAGAAAATTCAAGTTGCAGGTACAGTATGTTCGTTACTTTTGTAATCCAGTACTGGGTACCTAGACTCAGTACTGGGACCTTTATCCAAAAGCGGTAAGTAATTGCATTTTCAGATATTATACGATTTTTTAAGAATATTTAAAGATTGCAGAAATTGACAGAAGAAATTTCACAGAAAAACAGTCAATGGTTTCCTGTGGAAGAAAATGGAGTTACTGGTAAGTACAGTTGTAAGTATTTTTCAGAGTCACTACTGGGCACCAAGATTCAGCACTGGGAGCTCACCTAAGAGCAGGTGAGTAATTTCGTTCATTACTCGGCTGATTTTTGGTGAATATTTTAAGATTTGAAAAGTCCACACTTAGAAGCAATTTCAGGAAAAAGCCAGTCAATGTAACCCTATGAGGAAAACTAGAGTAGTCGGTTTAAGGGTAAGTACTCGACTGGCAGAGTTGAGATTCTGGGCATAGACTCAGGGGTCCCCTAGGGTCAGGTAGGTACAGTTGGTTCACCCTCAGCAACTCTAGGGCGGCCGGGTGCAGAGAGAGTTAGGCCCAATGTTATCCTATGAGGGATAGGGGGGCCTTGGTTGGTGGCTGCTGACTGGCAAGCCACGCGGCAGTGGGAGCTGGGCTCCTGGTCACTTACTCGGGGCAAGTGCGGAAGTAGGTAGGTGTAGGGGTTACACTGCCAGGGCCACTCGGGCAGCTGGGTGCAGAGTGCTTTGAGCCTTCGGGCGCTCAATTGGTTTCTATGGGAAATCTCCGGTTTAGAAAATTACTGCATGCTCGGGGACGAGGATTCTTCAGGTGCCACCACCACTTCGAGAGGTAAGTTGGGTAGTTGGAGGATAGGTGGGTACCCCGGGATTGGGCACAGGGGGCCGCCGCGTGCAGGGGTGCCTTCTGGTGTCGGGAAATCTTACCCTCGGTTGATCGCGGTAGGGGGGGCACCTTGTTCTGAGGCTGCAGGCTTCTTCAGGAGTGTCGAGGGAGGTCCTTGGGTGCCGGACTCGGGGTCACAGTCGCCGAGGGGTCGTCCTCTGGGTCTTGGTTCACTCCGGCACTGGCCAGGCTTGGCTGGTGCAGAGTGTGCTGGGTTCGCGGTTCCGGGCTGCTGCCAGGGATTAGAAGTAAGTTTTGAGTAGAGCCTCTACTCATGGGAGTCCCAGGGGTTTAGAGTCAAAAGGTAGCCAGGTCCTCCGGGGTTTGTGAGGGTGCAGGCCACAAGAGATGCCGGGCTGGAGCAGGAGCAGGTTCGAGGGTCGACAGGCCGGTAGGGCTGGGGCCAAAGCAGTTGGTGTCTTCCACTTCTTAGCAGCTGCAGGGCAGGTCATCTTTCTTCTTGCTCTTCTTTGTAGTTTGCAATCTGGAATCTGGGGAAGGAAGGTTCAGGGTGCCCCTAAATACTAGATTTAGGGGCGTTACAGGTAGGTGAAGGGCAGGGACCAATGGGTCCCTGTCCTGCGGTGGGAACACCCCCTATCCTGCCTCTCTTCTGTGGGAGGGGGGCAGTAGCCTACTCCTGATAGGGTAGGGCTCCCCATCTTCAAGATGGCGAGAGCCCGGAGATGTGCTTCACCTCGCCTCCCCCACCTGAGGGGTGGGGTTGGCAGGCTGGCACATCCCCTGTCCTTATTTGGGGTTTCCAGCCAAAGATTCCTGCCAGAGTGGAGGGTTGCAGCGGCCTGGGGAAGATCACAGAGGTGGCATGCCTTTGAAGCTTCCCCCTGCCCCTCCTGGGGGAGGAGATTTAGCACCTCGCCCAGGATGTGCATTGTTGCAGGCCCAGGGGAGCAGGGGCTCTCCTACCCAGGGGTCCAGCAACAGGTCTGCTGTGTGGCAGCCTCAGAGCAGACGTGGATTGTAGGTTAGGTTAAAGGGGGCTTCTCCAAGATGTCCTCTGGGGTGCTTGGTACATTAAATCCCACACTGGCATCAGTGTGGGTTTAATGTGCTGAGAAGTTTGATACCAAACTTCAGTCTTCAGTGTTGCCATTATGGTGCTGTGGAGCTCGTGTTTGACGAGCTCTCAGCACCATGTCCTCTTAAATGGCAGCACTGCACTTGCAGTGCTCCGGAATGGACCTGGGTACTGTAGGGGCACAGGGCTCCTGCGCCCACACCATTGGCATAAGGCACCCAGCTAGAGGGGTGACTGATGTATGCCATAGCATGGTAGGTGATGGGCATGGCACACAGGGATGTGTGTCATGTCGACTTTGTTTTTGTCTTGTACCCAAACACTCAGCCTGCAAAGGCAGTGTGTGTGTGTAAGGGTACAGGGCCTCTAAGGGTGGCACAATGAATGCTGCAGCCCTTAGAGGCCTTTCCTGGTCACAAGGCCCTGGGTACCTAGGGTACCATTTACCAGGGGCTGACATGTGGCCAGGGTTTGCCAATTTGGGTTTGGTTTGTTTTAGGGAAGGAACATAGGCCCTGGGCACCTGATTGGCAGGAGTCCAGGGCACACTTAGTCAAAGTACATTGAGCAATTCAGCAAAATGTGGGAGCATACCATGCAAGAAAGATGGCACTTTCTCACACAACCCCACCACAAACGAAAGGTGATGAGACTAACCTTGACTAACCTTGTCCTATGGAGGAGTCTTCATTGTCTAAGTGGAAGAACCTGGAAAGTCCATCTGCATTGGCATGGGCAGTCCCTGGTCTGTGTTCCACTTCAAAGTCCATTCCCTGTAGGGAGATGGACCACCTTAGTAGTTTTGGGTTTTCCCCTTTCATCTGCATTAGCCATCTGAGAGGTCTGTGGTCAGTTTGAACCAGGAAGTGAGTACCAAACAAGTATGGCCTCAACTTCTTCAGGGACCAAACCACAGCAAAGGCCTCCCTCTCAATGGCACTCCAACGCTGCTCTCTGGGGAGTAGCCTTCTGCTTATAAAAGCAACAGTTTGGTCTTGCCCTTCATCATTGGTCTGGGATAGGACCGCTCCTATCCCTAGCTCAGAGGCATCAGTCTGCACTATGAACTGCTTGGCCTAATCTGGAGCTTTTAGAATTGGTGCTGAGCACATTGGTTCTTTGAGGGTGTCAAAAGCCTTTTGGCAACTAACTGTCCAGTTGACCTTCTTGGGCATCTTCTTGGAGGTGAGTTCTGTGAGGGGGGTCACAATGGACCCATACCCCTTCACAAACCTCCTGTAGTACCCAGTCAAGCCAAGGAATGCCCTGACTTGGGTCTTGGTTGTTGGAGCTACCCAGTCCATGATGGCCTGGATCTTGGGTTGTAAGGGCTGTACCTGGCCTCCACCTACAAGGTGGCCCAAGTACACCACAGTGCCCTGCCCTATCTGGCATTTGGATGCCTTGATAGTGAGACCTGCATTGTGTAGAGCCTCTAAAACCTTTCCAAGGTGGATCAGGTGATCCTGCCAGGTGGAGCTAAAGACAGCAATATCATCAAGATAAGCTGCACTAAAGGACTCCAGCCCAGCCAGGACATGGTTCCCCAGCCTCTGGAAAGTGGCAGGGGCATTCTTTAACCCAAAGGGCATCACAGTAAGCTGATAGTGCCCATCAGGGGTGGAGAATGCTGTCTTTTCTTTTGCTCCTGGGGCCATGCCAATCTGCCAGTACCCTGCAGTTAAGTCAAAGGTACTGAGGAATTGGGCAGCCCCTAATTTATCTATCAGCTCATCTGCTCTTGGGATAGGGTGAGCATCTGTCTTAGTGACAGAGTTGAGCCCTCTATAGTCCACACAGAACCTCATCTCTCTCTTTTCACCTTGATGATGAGGTTTGGGGACCAGAACCACTGGGCTGGCCCAGGGGCTCTCAGAGGGTTCAATGACCCCTAACTCCAGCATCTTGCTGACCTCAGCTTTGATCCTCTCCTTGACTTGGTCTGACTGTCGATAGATTTTGTTTTTGACAGGTGCACTGTCACCAGTGTCCACATCATGGGTACACCAGTTTGTCAGACCAGGGGTCAGGGAAAAGAGGCTAGCATACTGCTGCAAGACTTGCTTGCAGTCAGTCTGCTGTTGGGCAGAGAGGGTGTCTGAGAAGATCACACCATCTACTGACCCATCTTTTGGGATGTAGGAGAGGAGGTCAAGGAGAGGAGGTCAGGGAGAGGGTCACTCTCTGCTTCCTCATGAGTCATCATCAGCATGGTGATGTCAGCCCTGTCATTGTAGAGCTTGAGGCGGTTCACATGGATGACCCTCTTGGGTGTCCTGCTAGTGCCCAGGTCAACTAGATAGGTGACCTCACTCTTTCTTTCTAGGATAGGGTAAGGGCCACTCCATTTATCTTGGAGAGCCCTTGGTGCCACTGGCTCCAAAACTCACACCTGTTGCCCAGGTTGAAATTCAACCAGTGCAGCTTTTTGGTCATACCAGTGCTTCTGGAGCTCCTGGCTGGCCTCAAGGTTCTTGGATGCTTTTTCCATGTACTCAGCCATTCTGGACCTTAGGCCAAGCACATAGTCCACTATGTCTTGTTTGGGTTCTTGAAGAGGCCTCTCCCAGCCCTCTTTTACAAGACAAAGTGGTCCCCTTACAGGATGACCCAACAGAAGTTCAAAGGGTGAAAAACCTACTCCCTTCTGTGGAACCTCCCTGTAAGCGAAAAGCAGGCATGGTAACAGGACATCCCATCTCCTTTTGAGTTTTTCAGGGAGACCCATGATCATACCCTTTCAATGTCTTGTTGAATCTCTCAAAAAGGCCATTGGTTTGTGGGTGGTAGGGTGTAGTAAACTTATACTGCACTCCACACTCCTTCCACATGTGTATTAGGTAAGCAGACATGAAGTTGGAACCTCTGTCTGAAACCACCTCCTTAGTAAACCCTACTCGGGTGAAGACACCCAGGAGTGCCTTGGCTACTGCAGGAGCTGTAGTAGTCCTAAGAGGAATGGCTTCAGGGTAACTAGTGGCATGATCTATCACTAGAATAAATGTGTTACCTGAGGCTGTGGGAGGTTCCAGTGGACCCACAATGTCCACTCGTACCCTTTCAAAGGGGACCCCCACCACTGGTAGTGGGATGAGGGGAGCCTTTGGGTGGCCACCTGTCTTGCCACTGGCTTGACAGGTAACACAGGAGATGACAAACTCCTTCACCTTTTGGTGCATCTGGGGCCAGTAAAAGTGACTCACTCGCCTTTCCCAAGTTTTGGATTGCCCCAGATGTCCAGCTAGGGTGATGGCATGAGCCAAAGTTAGGAGGAACACCCTGTACTTCTGTGGCACTACCACCCTCCTAGTGGCTCCAGGAGTGGGGTTTCTTGCCTCAGCATACAGTAATCCCTCTTCCCAATAAGCTCTGTGGGTACCACTGACCTCTCCCCTTGCTTCTGAAACAGCTTGCTGCCTCAGGCTTTCAAGAGTGGGACAGTCTCACTGACCCTGGCACAGCTCTTCCCTAGAGGGTCCCCCTGGGCCCAAGAGTTCAACCTGCTAAGGGTCAAGCTCCATGGACTCAGTTCCCTCAGGGGTATCCAAATCCTCTCCCTGGGGAGAGGGGTCCTGAATGTTTTGCTGTGTAGAAGCTGGTTCCCCAGTCTTCTTAACTTTTCTCTTGGTTGGCTGGGCCATTATTTCAGGCTCCAGACCTACTTTTTCACCCTTCCTCTTGCTCTGGTTTGCACACACACCAATTCAGGGATGCCCAGCATGGCTGCATGGGCCTTTAGCTCAACCTCAGCCCAGGCTGAGGTTTCCAGATCATTTCCAAGCAGACAGGCAGCTGGCAACTTTGGAGAGACCACTACAGTAACTCCCCCCCCCCCCCCCAGCCTAATGTCACCATGGCCATGGGATGACTAGTGGCGACACAGTCAGCGTTGGTGACTGGGTAAGACTTCCCAATCAAGTATTGCTCAGGGGAAACCAGTGTGTCTTTCACCATAGTGACACTGGCACCTGTATCCCTCAGAGCTTCTACCCTAGTTCCATTCACCCAGGGGTACTGTAAGTATTTCTTTAAGTTGGGGGGCCACACAGCTACAGTGGCAAACTCCACTTCTCCCAAGGAGACTAGACTTGCTTCAGTGTGTTCCCAGATTTGCTCAGGGTACACCTCTGATCCCATTTGTATACTTGCTGCCCTAGGAGTAGGTTTACTGGGTGCCTTAGGGGCTTTGTTGTGGGGGCAAGATACAGTTAGGTGTCCTGACTTCTTACAGTTATTACACCAGGCCTTTAAGGGATCATAGTTCTTCCCCCTATAGAGTTGAGGCACATAGGGAGTAGTTTGGGTCCCACCCACTTGAACAGGTTTTTGGGGCCCTTTGGAAGACTCAGACTTTTTATCTTGGGGATTCTCACCACCTTTCCGCTGGGTAGGTTTTGTGACCACTTTCTTTTGGTCACCCCCAGCGGCTGTCCTTGTCACCCTAGTCTTGACCCAGTGGTCTGCCTTCTTTCCCAATTCTTGGGGAGAAATTAGACCTAGGTCTACCAAATGCTGATGCAACTTTTCATTTATGCAGTTACTTAATATATGTTCCTTCATGAATAAATTGTACAATCCAGTAAAATCCTGCACGCCATGTCCAGCTAACCAACCATCCAGTGTCTTCACTGAGAAGTCTACACAATCAATCCAGGACTGGGTCTGGGTTTTGTGAGCCCCCCTGAATAGAATTCTATACTCCTCAGTGGTGAATCCAAATCTCTCAATCTGGGCTTTCTTCATGAGGTCATAGGATCCTGCTTCTGGCCCAGAAAGGGTCAGAAGCCTGTCTCTGCAGTTACCAGAGAACAGTTCCCACAGGAGTGCCCCCCAGAGAAGTTTCTTTACTTTTCGGATATCACAAGCCCTCTCAAAGGCTGTGAACCATTTGGTGATATCATCACCTTCCTCAAATTTAGGGACAATCCCTTTGGGGATTTTAAGGTCAGAAGTTTCCTCACTATCCTTAGTTTTATTATTGCTGCCACCATTGATGGGTGCTAAACCAATCTCTCTCCTTTCTTTTTCTAGAGCCAGGAGCCTGTACTCTAGCTCTAGTCTTCTGTCCAGCCTCATAAGGCTGTCCTCTTTACTGGTGGGTCCCCCAGTGTTCTCTCTGGTACCAGAGTCACCTGTGTAATCTCTAGGTGCCCAGATGCTAATTTTTGGATTGAAGGGTATGGGTGCCGTCTCCTCCCTAGGGGATAGTATGGGGAGGTTATCGTCAACCTCCTCTGCTTCCCCTTCCTCATATGACTGGCCATCACCATGTTCAGATGGGTGGTCCTTAGCATACTCAGCCAAGAGCTCCTGGAGCCCTAGTTTGATTGGATGCAGGCCCATTGGTATTTTTTTAAGTTTGCATAGGGACCTCAATTCCTTGAAAGACAAGTGTAAGTAGGGTGTGAGGTCGAGTTCCTCCACCAGGTCCATGTTATTATTGTCACTAACAGTTGGGTTTGTTTGAGTCATTCTAACCTGACAGTTCTAATACTCTACCCTGACTATAGTGACTTATTTTTCTAAAATTCTAATGGGACTTAGCAAGGCTTTTAGTAATTTTGGAAAAGACCAATCAGAATTCTAAAGGCAATTTTAAGCGTTCTGTCGTGTGATCAGATGGTAACCAAGTAGTCCAACAAATGCAAGTTAGTATCCCACCGCTGATCCACCAATGTGAGAAAGTGGCTCTGTATATACTGTTCCCTAATAGGTACAGGGTGTACAGAGTCCACAATCCCCAAGGGTTTCACAGAGGCTAAAGTTAGATATAACCTTACTCTCTAAAGTGGTAGCTTGGTCGAGCAGTAAGGCAGTATCAGAGGACAGTGTGAAGCATTTGTTGTACACACTCAGTCAGCAAATGGTCTCACACACTCAATAACTGAACTCTAGGCCAATGGTTTATGTATAAAAAATATATGCTTGTTTTATTTTAGAACCAACACTAGGCATTAAAATATACTTTCTCAGAATGAGATGCTTCATATAAATACTTTTGCAATATGCAGTTGACTTTTGTAAACAGTTACAAGTGGTTGCAACAGGCAACACTATTTTAAACACAACAATGCATTGAGCTCAATGAAACATTTAAGTTATTTGCAACAGATTAATTTTAGGATTACTTTTGGAATTCCAGGACTGGATCCTAGATTTAGTCCTGGGTCAGTTCTTAGAATCAAGTGATGAAAGTCGACTTAATTACTGTGATGATTTTTAAACAATATTTGGCTATTTTAAAAGTTGACACTTAGAAAATATTTCAGAGAAAACAGTCAATGATTCCCTATGAAAGAAAATTCAAGTTGCAGGTACAGTATTTCTCGTTACTTTTGTAATCCAGTACTGGGTACCTAGACTCAGTACTGGGACCTTTATCCAAAAGAGGTAAGTAATTACGTTTTCAGATATTATTCGATTTTTAAAGAATATTTAAAGATTGCAGAAATTGACACTTCGAAGAAATTTCACAGAAAAACAGTCAATGGTTGTGAGGAAGTGGCTCTGTATATACTGCTCCTTAATAGGTACAGGGTGTACAGAGTCCACAGACCCCAAGGGTTTAACAGAGGTTAAAGTTAGATATAACCTTACTCTCCAAAGTGGTAGCCTGGTCGAGCAGTAAGGCAGTATCAGAGGACAGTGTAAAGCATTTGTTGTACACACTCAGTCAGCAAATAGTTCCACACACTCAATAACTGAACTCTAGGCCAATGGTTTGTATATAAAAAAATATATGCTTGTTTTATTTTAGAACCAACACTTGGAATTAAAATATACTTTCTCAACAGGAGATGTTTCATAAGAATACTTTTGTATATGCAATAGACTTTTTAGTAAACAGTTACAAGTAGTTGCAGTAGGCAACTCTATTTCTAAACACAATACATTGAGCTCAATGATAAATTCAAGTTATATGCAACAGATTACTTTTTAGATTACTTTTGTAATTCCAGGCCTGGATCCTAGATCCAGTCCTGGGTCAGTTCTCAGAATCAGCTGTTGAAAGTCGACTTTGGTACTGTAATGATTTTTAACTAATATTTAGCTATTTCAAAAGTTAGCAATTAGAAAATATTTCAGCGCAAACAATCAATGATTCCCTATGGAAGAAAATGTAGGTTACAGGTACAGTAGGTTATCGTTACTTTTGTAATCCAGTACTGGGTGCCTAGACTCAGCACTGGGATCTTTATCTAAAACAGGTAAGTAATTACGTTTTCAGATGTTATACGATTTTTGAAGAATATTTAGAAATTGCAGAAATCAACACAGAAAAACAGTCAATGGTTTCCTATGGAAGAAAAAGGAGTTAGAGGTACGTATAGTTGTGGGTACTTTTCAGAGTCAGTGCTGGGCACCAAGATCCAGCACTGGGAGCTCACCTAAGGGCAGGTGAGTAAATTCGTTTTTGATACTCGGCTGGTTTTTGGTGAATATTTTGAGTTTTGAAAAGTCCACACTTAGAAGAATTTTCAAGAAAAAGCCAGTCAATGTTACCCTATGAGACAAATGAAGTTAGCGGTTTAAGGGTTAGTACTCGACTGGCAGAGTTGAAGTTCTGGGCATCGACTCAGGGGTTCCCCAGTGTCAGGTAAGTACAATCAGTTCACCCTCAGCGGTTTCAGGACGGCTGGGTGCAGAGAGAGTTAGGCCCAATGTTATCCTATGAGGGATAGGGGGGCCTGGGTTGGTGGGTGCTGTCGGGCAAGCCACGCGGCTGTGGGAGCTGGGCTCCTGGTCACTTACTCAGGGCAAGTGGGGAAGTAGGTTAGAGTAGAGTTTTCACTGCCAGGGCCACTCGGGCGGCTGGGTGCAGGGTGCTTTTGAGCCGTCGGGCGCTCAATTGATTTTGATGGGAAATCTCTGGTTTTAACAAAGACTGCAGGCTCGGGGACGAGGACTCTTCAGGTGCCACCACCACTTCGAGAGGTAAGTTGGGTAGTTGGAGGATAGGTAGGTACCCCGGGATTGGACACAGAGGGCCGTGGGGCGCCGGGTGCAGGGGTGCCTTTTGGTGTCGGGAAATCTTACCCTCTGTTGATCGCGGTTGGGGTGGCACTCTGTTCTGAGGCTGCAGGCTTAGTCAGGATTGTCGAGGGGGGTCCTTGGGTGCCGGACTCGGGGTCACAGTCGCCGTGGGGTCGTCCTCGTGGGTTTAGTTCACTCCGGCACCGGCCAGGCGTGGCGGGTGCAGAGAGGGCTGGGATCGCGGTTCCGGGCTGCTGCCAGGGGTGAAAGGTAGGTTCTGAGTAGAGCCTCTACTCATGGGAGTCCCAGGGGATCAGAGTTCAAAGGTAGCCAGGTCCTCCGGGGTTTCTGAGGTTGCTGGCTACAAGAGATGCCGGGTTTGGAGCAGGAGCAGGTTCGAGGTCGACAGGCCGGTAGGGCTGGGGCCAAAGCAGTTGGTGTCTCCCTCTCCTTCGCAGCTGCAGGGCAGGTCTTCTTTTCTTCTCGCTCTTCTTGTAGTTTCGGAATCTGGAATCTGGGGAAGGAAGGTTCAGGGTGATCCAAAATACTAGATTTAGGGGCGTTAAAGGTAGGTGAAGGCCAGGGACCAATGGGTCCTTGTCCTGGGGTGGGTACACCCCTTATCCTGCCCCTCTCCTGTGGGAGGGGGGCAGTAGCCTAATCCTGATAGGGTAGGGCCTCCCATCTTCAAGATGGCGAGAAGCGGGAGATGTGCTTCACCTCGCCTCCCCCACCTGAGGGGTGGGGTGGGCAGGCTGGCACATCCCCGGTCCTTGTATGGGGTTTCCGGCCAAGCTTCCCGCCAGAGTGGGGGGTTGCAGTGGCCTGGGGAAACTCCTAGAGGCGGCAGGCCTTTGAAGCTTCCCTTTGCTCATCCTGGGGGAGGAGATCTATCACCTCACCCAGGATGTGCATTGTTGCAGGCCCGGGAGAGCAGGGGCTCTCCCACCCAGGGGTCCAGCAACGTGTCTGCTGTGTGGCAGCCTGGGCAGCCTTAGAGCAGACGTGGATTGTAGGTTAGTTGTAAGGGGGCATCTCTAAGATGCCCTCTGGGGTGCTTGGTACATTAAATCTCACACTGGCATCAGTGTGGGTTTAATGTGCTGAGAAGTTTGATACCAAACTTCCCAGTCTTTAGTGTTGCCATTATGGTGCTGTGGAGCTCGTGTTTGACGAGCTCTCAGCACCATGTACTCTTAAATGGCAGCACTGCACTTACAGTGCCCGGGAATGGACCTGGGTACTGTAGGGGCATTGGGCTCCTGCTCCTGTGCCCACACCATGGGCATAAGGCACGCAGCCAGAGGGGTGACTGACATATGCTTTGGCAGTGTGGGTGTTGGGCATGGCACACAGATGTGTGCCATGTCGACTCTTCATTTTGTCCTGCACCCAGACACTCAGCCTGCAAAGGCAGTGTGTGTGTGTAAGGGTACAGGGCCCCTAAGGGTGGCACAATCAGTGCTGCAGCCCTTAGGGGTCTTCCCTGGTCACAAGGCCCTGGGTACCTGGGGTACCATTTACTAGGGGCGGATATGTGGCCACGGTTTTGCCAATTTGGAGTTTGTGTGTTTTAAGGAAGGAACATAGACCCTGGGCACCTGATTGGCAGGAGTCCCGGGTACACTCAGTCAAAGTACATTCAGCAATTTAGCAAAAAGTGGGGGCATACCATGCAAGAAAGAGGGCGCTTTCTCACAATGGTTTCCTATGGAAGAAAATGGAGTTACTGGTAAGTACAGTAGTAAGTATTTTTCAGATTCAGTGCTGGGCACCAAGATCCAGCACTGGGAGCTCACCTAAGAGCAAGTGAGTAATTTCGTTTCTCAGCTGATTTTTGGTGAATATTTTAAGATTTGAAAAGTCCACACACAGAAGAAATTTCAGGAAAAAGCCAGTCAATGTAACCCTATGAGGAAAAATAGAGTTATCGGTTTAAGGGTAAGTACTCGACTTGCAGAGTTGAGGTTCTGGGCATAGACTCAGGGGTCCCCCAGGGTCAGGTAGGTACAGTTGGTTAACCCTCAGCGACACTAGGGTGGCCGGGTGCAGAGAGTGTTTGGCCCAATGTTATCCTATGAGGAATAGGGGAGCCTTGGTTGGTGGCTGCTGACTGGCAAGCCACGCGGCTGTGAGAGCTGGGCTCCTGGTCACTTACTCAGGGCAAGTGGGGAAGTAGGTAGGTGTAGGGGTTACACTGCCAGGGCCACTCAGGCGGCTGGGTGCAGGGTGCTTTTGAGCCTTCGGGCGCTCAATTGGTTTCTATGGGAAATCTCCGGTTTAGAAAAAGACTGCAAGCTCGGGGACGAGGATTCTTCAGGTGCCACCACCACTTCGAGAGGTAAGTTGGGTAGTTGGAGGATAGGTGGGTACCCCGGGATTGGGCACAGGGGGCCGCGGGGCACCGCGTGCAGGGGTGCCTTCTGGTGTCGGGAAATCTTATCCTCTGTTGATCGCGGTGGGGGGGGCACCTTGTTCTAAGGCTGCAGGCTTCTTCAGGAGTGTCGAGGGAGGTGCTTGGGTGCCGGACTCGGGGTCACAGTCGCCGTGGGGTCGTCCTCTGGGTCTTGGTTCACTCCGGCACTGGCCAGGCTTGGCTGGTGCAGAGTGTGCTGGGTTCGAGGTTCCGGGCTGCTGCCAGGGATTAGAAGTAAGTTTTGAGTAGAGCCTCAACTCATGGGAGACCCAGGGGTTTAGAGCCAAAAGGTAGCCAGGTCCTCCGGGGTTTGTGAGGGTGCTGGCCACAAGAGATGCCGGGCTGGAGCAGGAGCAGGTTCGAGGGTCGACAGGCCGGTAGGGCTGGGGCCAAAGCAGTTTTTACAGATGCGTGCACAGTGCCCTTATCAAGGTGGCACTGTAAGTTCAATCAGGATTGTTTACCAAACCAAAACACAACGTGATTCACAGTTCGTCGAGAGACGGTCACTGGTCTACATATACTTCGGTTATATTATTGGATTGCACTCGCACTTCTACTTATGGTACGTGTCTCCCCGCAGGAGACGGCTTCTTATTAGTTTACTTCCTGCTTTTGTCTCCCTACTCAACTTGCTTTTTGCCATCTCTATACATAATAGTTTATGGCCTACTTGGGTCAATCCAAGATTGGAATGACGCAGATACGCCCATGTCCCCCCCCCCCCCATCCTTCTCTCTCCACCTCTGATAAAGTATTCTACACCACACCTGGTTAGATGGGGTAGCAAGATATTAACCACTGATACAGGATCTACGCTCTAGTTGGGGACATCTTTGATTAAATAATATTTTCTAGCATTAAGGGTTTTTTCAAAAATATACTCGCTTTGGAATCACAGCGGCACACTCTTGCTCCCCCTGTTATTAATTAAATGTTTTTATTCGTAATGTTATGTGTTGTTCTATATAATATTGCTTTGTGTGGCAATGTTTATATACCCATAACTCATGGTATACCCATGATCTGTCCTGTGCATATTCTCTTAGTATGTGTTAACTTTTAAATGGTGTCTCTTAATGTACTTTTTAAATGTTATGTATGGTATGTCCACTTATGTTATGTTTCTTCATACTTTTCCAGCCCTGACGAAGTTCACTCTGAACAAAACGCGTTGGCTGAGGCTTTGTTTGGACGATTATCTTAAAATAAAGACTTTTTGTATACCAACTACTGACCACTTGGTGTAATATACTCACAAACAAATTGGTGGTGCACCACCCCGAACCCCTTTTTGAAACTCATTGATCTGCCTGGCAGTTGGCATCCACTAACGGCGGATGCAGGGGTGTTAGTATGCACACCGTCATCAACTAATACTATTTCATAAACATTGGGAACAAAGTAAGGAGGTGCAGTCATCGGAGTCCGCCGTTAACCCTGCTTTCTTTTCAAGGCCAAAGCAGTTGGTGTCTTCCTCTTCTTAGCAGCTGCAGGGCAGGTCTTCTTTCTTCTTGCTCTGCTTTGTAGTTTGGAATCTGGGGAAGGAAGGTTCAGGGTGCCCCTAAATACTAGATTTAGGGGCGTTACAGGTAGGTGAAGGGCAGGGACCAATGGGTCCCTGTCCTGGGGTGGGTACACCCCCTATCCTGCCTCTCTCCTGTGGGAGGGGGGCAGTAGCCTAGTCCTGATAGGGTAGGGCTCCCCATCTTCAAGATGGCGAGAGCCCGGAGAAGTGCTTCACCTCGCCTCCCCCACCAGAGGGGTGGGGTTGGCAGGCTGGCACATCCCCTGTCCTTATTTGGGGTTTCCGGCCAAAACTTCCCGCCAGAGTGGGGGGTTGCAGCAGCCTGGGGAAGCTCACAGAGGCGGCATGCCTTTGAAGCTTCCCCCTGCCCATCCTGGGGGAGGAGATTTAGCACCTCACCCAGGATGTGCATTGTTGCAGGCCCAGGTGAGCAGGGGCTCTCCTACCCAGGGGTCCAGCAACATGTCTGCTGTGTGGCAGCCTAGGCAGCCTCAGAGCAGACGTGGATTGTAGGTTAGGTTAAAGGGGGCATCTCTAAGATGTCCTCTGGGGTGCTTGGTACATTAAATTCCACACTTGCATCAGTGTGGGTTTAATGTGCTGAGAAGTTTGATACCAAACCTCAGTCTTCAGTGTGGCCATTATGGTGCTGTGGAGCTTGTGTTTGACGAGCTCTCAGCACCATGTCCTCTTAAATAGCAGCACTGCACTTACAGTGCTCAGGAATGGACCTGGGTATTGTAGGGGCACAGGGCTCCTGCACCTGTGCCCACACCATTGGCATAAGGCACCCAGCTAGAGGGGTGACTGATGTATGCCATGGCAGTGTAGGTGATGGGCATGGCACACAGGGATGTATGTCATGTCGACTTTGTTTTTATCTTGTACCCAAACACGCAGCCTGCAAAGGCAGTGTGTGTGTGTGTAAGGGTACAGGGCCTCTAAGGGTGGCACAATGAGTGCTGCAGCCCTTAGAGGCCTTCCCTGGTCACAAGGCCCTGGGTACCTAGGGTACCATTTACCAGGGGCTGACATGTGGCCAGGGTTTGCCGATTTGGGTTAGGTTTGTTTTAGGGAAGGAACATAGGCCCTGGGCACCTGATTGGCAGGAGTCCAGGGCACACTTAGTCAAAGTACATTCAGCAAAAAGTGGGGGCATACCATGCAAGAAAGATGGCACTTTCTCACAGATGGGAAGAGTACGAAATAATCATGTTCCACAAACTGGAGCACTCATTGGCCAGATGTGGTGCAATTCCACCCCAGGAGGTGAAAAGACGCAACCTCACACTGGGCAATTGTATGCTGCCAAGGGTGACAACATGGTTTTGCGGTAGCTGCTAGAGGAGGGACGGAGGCCTGGTTAGATATCTGCCCCTGGGGACATGGGCGTCGACAGCCCGATCTCCTGCCTTTATATCGAAAGGACTAAAAGGCCTGTTGTTGGGGCACATTCTGATGTTGCCTGTCAGTATCTCCTCCCAAAGCATCAAAAGGGGCAAAATTGTTGAGGGAACTGGCACACTAGCAGAGTGAGCCCAAGAAAGCATAGATTTGCCTTGCTTTCCTTAAAACACGCTAGGGCTGAATCAGCCATATCTTTAAAGAGATAGGTCCCATCAAAGGACATATCCATTAGTGACTGCTGGACTTCACTGGAGAATACAATGGAGCAGATCCACGTACAGTGCCTAAGCGGTCGGTCATGTCCAGGCTGATTTAATGCTCATCTTGTTCAACTTGAATATAGCTTTGGAGGGTTGGCTGTTTGTCATTTGAGACTGAGGGCAAGATAGCTGCCACCATGCCACATAAAGCATGAGTATATTCCCAGAGAAAGCTAGTATTTACATATACGAGGGCAAGGCTGGCCAGAGAAAACTTCTACAAGAGAATACCTCCATGCGTTTAAACTCTGTTAGAGTGGTAGAATTTATTAGGGTTCAGACAGCTCGTGGACAGCTGTAACACCAGGCTTTCTGGGGACAGATTTTGGAGAAGGAATTCAGTGTCCCCTGAAACAGGCCTGTGCCGCCTTGAGATTGGTCTGCTGACTGGCAGTGAAGATCTTGGGTTTTGCCCAGGTGCCCAAAAGTGTCTGCAAGGGCCTTATTGAACAGCAACAGAGGTGCCTTGCTAGTTTGTCCAGAATGAAACACCTCTGTTAATATTTAGCCTTTAACTCCGTTATAAGTAGTGTGGGGTCTAAGATTTCTGCTGCTCTCTGTATCACTGTGGCAGACCGACTTTTCTGTGGCTACAGTTGGAAGAGAGGAATGAAGTCCAGTGTAGAGAGCTATCAAAACCACTGGTGTCCTGTGAGTCTCAAAATGTGTTTATCATCATCATCAACATGACTGAAATAGCCACGGTTTTCTCCAAATTAATTTTGTGGTTGAGAGAATGATTCTAGGTCAGAATGAGAGTGGAGGTGAGGCCAGTGAGAAGTCTGTGGGTTTGCTTCAGGTTTGCCTCACTGTCCAAAAGGACAATAGGCTCCCCCTCCAGCCTCCACAGTGTCGGTGGAGATGCTTGGGCGGTGGCACTGCAAGAGGCATCAGTGTCGAGCTGAGAACAACTTCAGGTTGAGTGACGCAGTCGGCATCAGGGGCAGACTCGCAAGCAGGAGTTTGACTGGATGCCACATCGGAATCAAAGGGCCCGAAGGCACAGCAGAATGGTATGGCTAGGTACCAACATTTCACTCCACAGATGCACCTAACTCTCAAAACTATTGCAGCATAGCTACAGGACCCAAAAGGAAAATGCTACTTACCAGTATGCATCTGTTCTTGGCATGTAGAGCTGTAGATCCGCATACTTTTGCATAGACCACCATCTGGTGTTGGGCTCGGATGTTTGCACTTTGTTATTGTAGAAGTCTTTGTAGTACGAGATAGGCGACTCCTCCTTTGGTTAGTAGTGCGCATGGGCATCGACTCCATCTTCAGATTGTTTTCGCCATAAAGGGTGATGACGGAGTTAGTTAGAAATAGAAAGATGTCCACCATAAAGGGTGATGACGGAGTTAGTTAGAAATAGAAAGATGTCCATATGTAATGTATCTAAGTAAGATAGTACTGCAACACATAGGTGTCCGGGGAGGCGGGTGGGCATATGCAGATCTACAGCTCTACATGCCAAGAACAGATGTATACTGGTAACATTTTCCATTCGAGGTATACGAGCTGTAGATCGCATACTTTTGCATAGATTATACAGCAATTACCCCGTTAGCAGTGGCTACTTGTATGTGTTTGAGTAGTTTGAAAAAGTGTTCTTAGTACAACCTGGCCCACACTAGCTTGTTGTTTTGCCTGCACAGCTACACAGTAGTGTTTTGTGAAAGTGTGCAGTGTAGACCATGTTGCGGCTTTGCAAATGTCATTCATGGGGATGTTTCCTAAGAAAGCCATGGATGCCCCTAGCTTGTGTGTGGAATGCTCTCTAGAGGGAATGGATAATGTACGCTTTGCTTTTTGGTAGCATATTTGGATGCATTTAACGATCCACCTGGCAATTCCAGCTTTTGATACAGGATTGCCCTTATGTGGTGGTGAGAAAGCTACAAAAAGTGGTTTAGTTTTCCTGAAAGGTTTTGTCCTTTCAATGTAGTAAAGAATAGCTCTTTTGACGTCAAGCGTATGAAGAGCTCATTCTGCTACTGAGTCTGGTTGAGGAAAAAAGACCGGGAGCTCAACAGACTGGTTAAGGTCAAAAGCCGAAACTACTTTAGTTAAGAATTTGGGGTTTGTCCTAAGAACCACTTTGTTGTGATGTATTTGCCAAATGGTTCTTGTATGGTTAATGCCTGGCGTTTGCTCACTCTTGTGAGAGATGCGATGGCCACAAGGAAAGACACTTACCATGTGAGGAACTGTAACTCACATTTATGGTAAGGTTCAAATGGGGGACCCATGAGCCTAGTAAGGACCATGTTTAGATTCCATACTGGGAGGAATTATCCTTTAAAGGCTTTCCAGGAATGCTTTGATGGGAGGTACCCTAAACAATGACAAGTGTTGTCTGTTTTGTAAGTAAGCTGCTATAGCAGCAAGATGTAATCGTATGAATGTGTATGCCAGATTACATCTTAGTAGATGCAGGAGATAACAATGCTTTGAGTTGAAGCATCTAGTGGATTGATTGTGTTATTGCAGTAAAAAAATCTTTTCCATTTAGCTGCATAGGACGTCTAGCTTCTTTAATGATGTTCACGCAGTCTGGTGGGAGACTGAGGTAACCAATCTCTAAGATTTCAGGAGCCAGATCGCCAGGTTCAGTTGAGCTGGTTCTGGATGTCTTATCTCTCCATGGTTCTGTGTGAGAAGCTTTGGGGGAAGGTGCACCTTTTGGTGTGGAACTACTAAGAGTTCCAGCAGTGTTATGGACCATGGTTGTCAGGCCAATGTTGCAGCAACCAGGATCATTGTGAGAGACTGTTTGAGCTTGCGCACCAGTAACGGAATGAGCGGGAGAGGCGGAAAAGCATATGCAAATCTGCCTGACCAGTTCATCCATATCGCACTGCCTTTGGACAATGGGTGTGGATACCTGGAGGCGCAGTTTGGGCATTTTGTGTTTAAATGTGTGGCAAACCGATCTATGTCTGGGTGGCCCCACATTTGAAAAAACGGATGAAAAACTTGTGGGTGAAGTTCCCATTCGTGAATCTGCTGTTGACGACTGAGCAGATACACGATTTGATTGTGTGTCCCAGGTAGATGCTCTGATAAGAGGTACATCTTTTGAGGAACGGTTCATCTCCAAATGCTTTGCGCTAGGCGTGAAAGCTGCAGAGAGTGTGCGCCCCCCTGTTTTTGGATATAGTACATTGCTGTCATGTTGCCCATCCGGACGAGGACAGTTTTGCCTAGGAGATGTTTCTGAAATGACTTTAGGGCAAGAAATATGGCCAGTAACTCCAGGTGATTGATGTGGAGGAGTTTATGTTGAGGGGTTCACATACCCTGAATGGTGTTATTTAAGAGATGAGCTCCCCAGCCGGTGAGCGACGCGTCCGCTATTAGCACTATTTGTGGAACCGGGTCCTAGAACGGCAGCCCTATGGAAAGATTTTGTGTGCTCCACCATTGCAGAGAGTGATATGTGCGGCTGTCCACCAACACCAGACCTATAAGTTGAGCTTGGTTCCACTGTTGTGCTAGACATTCTTGTAATGGACGCATCTGGAGTCTTGCGTAAGGGACAATTAAGATACAAGAGGCCATCATCCCCATTAGCTGCATGAACACTCGAGTTGGTAGTGAGTGTTGCGGTTGAAATTTTGTTATGAGGGCTTGCATACTGGCTATCTTGGCTGGATTGTTGTATGCAAGGGCTTAGGCAGTATCTATTGTTGCACCTAGATACTGTTGGGTGTGGGATGGTTGGAGATGTTACTTGGTGAGGTTTATTGTGAATCCTAAGATGTGCAGCAGTTGGATTGTGCTGTGTGGTTGTACACAATCGCTGCGTGACTTGGCTTTTAAGAGCCAGTCATCTAGGCAAGGAAACCCATGAATGTGTTGTCTTCTTAAGTCGGCTGCTACCACCACGAGACATTTTGTGAAGACTCTGGGTGCTGTTGTGACCCCGAATGGAAGGACTTTGAATCGGTAATGTCTGTCCACTACGAACCGTAGGTATTTTCTGTGAGCAGGGTGAATAGGAATGTGAAAGTAGGCGTCCTTGAGTTCTAGAGTGGCAAGGAAGTCGCCTTGTTGGAGCAGCGGGAGGACCTGTTGTAGCATGACCATGTGGAAGTGTATGGATTGTATGTACAGGTTTAACGGGCTGAGGTTTAATATTGGCCTGAGAGTGCCTTCCTTTTTTGGAATGAAGAACTAAAAGGGAGTAAACCCCTGTACATTGCTGATGTAGGGGAACTGGTTCTATTGCATACTTTTTCAATAGAGACCACCTCCTGCTTGAGAAGCGTGAGATGTTCTGTGGACATTGGACATTGTCTGGGAGGTAGGTGGGGGGAGGGGGGTAGAAGTGATTTCCAGGCAGTAACCATACTGGATAATTTGTCTTACCCACTGGTCTGTAGTGATGGAATTCCAGACAGGTAGGAACTGTGACAATGTTCCCCTGACCGGAGTGGAATGGTCTGGGGGAGTGGAGGGAAGTCACTGTTTTGTGGTGGGGGAGTTGCGAGTGTTAGAACCACGTCCTCTCCCTCGGTTTGTATTGCCTCTGTAAGTCGCTCTAACATTTCCTTTGTTAGGGGGAGTTTGAGTGGGGCTTTTATAAGTGGAAGAGGCGTTTTCTGTGCCAATGGTTTTGGAGGCGCACCTATAAGAGGAGCGACGAAAGGAACTTCTACTAGTTGTTGCTTGTACAGCCCCCATAGATTTGGCGGTCTCTGTGTCCTTTTTCGTCTTTTCTAAAGATGTGTCCACAGTAGGTCCAAACAAGTGTTCCTGATCCAAAGGTTGCTGAGGATGGTAGACTGCACCTCTTGCTTAAAACCAGATATGCGTAACCCCGCATGTCTGCGTAGTAACACACTTGTATTAATTGCGCGGGATTCTATATCTGCTGCATCCAGGGCACATTTAATAGAGGTATTTGTGATTAACTTTCCCTCTTGTATAAGATCAATTGCTTTGGTCTTCTATTGGACTGGGAGATGCTGCATGAGCTTTTCAAGCTTATCATAGTGAGCCCTGTCATACCGCGCTAGTAAAGCTTGTGAGTTAGCAATACGCCAGAAACTGCCTGTGACGCGATCCTTTTACCAGATGCGTCCAATAGCTTAGACTCTTTGTCAGGCAGAGGAGCATCACCTGTGGTTTGCCAGTTTATGGGCATTTGCCACTACCAATGAATCTAGAGGGAGTTGACCCTTAATGTAAGCTGGATCGCTTGGAGCTGGTTTGTATTTCTTCTCAATTATAGAATTGAGCACTCTAGCCCTGACAGGATCTTTAAAAACTTCAGCGGCATGTTTAATCATCCCTTTCAGCATAGGGAGAGTATTTGTTGATTTTTGAGGCTGCGACAAGATCTTCAATAAAACAATCTTCGTCCAAAGGGTCTGAGAGAGGCCTGGCAGTGTCGACTCTCGTGTTCTGGAGAGAGACAAAGGTTGCAGACCTCGTGGAGATCTGTGTGTGGGAATTTAGCCCCACACTTGCATTTTTTGAATGGAGTCCTTTCCATATGCTGGTTGATGGTGTCGATCGGCTCCACGGCCCGCGTCGCCAACCGGACTCGAAGATTTTGTTGGTTTTTGGATACAGGTCGAGAGAGATCGCGATCGAAACAATACCGTCGAACGGTGAGAGCTTTGCGCGTCGAAGGGGAATCGAAAACGACACTGACCCAGAGCGCACCAAATCACATCCGAACCCAATGGCGGAAAAAAAACAATCTGGAGATGGAGTCGATGCCCATGTGCACTGCTAACCAAAGGAGGAGTCACCTATCTCATGACTACAAAGAGTTCTACAATAACAAAGTGCAAACATCCGAGTCCAACACCAGATGGCGATCTATGCAAAAGTATGCGATCTACAGCTCATATGCCTCAAACAGTCGGGACAGAGAGGCATGAGGGTCTGATTAGATTCCCAGTTTGGGGAAGATTTCACAGCCTTATGGTACCCAGGGCAACGCACGACTCCAAATTATGGGAGTGACAGGCCAGAGAGAGCTATGTTTGGACTTATGTTTTTTATTCTTATTGGAATTACCCGACTATTTCTATTTTGAAGATGAACAGTCAATATCAGCCTCGGGACCAGGAGGGTGCCCTCGAATAGTCCTGGGCCTGTTTTTGAATTCCGTTGATGTTCAGCAAAGTACTGGTTGCCAATGTTTTGGTTCATGTGGAAAGGTGACACCACCTGTGAACCTGAATAGGTGGTTACTGAACTGTGAGAGCTTAAAGTTCACTAATGATATCTGAGGGAAGTGATTGCAATTAAGAAAGCCACCTTTTGCAACAAGAACTGCAACTACCTTGAGTGTACTGGTTCAAAAGGACACATCAAAAATAATATCACAAGAGTAAAGGGAACGTAAGCTACGTTAATACTTACTTTAGAGAGCACCTGGGGCAAATATCCATTTCTATACTTGACAAAGGCGAAGAGAGCAGACATATTGGTGAGCACGCATGACAGGATAAGTGGATCCTTGATCTCATAATTCAGTACAAGCTGCAACAGTTCGACACCTTCGTTCACAGGGATGTTCTAATGAGGGAAACATAATAAATAATTATGCATCACGTTTCAGGCTTGTGGCATTGTATCCTGGAATAACGCATCCAGAGAGGAACAAATTATCTAGGTTAGTACCAAATTAAACAGTAAGAAAAGACAAATTATGCAGGTGTAATTCAGCATATTTTTTCCATAGCATTACTTCATTATTTTGTCATTTTTACATGTTCTCACTATGTGGGCATCAGTACCAGTTAGCATCCAAATACAGCAATAAGCAACAGTAAAGACTTGCTACTTACCTGAAACTCCCATTCTCCAGAACTGGAATCTTTCTTAGATGACATTGCTTGAATCATTCTCCATTGTTGATAGTGGAAGTCACACTGTATCATATTAAATCAGTATGCAGCAGTATAATAGGCTGTAAAGGGAATGCAGGGTTCAGCTCAATAGCCTATCTAAGTCCTTTTAAAAAAAGGACCAAAGTTGAACAATGACCAATCAGACAACAGCACCCCACTGGCCAAGAAGGAGAGCCTCTAAGGGGAATAAGGTGGGTCGCGTGTGAATCTATGAAAGATATCAATACTGGAAACGGGAGTTACGGGTAATTAACAGGTTCTTTCTCCAGTATTGGGGTAACTTTCATAGATTCACATGTTTGAATTAGAATAGTTAGCAGTGCAATACATTAGCAATAAAATAACACATGGTTATGATACCAGATAGTGGTACAACATTATACATTGTAGCGTAACAGGCTCATCTTATTGGAAAAGATGCCAATTAACACTTCACCCACGGCTGTATCAGTGCTCTGTACCGAATCCAGACAATAGTGCTGGGTGAAAGTGTGCCTGCTCGTCCAAGTTGCAGTACGGCATACACTTTCGATTGGCACCCCAGCAAACAAAACCGCAGTTGAAAAAAGTTCTCTTGTAGAGTGTGCTTTAGTCTTATGTATTAAAGGCTTGCCTTTAAATGACAGAACTGAATGACTGTTGAAATCCATCTTGCTATGGTGGGCTTGGACACTGGTCCACCTTTGTTACTGTTGCCGTAGGACACAAAAAGTTGATCTGCTGTATGAATACACTTTGTGCAATGTAAGTGAAACTTTAAACATCTCTTGACAGAGTATGAACTTGTTTCCGCTGGTGTTTGAGAACTGGGAACGAAAATCTTTAGCAGAACTGTTTGTTTGAGATGAAAATCTGTGGGAACCTTTAGTATTAATTTGGGATTCGTACGATGTCTTTGAATAGTAAGAAAGATTCCTTAATAGTGGAGTTGGAGTTCGCTTACTCTTCCAGCAGAAGTAAGAGCTAGTAGTAACACCACTTTCCAAGTAAGGAACTTCAGTTCAGCCCTATAGATAGGCTCACGTGGACTTTTAATCAGTTGGTACAGTACGGTGTTAAGCTGCAATGCCGGTAGCGGTGACTTTATTGGAGGATATGTTCTGAAGAGTCCCTTAAGGAATTGGATGATTAATCTGTGAGACCACAAGGAAGAAGACCACAAAGTTTGCCTGTGCCTAGAAATAACAGCCAGAGGCACTAACAGAGAAGTGCGCTAGACAGTATTAGGCTAGGTATAGCAAATATGGCAACACTTGTTCTGGAGTGATGCGATAGGACATACTTTAGATTTCTCGCACCAAAGACAATTGTTTCTATTTGATGGGATCTGTTTTGATGGTAGAATCAGCTCTGGCCTTTGCAAGAATACTCCTGCAATCCTCTGGAAAGGCTAAGTTCATGGTGCTCAGGAGCCACGCTGTTAAATGTAGAGAAATCAGGTCAGGATGAATGACCCACTGGTTGCTCATAGACAACAAGTTTATACATACTTTGGGCTTCAGTTGAATGTGGCTCAAAAACATGAGGAACTCTGTAAACAAGTGTTGTCTGGGCCATTGTGGAGTGATGAGTATTAACCGGCATCCCTTTTCATTTTCCTGAGAAGCTTAGGAATGAGCAGGATTGGGGGCAAAGCGTAGGCATAAATCACTGTTGTGTAGTTTCCACTAATCAGTAGTAACTGCATGTTTGTGGAGGACAAACTTCAGAATGGTGCCAGACCCATTCCGTTCACCCCCGCAGGATATGTAGTCCCTTAGACCGGCTAGTTCACAGTGCCACCCTAAGCCCCCTAAACCTAGACAGGAACCAAACAGTTCCGGCAACTACTGAACAAGGCAACTCTGCTCCCTCAGGAATCATGGTGACAGATTAACTTTTTGCTCATGCACTCGTGCTCACTTATGCCCAGAGAAACACTTATGCTCAGAGAAATATACAAAGAATACACGAAGGGACGTTTAACATTTTTATTAAACCAAAGTGATTCTTGTATAGAAAACATGTGCTGCACAGATCAACAGAAGCAGATGAAAGTTATAATAAGTGTCAAGACAGTAAACAAAACAAAAAGTTCCTCCATCTTGCTGAGACAATGCATCTATGCAAGCATATGTAATAATAGAACAATCTAGGGTACTCCTTCTATGCAAACCCGAATCTACGTGTCTAGTATGTTAGTAAATGTTCTGCCAAGAAACCTCCTACGGGTTGGTCCAACCCAATGACCTGGTGGGTAAGAATGTAGGGCCCCTGTCTTGGTCAAGAGCTGGACACCCCTCACGGCGATATCAGTCAGCTGCTGGGCGAAAGCTTCAGCCTGGAGGCACCTATCGAAGTCAGCAGAAGTGCTTCCTCAGACTATACTCGGTAGCAGATATTTTTATATAGAAAAAGGCATCCATGCCTTGGGCCGAGATTGTGATCAGGCTGCCATTGCTTGTATTTCATAGATAGTTGTGTCGCCATATGAGCATAAATAAAAAACACATTTGCACCTGTTGGAAAACGAGGCAGTTTCTGTGAGGCCTGCACAAATAAGTGGACTACATTTGTCCTTCACTGAGAACCAAACACCCAATTGTAGCGCCTAACTCTGAGGGTAGCGTTGCAGAGCAGTCTGAGGCTTACTCAAGGGAGGTGGTGTGGGCTAGTAATTGCCACTTGCAGGTGCGCAGAAATAACACTCAATAATTGATTGTCCAGTCTGTACTTTGCTTTATAAAAGTAAGAGTACATTTATTAAACACACACTACTCAATACTATATACCAATTTACAAATATACATAAGCTGTTGGAATTACTTTGTGACATTGCATAACATCTCCATCCCTCCCGCCGGGAGGGTGGGGTCTAGTACCACCACTCCCATGTATGCACATCATCTTGCCCCCAATGTAGTTAGTCGAACATAACCTGGAGCGAAGGCCCTGCACACTGGCACCATCCCAATGGCGACTCCCACCTCCCATTATCTCAACAAGCATTTAAAATAGGTAACCCTGACTGAGCATTTGCTATTGACCATAAAGTATACACCTCTATATCTTAAGGGCTAGCAGTCTGGGTTCTTCACCTAAGCGCATCAGCAAGAATACATGTTTAAGCAACACTTTAGAATGACAGTACTCATCACATTTGTGTATCATTAGAATGCATTGCAATTACAGCCCCTAAAGGCATCACAGATTAAATCAGGATTAAGCATATACAGCCAGACACCCTAGCAGGAATGTCTGACAACATAACCCCATTTTGCTTATGACACCACCTTACACAGGCACTTCAAATTACACGTGACCTTCAGTCCCTCTAAAAGAAATAACTGTTAGTAAATGCGTTTCTGGTGCAATTACTCCTCTTCACCTACAGGGGATGCCCTTCTACAGACATCCCCAACTCAACATTGCACTCCGTGATGCACTTCTCAATACACCCTCAGCTGTAGAACAAAAGTTCCAACCTAGAAGGTGTTAAATGCTGACTGAGCCTTTGAGATGAAAATGCTGTGTTGCCCTTGCAGGCTGGTCCTGGCCTGCAAGGCATTATGGGAATAGCCGCATTATAGAGCAGCGGCTCTCCCGCTGCTTTGGGGAGAGCTGCGAAGTGGGCCTCTGGACACGTCTGCCGCCCTTTGGAGGGTCTGGTCCCACCCGTACCCCCAGGTGAGTAAGACCGCTCGGGGAGCCCACCCCCGGCCGCTTATGCAGATTTTCGGGGCCCAGTCCCACTCTGGCCCTCTGCAGCTTTGGCACTGCTTGAGGTGGGGGCAGCCCAGGGAGCCCACCCCTGGCTGTTCCGGCTGGCTCCCGGCCTGGCCTGCTCTCTTGTGTGCGGCCGCGGGAGCCAGCGCTGCTCTTCTGGTCTGCCCACTCCGGGCAGACGCGGCGGCTGCAGCAGGACCAGCGAGACTTTGGGGGGAGTGCGACGGCATTCCCCCCTGCCTTCTGGGACTTCGGGCTCGGGGATGGGGTCCCGGGCCCCTGAGCCAGCATCTCTCTTCACGGGGAGCGTGACGGCGCTCCCCGCCTTATCTTCTCTTCGGGGCCCAGAGATGGGGTCCCGGGCCCCCTCTGCCATCTTCACGGAGAGCGCGACAGCACTCCCCGGTTTCTCTTCGGCAGGGGCATTCAGAGGTCAAAGGTCGCCTACCTTCTGGGGGGCGTATCTCGGCCCCCCGGAGTCCAATTTGAATGATCTGTGGCGCTCCCCAGCTACTGGGAGCACTCTCTTTCTCCCTCCTTGTCTCCAAGGGGGTGCACTCTGCAGGGAGCGGTCTTCACTGGCTCCCTGGGCCAGCCCTTCGCCTGCTCTTCTCCTGGCCCTCTCTTCTCCCTGCGCAGAGGCCCCTGCCTCTGCGCACTGGCCCCGGTCTCATTTCCTGGAGCTGTTCAGGATCCTGGGGGGCAGTCAGGGGGTTCCTCCTTCCAACTGCCCATTGCACCTTCTGCCTCAGCAGACCACACCCCAGAGAGAGCTTCTCTTCCTGTGCAAGCACTTTTTAAAAGTGGAGGAGGGGGCTGGCAGGAAGTCTCAGTCTGTCCTATCAAACAGCAACATCACTTCACTGCCTCTACTCCCTCCTTCCTACCCAGCCTCTGGGTTTGTTCAAAATGGCGTAGTCCAGGGTCTCTTGCCACATGTTCTCTGAAAAAGCCCCTTCCCCACTCGCTGCCTTCCCTCCTTGACGCAGCCTGGTGCCTGGCACCCCGTGATAGCTGCTGATGGATGAGCCTGTAGCCCCACCCATCTTCTCTTCATGGAAAGGAAGCCTTAGTTTGTGTAAGAAAGGTTATCAATCCATCCTGCTGAGGTCAGCCCTCAGCCAGGGTCTGGTTATGGCTGGCTCAGAGAAATGACAGTTCTGGATGACCCAAAAGCAGTACAAATAGGACTTTGGACTCTGCAGAATACTCTTTCTCTCCTCCGTTACAGTGGACTTTTGTGCGTGTCTGGAATCTGTAGGCCTTATGAAAGTTAATCTAGCCCATGGGCTCCACATCCCCATAGGGGAATAATGAAGTGAAAAACAGTAAAACACCGACTTTCCCTGGCATGTGCCTTCCCAGTGTATAAAGCCTATTCCATGTCGCCATCCAATTCTGCATGAGTCCTGCCACACCATTCACTTGGTTGCTGCTCCTGCACGCTAGGATTCTCCCCTGCGCAGCCCCTACACCTGTGCACACGCATGTACACCTGTGTCTGCATGTAACCAGCCCGGTGTCCCTTACTCCAGCTGCTGCGAAGTGGCCTGGTCAAGCCAGGGGAACACCAGTAAAATCCCCATGCAGTCTCTTTCATCCAGAGTTCACTGTGGGCAAGTCCCAACTTATGAGGCTCCCCCACAGTAAAAGCTCAACAATTAGGTGCTCAAAAAGTGAAAAATCCGGGCGGCCCATAGTGTCAGAACTACCTTCTAGCAGCACCGCACACATGAAGGCTTTGTACATAATGGCAAGGCAAAGTGATAGTGTTCCTGCAAAGTTTATTCATGTTTACAAGGTTGGTGGTTCCCAAAAACTAACCCCAGTGTCACAAATACAAATGTGTGTCAAAAGTCGATGTGACAAAGCGAAAGGCAACTTTGGGAAAGATACGAGTATATGTAAAAATGGCATTGTTTCCTACCAGGTCTAACTGGGACACAACATTCCGGGACATTGGATCGAAAGGGCATTCCAACCAGGACCCTTTTCAGACTACCTACTGGCGTAAAACTGCCATTTCTTGTTCTCTTGGGATACGGAAAGATCCAGTTTGGGCTTGCCCCATCACCGAAAAATGGCATCCAGGACCAGTTGGTTCAGGTCCCATTCGTGACAGCTTTGGGTCGTTCTGCTCAAGGTGTCTGCTAGAGAGTTGTGCACTCCTGGGAGATGTTTTGCCCTTAAGGTCCCTTGATGACGCAGTGCCAATTGCCAGATAGATTGAGCTTCTTGAGACAGAATCTTGAATCTCCCTCTTTTTTGAGGTAATGAATACTATTTGTGTTATCTGTTCTTATTAACAAGGATGATTCCTGAATCCTCGCCAAGAAAGCTTGGAGTCAACAAGATTGCAAGAGAGTTTCCCACCCTTCTAGAGAAGTATAAGAAATTGCCCTCTTTTTAGATGGTTGCCCCCACTTTTTGCTGAACTGCTGATGTACTTTGAGTGTGCCCTGGGCTCCTGCCAATCAGATACCCAGAGCATATGTTCTTTCCCTAAAACTGCATTGAAAACAAATCCCAATTGGCACTCTCTGGCCACAGGTCAGCCCCTTGTAAATGGTACGAGAGGTACCAAGGGCACTGTGGCCAGGGAAGGCCTCTAAGGGCTGCAGCACTTGTGACATCCTTAGAGGCCCTATATCTTTACAAAAACACACTGCCTTTGCAGGCTGCGTGTTTTGGTGCAGCACATCCCTGTGTGCCATGCCTACAACCCACTGCCCTGGCATAGATCAGCCACCCCTCTAGCTGGGTGCATATACCAGTGGTGAGGGTACAGGTGGAAGAGCCCTGTACCCCTACAGTGTCTAAGCAAATTCTTAGACATATTTTAAGTGCAGTAATACTATTAAGAGTACATGGTCTTGGGGTTTGTCATTTCGAACTCCACAGTACCATAATGGCTTTAATTAAAACTGGGAAGTTTGGTATCAAACTTCTCAGCACATTAAACCCACTGTGATGCCAGTGTGGGATTTCATGAAAAATGCATAACAGAGGGGATCTTCGAGATGCCCCCTGAAAAATGACCTAACACTAGAGTCCAGGCTGAATGGCTGCTCACCAGCTGCCACCACCAGACATGTTTCTGGACCCCTGGGTCGAGAGCCTGCTGCTCTCGGGCGTCTGAAACAATGCACATGCTGGGAAGAGGTGCCAAGCCTCCTACCCCAGGATGGGCAGGATCCACGAAGAGGACGCTTCAAACGCTTGCTGCCTTTGTGAGCCTCCCCAGGCCCGTTGCTGCTTCCAACAACTGGTCTCCACCGGTTCTGACCCCACTTTGGGTGGGAGAATCGGCTGGAAAACCAAGTGAGGTGGTCCCACCTTTGTCAACCCCACCCCTCAGGTGGGGGATGCGAGGTGAAGCACAACTCTCAGTCCCCGCCATCTTGCAGATGGGGGGACCCAGCCCAGCAGTGTGAGGCATATGCCCCCCCCTCTCACTGGAGGGTATCATAATAGGGGGTGTACCCACCCCAACAAAGGGACCCAATGGTCCCATCCTTTACTTACCTGTAACACCCCTAAATCTAGTATTTAGGAGCACCCCCGAACCTTGCCTCCTCAGACAAGAAATGAACAAGAAGAAAATAAGAAGGACCGAACAGCTGAGCGGACGCTAAGAAGAGGAGGAGGTCGCCCACAGACTTGTCCCCAGCCCTACCGGCCAGGCCCCACCTCGAACCTGCAGAAGCGAAACTAGTGCCGCTGAGGCTGTTTCGAGAGTGCATCCTTGACCCTGGGGCAACCCTTGTCCTAACCCCAGAAACTCAACCCTAGAGACCGAGTACTTACCTGGTAACCGATAACTTCATTTCTCTCCATAGGAATACATAGAACATTTTTCGGAGAAAAGCAGTCAAAGTCTGGAGTTGATTTATATGGAATCCTGAAAAACTACAACAGTGCAAAACTGATTTTACTTACCTTTTCTCTAGGAAACGTCCCAGTGTGATATCTAGGCATATCACACCAAGTAGAAAAAGTAACTTAAAAAGTAATCTGAACAGTAAATTTTATATTTTGTCTTATCTGTATTTCAATCAAACTGCATTTGAACCTGCATTCAATTGTAAATGCTGCATAAGGTTTTGGAAAGCATTTATTTCACTTACCTGTGCAAGGATTGGCTTGGTTCTAGAAATAAAATAACTTAATATTTTTATACAAGCAAATTTGGTCTGAAGTTCAGTCTTCGAGTATGTGACATTTTCTGCTTGAGTGTGTACAACAAATGCCTAACACTACCCTCTAATAAAGCCTTACTGCTCGCCCACACTACCACAAATAGAGAGTAAGGTGCTATCTACTTTTACCTCTACCTAACTTTGGGCTTCCACTAGACTCTGCGCACATTATACCTCATTTTGTTATAGTATATAAAGAGCCAGCTTCCTACATCTGTACCTTAACTAATTGTTCAAAACCAGTGTTTCATCCCTTCACTGAACACAGCCGCAGGGGGGCCCCGATGGGTAATGTCTCACCAGTAAAGAAAATCTCCTACCACTACTGTCTGGTTGTATCTTGGGCTCACATCACATTAGTTCTAAAAAATAGCTGGTTGAACAGGGTTGTCACCTGGGGAGGGCGGTAAACTACCACGATAACCAGACAGCTAGATTTTAGGTCCACCTTTACCACCAAAACATCAGCCCCGTCTATGGTATCAGCGGCCACTATTTCTCTAGCCAATCGCCTCTGGACAACCAGTGCAACCACTTCCCCATCTCTTCCCACTCTGTCGTTTGTGCATCATAGGTGGTATTCCAGACGGAGGGCCAATACAATATCAGGCGCCACCTCTGCCTTCAACCATGTTTCAGTCAATGCTAATAGATCTAACTCTCCCTCCTGAAGGAGAAAGAAGATCTGCAGACTGTGAGATTATACAGACATCCTTGTCTCTGCCCGCTACCACCGGAATCTCAGTCAGCCAAACTGTTCCCCCTTCCTGCCTAGTCATAAAGGGGGCCTGACCTAACTCTCCAGCCAGTCTCAATAAACCATTTACTCCAAGTTTCTCCACCACCACAGTAGATAGCAAATGGGGAACCTCTACCTCTCTCCTCTCTAGCAACTCAAGAGTATCCCTAAACAATTGATCTGGGGTCCTTGTCTAGTTCAGGCGCAGACTAGCTTGCCTTGGGCGAGCCAACTGCACGTGTCTGCTCCAGCCTCCCTAAATAAGCACTTCCTCCAATCCCCCTGATCAGCCCTACTGTGCAGCCGTTGACGTCAAAGACTAGACGCTCACCAGCACCAAAATGTAAAAAGGCTGCCGGGATCGGAAGGGCTAAACAGCCCAAACAAAGTGTACAATGCAGCTCAGCAACACGCAAGTAAAAAAAAAAATAAGATATCAGTGCCTTCAATTCATTTTAAACGAGAATTCCATACAAAAAAAATCACAATTCCCCCAATAAAAAAGTTTACAGTGGACACGTATAAGTCTTCAGGATCTGACCTCCTGGAGCACAGTGACTTCCTTCCTGGGCAACTGTTGCGTCGGTAGACCTGTTGCGTTGTTGGTCAGCAGATCGGTGAACCAGACGTTGCAGTCTGACTGCAGACAAGTGGCTCCTCCACTTCAAGGGAGACACTGACAGGTTGGCAAAGTGCTTGCAGCCCTCCGAAGCTTTTGTAGGATGCGCAGCTGCATGAGGAGTCTGGTCTTTGCAATTGTTGAGACAGAAGCAGGCAAGCAGGAGTTGTTGACAAGTCCACAGCTGGTCCACCGTTAATGCGTTCTTAGACTTTTCTTTGTCCTTCTTTGCTCAGGTGAACCTCTGAGTTCCTGGTGTCAGGGGGGGCACCTAAATACTGAATTTAGGGCCATTAAGGGCAGGGAAGGGTAGTAGCAAATGAGCTACTTACCATTGGGGTACCTACACCCCTTTTATAGGATCACGGGGAGTGGGCATAACCCTGTCCCAGAGGTCCTAATTCCACCAAAAACAAGATTGTGGAATACTTTATTTGAGGAGCACATCAGGCAGCCCACCTTAGAGGTGTGACTACCCTGGTGGTGCAACATGCCTACTGCATAGCTAATTTCCCTCCAGTCCTGGTGCCAAATGGGCCTCGGGCCAAGTGGTGGCATCTCCCAGGCCTGGGTGAAGCCAGGGTTGCATTACAAAGGCAGCAGGGGCTTTGAAGCCCCTGGCCTTGATATGCTAAATCACTAGACATGCTGCTAGAGGAGGTGTGAATACCTTACTCCTGAGCAGGTATTGTTTCTGGCCTCAGAGAGCATAGGCTCTCACCTGCAGGGGTCCGGAAACATGTCTGTGGTGACAGGCTGGACGATACCAGTCAGCTGGCACAGTAGACAGTGGTAGGTTTTTCAGGGGGCACCTCTATGGTGCCCTCTGGGTGCAAGTCATAATAAATCTTGTACTGGCAACCGTACCGATTTATTAAGACAGGGTGATTGATACCAAACACCGGTATTTTCAGTGAAGTCATCATGTAGCTGGGTAAATCATGATGACCACTGCACAGTACATGTCTTAAGATTGCTTTCCTGAGCACTAGCAATATCTAGTAATATAACTAGACATCACAGGGGTATATCTCCCCATGCAGATATATGCTCACATATACTGCAATTAGGTCTCCCAGTTTTATGGTATTTATTTTGGGAACCTTTCCGTATGTATTTATCCATATTTATTTGTTGGCCATCTTATTGGTATTTATTCATATTTGTTTTGTAAACAGATGAGGGGATAACTCGTATATTTCTGCATTTATTCAAACGGTAAATGTGGACTCATACTTTGATGCCTGTCAGTTTTTAGCACATTACAAAGCCCCAAAAAATAAAATCATAAACCCACATTAAAAAGATAGTGTAATAACACATATAGATGTTGAGATATGCAGTAATTTAAGTGCATCTCATTGAGCTTTGAAGCGACCCATGCTGTCATTATCTGCTGTCATTATCTACAGCTAGTGGCCTGAAAGTCAATCTCAGCATGGGGAAATCACTGAAAAGAAGCTAAATTATCTGTATTTTCCCGCTTTTAAAAATAAATACAGTCAGGAGAGGCAATGTTTTCTGCCTGTATTCATCCGTAAAAATCGTTACAAACGGAAAACAGGGAGCCCTAACTATAATGCACCCTGCCCTAGGGCTCTAGGGCCTGCTGTAGGGGTGACTTAAGGCAAATGCTACTTACCAGTATGCATCTGTTCTTGGCATGTAGAGCTGCAGATCTACACATTGTGCATAGAGCGCCATCTGGTGTTGGGCAAAGATGTTGCAATTTTTCTCTTGGAAAGTCTTTGGAAGTCACGAGGTATGGGACTCCTCCTTTGGATCGTATTGCGCATGGGCTTCGGCTCCATCCTCAGACTGTTTTTCGCCAGTAGAGAAAAGATGGAGCGTAGTAATAGCAGTGAAGATGCCCATGTGTGTTGTATCTAAATAAGATAAACAGGAACAGATAAAGGTACCCGGGGAGGCGGGTGGGCGTGTGTAGATCTGCAGCTAAACATTCCGAGAACAGATGCATACTGGTATGTAGCATTTGCCGTTCGAGGCATATGAGCTGCAGATTACACACTGTGCATACATTGTATAGCAGTACCCATCCTTAGCGGCGACCACCAGTATCTGTTGCAGTGGTTTGAAACAACGTCTTGAGTACAGCCTGGCCCACACTAGCTTGTTGCTTAGTTTGCAGATCTGCACAATAGTGTTTAGTGAAAGTGTGCGGTGTTGACCATGTAGCTGCTTTGCAGATATCATCTAAGGGGATGTTCCCTAAAAATGCCATGGAACCCTCTATCTTACGTGTAGAGTGGGCTTTAGGGGCACGGATAGTGTTCGTTTTGCTTTGTGGTAGCAAATCTGAATGCATTTGACAATCCACCTAGCTTTCCCAGAATTGGAGATGGGGTTGCCTTTATGTGGCGGTGAGAAAGAAACGAACAGTTGTTTGGTTTTACGAAAAGGTTGTGTTCTTTCGATGTAGTAGAGTAAGGCTCGTTTTACATTTAGTGTGTGGAGAGCTGCAACGGTCTGTGGTTGCGAGAAGATAACGGGTAGTTCCACAGATTAATTTAGGTGAAAGGGAGAAATGACTTTAGGGAGGAATTTTGGATTAGTACGTAGAACAACCTTATTATGGTGCATTTGCCGAAAAGGCTCTTGAATAGTGAGGGCTTGTATTTCACTGACTCTGAGGGAAGTGATGGCTACTAGAAAAGCAGTTTTCCATGTTGGGAATTGAAGTTCACATTTGTGTAGAGGTTCAAAGGGAGGCCCCATTAGTCTGGTGAGAACGATATTTAGGTTCCACACAGGTGAGGGTGGCACTCTGGGGGGGAATTATTCTTTTGAGGCCTTCCATGAAGGCTTTTATGGCAGGTACTTTAAATAGTGATAGGTGCTGCCTGTTTTGTAGGTAGGCTGCTATGGCTGCAAGGTGCAGTCGAATAGACGTGTAGGCTAGATTGCATCTCTGTAAGTGTAGTAAATAGCATATGATGTGTTGGTAGGACGTCTACCTTCTCTAATGACGTGCATGCAGTCTGGGGGGAGATTTAGATAACCGAATTCTAGAATTTCAGGAGCCAGATCTCAAGGTTGAGCTGAGCTGGGTCCGGGTGTCTGATCTCTCCATGTTTCTGGGTTAAGAAGTGTGGAGAGAGGAGTAGCTTTTGGTGCGGTACTACTGATAGTTCCAGCAGTGTGGTGTACCACGGTCGTCTGGCCCAAGTTGGAGCTAATAGGATTAGTGTGAGGGAATGTTGTTGTAGTTTGCGCACCACTAATGGAATGAGTGGGAGAGGCGGAAAGGCGTACGCAAATCTGCCTGACCAGTTCATCCAAATCGCATTGCCTTTGGACAATGGGTGTGGATACCTGGCGGCGAAGCTTGGTCATTTGGCGTTTTCTGGGGTGGCGAAGAGGTCTATCTGTGGATGCTCCCACATTTGAAAGTACGGATGAAGAACTTGTGGATGGGGTTCCTGTGAGAAAGTGGCTCTGTATGTACTGTTCCTTAATAGGTACAGGGTGTACAGAGTCCACAGACCCCAAGGGTTTAACAGAGGTTAAAGTTAGATATAACCTTACTCTCCAAAGTGGTAGCCTGGTCGAGCAGTAAGGCAGTATCAGAGGACGTGTAAAGCATTTGTTGTACACACTCAGTCAGCAAATAGTTCCACACACTCAATAACTGAACTCTAGGCCAATGGTTTGTATATAAAAAAAATATATGCTTGTTTTATTTTAGAACCAACACTTGGAATTAAAATATACTTTCTCGATAGGAGATGTTTCATAAAAATACTTTTGTATATGCAATTGACTTTAGTAAACAGTTACAAATAGTTGCAGAAGGCAACTCTATTTCTAAACACAATACATTGAGCTCAATGATAATGAATATGCTACTTACCAGTATGCATCTGTTCTTGGCATGTAGGGCTGCTGACATTCATATCTGTGCATAGATCGCCGCCTAGTGTTGGGTCCGGATGTTTGCACGTTGTTGTCCTGGAAGAGTCTTCGAAGTATCCTTGGATAGGTGACTCCTCCCCTGGACTACAGTGCGCATGGGCATCCTCTCCATCCTCAGATTGTTTTTCGCCATTGTGGCAGTGATGGAGTAGATACAGAAAGTGATGACCATGCTTGCAGTAATTCTGAGAGCTGCAGCTGCGACAGGCGCCGGGGAGGAGGGAGGGCGATATGAATGTCAGCAGCCCTACATGCCAAGAACAGATGCATACTGGTAAGTAGCATATTCAGTTCGAGGCATGTGGGCTGCTGAATTCATATCTGTGCATAGAATACATAGCAGTGCCCTCTATTAGCGGCGGCTACCCGTGCCAGCTGCAGCGGTCTGAAAAAGTGTTTTGAGAACAGCCTGTCCTACAGCTGCCTGCTGTTTTGACTGCACATCTACGCAATAGTGTTTTGTAAATGTGTGTGTAGTGGACCATGTGGCTGCTCTGCATATATCATGCAGGGGAATATTTCCTAGGAAGGCCATGGAAGCCCCCAACTTACGTGTTGAGTGGGCTCGTGGTGGAATAGTTAATGTGCGTTTTGCCTTTTGATAACAGATTTGAATACACTTAACTATCCATCTGGCTATCCCTGCTTTGGAGATGGCGTTACCTTTGTGGTGTGGGGCAAAGGCAACGAACAGTTGTTTTGTCTTCCTGAATGGTTTAGTCCTGTCGATGTAGTACATGAGGGCCCTCCGTACATCTAGTGTATGTAGTGCCCTTTCTGCAACAGTTTGTGGGTTTTGGAAGAAAACGGGCAGTTCAATAGTCTGGTTCATGTGGAACTGCGATATTACCTTGGGCATGAACTTGGGGTTGGTACGTAGTACGACCCTGTTAGCGTGAACCTGAATAAATGGCTCTTGAACGATTAGTGCCTGGAGTTCACTAACTCTTCTGAGGGAAGTGATCGCTACTAGGAAGGCCACTTTCCAGGTAAGGAATTGAATCTCGCATGAGTGTAGAGGTTCAAAGGGTGGACCCATCAGGCGTGTGAGGACCAAGTTGAGGTTCCACATTGGAGCCGGTGGGTGACTAGGTGGAATGACTCGTTTGAGCCCTTCCAAGAATGCTTTGATGGCAGGCACTCTGAATAGAGAGAGGTGCTGCCTGGTTTGCAGATAGGCTGATATTGCGGTCAAATGGACACGTATAGAGGTGTACGCCAGATTGCATCGATATAGGTGTAAGAGATAACAGATGATGTTTTGGATGGATGCGTCCAGCGGGTTGATGTCATTATTTCCGCAATAAATGACGAACCTTTTCCATTTGGCTGCATAGCAAGCTCTGGTAGTGGGTCTCCTGGCCTCCTTGATGATGTCCATACAGTCAGGTGGCAGGTTGAGATAGCCAAACTCTAGGACTTCAGGAGCCAGATCGCCAGATTCAGCTGTTGCGGATCTGGGTGCTGAACCTCTCCATGGTTCTGCGTCAAATGCGCGGGTTTGATCCGCAGCCTTTGATGCGGCACCACGGAAAGTTCGAGGAAGGTGGTGTACCACGGCTGGCGTGCCCACGTGGGAGCAACTAGGACGAGTGTCAGGGAGTGTTGTCGGAGTTTGCGGGCCACTAGCGGTATCAATGGCGCTGGGGGAAAAGCGTACGCAAATCTGCCGGACCAGTTCATCCATATCGCATTGCCCTGCGACTGCGGATGTGGGAATCTGGCGGCGAAGCTTGGGCATTTTGCGTTTTCGCTTGTCGCGAATAGGTCTATCTCCGGATGACCCCACTGCTGAAAGTACGGTTGGAGTACTGATGGGTGTAACTCCCACTCGTGCATTTGGTGGCTGTGTCTGCTGAGCAGATCCGCCATCTGGTTGTCCTTGCCAGGGAGGTGTTCCGCCATGAGGAACATGTTCCTTTGAATGGCCCACTTCCACATGCTCTGAGCCAGATGAGACAACTGTGGAGAGTGTGTGCTTCCCTGTTTCTGTATGTAGTACATTGCGGTCATGTTGTCCGTCCGGATCAACACGACCTTGTTGCATAGATGTACTTTGAACGCCTTCATGGCTAGGAAGATTGCCATCAATTCCAGAAGGTTGATGTGCAACTTCTTTTGTTGTGTTGTCCATAGTCCTTGCACTGTGTAGTGGAGTACATGAGCTCCCCATCCCTGGAGAGACGCGTCCGCTGTCAGTACTATTTGTGGGACAGGCTCTTGGAACGGTCGGCCCTTGCAAAGGTTTTGTGGATTCCACCAATGCAGAGAGTTGTATGCCCGACCGCTCACCAACACTAGGTCCTTTAACTGTCCTTGAGCCTGATTCCACTGACGTGCTAGGCACTCCTGAAGTGGGCGCATATGTAATCTCGCGTGCGGGACTATGAAGATGCAGGAGGCCATCATGCCTATCAACTGCATGAACACTCGCGCTGGAAGTCAGTGATTGGGTTTGAATTTGGAGATCAGCAGTTGTATGCTGTCGATCCTCACTAAATTTGGCTGAGCTGTGGCCGCCAGAGTGTCTATAGTCGCACCTAGGTACTGTTGTACGTGTGCGGGCTGGAGATGGGACTTTGGATAATTCAGTGAGAATCCCAGACTGTGAAGAAGGTGAATGGTGCGGGACATGTGGCTTGCACATTGCTGGGCTGACTTCGCTTGAACGAGCCAGTCGTCTAGGTAGGGGTAGACGTGTATATGCTGCCTCCGTAGATGTGCTGCCACCGTAGCTAGGCACTTCGTGAAAACCCTGGGCGCTGTTGTCACGCCGAAGGGAAGGACTTTGAACTGATAGTGCTGCCCCTGAACAGTGAACCTGAGGTATTTTTTGTGTGAGGGGTGGATGGGTATGTGAAAGTACGCATCCTTGAGGTCCAGTGTGGCTAGGAAGTCTCCCTGCTTGAGAAGCGGAAGGACTTGCTGTAGAGTGAGCATATGAAAGTGCTCTGAAAGAATGTACTGGTTCAGGGGTCTCAGGTCCAATATAGGTCTGAGCGACCCGTCCTTTTTTGGAATTAAGAAGTAGAGGGAGTACACTCCCGCACCCTGCTCGTGGATGGGTACGACCTCTATAGCGCCTTTTAGAAGCATACTTTGCACTTCTTGCTGTAAGAGCGTTAAGTGCTCTGAGGACATAGGACGGCTTCTTGGTGGTATTGTGGGTGGAGTGGAGGTTAACTCCAGACAGTAACCGTATTTTATAACATCTTTGACCCACCTGTCCGTGGTGATGGAATTCCACGTGGACAGGAACCTTTGTAGCCTTCCCCCGACAGGTGTTATGTGGTCGGGAGGAAGGGAGAGGGCGTCACTGCTTGTTCTTGGGGGAGGACCTGGTGTTGCCGTAGCCGCGTCCTCTGCCCTTTGTGCTGGAGCCACGATATCCACCTCGGGTGTTTTTATCATAGGTGGTCTGTGTATTGCCTTTGTTATATGTTTGTTGTGACCCCTGTCCTCTACCTGCTCCCTTGTTTCCGGGGCGACGAAAGGAGCCGCTCCGAAAGGACTGAGTTTGTAGTGCGCCCATGGACTTTGCAGTGTCCGTATCCTTTTTTATCTTTGAGGGTGGTGTCAACCTCTGGCCCGAATAAATAGTCGGGGTTGACGGGCTGGTTCAGTATATTGTTTTGTACCTCAGGCTTGAATCCTGAGATCCGTAGCCAGGCATGTCGTCGCAACATGACGCTTGTGTTTATGGCTCTGGCAGCCGTGTCTGCAACATCTAGTGCGCATTTGATGGAAGCGTTCGTTAGTAGCTGTCCTTCTCCGATGAGCATTTCTGCGCCTTCCTTGAACTGGTCAGGGAGATGTCGGAATATTTGCTCAAGTGTGTCATAGTGCGCTCTATCATAGCGAGCAAGGAGCGCCTGAGTGTTGGCTATGCGCCATATGTTGGCAGCTTGGGCGGCAACTCGCTTGCCAGAGGTTTCTAACACCTTGGACTCTTTGTCCGGGGGAGGAGCGTCACCTGTTGTTTGCGAGTGTGCCCTCTTGCGTGCATTCGCTACGACGATGGAGTCGAGTGGTAATTGTCCTCTGATGTAAGTAGGATCCCCAGGTGCTGATCTGTATTTTTTATCAATCCTGGGGTTTATCACTCGTGCCCTGGTGGGTTCTTTGAAAATGTCCTTGGCTGGTTTGAGGACCCCCTTCAACATTGGCAGAGTCTTTACATGTCTTTCTGAGGATGCAAAGGTGTCCATTAGAAAGTCATCTTCGATGGTATCAGAGTGAAGCTGCACCCCATGGTTATTGGCAGCACGTTCGATAAGAGCATTGAACGCTGCAGTATCCTCCGTAGGAGATGTCTTTGCCCCATAGAGTTGTGGATCCTGTGCATCGAGAGGTGCACTGGGGTCTGCAGGGTCGCCCCAAGTTTGATCAGGGTCCTGCTGGTCATCAGGGTCCGTGTCTACATGGTAGGGGACTTGGTCAGCCATGTAGTCCTCCAATGCGTCTGTATCGGAGCGTGTGGGGGAGAAACGGTGTGGATCCTGGTAGGATGAATGGAAGGGTTCATAAAGGAGAGGTTCCGATTCTGCAGGCAACTTCCTTTTTAGTGGGATCCTGAAAGGGTCCAATGGCGGCTCCGAAGTTATCCTTCGGTCCTGGAGAATCATTCTGCCAGTGCCGGCGTCGATGATACGTGCTGGAGACGTCTCAGCAGGTGTGACCGTAGGTTGGGTGACCCGTGTCCTGAGTTGGAACATTTTTGGGATTGTTGACGGAGGCAAGCCGAAGGTAATGTTGGTCGGCACCGAAGAGGCTGCGGGAGCTCCGACCGAACCGGAGCCCGACGTGTCCTGGAGGACAGGTGTGGTTTTGCTGCCTTGCGTCACACCAGGTCGTACTTGGGGCGCCTTCGAGGCTTTGGCACCGGCCAGGCTCGTAGAGGCGGCCGTAGATTTTTTCGGTGCCGGAGGGTCATCGAGTCGGGGTGAAGAGATCACCGTCGAAGTCTTCGATACCTGAGGCTTAGGTGTCGTCGAGGGAGCGATGTGAGACACAGCAGGCGGTACGGCCCTTGGTGTCGTCGGTGCCGGTAGCCGAGCAGGTTTGTCGGTGCCGATGGCTTTTTTCCGTTTGTCGACTCCAACGTCGCCCGCCTCAAGTTCGGCACCGAAGTCCCTCTTGGTGCGGTCGGTGCCGACGCGGTGCGCTGGCGTCAAAGGCCTCGATCCGACCAGCGCTACTTTCAGTTTCGGTTTCGGTGGAACCTGAGCAGCTTTCGGTTTCGGTTTTGTGATAGGGAAACCAGCCTGTTTATGTAGTAATGGCTGCCGCCGAACGTCCGAGGCCGGGCCCGAGGGCGGGGCCGAAGAACTGCGGGATGGGTCTCGGGTAAGGCCCGAAGGCGATCCCTCGACCGGAGCCATAGGCTGTGGCACTGGTGTTTGAACGGTTTGAACAGGTAGGCCTTGTTCATCATTGGAGCTACTTTCTTCGGCCCCGAAGGCCTCCTCGTCGTCTCCTACCTCGGTGTCGTCTTCACCTCTGTGGAAGAGTGACTCGTCGTCCTCGTCCGATCCGGGTTCGTGTTCGGAAACGGGACTGGAGGGCAAGACTTCCAATTCCTCGACGTCCTCGGCCTCGCCGAAGATGTCTGTCGGGGCCGGTGCCGCGTGCTGCGCCTCGAGTCTCGCCGCTCGTCGATTCCGCAGAGTCTTCTTCGAGCGGAACCGGGCACAGGCCATGCATGTTGATTCGTCGTGGTCCGGCGAAAGGCATTTGTTGCACACCGGATGGACGTCGATGTGTGGGTACTTCGCATTGCATACCGGACACCTTTTGAATGGCGTCCTGGATTCCATCGTCGAAGTCGTCGATGGACAGGTAAATGCGAAAGCAGTCGGTGCTGAAAGTTAGTAAACTAACAAATTCTATCGAAACCCGATCGATAAACAGTACCGACGCGAACTAAAGGCCTTTTGGCCTCGAAAAAATATTTTCCTAACTTGAGCTAAGATAGCACATCCGAACCCAATGGCGGAAAAAAACAATCTGAGGATGGAGAGGATGCCCATGCGCACTGTAGTCCAGGGGAGGAGTCACCTATCCAAGGATACTTCGAAGACTCTTCCAGGACAACAACGTGCAAACATCCGGACCCAACACTAGGCGGCGATCTATGCACAGATATGAATTCAGCAGCCCACATGCCTCGAACATTCAAGTTATATGCAACAGATTACTTTGTAGATTACTTTTGTAATTCCAGGCTTGGATCCTAGATCCAGTCCTGGGTCAGTTCTCAGAATCAGCTGTTGAAAGTCGACTTTGGTACTGTAATGATTTTTAACTAATATTTAGCTATTTCAAAAGTGAGCACTTAGAAAATATTTCAGAGCAAACAATCAATGATTCCCTATGGAAGGAAATGTAGGTTACAGGTACAGTAGGTTATCCTTACTTTTGTAATCCAGTACTGGGTGTCTAGACTCAGTACTGGGACATTTATCCAAAACAGGTAAGTAATTACGTTTTCAGATGTTATACGATTTTTGTGGAATATTTAGAAATTGCAGAAATCAACACTTTTAGAAGAAATTTCACAGAAAAGCAGTCAATGGTTTCCTAATAAAGAAAAAGGAGTTAACGGTAAGTATAGTTGTGGGTACTTTTCAGAGTCAATGCTGGGCACCAAGATCCAGCACTGGGAGTTAACCTAAGAGCAGGTGAGTAAATTCCTTTTTGGTACTCGGCTGATTTTTGGTGAATATTTTGAGTTTTGAAAAGTTCACACTTAGAAGAATTTTCAAGAAAAAGCCAGTCAATGTTACCCTATGAGGAAAATGAAGTTAGCGGTTTAAGGGTAAGTACTCGACTGGCAGAGTTGAAGTTCTGGGCATAGACTCAGGGGTCCCCCAGTGTCAGGTAGGTACAGTCAGTTCACCCTCAGTGGTTTCAGGACGGCCGGGTGCAGAGAGCGTTAGGCCCAATGTTATCCTATGAGGGATAGGGGGGCCTGGGTTGGTGGCTCCTGTCGGGCAAGCCACGCGGCAGTGGGAGCTGGGCTGCTGGTCACTTACTCAGGGCAAGTGGGGAAGTAGGTTAGAGTAGAGTTTTCACTGCCAGGGCCACTTCGGGCGGCTGGGTGCAGGGTGCTTTTGAGCCGTCGGGCGCTCAATTGGTTTCTATGGGAAATCTCCAGTTTGGAAAAAGACTGCAGGCTCGGGTACGAGGACTCTTCAGGTGCCACCACCACTTCGAGGGGTAAGTTGGGTAGTTGAAGGATAGGTAGGTACCCCGGGATTGGGCAGAGAGGGCCGTGGGGCGCCGGGTGCAGGGGTGCCTTTTGACGTCGGAAATCTTACCCTCTTGTTGATCGCGGTTGGGGTGGCACTCTGTTCCGAGGCTGCAAGCTTCTTCAGGATAGTCGAGGGGGGTCCTTGGGTGCCGGACTCGGGGTCACAGTCGCCGTGGGGTCGCCCTCGTGGGTTTAGTTCACTCCGGCACTGGCCAGGCTTGGCGGGTGCAGAGTGGGCTGGGATCGCGGTTCCGGGCTGCTGCCAGGGGTGAAAGGTCGGTTCTGAGTAGAGCCTCTACTCATGGGAGTCCCAGGGGATCAGAGTTCAAAGGTAGCCAGGTCCTCCGGGGTTTCTGAGGTTGCTGGCCACAAGAGATGCCGGGTTTGGAGCAGGAGCAAGTCCGAGGTCGCCAGGCCGGTAGGGCTGGGGCCAAAGCAGTTGGTGTCTCCCTCTCCTTTGCAGCTGCAGGGCAGGTCTTCTTTTCTTCTCGCTCTTCTTGTAGTTTCAGAATCTGGGGAAGGAAGGTTCAGGGTGCCCCTAAATACTAGATTTAGGGGCGTTACAGGTAGGTGAAGGCCAGGGACCAATGGGTCCTTGTCCTGGGGTGGGTACACCCCCTATCCTGCCCCTCTCCTGTGGGAGGGGGGCAGTAGCCTAATCCTGATAGTGTAGGGCCTCCCATCTTCAAGATGGCGAGAGCCCAGATATGTGCTTCACCTCGCCTCCCCCACCTGAGGGGTGGGGTGGGCAGGCTGGCACATCCCCTGTCCTTGTATGGGGTTTCCGGCCAAGCTTCCTGCCAGAGTGGGGGGTTGCAGTAGCCTGGGGAAACTCCTAGCGGCGGCAGGCCTTTGAAGCTTCCCTTTGCTCATCCTGGGGGAGGAGATCTATCACCTCACCCAGGATGTGCATTGTTGCAGGCCCAGGAGAGCAGGGGCTCTCCCACCCAGGGGTACAGCAACGTGTCTGCTGCGTGGCAGGCTGGGCAGCCTCAGAGCAAACGTGGATTGTAGGTTAGTTGTAGGAGGGCATCTCTAAGATGCCCTCTGGGGTGCTTGGTACATTAAATCTCACACTGGCATCAGTGTGGGTTTAATGTGCTGAGAAGTTTGATACCAAACTTCCCAGTCTTTAGTGTTGCCATTATGGTGCTGTGGAGCTCGTGTTTGACGAGCTGTCAGCACCATGTACTCTTAAATGGCAGCACTGCACTTACAGTGCCCGGGAATGGACCTGGGTACTGTAGGGGCACAGGGCTCCTGCTCCTGTGCCCACACCATGGGCATAAGGCACCCAGCCAGAGGGGTGACTGACATGTGCCTTGGCAGTTTAGGTGATGGGCATGGCACACAGAGATGTGTGCCATGTCGACTCTTCATTTTGTCCTGCACCCAGACACTCAGCCTGCAAAGGCAGTGTGTGTGTGTGTGTGTGTAAGGGTACAGGGCCCCTAAGGGTGGAACAATGAGTGCTGCAGCCCTTAGGGGTCTTCCCTGGTCACAAGGCCCTGGGTACCTAGGGTACCATTTACTAGGGCTGACATGTGGCCAGGGTTTGCCAATTTGGAGTTTGTGTGTTTTAAGGAAGGAACATAGGCCCTGGGTACCTGATTGGCAGGAGTTCAGGGTACACTCAGTCAAAGTACATTCAGCAATTTAGCAAAAAGTGGGGGCATACCATGCAAGAAAGAGGGCACTTTCTCACAGTTCCCACTCGTGGGTTTGTTGAGTTTGTCTGCTTAGGAGATCTGCTATAGTGTTTTGGAATCCCTGGGACATGTTGGGCTAGGAGAAAGATCTTTCGGGATATGGCCCATCTCCATATGCTCTGTGCTAGCTGAGAGAGCTGCAGAGTGTGTGTGCCTCCTTCCTTTTGTATATAGTACATGGCTGTCATGTTGTCTGTGCGGACTAGGACGGCCTTGCTTGAGATTTGTGTTTGAAAAGATTTTAGGGCTAAAAATATGGCTAGTAACTCCAGATGGTTGATGTGGAGTAACTTTTGTTGAGGTGTCCACCTGCCCTGCATGGTGTGATGTAGTAGGTGAGCTCCCCAGCCGGAGAGCGATGCGTCCGCTGTTAGTACTATCTGAGGAACCGGGTCCAGGAACGGTCGTCCTGTGGAAAGGTTTTTGGTGGTCCACCACTGCAGAGAGCGATGGGTACGACCGTCTACCAACACCAGATTTGTCAGTTGACCCTGGGCCTGGTTCCATTGGCGTGCTAAACACTCTTGGAGAGGACGCATCTGGAGTCTTGCGTGAGGTACTATGAATATGCAATAGGCCATCATCCCTATTAGTTGCATGAACACTCGAGCTGGAAGAGAGTGTTGTGGCTGAAATTTGGCTTGTAGAGCCTGAATGCTTGTTATCCTGGCAGGACTGGGGTAGGCTAGCGCTGTTGAGGTGTCTATGGTGGCACCGAGGTATCGTTTTATGTGGGATGGCTGTAGATGGGACTTTGCGTGGTTTACTGAGAAGCCCAGTTCGTGAAGTAGTTGGATAGTGGCATGCGTGTGTTGCACACACTGGTTGTATGAGCTGGCTTTTATTAGCCAGTCGTCTAGGTATGGGAAGACATGGATGTGTTGTCTTCGCAGGTGTGCGGCCACTACTGCTAGGCACTTGGTAAATACTCGTGGTGCTGTGGTGACTCCGAATGGGAGCACTTTGAATTGATAATGTTGGCCGTCTACCACAAATCTGAGGAACTTCCTGTGAGCGTTGTGAACAGGAATGTGGAAATAGGAGTCCTTGAGGTCTAGGGTGGCAAGGAAGTCGTTTTGGAAGAGGAGGGGAAGAACCTGCTGGAGTGTGACCATGTGAAAATGGTCTGAGTGGATATATTGGTTTAGGGGCCGGAGGTCTAAGATGGGGCTTAGCGTGTCATCCCTTTTTGGTATGAGAAAATATAGGGAGTAAACCCCTATATTGTGTTGGTTGATAGGAACTAGTTCTAATGCTCCCTTTTGTAGGAGGGAGATTACCTCCTGCTTTAGTAGTGTTAAATGCTCCTGTGCCATTAGGTGATGTTTGGGTGGAATGTTCGGGGGAGTAGATGTTAGTTCGAGGCAAAATCCTGACCGAATTATTTGCGTTATCCATTTGTCTGAGGTGATAGTAGTCCAGACAAAGGAAATTTCGGAGACTGCCCCCGGCCGGAGTGGGTGGTCTAGGGGGAGTGGAGGGAAGTCATTGGGTATGGGTGGAGGCAGAGCGGGAGGTGTTTGTCTTGCCTCTGCCTTTATTATTGTTGCCTCTGTATCCACCTCTTTGGTAACCCCTTGTAAAGGTGGATTGGGTAGGGGCTTTATATGAAGTGGAAGCGGTGTCTGAGGAGTAGCCTCTGGATGTGCTTCGAAAGGAAGAGTGGCGAAAAGAGCAGCTGGGAGTGTGTGATTGTAAGGCTCCCATAGATTTCGCTGTATCTGTGTCCTTCATTTTTTCCAGGGCCTCATCTACTTTTGGGCCAAACAGATGTTCCTGGTCAAAAGGGTGGTTCAGGATGGAGGCTTGCACCTCTGGTTTGAAGCCTGAAATCCTTAGCCAGGCATGGTGACGGAGGACGACGCTGGTGTTAATTGCCCTAGAGGGGGTGTCAGGTGCATCTAGGGCACAGCGGATGGAGGTATTGGTGATGGTTTTGCCCTCCTGAATTAGTTCATTGGCTCTATTTTTTCTATTTGTCAGGGAGGTGTTGCATTATGGCTTCTAGTTCTTCATAATGGGCCCTGTCGTATCTTGCCAGAAGCGCTTGTGTATTTGCGATGCGCCATATGTTGGCAGCCTGGGATGCAGTGCGCTTGCCCGATGCGTCCAAGAGTTTTGACTGATGCTTGGGAGTTTGCTCGCTTTTGTGCTGTAAAAACTACTAGAGAATCTAGTGGTGCTGGCCCTCTGATGTAGGCGGGATCTGTAGGGGCGGCCTTATATTTTTTATCTATGCGGGGGGTTGATGATCCTGGCTGACGGGATCTTTTAAGAACTCCGGCGCGTGCTTGATAACTCCTTTGAGCATGGGAAGGATGGAGGTGGCCCTGTGTGTCGTGTCAAAAGTATCAAGGAGAAAGTCCTCCTCCATGGGGTCGGTATGGAGATCCACACCGTGGTAGTGTGCAGCCCTCTGTAGTAGGTGGTTGAACCCTAATGAATCTTCTGGTGGGGATGGTCTCGAAGGGTAGAGATCATCCTGCAGTACGTTAGGAATGTCAGGAAGGTTATAGTCGTCCCATGGGTCTGTGGGGTCACCTATGTCATCAGACATGATTGTCATCATCCGGAGAGGGTGCGGGGAATGATGAGGTGGGGGGGGGGGGGGGGGGGGGGGGGTGGGGAGAAGGAGGTGGGGGGAGAAGGAGGTGGGGGGGGGAGAAGGAGGTGGTGGAGAGAAGGAGGTGGTGGAGAGAAGGAGGTGGTGGAGAGAAGGAGGTGGTGGAGAGAAGGAGGTGGTGGAGGAGGGGGGTGGAGGAGGGGGTGAAGGTATTCTTAGAGGGGAAGTAGCACAGTCTTTGCTCTTTGGAGATGGAGCTGGGGCAGGCTTGTCCAGCTGTCTCTTTTTGATGCTGAGCATCAAAGGTCCAGTCTTGGGATCTTTGACCAGTGTTTTTTACAATGGATCAGGCTTAAAAAGTTCTTCTGAGAGTGTCCTGTCCATCGGCGCCGAAGATGTCGGGCCGTAGATTTTTTGGTTTTAGAGTCTGCAGTATTGCGCTGTGTTGCACTATGCGGCTTCGAAAGGGCTGGTTGGTTACTAGACTCCGAGATGGTTTTCGGCTTCGAGATATCGGTGTCTGTGGCCTTATGTTTTTTGCTCGGTTCCGGGGATGGTGTCGGCACCGAGGAGCTGGAGCTGGAGCTGGTTTTCGGCACCGAGTGCTTCGGTAAGGAGCTCGGTGCTGAGGAGGAGGCCATTTTCTTTTTCGGCATCGGTAAGGAGGAGTGTTTCTCGGCACAGACGGTGGGCTGGCTCGAGCCCGAGCCGCCGGAAGGCTTAATAAGCTTATTTACCGGTCCCGAAGGTGCGGTGTGGGAAGCAGTGTTCTTGGACATGCCTAGGCTCGGAGGCGAAGGCGTGACCGCAGCCTTTTTCGGTGCCGTCGAGGGTGTGGGGGGTGGGATTTCGGTACTCACGACCCTCTGTGCCGGAGTGATGTCCTCCACATCGGAATCATCGGCTTCGGAGGCGCTGACTAGGCCCTCGTCTGTGTGTTGTCCTTCCGGAGCATCGACTTCTTCTCCGAAGAGGTAGTCTGGGATCGCCGTCGACGAGTGTGCCATACTTCTTCGTGCTCTTTGGTCTCGAATGGTTTTCTTGGACCGGAAGGATTTGCACGCCGGACAGTCTCGAGCCTCATGTTCAGGGGAGAGGCAGAGGTTGCATACTTCGTGAAGATCGGTGTGGGGGAATTTGGACCCACATCGAGGGCACTTCTTGAAAGGAGTCCTTTCCATTAGCCAGGACCGGAGCTTGGATAGGCCCGAAGGCCGTAGTCGACGACTGGAATCGAAGGTCTTGGTCGATGAGAGCCGCGTCGAGTGAGGGGATCGCGATCAAAAACAATACCGCGAAAAAGGGTGAGGAGTGCGCGTCGATTGGAGAATTGGAAACTGTTCGGAACCGTTGCGCGAAGATCACATCCGAGCTCGATGGCGGAAAAAAAACAATCTGACGATGGATCCGAAGCCCATGCGCAATACGATCCAAAGGAGGAGTCACATACCTCGTGACTTCCAAAGACTTTCCAAGAGAAAAACAACTCCAACATCCGGGCCCAACACCAGATGGCGATCTATGCACAGTGTGTAATCTGCAGCTCATATGCTTCGAACATATAGTATCTGCAGTGCACTTTGGCACGGCACAGGATCAGAATGCCATGTCAGATTTTCAGGTTGGCAGTCTGCATGTAATTTGTGTGCGAGTTCCTTAGGGTGGCATAAAAAATGCTGCAGCCCTTAGGGAAACTCTTTAGTACCCCTTCCCTAGTTACTATTTACTAGGGACTTATAGGGGTGCCAAAGTCGTTGCCAATTGGGTTACGATTACACATTAACTTGCTTTAGGGGAAATTGCACTGGCACAGAGGTCTGGTTAGCAGCCCTCCCTGCAGTCTCAGAGTTGAAAACCAGCATCTAGGAGTAAACAATTGGGCAAAACGTGGGGGGACGACTACAACAAAATTCCAGTTTTCTGCACAATGTTTTATTACATAACGTGGTACCAGAGGGGTGATGAAATTATTGTAGACTTGGCCTCAGCCTGGGAGCCTACATAGGGCTCTTTTTGCTGTGATCCATGCAGCGAAGGAGAGCTTACCTACTGGCTTGAGAAGCTTGACTGGGCCAATCAGGATAATCCAACTGAAGCAGCAAAAGGACCATTTGGATCCAGAGTTCCGGAATCTGTAGCTATTGCCCATCTTTCAGGCCCTAATGTGAATTTAACTTCTGCAAAAACCATACAACACAAGCGCCTCCAAAATCCTCTAGTTGATCCACATCAAGCCCCTGAGGGTAACACTGGTCATAAGGCGAACAGAGTTCTTTGGCTAGTTATTTCTTTGCACTCAACACATTTATTAATCATTTCTCAGTCAGGGAGATGACAAGCAGAGTTATCAGAAACCTACAACAGATTAGGACAAAAAAGTAGGCTGAAAAGAGTGAGAACATCCGCATCATCAGCAACACACCTGAATTTCCACACAGACACAGGACACCACAGACTACATACCTCATTGCTCATTACACGGAAAATCTGGCTAATGACGCTCTCAGAAAAGAAAGTCATGGCATCCCACTGTATGAAGGAAGGAGAAGATGCGGTGCACAGACCTTCAACCGTCTTGGCTGCTAGGGTAAGGAAAATAAAAGAACATAAGTGGCTCGGCTCAAATATAGAACAGATCATGGTGAAATACTGCAGCAGTTCAAGCAGGCAAAGCATAGCTTTATGTCGCAACAAACGAGGCAAAGTCAGCTAAATTAAATGGTTCAGATCACAAGCAAAAAACTGGCTGAACTAGGATCCATCCAACTACTGCAAACGTAGGAACACAGTTTGCAGTAAAACATTTCGAATAACAAACCTATAAACAAAATGGTGGAAAATTATATTTACAGGATTTTTTTAGAGTGCCAGGTAGGTTCAGCTATCCCAGTTCAAGGTTACTGGGGCTATCCGCTCTGGAGGTTGCAGAGGTTTCCCTATTTGGGGTATCAGTTTAATTGGATCCCATATTGTGGGCCATTTTAACAAAACTATGGATAATGGACATACTGGTGTGCCCATCGTGTCCATACCTCTTCTATGCCTGCTTTATATCAATATGTTGAAGCAACCACCAGTTATCCCACTGCTTCGGATCTCACTACTGTTGAGGTTTAGCACAGTCGTAGCTACAGTGATTAAAAAACAGTGTCTATTGCAATTGATTGCTATTCACTCAAGAATAAATCACCTCCTTGGCCCTTTTTGGGGGCCCCAGGACAGAGGTTACAGGTAAGTAGAATGATCAAGTAGCGTATTTAGTCACTTGAGAATCTCAGGATAGTGGTGCTGAGCAGCCAAGAATTGCTCCATCAGGTAATGGAGGGTTTAAAAAAGAAGAAATCCAAAAAACAGTATGACACTTTAAATTACACGCAGAAGAGAAAACAAACATCTCAGGGTAAAGAGGGTGGCCCTAAATGCCTTTATTGCTCTACAGCTCTAGATTTTAGTTTTACATTGACCTCATGGGTCAATGTTATCATATTAGAGCGGGATGGTTCTGGTACACTTGGGTCTCTTCACGAGCAATACATCCTGCAGTGTGCCGAAGTCTTTTCAAGAAGAATGTTAAAAGCTAATCAGACCAGTTAGTTTTGGTATTCAGCAATTTCTTTCAGCCATGTACTCTGTTCACTTAACACAATCCAAATAAAAAATGCTAAAAAAAGAAATAAAAAAAGAAATATCCACCCATCTCAAAGTAAAGTGAAATTTTTTCTTGGGGTATTTGCAGCAGCATCTAATAGGGCTGGACGGGGTGATGGGGCCAGTGTAGGAGTATGAATATGGTGTCTAAAATCCAGTGCTCAGTAGAGGGACAATGTGAGAAAGTGCCATCTTTCTTGCATGGTATGCCCCCACTTTTTGCTGAATGTACTTTGACTGAGTGTGCCCTGGACCGTTAAGGGGAGTGTAATGTAGTAGCCACAGGGCCAACTACCCCCCGAGGGCACTACACCCCTATATGAACACTCCCTATGGGGAGTGGGCATAACCCTGTCCCAGAGTTCTTAATTCCACCAAAACAAGATGGTGGAACCCTTCTTTTGTGGAGCACATCAGGCAGCCCACCCTTGGGGTGTGACTAGCCTGGTGGTACAAGACGCCTACTGCATAGCAAATTTCCTGGCTGTCCTGGTGCCAAAGGGGCTTCAGAGCAGGGGGTGGCATCTCCCAGGTCTAGGGGAAGCTGGGGTTGCATATCAAAGGCAGTATGCACATTCACCAGCCATCCTGCTGGAGGAGGTGATAACACCTTCTCCGGAGCAGGCACTATTTCCTGACCTCAGAAAGCGCCGGCTCTCACCTACAGGGGGTCAGAAACTCTTCTGTGGTGGCAGGCTGGTTGATACCAGTCAGCCAGCAGACTAGAGGACTAGCAGGTTTTCAGGGGGCACCTCCAAGGTGCCCTCTGGGTGCATGTCATAATAAATCCAACACTGGAATCAGTGTGGATTTATTAAGACGAGGCGTTGGATACCAAACATCCTAGGTTTCAGGAAAGGCATCATAAAACTAGTTAACACGTAATGACCACTGCCCAGTACATGCCATAGGATGGCTTCCCTGTTTACTTGCAATATCTAGTAATAGACCTAGACTTCACAGGGGCCTAGCTGCTCATGCAGTTATGTCCACACATATAATATAATGCACCCTACCTTAGGGCTCTTAAGGCCTGCTGTAGGGGTGCCTTACATACATTACATGGTGTACTTTGGCCTTGCCCAAAGGGAGTGGGCAAGGTCGTGTTTTCAGAATGGCTTGAACTCTTTCATGCATCCTGCAATGGAAGCAGGCATGCAGTTTGTGTGGGTCCTTTAGGGTAGCATAATGCATGCTGCAGCCCCTAGAGAACCTCTTTAGTACCCATACCCTGGGCACTAGGGCTACCATTTATCAGGGACTTACAGGGGTGTTAAAGTCCTTGCCAATTGGGTTACAATTAGACATTTTCTTTTTAGGGGAAGAACACTGGCACTGGTTAAAAGGTTTCAGTGTACTGAAAGAGTCGAAAAATCGGTAGCTAGTGGTTCAACCGGGGGGGAGGGGGGTGCATCTGCAAAGAATCTCAGCCTACTACAATTAAGTGTGCTAATACCCCAAGGGGCGTCCTGCAACTTCGTAGAGAACAGCATGGCAAAGGGAAAGCAAATCTGTAATTTAGTTTAAATTAGCGATAGTGTGATTGTTAGACATTACTTTTAATAAAGATTTTATTTAAATTTCAGCTAAAGCCAGAGCATAGTTATTTATAGATTTTTTTTTAATTTGTGTTTCTCACTACGGTAAGGGTGCATTATTAGGGAAGAACGAGGGTGCCACAGTAAAGATCAATTCACTGCTAGGAAGAGGTCAAAGTGATGGTGGATAAGTAATTCTATGGGATGTAATGGTGGTTATCCTTATGACATCCAATTGCATAAGCAGATTACAGAATTTGAAAATAAATGTAAAGCAAAACTCACAGCTCACTGGTCCAGTATCAATAGGAGCTGAAAGCTGGTACTTGAGCCATTCTCCAGCCATTTGGAAACCGGTCCTTGGATCAAGTCGGCATGCCATCCTCAAAACCTCACCCTGCTGGGCACGATAAGCTGAAACAAATTTAAAACCCTGTTTTTAAAAGAAGAATTTTTATTCTGGAAAAGAAAAGCGTAAGACACCGGATTTATCAGTAACTATTTAACAGTAATGAGGAAAAATAAAAGATTCGGGTCAAGGTACTAAAGACTTACTGACTGCTTAGAGCACTGGTTTCCATTGTCTAACAGAGGCAAGACAAAACTAGAATTAAAATGAAAAAACCAGGGAAGGAAATAAACTTGCAGTCCAACACTAGGTGTTGTTAAGCAAGGGTGGAAAATTAGGTTTTATACAAGCAACAAGCAAAATTTTGACATTAATAAAATTAAGCAGGTTGAAGGCTACTAGTTCATAAAAATGTAAGTCAACATTAATAGGCGAGTGTAGGAAGATGGCTCTGTATATATGGTATGCCACTAGGTGGTTATACCATGCACATAGTCCAGAGACTCCCCAGAAGGGCACAGTGCTCAATATAAAAACAAAATACTCTATTAGTAGTAGTAGTATGGGCGAGCAGCCTTAGGCCTAACATAGAGGACTGTAAGACAGTTATTGCACACACATAGACCAATAAGGGACACACTACTCAAAAAGGAGATTCACACCAATTTTAGAAAAATAAGCTTTGTTCAGGTTTTATTTTAAGACCAAGATCTTCGCAAAAAGGTAAGTACGTTTTACCAGAAAAATACTTTCGTCTTTGAAAAGTCGACACAAGTTCAATGTTATCCTATGGAGGAAAACAACAATGCGGTTTTACGGGTAAGTAACAAACTACAGTTCCAGTCTTCAGGGGTTAAGATCAGCAGAGGACAAGGTTAAGGTAAGCACAAAGTCTGCCCCAACAGGGGCAGCCGGGTGCAGAGGTCAAATTTGGTGAGAGGCCCAATGCCTTTCAAAAGAGACTAGGGGTGCTGAGAGCCACACTGCTTGCAGGTAGGTAAATCTGTTGGAAGGAACCAAGCTTTGGGGGTTAGAGCAAGCACGGGGGGCACAAAGCAGCACCAAACATACTCCACCAGCGGCACAGGGGCAGCTGGGTGCAGGGCACAAATACAGCACTGGGCGATCAACGCTCTTCAATGGAGAAACTCAGTTGGACAAACAGGCTGCAGGCGTCACACCAGAGGCTGCAGGAAGGGGGCCAGCAAGTTGAAGTGTTGAGACCCGCATGGGCATCGTCTGTTCATCTCACCAAGGCCCAGGGGCTTCAGGTGCAGAGGTGTCCTTTAACTTTGGATTCTTCTTACCAAAGCCTAGTGGGGGGGAGGGAGGGGGGGCAGGCGTCGTTGTGGAGTCCAAGAACAGTCAGCCAATGCTGGACTTGAGATGAGGATCGCTGGGGAACCTGCTCTGAATCGGTGAGCCACTTGGACACAGGCCGGAGGAGTCAGGTGCAGAGTGATCAGGACTCGTGGATCAGGAGGGCACCGGAGTCCTTTTTGTTAGTTTCTTAGGGACAGATCCGCTGTCCTTGGGCGTCTCTGGTCTTTGTCAAAGGGAAGGGAGTCTCCTTCAGGTTATGGAAGTCGCAGGCTGCAGGACAGGCATCGCCTTCTTTTGCAGGGTCTTTGAAGCCGGAGACAGGCCAGTAGTGCTAGGGCCAAGTCAATAGGCGTCTTCAGGCTTCACTGCATAGCGTTTTCTTCGTCCTTAGGTCGGCAGGAACTAGTTTCCAGGTCTGGGTGAGCCACCTAAATACTAAATTTAGTGGCGTTTTAGAGCATCAGCAGGCAGGGCCAATGGGCACCTTACCTGGGGTGACTACACTCAATTATGCCACCCCCCTGTGGGAGGGGGCATAGTCCTAGCCCTGATTGGAAGAGTCTCCCCATCGTCAAGATGGCGGGAAGTTAGCAGAGGTAGGCACACCTCCCATTCTTCCCGCCGGTTATCCCACTCAACGTTGGGGTATAAACCAGGGGCTGCCATCTACTGCTGGCGCCAGAGGTCACATTACAAAGGCGGCAGGCCTTTGAAGCTTCCCACTTGAGCATTATGCCCATCCTGGGGGACAAAGTGTGACACCTCCACCCAGGATGTGCATTCTTTCGAGTCCCAGAATGCAGAGGCTCTTGACCCAGGGGTCCAGAAACATGTCTGGTGGTGGCTAGCTGCCTACAACCAGTCTGTAACCACACAATGGTTGGTAGGTTTACGGCAGGGGAAGGGGGGGGAAACGGACCTCTGAGGTGACCTCAGAGTCCATGTTACAATAAATCCCAAACTGGAGTTGGTGTGGTCTAATTGAGAGGATTAGTTTGGTACCAATCACTCCTGGGTTCCGAAAAGCCATCATGGAGCTGGGGAACTCGAGGTGTCGAGTTTTCAGCCTTTGTACTCTCTATGGCTTTCTGGTAACTTACAATATCTAAGAATGGACGTAGATGTTGTAGGGGGACATCTGCTCATGCAGATATGCCCTCATCTGTGGCATAGTGCACCGTGCCTTAGGGCTTCAAGGCCTGCTAGTTGGTATGGCACACAGGCAGTGTGCCACACCGACTGTCGATTTGTCTGAACCAGGCCAAGCATGCAGCAGTGGCAGTCTACCTGGCCTTAATGAGGGGTCCTTAGAGGACCCTCTTCAGTCCCAATGCCCTTGGTACCCAGGGACCATTTACTAGGGATTTAGAGATGGCCTGAAGAGCCAATTGCGGAATCATTTTATGGAACAAGCACTGGCAAATGGGACCTGGTTGGAAGGGACACCTTTGCACTACAAACAAAACCACATCAACTTCCAGGCAAAATGTGGGGGGCTAATGTGAGAAAGTGGCTCTGTATATACTGTTCCTTAATAGGTACAGGGTGTACAGAGTCCACAGACCCCAAGGGTTTAACAGAGGTTAAAGTTAGATATAACCTTACTCTCCAAAGTGGTAGCCTGGTCGAGCAGTAAGGCAGTATCAGAGGACAGTGTAAAGCATTTGTTGTACACACTCAGTCAGCAAATAGTTCCACACACTCAATAACTCTAGGCCAATGGTTTGTATATAAAAAATATATGCTTGTTTTATTTTAGAACCAACACTTGGAATTAAAATATACTTTCTCGACAGGAGATGTTTCATAAGAATACTTTTGTATATGCAATAGACTTTTTAGTAAACAGTTACAAGTAGTTGCAATAAGCAACTCTATTTCTAAACACAATACATTGAGCTCAATGATAAATTCAAATTATATGCAACAGATTACTTTTTAGATTACTTTTGTAATTCCAGGCCTGGATCCTAGATCCAGTCCTGGGTCAGTTCTCAGAATCAGTTGTTAAAAGTCGACTTTGGTACTGTAATGATTTTTAACTAATATTTAGCTATTTTAAAAGTTAACACTTAGAAAATATTTCAGAGCAAACAATCAATGATTCCCTATGGTAGAAAAGTTAGGTTACAGGTACAGTAGGTTATCGTTACTTTTGTAATCCAGTACTGGGTGCCTAGACTCAGTACTGGGACCTTTATCCAAAACAGGTAAGTAATTACGTTTTCAGATGTTATACGATTTTTGAGGAATATTTAGAAATTGCAGAAATCAACACTTAGAAGAAATTTCACAGAAAAACAGTCAATGGTTTCCTATGGAAGAAAAATGAGTTAAAGGTAAGTATAGTTGTGTGTACTTTTCAGAGTCAGTGCTGGGCACCAAGATCCAGCACTGGGAGCTCACCTAAGAGCAGGTGAGTAAATTTGTTTTTGTCACTCGGCTGATGTTTGGTGATTATTTGAAGATTTGAAAAGTCCACACTTAGAAGAAATTTCAGGAAAAAGCCAGTCAATGTTACCCTATGAGGAAAATAGAGTTTGCAGTTTAAGGATAAGTACTCGACTGGCAGAGTTGAGGTTCTGGGCACAGACTCGGGGGTCTCCCAGGGTCAGGTAGGTATAGTTGTTTCACCCTCAGCGACTCTAGGGCGGCCGGGTGCAGAGAGAGTTAGGCCCAATGTTATCCTATGAGGGATAGGGGGGCCTAGTTTGGTGGCTGCTGTCTGGCAAGCCACGCGGCTGTGGGAGCTGGGCTCCTGGTCACTTACTCAGGGCAAGTGGGGAAGTAGGTTAGAGTAGAGTTTTCACGGCCAGGGCCACTCGGGCGGCTGGGTGCAGGGTGCTTTTGAGCCGTCGGGCGCTCAATTGATTTCTATGGGAAATCTCCGGTTTGGAAAAAGACTGCAGGCTCGGGGACGAGGACTCTTCAGGTGCCACCACCACTTCGAGAGGTAAGTTGGGTAGTTGGAGGATAGGTAGGTACCCTGGGATTGGACACAGAGGGCCGTGGGGCGCCGGGTGCAGGGGTGCCTTTTGGTGTAGAAAAATCTTACCCTCTGTTGATCGTGGTTGGGGTGGCACTCTGTTCTGAGGCTGCAGGCTTTTTCAGGATTGTCGAGGGGGTCCTTGGGTGCCGGACTCGGGGTCCCAGTCGCCGTGGGGTCGTCCTCGTGGGTTTAGTTCACTCCGGCACCGGCCAGGCTTGGCGGGTGCAGAGTGGGCTGGGATCGCGGTTCCGGGCTGCTGCCAGGGGTGAAAGGTAGGTTCTGAGTAGAGCCTCTACTCATGGGAGTCCCAGGGGATCAGAGTTCAAAGGTAGCCAGGTCCTCCGGGGTTTCTGAGGTTGCTCGCCACAAGAGATGCCGGGTTTGGAGCAGGAGCAGTTCCGAGGTCGACAGGCCGGTAGGGCTGGGGCCAAAGCAGTTGGTGTCTCCCTCTCCTTCGCAGCTGCAGGGCAGGTCTTCTTTTCTTCTCTCTCTTTTTGTAGTTTCAGAACCTGGAATCTAGGGAAGGAAGGTTCAGGGTGCCCCAAAATACTAGATTTAGGGGCGTTACAGGTAGGTGAAGGCCGGGAACCAATGGGTCCTTGTCCTGGGGTGGGTACACCCCCTATCCTGCCTCTCTCCTGTGGGAGGGGGGCAGTAGCCTAATCCTGATAGGGTAGGGCCTCCCATCTTCAAGATGGCGAGAGCCCGGAGATGTGCTTCACCTCGCCTCCCCCACCTGAGGGGTGGGGTGGGCAGGCTGGCAAATCCCCTGTCCTTGTATGGGGTTTCCGGCCAAGCTTTCCGCCAGAGTGGGGGGTTGCAGTGGCCTGGGGAAACTCCTAGAGGCGGCAGGCCTTTGAAGCTTCCCTTTGCTCATCCTGGGGGAGGAGATCTATCACCTCACCCAGGATGTGCATTGTTGCAGGGTCAGGAGAGCAGGGGCTCTCCCACCCAGGGGTCCAGCAACGTGTCTGCTGTGTGGCAGCCTGGGCAGCCTCAGAGCAGACGTGGATTGTAGGTTAGTTGTAAGGGGGCCAATGCCTTTCAAAAGAGACTAGGGGTGCTGAGAGCCACACTGCTTGCAGGTAGGTAAATCTGTTGGAAGGAACCAAGCTTTGGGGGTTAGAGCAAGCACGGGGGGCACAAAGCAGCACCAAACATACTCCACCAGCGGCACAGGGGCAGCTGGGTGCAGGGCACAAATACAGCACTGGGCGATCAACGCTCTTCAATGGAGAAACTCAGTTGGACAAACAGGCTGCAGGCGTCACACCAGAGGCTGCAGGAAGGGGGCCAGCAAGTTGAAGTGTTGAGACCCGCATGGGCATCGTCTGTTCATCTCACCAAGGCCCAGGGGCTTCAGGTGCAGGTGTCCTTTAACTTTGGATTCTTCTTACCAAAGCCTAGTGGGGGGGAGGGAGGGGGGTGGGCAGGCGTCGTTGTGGAGTCCAAGAACAGTCAGCCAATGCTGGACTTGAGGTGAGGATCGCTGGGGAACCTGCTCTGAATCGGTGAGCCACTCGGACACAGGCCGGAGGAGTCAGGTGCAGAGTGATCAGGACTCGTGGATCAGGAGGGCACCGGAGTCCTTTTTGTTAGTTTCTTAGGGACAGATCCGCTGTCCTTGGGTGTCTCTGGTCTTTGTCAAAGGGAAGGGAGTCTCCTTCAGGTTATGGAAGTCGCAGGCTGCAGGACAGGCATCGCCTTCTTTTGCAGGGTCTTTGAAGCCGGAGACAGGCCAGTAGTGCTAGGGCCAAGTCAATAGGCGTCTTCAGGCTTCACTGCATAGCGTCGTCTTCTTCGTCCTTAGGTCGGCAGGAACTAGTTTCCAGGTCTGGGGGAGCCACCTAAATACTAAATTTAGTGGCGTTTTAGAGTATCAGCAGGCAGGGCCAATGGGCACCTTACCTGGGGTGACTACACTCAATTATGCCACCCCCCTGTGGGAGGGGGCATAGTCCTAGCCCTGATTGGAAGAGTCTCCCCATCGTCAAGATGGCGGGAACTGACAGATGTGCTTCACCTCACCTACTCCACTTTGGCGGTGGAGTTAGCAGAGGTAGGCACACCTCCCATTCTTCCCGCCGGTTATCCCACTCAACGTTGGGGTATAAACCAGGGGCTGCCATCTACTGCTGGCGCCAGAGGTCACATTACAAAGGCGGCAGCTGAGGGGTGGGGTGGGCAGGCTGGCAAATCCCGTCCTTGTATGGGGTTTCCGGCCAAGCTTCCCGCCAGAGTGGGGGGTTGCAGTGGCCTGGGGAAACTCCTAGAGGCGGCAGGCCTTTGAAGCTTCCCTTTGCTCATCCTGGGGGAGGAGATTTATCACCTCACCCAGGATGTGCGTTGTTGCAGGGTCAGGAGAGCAGGTGCTCTCCCACCCAGGGGTCCAGCAACGTGTCTGCTGTGTGGCAGCCTGGGCAGCCTCAGAGCAGACGTGGATTGTAGGTTAGTTGTAAGGGGGCATCTCTAAGATGCCCTCTGGGGTGCTTGGTACATTAAATCCCACACTGGCATCAGTGTGGGTTTAATGTGCTGAGAAGTTTGATCCCAAACTTCCCAGTCTTCAGTGTTGCCATTATGGTGCTGTGGAGCTTGTGTTGGACGAGCTCTCAGCGCCATGTACTCAAATGGCAGCACTGCACTTACAGGATCCAGGAATGGACCTGGGTACTGTAGGGGCACAGGCCTCCTGCGCCCACACCATGGGCATAAGACACCCAGCCAGAGGGGTGGCTGACATATGCCTTGGCAGTGTAGGTGATGGGCATGGCACACAGATGTGTGCCATGTCGACTCTTCATTTTGTCCTGCACCCAGACACTCACCCTGCAAAGGCAGTGTGTGTGTGTAGGGGTACAGGGCCTCTAAGGGTGGCACAATGAGTGCTGCAGCCCTTAGGGGCCTTCCCTGGTCACAAGGCCCTGGGTACCTAGGGTACCATTTACCAGGGGCTGACATCTGGCCAGGGTTTGCCAATTTGGAGGTTGTGTGTTTTAAGGAAGGAACATAGGCCCTGGGCACCTGATTGGCAGGAGTCCAGGGTACACTCAGTCAAAGTACAGTCAGCAATTTAGCAAAAAGTGGGGGCATACCATGCAAGAAAGATGGCACTTTCTCACAGCTAACCATATCAAAAGAGGCACTCACAGAAAGTCAAAATCTCCTATTAAGGAACTATACGGACTTACCAGTAAAGAAGGAGTTGAAGTCTTCATCACTGTCAAAGTCAATACGAGAATAGTCACAGCTAGGACTGTCATTTCGGGATGGATAGCCCACCTAGGGGAAACAAGAGAAAGTTAGAAAAACAAAGAAAAAAAATCCTAGGCTCACCATTTACCATTGCAAACAATACAGAACCGCTACCAGCTGCCTTTTTGTAGTGTGTAAGTCTGCGTTTCATTAACAGTGAAAGTATTATTGTTCTACTGCATGTTTGACTTTTTGTTTCAGTCCAAGTACATTCAATGTACTCACATTAGTGCACTGAGTGCACCAGTGTCCGTGCAGATTCCGACTATTGATGTGTTCCTAGTTCCAGTGCGAATTTACCTTCCTCAGTGTTAATGTATCACCGACATCTTGTGGATTCTTTTCTCATTGCGGTGTTTGAGTTTTAGCATCCGCATATTTAACTGAGGTTGTGCCATCGCTGGGGACATCTGCAAGGAGATGACTGAGGAACGATTCAAACTACATATTTTAGAATCCTTAATCTGGGTAGCATGAGATGAACTGAAAAGCAAAATGTAGTCTTTGGTGGTACTGAAAGTTACACACAGATACAGGATAACTGTAGGAGAGTCATTTAAGCTATTGTTGGAAACTAGCATACTAAGGCCACAAAGAGATGGTATAACACAAGCCTGCTCTACTTCGCTTTAAAGCAACTCAGTTTGAAGGGAGTATTTAAGATAGCTCATTGTTTGTATACAACATTAAGTTAAAAGGAGATTTGTAGTTAATGTCTTTAATGTATGAATGCAGTGATTAATTAAGAGTATGAGCTTCTGAAAGAAAACTTTTTTGAAAGCTGTATAGCTGACTGATGGGAGAGTGTGATGGAGGGAAAATGTGGGTTTGTCTTTTTGCTTAAAGGCAGGATGTAAGAGTGAATTTTCAATCAAGTTTAATCATGTTACGGAATATTAATGTTGTAAGTAAAGTCTCTGAAATTACCATTTTAACCTACCAGTTGTCTCTTAACTTAACCGTTTTCTCTTTTAACCTGCCTGTTTCTCTACCCTCCTGGTCATGCTTGTCAACTCACCGTGCCTCATACATCTGAACAACAAGATGTGGAACATAACAAATAACTGCAAAGTACATACCTTTACCAAGTTAGTCATTGCAGCACGAAGGTACTTGGGGATCATAGCCAGCAACACAGGATCACGGGATAGCACTTCATGTCTGAAGAGGGATCCCCACGTATTCTGGGTAGCAGAGCGCAGGAACTGTTAAAAATAAAAAATAAAATGTGTTACCAGGGAACTACCACAGACTGCTGAACTTCACATAATCAAATTTCAGTCTTGACCCTTCTCCATTAGGAGCCGTCCAACCCGAACTGCCAGGCCAGGTCCTCCCTGAACCGGAACACAACTAACCAAAGGCTGAGTTCAGGGAGGACGCGGACTGGTCTGGACCGGCCCAGTTCCTATTGGTGTGGGGTACTGGTGTAAAATGAGGTGCAGTGTGCAAAAGAACAATAGGTTGGGTAGGTACCAAGCACAATTGACAGTGGTTAGACAAACAGCAAGCATTCCTCTCATCACCTTTAGTGTGTTTGGAAATTGTGCAATATATTTTTAACTTCTACCATTTTTTTCTACGCCTAAGATTCTGAACTATGATATTTCACAGAGCTGCCACTGCTGTTTAACACTGCATCCAGAGTTAGACATAAAAATTGAAGATTTGGTCGAATATTTTACATTACAACTATGCAGAGGACACCATGTTCAAACTGTGGCTAACTGCTGTGTTTCATTCACAAACTTTTGTGACTGCCATGCCACTTCTATTGAACCCTGGCCTCTGTCAAATCTACTAGTTGAAAATCATGGCATACTTAATGTTAATCATGTTCTTCCTATCTTATAGATCCATAAGGCAACCCAACAGGGACCATATCCCAGCACTGCACTGCCTCTTGGAATATAAGGACCCCCCCCCCCCCCACCCATGAAGCACTCAGTACTGGCAGTATTGTATATTGGCATTCAACATTTTTTAATCCTTGCCCCATTTTTTAACTTGAAGCAACACCCGGTCACCAAGCTGTCAAATAGATTAGGAAAACCTTTTCTGAAATAGTTGGGAGAAGGAACTAAAGAGCGAAGTGGAGTGCTTTGTGTTACACCATATCCATGCGCATATTTAATCTTAGACAAACTGAAGACCATGAGTAATGTTAGAGCCCATGTGGTCGCTCCATTTCCTGTAGGAGAAGGTCAACTAGATTTGTCAAGTCATGTAACTATGTGGGAAGGCACATCCTTTTGACGTTATATCTACCCATTCAGCAGTGGAAGAAGCATACCGCACTCTACAAATCTGGTCTTCAAAACTGCTGAGTAGCCTTGATTGGTCTTCCAAACATTTCAGTATAACCATTAAAACTAGTCTGCTAGAAGGTATTAGAAAGATACAAGATCTAATTTGTGCAAGACATTCTGAACTGGTACATGAAGGTGTTTAGCTTGTTGATTTATGGCAGAAATCCAGTTACTTTCAAATCATGGTAGAAATGTGATGGACAGGTAGTGTCCATCACGAAGAATACCTTTTCTATTCATTGAAGCCAAGGTCAAATATAGCCCAAAGTCTGCTGATAAATGGTCATTTTCAATGCAGTGTCTGATGCAAAACAGGACATTATGACAAAACACAAATGCCATATACTCAGTTATTCACAAGTTGAGTAGGTAGAGACTCCAACTCAACTGGCATTCTGAACTACGGAGGAATAAGAAAACAGTAGGAGAGGTTCAGAACATCAACAGGGTTCCTAGTCAAGACTGTCTATTAGCCACTCGTCTCCACACTGGTTCGGTACAAGCGGACAGTAATGTTTGGTTACTTGGAGGGCTGAAACTTTAGTAGATATGCATTCTCAGGGTGCCACGAAAGGGGGCAGTTGGAGGCTTTTTTTCTAAGCTACACATAGATAATATCTCCGCTTAACATACATCATCTATAGGTCAGCTGAATGGGGCATCAAAGGACTATTGCACGAGAAGATGAAATTAACAGCCGGAGACCGCATGCATGTTATCTGGCAGCCGTCCACCTACATATGCAACAATTTAAATAAACCAGTTAGCAATTGTAGATAGACTCTTATTGTGAGAAGTTGGCCTGGCATATGCTGTTCACTAATTATAGTGGGCACCTTGCACTAGTCCAAACAACCCTGGTTGATGATAGGTTTAAAGTCAACCTTTATTGAAAGCTATCCTAGTGGTAGCTATGGAGAGCATCCTTCAGGCTAAGTCTTGAAGGAGTGTAAATCAGCTTGGTTTACCAGATTATAACCTCTTGAATAACTAATTGAAAGGAGAACCACACAAGATATATATATCAAATATAAGTATTTCTAAACACTCTACTAATCCCTTTATGAAATTAGAGAGCAAGGCGCACAATAATACAGTTCTAAAATGACGGTAAATAACACAAAATACAATGGGCCCTAGGGGCGGACCAAACCATATATTAAGAAAGTGGTATAAGAACCACCACTTGACTACACAGTGCCTAGAGCACGTAGAATCGCTAGGACCCCAAGGAATCACCCAAGGTAGTGACACAGGAGACCCACGGGGGACGTGTGCAGCGTGAGAACACAGCCGCGAGCCCCGTACTATTCTATGGAGAAGTCGCGGTTGGAATTTTAGAAGTTAAAGACACTTCGGAGAGGACTTTGAGCAAACCCCTTTAGACTTAGGGGGTTCTAGGGCCAGCACCCACGGGAGCACGGGACAACCGGAGTACTCAAGTTACCTCACGCAGGGAAGCCGGGTGCATAGGTGTCAAATGGTGTCGGGAATCGTCGTTGATTTGAATGGCGAACTGCTGCAAAGTGCTGCTGCCGGGAAGGAGAGAAGTGTCTGTTGTGATCCAAGCCTGGATCGAAGATCAGAAGAACCTGAAAGCAGAGGGGACAGAGTCTGGGTCACTTACCAGGGCACGACAGACGAATGCCCACCGATGTCGGGTGTTTCAGGTGCAAAGAGCTGAAGCTTGACTCTGCAGCCACGAGGACCAGGAGGCGTCGTCGACTACGACCAGGAGCTGGATTCGAGCTGTCCCATGAAGGATGTCGAGTGCTGCGGTGTAGGTGCCCGGATTGGACCCAATAAGCCTTGGCAACAGCAACCCAAGCAGGAAGAGAAAAGATGCTTCGGAGTGGACCAGCAAGGTCCTGGGGACTCCAAGCGATGGAGAGTCAGGGCTCATCTGGAGCAACCAGGTAAGCCCAATCAATAGTAAAGTTGCCTTCACAGAGACCAACCAGTCGACGGACTAGGGATCGCGAAGGGACCGCAAGAGAAAACACAAAGGGCCAGCTTATGGAACACTCGTGGAGTGTAAGCGGGCAATCTTCGGTGCAAATGCTGCTCGGGGTCAGGGCTACAAGTAACCCAAAGCTCAGCTGCAGGAGTCGCTAGAAAGCGGATGCATCTGCAAATGGTCGCGGTGTCTAGGGGTTCGGGTTGCACGGTCTTCCACGAGGGATACATGCCTCAGAATTGCTGAGTGCGCAGATCGACCTCAGAGACCACGGAAACCCACCTCCTGTGTTGCAAAATTCTTCGGAGTCCGGCGGGAGTTTTGGAGATGCAAACTGGACTGAGGAGTTTTTGGTGCCTGCCAAGCAGGGGAGTAACTCCTTTACTCCAAGGGAGATTCTTCAGTCATCTAGTTCAGTGTAGATCGTCGAAGTTCCAGGATTCAGTATGGGAGTTTCGTCCAGGTGCAATCTAAAGTCCTGTAGTCAGGGGTTCTTACTTTATACCCAAGGAAGGGGTTGGACATACTCTGGGGACCCACCTATGGGAGGGTCGGGTAAGAGGGGTGGCTACACCCATTTGCTTTGTCCAGTTTCGCGCCAGAGCAGGGGCTGGTAGCCCCTGCAACCGGTTTGAACTGGACTATGCACAGGGACACCAAATGTGCCCCAGTGCTGAACTTCAAAGCACTCTTGGAGTGCACCCACCCAGCCCGAATACACTAAAGCCTGTCTGGGAGGTGGCGACACCTCTCTGTGACAGGAAATCTATTGTCCAGGCCTCCCCTGCCGGAGTTTCGTCCAGCAGCAGGAGAGCAGACTCGTGTCTGTGGCTGGCAGCATCCATTTTGTGATGCCAGGGCTCTGTTAGCTGGTACCGGGTATACCAGTGCGGTCTTAGCTCTCCCTTTAGAAGGGTGGGATCATACTGCCACACCAGTTACTGGTGTGGGGGTATGATTCCAAGGTGTTTGACACCAAACACGACATGCTTGTGTGCAGCCATCACAAAGTTAGCATTTACCGCAAGGTTATAATGCATTTAAGGGCATATGGTTTGGCTGCATCCCAAACAACCCCGGAATAAAGGTTCCGAAGGCTGCAGAGGGACTCTGCTCATGCATGGGCACCCTCTCACATAAAACCCAGCACCCTGCCTTCAGGATTAGTAAGGCCTACCATAAGGGTGACTGATAGGTTTACATGTGCAGTGATATGGAGAGATATAGTGAACCTATATCTCAGTAAGGGGTGCATGCACCACCTTGCCCAGGCTGCAGTAGCAGTCCTGTGGTGTCTTTTGGAAGGCTTCCCAGGGGTGGCATAATACATGCTGCAGTCCCTGGTAGGCCTCTGGGGTACCTATGCCCTGGGTACATAGTGTCCCATATACTAGGGACTTATAAGGGTACCCCAGAATCCAATCTGGAGTGTACTTAAAGTACTGGTAATCAATTTAGAGAGGAAGCAGCTAGGCTGGGGTCCTGGTTAGCTGGGCCCCAGCCAGACTAAAGACGAAAAACAGTGAAACATCAGCAAAAAGTGGGGGGTAACTATAAGAAGCAGATCCTACTCTCCTACACTTATTGCCTTTTATGCAGAGAGGGAGAAAAGCTATACATACCATGCTAATCAGTCATAATGACTAATAAAGTCATAGTCTTGAGGTACTCAGGACTTTCTGGTCCGGCGTTGCTTTACTAGGTCTTAAATGGTAATTCTGTCAAAGAAGCTAATTGATTAGAGGATTTTCTTCTCACTGAGCAACTACTGAGTCTCATTTCTATTTCTGAGCACTTAATGAGTCATATTTCTACATAACAAAAGCATAGGACAGCAAGCAATTTTTTGTATTGATTAAAGGTCTATGTGCATTCACGGAATACATCTGCTGCCCAAGGTTGCGACCAGATGGTCAAATGTACTAAAAACACAACTAGCTATGCACCTCAAAAGATAAGTCCAAATCAGATTCCAAAGACAGCTTTCTCAATTCTTTTTTTTATTGTTTTCACTTGAAAAAGAATCCAATGGTTACAGCACAAAACAGCCAACACATTTCGTCAAAAAACTGGACTTCTTCAGGGCGAGCAAATATGTATTTGATATATATCCAGGGCCTGTAGCAATTCAAAATACATCTAACATATGAAAAAATATTTCTAGGGATGGCAAATAACCAGAAAGGAACATGGATTAATCAAACAGTACGGGACAGTCCGGCCCATTGATCAGTGCTGTATTAAGCACCCGGTAGCCTTGCAGGCCCAACTCTCCCGTCACTATTAATGTCCTTTGGATACTAAGTTCATAGGACCAGGATCGAAGTATAAAAAGGTTCATGATCTGACTTAAAGGCTATAATCTACATGGTGTTCGCTTGTGCTGGTGTGGTAAGTAACATATGTGGCTTCTAAAGAAAGCTTCTGAACTTCTTTTCAGAAGCCCCAGCCAGGCCATGAGAGAATTGACTTTTTGTCCCTTCGGATTGGCAGAGTATTTCCACCGACAGTGAAGTCTCAGCTGACTTGCCACCTTAGCTATTGCTCAAAATAACCATGCCCCTCCAGCACATAAGGGTCCAACATCCCTATCATTCACTCAGAGCTCTTTAAGGCATCACACTAAAATCCATGTCACTGTTAGTAGCCCTAAGAAAAAAGTGACTGCAGGAACCATCAAAGAAGCCATAAAGAATAAGAAAAAAGTAAGTGTTCATAGAACTCTGTAAGAGGAGCGTGGGCAGAAATAACAACCTAAAAAGATTTTAGACGATGGAAATAACTCAAAGTTGACCAGAAAAGCAACCATTCACAAATAATGGTTTAGTGAGAAATGATCTGCCAGATAAACAATTTAAGTGCATTGTGGGATCTTAAGCCCAGAATAATACCGGACTGATAGCACCTGACAATTGTGGAGCATTGAGGGTGTTCACAGGCCTCTAAACAAAGAAATCCTCATGTTACCTCAAGAGCATGCCTGAACGTTTTAAAAATTATAGAAAAAAAGACCATTTTTGAAAAACATTTAAAGCTGTTCTATAATTCACTCTGTTGATTGTGAATACCCACAGTGAATGCAGAGCTTCAGATTAAGATGCAATGCTGCTCTTCCTTTCATGGATTAACATTGCCAACTGTGCCAATTACATATTTTTGACTTCTTAACAATTGGCACCAGGCAGCGGGTAGGTGGCTATCTGAAATTCTTTTGAGTTAAGGATAGAGCAACTCAATGAAACTATGCAAGAAGGGTGACAAAGTCTACTACCACTCACAAGGGCACTGGGTATTTAATAGGACTTGAAAAGAACCTCAATAGGGGAGACCAGTGTGTGCACCAGTGGCGTAGTGTGGTGGGGCCAGAGAGGCGGTTGCCCAGAGCGCAAAATTCTTAGGGGCTTTCTTAGGGGTGCAAATTTTTTAAAAGGTGGTGCAAAAAGGTGGAAGGATACTTGCCCCAGGTGCTAGCAACCCACACTACGCCACTGCTGTGCACCAAAACAGGAAAGAGTCGCTGAAACTATCAAGATACACGTGGCTTATAGTCCTTTAGCTTTAACTCCATTTTGCATATCCGGGCCCTCGAGGTGTGTTGGTTCTGATCATTTGCCACAATACAAACAAATAGGGACACCCTGGGGGAAACTCTAAAATGCATCCACGTGAAAATATGATGATTCTTGAGAAATTATGCGTGGGACATCAATTTTGTACTAAACTGGAACCCTCTTTAGTCCATATGACTGCAAGCCTCACTAGTCCACGTGCTATTTCCTATAAAAAGAGTCAAAGGGGCCGCCTTATATGGTACAAAGTTTGTTTACTGTAGAAAAATTAAGAATTAAAAAAATTCAGGCACTTTGTTAAAGGGCAGCTGAACTGGGACACCTGTAGTGACACTGAAGTTTACACCAGGCACAATATTTCACTTGGTTTCCCAATTCAATTTTCTTTATGAATGCTATACTTTGCCTTACCTGGCTGGAATGTGTAGTGAAATCAAGGAATGAATCAAGGAACTTTGATAAGTTGGCAGGTGTTTCTACGTCAACATCAGAACCCTGGAAAGAAAAAGATCAGGATCTTAAATAGCTTACACAAGAAGAACATCTGTGCTAAGCGGTTTCATAATTAAAGATCTAGAACATTTTAGGCATACAGTATTGTTCAAGGCGCAAACAACCAACAAAATAGGATCATGAGAAGAAAGCCACCAGCACGGCTGTATTTATAAAACCAATAAGAACAAATGTTACTTACCTGTAAACTGTGGTTCTCCAGTATTGGTGTCTTTCATAGATTTTTTTTTTTCTTTTTTCACACTCAGCAACTATTGTTAGACTGGTAGAATAACCCGATCTAAAGATGTATTGGGGTATTATTCTACTACCTACTTATCAGGTGGAATATCAAAGATATTGAAGTAAAAGCCTCACTCACATAATAGTGACATGCTTCATCATAGGCAAATACTCCACACCCAGAGAAGATGGTACTCTCTGGGCGGACTCAACCAAAGATATAATGGGAGTGCTTAGATAAATGAGTGACTGGTTAAGCAGGGAACCAGATTTGAGTTAAAAATACCTACGAGTATACCCCTCCTAAGTCCTTTATTCAAGGGTACTCATGGTATCATTAAAAACTTTATCTTGGGGTTATTTTAAACTTGATTCTGTTCAAATGTACCCTCAATTGTATGCAAACATGTTTCGGCCCATATGGGTAGCCCGGTTGGGTCTGAGGGCCTTCGTCAGGGCGTTGTGATTCTGTTCCTTGTTTTTAAGGTCCCTGCCGTGTAACAGTGCATGTGCTACATGCAACCCAAACGTGAGGCCTAATGCACTCACCTGTACGTATTTGTACTCCAACTTCAGTAGAATTTCTATAGAAAATGGGAGAGACAATGTAATATATTTCCTTTATGTACATTAATGATACTATATTTAGCCCATCTCGTGCTCATATTGACTAAACTACAGTTGGAGTGTCGGTGCACCACCTGACTATGTGCTCACTAATTAGGGCTTAGTGGACTTCACTACTCAATCCATCTTAAAAATGCCAATTCACTAAAATATAGTCACCACCCTACGTGATCTCAATCAAGGAATTGTTGTCTATAGGTAAACAGACCGTGACCATTTAATCGTGTAAACCACCATTCATAGCAGTCTATATACTTCACTTGGACGGTGATTGAAAAATTACCTAATAGTTGCAATGAAAGACAACTATTAAAACTAGAGCAGAGATGGATTTATCGGTTGTCAAGCACAACGTTAGGTCTTAACGAGGAAATCCCGTGGAACTCCATGACTTAACCAGAATACAATAAGATTTACCCATTGCGTATTCTGGCCAGTGTAAATAGAAAATGCCGAAAAAAGAGGAATAAAAAATATTTACTAAACATGGAGTACAACTCCGCTCCAAAACCCTATTTCTACACGAGTTTCACACAACAGAATTGAAAGTAATGTGTGTTAGACTATGAAAGAATGATCATTTTAGTATGCTGCAAAACTAATAGTTTTGTTTGAATATCCCCAGTACTGGAATAGAACCTATACATTATACGTATGCGTGTTCATATACACAGATGTCCCGAAACATACTTAATGGTTCCACACATTAGCCAATAGACGAATATTATGGAAGTTTGTTTTATTAGGTTATAAATGCAAAGTCAGAAGAGATTCAAGTAATTAATTCATCTTTAAAATGTATACTTTGGTTGGACCAATAAGGCTCCGTGTATATGACGTTCTAATACAGACTATTAGAACGTGTGGAAAGCGAAGCAACCACTATTAATTCATACTGCGGTTCAACCAGTCACCGGTTTAGCTCACATACGAAGCAGATGGTATAATGGTAAAAGATCGATAAAGTTTGACGCAAGTGAAAAATAAAATAAAAAAAGTAAGCAAACACGAGGGGATAAGAACACCTACAACATCACTTAACAGAACTACACTACCCAGAAGTCCTGTGCTTCAACCTCACACACGTCATTAAACAACCCCCTACTCTAACCATAGAGAACACACGTAATGGGATAGAACTACCAATTAACGAGAGGAAAATGCCCTACTTAAGAGACACGGTAGATTTACAACATCTCTGACGGCAGACGATGTGTCCTATGAGGTTTATCGGCGGTGCGGTGTCCTTGACGAAGTAAGTGGAGGAGGGTTCCGCTCACCACGCAGGATGAGATAGAACTGGATTAGACACGCTGTAGACAGCGTAGATCTAGACGTTAGTTCAGATTGAGAGAGACTACACATTGCACTTTTTCTGTTCGCACGTAGTAGAGTGACGGTCTTGGGGTGGATTCGAGCAGACAAACGATCTGTTTATACCCGTGGTTTCGAGGCATTTTCATCATTTAAAAACGCACTCAGGAGGGACCCGACACAGAACATTAAGTGTTATTACAATTCTGTATTTTTGAAATGCAGTAGATTGACATGCAGTTTAAATATTGTTAATCATGTGTCGTGGGTTACGTACTATGAAACAAAGACCGAGTACAAGACATTAATCACCATGTATGTTGAAATATTAGGTGTTATACGTATAATAATTACGGCGCAAAGAGTTTCCAAATGCAATTGGTGGTGCTTAACGAACACTATATTTTTTGAATACAGTGTTTGACTACAGGACAGCACCCTAACACATGAGAGCTGCATGATGCTAGTAGGCATCAATCAGTATTTGAGCATCATCATGATTTCTCTTTATTAAGTAATATTGACCGAAAAAACTCTCCACTTTGAAAGATATTAGGCGATTATACACACCATGTTTCAAGGTGTGATAGAAAACACTATATATCACAGCATGTGGAGAACCCAAATCAATGAGCCAAAAAATATCACGTTAAGCAAATTGCCTTGGACAATATAGACTGCTATGAATGGTGGTTTACACGATTAAATGGTCACGGTCTGTTTACCTTTAGACAACAATTCCTTGATTGAGATCACGTAGGGTGGTGACTATATTTTATTGAATTGGCATTTTTAAGATGGATTGAGTAGTGAAGTCCACTAAGCCCTAATAAGTGAGCACATAGTCAGGTGGTGCACCGACACTCCAACTGTAGTTTAGTCAATATGAGCACGAGATGGGCTAAATATAGTATCATTAATGTACATTAAGGAAATATATTACATTGTCCCTCCCATTTTCTATAGAAATTCTACTGAAGTTGGAGTACAAATACGTACAGGTGAGTGCATTAGGCCTCACGTTTGGGTTGCATGTAGCACATGCACTGTTACACGGCAGGGACCTTAAAAACAAGGAACAGAATCACAACGCCCTGACGAAGGCCCTCAGACCCGACCAGGCTACCCATATGGGCCGAAAAATGTTGGCATACAATTGAGGGTACATTTGAACAGAATCAAGTTCAAAAAAACCCCAAGATAAAGTTTAATGATACCATGAGTACTTTTGAATAAAGGACTTAGGAGGGGTATACTCGTAGGTATTTTTAACTCAAATCTGGTTCCCTGCTTAACCAGTCACTCATTTATCTAAGCACTCATATTACATCTTTGGTTGAGTCCGCCCAGAGAGTACCATCTTCTCTGGGTGTGGAGTATTTGCCTATGATGAAGCATGTCACTATTATGTGAGTGAGGCTTTTACTTCAATATCTTTGATATTCCACCTGATAAGTAGGTAGTAGAATAATACCCCAATACATCTTTAGATCGGGTTATTCTATCAGTCTAACAATAGTTGCTGAGTGTGAAAAAAAGTTTATTCGGGAGAACGCAACTATGTTGTTTATTCTCTCACTCTGTGTGTGAAAAACACGTCTTTCATAGATTCACATACTTCAATATTCCCCGTCGTCGAAGTGGGATTCCCACGGTACACAAAAAGCAATAAGTCTCATGTGTGTGTGATATATATATATATATATATATATATATATATATATAAACCAAGTTTGCCCTGTGCTTGGAAAATGCACTCCAACGAAGGTTAGTTCAACCGAACTTTTATTAATTGTCAACAGCCTTCCAAACAGAATTATTTTCAGAGTGTCCCTGACGCGTTTCGAGGCAGCATGCCTCTTAATCATAGGGAAAAGCAGTCAGTGTGCGCACGCATTCCAACTCATTTTTAAAGTTCCTAATCTGCATGCTGCTCACAGGTGAGTACTTTTTTCAGCATGCTGGGAGTTGTAGTGATGATTTAATCCCTCCAATGGGTATTTCACAAGCCTCCAGTGGCTAGCGAGCACTGACCTCGTTGATGCTTTCTTAATCTTTTAATCAAAACCCTCCAGTGTTCATTTAAGACAACCTTCATGCCGCATTTCGCCAGTACTGGCGAAATGCGGCATGAAGGTTGTCTTAAATGAACAGTTTTCTACACAGAAGCCCACTGGAGGGTTTTGATTAAAAGATTAAGAAAGCATCAACGAGGTCAGTGCTCGCTAGCCACTGGAGGCTTGTGAAATACCCATTGGAGGGATTAAATCATCACTACAACTCCCAGCATGCTGAAAAAAGTACTCACCTGTGAGCAGCATGCAGATTAGGAACTTTAAAAATGAGTTGGAATGCGTGCGCACACTGACTGCTTTTCCCTATGATTAAGAGGCATGCTGCCTCGAAACGCGTCAGGGACACTCTGAAAATAATTCTGTTTGGAAGGCTGTTGACAATTAATAAAAGTTCGGTTGAACTAACCTTCGTTGGAGTGCATTTTCCAAGCACAGGGCAAACTTGGTTTATATATATATATATATATATTACCTACTGGCGGTCGCCAGTAGGTAGTTATAGTTAGGACCACGTTTCCATAGGAAATCCGCAACATTCTATTTTGAATAACTTTGGCGCCGGTCGACAAATCCTCGCGAATTTTTCAAAATAGGTGGGGCGCTACGCTCCGCTCCTACCCTGAAAGTCTCGGGGGGATTCGTCAAGCGGGGCTGAGATAAAAGGGGGGTCCCAAAACGCGTTTTTCCCATGCATTTTTCCATAGGACCTTTAGACAGGGCTACAGCCCGAACGGCTGAACAGAATTACTAGAAATTTGGCAGAGAGGTAGTCCTCAGGTCAAGGAAGTGCCTTTTGTAGGTTTGGTGTAAATCTGTTCAGTAGATTCTGAGAAAATAGCCTTTAAATCGATATATATATCTGAGCCAGCTTACGGTGCGCTTACGGTACGCTTACCGTACGCGTACGGTGGCGTGCGCGAGCGCGATTCTGATTGGCTCTTAGATCTTAGTAAACATTCGAATCGGCCGAAACCAGGAAGCGGCGGCCGCCATTTTCTCTCTCGCACTGAGAGTGATTTTTAAAATATAAAGCCCAAAAACATGTAAAGGGGCTGTTTAGACAGCTCCCACACACATAGCCATGTTGAGGGAGTCCCCAAAGATCCCCCAAGGGCCAAAACGCAATTTTTATTTTTTCGGTAATTTCGCCGATTACGCTTACCGTACGCGTACGGTAATAAATTTAAAAAAAAAAAAAAATTATCCACACTGTCTCCACCCCGTATGCAATTGGTGCCCGAAGGGCACCATTTGTGCATGGCTTATAAAATATACGAAAAATTTAAATATTACCTTTCAAAACGAAGTGCATCATATGTCCTCCATGTGCGCACGGTGCGCAAAGCGCATCGTGCGTACATGGCCCATCTAGCGTAACGTGGGCACGTGGTGCGCGTAGCGCACCGCGTGCCCACCGTGCGTGCACGGCACTAACTGCGTAAAGTGGGCGCGTGTTGCGCGAAGCGCACCGCGTGCTCACTGTGCGCGCAGCGCACCGTGCGCGCACGGAACGAACTGCGTTAAGTGGGTGCGCACGCCACGAATGGCGTAAAGTAACTTAGCATTTAAAAAACCGTACTAATTCACTGAAAAAACCATAGGTTTCACACACGTTATAGTTAGGAATTAGCATTTAAAAAACCTTGCAAATTCACTGAAAAAACCATAGGTTTCACACATGTTAGTTAGCGGAAATTTTACTGATAAAAAACCAATGAAATTCCCCCGTTATAGTTCGTGCAGGCAACTATAACTCACGCGACCGCAATCTTCTGCTGATGACATATGTGTCTTTATGAAAAAAAAATATTTGTAATATATGTATAGCTAAAAATGTATGGAAGAAGACATGGGCAAATAAGTGTCTAAATACAGTATTAGCATCAGCAGAGGATTGCGGTCGCGTGAGTTATAGTTGCCTGCACTAACTATAACGGGGGAATTTCATTGGTTTTTTATCAGTAAAATTTCCGCTAACTATAACATGTGTGAAACCTATGGTTTTTTCAGTGAATATATATATATATATATTACCTACTGGCGGTCGCCAGTAGGTAGTTATAGTTAGGACCCCTTTTCCATAGGAAAACCTCAACATTCTATTTTGAATAACTTTGGCGCCGGTCGACGAATCCTCGCGAATTTTTCAAAATAGGTGGGGCGCTACGCTCCGCTCCTACCCTGAAAGTCTCGGGGGGATTCGTCAAGCGGGGGCTGAGATAAAAGGGGGGTCCCAAAACGCGTTTTTCCCATGCATTTTTCCATAGGAACTTTAGACAGGGCTACAGCCCGAACGGCTGAACAGAATTACTAGAAATTTGGCAGAGAGGTAGTCCTCAGGTCAAGGAAGTGCCTTTTGTAGGTTTGGTGTAAATCTGTTCAGTAGATTCTGAGAAAATAGCCGTTAAATCAATATATATATCTGAGCCAGCTTACGGTGCGCTTACGGTACGCTTACCGTAAGCGTACGGTGGCGTGCGCGAGCGCGATTCTGATTGGCTCTTAGTTCTTAGTAAACATTCGAATCGGTCGAAACCAGGAAGCGGCGGCCGCCATTTTCTCTCTCGCACTCTGAGGGGGGAGCTGATAAACAAATGCCAAAAACATATAAAGGGGCTGTTTAGACAGCGCCCATGCACATAACCATGTTAGTTGAGTCTTCAAAGATCCCCCAAGGCAAAAAACGGTAAATTTTAATTTTTCGAAAATTTCGCCGATTACGCTTACCGTACGCTTACTGTACGCGTACGGTAAAAAATTATAAAAAAAAAAAATCCACAATTTCTCCACCCCGTGTGCAAATGGTGGCGGAAGGCCACCATATGTGCATGGCTTATAACGGCCCAGCATTTCCCCCAAAAATTTCAACAGATTACCTATCACAAGGAAGCGCATAATATGTCCTCCATGTGCGCACGGTGCGCGAAGCGCATCGTGCGTACATGGCCCATCTAGCGTAACGTGGGCACGGCACTAACTGCGTAAAGTGGGTGCGCGGTGCGCGAAGCGCACCGTGCGCGCACGGAACGAACTGCGTTAAGTGGGCGCGCGGTGCGCGAAGCGCACCGTGCGCGCACGGAACGAACTGCGTTAAGTGGGCGCGCACGCCACGAATGGCGTAAAGTAACTTAGCATTTAAAAAACCGTACAAATTCACTGAAAAAACCATAGGTTTCACACACGTTATAGTTAGGAATTAGCATTTAAAAAACCTTGCAAATTCACTGAAAAAACCATAGGTTTCACACATGTTATAGTTAGCGGAAATTTTACTGATAAAAAACCAATGAAATTCCCCCGTTATAGTTAGTGCAGGCAACTATAACTCACGCGACCGCAATCTTCTGCTGATGACATATGTGTCTTTATGAAAAAAAAATATTTGTAATATATGTATAGCTAAAAATGTATGGAAGAAGACATGGGCAAATAAGTGTCTAAATACAGTATTAGCATCAGCAGAGGATTGCGGTCGCGTGAGTTATAGTTGCCTGCACTAACTATAACGGGGGAATTTCATTGGTTTTTTAATCAGTAAAATTTCCGCTAACTATAACATGTGTGAAACCTATGGTTTTTTCTGTGAATATATATATATATATATATATATATATATATATATATATATATATATATATATATATATATATATATAAAATAATATATCAAGTCAAAAGTACCATAGGATAACATTGACACATAAGAAAGCATTGAAAAAAGGAACCACTTTACTGACATATTCATGTCGTTTTTATAGTCCAAACTGCAGCCAATCAGGCGCAAGCACCCTCTAGAACCTTCTCCTCAGAGGCTCAGGCCCTCAGATTTTCGTAGCACAAGAGTGACAAAAGAGTCTAAGAAGAGAGCCTCTGAGGGGAGGAGGGTGGGTCGTATGTGAATCTATGAAAGACACCAATACTGGAGAACCACAGTTTACAGGTAAGTAACATTTGTTCTTCTCCAGTATTAGGGTGTCTTTCATAGATTCACATACTTGAATAGAATAGTGAGCAGTACACTGCCGCCTGAAAAAGGCTGTATCAACGTTGCATGAAATACAATGACAATGGATGATAAAAATATGCAACTGATAACACCCAAGGAGGAGGGAAGTAGCCGAGTCTCACCTTATTTAAAGAGATTTCGAAGAACTGCTTGGCCCACAGCAGTATCAGCTTCATTGATCGTATCCAGGCAATACTGCTTCGTGAACGTGTGCCTGCTGGACCACGTAGCTGCCCGACAAATCTGATGGATGGGCACACCGGCGAACAGGGCAATGGAAGAGGACATTGCTCTAGTAGAATGCGCCCTCACTCCAGAAGAAAGAGGCTTGCCAGCCTTCCGATGGCAGAAAGATATTGTTGAAGAAACCCAGCGTGCAATTGTTGGTTTTGTAACAGACTGTCCCTTACAGGTGCGCCCGTAGGCCACAAACAGCTGATTAGACTTGCGAAAGGGTGCTGTTCTGCTGATGTAGAATTTGAGACACCTCTTTAAGTCCAAAGAGTGCAGACTCTGTTCTGCTGGAGATTGCGGATGAGGGAAAAATGTTTTCAGAATTATAGGTTCATGGAGATGAAAATCAGACGGTACTTTAGACATGAAAGCAGGGTTAGTGCGGAGAATAACACAGTCCGATTTAAATTGAAGAAAAGGAGGTTGGATCGTAAAGGCATGAATGTCACTTACTCTGCGAGAGGAAGTCAGCGAAAGCAGGAGGGCCACTTTCCATGTCAAAATTTTTAAATTCGCTGAATGGATTGGCTCAAAAGGCGCCTTCATGAGTTGAGCTAATACGATGTTAAGACGCCACATGGGTGGAAGGATGTCGAATGGGCGGGAACATCCGGAATAGACCTTTAAAGAATTGCTGTATTACTCTAGATGAATAGAGAGAGGACGAACCGTCCTGATGAAAGCAAGATATTGCCGCTAGAAAGACTTTCAAGGTAGAGTGAGACAATCCTGACTGCGCCAAATGCAGGAAGAAAGGCAGAATCTGTGCCGGGGAGGCATGAACTGGATGGATGTGAACCGACGCACACCAGTGACAAAAACGCTTCCATTTTAGCTTGTAGGTCTTCACTGTGGAAGGCGCCTGCGCCCTAGCCAAAACTTCTCTGCAGGCCAGTGGAATGTTCAAGTTAGCAAATTCAAGGTGCTCAGGTTCCAAGCAGACAATTTGAGTGAACTGGGATTCGGATGGCAAATCCGACCGTCGTTCATCGTTAGACGGTCCGGCCTCGGGTGAAGAAGGATGGGCTCGCATTGGGAGAGGAGCAGCAACTCCGAGAACCATGCCTGCCGAGGCCACCGTGGAGCAATCAGAAGAAAGTGGCATGGTTGTCTCCGCATCTTCCACAACACCCGAAGAATCAGAGGGATCGGCGGAAAAGCGTGGGCAAACATCCTGCACCAAATCATCGAAAGGGCATTTCCGCACGACCCTCTGTGGGGAAGCCAGCTTGCGTAGGACTGGCATTTGCTGTTCTGTGGGGTTGCAAAGAGATCGAGATTCGGGCGACCCCAAAGGCCGAAGACAAAGTCTAGAGTTGGCTGATGCAATTCCCACTCGTGGGTCGAGGACGTTGACCGACTGAGTGCATCTGCGAGAACATTGGAAATGCCGGGCAGGTGGACTGCAATAAGCGTAATCCGATGGAGTATGGCCCAATCCCAGATCTTCTGAGCCAGCTGGGACAGCAGCGGAGATTTTGTCCCGCCCGGCTTGTTCAGGTAGTGCATGCTGGTGGTGTTGTCCGTCTGAATGAGGACTGACTCCCCTTGAAGCTGTAGCCGAAAGGATTTGAGCGCAAGGAAAATTGCCATCAGCTCCAGCCTGTTGATGTGCCAGGAACGTTGAACCAGTGTCCACTTGCCTTTGACGGACAGATCTTGAAGATGTCCGCCCCACCCTTCCAGGGATGCATCTGTGGTAAGAATGAGATCCGGGGCTGTCGCCAGAAAAGACGTTCCGGCTGCGATGTTGCAAGGACGAGTCCACCAAAGCATAGCTTGAGCCATTCGAGCGGTCACAACAATCTGGTCGTTGAAAGAACCTGAGACCTGACGCCATTGCTTGTCCAATTCCTCCTGAATAGGACGACTCTTCAGTCTGCAATGAGGGATCAAACAAATGCATGAGGACGCCATCCCCAGAAAAGACTTCAATATGCGGACTGAAACGGACTGCTGATCTGATGGAAGTTGAAAGCTGCAGAATCCGTGTTTGCCGGTCTGCAGAGGCGAAAGCCATGGCCATGGTCGTATTGATGGTAGCGCCGAGGAAAGTTTTGCACAAAGCTAGCGTGAGGTGAGACTTCTGTATGTTGACCGACAGGCCCAAAGAATGAAACAGAGTCTGACAGAACTGAGTGTCGAGGGATGCTTGGTGAGAAGACTGGGACTTGATGAGACAATCGTCTAAATATGGAAATATTTGGATGCCTCTCAATCTCAGATGGGCTATCACTGGGGCAAGGACTTTTGTGAATAATCGAGGAGCTGAACGAAGCCCGAAGGGCAGAACCTTGAATTGAAAATCCCTGAGGCCTACACGGAAACGTAGGCATTTCCTGTGGCGTGGTAAAATCGGCACATGGAAGTAGGCGTCCTGAAGATCGATTGTCATGAAATCGCCCTGAGAAAGGAACTGAAGAATGTCCTTCAGCGTGAGCATACAGAATGACTGGTCCTTTATAAACTTGTTGAGAGACCTCAGATCGAGAATGGGGCGCCACTCCCCCGATTTCTTTAATATGAGGAAAAAACAGGAATAAAACCCTAGACCCTTCTGTGATTTTGGAACCACTTCGATGGCCCCTTTCCTGAGCATTATGTGGATCAGATGGAAAAGTTCCTTTAGATGAGCGGGAGGAGGTCCGGATGGAGGGGTGTTTCGAGGAATCTTTACAAATTCCAAGGCATGGCCCTTCGAAACAATGTCCAACACCCAACGGTCCGATGTGATTGAGGGCCAAGTTCAAAAGAATTGGGAGACCCGTCCTCCAACTGGGAAGGGAAGACACTGTGAAGTGGGGAACTTAAGCGTAGATAGTCATTGTTTCTTGGAGGAGTTTCCTCTATAATTTGACTTGCCTCTATAGGATTTACCAGTCTGTTGTCTGTAAGACTGTTGAGTCTGAGATGAAAAACGTTGGTGCCCTTGGTTGTAGGAGCAGTACTGATTGGAATTCCCACGAAAGTAAGATGTGGTGCCGCGTCCGCGTGCACCCCGAAAAGGCTGCTTTCGAAACTGGAGCGTGCCGAGAGAACGAGCCGTCTCCGTATCCTTTTTGATTGTTTGTAGGGCGTCCTCCACATGCTGTCCAAACAAGGATTCCCCATCAAAGGGCATATCCAGGATCTTGGCCTGGACCTCTTGGCGGAAAGAAGTGGAACGAAGCCAGCCCTGCCTTCGTAAAACAGCCGCTCCAGCGAGCTGTCTAAATCCAGTGGAGGCAATGTCTACAGAACAATCAATGATTTCCGAGGAAGCTCTCTCACCCTCTTGCAAGATCTTTAGAGCGTCCGCTCTAGAGGGTTCTGGAATAAGTTTAACAAAAGCTTCCATGGGGGAGGAGCCTAGCGCTTGACCAAGATGGCCGCGTGAGCTTTGAGCTCCCGAGACCCTCGTGCCCTCCGTCGACTATCCTGTCTCTAATCCTGTCTGTATGCATGGCATCGTGCAGATGACTTGTCAGGGAGGCGATTGATGCTACCCGAGGTCGGATCGCCCACCGGGAACCGGAGTTACGCATGGCGGAGGATTGAGGCCTATCTCCGAGGGATGCCAGGGGCTAGAGTTGGCAGGATGCCCGACCTCTAATTGAACAACAGCGGCCAGGCGAGGTGTGAACTACCGGACGGAGGTCCCCATCCTTTCACTTTCACTTTCTCGCCCTTTGTTTGCTCTGCCCAGGGAGTGCTCTCGGCTGCTTTATTATCATTTGGACGCTCTGCACGCTACTCTGGCGGCCCATCGCAGGACTGAGCACTCCAGATTCCTTTCGCTGAGAGAGGGCCGTCCTGTTTGAACCGACCTGCTTGAACCAACCATGTCGGGCAAAGCAGAGGTGGATCGGCTGAAGCCTAAGGCCACCAGGCGGGGAGCCTATACTCAAGCCAATAATATGGACCGCTATGCCCAGCAGAAGGGGTCACCGGGTGGACCGAGCCAGTCGCCGGATACACAGAAGACTGCCTCACCCTTGGCCCCGGAGCTCTCGCTGCAGGATGTCATGGGCGCGCTCGAAGGGCTGCAGACTTCGATTGGGAGACAGTTTGATGCCCTGGCGCACAAATGGATACCATCTTGGTGGACGTTAATCTGATCCGCGCGGATCTGGGCAAAACAAATGAACGAGTTAAAACCCTGGACCTCAAGACCACGGGCCTCGCTGATGATGTCTCGGAACTACAGACCGAGGTCCATAAGTTGCGGACCGAGAGTGATCTCGCCGCCCGTCGGCTGGAGGACTTTGAGAGCCGGGCCAGGCGCAACAACGTGCGCGTTATCGGGGTCCCGGAGTCCTCGGACGAGACTTCTGTAGACCTGCTCGTGGAGGACTTGGTGCTTAACCATCTGCAGCCTAAGAGTCTTGGGAAGTTTTTCGCAGTTGAGAGGGCCCATAGAGTGCCGGGTGGGAGGCCCAAGGTGGGAGCCCCACCGAGGCCGATTGTCGCCCGGCTCTTTCATTTTCGAGATCGGGACGCTATCCTGCAAGCATCGAGGGTGACGGGCCCGGTCCCCTTCCAGAACGCGTCGGTGAATTTCTATCCTGACTTCACCCAGCAGGTGCAGAGGCAGAGGCAGAGCTTCCTGGGGGTGAAGAGGCGGCTTCGGGAGAGGGAATTGAAATATGCCATGCTCTTCCCTGCCAGACTACGTGTGGTGTACGAAGACCGAACATTCTTCTTTGAGTCGCCTGTCATGGCCGATGAATGGCTGGACGCTCTGCCCCGACGACGGACGGGAGAGGTCACTGCCGCAGACGGGGACAGTGGCAGTGATGAACAAGGTTGATGTCTTCGGAACCGGACTGACTCGATTTGTCTCTAGCTAATGACTTGAACAGAATGCAGTAAATACGGAGGGTTGTGGGAGGACGAGGGGAGCTCTTTCCTCCCTTAGGGTACTTTTTGTAGATTTTGGGTTTGGTAGGGCGACAGGCACACTGCAAGTTGGGGGGGCTTTGTAAGCTGCAGCAGGGGTGCAGGGTGGGGGGGATAGTTGGGATTTTGGGTTTGTTGATGGGGGGTTCGTTTCTGCAAGGCGTAGTGATTATTTTCAGGACTGTTCCATGGTGGCTCTTCGGGTGTGGGGTGGGCCTCTTTACGTGTGGGGATGGGGGGTAGGGGTTTAAGTGTTATTAGCTGGAATGTTAATGGTTTGGGGGATCGCATTAAGCGCGGGATTGTTTTGCAATTCTTGAAACGGTCATTGCCGGATTTCGCCCTACTGCAGGAGACGCACCTTATAGGTAACACGTGCTATGCTCTTAATAGGAAGGGTTATAAATTCATAGCTCATTCGGGATTCTCCTCTGGGTCCAGGGGTGTGGGCATCCTAGTCAGAGCCTCGTTACCATTTGAGGTGGACTCCACCATTGTTGACGATAGGGGGAGGTTTGTGGCGGTGGCGGGGCGGTGGGAGGGAAGAACTTTGGTTTTAGTTTCGGTTTATGTCCCGCCGGCCCTGCAGGCCTCCACGTTTACAGATCTGGGTAGGGCCTTGCTGGATCTCCCGGGGGGTATGCTTGTGGTGGGGGGTGATTTCAATGCTGTCGGCTCTGGGCTGCAGGATAGATACCCGCCCAGAGACACAGGGGGGGCTCAGAAGTGGCTTCCGGACTTTCTAGACACACTCGGCCTGATAGACTGCTGGAGGCTTCGGCACCCCACACAGAGCCAATACACCTTCCACTCCGGGGCGCATGGTAGCCTCTCTAGGATTGATTACCTGCTCACTCTGGCTGCGCACGCCTCATTGGTGTCCGAGGCCAGGCACATGGCGCGTGGTATATCGGACCATTCGCCAGTGTGGGTCCGGCTGGATGTCGGCCGTGAGGGAGGGGGAAGGGTGGCTCCTATTAACCCTTGGTACTTTCGAGACCCCAAGATGCGCAGCGCACTGGTGAAGACAGTTGATAATTTTTTCAAGGACAATCAGGGATCCGTGAACTCGGCTGTGTCGCTGTGGGAAGCATTTAAGACCGTGCTGCGAGGGGAGGCCCTCTCCCTTGTAGTGGCGGCCAAGCGGCGGAGAGATGGCGAGGTTATGCAGGTTGAGGAGGAGATCGTGGCTTTGGAGGGAGCGCTCGAAGAGGAGGTTACAGAGGCCTCACTGCATGAGCTGAGCTTGAAGCAAGCAGAGTATAAGGACCTGGTGACGAATGCCGCTAAGACCCTCAGTAGGGAACAGCAGGGCCGCCTGTATGATGTTGGTGACAAGGCCGGGAAACTCCTAGCTTGGCTGGACAAAAAAGAACGGGTTAATGGAGTAGTGCCGGAGTTGACGGGAGAGGGGGAGAGGTGATTGTGGAACCTGAGAGGATTGTACAGTGTTTCTCGGACTATTTCCGTATGGTTTATGCCTCAGTGTCGGATAGGCCGCCCGAGGACTCGTGTGACCTCTTGCGTGATATCGCTTTGCCCTGTCTCTCTGACGTAGATAGGGATGATCTTGATGGAGACATAACGGTCGATGAGGTGGCGGGAGCTATCCGCGCGCTGAACTCGGGTAAGGCCTCGGGCCCGAATGGCTTGCCGGTTGACCTGTATAAGCTGTTTCCGGATAGGGTCGCCCCTCACCTGCGCGCCATGTTCGTGGAGGCGCGGGGGGAGTGGGACCCTCCCGTTGGATCAGCGACTGGCGACAATTGTTGTTATACACAAAGATGGTAAACCCCGAGATAAGTGTGCCTCATATAGGCCTATCTCACTCCTTAACACCGAGCCGAAGATTCTGGCTAAAATCCTGGCGGCCCGATTGATCAGGGTACTTGGAGACTTGATCCACCCAGATCAATCCGGTTTTATTCCGCATCGTAACACTGCGTTAAACCTTCGGCGCCTTCATGGTGTAATCGCCAGGGCGGGCACGCTGCGTGAACCAGCTATTGTGGCGTCTCTCGATGCCACGATGGCCTTTGATACGGTGGAATGGGAATATTTGTGGGCTGTGCTGGCCAAGTTCGGCTTTGGCCATGGTTTTGTGAGCTGGGTGAGGTTGCTGTATGAGGGACCCCTTGCGAGTGTGGTGGTAAATGGCCGGGCATCGACTCCGTTTCAGCTTGGGAGGGGTACTCGGCAAGGTTGCCCCTTGTCGCCATTGTTGTTCGCCCTCGCCCTTGAGCCGCTGGCAGCGTGGATACGCTGGCACCCGGATATACGGGGACTTAGATGGTCGCCCGAACACGAGGACCGCATTTCGCTATATGCTGATGACATCCTGTTGTATCTTGCCTCGCCCAAGAAATCACGTATAGTGGTCTGTGACGTTCTTACATCTTTCGGTAGGAATTCGGGTCTCGTCATCAACTGGAGTAAATCGTATTTATATGTTCTGAGTGGCGAGGTTCCACCGATCCCGCGAACTTGTTCGATCCAGATCGCTCAGCAGGGCTTCGTGTATCTGGGGATCTTTATCTCCACGGACTCCGCTTTGCGGTATGAGAGGAACCTGCTCCCCCCCCCTAGCGCGCCTGCGGCGGGATGTAGAGGGCTGGCGGAGGCTGCCGCTCTCCCTCGTTGGGCGCGCTGCCTTGTTCAAAATGATGTCTCTTCCCCGGTTCCTCTACGCATTGCAGAATACTCTAGATTGGGTACCGGCCAACTACTTTCGGGAGGTCGAAAGCCTCCAACGAACGTTGTTGTGGGATGGGCGGCCGCGAATAGCAATTGCTAAGTTGACGCTTCCATGGTATGATGGGGGTATTACGCTTCCAGACATCCGACGCTACTATTGGGCCACCCAGCTGAGCGCGATTAATCATGGTCTCTATGGCCCTGTCCTCAGCCCTGGTTATGCCATGGACAGGTGGTTGCTGCGTGGTGGTAACTATCACAGGGCGTTGTACTCGCGGTCCCTGGACTCGTCCCTCACAGGGCCCACTGGGGTGGCGGTGCGTATGTGGAAGATGGCAACTGACTCGCTGGGCTGGAAGGATAGGCTCACCCTTGCTACCCCGCTGTTTGAATCTGAAAGATTGGGTAGGCTTTGGCATACAAAAGGTTTTGATAAATGGGACTTGATCGGCATCTCCAGGGTCGGAGATGTGCTGATTAAGGGGAGGGTGAAGTCCTTTGAAGAGTTGCAGAAGGAGTATGAGCTGGGGACATCAGAGTTTTTCCGCTATGTTCAGGTGCGTCATGCCCTCCGGTCAGTTCTCGTGGAGGGTGAGAAGGTGCCAGAGTCCTCTCCTTTGGAGGACCGGATCCTTGATGGCCATATGCCTGAGAGCACGATCTCGCTCATCTACAAGAAATTGATAAATGTCCGGGCGGATATGCTTCTGGGGCTGCGGGACCAGTGGACTAGGGATGGACTCGAGTTGGATGACGAGGATTGGCAGTCTGCTGTTTCCTCTCCCAAGGAGGTTGCGATCCCGTCGCGTCTGAGGCTGGTGCAGCTCAAAATACTGCATCGAGTGTATGTGACGGGGCCAAGGCTGGTTCATATGGGATTCTCTGAGGAAGGCCTATGTAGGAGGGGATGTGGTATGGTGGGTACTTTCCTGCATATCATTTGGGAATGTGGTGTCATCACGGAATTCTGGAGGAGAGTCCATGCAGTGATGGGGGAGGTGACGGGCATTGCTATGCAGCCGGAAGCGCGGTGTTGTCTCCTGAATGTCTGGGGGCCCACTGATCACGATGAGGCACAGACCCAATGGGTGACTCTGGGTAACATGGTCGCTAAGAGAGATATCGCGCGATTGTGGGGCTCCGCGGGGCCCCCCACATTGACCGCGTGGAAAGAAAACATGGACTGGAGTATGCTCAGGGAAAAGACAGTATATTGCGCTAGAGGCCGCCCTCGGAAGTGGCACGCCATCTGGGGGCGGTGGAATCAATACAGGGGGGGAATATGTCTTGCCCCTGATTTGGATCCCCCCCGAGGAACAGCTTTCTTCTTGACATTCTTTCCAGCTCAGTATATAAGATGTGATGGTTAATTGACTTCTTGGGCCTCTGCTGTCCCCCTTCTTCCTCTTATCACAGTACTGTGACTGTTAGTTGATTGGGGTCCGGCCTTCCCTGGGGGGCTATCACCATGGGCATTCAGTGTTCTTGCCTTGCTGGGGTTTGTTGTGTGTTTGCGTTTATTTAAAAATGGAATCTTTTCACTGCTCCTCTAATGCAATGTGGACGCTTCTCTGTCCTTCTCTACCGAAGCTGCCGAACCTCCGGGTTGTCGGCTGAATAGCTGTGTCCAGACTCTTGAAGAAATAAAGGTTTTTCAAAAAAAAAAAAAAAAAAAAAAAAGCTTCCATGTCCGATCACATTTGTCGATCGTAACGGCCCAGGATGGCCAGAGAATTAGCCGCTCTTACTGTTGTGGAGGCCATGGTAGAGAACTTCTTGCCGAAGGCATCTAGACGTCGACCGTCACGGTCAGGTGGAGACGAAAGAGGAGACAAGGGATTCTTCGAGCGACGTTGTGCCGCCTGGGTGATGACTGAGTCCGGCTTAGGTTGGGACACCAAGCAGGCTGGAGAAGAATCCGAGGCCTTGTACTTCTTCTCTAATCGCGGAAGAACCGCAGGGATTGAGTTAGGGGTCTTCATCAACTTAATTCCCTCGTTCCAAACAAAGTCAATGATGGGCACCGCCCGAACTTGTCTTTGTGGTTGCGATTTGAAATCGTACAGAAAGCAATCCTCTTCCCTAACAGCCATGGGAAGATGAAATATTTGAGCCGCTCTTTCCATTAGCTGATGGAAACCGGAGATAGACAGGCGGTAAAATTACTGGCGACCTTGGAGGCGAAGAAGGCAAATTTATTTGATAGTCATCCCATTCAGTCATGGTATCATCATCATCTTGGAGCTCTCCGTCCTCCGTTTCCTGGAGACCAACACTCTCTGTAGAGGGATTCAATGGAGGTGCGGATGGTGTCGGCTCCGCTGGCGCCGCAGGAGGAACCGGAGAGGTTGAAGGTGCATCACGTGGAGAACCATGAGATGAGGATGGAAAGCGACTATTATAATCTTCCAACATAAATTGGAGGTTGGATATGAGCGACAAAGGAAGTTGCGCCATAGGAAACTGCGCAGGAGGATCTTGTTCCTGCTCCTGATTGTAGTGATCATGCGAATCATCATCATCCTCAAAATCTTGGCATTTAATGAAGAGTTCAGATGGACTGCGAGCAGCCCGGAATGTAGGCTGAACGTCCTCATCAGATTCAAAATCATCCTCGTCACCAGAGGGAAATAACTGATGAGGTGGCTGAGTGGCCGGTGGTATCAGAATGGAGTCCAGCACAGCATGACGATGCTGTAACAAAGATTCGTCAACCGGATTGGGTGCTGACGTAGACAGTGGTACCAGAGGCAAAGATGCAAAATTTGACACCATCGTCGATGAAGCCGCCGAAGTCGCCGTCGACGAGGTCAGCGTCGACGAGGTCAGCGTCGACGACGAGGCTGCCGTCGACGACGAGGCTGCCGTCGACGAAGTTCTAATTGTTGTCGACATCGACTTCTTTTTCACCATCGTCGATGAAGATTTAGACGTCGACGGGACTGTGAGAAGTTGGCCTGATGTATGATGTCACTAGTTCTAGTGTACACCTTATATCAGTCCAAATACCCTTATGGTGATTGGTTGTAAAGTCAACCTTATAGACCAGCTATCCTAGTGGTAGCATGGACAAGAGCAGTCTTAGGCTAAACTCTGAATGGCATGTGAAGCCAGCTGTGATACCATATATAATCCCTTGAATACCAAATGAAAGGACACCACAACAGATATATATATAAAATAAAGTGTATTTATTCTAGTCAAACCCTCAGCACTCTTTATGAGATTAGAGGTAAGTACAACACAGTCTTATTTAAGCATACATTAAGTCACACAGGTAAGTAATACAGTTAGGCCCTAGGGGCCACGCAAACCATATACTAAGTAAGTGGTATAAGGACCACTGTCACGGAAATAGGATAGGCCTAGGCCTAGGGAATCGCTGGGGGTACACTACACTAGCAACAGTTAGGAAGTGGGAGGCCCACGGGATTCAGGTGCAGAGTGGAAGGAATATGCTACTTACCAGTATGCATCTGTTCTTGGCATGTAGAGCTGCAGAGTTGTACACTTAGCATAGGTCGCCATCTGGTGTTGGGCCCGGATGTTTGCAGTTTGTTTTTCTTCTTGGACCGTCTTTGGAAGTCACGAGTTTGGTGACTCCTCCTTCGGTCCGTACTGCGCATGGGCTTCGGCTCCATCCTCAGATTGTTTTTCGCCAACAGGGAAATGATGGAGCGTAGTAATAACAGTGAGAAACCCATGTGTGTTGTATCTAAATAAGATGGACTGGAACGGATACAGGTAGCCGGGGAGGCGGGTGGGCGTGTACAACTCTGCAGCTCTACATGCCAAGAACAGATGCATACTGGTAAGTAGCATATTCCGTTCGAGGCATATGAGCTGCAGATTGTACACTTAGCATAGATTATATAGCAGTACCCAACCTTAGCGGCGACCACCGGTATCCGTTGCAGCTGTTTGAAAGAGTGTTTTTAGTACAGCCTGGCCCACCCTAGCTTGCTGCTGGGAATGCACATCTACACAGTAGTGTTTTGTGAATGTGTGCGGTGTAGACCATGTGGCTGCCTTGCATATGTCATCTAAGGGTATATTCCCTAGAAAAGCCATAGAAGCCCCTAACTTTCTTGTAGAGTGGGCTTTAGGGGGAACAGATAATGTTCTCTTTGCCTTCTGATAGCAAATTTGTATGCATTTTACAATCCACCTAGCTATCCCTGATTTTGAGATGGGGTTGCCTTTATGTGGTGGAGAAAAGGAGACGAACAACTGTTTGGTCTTCCTGAAGGGTTGCGTTCTTTGTATGTAATATAGCAACGCTCTTTTCACATCTAGTGTGTGTAAGGCCCTTTCCGCAACAGATTGGGGTTGCGAAAAGAAGACAGGTAATTCCACTGATTGATTGAGGTGGAAGGGGGTAATGACTTTGGGCAGGAACTTCGGATTAGTTCGAAGTATGACCTTGCTGTGATGCATTTGTATGTAAGGTTCCTGTATGGTGAACGCTTGTATTTCACCAACCCTTCTAAGGGAAGTGATAGCTACAAGGAAAGCTGTTTTCCAGGTGAGAAATTGTAGCTCACATTTGTGCATTGGTTCGAAGGGCGGACCCATTAGTCGTGTAAGGACCAAATTTAGATTCCATACAGGGGAGGGTGGTGCCCTGGGAGGAATTACTCGTTTGAGGCCTTCCATGAAGGCTTTAATAGCGGGCACTCTGAAGAGTGACAAATGCTGTCTGTTTTGTAGATAGGCAGCGATCGCTGCTAGGTGTAGGCGTATGGATGAATACGCCAGGTTACACCTGTGAAGATGGAGCAGATAGCATATGATGTGTTGTATGGATGCATCTAGAGGGTTGATTGTATTGTTACGGCAGTACATTACAAATCTTTTCCACTTTGCGGCATAGCATGCTCTAGTGGTAGGACGTCTGGCTTCCATGATGATGTTCATGCAATCAGGGGGAAGGTTAAGGTACCCGAATTCTAAGATTTCAGGAGCCAGATCGCCAGGTTGAGCTGAGCTGGGTCCGGGTGCCTGATTTCTCCATGGTTCTGGGTTAGGAGGCATGGGGAAAGGTGCAGTTTTTGATGTGGTACCACTGATAGTTGTAGTAGCGTGGTGTACCACGGCTGTCTGGCCCACGTCGGAGCTACCAGAATGAGTGTGAGGGAGTGCTGTTGTAGTTTCCTGACCACTAATGGAATTAGTGGGAGAGGTGGAAAGGCGTATGCAAATCTGCCTGACCAGTTCATCCATATCGCATTGCCCTTGGACAATGGGTGTGGGTATCTGGCGGCGAAGCTTGGGCATTTTTTGTTTTCGTGGGTGGCGAAGAGGTCTATTTGAGGATGCCCCCACTGTCGGAAGAATGGGTGAAGAACTTGTGGATGCAGTTCCCATTCGTGTAGTTGTTGAGTCTGTCTGCTGAGCAGATCTGCTATGGTGTTTTGTACGCCTGGAACATGTTGTGCCAGGAGAAAAATGTTTTGGGGAATTGCCCATCTCCATATGCTCTGGGCTAAGCGGGAGAGCTGGGGAGAGTGTGTCCCCCCCTGTTTCTGTATATAATACATCGCAGTCATGTTGTCTGTGCGAATGAGGACTGCTTTGCCTGAAATCTGCTTTTGGAAAGATTTTAGGGCTAGAAAGATCGCCAAAAGCTCCAGATGGTTGATGTGGAGCGTTTTTTGCTGTGGCGTCCATAGACCTTGCATTGTGAGGTGTAAGAGGTGCGCTCCCCAGCCGGAGAGCGATGCGTCCGCTGTTAGAGTCACTTGGGGAACCGGGTCCAGGAACGGCCGTCCCTTGGAAAGGTTTGTGGTGTTCCACCACTGCAGAGAGTGATGTGTGCGGCCGTCCACCAACACCAGATCCGTCAGCTGACCCTGGGCCTGGTTCCACTGTTGTGCTAGGCACTCCTGAAGTGGACGCATGTGGAGTCTTGCATGGGGCACTATGAAGATGCAAGACGCCATCATCCCTATGAGCTTCATAAACACTCTTGCTGGTAGAGAGTGTTGAGGAAGGAATATTTTGCGTAAGGCTAGAATGCTTGTGATTCTGGCTGAGTTTGGATAGGCAATACCTTTTGAGGTGTCTATGGTGGCCCCGAGATATTGCTTTGTGTGAGATGGTATGAGGTGGGACTTTTGGTAGTTCACCGTGAAGCCTAGCTGATGAAGCAGTTGGATGGTGCTGTTTGTATGTTGCACGCATTGGTGGTAGGACGCGGCTTTTATGAGCCAGTCGTCTAAGTAAGGGAAGACGTGAACATGTTGACGTCTGAGGTGTGCTGCTACTACTGCTAGGCATTTGGTAAACACCCGTGGTGCAGTGGTGACCCCGAAGGGGAGAACCTTGAATTGGTAATGTTGCCCGTCCACCACGAACCTGAGGTATTTTCTGTGAGAGGGGTGTATTGGAATGTGAAAGTACGCGTCTTTCAGATCCAGTGTTGTGAGAAAGTCTCCCTGGCAGAGGAGTGGGAGGACTTGTTGTAAGGTGACCATGTGAAAGTGGTCTGAATGTATGTAGGCATTTAGAGGCCGGAGATCCAGAATGGGTCTGAGGGTCTCGTCTTTCTTTGGGATTAAGAAATATAGGGAGTAGACCCCTAGATTTCGTTGATTGTCGGGTACCTGCTCTATGGCGTGTTTCTGGAGGAGCGAGAGTACCTCTTGTTTGAGCAGTGTGGAATGCTCTTGGGACATTGGACGGTGCCTTGGTGGGATATTGGGTGGGGTAGATGTTAGCTCGAGGCAGTACCCTGACCGAATGATTTGGGTCACCCATTTGTCCGATGTTATGGACTCCCATACGTGGATAAAATCTTGTAGTCTGCCCCCGACCGGAGTGGAATGGTCTGGGGGGAGCGAAGGGGAGTCATTGTGCGGGTGGGGTGGCAGAACGGGTATTGTTGGTTTTGCCCCTGCCCTTATTGTTGTTGCCTCTGTAACCACCTCTTTGGTTGCCCTTTGAAAAGGTATTTTGAGGAGGGGATTTGTAGGAGGTAGAGGCATTATCGGTGGAGGAGCCTCTACCTGTGCCACGAAAGGACGAGCGTCGAAAGGAACGCTTAGAGGCTTGGGTCTGGAGCGCTCCCATAGACTTCGCTGTGTCTGTATCTTTCTTCATTTTTTCGAGCGCTTCGTCTACCTTTGGGCCAAAGAGTGTTTGCTGGTCAAAGGTGTGATTAAGTATTGATGTCTGGACCTCAGGCTTGAACCCTGATATCCTGAGCCAGGCATGGCGTCGAAGCAGGACACTGGTGTTTATGGCTCTAGAAGCAGTGTCTGCTGCATCGAGGGCACACTTAATGGAGGTGTTTGTGATTAGTTTGCCCTCCTGTATCAGGTCATGAGCTTGGCGTTTGTATTTCTCTGGAAGGTGCTGCATAAGAGCCTCTAATTCATCATAGTGTGCTCTATCATATCGCGCAAGCAGTGCTTGTGTATTTGCAATGCGCCACATGTTTGCAGCCTGGTAGGCGGTGCGTTTACCAGACGCGTCCAGAAGTTTAGATTCCTTGTCTGGTGGTGGGGCATCTCCTGAGGATTGGGAGTTAGCCCTCTTTCTAGCTGTGGAGACAACTAGGGAATCTAGAGGAGCAGGGCCCTTGATGTATGCAGGGTCTGTGGGTGCCGCCTTGTACTTCTTCTCTATTCTAGGGTTTAGTACTCTGGCTCTGACAGGGTCTTTGAATACCTCTGTAGCGTGCTTGGTGACACCCCTAAGCATGGGTAAAATAGCAGTGGAACGATCTTGTAAATCAAATGTATCCAGTAGGAAGTCTTCTTCCACTGGTTCCGTGTGCATGTCCACCCCATGGTAGTGTGCTGCTCTCTGCACTAAATGGTGAAACCCTAAAGAGTCCTCTGGAGGAGACGGCCTTGATGGGTATAGGTCGTCTTGAGGTACATTGGGTACATCAGGGTTATTATAATCCTCCCATGGATCTGGGGTCCCTGGTGGAGTGGGATCCATTGGGGCGTCCCCTGGGTCATTGTCCGGGTCCCCGTCATCCGGGTCTGGGGATGGGGCCGGATCGTAGTGAGGTAAAGGTGGAGGGGGTGGTGGTGGGAGGGGGGGTGGCAGTGGGGAGGGTACTCTAAGGGGAGAAGTAGCTGAGTCCCTCTTTTTGGGTGGAGGAGGAGGAGCCGGAGCCTCAAGGCGACGCTTCTTAGTAATCACAGTCAAAAGGCCAGTCTTTGGATCTCTGGACAAAGTCTTTTGTAAAGGGTCTGGTGTAAACAGAGCCAATGGCGCCGAGTCGTCTGTCGGCACCGGCGATTTCGGAACCGGAGGTTTCGATGTTCTGTGTACGCCCTGCTTTTTGGAGGTCTCCGTGTGTTTCGGCGTCGAATGCTGTTTCGGCGCCGGAGCGTCGGTGCCGACCGATTTCTGTTTGTGTTTGGTCGGCGCCGAGTGTCCAGGCTTCGGCACCGGTGGTTTCGGAGTCGAGCTGGATTTTGCAGGCTTCGGTGCCGAGTGGTGTTTATCGGCACCGGGCGTCGGCTGGCTCGATCCCGAGCTGCCGTGAGACTTTGAGTGCTTCGACACCGGGCCCGAAGGTGGGGTGATCGAGGCTTTGGTTTTGGTTTTGCCCAGGCCGGCAGGCGAGGGAGTAACCGGAGTCTCTTTGGTTTTCGGTGCGGGGCTGGGAGGGGGCATTGTACTCACGGCCCGCTGTCCTGGTGTTACGTCCTCCAGGTCGGAGTCGTCGGCCTCGGAAGCGCTGACGATGTCTTCTCCCAGTTCGGTGTGTGTCTGCCCCGAAGCTTCGGCGTCGTCTCCGAAGATGTCCGGTGGAACTGTCGAGGATGAGTGCGCCATGGTGCGTCGAGCCTTTCGATCTCGGATCGTTTTCTTCGATCGAAAAGACTTGCAGGCGGGGCAGTCTCGAGCCTCGTGTTCCGGAGAGAGGCAAAGGTTACACACCTGATGGAGGTCGGTGTGGGGAAATTTAGACCCACATTTTGGGCACTTTTTAAACGGAGTCCTTTCCATCGGCCGGGACCGGAGTCGCGGAGGGCCCGAAGGCCGGTGTCGATGTACGGGATGGAAAAAGTGCCGCTTCGAGAGATGAAGATGATGAAGGAACTCGAAGAATCGAGGATTTTCCGTCGAGGCTGGAACCGTAGAAGTTCGAAGCCGGAGTACGAAGGATCACATCCGAGCCCGATGGCGGAAAAAAACAATCTGAGGATGGAGCCGAAGCCCATGCGCAGTACGGACCGAAGGAGGAGTCACCAAACTCGTGACTTCCAAAGACGGTCCAAGAAGAAAAACAAACTGCAAACATCCGGGCCCAACACCAGATGGCGACCTATGCTAAGTGTACAACTCTGCAGCTCATATGCCTCGAACACACTCACGCGTAATGCGTAAAAGTCGATAGAAATAGTAGTTGTTAGCAATTAACAGTTTAAGGACACTTCTGAAGCAGCTAGAGAGTCGAGACTCGGAAACTAGACCCTAGGATAGTCACTACCCTTGTGAGCACCGAAGTACCCAAGTTACCTAGCCCACAGGCTGCGGATGCATAGGTGTGAACTTGCGTCGGGTTTCGTCGTGGACTTCTATGGATGCCTGAAGGAAAGTTGCTGACAGGCAGCCAGTGAAGTGTCCGGTGGATCCCAAGGCTGGGATCAAGAAGAAAGAAGACCTGCAAGCAGAAGGGACAGAGTCAAGGTCACTAGCCAGTGACCACGTGGAACCAGGAAGGAACCAGGCGATGTCGTGAAGATTGCAGGTGAAGGTGAAGCTTGTCGCTGCAGCCACGAGAACCAGGGAACGTCGAGGACGACCAGGACCAGGAGGCGAGCTGTCCCACGAAGGCTCTTGCTGTCGGCGGCGTCGAAGTTGGACTAGGACTCACCAAGCCTTGGCAAGCGGAACCCACGAAGAACGGAGGACTTGCTTCTGGTGCGGACCAGGAAGGTCTGGGGTGCTTCTCTTTTGCAAGGAAGCGGGAGCCAGTCTGGAGGAGCCAAACCAGCGGTGAAGATTTCTGGATGCGTCGTCACAAAGGCCACTAGCCAACGGGCAAGCAACCGGACAGACGCGGCAAGCAGGAAAATGCAGAAGGGCCCCACGCAGGACTCGTGGAGTGTGGGGGGCTGATCTTCGGTGCAGATGGTGCTTGGGGTTGGGGCTTCTCAATCCCCGGTGCACAACTTCGAGGGTGCCTCAGAAGCTGCGCTGGAAGATACTAGCCACTTTTCCCAGGTAGCCGGTCCCACGTCTCTCGTCGCCTCCACGGATCTCAGCTCGGCTGTGGATCAGGGTCGGAGAAGTCTGGAAGTCAAGGCTCTGGTCGGGCTCTGCAGTCAGTCCCTCGTAGAACTTCAGCAAAGCAAAGGGTAGTCTCTTGATGGTGCCTGTTTGCACAGGGTAGCCACTCCTTGGCCACAAGGGAGATTCTTCAGTCTTCTTCTTTTGTCGAATGTCGAAGGTCCAGAGTTTCTGTTCAAGTTGCAGGTTCAGGATAATCTAATCTCCTGGGGCCCAGCTACCACTCTTATACTAATCTGGGGGGCTGGGTTACCTGCTAGGTCACGCCTTATGGGTGGGACCTGGGAGGGGGGTGGTTACACCCCCTTCCCTTTGTCCAGTTTCGCGCCAGGACTGGGGCTGGAGTGCCCCAGCACCGGTTTGAACTGGACTATGCATGGGACACCTTGTGTGCCCCAGGCATGTCTCATTCCCTTCAGCCCTCCCTGCCCCAATACACTAAAGTCTGTCTGGGGAGGTGCTAGCACCTCCCCAAGCAGGAAACCTATTGTCCAAGCCTCCCTTGCCAGGATCACTCCCAGCAGCAGGAGGTCAGACTCGTGTCTGTGGCAGCAGCATCCATTTTGTGATGCTGAGGCTTTGGTTAGAGTTAAACAGCAAAGTAGGATTTTAACATGTCTCTCCCTCTAGAAGGGAGGAATAATATCCTCATCACCAGAAATGGTATGGGGGTATTATTCCAAAGTGTTAGACACCTTACACGACATGTTTTGATAAAGCCAAACCATAGTTACCATAACCGTTTAAGATTATAAGGCACTTTAAGAGTATATGGTAGGCTATATCATAGAACAGCTATAAGGACATGGTTCCGAAAGCTGCAGACAGGCTCAGCTCATGCTAGAGCACCATCTCACATGTTACCAAGCACTCTGCCTCCAGGATTGTTAAGGCCTGCCATAGGAGTGACTGATAGGTACACATGTGTCTATATATAAGGGTAGATATAGGCATACTATATCTAAGCAAGGGGTGATTACACAACCTTGCCCCAGCTGAGTGATCAGCCAGTTGTGTCTGATTGGAAGGCCAGACCAGGGGTGGCATAATACATGCTGCAGCCCCTGGGAGGCCTAGGGTACACCTACGCCCTGGGTACCTAGGGTACACTGTACAGGGTCCAATAGGGTGATCCTTACCAATTGGTTATGTACCTAGGGTACATGGAGTCCATTTTAAAGAGAGAGCAGACAGCCTGAGACCCTGAATGGCAGGATCTCAGGCCAACTAAGTCGAAACACCAGCTAGACACTAGGCAAAAAGTTGGGGGTAACCATAGTCAGATATCCACCTTCCTACAGGGACAACAGCCTTCTGAGTCGTCGACGAAGATATCGGGATCGTCGACGAGACAGCCTTCAAGGATACACATACCACCGTCGACAGAGAGTACGTCGACGAAATAGTCGTCGACGACATAGCAAATCTGCTTGAAACCGTAGTCACCGTCGTCGACGAGGCTGAAGAAGTAGCAGATCTGGTCGACGGAGGAACAGTCGACGGGGCCCGTCGACGGTTTTGCACGCTTTTGACTAGAAACATGCCCTGAAGGAGTCAGACGCCTGAGAGTAAGATCTCGGGGGCGTTGGCGTAGTAGCAGAAGGCACTTGAACTGCAGAAACTCCCACAAGTTGAAGTTTTTTCTTTTTCAAAAAGGGAGAAGGCAAGTCCTGAACACTACTACGCTTGGAGGAGACTCCGGTGCGAGCAGAAGCCACACTTTCCACCTCAGAAAGAGGATTATCTGTATCCTTCAGTTTTTGAAGCCACAACAAGAGGCGACCTTCCCTGTCCTTTAGCGTCTTCTGTGAGAAAGTTCTACAAATCTTACAGTTGGCCACCTTATGGTCAGGGTAAAGGCAGTAGATACATTTTTCATGAGGATCCTCAGAAAAAAGTCTTAACTTGCACAGGGACGAAAAAGAAACTTCTTACTTGAAGACATGATGTAGCAAATTTAAACCAGAGACAAACTGAGCAGAGCTCAGGGAGACTCCCTTCACACGACGTGCGGTAGAAATTCTGAGGGCCTGAGCCTCTGAGGAGAAGGTTCTAGAGGGTGCTTGCGCCTGATTGGCTGCAGTTTGGACTATAAAAACGACATGGATATGTCAGTAAAGTGGCTCCTTTTTTCAATGCTTTCTTATGTGTCAATGTTATCCTATGGTACTTTTGACTTGATATATTATTTTGAAATTATATATATATATATATATATATATATATATATATATATATATATTTTTTCACTGAAAAAACCATAGGTTTCACACACGTTATAGTTAGGAATTAGCAGTTAAAAAACCTTGCAAATTCACTTAAAAAACCTTAAGTTTCACACGTTATAGTTAGCTGGACATTTCCCTCGTAAAAAACCAATAAAATTCCCCCGTTATAGTTAGTAAAGGGAACTATAACTCACGCGACCGCAATCCACTGCTGATGACGTCAGATATTACATCACTGTATTTATTCACTTATTTACCCATTTTTCTTTCCTTAAACTTTAGCTATACATATTTAATAAATATTTATTTTACAGAAAGACACATATGTCATCAGTGATGTAATATCTGACGTCATCAGCAGTGGATTGCGGTCGCGCGAGTTGTAGTTCCCTTTACTAACTATAACGGGGGAATTTTATTGGTTTTTTACGAGGGAAATGTCCAGCTAACTAGAACATGTGTGAAACTTATGGTTTTTTTAAGTGAATTTGCAAGGTTTTTTAAATGCTAATTCCTAACTATAACGTGTGTGAAACCTATGGTTTTTTCAGTGAATTTGTACGGTTTTTTAAATGCTAAGTTATGCATTTATTATTATTTTTTTTTTTTTTAAGGTTTTTCACCGTGCGCGCACGGTGCGCTTCGTGCACCGCGCGCCCACGTTACACCATTCACGTAATTTTCCCGTTTCTACCGTGCGCGCACAGTAAGCGCACTCCGCAATCTTTCATAAAAATATTAAAAACATTTATGGCCCTTGGGGGTCCTTTGGGGACCCCCTGACAATGGCTAGGGGGTCAGGAACTGTCCACCCTGCCCCCTTTTCATGTTCTCCACCTTTGTTTTTCACCCCCTCAGACTGCGAGAGACAAAATGGCGGCCGACACTTCCTGGTTTCGACCGATTCGAATGTTTACTAAGATCTAACAACCAATCAGAAATGCGCTCGCGCACGGCAGGGTGCGCTTACCGTACGCGCACGGTGCGCGCCTATAGATATATATAGGCTTTTAAATGCTATTTTCTCAGAAAATACTGAACAGATTTACACCAGACCAGCAAAAGGCACATCCCTGACCTGAGGACTACCTCTCTGCCAAATTTCAAGGTTTTCTGTTCAGCCGTTCGGGCTGTAGCGCGGACTAAAGGTCCTATGGGAAAATGCATGGGGAAAACGCGTTTTGGGACCCCCCTTTTTCTCAGCCCCCGCTTGACGAATCCCCCCCGAGACTTTCAGGGAAGGAGCGGAGCGCCCCACCTATTTTGAAAATTTCGCGAGGATTCGTCAATCGGCGCCAAAGTTATTCCAAATAGAATGTTGCGGATTTCCTATGGAAACACGGTCCCAACTATAACTATCTACTGGCGACCGCCAGTAGATAATATGTTTATTTATATATGTCCTTATTCTTTTATAGATATATATATATACACACACACACACACACACACACACACACGAGACTTATTGCTTTTTATGTACCGTGGGACTCCCACTTCGACGACGGGGAATATTCAAGTATGTGAATCTATGAAAGACACCCTAATACTGGAGAGTATTTATCAGGGCTTTATTTGCACTGCTGACTTTCCATCTTACTGACCCAGAAACAATTTTTATTTGTGTCAACAGTACCCAAGAGAGCACTTCAGCTCAATCACTATCAAAAAATGTGAAGATGTCCGGGAACCACCTATTGCAAGGTGTACCCTTTGCCCTCAGTATCTCATGTCATTACAGCAACCCGCTGAAATGAAACCTTGACAAGGGCAGGCTTGTATACTATGCATTTATCAAAAGAATGAGTTTGCCACAGTTCTCCAACGACAGTGTTCTTACAACACGCAAAATTCCTAGTTGCCAGTCCAACACTGAAATCTTTTTTTAAGTAAATATTTTTCTGCTCCAAGCACCTATCAGCTAAAGGCACAAACACATATGCAAAACACAGCGCAGGGCTTAGCAGTATTTGTAGCCACGGATAAACGTCACTGACCAGGAGTTTAAATTTTAGATTGTTACTTTCTGCATTGCAATGGAAGGGTGATAAACCAGCAGAGAGACCGAGAGATGACAGCTCTGTAGATTGTGCCATCTTTGGTCAATTGTCCAAGTAAGTACTAAACATTCTTGAGGAGCGGAGATAAGGGGTCTGTTAGTCAAATTCAAGAACCTTTCATGCTTATTTTAAGCCCCAGCAATCTCCTGTGTTACAGAAATAACTTGTAACGTCTCTAACCAGTAATGTGCACAGCCAGAAAGCTCAGTTAATCTTGCTTCATACAAGACACCTCGCAGGAACACTGCACTTGGTTTACCCTTTCCAGATCTATCTGCATTTTCTCCTAAGGGCAACCAACAGGCTGTTTCGTGATATAAATTGTTTTGACTCCACACACCCTGCTCTGTGCCAGCCTTATACCCTCATCTTTCCGGCCAGCAGCTTTCATCCCAAAACTGTACACCGACAACTGTTTCACGGCACCCTGAGCCTTGGAACATTTTCCCTTCTGCTGCTGCACCAATAGATTGCTTCTCTATTTAAAATGCATCTGGACCCGCAGTACAATTAAGGCAGCCATTAGAAACGTGTTCTTTCAATTCAAAAGGCAATTACCACTCCTAAAGTAACCTACACTAGACCCTGAAGAACTCACCAACTACCACCCATCACTCACCTACCGCTCATCAGCAAGATCAAAGAACAATCAACTCTAAGGACACATTAAAGGTAACTACCTCCGACACAACCTACCACCAGTCCGGCTTCATATCATGCTGCAACACGGAGACTGCTATCATACACAGAGTAGACTATGCCCTGTTGACCCCAGAGAAAGATGATCCCTACCTCCTGATATTGCTGGACCTCTAAGCTGCCTTCAACCCAGCTGATCACCCGACCATCACACACCCTGGAGTCTTAAATGAGATTCACTTGCAATGTCCTTCACTTGTTCTCCTTTTACCTTTCCAAGAGACCCATCACCTGCAGAGTCCCCCAGGATTCCATACAGGTCACTATTATTTTCAGCCTCTGTATGGAGACACTTGATGCTCTACTCACAGATAGGAGCATCAGGATTAAGTAGTATGTCGATGACACACAACACTTCCTGAAAGTCTCCTCTGCCTCAGACATCCAATGCATCAACCACTGCTTACACATCATCCAAGACCTCGATGTCCAGCACCTACCTGAAGTTCATGCCAAACAAGACAGAATTCCTGCTATTTGTCAAGAACAACAAACAGGAAATCATAGAAACCTGGCTCAATGATATGGCCTGGAACGCCAACTTTCAGGAATTGCCAAGTGACTTCGATTCACCTTGGATACCAACCTCACCCTTAAACACCTGCCAAAACACAAAATGGTACTGGCTCCCTCTTCCAAGGAACGTGAAACAGTTTCTTCCAGAAAGTGACTTCAGAACTGCTGTACAAGCCCTCATACTCTTGCATCTGGGTGGTGGTAACGTCCAGCTACATGGCCTTCCAGACTTCACACTCATGCCCCTTAAGGGCATACTACTGTCACAGAACATCTCATTCAGGCCCTGAAGAAATATGATAATTTCACCCTCAACCTCAAGTGACTCCACTGCCCCCCCTTGCCGGTCCACACCATCTTCAATACCAGCTGCATCATTTACACACTCATCACAGTCACACCCCGCTTTTCTGGTAGAAAAGCTCACCATATGCGACGGTTTATGGCACACCTGCAGCCTGGCAACCATCAGACTGGAGACTAATAAGTGTATAAAAAGTGAAAAAGAAGACAGCAGGGTTTTTCAATCTATGCACCCAGGATCTCAAACATCCCTGCATCCATCGGTGCCCCAATTTAGGAAACAACTGAAGACTAACCTTTTCAAGAACACTACATCACAATGCATTAACTGTCCATAACTCTGCTACCTCTCCTATCGCTCACTGACTTTATACTAAGCTTGGGTTGCTGGTGTTTCAGCTCAGAAAGGTGCTCGCCTGGCGGGTCGGGCTGGACTGTTCCTATTGGAGCAGGGTCAAGACTGATTTGCATGTTGGAGTCCAAACTAACGTGGCTTAGTGGGCAAAAGAACGATGGGTTGAAGTGGAACCCCAAGAGATTGCCAGTAGTTAGACTTACTGCAAGCATTCCTTCCATCACTTTTTGTGTCTTTGACGATGTATACCACCCAGCTGCCGTTTGGCTCGGCTCATGGTATAAAAATACCATATACATTCTTACATAACCTCTGCCACTCCTGCAAAGTGGACCAGGAAACCTTTAAGGACTACTATGCAAATGTGTTATCTGGGATCATCTCTATAGCTACTCTCTCCCCCATATCCAGGTTGTTACTAAGCACTTTGCCTGAGTTTAATGGGATTGGTTTAGGAAGAAAAGTAAAAAGATGTTCTCATGTGTTTCAAAAGCTTCTCTGTTCCTGCTCTTTTCCATTTGCATTTAGGTAAGAGACTAAAGAGCTACATTTTTCTTCTTAAGAAGGGCTGATATAGCTGATCATCTTTTTAGTTTCTACACTCATTTCTTTTTGTAAATTACACATGTGCCTTTTAAATACCATGTGCTATGAACAGTGTTCCGCTGACCCCCGGAACCTATAAATCTCCTTAACAATAAATTCCTTTAGTCTTTGCAGATAGTCATGGTTGCAAATGACATTTAAAACGAAATGTTTTTAAACTAGTATTTTAAAGTTTTAAAGATAAGAGTGCAAAGTGCTAGCATCTACGTTATTATGGCACAGTATTGCAACCACCTGAACAGGTGACGGTAAGAACTTACCACCAATCCACAAAGTTGGTTGCCAAGGGAACACAGGATCTGACACAGTCTCTTCAGAAATATGTAACGCTTCTCTGTCAAAGCTTCCTTATTAGCCATTCTGCGGAGGAAAGAGAACATTCCCACAAACATCAGTCAAGAATAACAAATTCTGAAACAGACATTTGAACTATCCTAACACTGTGGCATCATTCTCGACTCTGCCAGTGCTTAAGGTGAGTATCCATCCTACTGCATTTCCAAACAACCTTTTCTGCCCCAGACCCCTGAAACTGGCGGCAGCGTCTGCTTTTCCGGCACTGCAATGTCAACAGAAAGTCTTATGCTTCTAAATAAATGTCAAAATGGAGTTATTGGTGTTTCTAACCCCCAATGCCACCTGGAGCAGTCACAATAACAGGATCAGAACACAACCTCACAGAAATGACTAGAGATGTACACTGGTTGTAAGTAGGACTATCAGGCATAGTTCAAAATACAACTGGTATGTTGCTGCATAGTAAGTGCTGTGGTCGTGGATTAAACAAACACGGTCATCTGCAAAGGTTAGTGTTGGAGAGTTGGCTTTAGATAAAGCAATGTGCAATGACACAGGTAGAGGACATAAGAGTACTTACTGTGCAGCGGACAGGATGTAGTGCATGGCGACATCTCCAAACAAGAGCATCAATGGCTTCCGGTCTTCCAGCTTCCCCTGAAAGCAGAGTGCGCGCCAAAGTAACAATTTGTCATTTCACAGATGTGGTATACAGGACCTCACAGGATAACAGCACAGGCTATAAAAAGAGGGATTTCATTGTTGATTTCAGCAGTTCCAGATTTTGCATAGAGTTTTCGCGAGGGGACTAAAGAAATTAGTTTCTTTCTGCAACTGAGCCACTGAGCTTCCTTGACACAATGCTATTGCAGACTGGCAAGCCCTAGGCGCGCCAGCTGCATGCATGAACAATGCAGCTGCCATGAAGAAGGCCATGCTGCGTCTGCCCTGAGGTGGGGATTCAGTGTGTGGCTTCTACATTGGATTGCAAAGTCAGGCAAAAAAAAAAAAAAGAGTGAAATAAAAGTGGTGTCCAACAAAAACGAATTATAGCAACAAGTTAAAGAAAAGGGCAGACAACCCATTGCTTGGGTATGTGACGGGTGTGTATGCCACACCACGATTGAAGGGTGCTTCAGTGAGTCAGTAACAGTCTGAGCTCTTCACTGCTTATGCGGAGCCATTCTAGAAGGAAGAAAAATAAACACAATGCAGGATGTAGGAGCCGTCCAACTCACCTTTCGGTTGACGGCGATGAGGAGGCACTCTGCTGCCTCGATTTGCAGTTCAGACTCGTTTAAGAGGAGGCAAAGCATCTCCAGGAGTTTGCAGTTGCCATCTGTGATGTGGTTCATTGACACCCAGTCGATGTAGCCAGCTAGGGTATTGAGAGCCGCAATACCCACACGACAGCAGGACTGGGCCTGTGAAGAAAAGATGAGGAACAGTGGTCTTGAGAAACAATTTGAACGACTTTGCTTTATACCAATTTCTGTTATATTGGACAACTAATTGGATTTGCACATGATTTTTTAGTTAACAACCCAACAAAATAATGTTGCTTGTTTTATAAAATCGAACAGTAGAAGGAAAGGAATATGCTACTTACCAGTATGCATCTGTTCTTGGCATGTAGAGCTGCAGAGTTGTACACTTAGCATAGGTCGCCATCTGGTGTTGGGCCCGGATGTTTGCAGTTTGTTTTTCTTCTTGGACAGTCTTTGGAAGTCACGAGTTTGGTGACTCCTCCTTCGGTCCGTACTGCGCATGGGCTTCGGCTCCATCCTCAGATTGTTTTTCGCCAACAGGGAAATGATGGAGCGTAGTAATAACAGTGAGAAACCCATGTGTTGTATCTAAATAAGATGTACTGGAACGGATACAGGTAGCCGGGGAGGCGGGTGGGCGTGTACAACTCTGCAGCTCTACATGCCAAGAACAGATGCATACTGGTAAGTAGCATATTCCGTTCGAGGCATATGAGCTGCAGATTGTACACTTAGCATATATTATATAGCAGTACCCAACCTTAGCGGCGACCACCGGTATCCGTTGCAGCTGTTTGAAAAAGTGTCTTTAGTACAGCCTGGCCCACCCTAGCTTGCTGCTTGGAATGCACATCTACACAGTAGTGTTTTGTGAAGGTGTGCGGTGTAGACCATGTGGCTGCCTTGCAGATGTCATCTAAGGGTATATTCCCTAGAAAAGCCATAGAAGCCCCTAACTTTCTTGTAGAGTGGGCTTTAGGGGGAACAGATAATGTTCTCTTTGCCTTTTGATAGCAAATTTGTATGCATTTTACAATCCACCTAGCTATCCCTGATTTTGAAATGGGGTTGCCTTTATGTGGTGGAGAGAAGGAAACGAACAATTGTTTAGTCTTCCTGAAGGGTTGCGTTCTTTGTATGTAGTATAGTAACGCCCTTTTTACATCAAGTGTGTGTAAGGCCCTTTCTGCAACAGATTGGGGTTGCGAGAAGAAGACAGGTAATTCCACTGATTGATTGAGGTGGAAGGGGGAAATGACTTTGGGCAGAAACTTCGGATTTGTGCGAAGTATGACCTTGCTGTGATGCATTTGTATGTAGGGTTCCTGTATGGTGAACGCTTGTATTTCACCAACCCTTCTAAGGGAAGTGATAGCTACGAGGAAAGCTGTTTTCCAGGTGAGAAACTGTAGCTCACATTTGTGCATTGGTTCGAAGGGCGGACCCATTAGTCGTGTAAGAACTAAATTTAGATTCCATACAGGGGAAGGTGGTGCCCTGGGAGGAATTACTCGTTTAAGGCCTTCCATGAAGGCTTTAATAGCGGGCACTCTGAAGAGTGATAAATGCTGCCTGTTTTGTAGATAAGCAGCGATCGCTGCTAGGTGTAGGCGTATGGATGAATATGCCAGGTTACACCTGTGAAGATGGAGCAGATAGCATATGATGTGCTGTATGGATGCATCTAGAGGGTTGATTGTATTGTTGCGGCAGTAAATTACAAATCTTTTCCACTTTGCGGCATAGCATGCTCTAGTGGTAGGACGTCTGGCTTCCATGATGATGTTCATACAATCAGGGGGAAGGTTAAGGTATCCGAATTCTAGGATTTCAGGAGCCAGATCGCCAGGTTGAGCTGAGCTGGGTCCGGGTGCCTGATTTCTCCATGGTTCTGGGTTAGGAGGCATGGGGATAGATGCAGTTTTTGATGTGGTACCACTGAGAGTTGTAGTAGCGTGGTGTACCACGGCTGCCTGGCCCACGTCGGAGCTACCAGAATGAGTGTGAGGGAGTGCTGTTGTAGCTTCCTGACCACTAATGGAATTAGTGGGAGAGGTGGAAAGGCGTATGCAAATCTGCCTGACCAGTTCATCCATATCGCATTGCCCTTGGACAATGGGTGTGGGTATCTGGCGGCGGGGCTTGGGCATTTTTTGTTTTCGTGGGTGGCGAAGAGGTCTATCTGAGGATGCCCCCACTGTTGGAAGAATGGGTGAAGAACTTGTGGATGCAGTTCCCATTCGTGTATTTGTTGCGTTTGTCTGCTGAGCAGATCTGCCATGGTGTTTTGTACGCCTGGAACGTGCTGTGCCAGGAGAAAGATGTTTTGAGGAATTGCCCATCTCCATATGCTCTGGGCTAAGCGGGAGAGCTGGGGAGAGTGTGTCCCCCCCTGTTTTTGGATATAATACATTGCAGTCATATTGTCTGTGCGAATGAGGACTGCTTTGCCCGAAATCTGTTTTTGGAAAGATTTTAGGGCTAGAAAGATCGCCAAGAGCTCCAGATGGTGGATGTGGAGCGATTTTTGCTGTGGCGTCCATAGACCTTGCATGGTGAGGTGTAGAAGGTGCGCTCCCCAGCCGGAGAGCGATGCGTCCGCTGTTAGAGTCACTTGAGGAACCGGGTCCAGGAACGGCCGCCCTTTGGAAAGGTTTGTGGTGTTCCACCACTGCAGAGAGTGATGTGTGCGGCCGTCCACCAACACCAGATCCGTCAGCTGACCCTGGGCCTGGTTCCACTGTTGTGCTAGGCACTCTTGAAGTGGACGCATGTGGAGTCTTGCATGGGGCACTATGAAAATGCAAGACGCCATCATTCCTATGAGCTTCATAAACACTCTTGCTGGAAGAGAGTGCTGAGGAAGGAATGTTTTGCGTAAGGCTTGAATGCTTGTGATTCTGGCTGAGTTTGGATAGGCAATACCCTTGGAGGTGTCTATAGTGGCCCCGAGGTATTGCTTTGTGTGAGATGGTATGAGGTGGGACTTTTGGTAGTTCACCGTGAAGCCTAGCTGGTGGAGCAGTTGGATGGTGCTGTTTGTATGCTGCACACATTGGTCGTAGGACGCGGCTTTTATCAGCCAGTCGTCTAGGTAAGGGAAGACGTGAATATGTTGACGTCTGAGGTGTGCTGCTACTACTGCTAGGCATTTGGTAAACACCCGTGGTGCGGTGGTGACCCCGAAGGGGAGAACCATGAATTGGTAATGTTGCCCGTCCACCACGAACCTGAGGTATTTCCTGTGAGAGGGGTGTATTGGAATGTGAAAGTATGCGTCTTTCAGATCCAAGGTTGTGAGAAAGTCTCCCTGGCAGAGAAGTGGCAGGACTTGTTGTAGAGTGACCATGTGAAAATGGTCTGAGTGTATGTAGGCATTTAGAGGCCGGAGGTCCAGAATGGGTCTGAGGGTCTCGTCTCTCTTTGGTATTAAGAAATATAGAGAGTAGACCCCTAGATTTCGTTGGTTGACGGGGACCTGCTCTATAGCATGTTTTTGCAGGAGTGAAAGTACCTCTTGTTTGAGCAGTGTGGAATGTTCTTGAGACATTGGACGGTGCCTTGGTGGGATATTGGGTGGGGTAGATGTTAGCTCTAGACAGTACCCTGACCGAATGATTTGGGTCACCCATTTGTCCGATGTTATGGACTCCCATACGTGGATAAAGTTTTGTAGTCTGCCCCCGACCGGAGTGGAATGGTCTGGGGGGAGCGGAGGGGAGTCATTATGCGGGGGGGGTGGCAGAACGGGTGTTGTTGGTTTTGCCCCTGCCCTTATTGTTGTTACCCCTGTAACCACCTCTCTGATTGCCCTTTGAAAAGGTATTTTGAGGAGGGGACTTGTAGGAGGTAGAGGCGTTATCGGTGGAGGAGCCTCTACCTGTGCCACGAAAGGACGAGCGTCGAAAGGAACGTTTGGAGGCTTGTGTTTGGAGTGCCCCCATAGACTTTGCTGTGTCTGTGTCTTTCTTCATCTTTTCGAGCGCTTCGTCTACCTTTGGCCCAAAGAGTGTTTCCTGGTCAAAGGGGTGATTGAGTATGGATGCCTGGACTTCAGGTTTGAACCCTGAGATCCTGAGCCAGGCGTGGCGGCGAAGCAGGACACTGGTATTTATGGCCCTAGAAGCAGTGTCGGCTGCATCGAGGGCACACTTAATGGAGGTGTTTGTGATTAGTTTACCCTCCTGTATAAGGTCATGAGCCTTGTGCTTGTATTTTTCTGGAAGGTGCTGCATAAGAGCCTCTAGTTCGTCATAGTGTGCTCTATCATATCGCGCAAGCAGTGCTTGTGTGTTTGCAATGCGCCACATGTTTGCAGCTTGGGAGGCGGTGCGTTTACCAGACGCGTCCAGAAGTTTAGATTCTTTGTCTGGCGGTGGGGCATCTCCTGAGGATTGGGAGTTAGCCCGCTTTCTAGCTGTGGAGACAACTAGGGAATCTAGGGGAGCAGGGCCCTTGATGTAAGCAGGGTCTGTGGGTGCCGCCTTGTACTTCTTCTCTATTCTAGGGTTTAGTACTCTGGCTCTGACAGGGTCTTTGAACACCTCTGTAGCGTGCTTGGTGACACCCTTAAGCATGGGTAAAATGGAAGTAGATTTGTCTTGTATATCAAATGTATCCAGTAGGAAGTCTTCTTCTACTGGTTCACTGTGCATGTCCACCCCATGGTAGTGTGCTGCTCTCTGCACTAAATGATGAAACCCTAAGGAGTCCTCTGGAGGAGACGGCCTTGATGGGTATAGGTCGTCCTGAGGTACATTGGGTACATCAGGGTTATTGTAATCCTCCCATGGATCTGGGGTCCCTGGTGGAGTGGGATCCATTGGGGCGTCCGCCGGGTAATTGTCCGGATCCCCATCATCCGGATCTGGGGATGGGGCCGGATCGTAGTGAGGTAAAGGTGGTGGAGGCGGTGGAGGAGGTGGAGTGGGTAGGGGAGGCGGTGGTGGGGAGGGCACTCTGAGGGGAGAAGTAGCAGAGTCCTTCCTTTTGGGTGGAGGAGGAGGAGCCGGAGCATCAAGGCGTCTTTTCTTGGTAGTTAAAGTCAAAAGCCCAGTCTTTGGATCTTTGGACAAAGTCTTTTGTAAAGGGTCTGGTGTAAACAGAGCCAACGGTGTCGAGTCGTCTGTCGGCACCGGTGATTTCGGAACCGGGGGTTTCGATGGTCTGTGTGCGCCATGCTTTTTTGAGGTCTCCGGGTGTTTCGGCGTCGAATGATGTTTCGGCGCCGGAGCGTCGGTGCCGACAGATTTGTGTTTGTGTTTGGTCGGCACCGACTGTCCAGGCTTCGGCACCGGTGGTTTCGGAGTCGAGCTGGATTTTGCAGTCTTCGGTGCCGGATGCTGTTTTTCGGCACCGGGTGTCGGCTGGCTCGATCCCGAGCTGCCATGAGACTTTGGGTGCTTCGACACCGGGCCCGAAGGTGGGGTGATCGAAGTTTTGGTTTTGGTTTTGCCCAGGCCGGCAGGCGAGGGAGTAACCCGAGTCTCTTTGGTTTTCGGCGCGGGGGTGGGAGGGGGCATAGTACTCACGGCCCGCTGCGCTGGTGTAACGTCCTCCACGTCGGAGTCGTCGGCCTCGGAAGCGCTGACGACGTCTTCCTCCTGCTCGGTGTGTGTTTGCCCCGAAGCTTCGGCGTCGTCTCCGAAGATGTCCGGTGGAGCTGCCGAGGATGAGTGCGCCATGGTGCGTCGAGCTCTTCGATCTCGGATGGTCTTCTTCGATCGAAAAGACTTGCAGGCGGGGCAGTCTCTAGCCTCGTGTTCCGGAGAGAGGCAAAGGTTACACACCTGATGGAGGTCGGTGTGGGGAAATTTAGACCCACATTTTGGGCACTTTTTGAACGGAGTCCTTTCCATCGGCCGGGACCGGAGTCGCGGAGGCCCGAAGGCCGGTGTCGATGTACGGGATGGAGAAAAGTGCCGCTTCGAGAGATGAAGATGATGAAGGAACTCGAAGAATCTAGGATTTTCCGTCGAGGCTGGAACCGTAGAAGTTCGAAGCCGGAGCACGAAGTATCACATCCGAGCCCGATGGCGGAAAAAAACAATCTGAGGATGGAGCCGAAGCCCATGCGCAGTACGGACCGAAGGAGGAGTCACCAAACTCGTGACTTCCAAAGACTGTCCAAGAAGAAAAACAAACTGCAAACATCCGGGCCCAACACCAGATGGCGACCTATGCTAAGTGTACAATCTGCAGCTCATATGCCTCGAACATGATGTATTATCTACACCTTAAAGGTTCCTCAATAGTGGGGGCGAGGGGGTAGCTGAAAATTTCTTGGCTATGGAAAGTAAATTTTATCAGGAGGAATTCTGATCTAATTCTATACGTGGTTCACACAATTCCAGGGATAACAGCAGTATCTTCTACAAATAACTAACATAAACCTTTGCTTACCTGCGACTCCTGGGCAGGATCAGATTTCTGAAAGAAAAAAAATCCAAATGCAAAAAAATGAGCTAGAAGCACAACACACAAAGTTTATAATGACAAAGGTATATTTTTCTTCTTTTTTTTTCTCAAATCAAACTAGCAAGTGACAGTACAAAAATATTGCTAGCAGTGAGTCTGCAAGATGGAATAAACGATTTTTATATAAAAACTCCACAGTCATTAAAAACAATTTAACGTTAACTAAAATATGGCAAATACCTATTAATATTAGATTGGTTTAAAAATTAATTAAAAACCAGGCTCTTATACGCAGTTTTTCAGACCCTCATCTTTGGACAGGACTTCACATTTTCAAATAATAACTGCAACAAAAATTTGCTGAGTATCTTTCCATTCTTTTTTTTTGCTCACTTGCGTTTAATTAAGGTGCACAGCATCAATTGCACAAGCAAAGATCACAGGTACAGTTTTCAAAAAAGTTAGATTTGAGTTAATGTCAGAAAAGGGAGTTGGTCATAAGGGTGGACATGTAAAACATGTGAAACACACAAATACATTAGTGAGTAGTAACATTGTGCATGGCATTTGCCACACTGGTAACAAAAGTTAAATTAATCCAGAATAAGGCAGAAGTAACCTTGAAACCGTTGACCTAACACCTCCAGGATGGTATAGGATTGAACAGATCTCTCCACAAGCTATAACATGTATTAGAAAGGCAGACACAAACCTATAAAGGCTAGAGCACGGACTTTCAAACAAGTTTAGATTGGCCGCTCAAGCCTCTGATTCCACACTGGTGGGACTGGAATGTCCCCTGCATGGAATACAGTCATGATCCTTTTGAGTATCTGGTATCCAGCTTTTGATGTTGGCAACAGCCTCAAGCTAATCTACTGCATGTATGAGCATTGTGTAGGAATGTCCCGTGACATGAATGGGGTCCTGGAGCTGCCCTAAACCTGGAGGGGTGCACCAGGCGTCTCTTCATCCGAGTGTTACTCTGTACTACCATCCCTGTCCTAGGTTTAGCACGTAAAATGGTAGCGGCAGCGCAGAGTTTTGAGAATCAGCAGTTGTGACCAAACATTTTTTTCTGTGTGAATGTCTACTGGCCCACTAATGTAAAGTTCCACTTCTGTGCACTAACACGGGTCGTACCTGCAACATCCCATTGCATGTTAGGCGGGTGTGAGTGGGCTTATGTGTGTGCTAGTGAACCAGAGTATCGTAGGCCAGTATGTTCCATTTTTGGAGGCTTCTGGCCTCCTCATGTGCACAAGATGGAGGTGAGGCAGCTTTCCTAAAGAAGTAGAAGTGTACTTCTGTCATTCTTATATCTGGAAAGAGACCTGAACAGGGTAGTGGGGAAAGAAGAGGCAAGACTTTTTAGCCATTCGGTTAAGTCCTTTTGCTTTGAGGGACTGCTGATTAGTCTTCCTGATCACTGCCTTTTTGATGGTGAATGAGACGAGGGGTGGAACTGCAGTCTATATTCAGAGTGTTTAGGGTTCTCTTTAGGTGAGGTCAGCCTTTTGTCTCTTTCCTGGTCACTGTTCACTGTGGCTGCAGTCGCCAGGTGCTCTGTTGTGGATGCTCCAAAATTAAGAGGCCCCTGCTGTAAGGAGCATCACTTTACACAACGGCAATGTCTGGCAGACAGTATGGAAAGGAAACATGAAAGAAGAACTAACCCAAACAGTTTGTGAGAGCAGACAGTGAATTAACAGCCCTGGTCTTCTTTGACTGTTTAGAAGTGAGTTGATCAACTTTGTTTTATCCAGTTTGAAGTTCATGGAAGAGAGTACTCAGCAGAGTACTTTGAGGACTGGCGTGCAAGTGGGGCTGGTTTTTACCTGACAGTCAACTTCCATGGGGTAATTTGACATCACATGGAGGGTGACCTGGACAGAAGAGTGGTCTCACTGTTATGAAACACCTGGAGGCTGGCCCACCTGAGGGGAGAAGTGTGCAGACCCTGGAGGACTTGTGATCAACCAGGGCAAGCAAACTAAGCTGCCCCAAGAGCCGAGGGTCCATTCGCCCAGAAAGGCTTGATAGAAAGAGCGATCCTTCACGCCCCCAGGACTGGAGCAAACCCTCTTGCAGAGCATCCGGACTGTGGACCTCCCCCAAAGTGTGCTTGAGGGGACTGTACCATTATAACCCTGAAGTTGTGTTTAAGTGGCCACACCTTGGCACAGACCTTAAGTGTTACATAGAGGACAGCAACACTGATCCTGAAGTAGCCTGCACCACTGCACTGCCATGAAGTGTGCCGAAGTGGACTATGCCGCAGTGAACTCAAACTTTGCGCCCAAGAGGACTGAGCTGTTGCAAATTAAAGTAGTGACCTAAAGGGACTGCACCACTATGAGCAAAGATTGTACCTTTGCACACCACATTGCTGACCCATCAGTGAACTGCATTAGAGCTGTGCAGCCAGCAATGAAGACCCTGCAGTGGCCGTCTGCCTTCAGGTTCTGAAGCTCACCACTCAACTAACCTAAATCCCAGAAAAGGCCCACAAACTGCTAGAAGCCATCGACAATGCCAGAGCCTGCCCACCAGAACAGACTCTCGGTGGCAATTTCACTGCTACTTACGAGTACTGGACCCAGGTGCTGCAATACTCGCAGCAGATGTTCAACTCCCAGAAGATGTAAGGAGAACCAGACACATGCTGCGAGTCCTGGCCATGACCGATGCTTTGAAAGAGATTGAAATGGTGACCTGTCTGTTAACTTGGAACACAAGCTCTAAACAAGCATTTGCAATGCAATAGGTCTCGCATTTGTGAGACTAAGCTATTAGCATTTTAAATGACTGCTTTTTATTTGTGTTTTAAAAACCATAACATAAATAAAAGGCAGTGTTATTTACAATGCCAATAGCTCAAACTCACGTAAAAACGAGAGCTATTGCATTGCAAATGCTGGTTTGTTTCACTTGATTGCAGGTTTGCGAGGCAACTAGATTGCTTTGACACTAGGTGAAAGAGATGGGCTATTTATCGCACAGAATAATCTATCATAATTCTTACCACAATTTACTGGTGGCCTATAACGTACAGCAGCCACATCTAGTCAGGTTTATAAACAACCGCAATGGACCGCACTCTGCTAGCCCCTCCTCCGGGTCGCCCCAAGGGAAGCTGGTACATGAAGTTCTTGAGTGGTTCACCCCAGTGGGTGCAAGTAAGTACTTGTTGAACTGATTATCTCTGAATTACTTTTTGGCAGTCCACGCGGCACCCCTATACACTTACCTGCTCCCTGCTGACGAGAGGCAACTACCTCGAAACACGTGTCCAGGGATGGCTAATGCGACACATACTTTTCTACATACACCGTGGCATAGGCGTACTCGCCGTCGCCACTACATTGACCACAGTTCCTTGGGGCAACTTGCTGGTATGACGAGCAGAGTGCGACCAACTTTTGATTCATTTATTACGGCTCCCTTGAGCCAACGGGCTGACTAGCCTTGGACCTGGACCTGCGCCCCATGAGAGGTACTCTACCTGTTTTAATTACTTTTTGGTAGTCCACGCGGCACCCCTATACACTTACCTGCTCCCAGCTGACGAGAGGCAACTATCTCGAAACACGTGTCCAGGGATGGCTAATGCGACACATACTTTTCTACATACACCGTGGCATAGGCGTACTCGCCGGCGCCACTACATTGACCACAGTTCCTTGGGGCAACTTGCTGGTGTGACGAGCAGAGTGCGACCAACTTTTGATTCATTTATTACGGCTCCCTTGAGCCAACGGGCTGACTAGCCTTGGACCTGGACCTGCGCCCCATGAGAGGTACTCTACCTGTTTTAATTACTTTTTGGCAATCCACGCGGCACCCCTATACACTTACCTGCTCCCTGCTGACGAGAGGCAACTACCTCGAAACACGTGTCCAGGGATGGCTAATGCGACACGTACTTTTCTACATACACCGTGGCATAGGCGTACTCGCCGTCGCCACTACATTGACCACAGTTCCTTGGGGCAACTTGCTGGTGTGACGTGCAGAGTGCGACCAACTTTTGATTCACATCTAGTCAGGTGTCGACAGTGGGCTAGAGCGTCATCTGCTAGAAATCCCCACCTTTCTTAGGTGCTTGAAGGGGAAGAGACAAGGGACACTGACAGGGATGGCAATGGGTGGTAAACAAGCTCACAGCTGTGTAAGAAACTGGCTCTGTATATACTGCACCAAAGTGAGGTACAGTGTGTATAGAGGAACAATCCCGTGCACACATACAATTATCAAATCAAAGTTGCAATGGGTAAGTACAAAAATGACCAACGAAGCATCCGCATTTAAACTGATGATTCTGTTTAATAGGCGTAACCAGCCGACACGTGTTTCGTCGTGGAAAGAGTAGACCACGACTCTTCAGGGCTGGGAAAGATACAAGACATTTCATACTCACATATATGCCACAAAAACAGTAGTTGCAAGAGTATGAGAAAGACAAAATCATAAATTGACTCGCCTATCTAAAAACCAAAGAAAAAAAGGGTGAACACCACTACTGCAAGAGGGTGCTGAGAAACGTGCTATTAAGAACAACGGTGTTGAGTCAACCCTCACCACCACTCGGTGAAAAGAAACTGAAGAAAAGGGAAGGAAGGAAGAAAAAAGAACAAAATTATTTCCAATGGACAGCCGAAATGCACCAAACACGTGGTCAAGGAAAAAGTTCTAATACAGGTGCAAAGACGATTCAGGGAAAGTGTCAAAGATAAAAGTACAGTTTCTATCCCGAAGAATAGAAAACCTTTTCGGCTGTTCTGTGAAGAACAGCTGGCAGTGTGTAGAGCTACTGGGTATCTAGCATCGCCCTGATGAATAGCCCTTGTGTGTTCTCCAATTCTTTCTTTTAGCGCGCTGATGGTGCTACCCACATATTGTTTTCCACAAGTGCATTTTATAATATAGACCACATATTTGGTGGTGCAGTTAATGTTAGATCTGATGATATATTCATTGCCATTGTGTCCAGCAAAAGATAGTCTAGTGTTTAGCCCATCTGCACACACCGCAGCAGCCGCATTTGTGAAAGCCTAATGTCAGAGGTGTAAACCAAGATTGATTCTTTCGATCTCTTGGTACAGTAGGACTGAGTCTACTGCGTAGCTTGTTACCTCGTCTGGTTGGAATTATCACCGGTTGAGGGGTAAGATCCTTTTGCAAACCTTGTTTACGGACATTAAGTTGGGTTTACTGGTTATGCCTTTTTTTAAACACGTAATATTTTTTGTCTAAAGTATTTTCCGCCATACATTTTTTCCAGCATCCACTGTGATTTTGGCTAAAGCTACAGGTATGGATGCATTCTTTGGGTCTGTACTTTTATCTTTGACACTTTCCCTGAATCGTCTTTGCACCTGTATTAGAACTTTTTCCTTGACCACGTGTTTGGTGCATTTCGGCTGTCCATTGGAAATAATTTTGTTCTTTTTTCTTCCTTCCTTCCCTTTTCTTCGGTTTCTTTTCACCGAGTGGTGGTGAGGGTTGACTCAACACCGTTGTTCTTAATAGCACGTTTCTCAGCACCCTCTTGCAGTAGTGGTGTTCACCCTTTTTTTCTTTGGTTTTTAGATAGGCGAGTCAATTTATGATTTTGTCTTTCTCATACTCTTGCAACTACTGTTTTTGTGGCATATATGTGAGTATGAAATGTCTTGTATCTTTCCCAGCCCTGAAGAGTCGTGGTCTACTCTTTCCACGACGAAACACGTGTCGGCTGTTTACGCCTATTAAACAGAATCATCAGTTTACATGCGGATGCTTAGTTGGTCATTTCTGTACTTACCCATTGCAACTTTGATTTGATAATTGTATGTGTGCACAGGATTGTTCCTATTGTTTGATTGTAGGTTTTCCCTACATGATTTGAGGGGTTTGTGGGGTTTCCCCTCCCTGTTTGCACCATAATATACATCTGAGCTCATATTACCTACGTTTACCTGCTGTGCGCCATTACTTCCTTACTGTTGAATACCCTGCTTGAATTTTTTTTTACAGTGTGTATAGAGTCCAAGGGTCTCCAGAGGTTTGGCAGAGGTTAAAGTTAGATATAACCTTACTCTCTTAAGTGGTAGCTTGGTTGAGCAGTAAGGCAGTATCAGAGGATAGTGTTAAGCATTTGATGTACACACTCAGTCAGCAAATAAATTCACACACAACAACTGAACTCTAGGCCAATTGTTTTGTATAAAAAAAATATACTGTTTTATTTCTAGAACCAAGCAAGCCTGGTATAGGTAAGCATATAAATACTATGCAGTAGTAAATTACTTGTATGAACACAGTTCAAGATTGCAGTGTAACTTGTACTGGTTTTGGTTACCGTTTCAAGTAAGCAGTTTGCAACACATTGCAGGTATAGTACATTCAAATGAATGGGCTTGTTAAGTGAAATGCAGTTAATTACTTTTCAGATTACGTTTCTAACACAGGACTGGATCCTGGATTCAGCCCTGGGACATTTCCTGAAAACAGGTGAGTAAATGCTTTTTAGTTAGAAGTACGATTTTTAAAGATTATTATTGCATTTCAAAAGTTGACACTTAGAAACTTTTTCACATAGAATCACCAATGTTATCCTACGGGAGGAAATTCACTTAGCAGGTAAGTTATGTTAACAATACTTTCTTACTCAGTGCTGGATAACTAGATTCAGCACTGGGACATTTCCTGAAAACAGTTGAAAGAATGAGTTGTTTATTCGGCTGATTTTTAAGGAATACGTCATTTTTAAAAGTCGACGCTTAAAAACTTTTTGGGAGAAAAAGTGTCAATGTTATTCTATGAGGAAAAAGAGGTTATGGGTTTTCAGGTAGGTAATCGGTCTTTTGAGTTAGGGTGCTGGGGTTAGACTCCGGGGTCTCCCAGGGTCAGTGATGCACTGTTGTTGCACCCCCTAGTGGCACTAGGGCAGCCGGGTGCAGAGTGTTGATTCCCAATGTTTTCCTATGTAGGATAGGGGGACTCTGGTTGGTGGCTGCTGGCAAGCAGGCCACGGGGTTGAGAGAGCAAAGCTCCTAGGGTTAAGCTCAGGGCAAGTTGGGGACCAGGTTAGCACCAAAGGGGCACCCTCAGCAGCACTAGGGCGGCCAGGTGCAGGGTGCTGTTTTGAGGTCGTGTGCCCTGTTGATTTCAATGGAGATTCTCCGGAACACAGAAACACTGCAGGCTTGGGGACGAGGATCTTACAGGAGTGACCACCACTTCGAGGGGTAAGTAGGGATGTTGAGGGTTGGTTAGGCACCGCTGGGTTGGGCACACAAGGCCGTGAGGTGTCGGGTGCAGTGGTGCCTTGGGACATCGGATTATCTTACCCGCTCTGGTCACAGTGTGGGGGGGTCCTCTGGATTGAGGCTGCAGGTGTCTGGAGGCTTGAGGCAGGTCAGGGGTCACCGAATCTCAGATCAGGATCGCCGGGGGGACCTCCTCGTGGTGTTTTTCCACTCAAGCTCTGGCCGGGCTCGGCGGGTGCAGAGTGGGCTGGATTCGTGGTTTCTGGCTGGCACCAGAAGCTGCAGTTCAAACACGTCCAATGTTTACGGGAGAAACAGCTTGGAAAGTGAATGCAGGCAGGTCCTCCGGGGCTTTTGAGGTTGCTGGACACGCCGGGGTTTTGCAGAAGCAGGTTCGAGGGGAGACAGGCCTGTAGGGCTGGGGCCAAATCAGTGGGCGTCATCCTCTTAGCTCTGCACGGCTTCTCGCCCTTCTTTTCTTGTGGTTGCTGGATCTGAAGGAAGGTTCAAGGTGCCCCTAAATACTAAATTTAGGGGCGTTACAGGTAGGTAAAGGGCAGGGACCAATGGGTCCCTTCCCTGGGGTGGGTACACCCCCTATTCTGCCACTCCCCAGTGGGAAGGGGGCAGGTGCCTTTCCCCGGTTGGCTGGGTCACCCCATCCTCAAGATGGCGGGGACTCGAGGTTGTGCTTCACCTCGCCTCCCCCACCTTAGGGGTGGAGTTGGCAGAGGTGGGCACACCTCTCTTCCTCACTTGTTTTTCCCGCCGGTTCTCCTGCCCAAAGTAGGGGGTAAAACCAGTGGGGACCAGATGCTGAAAGCAGCAAATGGTCTGGAGAGGCTCACAAAGGCGGCATGCCTTTGAAGCTTCTCCTTCGTGAACCCTGCGCATCCAGGGAGAGGAGGCTTGGCACCTCGTCTCAGGATGTGCATTGTTTCAGGCCCCAGAGAGCAGCAGGCTCTCAACCCGGGGATCCAGAAACATGTCTGGTGGTGGCAGCCTGCGCAGCCACTCAGTCAGGTCACTGGTAGTTGGTTGTGCTTCAGGGGGCATCTCTAAGATGCCCTCTGTGGTGCATTTTACAATAAATCCTACACTGGCATCAGTGTGGGTTTAATGTGCTGAGAAGTTTGATACCAAACCTCCCAGTCTTCAGTGTAGCCATTATGGTGCTGTGGAGTTCGTAACGACAACCTCCCAGAACCATATACTCTTAATGGCAGCACTGCACTTACAGGGCCCAGGAATGTACCTGGGTACTGTGGGGGTACAGGGCTCATGCACCTGTACCTTCACCACTGGCATAGGGCACCCAGCTAAAGGGGTGACTGATGTATGCCAGGGCAGTGGGTTGTGGGCATGGCACACAGGGATGTGTGCCATGCAGACTTCACTTTGTTCTGCACCAAGACACACAGCCTGCAAAGGCAGTGTGTGTGTGTCAGGGTACAGGGCCTCTAAGGGTGGCACAATAAGTGCTGCAGCCCTTAGGAGCCTTCTCTGGTCACAGTGCCCTGGGTACCTATGGTACCATTTACCAGGGGCTAGCCTGTGGCCAGGGATGCCAATTGGGTTTAGGCTTCAATGCAGTTTTAGGGAAGGAACACAGGCCCTGGGTACCTGATTAGCAGGAGCCCAGGACACACTCAGTCAAAGCACATCGGCAATTAAGCAAAAAGTGGGGGCAACCATGCAGAAAGAAGGCACTTTCTCACATCACTGCTTCGCCTCTTCTTTGTCCCTTCTTTGTCTTTGTTCTTCAGGCACACAAATCTGAGTTCCTGGTGTGAAGTGGCCACCTAAATACTAAATGTAGGGGCATTAATGGGAGTGAAGGGTAGTAGCCAATGGGCTACTCTACTCCCCACATGACCATTTTCTGTGGGGAGTAGGCATAACCCTGTCCCAGAGTTCCTAATTTCACCAAAAACAAGAGGGTGGAACCCTTCTTTTGTGGAGCACATCAGGTAGCCCACTTTAGAGGTGTGACTAGCCTGGTGGTACAACACGCCTTCTGCATAGCTAATTCCCCACCTGTCTCCATACCAAAGGGGCCTCAGGGTAGAGGATAACATCTCCCAGGTCTGGGGGAAGCCGGGGTTGCATATCATAGGCTTCAAAGCCCCTGCCTTGATATGCTAAATCACTAGCCACTCTGCTGGAGGAGGTATGAACATATTCATCCGGAGAAGGCATTATTTCTGGCCTCAAACCGTGGGCTCTCGCTTGCAGGAGGTCAGAAAATCTTCTGTGGTGGCATTCGGTGATGAGACCAGTAAGCCAGCACACCAGATATTGGTAGGTTTTTCTGTGGGGCTCCTGTCAGGTGCCCTTCTGTGTGCATGTAATTTTAAATCCAGTACAGGCAACAGTACAGATTTATTAAGACAAGGTGTGTGATACCAAACAACATGCTTTTCAGTAAAGCCAACATGTAGCTGGGGAACTCCTAAGGACCCGTGCCCAGTACATATACATAAGATGGCTTCCCTGTTCACTTGTACCATCTAGTAATTGCCCTAGACAGCACAGGAGCACATCTGCTCATGCAGATATGTCCTCAAATGCAATATAATGCACCATGCCTTAGGATAACAAGGCCTGCTGTAGGGGTGAGTTACATATATTACATGCAGTGACCATGGCATACAGTGAGTGCACCTTGAAGTGTTTTCACTTATGGTTTGCACTATGACACGCAGTCTGCAATGGCAGGCTTCATACAATTTGTATGGGGGGCCCCCAGGGTGGCACAAGACATGCTGCAGCCCATAAGGAACCTCTCTGGTACCCTTTCCCTAGATACCAGGGGTACACTTACTAGGGACTTACAGGGGTGCCAAAGTGTATGTCAATTGTCTTACAATTAGACCATTTTACCTTGTTTTTGGGATAGAGCACCGGCTCTAGGTCCTGGTTAGCAGGGACAATAGCCCAAAAAAACATCAGTATCGGTATCAAAAAGTGGAGGTGATCATGACCACATTTCCTACACTCCCAGAGTAGACATAGCCCCTCTTAACGGTTTAGCAGCGATGCAGGACCATGTCTGAACCAAAGGAATGGTGCGCCCACTGCTACTAAGAACTGCAAGCCTTTTATGACCGCTCGAGCAAATGCATTTCTTTGTTGCCAAAGTCATAGAAATCTGAAGAAGGAATCTCAAGCAACTAATATAGTATACTTTAATTGGTTTACTGAATTGATTGTCCCATTATGAAGGAGGACAAATACCCCAAGGGATGACTGAAGATAGTAAAGGGAGTCTTTACTGGTCTAAAAACAGTAGAAATTTGTATTTGTTGGTAAATGCACAGTTTTTAGTTTGTTTGTGTAAAGACAACCATCAGATTCTTTGTTGAAGCATGGTTATTGTGAAACTCAAGCCAGCATGGGCAAAGCTAACCACTCATGAGTTGCTTTAATTGGATCTAATCAAACCTGCCGTTTAAGAATATGTCTATCTCCCACTCCGGGTAAAAACACCATCGAAGTGTGATTTTGAGTGAGGGTGTAGGAGAAAAAAAAGCCGTTTGGAGGCTTTTCACCTTTAGATGTTTGAATGAATGCCAAAAGGTTTGCATCTGTCTTTGTTGAAGATCTGTTTACTACTGCTACTTTGAAAGTATGAACCGCTGCATTTGTGATTAAGTCAGCTGCACAGTTCCATTTAGCGTGAATTTCTTCACTTTCATGGGTCATGCTATGCTGAACATGGATTAAAAGAAGATGGTCTTGAAAGTTGGCTACCTTTCCCTCGAGCGTATTTTTTTTATTGATTTCCCTTTGAATCCCTGGTTCCTTTCAGGCACCAATGTGAGCTGTTGTGAGAAAGTGCCATCTTTCTTACATGGTATGCCCCCACTTTTTGCTGAATTGCTGAATGTACTTTGACTGACTCCTGCCAATCAGGTGCCCAGGGCCTATGTTCCTTCCCTAAACGCACAAAACCCAAATTGGCAAACACTGGCCACATGTCAGCTCCTGGTAAATGGTACCTTAGGTACCCAGGGCCTTGTGACCAGGGAAAGCCTCTAAGGGCTGCAGCACACATTGTGCCACCCTTAGAGGCCCTGTACCCTTACACACACTTACACACACACACTTACACACACACACACACACATTGCAGGCTGGGTGTCTGGGTGCAAGACAAAACAAAGTCGACATGGCACACATCCCTGTGTGCCATGCCCATCACCTACACTGCCATGGCATACATCAGCCACCCCTCTAGCTGGGTGCCCTATGCCAATGGTGCCCAGTCCTGGAATTCCAAAAGTAATCCTAAAAGTAATCTGTGGCAAATAACATACAACTTCCATTGAACTCAATGCATTATTGTGTTTAAAATAGTGTTGCCTATTGCAACCACTTATAACTGTTCACAAAAGTCAATTGCATATTGCAAAAGTATTTATATAAAGCATCTCATTCTGAGAAAGTATATTTTAATTCCAATTGTTGGTTCTAAAATAAAACAAGCATATATTTTTTATTTATAAACCATTGGCCTAGAGTTCAGTTATTGAGTGTGTGAGACCAGTTGCTGACTGAGTGTGTACAACAAATGCTTTACACTGTCCTCTGATACTGCCTTACTGCTCGACCAAGCTACCACTTTAGAGAGTAAGGTTATATCTAACTTTAGACACTGCCAAGCCTCTGGGGACTGTGGACTCTGTACACCCTGTACCTATTGGGGAACGGTATATACAGAGCCACTTTCTCACAGCTGTGCATTGCAATTACATACAGTGTTAGTGAATGTGTGCAGCAGCTTAAATTTACCATTTAAATAATTCCTTGCACTGCTGCACAAGTCGGCAAGTATTTTTGCTTTGTACGAACCCACATGCTAGGCAGAGCAGTCATGTAGAACATATCTTTGTAATCCTCAATGGGTAAATTTTTAAGAGCTTATGCTATGTTTTGTTTTCATTGCAGAAATTTGTGCGTGCTGAGAGTCTGGTCGTACTCAAATTTGACATAAACTGCACTTAAAGTGATCCATTGCGTGCAAAACAGGTGCAGATAGCGAGAAGTAGGAATGCTTGCTTTTGTAGCTCATGCTGCTGTAGGAATGGGAGAGACCAATCAATCAATCAGGGGGATTGTAAGCACGCTACTCACCTGAGAGGGTTTAAAGGTGCCTTGGGGGGGGATTGGGTAAGCAGCTCCATTCAGTTGAAGAGCCAGGTCTTGAGTGTCTTCCTGAAGATGTTCAACGAGGGGGCGCGTCTTATGTCAATCTGGAGCTCGTTCCAGGTCTTGGCCTCGATGTCGGAGAATGCTCTTCCACCTGTTCTTGCTCTGCAGATTCGCGGAGTTTCGGCGAGGTTGGCGGATCTGAGGTTTCTCTTGGGTATGTGGAAGGAAAAGCTCTTGTTGAGGTATTGGGGTCTGGTGTTGTGGAGGCATTTGTAGGTGTGGGTGAGTATCTTTAAAGTGTCTCTTCTCAACGGGGAGCCAGTGGAGGTTACGCATGTGTTAATTGACGTGGTGGTGTCGAGGGATGCCACGGAGGAGTCTGGCTAGGGTGTTCTGGAGTTTGTGGAGCAGAGACTTGTTGATTCCGGCATAGAGGGCGTTTCCGTTGTCCAGTCTGCTGGTTACGAGTGCATGGGTGACGGTCTTCCTTGATTCAGGGGGGATCCATTTGAATGTCTTTCAGAGGATGCAGAAGGTGCTGAAACAGCTGGAGGCGACGGCGTTGACCTGTCGGGTCAAGGAGAAGGAGGAATCTAGTATGATGCCGAGGTTTTGTGTGTGGTCCGCGGGGGTGGGTGGGCTACCGAGGGCGGTGCGCCACAAGGTGCTGTCCCAAGCAGAGGGAGAGGGGCTGAAGAGGAGGCCCTCTGTCTTATCAGAGTTGAGTTTCAAGCACTGCTGCTCATCCAGGATGCGACGTCCTTCATTCCTTCCTGGAAGTTGAGTCTGGTGGGGACAAGGTCCTTGGTGGGGGGGGAAGAGGATGAGCTGGGTGTCGTTGGCGTAAGATACTATGCCCGTGCTGTCTGACGATGGCACGAGGGGGGGGGCATGTAGGTGTTGAAGAGCGTGGGGCTGAGCGACAATCCCTGGGGTACTCCGCTGTTGATTTCTGTGGGTTTGTAGAGGAAGGGTGGCAGTCTGAATCTTTGGGTTCTGCTGGTGAGGAAGGAGCGGATCCAGCCGAGGGCGGTTCCCTGTATGCTGGCATCATGGAGTTTGGCGGGGAGTGTGCGGTGGGAGACGGTGTCGAATTTAACAGAGAGATCGAGTAGGATCAGGGTTGTGGTGTGTCCTTGGTCAAGGAGGGTGCGAATGTCGTCTGTGGCAGAGAGTAGAGCGGTCTCGGAGCTGTGGTTGCTGCGGAAGACGGATTGGGGGGGTGGTGGGGGTGGTGGGGGGGGGGGAAGAGGGGTCGGGTCGAGGATGATGTTTTCCTTGATGAATTTTTGTTAGCTGGGCGTTGACGATCTTCTCTGACTTTTGAGCGAAAGGGAGGAGGGAGATGGGTCGGTAGTTCTTAAGGTGAGACAATAATTAGTGGTTTTACCTGCACCAATGGGAACTCTTTCAAAATGGCCATCAGCACCACACTAAGCATTATTTCTATGGGAGTGAAGCGTCCTTCGGCTGTAGAAAATAATATTTAGTCTTTGAAAAGTCCACTTAAAGTCAATGCAAGATAGTTGTGCGTTTTACCTTCAAACGTTTTTCAGAGAACATGGTAGTAATCAAGGCATACAAGGGTTTACTTAACTCGCTCAGCATAATGCGGCAAGTACGTTTAAAATGCAGTAACCACAGAATGGGGAAAAACTCTTGAGAGCTAAGCCTGGCAAACTAAACGTAAACAGAGGTTTCCTACTTAATCTCAAGGAGATAACTAATATTATAATGTAAGTTTCAGTATGTTTTTAATAATAGTTTTTTTTCCCAAAGTGTCATAAAAAAAATGACTCAATTTATATTTTATGCACATGATGTTGGGTAGTAAAGCCATGACCCAAGTCTAGAAAGCGCAGGGGTATGAATTCTAACCCTTTGGCGCAATGTTTAATGCACCAATGCAGATTGGATATCCAGGTGGAGTGCGACCCATACACAACCCACTAAGCAATACTGTGCAGGAAGTGTATTCTGGAAACAATCCGCCCTACTAGATGAGCTCAGGGACACAGTGGAACTCAAAGCCCTCGTTCGTAAATGAATAACAGACTCAACATAGCACTAAAAACCCAAGTCCAGTGCATAAAATACGAATGGCAACCACACAGAATAAAAAAGATAACGTAACAATGCATCCCATGGCCAGCAAAAATAATAACAAGCCAAAAAAAACAAGTATTGGCATAGCCAATAGGTCTCGCTTTTGGGACCTTATAAGTATTTAGTTATGCAGCAAAATATCCTTGGTGCAACAACACCAACTGTTGCATGGCTAAACACTTATAAGGTCTCAAATGCGAGACCTATTTGCTATGCCAATGCTTGTTTGTTAATTGCGCCCTGCATGAGGTTGTAAGACTAGAACACACTGCTACCTAGAACAGCACTTGAACGTCCAGAGAAAGAGATTGGAAAGGTAAACAGGGAGGCGGTATCCGCTCCCACTGCAGCCCGGGCCACACTTGGAGGAAGGAAGCTGAAAGCGGTTGTAATTTCTTCCCGAATCCTGAAAACTGTAACTTTTCTATCTTATATTAACCTAAAATACCTCTTATTAGCAACGTTTCTTAAAATTTTCTTTCATAGCTGTTTATTACTGATATGGCTTAGCACTTTGATGCACACCTGGGCCACGCCAATTCACATCCCCAAATGAATGAATGAATGAATGAATAAATAGAGACATGAAGGCTGAAAAGGGGCTACAGAAAGCAAGAGATTGATACAAGATAGATCTAGGAAAATAGAGAAAGTTTGAGAGAAGAGTGAGAAAATGGGAAATGGAACGAGTGAAAAAAAACGGAGAGATGCAAAGGGCGAATTGCGGGAGAGGGGAGAGAAAAAGAGCGCATCGAAAGAAGACAGATGAAGGGACAGAGATGGAGAGATGGATAAGAACACAGAATGAAAGTAAGGAGGAGGAGAAGAAGAAGAAAAGCGATGGAATGTGACAAACAAGGAGCACGAAAGGGAAAAGGAGAGTGAGTGAAAGCGGAATTTAGCCTTAAAAGAAGGAAATGGTGACCTTTAATTAGAACCATAGAAAGGAAGGCAGATTAAGGGGGGGCGTCAAGAAGAAAAGTGAGCGGGGAGTCACGGTTGAAGGAAATAGATTGAAATGTGTGGCAATCAAGTGAGAAGAAGAAATGATGAAAGGAGATGGGCGGCAGGTATCTGCTCCCTCATCTAATTCCCTGCAGTGGAGCCTCACCCACAATATGCTTTAATTGCTTGCATTGTCACCGTCCTCCGCGGCTGAGGGATCCCGGGTGAAGCCTCCCATCTGCCTACTTTGATTTGGAAAAGTTCTGATTAAAAGGAAGAGCAGAGGGAAGTGTCTTGTTGATTTCTTCCCCCTTGCAGCTTGGTTTACCCCCTGTCCCTGGAGAGGCTGGCGGGACATGGCCTGCATCTTGAAAGGAGGGCACACAAACAGCTCCCAGCCCTGTCAAGACACTCTTTTGTTGCGCTTCTTGGAATAGAAAACTGGTCGTTAAGGCATGAAACAAAGAGGAACAAGCAGGAAGTGGGATAAGGGAGGGGGTAGGGCACGTCGCGCCCTCTAAGGGGAGAGAGGCACGCAGGCTGGCAAATGGTGTGCACTTTCGCGGCCGCTTTGATGTTCTCAGTGGCCGCGCGGCTCACTGAGAACATCAAAGCGGCCGCGAAATGATCACGCAGGCTGCCAATTGGTGTGCGCGCGCGCCCGGCGCACATGCACTGTATTTGGAGGCCTGAAAAGCACTAGTTTGCACTTCCAAATCCCCCGTTTACTAAAGCTCTCGCCAGAGCAGCGCTAGAGCGCTGGCTCAGGCGAGACCTAAAAAGGAAAAGGTTACCAGACCTGCAGACCTAGTGAAATGATTAATTGGCTGTCAAATTGTGTGATCCGAGGCAAATATTTTATTTCAGGGAACAGCTTTTTCCTTCATTATCACATACGACAGCACCTTTAAATAAGTGGGTACAGCGTATCTGCTGTACAAGAAAGCTCTTTTGTTTGACTTAATAGCATACATTTTTGCTCCATGTATAAAACAAATAGCCCACATATACGGTACACTGAACCCTTGACTTGCCTCTTAGTTCACTAATAGTATGGTCATCAGGATGGGCGCAGGGATGCTTCTCAGTTCACATTTAAAAACTCAAACTTTTAAACATACATTAAAATAGCATGATGTACACTCATTTACAGACATTTTTCTATTGAAATGAACACAAACTTTCCAACAGACATGCATTTACTGATAAAATTATATAGCGTACAAACGATAGATAATGTGTTGAACTAAACATTCAGCAAATATTTTTGGTTTGCCATCACCAAGTATTCGGATTTGTTTTGAACCTATTAAAATCAGTTTCAATCTCAATTCAGAATTACAAAATAAGTGCTTTCATAACTACGTAAATACATTTTGGATTAATTTTTAAATATTTGTACGTTTAATATATAAGCTATTTAAATTTTGTGACCCCATCCCAACACAAACCTCCAAGGTAAAAAAAGCAGCAATTTGTAAGAAGACAAACCGGCCTCTGGTCTCTTTTTGAACAGAGCAAACGTGACCAGATAAAAACAAGATTTAAAAGCATCTTTATTGCTCATTCACTTTCTGAATGAACAAAACACCTGTTCTTTGCCAGTTCGAGCTCTCTACCAAACCAAGCCAGCAGGCGATAAAATTATCTAGCCCTGAAAATATGACTCGCCATAGCGAGTGGGCAACTAGATTCTTCTAGGCTTGAATAAGAACATTCCTAACATGGTTAGCAGGTTCCGACCGCACTATAGCTACTTCTAAGCGTTATACAAGATTTTACTAGAAACAGTTAACAAGCCTATAAATGGAGTTTCTTAAGATGGATCACGCTGCATATTCTCTCTCTGTATAACATCGCTGTTTAGCTATTTCCTACCAAAGCTTTGCCTGGGAATAATTAACAAGGCACGGCTGAAGGCCACTTCTCTGCACCACTCCCAGAGCCGCCTATGACTGATGCTGGTTGTCACTGCAAACCAGCAAACCTCTGGTGTGAAGCCCCTCTGGCCTTTGGTCAGATAGAGTATTTATAGCATCTGAGCCATTTTTATCTTGTACTGATAAAACAGTGCTTGCAGACACTAAAGCAACAAGACTAAACAAATATGTGATATCAATTTACAGGTAGATTATTTTCTCCTATAACTAAAAACAATATAAACATGCCAGCTTCTAAGCATCTATGATGTTATGGCAGTGTTCATAATAAACACAATAAAATATGCCAGCATATCTAGCCTCTTCCGTGCGGACGGCCCCGGCCGTCTGACGTCATGGTGGGCCTGTGCGGTACCGCGCACGCGTGGAATTTTTCAGCACCGCGGGGGAATTCCGGACGCAGAAAAGCGGCTAGAAAGCAGACATGATACTAGCATTTCAGTGTGTGTCTAAAACTTCACACTTTCTACTAAAATAACCATATAATGGAAATAGGAAAAGCTTAAACAGGATTTGTCACAGTGTTCACAACATGCCTGAAACCTGCCATACCAAATATGACCACAAGTGTGGGTGAGAAGGTTAAGGAGGAAACCAGATTCCTGGGTTCCGTGGCCCCATGCCTGTAAAAGCCATATTAGCATATGACAGTGTGTAGTAATTTTTCTGATGTTATTAACGTACTTTCTTTTTATAGAAAGATAAGCACTGGTCTACACAATCAATTATTGTGTTGTATGGCGATTAGATTCTGAGCTTAACCCGTTCGACGCTTGTGACGGAGCGGTTCCGTCACGTGCGTCGGTTGCGCGGTGCGCATGACGGAACCGCTCCGTCATGGCCCCGCCCGCGCACGGAATCTTCAGCGCGGCGCGGAAATCCGCGCCACGCTGAAGGGGTTAAAGCATCTCTCACACTACCTATAACTGGTGGCCATCACTACCCAGAGTCAGATGAAATTAGCCCAGTTTACTGAGCAATAGTAGGACAGGCACCAGGATATCAGAGAAAAACAACCACAGCCATCACAACTGAGGCCCAGTAGCCCTTAGGTGCACACTGCCCCCCCTCCCCCCCCCCCCCCCCAAATGGGGTCTGACAAACAGTGGTAAGCAGTGCAAGAACCGGATAAGCCAGTTCTAACTTTTAGCACCAGAGTAGGAAGTGTAAACTTCACACCTTCATACCAAATAAGCAACATATCAGATTAAAGTTTGGTTTGGGTAGACCTTGGCACTCTGTGGATAAATTGAGGACAGTCTTGCATGTACTTGGCGAGGGGTCCCTTAGGGTGGCACAAATCGTGCTACTGCCCTTAGAGACCCTCCTTAGTACCTCAGGCCCTAGGTACCAGTGGTTCCATTTGCTAGGGACTTCAAGAGGGTGTTAAAGGTTTTGCCTATTGGGGCAACAATTTTACAGTTTGAGGCAAGATCACTGGTACTGGGAATTTGGTTGGCAGGGACCCAGTACACTCCGGTCAAAGTTGCGTAAAAAAACAGGCAAAAAGTCAAAAAGTGTGTGTGGGGGGGGGGGGGTAACAAAACCCCAGTTTCCTGGAAGTTCTCAGAGTGCTTTGTGGGTGCCTTCTTGAGGTTTGGGTGGAAGGCAGAAAGGGAACACTTAATGTAGGTTATCAATTGGTTATGGTGTGCTCATTTTGAGTAACAATTTTACAAGAATGTTTCATCATCTAGTGGACCTTTGAGTGATCTGTTTGGGGGGTGGGAAGTGGATTTGCCTGGTAACGGAGAGGGAACTCTGCCTGTAATATGCCACTTCAGCTAACGGTCAATAAGAATGACCACTGTAGCTCTGAGGGCAGGTAATCCCCGTTTTGGGTGAAGGGGGAGGTGCGAGGAGCATATCCTGGAGTTCCTTAGTTGGGAGATGGATCCAGAGGTGAGCTGGAGAATCCAGAGACTTTGGAGAAGTACTTTCAGGAGACCTCAAGTAACTGGGTCCCTATTATAGCTGCACTGTGCCATCTGGAAGGTGGCGGGGAACCAGTTGGTTGCCCCAACAGTACCTGGAGGGTCAGGTTTGCATGGTGAGGACAAGAAACGGTTTGCTATTAAAATCGTTGTAATATTACACATAGAATAAGGTTGCATGTAGAAAGCATGTACGATGAAGTTTACTTGCAAAATCCGTAACAATTACAGCATTCTATGTGCATTAGCAATTAACAGAAAACAGTTACAGAAGGAGCACTGGATAGTCAGGATTTCCTCTAACGTACCCCCCACCCCTCGAGCTACCAAATTGTAAGGATTCACTAGATGGCACTCTTCACTGCGATCTAAATTATACACTGAGTGCTTCTTACAGCAGCACACATTTTCAGAAAACACTTCTCTACTTTCTGATCCTATCCACCCCTTCTCATATTGTATGATGTATGTGTTAAAATAAATGAATTTGTAAAGTGCAGTTGTACTCCTCGGGGATATGCGGGCGGTAGAGGATGGCAAGGGACATTAGAGATCAACGAAAAGAGATTTTGTCAAAGAAGATGGTCTGTATAGAAAAGTCACTCACCAAGCGCCTGTACTTGTTCACACTTTCCTGAAGAGAACCCAGCATAAAACTGAAGATCTGCTCCATGTTCTTGGTCAGAGTGTGCTGGATGTCACGTCTGCGCTGCTGTGGGAGCGTCTGGAAGGTAACAACGTCCTCTGCCAATCTCAACAAGATGAACATCACCAGCTCACACTGGGTCTCCTAATGACAAAAGGAAACAGCAAAGAGCGCTGAAGAGCAGACCTCAGCCAACTACAGATGCAGACAATCAAAGACTATTTACCAATTCTGTGAAATTGCTGCAAGGTATGCAGTGGTTCATATTTCAAACAAAACCACTGTTTTTAGTGAAATAGATTTAGAATTCTAACTGTCCAATTTTTGGGGAAGCAGTTTACCATGCAGAATGCCTGTGCCATTCATTTCTGCACAAACCAGCAGATGCCTGCACCAGGTGAGGTGCACTTGACATTTAAAATATATATATATTCTTTAGAGCATCCAAGCTTGTAATCTGGTTTACATACTATGTGAGTTAGATGTATGTCACATTGCTGGGCTATGCGGACCCATTAGTCCTATACAAGTAAAACAGCTAGCTCTAGTCTTAGTCCATTGTCCAGTCCTTGTCAAATGAGTCTAATGCTCATGTGAACACGAGAACATTGTTTGGAACTTTCAACCAAAGGTCTGCAGTTAAATCTGGACGGCAGTATCAAAAGTTGCTTACCATGAGATGTTCCAAGGACATACCTGCAAAGATGTCAGAATTCACAATGCCAAGCATTTATTCTACCATCGTACGAAGGCTCAGCCAAACACGGAGACAACTGAAAAGTCCCCTCCTCAGTGTAGCTTCTAAACTAAAGTAACTTGCGTGTCCAAAACCATACGGGGAAGGGAACAGTAGTGAGAGGGAAGCTTTAACTTACCTGCAAGTGAGAAGTGTTTTTTGCAGAATATGTTCATATGTGCATTCTGGGCTCACTAACAGAATTACTTGGGGCTGGAGTAATGGAAATAAACCTGTGCCACTTTGAGTGTACTCTCTGATATATTCACAGACTCAATACACTCCTCTTGCTAAACTCAAGAGATTTCAGATTCCGCTTTGGTAGCAATCTGCTAGCCTAGCATTGCTGTAAAAAGACAGCCATTCTTACGAAAACTTTGTTTGGCTGCCCTGGAAAACAAGCATTGGGAAAACCAACAGATCTGGCTTTAATGTGCTAACTCATGTAAACACAGGTGTGCAAAAAAGCACATATAAGCGTTTGCCAAAGCAGGCAAAAAAAGTAACAAAATAAGGTCAGAATTCGGTTTCAGGAGAAAGCAAAAAATAGTGTGTAAAACCACAACAGCAAATGCCAATTGCATGATTTGAGACATCTTGATGGACCCAAATTCCACGTCAGGACCGGAAGCTTTAGATTAGGATTCTCTATTTTACTACTGAACATTACAGCAGCCAATTAGATCACAAAAACAAAACAACTGCATTTCCCATGAGGCATTGCCCTGCCATCAGAACCCCCACCAGCCCCTATGGCTTTGGTCATCACGTTAGTCCTTCCTCTTTCTTTGCTGCTGAGCAGCCACAGATAAATGCCCCTAAAGGTTCACTGATATGCCAGAGTTCCTTCGTGTTTTTGCGATGCAAAGTGGATAGGGCTTATTGCTTTTAAATTATTTGATGTTATTTGTTTGATCTAACGGTTTGCTTTTATAGCGCTTAGGTGAGATCTTCCTTTTTGCCTGTGCAGAGCGGAGGCTACATAGAAGACGTGAGTGTGCTAGCTTCTCCAAGAGAATTAGTCCTCTTTCAATCGCAAACACTACACATGCATGCTATGGCTGTGCTGCTTTTTAAGTTGTCTCGACACCGGGAACACATGCAGTTCCTTGCCTCCCAAGCCTGACAAAGGATTATTTTGCCTCCCACGCCGACAAAAACGTTACCATGGCTTTGCCTTTGGGGCTGCAGGTGACTCCCTCCACTTTAGCGGACTATAAATATATACATAGGTTTCAGGCCTGATATAGTTAGGAATTAGCATTTAAAAAACCTTAGAAATTCACTGAAAAACCCATAGGATTCAGGCCTGATATAGTTAGGAATTAGCATTTAAAAAACCTTAGAAATTCACTGAAAAAACAATAGTTTTTAGCGGTGTTCTAGTTAGCTGGACATTTCACTCGAACAAAACCATTGAAATTCCTCCGATATAGCTAGTTGTACTAACTACATCTCGTGCGCCTGCAATCCACTGCTGATGATGTCACATATTACATCATTCATGACATGGTCAGTGACATCACTGATGACATATCAAATGACATTCGTCAATCGGCGCCAACGTTATTCCAAATAGAATGTTGCGGATTTCCTATGGAAAATAGGTCCTAACTAGATCTACCTGCTGCCAGTAGGAGATATATATATATATATATATATATATCTTGAGATAGATCGATAGATGCACAGCCGTCATAACAAGTTTCAGCTCACTACAAGCCTTGATGATCACATGACATGGGATGGCATTACATCAGTGTATTTGAAGTGACAGGTGCTGGTGTGGTTTCAACCACGGGTGCAAAGTCGCAATAGACATAGAAGACATCCAACGATATCGTTCCTCATTCATTGATTTTCCTCATGTGAAACATAAAATGTGAAATGGAGTAAAATCTAACATGGCTTACCATTGTTGAACAATATTTTAAAAATATATTTAATAAAATATGTTTGTGGCATCTTAATCTATTAACAATATAAAATGCAATTCATTCAAATATTTTTGGTAATAGCCATTGTTGCTCAAGAAATTACCAGCAGTAAACGTCAATATACATCCATAATGGTTTTCCTGTATGTCGTTACCCTGTGCTCTCGAGTCCCTTGTGGGCAAATCACTGTCAAATACATTTTGGTTTTTTCACGCATAGTATATTGAAATTATACCTTTCAACAATGTTGGATCAGTGGCCTATAGTTCTTGTATGTCTTTATTGCTGTAAGTGAAAGTGCTATAGTGCGAAAATTAAGAAGTCATTTAAAACAATGTATTTCGAAATACATAAAGTGCAACACCTATAATCCTATTTCGTATGTTATTTTGTTTTTGATTGATTCCATTTGGACTCTCGTAAAAGATCCTACAAGCAGTGAATAACATGATTTGGGTCCCCAAATCTGATAATAGTTTCCTGTACACTTTCTACTGCATAGATTTGGTATTGACATTTTAATTTTTACAATTTATTATTCTATTATGTTTAATGACTCCGATATAGCCAGTATAAATACAACTATAAGAGATTGTTCTGTTGTGGGGTATTTGTAGACGGGAGACCGAGGGGAACTCCACTGTGCAATAATGATAAGAATGTGCAAATGCGCAAAAATGTCTCCAATAAATAAATAAACACAATACCTCACACAAATATAAATGTAAAATTATATGACTATCAATATGTAAAATGTTAAATATTAAATACTGGATAAAATGCTGCATAAACTGAGTCTTTCTTAGATCATCATAAACATGTAAACAGATCCTCCGATATATTCAGTCCTCCTGGTTGTTTGGAATCTAATTCAATGATAAAGCGTGTTTCTAGCTGTCTTAGCTTATACTCCCTATTTCCAACTCTCCTACTCGGAGGTACTGAAATCTATTACATAATATCGGAGGTCCTGACTATTGGAATTATGTTTCTCCCTAAAATGTCGTGCTACTGGATAGGTATTATCTTGGTTGGTTATTGCCCTCATATGTTGTAGCACCCTCTTGTGTACTTGTAATTTGGTGCTCCCAACATATTGCAAGTTACAAGGGCGAGATAATACACAAACTGCAAATTCGGTTTTAAAGCTCATTAATTTGGTGATTTTATATCGCTTGGTACTTAATGGGGTTTGATATGTGGTAATGTTTACGCCCTGCTGGCAGGCTTTACAGGTTTTGCATTTGTAAAAGCCTTTATGGGTTTGCAGCCAGTTTGTTCCAGCTAAGACCTCCTGGGTGGTATTTACTAGGCCATCCCGCATGGACGGTCCTCTACTGTAAGTAATGGACGGTCTTAGAGGTAGGGTAGGGCCCAGGATAGCATCATTGAGTATTAGTAACCAATTCCTGTTAATTATGGACTGCAACTGTTTTTGCTGGTTACTGTACTCCATAATTATCCTGAGCTCCTTAGTTTTGATCACATTCTCGTCCCCCAATGGTTGTGTACCAGTGTCAAGCATGATCGGTTTCTCTTCCAGTAGTACATGTCTCTCCAATTGCATGGATTTTCTAATGGCACAATCGATAACTTTGTTCAAGTAACCTCGCTCCTTAGACCTGTTTTTGCTTGCATTCTGTGCATCAATCAGATCTATATTGTTACTGTGGATACGCCTCAGGCGTAACATTTCCCCATAGGGGATGCTGTTGATTAGATGTTTAGGGTGAGAACTGCTGGCATGTAGAGTGGAGATACCAGCAGTCTCTTTACAGAATAAGTTGGTCTCAATTTTATCATCCCTAATGTACACCTGGGTATCTAAAAAATTTACTTGAGAATTACTGACTGTGGCTGTCAAGTGTAGATTAATTTCATTGGCTTTGATGCTGTTAACAAATTCATTCACCTGCTCTGCAGTTCCTTTCCATACCACAAAAAGGTCATCTATAAAACGTAACCATAGTTTGATGTTCCTTTTGATGTATTGCTCATGATTGGTACCAAGGACCAGCTCCTTCCACCAGCCCATGCGGAGACAAGCATAGCTGGGAGAGAAGCTGCCCCCCATAACCACCCCTCTGGTCTGTTAATATAAGAGGTTATTGAACATAAAAACATTGTTCGTTAAACAAAAGTCCACCATTTGAATCAACATGTCGTTATGATCTTTTACATTTCCTGGTCTAGTGTTGAGATAATGGCCCAAAGCTTGTAAACCATCAGTATGTCTGACACTAGTGTAAAGCGAACCGACATCAAGTGCAATAAGTAGATATTCCTTTTTCCATGCAAAGTTTTAGTTTTCTCAAAAAGTCACTTGTGTCGCGTCTGTATGATGGCAGCGCTTTGACGTGTTCTTGTAAGAACTGATCCACATACTGTGATGTATGCTCAAGTAGACTGTTTCTGGCCAAGATAAGCGGTCTACCGGGTTTTTTTTTCCGGGTTTGTTGGGAGTCACAGGATGTTCATTTTTCAAAAACCTATATTCCTGTATTATCAATCCATTAAATTTCCATGCTGTTAATTTTTTGTAAAATGCTGTGTGTATAGATTTCAAATCGGAGATACTGCTCCTAATGTAGCACGTCCTATCATTTACTTGTGAATAGGCCTCTTTTGAATATTACTCTTTAGACATTATAACATTGTTACCGCATTTGTCTGAATTGTGGATCACTATTTTGATATTATCTTGCAGTTTTTTCATGAGCTCATGGTATTTTTGATTTTGTCTGTTATATTTTTGTTTGGTATTTTGTGTTTTGTGGTGTAGTTGTTTAATCTGATCCACCACTTGTTCTTGAAAAATATCAATTGAGTCTCTTAGAGTAATGGGGTTAAATGCAGATTTGGGTCTAAAGGGCGTTGGTTGAATTGTTACTTTGTTTGCCCTTGAGGTACTTTCTGTGTATGTTGATGCATTATCATTTTCCTCAGATGAATCAATATCCCGGATATGTTGACTTACACTATCACCCCATAATTCATGAATATCATCAATGAATGGTACATCCGATTGGGATAGATGGGCAGATATATATATATATATATATAGTTTCCATAGGAAAAGCATTTTTTGTTTTGCATATAACTTTGGCACTGTTTGACAAATCTTCATGAAATGTTCAAAATTAGTACGGCGCTCAGTTCAACTGTTGCATTGAAAGTTTCGGGATGATCCGTCAAGCGGGGCAGAGAAAAGGGGGTGGAGAAGGGCTTCCAAACTGCATTTTCCCTGTGCAATTTCCCATGGAGATTTTGAACACAACTACAGCCTGAAACATTGAACGGAATTACATGAAATTTGGCAGAAAGCTACCGCTTGGTCCAGAAAGCGTGCTTTTTGTAATTGGGTGTAAATCCGTTCAGTAATTTTAGAGATTAACTGAAAAACAAATTTGTATATTTAGGGACGCATATGCACCCATGGTCATTCAGCAGCTCCACGTGCCAAAGCAGGGTCCTGATTAGCTGGCCGCACCTTACAGAAAAGTTGCAGCCAACATTTTATATCTCAGGAAACAGTCCCCAGAGCTGAAAAGTTGCTTACATACTAATTGAAGGGGTAAAGTGAGTGCTTTCCTAACCACTTGTGTATGTTCTAAATGAGGTGAAAGCATGTTTAATGGGCGGTAAAATGCCCGAACACTGTTTTTTTGGTCACTGGCGAGACCTGCGGAGCCGTCGCGGGACTCAGCGCGGCCCGCGTGTTAATCCATGATCATCACCACGAAGTACATGAGGGTGGAGGGGGGCAAAGATTAAAGTAATCCTGTGATTTGTTAACCAGAGCAACAAAAGTATGAGCACATGGTGAGGGTTAGCCATTTTACCTGATTTTCTGCTGAGAGAGGAGGCAGTTTGCAGTTCCGACAGGAGATTTCGAATGAAAACAGATGTTACCAGACATTGAAATAAAACAGAGACCAGCAAAGGGATTTTACAGGTATGATAATTAGGTTGAGGTACATACAAAGGTATATTTAGAAAACAAAATGGGGAGTGTATGCAGGGTGAAAGACAATGTGTAGCTTCTAGACCGTATATTAGAAGGGAAAATAGAAGACTGTTTAGATGAGAATATTAACTAAAAATACAGTGAGGAGAAAGCAATTGCTATACTGAATACATATTAATGTATTATTATGCGTGTATGAATGAATGGGTTTGAAATTGGAGCTGAGCATTTGCTTATAGTATGTCATTTGATTGTATGTCATTTTCACACGCTCACAGAGTCAGGGAGACACTAACAGGCCTAGTTACACTTGCTACCGTACCCAAAATAAATTGAAAAATAAAAAATTGTAATACACTTAGCATTAAAAATAAACCCCACAAATTAACAAATATTAAACACATTCTAAAAATGGAATTTGAAAAAGCATAGAAATTCATTGGGGAAAAGACAAAGGATACAGGGGTGTTATAGTTAGGATTTTTTTTTTTTAAACTTAGAAATCCAGAGAAAGAAGCAAAGGTTACAGGGACGTTATAGTTAGACTCACACTTAACTCGTACAAAACCATTGAAATTCAGCAGTCAGTTACCAGAGTGAAGTATAACTTACGCCTCTGCAATGCACTGCTTATGACCCCACATAATACTCATGACCGGGTCAGTGACCTCACTCATGACATCACTGGTGACAAGCCAGATGGCATAATCCACAGAACCAGTCACACACCCTGTTACACGCCATACAACATTTTGTACACCCCCTATCACACAACCAGTGACATACCAATTCACAGTCCCATATAGTGACACACCTACTCACATTGATCCATAGAACCATTAACACAACCATTAACTCACATATAGGAGCCACACTTGCAGCTACTCACAGACCAATACAGAAACCCGCACATCCACTCGTACACCTATACAGCCATTCTCACACTGGTTCAATCTTACAATAGTCTCAAGAACAACCACATGTGATTTGCAAAATAGCCCTATAACATCAAAAACGCTTATGAACTTCTAGATTCGTACACAAATCATCCCTTACCCCTCCGTTGCATCCAACCTACGTCTCCCTGTGTGCCATGCCCATAGACAATGCATGAGGTATTGGTAAGAAACCCCTTTAGCAGGCCTTAGCCCTAAGGCAGGATGCACTATATTCCCTGTGAGGGCATATCTGCATGAGCAAATATTCCCCTGCAATATCCTTGTAGATTGCTGGATGTTGTAAGTGACCAGGGAAGCCATCAGTACATGGGCTGGACACTTATTACGAGTTCCCAGTTCCATGATGGCTTTACTGAAATATGGGATGTTTGGTGCCAAACATCTCAGCATTATAAACCTGCGCTAATTCTAGTGTCAGATTTATTAAAAAGTACACACAGAAGACCCCATATAAGGGGTCCCCTGAAACCTACCAATTCTTAGTGTGGTCATCGACTGGCCTGAGCCAGCCTGCGTCAACGGATAGTGTTCTGCGCACTCCGAGGCCGAGAACAATGCCTTTCCTGGGTGGAGGTGTTCACACCTCACCCTGGTCAGGAAGAGCCATCCGTGGCGAGGGAGCTTCTAGGCCATGCCACTTTTGTAATGCAAACTCACCCTCCCCTGTTAGAAGGAGCAGACCTCCTTCCTGTCCTCACCTTTTTGGTGGGAGGACAGGAGGGAAAACAAAGTATGAGAGGTGTGCCACCCTCTGCCAACTCCAACCCTCAGGTGCTGGTGCTTTTCAGCACCCACCATCTTGAAGATGGTGGGACTCCTCCAAACAGGATCAGGGATATGCCCCCCCACGTGGGGTGAGCATTTAGAGGGTGTAATCACACTTAAGGTAAGTAGCCCATTGTGTACCTGGCACTTTCTTTTAACGTCCCAAATGTAGTATTTAGGTGCCCCGAGCCCTGAACTTCAGTTACTGACTACCTAAAAAGAGCCGGACACTACAGAGCTGCACCAGCAGAGAAGACTGCAGAGACCAACTGACTTGGCCCCAGCCCTACTGGCCTGTCTACAGCCCTCGACAATGCTGCACCAAAAGATCACTCGTCCTGCAGCCCAGAAAGCTCCAAAACCCTTGAAGGACTGACTGCCTTCAATAAAGATCAGATTCCCGAGAACAGCAGACCTGTTCACCAAGCAACCATCTTTAAAGTAAGGACTCTGTGACCAGGAGAACCATGAAGCCTTCCGCGGTTTCACCTCTGCCCTTAACACCTCAGGCCGGAGTCCAAGTAACCCACCAGTCTCAGCAAGGTTCCACAGCACTCCAGAGCCCGAGTCCTCTATGAGCTGACCTCTCCTGGACCGCTCAACTTCGCATGCAGCCTCTGCACGGAGACCCCCTCCCCAATCCCCCAACCGCAACCTGCAGTTTCCGACACCAAATGGCAGCCTTGCACCCATGGCCTTCGTGAAGAGGACAAAAGGCGTATTTATGTCCCAGAGCATCGCAATTTACCTTTGCTGCTTTAGGTTTTCCTCTACCGGCCTCCTGGCCTGAGCCAACAGCCTGTTTCCGATTTTGGCTTTCTCTCCATTGCTCTGCATTGAGCCCTGGACGCCGTGTTGGTACCCAGCCGCCCCTGTGCCGCTGGTGGTGGTGGTGGTGGTGGTGTAGTGTTGGCGCTGCTTTGGACCCTGTCCAGTGCTTGCTTCAACCCCCAGAGACTGCCTCCCTCAAGTCACTACTACTTATTTGTAAGCAGCCTCTGACCGATTGCCCCCAATCCCCATTGATTTGCATTGGGCTCCTGACCTCAAACTTGCACCAGTCGGCCCCAGTGCCTCTGATGGTGCACTGTTGGTGCTCAACCGAACCATGCTCAATATTTACTTTTGAAAAACGTAAATACCTATGACGAAGTCCTGTGGTTCTGCAAAATAAATATAACCAAGTACTATTTTTATAAATTAGTCTCGAATTTATTCATGGAGTGTGTGTCATTTATTGCCACTGTGTACAACAAACGCTTAACACTGCCCTCTGATAAGCCTAACTACTCGCCCACACTACCACAAAAGAATCCTCTGGTAATTCACTGGACTCTCTGCACACTATACCTCATTGTGGTATAGCATATAGAGAGCCAGCTTCCTACACTCACCCATACAGCCTCTCACACACCCATACAGTCACTAACGCACCCTGTTATTCACCCATACAGACCCCTATGTACATGCCCAGTCACATATTCAGCTACTCATGCACCCTCTCTCATTCACCATTTACAGCCACTGACACACACACTCACATGAAAACTCACAGCCACTCACTCATATATACAGTCTCTCATATACCCACTTACACATCCACTCACTCACCCATTCAGGCACTCCCAGTCACTTCCTCTAATACATGTTTAAAACTCAATAGCTTTTAGAAAACACTCAGAATCACTGGATGATGTCATCAGTGAAATAATTTCAGATGTTATCAGCGATGTAATTTCAGATGTCACTGGCCATGAGTGATGTAATATAGGAGGTTATATGCTAAATTTCTCTGGTTTTGTACGGGTGAAATTGAGCCTAACTAGCACATCCCTGTAACCTTTCTTTTTTCAGTGAACTTCAACTTTTAAAAAAAATTCTATTTCCCAAATATAAAATTGATGCAACCCTTATTATATATATATATATATATATATATATATATATATATATATATATATATATATATATATATATATATATATATATATATATATATATATATATATAAATGTATATTCGTCTAAGATGCTGCCTTGATTAGAAAGACGAAGAACGGACCCAGACTTCGGTGCCAATCACGGTGATTTTATTTAAATTTCTCTGAACCTTATATGTACAAGTTACTTACCTTCTGTAACGATACATCTGTAAGAGACAGATTAGTTATGGATTACTCACCTTAGAATTACCCCCAGGCATCAGACTGGATCCAGAGAATTTTTCTTCAGCAGTACCCCTGTGCGTCAGTGGGTGGCATCGGTCGACTCCACGTTCGCTGTTGGCATCGTGGTTGCCGGAATGACATCACAGTATCTACTTAGACGCTGCCCCTGCAAACTGACGTCAGTTCTTTACACTACATTCCACGCCTGAAGGGCGGAGCCATGCAAGACACTGACCACTGGTGCACAAAACTAGGGCCCTGAAAGGAAGTCCCTTACCCTAGAAGTCAGCTCGCAGAATGGGGAGGATGGGTGGGGCGGGGAGGAATCCATAACTAATCTATGTCTCTTACAGATATATTGTTACCGAAGGTAAGTAACTTGTTCATCTGAAATGACAGTTATGGATTCCTCACCTTAGAATAGATACCCCAGCAATACCAACCCCGGAGGTAGGTCTGCAAACCAAGTTCACAGCACAAAGTCCTGGGGAACTGAACAGCCAAAAAAGCAGTCTCTCCGGACTTGGCTGTCCAGGCAGTAGTGTCTGGTAAATGTGTGCAAAGAAGCCCACGTAGCTGCCTGGAAGATGTCATGAAGGGAGACCCCACGTCCCAAAGCAGTAGAGGCTGCAACCGCCCAGGTGGAATGGGAACGCAACCCCACTGGAGGTTCCTTTCTCGCTAAGGAGTACCAGATTTTCATGCAAAGAATGACACATCGAAAGAGGGTTCATTTTTGCACAGCCCGACCTTTCTTGGCACCCATGTAGCCAACAAAGAGCTGATCATCCACCCGGAATTGTGTTGTGTGATCCAGATGGAATGAAAGCGCACGTTTTGGATCCAGACGGTGGAGCCTCTCCTACTCTTTAGAAGGATGCGGAGGCAGAAAGAAGGTGGGCAAAGTGATGGTCTGCCCTATGTGGAAAGAGGTAACCACTTTGGGAAGGAAAGAAGGCCTAGGGCGAAAGGACAACTTTGTCCAGATGAATAGCCAGGAAAGGAGGTTTTGAAGATAGGGCCTAAAGCTCACTCACCCTGCGGGCAGAGGTGATGGCGACCAAAAGGGCAGTTTTAAGAGCTAAAAGTCTGCGAGGACAATTATGAGGCAGCTCGAAAGGAGCGCACATACAGTAGGTCAGAACCAAGTTCAAGTCCCACTGAGGCATTACAAAAGTAAATGGAGGAAACAAGTGAGTAATGCCCTTAAGGAAACGATTTACAATAGGGGACTTGAAAAGAGATGGCTGATCAGGAAGCTGAAGAAAGGCCGAGATGGCCGAAAGATAGCCTTTCAGGGTCCCCTTTCTGCACCCCTTTCAGAGGTTCTCTTCTTCCTTTGACCTCTGAAAGGGGTGCAGAAAGGGGATCAACAGCCTTTGCTGCGCACCATGCCACAAATTTGTTCCATTTACAGGCGTATACCGTTTTGGTGGAGGGATGCCCGGCTGCCAAGATAACGTTACGGACTTTGGGAGGAAGGTCGAAAGCTGTCAACAGTCGCCGCTCAATCTCCATGCAAGGAGGTGGAGGCTGAACAGGTTCGGATGGAGGACCATCCCCTGCTGCTGCGACAAAAGATCCTCCCGAAGAGGCAGTCTGATCGATGGCTATGTGCAGAAGCTCGGGATACCAGTCTCTTTGTGCCCAGTCCGGTGCCACAAGAATGACTTGGGCCGGGTCGCCCCTGATCTTCTTAAGTATTCTGGACAGAAGTGGTATAGGCGGAAAGGCGTATAGCAAAAAGCATCGCCTAGCGAGTGCCGCCTTGGAAATTCCAACACGCAGAATTGCTGACATTGCGCGTTCTCTTCGGTGGAGAATAGATCTAACCAAGGCTCTTCCCACTGCTGAAAGAGACCTTGCACCACCTCCAAGTTAAGACTCCATTCGTGATCCATCATGCCCCAGCAGCTGAGTTTGTCCGCCCTGGCGTTCAGAGAACCTGCTAGGTGTTAAACCACCAGGGACATACCCTGATGTTCCAGCCACTTCCAGAGACGAAGTGCCTTCTGGTATAGGGTCCACAACACCACCCTGCCCGGTTTGTTGCAGTACCACACGGTTTGTTGCAGTACCACATGGCAGTGGTGTTGTCCGTGAACACCTGCATTACTCTCCCGTTGACAGAAGAAAGGAATGCCTAAAGTGCAAGACGGATCGTCCGAAGCTCCAGAAGTTGATGTGGAGTCCGGACTCTGCCGAAGACCAGAGGGCTCCGATTTCCGCCACTCCCATGTGGCCACCCCACCCTAGAAGTGAGGCATCTGTCACCACTGTGAATTCTGGTTGAGGAAAGGGAGAGGGATCTGATGTTGACCCAATCCTGGTTCGTTAGCCACCACTAGAATTGGTGTGCAGTGCCCCCCCAGATCTGGACACAATCGGAAAGAGTCCCCTGATGCTGTGCCCACTGGAGCTTCAGGTCCCACTGCAGAGCCCGCATATGCCACCTTGCACAGTCCACCAGCAGAATGCAGGAGGCCATGCGGCCCAGTAGCCTCAGGGTCATTCTGACCGAAACCCAGGACAGAGGCTGTAAGATCGGAATCATAGCCCGAATGTCCCGGACACGCTGGTCGGGAGGATAAGCCCGAAACTGTGCTGTGTCTGAAACCGCTCCGATGAAGAGGAGCTTCTGAGAGGAAATCAGGTGTGACTTCAGCACATTGATGGTGAACCCCAGCGAATGCAGGAGGTCGGCCGTAGTCTGGAGGTGGGAGAAGACAGCCTGGGGCGAGCTCGCCTTCAACAGCCAGCCTTTGAGATAGGGGAAGACTGTAACCCCTGATCTGCGCAGATGAGCTGCGACCACCACCATCACTTTCATGAACACCCAAGAGCCAAAGGGGAGCACGGCAAACTGAAAGTGCTCTTGGCCTACAGTGAACCATAGGTAACACCGATGGGCTGGCAGGACGGGAATGTGAAAAAGGTCCTGCATGTCCAACGCTACCATCCAGTCTCCTGGGTCGAAGGCAGACAGGACCTGAGCCAGTGTCAACATCTTGAACTTCTCCTTCCGGAGGAAGCGGTTGACGTTCCGGAGATCCAAGATAGGACGCAGGCTCTAGTCTTTCTTGGGTACCAGAAAGTAGTGGGAACAACAACAACGACCTACTGCTGGGGCAGGAAGGCGCTCGATGGCTCCCTTGGCCAAGAGAGCCGTAACTTCCTGTTGGAGAAGGGCCAGGTGATCCTCTGACTTGCGATGGAATTGAGGTGGCATGGATGGAGGGATAGTCTCGAAGGGGAGGGAGTAGCCCCTTCCGACTATCTGCAAAACCCACCTGCCCGACGTGATGTTGAGCCAGTGGGTGAGGTGATGGCGAATTCTGCCACCCACTGTCGAATGGTGGCCCTGAAAAGGTCGGACTAGGAGGGTTTGGAGGCTGCTGTAGAGGGGGCACTGCTGGACTGGCCTGCCCGCTGGCTCCCCGACCCATGGCGTTGGGATCCACGTCCCTGGCCAGGCAGAAGCTGGACAGCTTGCGCAGGCCTGTGGCTCTGGGCGGAACGTAACAAGGCCACGAAAGGGGCAAAAACACTGCACGGGGGGGGGAGGGGGTAACAAGGCCCAAGGATCTGGAAGTAACCCTAGAATCCTTAAAGCGCTCGAGCGCGTTGTCTGCCTTGTCGCCAAACAACTGGAGTCAAGCTATCCTTGCTGATAAGGCCTGAAAGCCTGAAACCGGTCCTAGGATGCTTGTTTCCAGTCCAGGGAGGAAATGGCCTGGCAGTTCGGGCTGGACTGTTCCCATTGGGCGCAGGGTCAAGACTGATTTGCATATGGCTGGTTCCAAACTGGAATGGCGAGCAAAAAAAACGATGGATTTAGGCCCAGATCTCTGTACTGGGGTGAATGTATGACATTGTTCTGCATTTTGTCCATCAATTGTTCTTTTTGCATTTGTCGCCAAACAGGCAACAGCCTTCAAAGGGCATTGTGAGAAAGTGGCTCTGTATATACTGTTCCTTAATAGGTACAGGGTGTACAGAGTCCACAGACCCCAAGGGTTTAACAGAGGTTAAAGTTAGATATAACCTTACTCTCCAAAGTGGTAGCCTGGTCGAGCAGTAAGGCAGTATCAGAGGACAGTGTAAAGCATTTGTTGTACACACTCAGTCAGCAAATAGTTCCACACACTCAATAACTGAACTCTAGGCCAATGGTTTGTATATAAAAAATATATGCTTGTTTTATTTTAGAACCAACACTTGGAATTAAAATATACTTTCTCGACAGGAGATGTTTCATAAAAATACTTTTGTATATGCAATAGACTTTTTAGTAAACAGTTACAAGTAGTTGCAGTAAGCAACTCTATTTCTAAACACAATACATTGAGCTCAATGATAAATTCACATTATATGCAACAGATTACTTTTTAGATTACTTTTGTAATTCCAGGCCTGGATCCTAGATCCAGTCCTGGGTCAGTTCTCAGAATCAGCTGTTGAAAGTCGACTTTGGTACTGTGATGATTTTTAACTAATATTTAGCCATTTTAAAAGTTAGCACTTAGAAAATATTTCAGAGCAAAACAATCAATGATTCCCTATGGAAGAAAATGTAGGTTACAGGTACAGTAGGTTATCGTTACTTTTGTAATCCAGTACTGGGTGCCTAGACTCAGTACTGGGACCTTTATCCAAAACAGGTAAGTAATTACGTTTTCAGATGTTATGCGATTTTTGAGGAATATTTAGAAATTGCAGAAATCAACACTTAGAAGAAATTTCACAGAAAAACAGTCAATGGTTTCCTATGGAAGAAAAATGAGTTAAAGGTAAGTATAGTTGTGGGTACTTTTCAGAGTCAGTGCTGGGTACCAAGATCCAGCACTGGGAGCTCACCTAAGAGCAGGTGAGTAAATTCGTTTTTGTCACTCGGCTGATTTTTGGTGATTTGAAGATTTGAAAAGTCCACACTTAGAAGAAATTTCAGGAAAAAGCCAGTCAATGTTACCCTATGAGGAAAGGAATATGCTACTTACCAGTATGCATCTGTTCTTGGCATGTAGAGCTGCAGAGTTGTACACTTAGCATAGGTCGCCATCTGGTGTTGGGCCCGGATGTTTGCAGTTTGTTTTTCTTCTTGGACAGTCTTTGGAAGTCACGAGTTTGGTGACTCCTCCTTCGGTCCGTACTGCGCATGGGCTTCGGCTCCATCCTCAGATTGTTTTTCGCCAACAGGGAAATGATGGAGCGTAGTAATAACAGTGAGAAACCCATGTGTTGTATCTAAATAAGATGTACTGGAACGGATACAGGTAGCCGGGGAGGCGGGTGGGCGTGTACAACTCTGCAGCTCTACATGCCAAGAACAGATGCATACTGGTAAGTAGCATATTCCGTTCGAGGCATATGAGCTGCAGATTGTACACTTAGCATAGATTATATAGCAGTACCCAACCTTAGCGGCGACCACCGGTATCCGTTGCAGCTGTTTGAAAAAGTGTCTTTAGTACAGCCTGGCCCACCCTAGCTTGCTGCTTGGAATGCACATCTACACAGTAGTGTTTTGTGAAGGTGTGCGGTGTAGACCATGTGGCTGCCTTGCAGATGTCATCTAAGGGTATATTCCCTAGAAAAGCCATAGAAGCCCCTAACTTTCTTGTAGAGTGGGCTTTAGGGGGAACAGATAATGTTCTCTTTGCCTTTTGATAGCAAATTTGTATGCATTTTACAATCCACCTAGCTATCCCTGATTTTGAAATGGGGTTGCCTTTATGTGGTGGAGAGAAGGAAACGAACAATTGTTTAGTCTTCCTGAAGGGTTGCGTTCTTTGTATGTAGTATAGTAACGCCCTTTTTACATCAAGTGTGTGTAAGGCCCTTTCTGCAACAGATTGGGGTTGCGAGAAGAAGACAGGTAATTCCACTGATTGATTGAGGTGGAAGGGGGAAATGACTTTGGGCAGAAACTTCGGATTTGTGCGAAGTATGACCTTGCTGTGATGCATTTGTATGTAGGGTTCCTGTATGGTGAACGCTTGTATTTCACCAACCCTTCTAAGGGAAGTGATAGCTACGAGGAAAGCTGTTTTCCAGGTGAGAAACTGTAGCTCACATTTGTGCATTGGTTCGAAGGGCGGACCCATTAGTCGTGTAAGAACTAAATTTAGATTCCATACAGGGGAAGGTGGTGCCCTGGGAGGAATTACTCGTTTAAGGCCTTCCATGAAGGCTTTAATAGCGGGCACTCTGAAGAGTGATAAATGCTGCCTGTTTTGTAGATAAGCAGCGATCGCTGCTAGGTGTAGGCGTATGGATGAATATGCCAGGTTACACCTGTGAAGATGGAGCAGATAGCATATGATGTGCTGTATGGATGCATCTAGAGGGTTGATTGTATTGTTGCGGCAGTAAATTACAAATCTTTTCCACTTTGCGGCATAGCATGCTCTAGTGGTAGGACGTCTGGCTTCCATGATGATGTTCATACAATCAGGGGGAAGGTTAAGGTATCCGAATTCTAGGATTTCAGGAGCCAGATCGCCAGGTTGAGCTGAGCTGGGTCCGGGTGCCTGATTTCTCCATGGTTCTGGGTTAGGAGGCATGGGGATAGATGCAGTTTTTGATGTGGTACCACTGACAGTTGTAGTAGCGTGGTGTACCACGGCTGCCTGGCCCACGTCGGAGCTACCAGAATGAGTGTGAGGGAGTGCTGTTGTAGCTTCCTGACCACTAATGGAATTAGTGGGAGAGGTGGAAAGGCGTATGCAAATCTGCCTGACCAGTTCATCCATATCGCATTGCCCTTGGACAATGGGTGTGGGTATCTGGCGGCGAAGCTTGGGCATTTTTTGTTTTCGTGGGTGGCGAAGAGGTCTATCTGAGGATGCCCCCACTGTTGGAAGAATGGGTGAAGAACTTGTGGATGCAGTTCCCATTCGTGTATTTGTTGCGTTTGTCTGCTGAGCAGATCTGCCATGGTGTTTTGTACGCCTGGAACGTGCTGTGCCAGGAGAAAGATGTTTTGAGGAATTGCCCATCTCCATATGCTCTGGGCTAAGCGGGAGAGCTGGGGAGAGTGTGTCCCCCCCTGTTTTTGGATATAATACATTGCAGTCATATTGTCTGTGCGAATGAGGACTGCTTTGCCCGAAATCTGTTTTTGGAAAGATTTTAGGGCTAGAAAGATCGCCAAGAGCTCCAGATGGTTGATGTGGAGCGATTTTTGCTGTGGCGTCCATAGACCTTGCATGGTGAGGTGTAGAAGGTGCGCTCCCCAGCCGGAGAGCGATGCGTCCGCTGTTAGAGTCACTTGAGGAACCGGGTCCAGGAACGGCCGCCCTTTGGAAAGGTTTGTGGTGTTCCACCACTGCAGAGAGTGATGTGTGCGGCCGTCCACCAACACCAGATCCGTCAGCTGACCCTGGGCCTGGTTCCACTGTTGTGCTAGGCACTCTTGAAGTGGACGCATGTGGAGTCTTGCATGGGGCACTATGAAAATGCAAGACGCCATCATTCCTATGAGCTTCATAAACACTCTTGCTGGAAGAGAGTGCTGAGGAAGGAATGTTTTGCGTAAGGCTTGAATGCTTGTGATTCTGGCTGAGTTTGGATAGGCAATACCTTTGGAGGTGTCTATAGTGGCCCCGAGGTATTGCTTTGTGTGAGATGGTATGAGGTGGGACTTTTGGTAGTTCACCGTGAAGCCTAGCTGGTGGAGCAGTTGGATGGTGCTGTTTGTATGCTGCACACATTGGTCGTAGGACGCGGCTTTTATCAGCCAGTCGTCTAGGTAAGGGAAGACGTGAATATGTTGACGTCTGAGGTGTGCTGCTACTACTGCTAGGCATTTGGTAAACACCCGTGGTGCGGTGGTGACCCCGAAGGGGAGAACCATGAATTGGTAATGTTGCCCGTCCACCACGAACCTGAGGTATTTCCTGTGAGAGGGGTGTATTGGAATGTGAAAGTATGCGTCTTTCAGATCCAAGGTTGTGAGAAAGTCTCCCTGGCAGAGGAGTGGCAGGACTTGTTGTAGAGTGACCATGTGAAAATGGTCTGAGTGTATGTAGGCATTTAGAGGCCGGAGGTCCAGAATGGGTCTGAGGGTCTCGTCTCTCTTTGGTATTAAGAAATATAGAGAGTAGACCCCTAGATTTCGTTGGTTGACGGGGACCTGCTCTATAGCATGTTTTTGCAGGAGTGAAAGTACCTCTTGTTTGAGCAGTGTGGAATGTTCTTGAGACATTGGACGGTGCCTTGGTGGGATATTGGGTGGGGTAGATGTTAGCTCTAGACAGTACCCTGACCGAATGATTTGGGTCACCCATTTGTCCGATGTTATGGACTCCCATACGTGGATAAAGTTTTGTAGTCTGCCCCCGACCGGAGTGGAATGGTCTGGGGGGAGCGGAGGGGAGTCATTATGCGGGGGGGGTGGCAGAACGGGTGTTGTTGGTTTTGCCCCTGCCCTTATTGTTGTTACCCCTGTAACCACCTCTCTGATTGCCCTTTGAAAAGGTATTTTGAGGAGGGGACTTGTAGGAGGTAGAGGCGTTATCGGTGGAGGAGCCTCTACCTGTGCCACGAAAGGACGAGCGTCGAAAGGAACGTTTGGAGGCTTGTGTTTGGAGTGCCCCCATAGACTTTGCTGTGTCTGTGTCTTTCTTCATCTTTTCGAGCGCTTCGTCTACCTTTGGCCCAAAGAGTGTTTCCTGGTCAAAGGGGTGATTGAGTATGGATGCCTGGACTTCAGGTTTGAACCCTGAGATCCTGAGCCAGGCGTGGCGGCGAAGCAGGACACTGGTATTTATGGCCCTAGAAGCAGTGTCGGCTGCATCGAGGGCACACTTAATGGAGGTGTTTGTGATTAGTTTACCCTCCTGTATAAGGTCATGAGCCTTGTGCTTGTATTTTTCTGGAAGGTGCTGCATAAGAGCCTCTAGTTCGTCATAGTGTGCTCTATCATATCGCGCAAGCAGTGCTTGTGTGTTTGCAATGCGCCACATGTTTGCAGCTTGGGAGGCGGTGCGTTTACCAGACGCGTCCAGAAGTTTAGATTCTTTGTCTGGCGGTGGGGCATCTCCTGAGGATTGGGAGTTAGCCCGCTTTCTAGCTGTGGAGACAACTAGGGAATCTAGGGGAGCAGGGCCCTTGATGTAAGCAGGGTCTGTGGGTGCCGCCTTGTACTTCTTCTCTATTCTAGGGTTTAGTACTCTGGCTCTGACAGGGTCTTTGAACACCTCTGTAGCGTGCTTGGTGACACCCTTAAGCATGGGTAAAATGGAAGTAGATTTGTCTTGTATATCAAATGTATCCAGTAGGAAGTCTTCTTCTACTGGTTCACTGTGCATGTCCACCCCATGGTAGTGTGCTGCTCTCTGCACTAAATGATGAAACCCTAAGGAGTCCTCTGGAGGAGACGGCCTTGATGGGTATAGGTCGTCCTGAGGTACATTGGGTACATCAGGGTTATTGTAATCCTCCCATGGATCTGGGGTCCCTGGTGGAGTGGGATCCATTGGGGCGTCCGCCGGGTAATTGTCCGGATCCCCATCATCCGGATCTGGGGATGGGGCCGGATCGTAGTGAGGTAAAGGTGGCGGAGGCGGCGGAGGCGGTGGAGGAGGTGGAGTGGGTAGGGGAGGCGGTGGTGGGGAGGGCACTCTGAGGGGAGAAGTAGCAGAGTCCTTCCTTTTGGGTGGAGGAGGAGGAGCCGGAGCATCAAGGCGTCTTTTCTTGGTAGTTAAAGTCAAAAGCCCAGTCTTTGGATTTTGGACAAAGTCTTTTGTAAAGGGTCTGGTGTAAACAGAGCCAACGGTGTCGAGTCGTCTGTCGGCACCGGTGATTTCGGAACCGGGGGTTTCGATGGTCTGTGTGCGCCATGCTTTTTTGAGGTCTCCGGGTGTTTCGGCGTCGAAGGATGTTTCGGCGCCGGAGCGTCGGTGCCAACAGATTTGTGTTTGTGTTTGGTCGGCACCGACTGTCCAGGCTTCGGCACCGGTGGTTTCGGAGTCGAGCTGGATTTTGCAGTCTTCGGTGCCGGATGCTGTTTTTCGGCACCGGGTGTCGGCTGGCTCGATCCCGAGCTGCCATGAGACTTTGGGTGCTTCGACACCGTGCCCGAAGGTGGGGTGATCGAAGTTTTGGTTTTGGTTTTGCCCAGGCCGGCAGGCGAGGGAGTAACCTGAGTCTCTTTGGTTTTCGGCGCGGGGGTGGGAGGGGGCATAGTACTCACGGCCCGCTGCGCTGGTGTAACGTCCTCCACGTCGGAGTCGTCGGCCTCGGAAGCGCTGACGACGTCTTCCTCCTGCTCGGTGTGTGTTTGCCCCGAAGCTTCGGCGTCGTCTCCGAAGATGTCCGGTGGAGCTGCCGAGGATGAGTGCGCCATGGTGCGTCGAGCTCTTCGATCTCGGATGGTCTTCTTCGATCGAAAAGACTTGCAGGCGGGGCAGTCTCTAGCCTCGTGTTCCGGAGAGAGGCAAAGGTTACACACCTGATGGAGGTCGGTGTGGGGAAATTTAGACCCACATTTTGGGCACTTTTTGAACGGAGTCCTTTCCATCGGCCGGGACCGGAGTCGCGGAGGGCCCGAAGGCCGGTGTCGATGTACGGGATGGAGAAAAGTGCCGCTTCGAGAGATGAAGATGATGAAGGAACTCGAAGAATCGAGGATTTTCCGTCGAGGCTGGAACCGTAGAAGTTCGAAGCCGGAGCACGAAGTATCACATCCGAGCCCGATGGCGGAAAAAAACAATCTGAGGATGGAGCCGAAGCCCATGCGCAGTACGGACCGAAGGAGGAGTCACCAAACTCGTGACTTCCAAAGACTGTCCAAGAAGAAAAACAAACTGCAAACATCCGGGCCCAACACCAGATGGCGACCTATGCTAAGTGTACAATCTGCAGCTCATATGCCTCGAACATGAAGTTAGCGGTTTAAGGGTAAGTACTCGACTGGCAGAGTTGAAGTTCTGGGCATAGACTCAGGGGTCCCCCAGTGTCAGGTAGGTACAGTTAGTTCACCCTCAGCGGTTTCAGGACGGCCGGGTGCAGAGAGAGTTAGGCCCAATGTTATCCTATGAGGGATAGGGGGGCCTTGGTTGGTGGCTGCTGTCTGGCAAGCCACGCGGCTGTGGGAGCTGGGCTCCTGGTCACTTACTCAGGGCAAGTGGGGAAGTAGGTTAGAGTAGAGTTTTCATTGCCAGGGCCACTCGGGCGGCTGGGTGCAGGGTGCTTTTGAGCAGTCGGGCGCTCAATTGATTTCTATGGGAAATCTCCGGTTTGGAAAAAGACTGCAGGCTCGGGGACGAGGACTCTTCAGGTGCCACCACCACTTCAAGAGGTAAGTTGGGTAGTTGGAGGATAGGTAGGTACCCCGGGATTGGACACAGAGGGCCGTGGGGCGCCGGGTGCAGGGGTGCCTTTTGGTGTCGGGAAATCTTACCCTCTGTTGATCGCGGTTGGGGTGGCACTCTGTTCTGAGGCTGCAGGCTTCTCCTAGATTGTCGAGGGGGGTCCTTGGGTGCCGGACTCGGGGTCACAGTCGCCGTGGGGTCGTCCTCGTGGGTTTAATTCACTCCGGCACCGGCCAAGCTTGGCGGGTGCAGAGTGGGCTGGGATCGCGGTTCCGGGCTGCTGCCAGGGGTGAAAGGTAGGTTCTGAGTAGAGCCTCTACTCATGGGAGTCCCAGGGGATCAGAGTTCAAAGTTAGCCAGGTCCTCCGGGGTTTCTGAGGTTGCTGGCCACAAGAGATGCTGGGTTTGCAGCAGGAGCAGGTTCGAGGTCGACAGGCCGGTAGGGCTGGGGCCAAAGCAGTTGGTGTCTCCCTCTCCTTCGCAGCTGCAGGGCAGGTCTTCGTTTCTTCTCGCTCTTCTTGTAGTTTCAGAATCTGGAATCTGGGGAAGGAAGGTTCAGGGTCCCCCTAAATACTAGATTTAGGGGCGTTACAGGTAGGTGAAGGCCAGGGACCAATGGGTCCTTGTCCTGGGGTGGGTACACCCCCTATCCTGCCTCTCTCCTGTGGGAGGGGGGCAGTAGCCTAATCCTGATAGGGTAGGGCCTCCCATCTTCAAGATGGTGAGAGCCCGGAGATGTGCTTCACCTCGCCTCCCCCACCTGAGGGGTGGGGTGGGCAGGCTGGCACATCCCCTGTCCTTGTATGGGGTTTCCAGCCAAAGTTTCCCACCAGAGTGGGGGGTTGCAGTGGCCTGGGGAAACTCCTAGAGGCGGCAGGCCTTTGAAGCTTCCCTTTGCTCATCCTGGGGGAGGAGATTTATCACCTCACCCAGGATGTGCATTGTTGCAGGCCCGGGAGAGCAGGGGCTCTCCCACCCAGGGGTCCAGCAACGTGTCTGCTGTGTGGCAGCCTGGGCAGCCTCAGAGCAGACGTGGATTGTAGGTTAGTTGTAAGGGGGCATCTCTAAGATGCCCTCTGGGGTGCTTAGTACATTAAATCCCACACTGGCATCAGTGTGGGTTTAATGTGCTGAGAAGTTGGATACCAAACTTCCCAGTCTTCAGTGTTGCCATTATGGTGCTGTGGAGCTCGTGTTTGACGAGCTCTCAGCACCATGTATCCTTAAATGGCAGCACTGCACTTACAGTGCCCGGGAATGGACCTGGGTACTGTAGGGACACAGGGCTCCTGCTCCTGTGCCCACACCATGGGCATAAGGCACCCAGCCAGAGGGGTGGCTGACATATGCCTTGGCAGTGTAGGTAATGGGCATGGCACACAGATGTGTGCCATGTCGACTCTTCATTTTTGTCCTGCACCCAGACACTCAGCCTGCAAAGGCAGTGTGTGTGTGTGTGTGTGTGTGTGTGTGTGTGTGTGTGTGTGTGTGTGTGTGTGTGTGTGTGTGTGTGTGTGTGTGTGTAAGGGTACAGGGCCTCTAAGGGTGGCACAATGAGTGCTGCAGCCCTTAGGGGCCTTCCCTGGTCACAAGGCCCTGGGTACCTATGTTACCATTTACCAGGGGCTGACATGTGGCCAGGGTTTGCCAATTTGGAGTTTGTGTGTTTTAAGGAAGGAACATAGGCCCTGGGCACCTGATTGGCAGGAGTCCGGGGTACACTCAGTCAAAGTACATTCAGCAATTTTGCAAGAAAGATGGCACTTTCTCACAGGCATGTCCAAAAGTGTTGCTTGGACATCACCCGAAAAGCCAGTGCACCTCATCCAGGCATAGCGTCTCAGTGCAACGGACGTGCAAATCGTCCTGCCTAGTCGGCTGTGTCCAGCCCACATCTTAGGGTGAACTTCGCTGCGTCCCCCCCCTTCGGCAACAGCATGGGAGAGCACACTGCATGACTGAGTCCCACACTGAGTGGGAGTAACGGCCCAAGAGAAATGCGGTGTTCATCGACCGCAGTCCTAAGGTGGAGGAAGAAAACATTTTCTTCCGAAGGTGGTCCAGCTTCTTGGATTCCCTATCAAGTGGTGCGGTAGGGAATGCACCCTTGGACCACCAAGCTTTCAGGGGTGGGATGTTGAGAGAGGGAAATGGGGTCGCCTTGGGCTGGGCGGTGGTGTCGGGCAATCATCCTGTCCACAGGAGCTCCTGTGTTGGGCTTGGACCAAGTGCCCAAAAGGATGTCCGCAAGGGCCTCATTTAAAGGCTCCGAAGAGGCCGCTTCCAGCTGAATCACCTCGGTCAGGAAGTTATTCCTGACGGCCACGGTAGGAAGCTCAAGATTTAGGGATTGGGGAGAGTCGAGCAATAAAGATTTATAAAACCTCGATATTGATGTTTAAAGATCATGATAAGTATGTAAGCGGAGAATTTAGGGGAGTGAAATTGATCTGGACTCACCATTTGAGTCACGATTGTTCAGTTCTTTATTTTATTTTTTATTCAGAGTTGTCTTCGGTTTATATCGCTAAGAATCCTTTGCCTCAGAGTGGTCAGATCAACTAGGCACAGAGCCTACTGTGCCTCACCCCCCTTCCTGGTGGTAAAATTGGAAAATCCCGACTAAACCCCCCCAAAAGGGGACTTCTAAATGGCCACACACTCACAAATTGGCGCACATTACTAACTCTGCCCTACTAGACCCTGGACACAGGGCCTCCAACACGACTGGCCCTTTGGGGTCCGTTCAACGATATGACTATTTGTCTCACCATATGGAGGAGGACCCTTATGAGCTCCAAAAGAGTAAGGTATTGTCTACTTTAGCCTTTGCTATACCTCTGGGGATCCACTTGACTGAGCACACTATACCTAACTTCGGTATAGAAAATACAGAGCCAGCTTCTTACAGTGGGTGTATGAGTGACTGTGTAGGTGAGCAAGTGAATGGGTGGGTAGATCTATGAATCAGTGTGTGTGTGTCCAAGTACTGGTTTGGGTTTGTGAATGGTTGAGTGGGTGTATGAAAGGTTCTATGGGGGTGTGAGCGGGTGAGTTAGTGATTTTGTGGCTGTCATTTGAGATGTCATCAGTGAGGTCATAAGTAGTGCATTGTGGGGCGCAACTTATACTTAGCTAACTATAACTGCTGAATTTCACTGATTTTGTACAAGTGAAACCAGAATCTAACTATAACGTGGAGAAAGTGGGTGGGGCCATGAAGACCTCTCAGCAATCCCACAGTGTGGGACTTCGTGACGATAACAAGAGGGGTAGTTGGCACCTCCTGGCCCAATACTGGCAGGGGGAAGAAGTCGACTTTAGTCCTGAGGCCATATAAGGACTTGCTGCTGTTGGTTTAAATTTAAAAAAAATTATATGGGGACAGGGGCTGCGTGGGCCTCCCTTCCTTGGCCCGTTTTTCATCCAGGGGACTACATACCCCTGAGCTGGACCTTTTTTCAATCAGGAGGGCCCCCTTCTCTGAGGCTGATTTTGGCCCATGGGACCCCGGCCTTTTAATTTATTTAAACAATGGGAGGGGGCAGATTTCGGCCCCTTGGACTCCATTCCTCAGGGCCCAGCCTGTAGTGTGGATGTCCTGGTCCCACTCAGGCCACCCACTTTGTACAGTTGGGGACCGCAGGGGAGCTTCAAGGTCTCCTTTTTTTAAAATTTGCCCTGGGGAGGTGGTGGTACCCAGGCTGCTGGGGGGAGGGGGCTCCACGCAGCCCGCACATTCTTGAAACAAAAGCCTCGGAAGGTGGCGGTTGGCTGGGGGTCCAAGAGGACCCCACTAATTATAATTAAATAAGCCCTAGGAAGGTAGTGGTCCCTGGGGCAGTGGGAGAGGCGGTCTTGCCTCCCCGCTTTCATTTTAAAGAAGCCATGGGGAGGTGATGGTCCCCAGGGCAATATTCAGCCCCAGGAAAGGGGGAGGGTTGGTCCGTTTGCCCCCCCCTCCATTATTAAACAAGCATTTGCAATCCAATAGGTCTCGCATAAATGAAAGTTTGAGCTATTGGCATTGCAAATGACAATATATTTTATTTATGTGTTTTTTAAACTAATAAATAAAAGGCATTGTCATTTACAATGCCAATAGCTTAAATTCTTGGAAATGCGAGACCTATTGCATTGCAAACGAGCGCTATAAAAATAGAAAAAAAGCATCAGGAGAGAGTGTGTACAGCCTGCAGCAGCAAACAGGATAAACTATTTGAGAAAATAGTGCTTGGAGGCTGTAATTAAAGCCTACCGAGCAACAACACATGTAACAGGGAGTGTGGCCATGGGAGGTTACAATATGAGAAAAGGCGGTACTAAGGAGGGAATACTAAGCCTATTGACCAATGAACAGCCACAGTTTACAGTGGACAATCACACAAGCCAATGGAAAATGTGGGCAGAGCTTCAAGTACCTACTTCCTTAATACAGCATGCCTCGCAGAGCAGCGCATGCACTGCCCAGGCTCGACATAAAAAGGGAGCACTCCAATAGGGCAAATGTAATGTGCCTGGTTTTCCAACATATTTTATAGTATTTCAATTTGAATATATGTAAAATGTTATGGTTCACTTACATCATGGAGTGGTTAAAAATGTATCGCAAACACACCCATGAATTAAAATATTCCATTATGTTCGGGGTTATTGTATGCTGGTAAAGTTATTGCAAACATTAAACAAAATCCATGATGGTGAAGGAAGCAGGAGAGCGGGTCTTAGTGCAGTTAGATATTGTTTGGAGAACTGTGTTGCTGATTTGACTGCAAGACCACAAATGAATATAAAAGGAGCGCATCAATAGGGCAAGTGTATTTTACCTGCATTACCACTACAATTTTTATCATTGTAAATGTAAATGTGATAGGTGTAGTGTGTTATGGTGCACTAACATCCTGGAGCGGGTGATAAATTATCGCACAAGCACGCAGAAAATAAATCCATTATGTTTGTGGAAATAGGTTGCTGTCAAACTTACCGCAAATATAAATCCAAATCTATTATTGTTGGTGAAGCGGTAGAGTGTGTCTTAGTGTAATTACACATGGAGAGCCATCCCAAACGGAAATGTTAATTTATTACAGGTGGGGAGGGGAGCTATTAGAAGGTGGAAACACCGGCGGTCCAAGACAGATGGAAGCGGACACAGCCTAGGAGCGGCCTTATACAGAGTGTGGAAGGCAGCTCTGACCTAAGTGAGGAGCGATTTGGGAGTTGGGATATGCTTGCCTGACCCCAGACCGGAGTATAAAGGTAACGGAGCACAGAAGCGCCACTAACTACTGGATACGGCTCCCGAGAGTAGAAGAGAACCGGACTGGCCTACTGTAGTGGTACGGGAGAAGACCGCAAAAAGCGTGCATTGTGTGGCGATCCTGGAGCACGTGGGTTTGTTCCTGATGGGACCATGATCACTGTGCCTGACAGACGGTTGGTAGCTGCTTGGGCGGACGCCAGAGCTTAGGCAGGAGGTCGAAGATGTGGCGTAGTCTGCATGTGGAATCAGTCGGTGAGTGAAGACGGCGGCTGCTGGTGGGACCTGGGTGACGCGGACACCTGCGGTCTGTGGGGATACCAGCAATAGCCCGATGGACGGAAGGGGAACACTGCATACCGCCTCACCCACCCCCAATAAATATACCAAGACCGGCCGCTAAAGTCAGCGGACCGTGCTCCAAATTAATTAAATGAACAAGCGAGATGAAAGCGGCCCATGCGGCAAATCAATTAGATAAACAAGCGCGGTCCCTAAAGTGAAAGAAAACCGCGCTGCAAATAAATAAAAAACAAGCTCTCGCCATTGCGCAAAGGCAGTCGCTTGTTTATATCTGCATCGCGCTTTCAGTTTAAGTGAACGTGCGATGCAAAAATAAACATGCAGCCGCCCTTGCCAAAGGCGACTGAAATAAGCTGTCGCCATTACACGAATAAGAAAAAAAAGTCCTTACCCATTAGTTAAAGGAGACTGTATAACGCCGCAAGCAAAAGATCCAGTTCAGATGGGCCGTCCAAAAAGGAGACAGGGCGGTAACAAAGAAGCCAGCGTTTAGCATAAACGATGATGCCAGCCAGTAAGAATGATGGGCGGGGCTTCAACTCCGCTTCTAAAATCTCCCGATTACAATAAGCCTCGCACAGCGAGCAGGGCATGCGTGCTGCAACGTAGGTCTGCGAGACCCACAAAATGCCCCCGGGACCTGGCCCACCCGGGGGCATTAATGAACAAAGCGGAAGCCTGTGCTTTTTTTTTTTATTAAAAGAAAAAGGCTATTTCTGGCCCTCCGGGGTCCCAGTGGGACTCAAAAGGCCTGAGGGTCAGGCTGTTTCTACCCTGCCCTCTTTTCTTTTTTCCATTTTTTGTTCGACGCTGCTCTTCAAGCCGAGTCGCAAGATGGCTGCCAACAATTCCTGGCTGATAGATATATATGCGTGTGTGTTTTAGTTGGGTGTTCTGCACCAAGATGGCACATTACATACAAGACGATGGTGACATCGATGAAGAATATGGAGATCTGTCATAGGATTATCAGGTTGAAGAGAGACTGGTAGATGCACGGGGCAACTCGGTACAGGAATCTATGAAAAGAGTGGTTGTACTTGCGTAGCAACATTTTGATCAGCCTTTAAAATACTATGGGAGAAGAGAACTAGGCACAGAGTCTACTGTGCCTCACCCCCCCTTCCTAGTGGTAAAATTGGAAAATCCAGCCTAAACACCCCCAAAAGGGGACTTCTAAATGGCCACACACTCACAAATTGACGCACATTACTAACTTTGCCCTATTAGACCCTGGACACAGGGCCTCCAACACGACTGGCCCTATGACTATTCCATTGATCGAACCAGCTCCACTATGAGCCGCAAATCACTGCTTCCAAGCATAAAAGAAAGTCTCGCCATATGGAGGAGGACCCTTATGAGTTTCAATTAAGATTGCTGGATGCAATCCAGAGGACATCTCCATCCACATTCAGCTGAATGGGTGTCTTGCCCAGACGATGCAGATTACATACAGACCCAATTCAGGAAGACTTTGAAAGATAATTCCACACTAAACTTCGAGCAGAATGCTCCAGACTGTCACTTATGGGTAAAGTAAAAGACACCCCCAAACTTGATCCTAACATGGTGGTTTTCATGAAGAAATACTCCAGAGATCCAATGAAAGGAACTGACCAAGGACAAACTTTTCGACCTGTTGGTCCCAATCACAAAAATTCTGGAGCTGGCAGTCTAAGCCAAAAAAAAAAAAAAAACGTGCCGATTGACCCGGATGTCTTGCTAGGGTTGACCCAACACACTGCTTGCCTAATTGGTAAGGCAAATTGCACCATTTCCTTGGTAGGACACAAATCCCTACTTCTGGGCATCGACCCCATGCTGGCGGAACTGGATCCATCTCCAGCAGGCCCGTTAGGCAATGGTCTCCTTTTTGGGGACATGTCTGTAAAAGACCTCAGCAAATATGCGGCCACTTTCTGTGTTGGATAAGGCTTAGAGACCTTTTTGCCAGGGTCAGACGTGGTCGAGAACCACCCACAATAAGGAGTTATAGAGGGAAAAATCAATCAGTTCACCCTCCACTCGAACATCACAATCAAAAACAAGACCTGACCGATCAGGGCTTAACTCACTTTAAATATAAACGATTGAACATGGGTCTACAACTTATTGTCCACATTTTGAAAAAAGTTTTAATTTTATCAATCCTCATTGCCCTATTCTCAATATTTAAAAACAAATTCACCCTTGGGTTTATCTGTCACTTCACCCGAAATATATCCCCAAATAGTCAGGTGCGTTAAAAAATTGTGTGAAGAAGAGATGGCACCTAACATGCGCAACGCCAAAGGAGCTTACTGGTTGGTTCTCAACAGCTATGCCCACGTTTCTCATCATTGGTGGCCATCTCAACTGAGAAAACAAAAAAAGTGTCTAATACGAGCAGTAAAGGTGAAAAGAGTGTTTTGTGTATAGAGCACATAAACAGAACCCATGAAATAGAAAATATTTCTATAATTTAAAAAGAGTTATAACTCATGTATACCACAAGATGCTTTTATTCAAATCTTGTGAGTTTACTCAAGATTAAAAAAACAACAACTGCATGTTGCAGACCAAATCAGGATGGGCCCATGATAAAAGCATCTTGTGGTTTACGCGAGTTATAACTCAATTTTAATTATAGAAATATATTTCGGGTGAAGTGACGGATAAACCCAAGAGTGAATTTGTTTTTAAATATTGAGAATAGGGCAACGAGGACTGATACAATTGAAACTTTTTGAAATGAGGACAATAAGTTGTAGACCCATGTTCAACCCTCTACATTTAAAGTGAGTTTAGCCCTGATCGGTCAGGTCTTGTTTTGTTTTTGATTGTGGTCGAGACCCAGGCTGAAGTTTGTCAGACCTCCTGCAGAGGTTTCACTTCCAGAGGTAAAGCAGCAAGGTCTGCCTCCGGAAACTGTACCTTCTTTCCCTCCAGAATTGGAGGGAGTAATGGTCACTTCGATAAACACATTTCAAGGACTCCACCTTCTCAGGTGATAACTATTCCCAGTTCCAATGGGGTATTAGGGGACAAAAATCAGGCATTTCCTCCACAATTGGTATAGGAAGCTGGCTCTGTATATGGTATACCACTATGTGGCTTTATCGTGCACAGAGTCCAGAGTTCCCCCCAGAAGTGTAGAGGGCTCAATGTAAACTCAAAGTGCTCTATTTGTGGTAGTTTGGATGAGTAGCCTTAGGCCTAACACAGAAGAGTGTAAGGCATTTGTTATGCACACAGTGAATAATAAAGGATACACAACTCAAAAAGTAGATCCACACCAATTTTAGAAAAATAAGCTTCTTTCAAAATGTATTTTAAGACCAAGTTGTACGCAAAAAAGGTAAGTACGTTTTTCAGGAAAAATACGTCTCATTTTAAAAAGTGGACACAGTGCAATTTTCAGGCTGTGAAATGTTAACCTATGGAGTAAAACAAAAATGCAGTTTCTCAGGTAAGTACACCACTTAGTCTTCGGGTTTCAGGTCAACGCAAAGAATGCACAACCAGCGGCACAAAGGCGGCCAGGTGCAGAGGTCAAATTTGAGGGTCAGACGCCCAATGTTAACCAATGAAAACTGGGGAGGATTGAAGATGTGCCGCTCACAGGCGAGTAAAGCGGAGTCAGAGGTCAATCTCCTGGAGTTATGGTAAGTACGGGGGCCATAAGGCAGCACCAAATATACACCCTCAGCGGCTCAGGGGCAGCCGGATGCAGAGTGCCTATACAGAGTCAGGAGCCCAATGCAATTCAATGGGGGAGACCGGTTTTGGAAAGAGGCTGAAGGCACTGGCCAGGAGGCTGCACAAAATAAACCCTCAGCTGCCCAGATAAGTTCTGATGCTAGGGGACGTAGGGACACCGTGGGCCAAGTTCCCCAAGGCCCAGGGACTTTGGGTGCAGGGGTGTCCTTTAGTGTCGGGAACAGCACTCTCTATGTCTTCCCTGGCACTTACATTAAGGAATAAACCCTAATATTGAAGGGACATATCTGCTCATGCAGACATGCACACACCTGTGATATAGTGCGCCTTAGGGCTGATAAGGCCTGCTAGAGGGGTGACTTATCTATATCTCAGGCAGTGCTAGTTGGCATGGCACACAGGCAGTGTGCCATGTCGACTTTGTCATTTTGTCTGCACCGGGTCATACATGCTGCAGTGGTAGTTTACATGGCCTACGTGAGGGGTCCCTAGGACCAACTTCAGTCCCAATGCCCTTTGGTACCCAGGTACCATTTACTAAGGACTTAAAGGGGCCCTGAAGGGACAATTGTGGAATAGTTTTTAGGGAAAAAGCACTGGCACAGGGGACCTGGTTGGCAGGGACCCTGTGCACTACAATCGAACCCACATCAATACCAGGCAAAATATGGGGGGTAACCATGTCAAATGAGGCACTTTCTCACAGGTCATGATAAAATGAATAATGAATACAGACAGTTTCATATAAAGATCTAGTAAAGAATCAGGTCTGGGCATTTACAGGATGTTGAAACGTGAACAGCTAGCCTCTATCTTTCTCTGGGAAAGGTTGAAACCATAATAGTAAGCAGAGACCAATGTTAGTGGCTTTGGGGGTGTTCAAATGTCCAAAGAGGTATCGCTGTAGGTTATGCAACGTACTATAAAAGTAAAGAGGTCGCCAGAAGTAATTTTTATATGGGTACTGATTCTGGCTCTACCCCCAAAAAAATCTGGGTCTAGTTGTACCCCCGTGTAGGAAAGTGCCCCGTTTTGACATGGTCACACACATTTTTTGAATGGTAAATGATGAGATTTCGACTGAAAGTGCAATGGGTTCCAACTAACCAGGTCCCCAATGCCAGAGGTCTGTCCCAACACTACAATTGTTCCCCCAATTGGCAAAACCTTTAGCACTCTAAGTCCCTAGTAAATGGTACTCTCGTACCTAGGGTCTGGGGTACTAAAGAAGGCCCCTAGGGGCTGCAGCACAATTTGTGCCACCCTCAGGGACCAGGGACCCTTCAAGTAAATGCAAGACTGCCATTACAGGCTGCTTGTCTTGGTGCAGGCAAATGTGAAAACACGAAATGTCACACATTCCTGTGTGCCATGTCCCCAACACTGCATGAAATATTTGTCAGTCACCCTTCAGCAGGCCTGATCGCCCTAAGGCTGAATATTACATGTGAGGGAATACCTGCATGAGCAGATATGCCCCTGTGCTGGACAGTCCTATTACTGCCAGTATAAGTGATCAGTGAAGCCATTTTAGAACATGTGCTGGACACTGGTGAAGACGAGTTCCTCAGCAACATGATGGCTTCACTGCAAATAGGGATGTTTGTTATCAAACATCTATGAGAAAGTGGCTCTGTATATACTGTTCCCTAATAGGTACAGTGTGTACAGAGTCCACAGTCCCCAGAGGTTTGGCAGAGGCTAAAGTTAGATATAACCTTACTCTCTAAATTGGTAGCTTGGTCGAGCAGTAAGGCAGTATCAGAGGACAGTGTAAAGCATTTGTTGTGCACACTCAGTCAGCAACTGGTCTCACACACTCAAGAACTGAACTCTAGGCCAATGGTTTATATATAAAAAAATATATGCTTGTTTTATTTTAGAACCAACAATTGGCATTAAAATATACTTTCTCAGAATGAGATGCTTTATATAAATTCTTTTGCAATATGCAATTGACTTTTGTAAACAGGTACAAGTGGTTGCAATAGGCAACACAATTTTAAACACAATAATGCATTGAGTTCAATGGAAGTTTCAAGTTATTTGCAATAGATTACTTTTAGGATTACTTTTGGAATTCCAGGACTGGATCGTAGATTCAGTCCTGGGTCAGTACTTAGAATCAAGTGATAAAAGTCGACTTAATTACTGTGATGATTTTTGACAATATTTTGCTATTTTAAAAGTTGACACTTAGAAAATATTTCATAGAAAACATTCAATGATTCCCTATGGAAGAAAATTCAAGTTGCAGGTATAGTATGTTCTCGTTACTTTTGTAATCCAGTACTGGGTACCTAGACTCAGTACTGGGACCTTTTTCAAAAACAGGTAAGCAATTACGATTCCGAAGTTCTACGATTTTTAAAAAATATTTAGAGATTGCAGAAATTGACACTTAGAAGAAATTTCACAGAAAAACAGTCAATGATTTCCTATGGGAGAACATTGGGTTACTGGTAAGTACAGTTGTAAGTATTTTTCAGAGTCAGTCCTGGGCACCAAGATCCAACACTGGGAGCTCCCCTAAGAGCAGGTGAGTATTTTCGTTTCCGTTACTCGGCTGATTTTTGGTGAATATTTTAAGATTTGAAAAGTCCACACTTAGAAGAAATTTCAGGAAAAAGCCAGCCAATGTTACCCTATGAAGAAAATAGAGTTATCGGTTTAAAGGTAAGTACTCGACTGGCAGAGTTGAGGTTCTGGGCACAGACTCAGGGGTCCCCCAGCGTCAGGTAGGTACAGTTGGTTCACCCTCAGCGGCACTAGGGCGGCCGGGTGCAGAGAGAGTTAGGCCCAATGATATCCTATGAGGGATAGGGTGGCCTTGGTTGGTGGCTGCTGACCAGCAGGCCACGCGGCTGTGGGAGCTGGGCTCCTGGTCACTTACTCAGGGCAAGTGAGGAAGTAGATAGGTGTAGAGGTTGCACTGCCAGGGCCACTCGGGCGGCTGGGTGCAGGGTGCTTTTGAGCCTTCGGGCGCTCAATTGATTTCAATGGGAAATCTCCGGTTTAGAAAAAGACTGCAAGCTCGGGGACGAGGATGCTTCAGGTGCCACCACCACTTCGAGAGGTAAGTTGGGTAGTTGGAGGATAGGTAGGTACCCCGGGATTGGGCACAGGGGGCCGCGGGGCGCCGGGGTGCCTTTTGGTGTCGGGAAATCTTACCCTCTGTTGATAGCGGTTGGGGGGCACCTTGTTCTGAGGCTGCAGGCTTCTTCAGGAGTGTCGAGGGAGGTCCTTGGGTGCCGGACACGGGGTCACAGTCGCCGTGGGGTCGTCCTCGTGGTCTTTGTTCACTCCGGCACAGGCCAGGCTTGGCTGGAGCAGAGTGTGCTGGGTTCGCGGTTCCGGGCTGCTGCCAGGGATTAGAAGTAGATTTTGAGTAGAGCCTCTACTCATGGGAGTCCCAGGGGTTTAGAGTCAAAAGGTAGCCAGGTCCTCCGGGGTTTGTGAGGTTGCTGGCCACAAGAGATGCCGGGTTGGAGCAGGGGCAGGTTCGAGGGTCGACAGGCCGGTAGGGCTGGGGCCAAAGCAGTTGGTGTCTTCCTCTTCTTAGCAGCTGCAGGGCAGGTCTTCTTTCTTTTAGCTCTTCTTCGGATTTTGGAATCTGGGGAAGGAAGGTTCAGGGTGCCCCTAAATACTAGATTTAGGGGAGTTATAGGTAGGTGAAGGGCAGGGACCAATGGGTCCCTGTCCTGGGGTGGGTACACGCCCTATCCTGCCTCTCTCCTGTGGGAGGGGGGCAGTAGCCTAGTCCTGATTGGGTAGGGTTTCCCATCTTCAAGATGGCGAGAGCCCGGGATGTGCTTCACCTCGCCTCCCCCACCTGAGGGGTGGGGTTGGCAGGCTGGCACATCCCCTGTCCTTATTTGGGGTTTCCGGCCAAGCTTCCCGCCAGAGTAGGGGGTTGCAGTGGCCTGGGGAAGCTCACAGAGGCGGAATGCCTTTGAAGCTTCCCCCTGCCCATCCTGGGGGAGGAGATTTAGCACTTCGCCCAGGATGTTCATTGTTGCAGGCCCAGGAGAGCAGGGGCTCTCCTACCCAGGGGTCCAGCAACATTTCTGCTGTGTGGCAGCCTAGGCAGCCTCAGAACAGACGTGGATTGTGGGTTAGGTTTCCGGGGGCCTCTCTAAGATGCCCTCTGTGGTGCTTGGTACATTAAATCCCACACTGGCATCAGTGTGGATTTAATGTGCTGAGCAGTTTGATACCAAACTTCTCAGGCTTCAGTGCTGCCATTATGGTGCTGTGGAGTTCGTGTTTGACAAGCTCCCAGCAACATGTACTCTTAAATAGCAGCACTGCACTTACAGGGCCCAGGAATGGACCTGGGTACTGTAGGGGCACAGGGCTCCTACCTCTGCCCACACCACTGGCATAGGGCATCCAGCTAGAGGGGTGGCTGATGTATGCCAGGGCACTGTAGGTTGTGGGCATGGCACACAGAGATGTGTGCCATGTCAACTCTGTTTTGTCTTGTACCCAGACACTCAGCCTGCAAGGGCAGTGTGTGGGTGTTAGGGTACAGGCCCTCTAAGGGTGGCACAATGAGTGCTGTAGCCCTCAGAGGCCTTCCCTAGTCACAAGGCCCTGGGTACCTAGGGTACCATTTACCAGGGGCTGACATGTGGCCAGGGTTTGCTAATTTGGTTTTGAGGTTTTTGTATAGGAAAGGAACATAGGCCCTGGGCACCTGATTGGCAGGAGTCCAGGGCACACTCAGTCAAAGTACATTCAGCATTTCAGCAAAAAGTGGGGGCATACCATGCAAGAAAGATGGCACTTTCTCACAACATCTCTTACTGGTAAACCCACACTGATGCCAGTATCAAATTTACCAATACATGCACTCAAAGGGCACTTTAAAGGTGCCCCCTGAAAAACTACCAGCCTCTGGTGCCCTTGCTGATTGGTTTTTGCCAGCCTGCCACCCGAGACGCTGTTCTGACCTCCTAGGGGTGAGAGCATTTTGCTTTCAGGAGATCTAGAACAAAAGCCTGTAACACCCCCTTCCAAAAGATGACCTGCTCACTAGCCTCCTTGGGTCGGTGAGCTTCAAAGAAGCGGTCACCTTTGGAATACAAATCTGGCTACCCTCAAATGAGAGGAAGTCACCCCACCCCCGTCCAGAGTCCCCTTGGCACCTGGACAGGCGGGTAAATTAGATAGTCAAGTAGACGTGCCACCTCAAGACTAGTACCACCCCTAAGGTGGGCTACTGTGGGGTGGGCATGATTTTAAAGAAGTAGCCATCTTTGTGATGCCATACTGAGGAATTCTGGGACAGGCTTATGCCCACTTCCCACAGGAAGTGGTCATATAGGGGGGCGTAGTGACCTCAAGAGGCAGTAGCCCACTGACTACTACCCTACACGCCACTAAAGTCCGAATTTAGGTGAGTCCCTGGCACCAGAGAAACCGCAAAAACGTGACACCCAAAGCCACAATTGCACCAGACGCCTTCATCCCGAGCTGAAGTGGACCACCGGTGCCAACACGGTTCTGGAGTCCCTGAAGTCTGCAGCCTCTTCACGCAGACCCCCTCGACCGCCACTGCTCCCCGTAAGAGAAACTTGACGCTTAAAGACACCTCTGCATCTGAAGCCCCCAGACCTTGGAGAGGCGGACCCCAGGTGTCCCTACATCGCCGAGCATCGCAAGCCTTGAACCCTGCTGTTGGTTCACCCAGACTGGCTTCCTAGCCAGAGTCTGCAGCCTCTTATTACAGTAACCATCCCTATTGAAACGCATTGGGCGAACAACACTGAGTTGCACCCTTCACCCGGCCGCCACGTGCCAGTGGTGGTGCACTGTTGGTACTGCATTGGACCTTGCCCACCACTCACCTTAACTCCTGGAAATTGGTCCTGTAAGTCGATGTACTGTACCTGTTTGCAGAACTTGTTCTTCCTTCCATAGGATAACATTCGAGAACTCTGAAATTGCAGAAGTATCCACTTTTTAAAGTGAAATGAATTGATTTTTGAAAACGCACTTACATAGACAATTTTTCTCTGATGCCTATACATAAAGATACTTGCTATTTTTATAAGTGTGGATCTCCTTCTTGACTGGTGTTTCCGTTTATTAATACTTGTGCGTATTTTGCAAATGTCTTGCACTCCTGTGTGTTAAGCCGAAGGCTGCTCGACCACACTACCCTTTAATAGAGCACTTTGGGATTCCATATCAAGCCCCTGTCCACTCATATGGGAACCGCTGGACTCTCTACACCATACATCAACTTATTGATATATCACATAAAGAGACAGCTTCCTACACCATGCTTATGTGCCAGATCCAATTGGCTGAAATTATCCACCATCTAATTTAAACGCTCAGACTGCGATGAACAGCAGACTCTTATGATTCAATGATTATGACCTCGTGATTCAGATGGTATGCCTTAATTTCCATCTGTGCATGGAGAATGCTTTTCTAGGATCACAATGTTGTGTGTTTATTAGGTACTGGTACACATCAGGAAAAAGACTCCATTATTTCCTCAAATGTCTTTGCTTCACTCCCCAACTTCTCGACCAACACCAGCAGCATTCCATATAATGTAGCTTACCTGGTCACTGACACGAAAGGGCAAATTACCACCTTAACTTGGACAATTTGGTTGAGGATTTCATTTCTCATGTGTAGCTTTATACATTAAAAAAAACTTGCCTCAAGGCTCCCTCTGAATTGTGGCTGTATCCTCCAGGTCATGCTTCTTGTTGACTATCTCCAGATATTTACATTTTCTAACATTCCACTTCGATAACCTCAACAAAAGCAATTTTCAAACCTTTTTTCGCACAATGGCCACCATTAACCCCACTCCTGTAGGATTATTTACCAAGTTTTTTCCATAAGCATGAACTCTATGACTTCTTTAAGGCACCTGCTGCGACAGGAATGTATCCTAATTTTTAGCCCTTTCAAAATTCATGTCCATGTTCTTATTAAAGCTTATCTACTTGGGACGTTACAAATAACTAACCTAGACGTGTGCAGAGGCCTATGCATGGCCCAGAGTAGACAGATCCTGGAACTGTTCTGGGACCTGAAGGGGTACCCCAGGCCGGACCTCACTGCAGGCTGCGGGCTACTGTCCCCGTCGTGGTTAGACAGCAGAACATGGTGGTGGTAGTACTGTGTTTTGTAAGGCTCAAATGTGTGACCAGACGTTATGTGTAAGCCCACTACCATGCCTGCATTTCTATGGGTGGTAGCAGGACATCCAGGCACTGAAGTGAAGTGAAAAGAGACAGGGCTACCTTTAGAAATTCCATAAGACTTTGTTAGCAAGAGACCATTTGTTAGTCAACCTGAGCACTGCTATTTAGTTGATGGTAGGGGTGAAAGATAGGCCTAGAGTTCTGTTGCTTAAGGTGAGGAATTTTCTAGACTAGGAATTCCTATTGTCCGTCTCCAAATAGACTTCAGTTGGGTTGATGACAGCCAAGTGGAGAAACCTAACACATTATGCTTGTTTTGAGGGTACTCCAAGTGGGAGACTGCGGCAGTACTAAGTACTGTCTGTGAGAGAAGCATCACTCTAGAAAACGCTGTGTATGAAGGGCAGCCTGAAGAAGACACATGAAAGTAGAACCACACCAAACCAGTTCTACAGATTGAGGAAGCTTGGACCTGCAGGAGGAGAGATTGTCTAGGAGAGGCATTTTGGGACTGAGGGACACCAAATCAAGAATAGCGACTACCTGAGAGTGAGCTTTGAGTGACCCCTGTTTGAGGTCTTCCCAAGAGTATATGTTTCAAGCTTCTACGCCACTCCTAAGCATCTTGAAGTTAACTGGCTTCTCCCAAAGGTGATCACGGTCCACAAGGTCAATCTAAACCAGTGCACTGCACGCATACACGATAAACAACCATACCAGCACATGAGATACATATTTATCCTGAAATGGCATACCCCTTGTTTAGAAAGTGCATCCAGCTCCTCCAACATTTCCGGCCACTGCTGAGGCCACTCACGTTTGATCATCTCCACCAGAATACGAGCAATTACATCTTTAATGTGGCTTTCCTCAACAAGAATGGATTCTGTTCCCTGAACAGAAGAGAGGAGAAAATGGCTGTAAAATCATAAGTCAGGATGATGTACAGATGAGAACATTCAAAAGAGGCAAACATTTAATTTACAGTACTATAAAATGGTCTAGCGCAGTGGAACAGAGAACACACAATACTGGGCCAGCATTACCATGTGCTCTACCCAAACTTCCTTACAACAAAATATTTGTATTTTTCTGAAAGTCACAATGCTGTCCTACATAAATCAGAGACTGGTAACAACTGTTCACCTGAGGAGCAGAATTATTAGACAAAGCCCACCCTAGTACTCACAGTGGACACCAAAGTCATGACGTTATTCTTGAGAAAAACCTTCTCATTGCGGGCCATGTTGTTCCAGCGAAACCTAAAAAGTAAAAGAAAAAACTAAAGAATAATTGTGTACTCTTTATTAAGTCTGAGAAAACATAAAATCACAGATTCATACTGGTCAAAGTTAGTATCTTAAATCATAGTAATTCAAAGTACAACACGTTTGGTATGTCACCTGGTCTTAGCAAGGCTTACTATCCCTTAAGTAGTTACTTTAACTTCTGACGGAATAGGCAAAAAGGGATTTGTAATTAGTCTGTGCAAACACTAAGAAGGTAATACAAATCATAATCCACAGATGAAAAACCAGCACGGTAGCTTAAGATTTAGTTGATGAATGTTTGTGCATTGTTTTGAGGCAGTCATCTGAAAGCTTAGAAGGTCCAAATACTGAGATACAATGGACAATTTTAATAACATGACCAAAACTACTCAAGTGATTTAATAATTTAAAAAACCACTTAATACAATAAACATTTGCTAGATAATACTAATTGAAATAAACAGCAATGTCAGGTGATGGCCCAGCTATGTAGGGTGTGCCTGCCTTTGAGGGGTCGGGGGCTTTGAGGGGTTCGGGAACACCCACTGACAGACCTACTTCCTCCCCGACCAATGGAGTTAATGTTCTTAAGCCCTGTCCTACCTACGGTTTCAGAAATTCCAGTTTGCACAGTGCACTCTATTCCAAAATCCAAGATGAGGAAGCTGTTCTCCCCTTGTGCAGAGCCTGTATGACCAACCAGTTGTAGACAGGGTAATAAGCAGTCCCCAAATTTCTGGTCAATCAAAACCAGTTCAGGGTGTAGCTTAACTCTCACTTGGTTTGCTGCCAGCCTAACTTGGGGGACAAAAGCTGGAGCCTTTCCAAGAGTCAACTAACATTATACAACCGGGACGATACCTTTGAAGTAATTCAAGTTTGTAGGTCTACCCCAACTGGTCTTCCTTCCAAGGGAAAAAACTCCCCACTTCCAGGCTACTATTTCTGCTCTGAGAGCAGTTTTCACATCTTTTTCACACCCAATTCAAGCCAACCACAAGCTGGGCAATTGCTGGAGGGATCATGCAAATTAGCCTAAACAGTTTTAGGTAGGGCAAAGGTAACTTTCTAAAATTTCCATTTTACATCTAATAAAAATCTGAATTACCATTTGATTGGATTTTTATTAAATAGAACAATAAGTCTTTGAAGGGAGTCAGACGCTGTTACAAGCCAAAAGTTATAGATCAAAAATAATCTATACTTTGACTTTTCCTACTTACCAGCTACTGCCTGACCAATGACAATACCATTTTGGGGGTTGCAACTTGAGGAACATGCCACTTCTAATGTACCACATGTTTGACTCATTTATTATACACCCTGCCTCCAGGGCAGCAAGGTGCACTAATGGGTGACTTATTTAATATTTATAATCGGGTTTCCCTACCTGTCAAATGGCTGATTTTGACAGGTCTGTAAAACAGGGTTGAAGCTGCTACTATCAGGCTACAGAGGATAGGCCTGAAGCCATGTTTTCACTGCCACTTTAGTAGATGGAATAACTGGTGCTGCAGTCCACTGGTGTCATTTAATGTTCCATGAAATGGGTGTGTTTCTGCACCATATACTGTGGCCTTATTGGAAAGTTAAATATGCTAATCAGCTGTAAGCCAATTTCAGTATGTTTTAGGAGTCAGAGCACATACACTGAGCACTGGACAGCCGTGCCCCAGGTTAGAGTTCAAGATTACCAGCATGTAAGGCGCAAATCAATTAAACCGGGGCTGACCACCCAAAGAGGTCCGTTTGTAACGATAGGGCCACAATATTGTGGATCTGTGACACTAGCAGTAAATGACTGCACACATACCGGGTAATGCCCAATAACCTCCAACTCCTAATAACCCCATGACAAGATCTCAAAAGAAAGCAAACAAAAATTAACATTTTGAAAAGAGAAATATGCTTTCTAGTGTGGAAAAGTGTCTCTGTATATACTGTTTCCAATTAGGTACAGTGTGTCCACAGTCCCCAGGGATTTGGCAGAGGCTAAAGTTAGATATAACCTTACTCTCTGAAGTGGTAGCTTGGTCAAGCAGTAAGGCAGTATCAGAGGACAGTGTAAAGCATTTTGTTGTACACACTCAGTCAGCAAATAGTTTCACACACTCCATAACTGAACTCTAGGCCAATGGTTTACATATAAAAAAAATATATGCTTGTTTTATTTTAGAACCAACAATAGGTATTAAAATATACTTTCTCAGGATGAGATGCTTTAGGTAAAAACTTTTGCAATATGCAATTGGCTTTTGTAGATATTTACAAGTTGGTGCAATAGGCAACAATTTTAAACACAATAATGCATTGAGTTGAATAGAAGTTTCAAGTTATTTGCAATAGATTACTCTTAGGATTACTTTTGTAATTCCAGGACTGGATCCTAGATTTAGTCCTGCGACAGTTCTTAGAAACAAGTGATAAAAGTCGACTTAGTTTCTACTAGGATTTTTAGGTAATATTTTGCTATTTTAAAAGTTGACACTTAGAAGAAATTTCATAGAAAACAGTCAATGATTCTCTATGGAAGAAAATTCAAGTTGCAGGTATAGTATGTTCTCGTTACTTTTGTAATCCAATACTGGGTGCCTAGACTCAGTACTGGGACCGCTATCTAAAACAGGTAAGTAATTACGTTTTCACAGTTAGCACGATTTCTAAAGAATTTTTAGAGTTTGCAAAAATCGACACTTAAAAGAAATTTCACAGAAAAACAGTCAATGGTTTCCTATGGAAGAAAAGTGGGTTACTTATAAGTACGGTTGTGAATAATTTTCAGGGTCAGTGCTGGGCACCAAGATCCAGCACTGGGATCTCTCCTAAAAGGAGGTGACTATTTTCGTTTTCGTTACTCGGCTGATTTTTGGTGAATATTTTAAGTTTTAGAAACTCAACACTTAGAAGAAATTTCAGAGAAATCCAGTCAATGTTACCCTAAGGAGAAAATTGAGTTATCGGCTGTTGGGTAAGTACCTAACTGGCAGAGTTAAGGTTCTGGGCACAGACTCCGGGGTCTCCCAGGGTCAGGTAGGTACAGTTGTTACACACTCAGTGGCGCAGGGGCAGCCGGGTGCAGCGTGAGCTAGGCCCAATGTTAAACTATGGGAGGCAGGGGGGCCTTGGTTGGTGGCTGCTGACTAGCAGGCCACGCGGCTGTGGGAGCTGGGCTCCTGGTCACTTGCTCAGGGCAAATGGGGAAGTAGATAGGTGTAGAGGTTACACTGCCAGGGCCACTCGTGCCGCTGGGTGCAGGGTGCTTTTGAGCCTTCGGGCGCTCAATTGATTTCAATAGGAAAGCTCCGGTATGGAAAAAGGCTGCAAGTTCGGGTACGAAGATTCTTCAGGTGCCACCACCCCTTCGAGAGGTAAGTTGGGTAGTTGGAGGATAGGTAGGTACCCAGGAGTTGGGCACAGGGGGCCGCAGGGCGCCGGGGTGCCTTTTGGTGTCGGGAAATCTTACCCTCTGTTGATCGCGGTTGGGGGGGTACCTGGTTCTGAGGCTGCAGGTGTCGTCAGGAGCGTCGAGGGAAGTCCTTGGGTGCCAGACTTGGGGTCACAGTCGCCGGGGGGCCATCCTATTGGTCTTTGTTCACTCCGGCACAGGCCAGGCTTGGCAGGTGCAGAGTGTGCAGGGTTCGCGGTTCCGGGCTGATGCCAGGGATTAGATGCAGATTTTGAGTAGAGCCTCTACTCATGGGAGTCCCAGGTGCATCGAGCCAAAAGGTAGCCAGGTCCTCCGGGGTTTGTGAGGTTGCTGGCCACAAGAGGTGCCGGGTTGTAGCAGGAGCAGGTTCGAGAGTCGACAGGCCGGTAGGGCTGGGGCCAAAGCAGTTGGTGTCTTCCTCTTCTTAGCAGCTGCAGGGCAGGTCTTCTTTCTTCTTGCTCTTCTTTGTATTTCGGAATCTGGAAAAGGAAGGTTCAGGGTGCCCCTAAATACTAGATTTAGGGGTGTTACAGGTAGGTAAAGGGCAGGGACCAATGGGTCCCTGTCCTGGGGTGGGTACACCCCCTATTCTGCCACTCTCCTGTGGGAGGGGGGCAGCAGCCTAGTCCCGATTGGGTAGGGCCTCCCATCTTCAAGATGGCGAGCACCCGGAGATGTGCTTCACCTCGCCTCCCCCACCTGAGGGGTGGGGTTGGCAGGCTGGCACATCCCCTGTCCTTATTTGAGGTTTCCGATCAGGCTTCCCGCCAGAGTGGGGGTTGCAAGTGGCCTGGGGAAGCTCACAGAGGCGGCATGCCTTTGAAGCTTCCCCCTGTCCATCCTGGGGGAGGAGATCTAGCACCTCGCCCAGGATGTGCATTGTTGCAGGCTCAGGAGAGCAGGGGCTCTCCTACCGAGGGGTCCAGCAACATGTCTGCTGTGTGGCAGCCTAGGCAGTCTCCCAGACCAGACGTGGATTGTAGGTTAGGTTTCAGGGGGCATCTCTAAGATGCCCTCTGTGGTGCTTGGTACATTAAATTCCACACTGGCATCAGTGCAGTTTTAATGTGCTGAGGAGTTTGATACCAAACTTCTCAGTCTTCAGTGTTGCCATTATGGTGCTGTGAAGTTCGTGTTTGACGAGCTCTCAGCACCATGTACTCTTAAATGGCAGCACTACACTTCCAGTGCCCAGGAATGGACCTGGGTACTGCAGGGGCACAGGGCTCATGCTCCTGTGCCCACACCACTGGCATAGGGCACCCAGCTATAGGGGTGGCTGATGTATGCCAGTGTAGGTGGTGGGCTTGGCACACAGGGATGTGTGCCATGTCGACTTTGTTTTGTCTTGTACCCAGACACTCAGCCTGCAAGGGCAGTGTGTGTGTGTGTGTGTGTGTGTGTTAGGGTACAGGGCCTCTAAGGGTGGCACAATGAGTGCTGCAGCCCTTAGAGGCCATCCCTGGTCACAAGGCCCTGGGTGCCATTTACCAGGGGCTGACATGTGGCCAGGGTTTGCCAGTTTGGGTTTGAGGTTTTTAGGGAAGGAACATAGGCCCTGGGCACCTGATTGGCAGGAGTCCAGGGCACACTCAGTCAAAGTACATTCAGCAATTCAGCAAAAAGTGGGGGCATACCATGCAAGAAAGATGGCACTTTCTCACACCTAGGCACTGCTGAATAAGACGCAATGAATCAATCAAAAGTGCAATAGCCATTAATGGTAATGAACAAGACAGATTGTCACTGATCGACTCAGTTGATGAACAAACTGATGTAAGCTATTGTAAAGGCAAATGGTTGATGAAAAACAGAAAAAGGAAATCACAGAAGCAGAATCTACCTTCATTAGGCAATACTCCTTCCTAGGAAGAGGTAAAGGAATAAGACATGCAGGAGCCGATAATCAGCCATGACACGATTTCCCTTTTCAATCCACTGTGCTTGAGTACGCTTTGATGAAATTCTAACTAGCTGGGTGTTTTACCACAAAATGAAATGAAGATACTTACTTGACCACATGTTCCAAAATCTGGAGTCCAAAATGCCGTACAATCGCAGGCTGGGCTTTCTCTGCCAACTTCAGACCACAGAGGACACAGATAGGGCACTTTTCTTTAAATTCTTCACAGAACTAAAGAAGACAAGTGAATAGCATTACAGACTATGATTGAGCATGTTAAAGCAGACAGTATGTGGGACATATGAAGCTACGAAGCAGACAGTGTTATTCCATAAATCTTCAAGGGGCTGCCCTGTAGTGTGACCACATGGCTGTGTCCATCATACTAAAGACCCAGGTCCGACCTTCCAGGCTGATACTGCCAGGCTAATGCAATTAACATAATGTACATAAAGGTCTTAGGTTTCCATAGGTGGCACTGCCTCCATTTCGGTTTCTTGCTTACAGCAAACAATATTTTTCAATACCCGGAAGCTAGAAAGGAAGAGGTTACGTGGTAAGTAACCCACTCTTCAGGAGTCTCCTTGAGCACCTGCTGCAATCCCTTATTTGAGCCTCAAACAGCTACTGAGTGCGCTCACATCAGAACTAATGAGATGACTTCTCCACCCAGCTTCCAATTACTTGAAAAAAAATCCCCATCTACATCAGAATAATCACAATGCTATGGCAAATGAGAAAAGAACGGAAGACGCTCCACTTCAGAGGATTCTACTTTCTCACAAAAGCATGACCTGCAAACCTCAATTAGGCTGCCTCATTGTAAATTATCAAGTATCTTATCTCTGGGCTTATGCCACCAAGTAATTCTCTATGTTGAATATGGCTTGAATTTGGGTGAAACTCACAATTTCAAAAGCAATTGAGTAAACATTTATGAGCAGACAGCAGAAATTAAATAGCCAGGTTTCTTGCATCTTACATTTGGGTAGACACTGCATCTACTTTATTTAGGACTGGAGTAGCCTTCCATATCCTTGGTGCTCCTTGGTGCATATCCCTCCTCTGCTCTTCGTAATCTGCAGCTACTTTTACTGTTCCAATGAAATTAGTACCCATGTGTAAGAAAGCACATCTACTTGGACATTACAAATACTTCTGTTAGAATGAAGAAACTATCAGCATTCCTGGTAACTTGCATTAAGGTGAAACCAACATACACTGGGCCCCTCAAATACACAAATCCTCACATTAGACATGCCCACCTATTTTCCCTGTAAAATACTTGAATACAATAACACTTTAAAAGCCTAACTAAAAAAAAAGAAATAAATATACATACATACATACATACATATATATAGATTAGCGAAAACTCCTCCAGCTGAATCCAAAGAAGGAATACTCGCACTCCAAGGCTCGTAGTTCAAAAAAAGAGAGTTTAATGGCAACGCGTTTCGAGCAGACTCTCTTCTTCACTAGCCACAGTTGTAAATCACTCATCCACCATTTCTAGTGTATGTAAACATAAAAAGAGGACTCAATGTTGCTCGTGACCCTGAGCAAAACAATAGAAAACAGACTTTTCATACAACTCAAAGTGAGAGAGAAAAATGCATAATTCACTATACAAAAAAAACGCCAGTGCAAAATTTCCAATTTCATAAGCAAAGAGAGTGTTCACTTACAAATGTGAATTAAGAAAAAGATCCAATAAACAAATTATTATTGCCCAGTGGCAATTGACTGAAATAGTGTATCAGTTCATTATTTTCACAGAGACACTCTCACAAGCCAAGTCAAGTGACTATTGAATATCGTCCTATACAGAAAAAATCAGAGTGAAAAAACAAACATCCCATATTAGATATTTATACGAAGTTATGAACACAGCTAGAGAGAAGGCAGGGGGCACCCAATTGGCAGATCTTGTCCCAGAGACATAAATCCATAATGTAAATTTGTTCACTTTTAGCTTCACAAAAAATTATATTTGAACTACATTCTTAGTCATCAAATGTGGACAAAAAGCTCCTCATCCTCATTCAGGCCAAAAGGATTCTTAGACTCGAGAAGAATGATATACTGTGACTCCAGAATTCTTAGCTGTTTTTCACGATCCCCCCCCCTCTGGGGTTCGCTGGCACCCTGTCAATTCCAAAGAATGAAAAACAATTAACATCCTTATTATGATGTTTCAACCAGTGCCTGGCAGTTGAATAATTTGAGTCCACATTTTTTTTTTTTTTTAAACCTTTATTTACGTCAACATGGTACACAGCTATTCAGCCGACATCCCGGAGGTTCGGCAGCACGATAGGAACAATACGTAGGAAGGTCCATGTCCGTACATCAGGAGTAACAAAGGTTTAGTTTTAATGTAAACCAAAAAATAAAAACACGAGCAAGGCAAAGGATATAATAAGCATGCGCTAGTTCTCAGCTGGGGCGAGGTCCCACTCCCATCAGCGGAGCGGTACTCCACGCCAAAGAAGCGAGGGGAAAGCAGGGGTACAAACTCCAGGTTATGAACAGTTTACGTATATAGTTGGAAGTAGAGCTAGGGGGAAAGTTGCACATCAAGCATCTCAGCAACCCGGGGGCACACAAATATCTCCCCTATAATGGTTCCATTGCCCCCATATCTTATGCCACTTCTTAGGGCGCCCCCGGGCACTGTACACCGTTTTCTCCCGGAACATGCCCCAGTCCATATTTTCCATCCATGCTACCAAGGTGGGAGGTCTCTGGGATCCCCACAGCTGCGCAATATCTCGCTTCGCCACCATATTCCCCAGAGTCACCCATTGGGTCTGAGCGGCATCGTAGTCGGTGGGGCCCCAGACATTCAACAGGCATCGTCTTGCCTCCGGGAAGAGTGCGATACCCGTGACCTCTTCCATCACGTCATGAATTTGTTTCCAGAACTCTACGATCTCCCCACACTCCCAAATAATGTGTAGGAAGGTGCCCAACATCCCACAGCCTCTCTTGCATAAGCCATCGTCAGAGAAACCCATATGGATCAGGCGGGGCCCTGTGACGTAAACCCTGTGAAGTATCTTAAGCTGCACCAGCCGCAGTCTAGCCGGGATCGCAACCTCCTTCGGAGAGGAGACGGCATATTGCCAGTCCTCATCGTCCAGTTCGAGACCATCCCTAGTCCATTGTTCTCGCACATCAAGGAGGAGGTCGGTCCGGACATTGACAAGCTTCTTGTAAATCAAGGAGATTGTACTCTCCGGCATATGACCATCCAGAATCCGATCCTCCAAAGGAGAAGACTCAGGCACGGCCTCCCCCTCGGCACGAACGGAGAGCAGAGCGTGACGCACCTGGGCATATCGAAAGTATTCGGTACCCCCTAATTCGTACTCCGTCTGCAGCATCTCAAACGATTTCACCTAACCCTTAGTCAGCAGGTCCCCAACTCTAGAAATCCCAATTAGGTCCCACTTCTCAAACCCTTTCGTGTGCCATAATTTCCCTAGTATATCGGATTCAAAAAGCGGAGTAGCCCGGGTAAGTCTGTCCTTCCAGCCCAACGAGTTTGTAACCGCCTTCCACACATGCACTGCCGTCTTGGTCGGTCCCGTGAGGGACCCGTCCAATGATTTGGAATACAGCGCCCTAAGGTAATTGCCCCCGCGCAACAGCCACCGATCCATAGCAAACCCAGGGTTCAACGCCGGACCGTAAACCCCATGGTTAATCGCTCCCAATTGGGTAGCCCAATAATATCTTCTGATGTCAGGGAGTGCAATCCCCCCGTCATACCATGGAAGGGTCAACTTTGCTATAGCTATACGTGGTCGACCGTCCCATAACAGCGAACGCTGGAGGCTCTCCACCTCACGAAAATAATAGGCAGGAACTAATTCTAGGGTGTTCTGTAAGGCGTAGAGAAACCGGGGAAGAGACATCATTTTAAACAATGCGGCGCGGCCTAGGAGGGAGAGCGGTAGCCGCCTCCAACCCGCGACATCCCGTCTCAAGCGTGTCAGCGGAGGGAGGAGGTTCTTCTCGTATCGGACAGAGGGGTCTGTGGAAATATATATCCCCAAGTACAGAAAGCCCCGCTGGGCGATCTGGATGGAGCAATCCCGCGGGACGGCAGGGGTGTCCCCACTGAGAACATATAGGTGCGACTTTCCCCAATTAATGGCGAGACCCGAGTTACTACCAAAAGACTTCAAAACGTCGCAGACCACTATGAGGGATTTCCGAGGCGAGGTCAAGTATAACAAAATGTCGTCTGCATACAATGAAATGCGGTCCTCGTGGTCTGGCGACCATCGGATCCCTCTTATGTCTGGCTGCCATCTAATCCATGCCGCCAGCGGCTCAAGGGCGAGAGCGAACAGTAGTGGCGACAAAGGACAACCCTGCCGAGTGCCCCTCCCGAGCCCGAACGGAGATGACGCCCTACCGTTCACCGCGATTTTAGCCAAAGGTTCCTCATAAAGTAGCCTAATCCAGCCTATAAAACCGGGTCCGAAGCCGAATTTTGTGAGCGCTGCCCACAGATACGGCCATTCCACAGTATCGAAAGCCATCGTGGTGTCGAGTGACACCAAAATGGCCGACTCCCGCAGCGTCTCAACCCTCGCGAGCGCGCCATGAAGTCGCCTGAGGTTCAACGCAGTGTTGCGGTGTGGGATAAAACCGGATTGGTCCGGGTGGATCAAGTCCCCGATGACCCTGATCAGACGGTTAGCCAGCAGTTTGGCGAGGATTTTGGGCTCAGCGTTGAGTAGGGAGATCGGCCTATACGATCCGCATCTGTTTCGGGGCTTGCCATCTTTATGTATAACCACTATTGTCGCCAGACGTTGGTCGAATGGAAGACACCCCTGCTCCCGCGCCTCCACAAACATATCTCTCAAATACGGAGCAATCTTATCCGGTCTGAGTTTATACAACTCGACCGGCAAGCCATTCGGGCCAGAGGCCTTGCCCGGGCGTAGCGAGCGGATAGCAACTGCAACCTCGTCAGCGGTGATGTCACCATCAAGGTCCTCCCGGTCGACGTCGGATAGACAAGGCAGGGCAATGTCTCGCAGCAGATCATGCGAGTCTTCCTCCGGCTTGTCCGACACAGACGTATAGACCCTGCGGAAGTGGTCCGCGAAACACTGGACTATCCCATCGGGTTCTGTGACAATATCCCCGCCATCCGTCAGTATTTCTGGCACAACTCTATTCACCCGTTCTTTCCTGTCTAACCACGCTATTAATTTCCCAGCCTTGTCGCCCACATCATACAATCGCCCTTGTAGGTCCCTGCTAAGAACCTTAGCCGCGTTTGTCACCAGTGCTTTATATTCAGATTGTTTTAATCTCAACTTAGGCAGTGTTTCCGCCGTGACCTCTTCTTCCAGAACAGACTCTAATGCCACTATCTCAGCCTCGATCTGCGCCACCTCCGCATCTCTCCGACGTTTGACATCCGCTATCAAGGAGAGGGCCTCCCCTCTCAGTACTGTTTTAAACGCTTCCCACAAAGACACCGCGGAGGTAACCGAGCCAAGGTTCTCCGAAAAGTAAAGATCAACCGCTTTCAACAACGCACCACGAGTCTTAGGGTCACGGAAATACCAGGGGTTAATAGGGGCGACCCTACCTGCCGCACCACGGCCAAAATCCATACTAATCCACACCGGCGAGTGATCGGAGATGCCCCTGGCCATGTGCCGAGCCTCGGACACCAAGGAAGCGTGGGCAGCCAAGGTGAGAACATAATCTATTCTAGAGAGACTGCCGTGCGCCCCAGAGTGAAAAGTGTACTGCCGCTGAGCGGGGTGCAGCAGCCTCCAGCAGTCAACCAAACCTAGTGTATCAGTAAAGTCTGGGAGCCATTTCTGCGCCCCCCCGGGGTCCCTTGGCGGAGGTCGGTCTAGTAATCCGGAACCAACTGCATTAAAGCCACCACCCATTACCAACACTCCCTCGGGGAGATCCAACATGGCCCTCCCCAAGTCGGCAAATGTGACGGCCTGCAGGCCCGGGAGGACATAAACAGAAACCAAAACCAGTGTCCTGCCCTCCCATCTCCCCGCAGCGGCCGCAAAGCGCCCCCTCTCATCAACAGTAGTAGAGTCAATCTCCAACGGCAGCGAGGTCCTAACAAGTATTCCAGCCCCCCGAGATCCCGAGGAAAACCCAGAGTGGGCGATAAATATATACCCCTTTCTATTAAGGGCATGACACGTGTTGCCTATCAGGTGCGTCTCCTGCAGCAAAACTATGTCAGGAGAGCACCTCTTCAGAAATTGCAGAACAATCCCCCGCTTAATACGATCCCCCAAGCCGTTAACATTCCAACTAAGTATATTCAAACCCCTACCCCCATCACAAAATGGCAAGAGACCCCCGCCCATCCCCGAGAGCAGCACACAAGACTTGCATTGCGATACCTTGCAAAAGGAAAAACAACAACAAACACTCCAACAAACCCAAACCACCCCCCACCCTGCACCCCTGCATAAGCCTAAAAGCCCCCCCAACTTGCAGTGTGCCTGTCGCCCTAGCAAAAGCTAATCTACAAGAAGAAACCCCGTAGGAGGAAAGAGATCCCATTGTGCCCTCGCCACCCCCGGACAATAGCTAGCAATAAAAACAAATCAGTGAACCACTGTCCCGAGCTTGGCCAGAATGGTCATCACCAGAGTCCTCACTCTTTTGCGACATGGCCTCCTTCCGCTCCGACAGCATGATCCCCGCTGGTCCGCCGCTGAGGCAATGTGTCCAGCCATTCCCCAACCTCGTCTGGCAAGTCAAAGAAAAAGGTTTGTTCTTCGTACTCAACGCGCAACTTGGCTGGGAAGACCATGGCATACTTCAGACCCCTATCACGTAGCCTCCTCTTGACCCCCAGGAAACTCTGCCGTTGCTTCTGCACCGCCTGGGTAAAGTCAGGATAAAAACTCACTGCAGTGTTCTGGAAAGTGACCGGTCCGGACCCCCGTGACGCCTGCAGAATGACATCGCGGTCCCTGAAGTTGAAGATCCTGGCGATGATCGGTCTCGGGGGGGCTCCCACCTTGGGCCTTCCGCCCGGGACTCGGTGGGCCCGCTCGACCGCAAAGAACTTGCTGAGGCCCTTAGGTGCCAGATGGTTAAGCACCAAGTCCTCGACAAACAAGTCCGCCGATTGCTCCTCCGATTTCTCCGGAACGCCAACAATGCGCACGTTATTGCGCCTCGCCCCTGGCCTTCAAAATCCTCCATCTTGCGGGCAATGAGGTCGTTGGTAGTCCTCAGCGTGCGGACCTCTATTTGCAGATCAGAGACGTCCCCCGTGAGGCTAGTGGTTTTTTGGTCCAATGATTTTACTCTCTCATTAGTTTTCCCCAGGTCAGCGCGGAGCAAGTTAACGTCGACTGAGATGGTGTCCACTTTGTGTGCCAGGGTCTCAAACTGTTGCCTAATAGAGGACTTCATCTCCTCAATGGCGCCCATAATGTCTTGCAGTGTCAATTCCGGTGCGGGGACCGAGCCGTCTCCCGATGATTCCTGTGGCTTCCCCGGTCCGCTTGGCGATACCTTTTGCTGGGCATAGCGATCCATATTGTTGGTTTGGGTGTAGCCCCCCCGCCTGGTATTCTTGGGCTTCTGTTTGTCGGCCTCCGGTTTGGTCGACATCCTCAACCCCAGAACAGTCAGCGTCAAAAACAGGCCGCTCAGCCACGCAATTGGCACGAGGTCCGCTGGATCTGGGACTCCGATGCAATCCCATGCATGTGCAGGCCGAGCTACAGGCAACTGTTGTCCAAGACACTCGCGGGCCGAGGCACGTAACTGAGAGAAAGCGAAAGTGAAAGTGGAAGCAGCCCCCCTCCGATGATCCGCACCGCACACGGCCGCTGTTGTTCAATTAGTGTCCGGGCCCATGCCAACGCGAGACCCGGGCACCTCCAGGGGGATAGGCCGCAAACTTCAGCCTGTCACAACTTCGGTCTCCGGTGTATGATTTCAGTCCGGACAACGATGCTCGCCTCAGCAGTAGTTCATGTCCAAGATTCCGGATATTTGACACAGGATTTTTCCAGGATAATTGCCGGAGGGAACGAGGGTCACGGGAGCTCTGTGCTCACGCGGCCATCTTGGTCCCGCGCTAGGCTCCTCCCTGAGTCCACATTTTTAATCGCTCTAAGATTTTCAAGAATTCGCTTCTTTACAGGAAAAATTGTACTCCCAACATACAATTTGGCACATGGGCATCTGATGGCGTACACACAAAAATCAGAATTACAATTCATAAATTTCTTGATAGTACCAGTCTTCGCTGTGGGTAAGGGATAAGACTTGACATTTTTGCTAGTACTGCACGCCTTACATTTCCCACATTTAAAAAAGCCACTCTGCTTTTGTATCCATGTCATCTTTTTGCTTATTCCTAAATAACTTCTCACAAGCATATCCTGTAAGAAACGTGCTTTGCGGTAAGTTATTTGAGGATGTGCATTAACACTTGCACCCACAACCGGGTCACCTTTCACCAAATGCCAGTGTTTATTGAGTGTGTCGCTGACAGCTTTTGCTGCCACATTGAAGGTAGTAATCATCCTGATGTTATTGACCCCTTTATCAGGAACAGGTCTTTTCATCAATAGTGTAGCTCTACTCTGTTTGGAAACTTTATCCTTAGCAGTTAAGAGGACATCTTCCGGGTAACCCCTCGCTCGGAACCTTTGCAGCATGATCTCCTGTTCTTTCTCGAAACTACTAACGGAGCTACAATTACGTCTAGCCCGTAGCAGTTCCCCATAGGGGATACTCCACTTAAGTTTGGAGGGATGGTGGCTCCTAGCATGTAGGATACTATTCCCAGCTGTGGACTCTGTGTAGGCTAGTGGTTATAGCCCCATCCTCAATCCTGACTCGTACATCAAGAAAGTCCATCTCATCCTGCGCAACTTTATGTGTAAAACGAAGATTGACATTATTGCTATTAAATGTCTGAAATAGCATGTCAAGATTTGATCTTGATCCACCCCAAATTAAAAAGATATCATCAATAAATCTAGTATAAAAGACAATATCTTTTGTTAGATGTTCATTTGTATCTGTCCACACAAGTTGCTCCTCCCACCATCCCATCATCATGCAGGCATAGCTCGGCGCAAAGCAACTTCCCATCGCCGTGCCAACCTCTTGCTTAAACGATTGATCCTCAAACAGGAAAAAGTTATTATTCAAACAGAAAATCAACATGTCCAAAAGCATATTTGTTTGATCATATAAGAAAATAGACCTGTCTCTGAGAAAATGTTTGCACGCCTGTACTCCAGCAGAGTGCCTGATACAAGTATACAACGATACCACATCCACCGTTACAAGCCAGAATCCTTTTGGCCTGAATGAGGATGAGGAGCTTTTTGTCCACATTTGATGACTAAAAATGTAGTTGAAATATTATCATTTTTTGTGAAGCTAAAAGTGAACAAATTTACATTATGGATTTATGTCTCTGGGACAATATCTGCCAATTGGGTGCCCCCTGCCTTCTCTCTAGCTGTGTTCATAACTTCGTATAAATATCTAATATGGGATGTTTGTTTTTTCACTCTGATTTTTTCTGTATAGGACGATATTCAATAGTCACTTGACTTGGCTTGTGAGAGTGTCTCTGTGAAAATAATGAACTGATACACTATTTCAGTCAATTGCCACTGGGCAATAATAATTTGTTTACTGGATCTTTTTCTTAATTCACATTTGTAAGTGAACACTCTTTGCTTATGAAATTGGAAATTTTGCACTGGCGTTTTTTTGTATAGTGAATTATGTATTTTTCTCTCTCACTTTGAGTTGTATGAAAAGTCGGTTTCCATTGTTTTGCTCGGGTCACGAGCAACATTATTATTATGTTTCTTATATAGCGCCTGAATCGACCCCCAAATGGGTATCTCCGCGCTTGCCTTGGGAACCCGTCCTGGCTTTTCCCTGTGAGATAGCCCCTACAGGGCATCCCCAAGGTGAAAGCCAGGCATCCCGCCGCGGGGGGCCGTTGTGGAGATTAAGCAAGCTTAATGCCCAGAGTTGCAGAGTGTGAACCCATGATTAGGTCAAGCACCGAAGCGAGAATTATCGAGTCCATGGACATTTGAGCTCAAGACCCTGCCGCGTCGGGAATTGAACCCTGGTCCCGGGTCTGACCTCTGCTTCAGGGTCTGCCTGCTCTAACCAGTGATCCACACTTCTCTTTTTATGTTTACATACACTAGAAATGGTGGATGCGGCACTCGGGAAAGAGATTTTCAAAAGATATATTTATTTAGACAAAAGTGCCCTTTCCTGTTATATAACAGGCGTAATTAAGTTTCCTTTTGGATAAAAATACAACTTTGTTTTTCACTGCACTACATTTCCCACAATGCCACATTGAGGCCAGGTGGGCGTATAAATGGTGCAATAGAGAAAGGACTTACTGACCGTGAGCAAGGCCTTGGTGGCTGAAACGCGTTGGTGGAGCTGTGTTGCTAATAAATATATCTTTTGAAAATTTCTTTCCCGAGTGCCGCATCCTTGGATTTAAAATTGATTTTGGGGCCTGGATCCAGCCCGTATGCAGAGCACCCGCTGCAAGTGTGCCCCGGAACTTTGGGTCCCTTTGATTGGAGATTTTTGTACCTGGGAGCACCCGAGAGTGCGCGCCTTCACGCTGGAAGAAAGTAACTCGCCTTGTAATCAAGCGCCGTAGGACGGAGCCGGAGGACGCCGCCCGCACGGGAGTCTTCAACAGGGTGAGTGACATCTGCCTTATACAAAGCGCATCCCTCGAAGCGACCATTCGTTTGATGTAGGACGCACACGACCCGGTCTGTATACTGATACAGCGGGAGCTTCCTCTCAGACAGATAGGGAAAAGAGACCATAGTCAATCTACGCAATAATCTTTAAACACAGCTCCAGTGTCTTTTTCGACTAACAATACAGGAAATAAGAAAATGGAAGCTCGCAAAGGAAAACGAGCAATTACAGCGGCAACATTATTCAAAGTGACGGAACACATGGAGGACGTTACTGCTAGAGTAACGACATCACTAGCTGATCTTACGATCAAACAACAATTCAACAAAATGGAGAGACTATACAAGAGGGAAATCAATAAGAGTTGGGAGATACTTGCACTCGAAAACTATATTGAAGTCAAATGAGTCCCAAGGGGACTTCGCATCTTCACGATGCCAACACATCCTGATACCAAAATTGAACTGTTAGAAGAATGGGCAGAAAATAACGCCCAATGTTCCCTGAACATGATGCGCATCTTGATTAAGCACGCAAATATTGATTTGCTAGAAATAACAAAACATCTTGAAGAAATGGAGGCACTAATACAAGCACACTCAAACTTGGAGGAAGTTACAAAATTACGCAAAGACATGGAACTAAGATTGGAAAAATATGAGAACGAAATTCAGGAACGGAAAAAACTGAAATTCATAAGGGATGAACAGGACTATCGTTATGGAAGAATCTTAACGTTTGCAAAAAGGTTTGAAACCCTGAAGAAAAATGACCCTGCACAAATCCAAAGAACAACGGATAGTACGACCGAAGGAGAGTCAGACCTCAGTGAAGGAGAATCAAGTATCGGACCAGCACCTGGACCAAAAACCAATTTTTTAGAGGAAATGCGGTTGATGCACGTAGACCAGACTAGCACGAGGAAGAGGCCGCGAAAGAAATCAGAATCGCGGACGAGGAAGGGGAGAACACCCCTCACAAGCACCAGAAAAACCCGACGTGCAAAGCGGAAAAAGACAATATCCATTACGGAATCGAAAATCAAAATACACAATGTCAACCTGATCGTCAACCTTTCCAAATATGTACTTACACCCGAGGAAGAATCCGCATTGAACAAAGGGCTATCCTTTTGCCCGGAAAGCCATTTTGACCATACACAAGTGAGGATAGACTTGTATAAATATATCCGTAAACTGAAACTTGCTAAAATCCATGCAAACAGAGCCTCCAAAGAGATTATGAGTGCACAAGTACTAAACGACGAATCTACTTTAAATCTGGAACCTATGCTTAGCATTGACCAAGCAACTGATTTGAAGAATATCTTTGACCTCCTATATGACTTAAAAGATGATGAGATGACTGAGGAACAACTTCTTGAACATTTGTCAATAGAAACAGACAAAAGACCAGACAGTGGGCTAAAGAAGAAATCAAAGTATTGCCCTGTCTTACCACCTGGGAACCGCTTCGACCAATTTAGCGAGGCAGTAATTGAAGAACTGGATAAAATCACCAATACCAGGAATGTCACCCATAGAGAAAACATGAGCAAAAAAAGAACGAGAAGCAATCAAAAATCTGAGGCAAAATAAAAATCTGATAATAAAACCGGCGGACAAAGGCGGCAACACGGTACTTCTAAACACCGAAGACTACCTAGATGAAGCATATAGACAGTTGAACAACACCTCAAATTACAACAGGATTACTATTAATCCTATGAATGCAATGATAAAGGACTTGAGTGAAAAACTAACTAAATGGCATAACGAAAATTTAATCAGTGAAGACGAACTGAAATTCCTGACAAAGGAATTTCCGACCATCCCAACTATATACTTTCTGCCTAAAATTCATAAAACTTTGAACCATCCACCGGGTAGGCCGATCGTATCCTCATGTGACTCCATGTACGAAAACATATCAGAATATGTGGACCACTTTCTCGCCCCAATAGCTCGTAGCATGAGCTCCTATATCAGGGACACCGGAGATTTCTTACGTGTCCTGAATGGTATATCTTGGAACAACCAGTTTCTGTTAATCACCATAGATGTGGTGTCATTATACACAGCCATACGACATGAGGTGGGCTTGGAAGCATGCAATTATTTTTTGAGACCAAGAAAAATCACAGAAATGAAACATACACAAATGCTTCTCAGCATGATCGAGATGTGTCTCACTAATAATATTTTTTGCTTCAACAAAGAACTGTTCAAACAAATGTGTGGAACAGCCATGGGCATTTCCTTTTCTGTAAATTACGCTAACATCGCCATGGGATGGTGGGAAAAAACCATAGCGTGGAACCTAGACAACCAGGAAGAGTTGGAGAAGATCATACTATGGGTCCGTTATATCGATGACTTGTTTCTAATTTGGAATGGCACAGATGAGGATTTCAAAAAATACTTTGACAAACTAAATAACAACAAGACTGGCCTATCCTTTACATATAATATGAGCAGGTCAGAGATCCCATTCCTGGACACTTTGATCTACATTGAGAACGATCAGATCCACTCGACACTTTACAGAAAAGAAACAGCAACAAACAGTATCCTGCATGGAACTAGCTTCCACCCTAAACCCCTCTTGGACAGTATTCCCTATGGGGAATTTATGCGACTAAAACGCAACTGCTCAAAACCAGAAGATGCAGAAATCAAAATTCATGAATCTATGGAAAGACTCAAACAAAGAGGCTACACAGAATCCACTCTCAAGAAAAATAAAAAGAGAATCGATAACAAAACCCGAGCGGAGACCTTAATACCCAAAATGACACCAACACCTGAAGACGGAAAGCAAATCCCTAGGTTTATTACTACCTACAGCAAAGAGAGCAGTACCATCATGGGTAAAATCAGAAAACACTGGCATCTAATCATGAAAGATCCAGATATAGGTAAACTAGTAGGTACTAAACCAATTGTAACATACAGAAAAACCAAGTCTTTAAGGGACATGCTCGTCAAAAGCCACTTCACACAAAGAGAAGAAACCACCTGGCTAACAGAAAAACAAAATGGATTTACTAAATGCAATTCATGCAAGGCATGTAAGATTGGCAAAAACACAAGAAACATTACAGAGCCTAACGGAAATGTTGTAACTATAAGGACAAGAATAACCTGTAACACCAAATTTGTGATCTACGTCATCGAATGCACATGTGGACAGAAATACGTGGGGAGCACCATCTGCCCACTGAAAAAGCGTATTCTTGAGCACATTCGAGCAGTTAAAAACAAAGACATTTCCTATGCAACTGTTGAACACATGATACAATGCCAAAATGGGAACTGGCGATCAATGTGCTATTATGGGATTGACACCATCCCAGCGAATGAACGAGGTGGCAATAGAATCAAGAAGCTACGTCAGCTTGAATCACGCTATATTATCAAACTCAAAACCAAGACCCCGAGAGGCATGAACAATGACGAAGAACTTTATGTACACTTAGAATGACGCCCTGTAACATGATGAACTCATTGCCCTCCGATGAACCTAATTAGGATCTACTCTCTCTCTTACTCTGTTCTTTTTCTCCTCTTGCCTTTTCCTGTCTCTCCCGCTCCTGCAAACATAGTACACTGAAACTTTTACATTTTATATCTATTATGCCGCTTTCTTGACAATTGTACTATACATACACATAAGGATGTAATCAAGACTATGATACATCAGGATACTAATGATACTGAATGTCTCTCTACTAGCACATGACTTTACAACCATATCTATACTAAATGTCTGGTACTATACCATAATTTAGACAAAAGTGCCCTTTCCTGTTATATAACAGTCGTAATTAAGTTTCCTTTTGGATAAAAATACAACTTTGTTTTTCACTGCACTACATTTCCCACAATGCCACATTGAGGCCAGGTGGGCGTATAAATGGTGCAATAGAGAAAGGACTTACTGACCGTGAGCAAGGCCTTGGTGGCTGAAACGCGTTGGTGGAGCTGTGTTGCTAATAAATATATCTTTTGAAAATCTCTTTCCCGAGTGCCGCATCCTTGGATTTAAAATTGATTTTGGGGCCTGGATCCGGCCCGTGCAGAGCACCCGCTGCAAGTGTGCCCCGGAACTTTGGGTCCCTTTGATTGGAGATATATATATATTTATTTTCACTGAAAAAACCATAGGTTTCACACACGTTTTAGTTACGAATTAGCATTTAAAAAACCTTGCAAATTCACTTAAAAAACCATAGGTTTCACACATGATATAGTTAGCTGGACATTTCACTCGTAAAAAACCAATGAAATTCCCCCGTTATAGTTAGTGTAGGCAACTATAACTCACGCGACCGCAATCCTCTGCTGATGACGTCACATATTACATCACTGTATTTAGACACTTATTTACCCATGTCTTCTTCCATTAATCTTTAGCTATACATATATTACAAATATTTATTTTTCATAAAGACACATATGTCATCAGTGATGTAATATCTGACGTCATCAGCAGAGGATTGCGGTCGCGTGAGTTATAGTTGCCTGCACTAACTATAACGGGGGAATTTCATTGTTTTTTTACGAGTGAAATGTCCAGCTAACTAGGACATGTGTGAAACCTATGGTTTTTTAAGTGAATTTGCAAGGTTTTTTAAATGCTAATTCGTAACTATAACGTGTGTGAAACCTATGGTTTTTTCAGTGAATTTGTACGTTTTTTTAAAATGCTAATTCGTAACTATAACGTGTGTGAAACCTATGGTTTTTCAGTGAATTTGTACGTTTTTAAAATGCTAATTAGTAACTATAACGTGTGACGTGTGTGAAACCTATGGTTTTTTCAGTGAATTTGTACGGTTTTTTAAATGTTAAGTTATGTATTTATTAATTATTTTTTTTCCAGGTTTTTCACCGTGCGCGTACCGTGAATTATTTTTTTTTAAATCGCGAGGTGCGCGCGCTGTGGACGCATGGTGCGCTTTGCGCACCGAGCGTCCACCGTTCGCAGTACGTGCCGTGCGCGACCGCCAGTAGAATATATATATATATATATATATATATATATATATATATATATATATATATATATATATATATATAAACCTACTGGCGGTCGCCAGTAGGTAGTTATAGTTAGGACCACGTTTCCATAGGAAATCCGCAACATTCTATTTTGAATAACTTTGGCGCCGGTCGACGAATCCTCGCGAATTTTTCAAAATAGGTGGGGCGCTACGCTCCGCTCCTACCCTGAAAGTCTCGGGGGGATTCGTCAAGCGGGGGCTGAGATAAAAGGGGGGTCCCAAAACGCGTTTTTCCCATGCATTTTTCCATAGGACCTTTAGACACAGCTACAGCCCGAACGGCTGAACAGAATTACTTGAAATTTGGCAGAGAGGTAGTCCTCAGGTCAAGGAAGTGCCTTTTGTAGGTTTGGTGTAAATCTGTTCAGTAGATTCTGAGAAAATAGCCTTTAAATCAATATATATATCTGAGCCAGCTTACGGTGCGCTTACGGTGCGCTTACCGTACGCGTACGGTGGCGTGCGCGAGCGCGATTTTGATTGGCTGTTAGATCTTAGTAAACATTCGAATCGGTCGAAACCAGGAAGCGGCGGCCGCCATTTTCTCTCTCGCTCTCTGAGTTGGGCAGCAAAAACGATGCCAAAAAATGTCTAAAGAGGCAGTTTCTTGAGATCCTAACCACCCAGCATGGATATAGGGGTCCCCAAACAACCCCCAAGCCCAAATAAAAAAAAAAATATTTTTCGGAAAATCGCCGATTACGCTTACCGTACGCGTACAGTAAAAAAAAATTTCAAAAAAAATTATCCACACCCTCCCCACCCCGTGTGCAAATGGTGCCCGAAGTGCACCATTTGTGCATGGCTTATCACAGGTAAGAAATAAACAAAGAATAAATTTCACAAAGATGCGCATAATATGTCCCCCATGTGCGCACGGTGCGCGAAGCGCATCGTGCGTACATGGCCCATCCCGCATAACGTGGGCACGCGGTGCGCGCAGCGCACGGCGTGACCACCGTGCGTGCACGGCACTAACTGCGTAAAGTGGGCGCGCGGTGCGCGAAGCGCACCGCGTGCTCACTGTGCGCGCACGGTGCGCGAAGCGCACCGTGCGCGCACGGAACAAACTGCGTTAACTGGGCGCGCATGCCACGAATGGCGTAAAGTAACTTAGCATTTTAAAAAACGTACAAATTCACTGAAAAAACCATAGGTTTCACACACGTTATAGTTAGGAATTAGCATTTTAAAAACCTTGCAAATTCACTGAAAAAACCATAGGTTTCACACATGTTATAGTTAGCTGTACATTTCACTCGTAAAAAACCAATGAAATTCCCCCGTTATAGTTGGTGCAGGCAACTATAACTCACGTGACCGCAATCTTCTGCTGATGACGTATGTGTCTTTATGAAAAAAAAATATTTGTAATATATGTATAGCTAAAATTTAATGGAAGAAGACATGGGCAAATAAGTGCCTAAATACAGTATTAGCATCAGCAGAGGATTGCGGTCACGTGAGTTATAGTTGCCTGCACTAACTATAACGGGGGAATTTCATTGGTTTTTTACGAGTGAAATGTACAGCTAACTATAACATGTGTGAAACCTATGGTTTTTTCAGTGAATATATATATTTTCACTGAAAAATACAATCAATTTTTCAAAAACAAATCATCCATTTAGACACTTATATACCCATTTATTCTTCCATCGACCTTGAGATATACATATATAAAACATATGTAATTTTCAGAAAAACACACATTCACTGGATGTCATCAGTGATGTCATCAGTGATGTCATTTGAGATGTCATGAGTGATGTCATGAGTGATGTCATGAGTGATGTCATGAGTGATGTCACTGACCATGTCATGAGTGATGTAATATGTGATGTCATCAGCAGTGCATTGCGGGCGCGCGAGTTATAGTTAGCTGAACTAACTATAACGGGGGAATTTCTATGGTTTTGTACGAGTGAAAAGTCCAGCTAACTATAACGCCCCTGAAACCTATGGTTTTTTCAGTGAATTTCTAAGGTTTTTTAAATGCTAATTCCTAGCTATAACGTGCCTGAAACCTATGTTTTTTTCAGTGAATTTCAAAGGTTTTTTAAATGCTAATTTCTAGCTATGCCTACAGAGATAGGACATGTGAAGAAAGAAGAAAAAACGCACAGAAAGAAACAAAAAAAGAAATGCAGAAAGAAGCAACAGAAGTCCTCAAAGACGAAGAAAAGTGCAGGAAGAAGTATAACGTGCAGAAAGAACAAACAGAAGAGCAGAAACAAGCCTTGTTGCAAAATCATCCTGTACCCTCAACTTTTTCAGACGGATACTGGTGGTAACTGAGTCTGACTAACCAGTCCTAGAGCCAGTGCTATGTTAAAAGACACTCAGAATACAGTGAAAACACCTACATACACTAGGGCACACTATGAGTTGGGGTCCCCCTGTGATTAGCATGACCTCCTCTGTAAGCCCCTAGTATATAATAGGGCAGGGGATTAAAGCTACCTCTTAAAACGCACCACAGGGCGTGTTTGAACACGTCACCTCATGCCCCGTCCCCTCCCTTCCCCACTGTGTAAACACGCCCTGTAGCCGTTTTAAGTTGGGAGATTAAGTCCCCTTGAATCCTGAGGGCCCTAGGGTCCAACTAGACCACTAGGTACCTCCAGTAAGCGCCACAGAGCTGCGTTGCAGAGAGGTGTAAAAAGTGGCACGGCCTGCACCACCTCTCTGCAACGCAGAGCAGTGGTGCTTACTGGAAGCACCTGGTGGGCTAGTTGGACCCCAGGGTCCCTCAGGATTGAAAGGGAATTATTTCCCCAACTTAAAAACGCGCCACAGGGCCTGTGGGCGTTCTGAGTTGAGAGATTAAGTTCCCTTGAATCCTAAGGGTCCCTAGGGTCAAACTAGCCCACTAGGTACCTCCAGTAAGCGCCACAGAGCTGCGTTGCATGGAGGTGTAAAAAGGGGCGTGGCCTCAGAACACCTGTCTGCAACGCAGCTCCCTGGCGCATACTGGAGATACCTGTTGGGCTAGTTGGTCCTCAGGGACCCTCAGTATTGAAGGGGAATTAATTCCTCAACTTACAACTGGCCAGGGGGCACGTTTGCAGAGTGCTGCAAGGAGGGGGCGTGGCCTCCGGCGCGATGCCGGTCTTTTATTTCAGGGGTGTGGAATTTTCCAAATCTAGTTGTCCAAGGGACAAAATGTCACTGAGATCTACATGTCATGTAAAATCCACTTGTCCCACCTACCCCCGTTCCACATCAAACCTAAGGGCTCCGGCTGACAGAGAAACATTAATATATTTTTGCTTTATTAAAATCAGTAAACCATTGAATGCTAAAGGAAAACTTGTCAAGCGATATTATCGCGTCCCTGCCCCCCTGCGCCCCCTCCCCTTAACCCTGACGGCAATTCTTTTATTTCTATTCCCCTTTTTTTCCATTTTTTTGGCTGTGTATTTATTCCCACAAAATACGTACATTTCAAACCATACGTAATGTACTAATTTACCGTCACCCTTGGCTGTGTATTTATTCCCACAAAATACGTACATTTCAAACCATACGTAATGTACTAATTTACCTTCACCCTTGTAAAAACGTATGGGTGGGATATAAAAGGTGTCAGCCAGCGTGCCTCCTGCCATTTCCCCCTCACTTTTGCAGCTGGCCAGACGTGAGCCCTACGTTCCTTGCGAATCGGTAAGTTGTATCGAAAAAGAAACAGCAAAGTTGGGAGCTTCCTTTAATAATAAGAATCGTTTTTTCGCCAAATGTACCCTCTTTGCAACATTAATCAATTGTGTAATGTATATTTGTCGGTGTGTTTATGCAGTTCTGGGCTGAAAGTTAATAGTTCACTATTCTATATTAGGACTTTAAGTTAGAAATTGCAAGGCACCAACGGATGTCTCTTTTGAAAGCATTAATCTGCAGATCTGTTTCCATCTGCGGTATGAAGGCTCCGGACCCGCGATGTTAAACCCGCGTTGCGATGGCAGCGCGTGAATCTGAATTCGTTGTAATGGGTGTTTCCCCCATGAAGCGGTGGTAGCGCAGCGCACCTGCTTGCGATACGCTTTTTTGACGTCCTCATCTGAGGCGCCGAGGCGGGCCAGGCCTAGGCTTTTGTACTAATTAATCTACCCACTCACGGTTGCTAAAAATATAAATAAAAGAAAATCGGAGCACCTCCGTCACAATATCACACAATTCAAGCGGGCAAAACTGCTTATTTTACCTGAATGCTTATTGCAAGCCTCGTGGCGGCCACGGACTACTGCTTGCAGAGGCTGAGTGACGTTTCACTCCCCCAGCCAATCACTGGCTAGAGCCCAGTCATGGGCTGCTAGCCAATCAGATGCCGCCAAAGGCTCTCTGCAAGCTTCGGATTGGCTGTGAGCCCCAGAGTGCCCACAGCCTGTTGTTTTAACGTGATTAAAACACGATTAATGTCTACATGTCCATCGGACATAAATAGACAATTAATCTTCTTGCCCGTCAATATAAACAACATGGTTCGGGCGTCGGGCGATATGATTCCCCCACCCCTGTTTCTCTCAAACATGGTTCGTGATATCACAGCAGAAGGCTTTTTCACATGGTAAAATCACCTTAGAACACACCACAATTCCTAAAATGAGTATGGTACCATCAACAAATGATTTATAATGTAACTAAAGTCTTAAAACCTTCTATTAACTGCATTGCTTTTTAATGAGGTGCTATCATGTAGATTGGTCCCAAGATGGCTGCCAACACTTCTTGGATGAAGTACTGACAGCCAATCAGATCTCACGATGAGATGTGTGGTTAGGCTCCGCCCAGATATGTATATGATTTTACTTTTGATTTTCTCAGGAACTACTGAACAGATTGACACCATATATGCAAAAGGCACATGCCTGACCTGAGGACTACCTCTTTGCCAAATTTGAAGTAATTCTGTTCAGCCGTTCGGGCTGTACCTTGGACTAAAGGTCCCTATGGAAAATTGCATGGGGAAAACGCGTTTTGGGACCCCCCTTTTTTCTCAGCCCCCGCTTGACGAATCATCCAGAGAATTTCAGGGTCGGAGCGGAGCGCCCCACCTATTTTGAAAATTTCGCGAGGATTCGACAAACGGCGCCAAAGTTATTCCAAATAGAATGTTGCGGATTTCCTATGGAAACACGGTCCTAACTATAACTATCTACTGGCGACCGCCAGTAGATATATATATATATATGTTAATGTAAATGTAGTTGTATTTGTAAAGCGCACTGCTACCCAATTAGGGTCTCCTGGCGCTGTAACTCATACTGCTGTGGAACCCTTCCTGGCTTTTCCCTGTGAAACGTCCACTCCTGGGCACCCCCAAGGTGAAGCCAGGCATCCCAGCGCTGTTGGGGCCGTTGTGGATATTAAGCAAGCTATTGCCCAGAGTTGCAGAGTGGGACCCATGATTAGAATAGGCACCGAGGCGAGATTTACCAGGTCCGAGGAATTGAGCCCAAGACCCGCCGAGGCCAGACCTCTGCATCAGGGTCTGCCGCTCTAACCATTGAGCCACACTTCTCCACACATACATACATACACACACACACACACACACACACACATATATACACACACTAAAAAAACAAAGGTTACAGGGACGTTATAACTTATAGTTAGGCTGACATTTCACTCATACAGAGAAATTCAGCTTTTATAGTTACCAGAGTTAACTATAATATGCGCCTCCGAAAAGCACTGCTTAAGATCTCACATATTACATAACTCATGACATGATCAGTGAGGACACCTCAAATGACATCACTTATGACATCAGTGAATACATCACACAGTGACTGAGTTTAAAAACAAGTTATGAGTGTTAAATATATATACCTAGGTGTATTGGTGAATCAGTGGGTGCATGAGTGCCTGGATGACTAAGTGGGTGTATGACTGACTGTAGAAGAGAGTGATTAGGTGTCTCAGTGAATGTATGAGTGACTGGTTGTGTGAATGTATCTGTCCGTCAGTTGATGTCTAAGTGGGTGTATGAGTGTGTTAGTGGGTACGTGAATGGCTATATGGGAGATTGATTGGTTGACTATCTCTATGGTTGTCAGAGGGTGTGTGTGTGTGTGTGTGTGTGTGTGTGTGTGTGTGTCGGCGTGTGTGTGTGTGTGAGAAGCTGTATGGGTGAGTGTTTGTATGGCTGTGTCGATGATTGAGTGCATGTGTCGATGATTGAGTGCATGTGTCGATGATTGAGTCAGTATGGGTGAGTAACTGGGTAGGTGAAAGTTAGTTTAGGTGAGTGACTGGGTATATGAGTGACTATATGCGTGAGTGAATGTGAGAGTAGCTATATGAATGAGTACATGCTTCTGTCAGTGACTGTATAAGTGAATGAGTATGTGTTACTATTTTTATAAGCAAGTATGTGGACATAACGGTTTGGATTAATACGTACCTGTATGATTGAATGTATGGGCGAGTGTGTCAGTGTGTGAGTAGTTCTATGGGTGACTCATTCAGTGTGTGAGTACCTGTATGGGTATGTGAATAGATATGTCAATAGCTGTATTGATGAATGAGCGGGTATAAGAGTGGCAGTATGGGTGAGCAAGTGGATGTGTGTGTGTAGAGCTAGGAATTAGTGAGTGGGTGTGTAAAGTACTGGTATGGCTCTGTCATTGGGTTTGTGAATGGTTGTGTGGAGTGGCAGTGGGTATATCTATAGGGGGTGTGAGTAGGTGCGTCAGATGATGTGGATGTCATCACCGATGTCACTGACCATGTCATGAGTGATGTAATATACGAGGTCATAAGCAGAGCACTGTGTGGGCGCAAGTTATAGTTAACCTAACTAGAACTACTGAATGTCTCTGGTTTTGTATGAGTGAGATGTCAACCTTTGTCTCTGTAGTGAATTTCTAAGGTTTTTAAAATTCTATTTGCCGACTATAACCTCCGGCTTTTTTTAGTGAATTTCTAAGGGTTTTTTAACTAGCAGTCACGTCTGCAGAGTTATAGAGAAAGGCGGATGGGCCTCCAACAAGCTCTCGGGAATTCTGCTGCGTAGGACTTACAAGAGGTACCAGGAGGGCTTCTTGGCCCCCCAAGGACCCCTGCCTCTGGCCTACACTGCAGTCAGCAGGGCTCACAATTCAGATCGAGTGGTGATGGTTTAATTACAGAATCCAGTAGGCAACTAACTACAACGTCAATTGAAATATACACAATAGCCTTTTGGTATACTTGCTTTAAGTTTTTTAAGAGGACTTATAGGTCTAGTACAATTACCAAATTCTTCTTGGTAGTGGTAAAGAACACTGAATTACAGTGTACACAGTGGACAGCAGAGATCGTAATTCGTATTGTTTTGATTTATTTATTGCAGAGTTTTGTGTAATTTATGTTGTTGTATTTTGTGAAGAGGAAGTGAGAAAAAGTATTCATGGAAGACTGTGCTCACTACTGCCTTCAATTTACACAGCAGACAGCAGTGTTCACAATTCAGATCGAGTCACTATTGTAGATGACGCAGTCCTGTAGGCAAAAGACACTGCTCCAGTGCGGTCTGTCCGCACCACACGTACGCATCATCACAGGGTCCGCACACGGTTTTTGCTGCTTCACGTACGGCAAACTGGGCAGCCCAAGTCAACACCACGTGGCTGTGGGCCCTTGCTGACCGCTCTCTGGCCTACACTGCAGACAGCAGTGTTTACAATTCTGATCGAGTCGCTGGTGCAGATGATGTAGTTTTGTAGGCAGACATTGCTCCTAGTACGGCCCGCCCGCAGCACGCATCACCGCTGGCTGTGCACATGCTGAATGCTTTTGATGTGGCTATCTAAGTGCACTAGACCTGATGGACCCTTTATGATACAATCTTTTTGTGTATTATTTCAGATCTACTGCCTGTATCGTAGTATACCACAAGTTACGGTTCTTTTACGATAGAATCTTTTCTGTATTATTTCACATCTAGTGTCCCTACCTTACTGCAGCACAAACTATTGACCCTTTTATTATTGAATATCGGTGTGTGGTCCAATGATTACTGTTGTAGTTGATGCTAGCAGCAACCATTCCCTGAGGGCTGGTTTACACTCACCCCACACGCATCCAGCACAGACGTCACTGGATACGTGACCCTGGTAACAAGCATTGGTATAGCCAATAGGTCTCGCTTTTGGGACCTTATAGGTATTTAGTTATGCAGCACAATATCCTTTGTGCAACAACATCAACTGTTGCATGGCTAAACACTTATAAGGTCCCAAAAGCAGGACCTATTGGCTATGCCACTGCTTGTTTTGTGTGTGCCATCCAGTAATGGATGTCATGACTCCCTACCAGCTACTAACCAACACACACACACAACCCACACACATACATACACGGTGACTTGCTTCTCTGTGGTGGTAGAGTCTTCTGTATTCTTGGAACCTAGTGCTGGAACAACCTCTCTCTGGAGACACAGAATAAGCTTTCGAGCTTTTAAATACACTGTGAAAGCTTTCCTGTTTTCGAAGTTCTAGCACAGCCTCCCGGGTGGGGCACAGCCTCCCGGGTGGGGCTTGCGCCTCTCCGGCTCTTGGTTCGTGACTTTGGTTACAGTCCTGCTTTTATGTCTTTTTGACTTGTCTATTCTCGAACGTGTGCGCAATAAAAAATAATACTACTATTGTTACTACTACAACTAATACTATTACTAATAATAATAATAGTAATGCATGTGATGGCCCACATTTTGTCTTTGGGGAACTACCAATGGCACAGTATCCTTGGGACGCCTAATGGCGTAACGTCTCCGGGACACTTCTGCTCTACATGAAGGTAGCACAATAGTATGATGGGGATGCTTTATGGCGCAGCGTATCTGGGAACCATTGCGATCACCTGGAAGTGTGTATGGTACTCGCAATGGCACAATATATCTGGAATGCCTGATGGTACCGTGTCTCCAGGATGGCGCAATAGTATCTTCAGGAAGCGTGCCATTGGCCACTAGCATCCTTGGCATGCTCGCGAATGTGTGTGCTGGGATATAGTTCCATGGATCTGTAGAGCGTGCGCTTTAATTCACTATAGCAAGCTGTAGCTTTTTGGCCCCCTGCTTCAGGACGCATGACATTGGCACATATACACTGGAGGTACTTTTGTGACAAACTGAAATCCAGAATCAGGCTTAGTGGTCTAGAGAGACACCTCCTGTGCATTCTCTTTACCAAGTGTGGTCACTGTCAGCTTGTCAGGCTATAGCGGACTGACAGTGGTGGTAGCAACACCATTTATAGTGGCAAAGCAGTCTTTTTTTTCCTGACCAGGCCCGAGAGTCATCTACTGGCCTCTGATGTTTTTCAAGTTAGTCTGCCAGTCACCTGCAAATGGGTCCTTCAACCACCCACGTGAGTTATGAATGTCACATGTCAGCATTGTTAGGCATGTGGAAGGGTTCTGAGGCCCAGTAGTGTCACAGAGAATCTTTGGATGGTGCAGTATTGTCTCCGGGAAGCTTGCAGTGGCATAGTAGTGTCTTTAGGAAGCTTGTGATGGCACAGTAGTATCTCTAAGTAGCTTGGGATGGCGTTGTAGGATTTCTGAGAACCTTGGGATGGAGCAGTAGTGTCTCTGTAAAGCTTGTGATGGTGCATTATTGTCTCTAGGAAGCTTTTGATGGTGCAGTAGTATCTGAGAAGCTTGCAATGGCGCAGTAGTGTCTCTGGGAAGCTTGTGATTGTGCAGTATTGTTTCTGTGAAGCTTGGGATGGTACAGTAGTGTTTCTAGGAAGCTGGAGATGGCGCAGTAGTGTCTCTGAGAAGCTTGGGATGGCACGGTAGTGCCTCTAGGAAGCTTGGAATGGCACATTAGTGCCTCCAGGCGCTTGTGATGGGGCTGTAGTGTCTCTGGGAAGCTTGCGATGACAGTAGTGTCTTTGAGAAGCTCTGGATGCCGCAATAGTGTATTTGTGAAGCTTGGGATAGTGCATTAGGGCCTCCAGGACGCTTGTGATGGGACAGTAGCGTCTCTGTGAGGCTAGGGATGGTGTAGTAGTGTCTCCAGGAAGCTTGGAATGGCACATTAGTGCCTCTAGGACGCTTTTAATTGGGCAGTGGAGTCTCTGGGCCGCGCGCCGCCTTTGGGACGCTAGATGGCGCAGTGTCTCCAGGACACTCGCCTCGGTTGCTTCCGGGGTCCTCTCTATTAGAGCCACCAGCAGACGTGAATTGATTTTTGCACAGGAAGCTTCCATCCAGGGATCTTATTAAAAGCCGGCCCAGCGCAGCGGCTGACATGCTCGGCGCCAGGCTATGAGTGATGCCACCAAAGCTGGGCAGCCTCGCCGTGCCCCCATTCATCCCCACCAGATGAGGCAGGCAGAGGAATCACTTTATGGAATTACTCCCGGTCTGCAGCACGGAGAGAAATAACTTAACAAGGGCAAATCAAGCGGAATCGATAGCTGTGTGTGTGAGATCCAGGGATCAGGCAGAGTTTATGGGAAAATGTCAATTGTTTGCAATCCACGCTGTATCTCCGCAGTCCGGCCCCATCCCCAATGTGGCTCATTGAGCCCGCCTCGTGCCTACAAGAAGGGGGAATTACAGAGCAACAGCAGATGGAGGGGGGCGGGGAGGGGGCTGGGAGGAGAGGCAGGGCTGAGAGGAAACCAAAGAAAGGTGAGAAAAGGGAGAGCAGGAAAAGAAAGCGGTGCGAGTGGGAAGAACGAGAGAGAAAGAGGAAAGGAGGACCAGAAAAGAGGAATGGTTTAGGGGTTAGATGACAGCTTCACACTGAGAAGGAATGTTGAAGAAGGGTGGAGGGAGAGGAGAAGGAGTTGAGAGGGAAAGCAAAACGAGTACAGGGGAGCGGCTGCGATAGGAAGGGACGAGGAGAGAGGACAGAGAAGAAATTGACAGACTGAAGAAAGGCAAAGGGGTGGAAGGAACAGGTGGAGAGAGTGAAGGGAAAAATGAGTGATGAGAGCTGGGTATAAGAGGGTAAAAAGAGAGGTGTGAATTGGCGACAAAAGCAACAAGCATTGGCCGCGCGAATCCATAGAGGGGGGCTGCAGCGGGAGAGAGGGGCGGAGGGAGTTGTGCGCGCGCGCTGCGCGCGAAAGCACTTAGAGCCATGACGGCTTGAAGGCTTAATGAGATAAGAAAGGCAGATGGCGGCTGCGTGCGTTTCACGCGCACATGCACGCAAGCTTTAGGCCACGAAAAGCTTGTGGGTAGCACTTTTTTTACCACCTTCTAAAAGTCAAGCAAGCAGCGCATGCGCTTCTCTAGGCTCGACCTAATAAAAAGGAGTCTAGCGCAAGTGCCCGTACCCACTTCCACTATCTATCTGTGTTCATGTGTTCATTATCTATGCATGATACTGCCCCTGGGCCGTACCACATTACATTGTGCTGTGGACAGCATATGCAACCATGTTACCTCTGGCAGTGAGGAAAAGTTCTGTTATTTAGCTTTTAGATGCATGGCTATCACAGGTGGAAGGCTACTTTACAGAGCATGAATATTGATGAAGATGATGGTTGCATGTGGTGTGTGGTGTCAGATATGTGTACATAGCAAAACGTTTTCAAAAAAGCTTTGTAAGCAGAAGAGGAGTCTCAAACGCTGTAGAGAGAATGGCTAAAATGGGTGGGGTCCTTCAACTGTTACAATGGGAAATGTTATGAACCAATCAAATGCTTTTCTTTAAGGTCAATGGCAATCGCCCACCGAGCGCGTAAGGAGGCCGCACCAGATGCGATTTTGAGAAAATATTACCATAATATAAGCTTATTACAGTTAGAAATTTATAAATGTTTAAAATATTTTAGGATTATCGCTTGTTCTCATATACAATTTAAACGTATTTATAGTTTTGAGAAAAAACAAATGAGGGAATGACGTTCCCGGCGCGACACCATACGTCTATGATGTAACACAGGGCCTGGCAGCGGGCACTCGAATACGCAGCGGGCGTGACCCTATACATACATGAGGTAAGGCGCGGCTTGGTACTTCGTACCAGTCGCATACCAAAGTAGCAACTGGTGCGACCACTTACGTATAGGATGTTACATGGGACGCGGTGCCACGAACCCGTCGCATACGAAATGCGCATCCTTTACGAGTTTAGCAATATGACTGATAGGATTCGCATGCTGATGGAGCTTGGTACACTACCGGTACAGGACTTCAGTTTTATAAAAAATAATAAAAAAAATAATAAAATACGGTATATATATACTTTTTGGGTAAGATATAAAACATTACATATGTTTCCCCCCCCCAAAAAAAAAGGATAATAGAGTTCCAAAATATTACAACAACAAAAATAGAATATAGGTTTTATAAATATTAAAATATGAAATTAACATTTAAAAAACCTTTGAAATTCACTGGAAAAAAAACATAGGTTTTACAGACATTATAGTTAGGAATTAGCATTTAAAAAACCTTAGACATTCACTGAAAAAAACATAGGTTTCAGGGACGTTATAGTTAGTTGGACATTTGACTCATAAAACCAGAGAAATATGCCCGTTATAGTTAGTTGAGCTAACTATAACTTGCGCGCCTGCAATGCACTGGTGATGACGTCACATATTACATCACTCATGACATGGTCACTGACATCAATGATGACATCATCCACCTGATAATCTGATGCAAAAACTGATGGCCTAATATAAACTTTGATACACACACTCTAAAATACAGACTACTATTTTTGAAACCATACACACAACAATGCCAGATACTACATACCACCCACTATTTCCTAGGTCTACACTCACATCCACTCACTTATACATGCAGTTACTCATCAATACAGTACTATAATATGCACTCCTACACCTATACATAGTCACAGTCCGCTACTCATCCATAGGGTTACTCACACACCTAGTCAGTCATGCAAAGAATCAATCACATACCCATTTTCTCATGTATACAGGTATACACACCAACCGCGTTATTTATACACACACATCACTTATTTATGCAGATACTAACACATACTTACTGTCTTATACAATCACTGATACAAGCAGACACTTTTATACACCCACTCCTTCAAATAACTTACCCTCACGTATAGTCATTCATGTACTCCCACACTCACATATACTGCCTTAAAACAAATGTAGTTACTCACACATATACCAGTGAGACATTCATTCACTCACCAACACACCCATACACACACTAACTCACCCATACAGCCCTTCCCAGATGTATTTTTGAATCCATACACCCAGTGAATCACCCACTCAGACATGTATGCACAGTCACACACACCCCCACCCACTCACACAGACACTCAGGCACTCCTACAGATACTCCGACAACAAATCAATAACCCATATAGACACTCATGTAGCTACTCACCAACCCATGCAGCCGCTTATACACCAACTGAGACACTAATACAGACTTTCACAGTTTAGTCACTAACCCATACATTCAGTAACACATGTTCAATCACTCACTTATACAGTCAGTCATGCACCTACTAAATAATTCATTCAGGGACTTGTAAATTCACAGAAACACACTCACTGGATGATGTCACCAGTGATGTAATATGTGATGTCATCACCCGTGCATTGCGGGCGCGCAAGTTATAGTTAGCTCAACTAACTACAACGGGTGAATCGCTCTGGTTTTATAAGAGTCAAATGTCCAACTAAACTATAACGTCCCTGAAACCTATGATTTTTTCAGTGAATTTCTAAGGTTTTTTTTAATGCTAATTGCCAACTATAATGTCTGTAAAACCTATGTTTTTTTCAGTATATATATATATATACATATACATATATATACACACATATACATATATATACACACACATACACACACACACACACTGAAAGAGTACTGGGAAGTTATAGTTCAGAAAAAGAATTTTAAAAAAAAACCTTAGAAGGACGTTATAGTTAGGCTCACATTTCACTGTAAATAGTACCTTGTTATACATGTTTAATACTCAAACTTTTAGAAAAAGCATTTGAAATGTCATTAGTGATGTCACTGAGCATGTCATGAGTAATGTGAGGTCATAAGCAGTTCATTGCGGGGGCGTAAGTTATAGTTAGCTCAGGTAACTATAGCTGCTGAATTTCACTGGTTTTGTATGAGTGAATTGTGAGCCTAAACTATAACAACTCTGTAACCTTTGGTGCTTTCAGTGAATTTCGAAGGTTTATCTAAATTCTATTTCCTAACTATAACATCCTCTAACCACTGTTTTTTCCAGTGAATTTTTAAGTTTTTTTAAATTCTATTTACTAACTGTAACCTTTGAAAAGGAGTGTGTGAGTGCAACAGTGTTTCAGTGGGTGTGTGACTGAGTACGTGAGTGTCTCACTCGGTGTGTGAGTGGGTGCATGAATGTCTGACTGGGTCTGTGAGTGAGTGCAAGATTGAGTGGGTGGGTGTCTGAGTGGGTCTGTGATTGGATGCATTTGTGTCTAAGTGGGTCTGCGAGTAAATTAGTGTCTTAGTGGGTCTGTGAGTGGTTGCATGAGTCTCTGGGTGGGTTTGTGAGTGGGTGGGTCTGTAAGTGCGTGAGACTCTGAGGGGGTCTATGACTGGGTGAGAGAGTATGAGTAAGTGGGCATGAGTGGTCTGGGACTGTGCAAGGGTGTATGTGTCTCAGTTCGGCTGTGAGAGTATCTGAGTTGTTCTGTGAGTGGGTGAATAAGTGCCTGAGTGGGATCTGTTCATTGTCTGCTTGTCTTCTGACTTTTTTCTGCAAATATCTGGCCTTTATTTTGCCTGTTTCTGCTCATTTCTGACCTTAATCTTGCCTCTTTCTGCTCGTTGCTGACCTTTATTTCGCCTCTTTCTCCGCGATTTCGAACTTTATTTTGCCTCGGTTTGTTTTTTGGCCTTTATTTGGTCTTTTTCTGCTTGTTTCTGGCATTTATTTTGCCTCTTTTTTCTCATTGCTGACCTCTATTTTGCCTCTTTGTCCTGGGGAGGTGGCCCCTCCTCCCCAGGCAAATATTTGCCCCAGGTACCCCATCCCACAGGGCCTAGCTTTTTAAATTCTTATAAGGGGACTGCGCGGGACCCCTCCCTAGGACGAATTCGGCCTTGGGGACCCCATCGCCCCCCCCCGGTACCCGGCCATTATACTATGGGGAAGGCCACACGGACCACCCTGGCTGATTTCAGCCCTGGAGACCCCATCCACTCGAGCCCGGTCATGTCACTTGGGTGCCCCCAGGGCACTGTGTGCAACTGAGCACGCGGGGGGGGGGGAGGGGGTTTACCGCAAATATCCCGCAGTCCCAGCCAGCTCCCCGCCTCCTGCGGGAACCGGCATTGCTCTGACAGGCAGGGGCCTGCTGAAAGGCAGCTTTCTTGCCTGTCAGAGCAATGTTTTCATCTGTTTCCCAGCACGCTTATTTGTGTGGAGGGAAACAGATGAAAACTCTGCTCTCTCATTTATATATATTATATATTTAAATGCGTCTACCAACCAAAGTCGTCCTCTTACGGACAGAAGGGAAAGGATTCCAAAATCGTGCCGAATATCCTCTATTAGCTCACTCCAACTACGCCATTACACGTTTCGGTCACTACACGTGACCTTGATCACATGATGATACGTCGCAAATCAGAATGTTTTAACCTATGGTACTAACATCACCATAAAAGACAGACTATGTATTCGTCAGGCAAACATTGCAATAATTACAATATATTACTTTATGTAATTGCTGTTTGTTTTTAGGTCTTCTGATATGGACCACTCATTGTATACAGGGCATATACAAATATATAACCAGATATTTCTTTTCTATAAATGTACATCCTTAAATAAATTTATATAAACTATTTTCATCAAGCATTTCAATAAATAATTTACTATGTCTCAAATAAATAAATGCACTTATTTAAATTACTTACATTTGTTCTTTTATGAATTCCAACCGATTTTTATGTTTTTTATATGAACTTCAAATATTTCACTTGGGGAAACAAATGGTCACACTGCATAGTGCTTGATATTTTTTTGTCTCCCCTTCATCAACATGAATGTTCACTGCTGAGTTGTCCACGTGTGATTAGTTTAAATATGGTCTTGCCTTGTGTGCCCTCTGTCTTGGCTGCTACCTGCTTTAATAGTTTTACATTAGAGTCGTCTTATTTACTCGCCAAATGCTTATGTGCAATTTACATATTTTATCATTACGGTCATACAGTGCTATGTTTGCCTAAAGTGCTGAATGCCTGTGAATTCTAAAGTGCATAGTGTCAACTATTTTTATAAAGTGCTAGCTTTTCTCCTACATTTGTGCTAACAAACTGTTGTACAACTGTTTACAAGACAGCTACATAACATTTATATAGCATCTAGGTGTTCAGTGCAGAGGCTCTATTCTTCTCTTATAGAGAAAATCTATCTGCAGGACCCTCAAATGTGCCATCTGTGTACTCATGAAAAGAGAGAACTATGCTCTCATTTTATGTTATGATATTTATTTGCTCTATGCTTCTTAGTTGCTCTTGTTGTTTATTTGCAAATGTTTCCCCGATTCATTTCAGAGTAAATAATTTGTGTAATCCTACAACAAATGTTCTCATTATATGCAGATGATTCTATATGTATACTGTTTTTGCGTAATGTCTGTGCAAAAATACTAATAATGTCTCAAATAAATGTCATAGAGACATCATACTTTTCCCTAAAATCATAACATCTTCATAAAACCTTCCAAAGAAACCCTCATAAAACTCCATAAAACTAGAAAAAATCTCATACAATTCTACAACGATCACTCAACAACATTCCACAAAAACTTAATGATAATATCATAAGATTACAGACATTTCACAATTTACAAGATTTTATACAGACTCCATAAATCACATGAAACTCTTTCGATAATTCAAATTTAGAGAATGTGTGTTTCAGAGAGGTGGCATGTCTGAATATTTTATAAAAAAAGACTTTATAAAAAAATAATGCAACTATTCGCTGTTGTTTAAGCCAGACGGTGACTTAGAGGCCAATTCTAAAATCATTTGGGACTCTAATTTTCTTAACAACCTTCCTCTGTTTCCCACTCGTCTGAGGGATGGTATGGATCCAATAACATAATAGGTTAAACATTTGAGACCATTCTGATGTTCTGCCTTAAAATGCCTAGCCACCGGGTACGTTTGTTCAGAATTTACTATGGCTCTTAAGTGCTGAAGTATTCTGACATGCACCTGTAGCTTTGTGCTGCCTTCATATCGTAAGTCACAGGTGTATGTCTGCAAATACACTGCATAATCAGTGCGGCAGTTGTAATTATCTTTCAACACAGTAGGCTTCGTGTTGAATGCGGTAATGTATTCTGTGGTGTTTACCCCAAATTTGCACCCCTGCATGTAAGCGCATTTAAAAAAAAAAAAAAAAAAAAAAAGAATTTGGGGTTTCAGCAATGATTTGTTGGAATTGATCTCCGGGCTGTTTTTAACCAACATGGATCCCATTGATAAGGCCCACATGAATGTTAATGTGGTCTTTTCTGCGTTTTCTGTGCCATAATGGTGTCTGTTAATACTATTGGCCAATTTCTGTTAAATATGCTTCCAATTTCATTTTGTTGACTGCTATAGCTGGGTATTAGCCTGACAGTGGTGTCATCTGCTACTGTCTCCTTAGTTGTACCACTCCCATGGGGAGACATCAGATCATTTGTGTTTGTCATTACCAATTTTTCTTCTGTAGAGTTTGCAGTAGCCTGATTTAATGTCGTGCGGCTGTTACCTCTTTGTAAGAATCTAGTGATCATTTCTTTTGGAAATCGTTCTAATTCCGTTTTAGTACTGGATATCCTGCGCAATCTTAAAAGTTTCCCATAGTATATACTATTAATGAGGTATTTTGGGTGGAAACTTTTCGCGTGGAGTTTCCTGCACTGATCTTCCGATGTAAAGTTGTTTCTAACTTGTCTTGTCCTTAATACACAGTGACATTTAAAAAGACTACAGATTGCTCATCAATATGTGCAGTAAATTCTAAGTTGAACTCATTGACATTGATTGTATGTACAAAGTTTTCTGGACTTTCCTTATTACCATGCCAGACTATGAAAACATAGTCTCTGAATCTCATCGATTGACAAATGTTTGTTCACCAGCACAGAATGTTTTATTCTGAGGACCCGCTCCTCCCACCATCCTACATGCAAGCATGCATAACTAGGTGAGAAGCAGGCCCCCATCGCAACTCCTCTGATTTGTCTAAACATTTATTTTCCAAAAAGAAAGAAGTTGTTATGTAAACACCAAGTTATTAATTCCAGCAGCATTTGGTTGAGTTTTAACATTTCTATTGGCCGAGTGTTAAGAAAGTGTTTTACTGCATTGAGACCCACTGAGTGTTCCATACTAGTATATAATGAAGTAATATCAAGTGTCATTAAATTATATTTTCATTCCATGTTGTATCCTGTAGTTTATTTAATAAAGTCTCCTGTGTCTTTAATAAGATAGAAAATCCTGCACGAGTTTTTGCAGATAAAAATCCACATTTTGTGAAAGGTTTTCTGACACACTGCTCCTTGCTGAGATTATTGGTCTTCCTGAAACTGGTGCAATTTCTTTGTGGATTTTTGGTAGGACGTACATAATTGGAAGTATAGGATATTCATTATGTAAAAACTAAAAATCTTTTGAAATCAGTCCATCTCTTTTCCATTGTAATAGATATTTTTTGAGTCTTTCCCTCATCATGTTGTACTGTTTATTACTAGTGTGTTCATAACATGATTTCTCGTCCAATTGTCTGTATGCTTCCACTATGTATTGTTCCTTAGGCCATATGACAATATTCCCGCCTTTGTCAGATTTGTTTATTATTAAGTCTTCATTTTTTCATTAGTTTCTCATATTGTTGTTGTTTGAACTTCCTTTTAGTACACTTTTTTTGTTTTTTCTGTACAATTTTTTCAAATACTCAATGACACGGTCATGGAATAGGTCTATGGCATCTCTTGGCATCAGAGAAAAATGTTGATTTTGGTTTGAATTTGTAATTTGTAGGGGTATTTGTAGAGCGCAACGGTCGCTCCGGAAGGAGCATCTTGGCGCTGAATTTCCGGGTAGATGATTCAAGTAACTGCCTAAAAGGTAAAATTAGATGGCTGCCATGATGTAATCGTCGGGAAGATCAAAAATCCAAGTTTTTAATGCTTTCCTGAAGAAGTTTTCTTGGGTTAAGGACCTCAGGGATTTAGGCATGTTATTCCAAGCTTTAGAGGCAAGATGATTTAAGGTTTTACCACCTTTGGTTTTCAAAGAGAACCTAGTAGGCTGGATTAGATTGTCTTTAGAGGAACGCAGGGATCTGCTAGGGTTGTAGTGAGGGAAACGCTCGATGAGATATTTAGGGCCGGAGTGATTAAAAGCCCTAAAAGCTACCATAAGAATCTTGAAGAATATTCTTTTGTGCAGTGGTAGCCAATGTAAAAATTTTAAAGCAGCGGATATTGAGGATTTCCTGGGTAGCTTCAGGACTAATCTGGCTGCAGAGTGAAGTACACTCTGGAGTTTTTTAAGTGTAGCTTTCTTGGTGCCAGCCAGGAGGCCGTTGCAGTAGTCCAAGCGAGCTAGAACTAGGGCTACTGCAACGGTTTTTCTAGAGTCTATTGGTAAGAAGTCAAAAAACTTTAGAGACTTAATAATACCAAAACACTGGCCGGCCACAGACTTCACGTGTTGAGTGAAAGATAGATCGGTGTCAAACAGGACACCAAGGTTCCTTGCAGTTGTTACAGTCTGGGGGGGGGACAGCTGAGTCTTCAGGCCACCAAAGGCTGGGACAAAAATTTACATTCTTTCCCATATTGAGAATCTCAGTCTTGCTGGAATTACATTTTAGATGGTTTAGATCCATCCAGTGAAAGACAGCTTTCAGACAGCATTTGAGGTTCTGCTCCGCCTCAGTCGAATGTTCCTCTAGGGGCACAATAAGCTGAGTATCATCGGCATAAGAAGTAACAAGTATGCCGAATGACTCAATCAGGGAAATGAGTGGGATTAGGTAAATGTTGAAGAGGAGAGGGCTCAAAATGGAGCCCTGAGGGACTCCAGATGAGACCCTCTTCTCTTCGGAAAGAAAAGGACCTAGAGCGATCGTTTGCGATCGATCCGTTAAAAAAGACTTTATCCAAGCCAGAGCCATTGCTGAGATACCAATATCTTCAAGTCTGCTAATCAGAATGGAGTGCGAGATGGTATCGAATGCCGCTGTAAGGTCTAAAAGAATGAGGACGGCATTCTTCTTCTGATCCTGCAGTAACTTTATAGAGTCAGTTAACTCAATCAGTGCAGTTTCTGTAGAGTGATGGGGTCGAAAGCCAGATTGTTGGGGATGGAGTACGTTGTGTGCTTCAAGGTATTTTTTAAGTTCATTATAAACAGTTTTTTCGGTGATCTTTCCAAGTGCAGGGAGGAGAGATATTGGACGGAGGTTAGTAAGATCAGAGGGGGATTTGTTGAGTTTCTTCATCAGGGGTTTGACTATTCCCTGTTTCCACATACGAGGTACTATTCCAGTGCTGCGAGAGGAATTAACAATCTTGTTAATGATTGGGTTCACCACGTCAATGAGTTGATGGAGTATTCTAGGGGGGCAAGGGTCGGAGGGTGAACCAGATTTGCATGCCATGATAATTTCTCTAGTTTGATCTAAATTAACTGGAGTGAAGTTTTTAAGACTTCCAACAGGGCTATCTTTCTGGGCGGAAATACTTCTTATCTGAGTTATTGGCGGAGGGGGAAATTTTTTTTGGATGACGTCTATTTTCTCCACAAAGAAGTCGGCAATTTGGTTGCAAAACTCTTGGGATGGTGGGATTTCAGGTTGTAATGCTTTGGGATGGGTGAACGTCTTCACGATTGAAAACAATGTTTTTTGTTTATGTTTGGACTGTTTAATGGCATTTGTGTAGAATTTTTTTTTAGCTGTTTTAATGTTAAAAAGGTAAGTTTTCCTCAGCTGGATATATGCAAGTTTATCTGCCATGCAGTACATTCTACGCCATTTGCGTTCAGCTTTTCTGCAAGCTAAATGGGCTAGTGCTAGCTCTGGGGTGAACCAGGGGGCACTGGTCTTAGATTTTTTATCTGTTCTTCGCGGCCGATTGGGAGGTTCACGAGCTTTAATCTCCTGATGAATCCAACTATGAAAAAGGTTAGCGTCATGTTCGGCGTTACCTGTAAGGTTAAGAATAGGAGAGTTGGAGATGGGATTTAAGTCGAGATTTTCCTGTACCTTTTTCCAGTTAACAAGGTTATCCGGGTGCGAAATGAGTCTACTGGTAGTCGGTGCGCGTGAAGTTTTAATTAGGAACGGGATCAGGCTATGATCAGTCCATATTTGAGGGACAGAAGGTAGGGTTATTAGAGGGGAGAGGTTAGTGCAAACCCCATCAAGTGTGTGCCCTAGTACATGAGTAGGCTGATTAACTCTTTGGTGGAGATTAAAGATTTCAAGGGTCTGAAGAAAGTTGTTAACTTGTGCATCAGTATTGGACTCCAGGTGTAGGTTAAAGTCCCCAATGAGAGTGAAATGAGGATATCTAAGAAGGAGGTGGGCCAGGGAGTCACTCAAAGAATCTAGGAATCTGGTGGCATTGCCAGGGGGGCGATATATCAATCCTCCGGAGAAAGATGACGAATCGTTAAGTTTAATAGAGAAGCCAAGACCTTCCATGTCTATTAGGGGGTCCAAGTTAAACGTATGGCAGTTGAAACTGCTTCTAAGTACTAAAGCGACACCGCCGCCTCTTCCCTTATGAATGGGCTGCTGACCTTTGCTGTAGTGATGACCCCTAAATCATGGAGTCTTGCTTGTGTGGGATTTTCATCAGCATTAGATTCTGTTTCTTTGTTCGTGTTTGCCAGTTCATACATAGTAAGGAAGAGATTTGCATCCGATCCCTGTAGATGTTCTTTTTGGGTATCCTTGTACTGTTGTCCCTCATTTTTAGGTCTCGCCTAGCTATTGCGTTTACGCAAATCGCTATGCGAGACTCTAGTAAGAGGGGCATTTCAAATTGCTCCCAAAAGTGGATTGCATGGCGAGCACGCGCACAATCACGTGCCGCCATGCAATCCGTTTGGGGAAGCGCTTCAGCCCACTGGCGCGTGCACGTGTCACAGCCTCGGCATCATACCTCAAAGGGTCCGCTCCCCCGCCTGGAATGTGCTCCCCCGCCAAGCGCGCGCGCGCCACGCTCCGCCGCGTCTCGCCGTAATTGTAAACATATGACAAATTTGCTTTCACTTTCGCGTGGCGGGCGCTCGCGTCCGGACCACTTTAGAAGCCGGGCTTGTCTCGTTTTAGGACTTGTGCCCTGCTCTTAGTATAGACCATCCACAATCCACGCAGTGACCAATCACAGACCTCTCAAGTTCCGTGTTCCATGCGCGAGTGGCTCATCTAGAGCATTTCTTTGCATCGTGCATTATGGGACTTGCAGTCCTGACTCTACAATGGGATAGGCAGCACTACAAATCCCTGACTGGGAAGGAAAACAACTGCCTTGAATGACCTTCTCGCGCATGAAACTAGCACCCCGAGAGCTCTGCTGCTGTCAGCATGACACCCCGTTCCCTTCAGACCAGCACCCCAGACATCTGAAAGTCCGCTTCTATTAAGGGCTACAGAGAAGGTGCATAGCACAGGAGCGTCACTTACAGGACAGCACAAACTTCACTGCCACACACATTGCTTCCCGGGTTTAGAAACAAGCGTACAGCACATTTGTCGCTTCAGAGCGCTTATGAAGCACAGCGAACGTGGGACGACGCGTTCTTTTCTCAGCAGCAGCTGCAGTAGTTAGAGTGACACCGCGAGTGTTGTGGGAAGAAGCCGAGACGCAGCTTTCCTTCAGCTGCTGAGTGTTTCCCCCGTGACAAGCGATCTACATGCATGGCAGGCTTTCCGAAAGTGTTTTCAACACGCACGACGACTTCCTGTTCCCACATCTCAGACTCGCTTCCGCCTCCGTAATGTTTCTGCACAGAGTACGCCCCTGCCCAGGCCTCGCCCTGTGAAACCGCTCTACTGGACTTTAAACCTGAAGGAAACACCAGGGCGGGACTCTGGAGAGCGCACAGCCCGCGGGATAACTGTTTGCACTGCCCTTCAACACACGCTTTGGCGCGCTTTCCGCAGGGAGACTTCAAGCATTGTTTGCTATTTATGTATATAGTGCTGATACGCAACAGACACCTCTTCGGAGCGCTCAACACAAATGACATAACATTACTTTGAGCCAGAATAGTTATACAAAGCAGATCATACAAATAACTTCACTAACAGAAGAAGAGTCAAAACAGCAATACGAACAAAGGAGAGTAAACTACAGAAGCCTGAAAAGTGTGTGTCCCTATTGTGACCACATGCAAATGTACAGTGAATGAGTGCAGAGGAAGGAGTGCATACTGCGCTCACTCCTACCCAGCTGACATCAAAACCCCAAAACGCATACCCTAAAAAAGAAACAAAAAGTTGTTGGTATTCATAGCAGGCCGTAGCTGTCTTTGCTTTACATCAAACATCAATCATGGTAGGGTTTACATGCCATTTCTTTCCAGGATTCTTTAGGACATCATCAGATTTATATTTACATCCACTCAGGCTTTCACGTTAATAATGGCCACATCCCTTTCTTTAGAGGAAACGCGTCTAAAGGAAGGTATGCGGCCGCTGTTAAAGTGAAACCGCAGCATGGGGTTGCTTTTACAAATAAAAGCATTCGTTTGTCAACTTGACAAACAATGCTTTTTTGGCTAAAAACACCCTATACCGCACTTTGACTTTAATAGTGGCCATGGACCTTTATTTAGACACGGCTTGTCTAAAGAAAGGGGTGTGGCCTCCATTAACATGAAAGCACAGCATGGAGCTCTTGCAAACAACAAGCATTTGCAGAGCAATAGGTCTCACATTTTCGAAACTTTGATCTATTGGCATTGTGAATGGCAATGCCTTTTATTAAGGGCTTTTTAAACACATAAATAAAAGGCATTGTCCTTTATGATGCCAATAGCTCAAAATTAGTCTTTATGTTTTTTCTTTCTTCCAGTTGCTCCGCTCCAAGCTTTACTGCGGTATGTTGTTTGTTCCCCAGTGCAGCATTGTCTCTAACCAGAGTTTATTTTATTTTAAAATGCGCTGCAAACACACACGTTTTATTGTCCTGAAGATAAATGCATAGCTGCTACGCTTCGAGCTCCCTTATGCTGTTTGTGCCCCTGCGCGACATTGTCTGTAATCACAGTTTATTTTGAAATGCATAGCAAATACAATTTTATATTGTGCTTAAGATAAATACATACAAGTTTCTTTTCTGTATTTATCTTGAGCGCAATAACAAGCTCACATACTCTACCATAGCCATACCAAAGAAAGCTTTTCAAAATGCTTAGAAAACACACTAGTCATTAAAGGATTCCTTCTCCTTTATCATCTGTCATTTCCACCCACTCTTGCATGGCGAGTCTGCTCATCTCGACTTTTCTTTGCAGTGTGACTTTTACCTCCAAGCCAGTCGAGCCCGGCGTACACTCCCCTTTATTTTCACCACTTGAGGTCGGGCGGGCTTGTCAGATCTTCATGGCTTGGTGCCAGCCATGCTCCTTCAGAATGTAAGCAATAATATTACGCTGCACTTCCCTGGTGCCCAAAAAACGCTGCAGGCTACCCTACATGGTTTTCAAGTCACACTGCATGATTCAGAGTGTGCACATTTATTCAATGTATTCATTTCTTAATATGGCGCAGTATACCGAAGTGCAGATCCAGCAGGGTGACCAGGCATTCCGGATATTTGCCAGTTCATGGGACGTGTCAGTTTCATAATGCATTTTCATAGGTAACACTTCAGGCCACGCTAATGCCGTTTCTGGGCGCTGTAATTAAACAGCGCTGTATATTCCTATCCGGGAGCCTCTAGTGATGGCCCGTGGTAGTGCACCATAAATCACCCTGCGCTGACACTGGCTCTAGAGGAGCCTGTAACTATCTGCCCCTTTTAGCTATGCCCTGTTTTTTTTCTTATTTGTGAGCTTTATTATTCGCATGTCAGGCTGATTCTACAAATGTTCTTTTTGTGATTGGTGTATACTTTTTCCCCTCTTGTTTTATTTGGTTGTATCCCTTCTTTCAAACTTTCAATACTTCAAAGGGTCCGCTCCCCCGCCTGGAATGCGCTTCCCCGCCCCCACCACAGCATGCCGAGAGATTGTTTCCTCATGGTGCCTCTCACAACTGTCCTTCCCCCACCACAGGGCTAGTCTCATGGACGCATTGCTACCTCATACTCTGTTTCACTACCAGACACTTCCTCCCCCTTTATCTCACTCCTGCAGGTTCTACCTTTTTCCTTTTGTGACATTTTGGTGTCTCTCTCCCTCTGCCTTTCCAATCTGTCTTCATTCGTAACCTCCCATGAGGACTGGCCCTTTTACTTCTGTTGTTACACAGTATATCTTATTTAGTCTGTAAGAAATAAGTTTCTTTGATGCGTTTCTCCTGCTGCAGGCATGACATTCTTTCCTGCAACATGCAATGCCATGTGCACTTTCACTTTTTAAGCAGCCCGGGGGAATAGCGGCCGCTTCTTTCAAAGGAAATAGGTCTTGCATTTACAGGAGATGAGCTATTGGCATTGTAAATGACAATGGCTTGCATTTATTTGTTAATTATAACAACAGATAAATAAAAGGTATTGTCATTTACAATGCCAATAGCTTAAACTCTTGCAAATGCGAGACCTATTGCATTGCAAATGCTTGTTTTGTTGTTGTTGGAGACCATCTTTAACAGTGAAATATAATTTAAGTTTTTGATTCCTGATAAATTTAAAAACGTCCACTCATTTCTCCATAGTTAAAATAATTTCCGGGACAAAAAGAATCCTAATGAGAGTATTTGGATTTCTATTTTACTTAGCGTGACATTAGACAGGTTTAGGATTGTATCGTCATTATCCCTTATTTTTGTTGCCATTGTTGCCTTTTGTTTTTCCACACACTTCCTCCTTTCTCTTCATTATATTATATATACATATACACACAGATCAGTAGTTATAGTTACCTGAGCCAACTATAACATACGCCCCTGCAATGCACTGCTTATGACCTCACATATTACATCACTCATTACATGGTTGTAAGACAGTGGCTCTGTATATACTGCACCGAAGTAAGGTTCAGTGTGTACAGAGTTCACAGTCCCCAGAGGTTTGGCAGAGGCTAAAGTTAGATATAACCTTACTCTCTAAAGTGGTAGCTTGGTCGAGCAGTAAGGCAGTATCAGAGGACAGTGTAAAGCATTTGTTGTACACACTCAGTCAGCAAATGGTCTCACACATTCAATAACTGATCTCTCGGCCAATTGTTTTGTATATAAAAATATATAGTGGTTTTATTTTAGAACCACAAGTAGGTATCAAAATATACTTTCTCAGAATGAGATGCTCTAGTTAAATACTTCCAATAGGCAATAGACTTTTGAATGCAATAGTTACAGTTGTTGCAATAGGCAACACAATTCAAAAACAATTATAACATTGAGCTCAATTGGAGTTTTTAAGTAAATGCAATATTAGTTACTTTGCACATGATTTTCTCACTCAGGGCTGGATCCTGGATTCAGCCCTGGTGCATTTCCTGTAAACAGTTGAAAGAAATCGTATTTGTTACACAGGCGATTTTAAAGAAATATTTTTAAGTTTCAAAAATCAACACTTAAAAGAATTTCTGGCAAAAACCAGGTAATGTTATCCTATGGAGGAACATCAAGTTATCGGTAAGTACGGTTGTAATTACTTTTCAGGGTCAGTGCTGGGCACCAAGATCCAGCACTGGGATCTCTCCTGATAACAGGTGAGTAATTTCTTTTATCGGCTGATTTTTAGTGAATATTTGAAAGTTTAAAAACTCGACACTTTGACTGGTTTTACTTGGAAATTCTTCTATGTTACCCTGTGGAGTAAAAGCGAGTTATCGGCCTTTGGGTAAGTACTCGACTGGCAGAGTTAAGGTTCTGGGCATAAACTCAGGGGTCTCCCAGGGTCAGGTAGGGACAGTTGTTACACCCTCAGCGGCACAGGGCCAGCCGGGTGTAGAGAGAGTTAGGCCCTATGTTAGCCTATGGCGGGCAGGGGACCTTTGGTTGGTGACTGCTAGCAGGCAGGCCACGCGGCTGTGGGAGCTGCGCTAATAGTCACTTACTCAGGGCAAGTGGGGAAGTAGATTAGGATAGATGTTGCACTCACAGGGGCACTCGGGCGGCTGGGTGCAGGGTGCTTTTGAGCCGTCTGGCGCTCAATGGATTCCAAAGGAGAAGCTACAAGACTAAAAAAGGCTGCAAGCTCGGGGACGAAGATTCTTCAGGTGCGACCACCACTTTGAAAGATAAGTTGGGAAGCTGTAGGTTAGTAGGCACCCAGGAGCTGGGCACAGGGGGCCGTCGGGTGCAGGGGTGACTTTTGGCGTCGGGAAATCTTACCCTCTGCTGGACGCAGTTGGAGGGGTCACTGGTTCTGGTTCTGAGGCTGCAGGCGTCGTCAGGAGCGTCGAGGAGGGTCGTTGGGTGCTGGATTCTTGGTCAGTGGCCAGGGGGACGTCCTCGTGGTCTTTGTCCACTCCGGCACAGGCCAGGCTTGGCGGGTGCAGGAGTCGCGGTTCCTGGCTGGCACCAGGGGTTTGTTACTTGCTTTGAGCAGAACCACTGCTCATGGGAGTCCCAGTCTTTTAGAGTCACAAGGCAGTCAGGTCCTCTGGGGTTTTCGAGGTTGCTGACCACTGGAGACACCGGGGTTTAGCAGGTTCAAGGGTCGACAGGTGTGTAGGGCTGGGGCCAAGTCAGTTAGTGTCTTCCTCTTGTTAGCAGCTGCACGGCAGGTCTTCTTTCGGATTCGGAATCTGAGGAAGGAAGGTTCAGGGTGCCCCTAAATACAACATTTAAGGGCGTTACAGGTAGGTAGATGTCAGGGACCAATGGGTCCCTTCCATGGGGTGGATACACCCCCTATCCTGCCACTCTCCAGTGGGAGGGGGGCAGGAGCCTAATCCTGATTGGGCAAGGCTCCCCATTCTCAAGATGGCGAGAGCACGGAGTTCTGCTTCACCTCGCCTCCCCCACCTGAGGGGTGGGGTTGGCAGAGCCTGGCACACCCCCTTTCCTCACTTGGGCTTTCCTGCCAGACTTCCCGCCAGAGTGGGGGTCAGAACCGGTGGGGGCCAGTTGCTGAGTACCGCAAGTGGCCTGGAGAAGCTCACAAAGGTGGCATGCCTTTGAAGCTTCTCCTGCCCATCCTGGGGGAGGAGACTTAGCACCTCGCCCAGGATGTACATTGTTGCAGGCCCAGGAGAGCGAATAGCTCTCTACCCAGTGGTCCAGCAACATGTCTGCTGGGTGGCAGCCTCTCAGACAGGACGTGGATTGTGGGTTAGATTCAGGGGGCAACTCTAAGTTGCCCTCTGTCGTGCATCTTACATTAAATCCCACACTGGCATCAAACTTCTCAGTCTTCAGTGTAGCCATCATGGTGCTGTGGAGTTAGTGTTGACGACCTCCCAGCACCATATACTCTTAATGGCAGCACTGCTCTTACAATGCCCAGGAATGGACCCCGGGGTACAGGGCTCATGCACCTGTACCCACACCACTGGCCTAGTGCACCCAGCTAGAGTGACTGAGGTATGCCAGGGCAGTGTGTTTGTGGGCATGGCACACAGGGATGTGTGCCATGTCGACTCTGTTTTGTTCTGCACCAAGACACTCAGCCTGCGCAAAGGCAGTGTGTGTGTGTGTGTCAGGGTACAGGGCCTCTAAGGGTGGCACAATAAGTGCTGCAGCCCTTCGGGGCCTTCTCTGGCCACAGGGCCCTGGGTACCTAGGGTACCATTAACCAGGGGCTGACATGTGGCCAGAGATGCCAATTGGGTTTAGGCTTCATGCAGTTTTAGGGAAGGAACACATGCCCTGTGTACCTGATTGGCAGGAGCCCAGGGCACACTCAGTCAAAGTACATCAGCAATTCAGCAAAAAGTGGGGGCATACCATGCAAGAAAGATGGCACTTTCTCACAATGGTCACATCTCAAATGACATCATCCAGAGAGCGAGTGTTCTGTAGAACTTTTTCACATTGAATATATACTGATGTACTGCATAAATCAATATTTTTTGTATAGTACTAATGGGTTTTCGTATTTTTGACATATACTATATAAAGTATAATTCTGCTTTTAACATGGGTGTACTGTTTATCAGTGGACTAGTCTGTACACTGCCATGTGATCCCCTGGCGATCCATGTCTATGATAGTACAGTCTAATCGGTTTGTTAAGACTTCACTCTATAGTGGTGGGTCAGTATAGTTTTGTTTTATGACTAAGGCTACAAGTTTTCCGTTTTTACTGATTTTTACAGATACATACAGACAGAAAACAAGGTGCTTTCAGTCTGTATTTATTTTTAGAAGTAGAAAAATACAGAATATTGAGCACCTTCTCAGTTACTCCTTGTTGTTGTTCATGAATTCCCAGCTAATAGTTGTACAGATTAAGAACATATGTAACTTAGGAAAAGCACATTAGATTCTCTCAAATGACTGAATAGCTTAACAATGTGTATGCTATTATGCAAATATTTTCAAGTGGCTTTAAATTTTTATTATATTTGGCCGATATGTCAATATTGGGCAGGCATCAAACTATGCATGCACGCTTGTTGGTCAAATAAATGTAGAAATATGTATGAGATACTGCTTCATTTATCCACAAAATAATTATGGATGACTACAGATAAAATGTCCAAAAAATAAATATGGATACAGATGAAAAAGAAATACCATAAAACCGGGAACCATATTCATAACATACTGATCAGTTTCCTCAGACCGGTTTTCTTTGTGATGAATTACTGCACTGGTAGTTTATTAAAAAATCATTTCTTTACTAAGACCCTTCTGTAGGGTGGTGGCTCAGTGTTGTAGACTTTTGCAACAGATTTATCTCCGTTCACACTTTTCTCTAGAATCAAGAATGATTTTACTACTGCTTTGTGATACAGTGCCTTGTCCACTAAGACATCTGAACTGGGTGTGTGTTGTAGTCCTATGTATAAAACAAATTCACTAAAACCTCTTTCCATGTTGATAAATGGTGGTGTTCTGGTTTGTAACCTGTGTGGTTTGGGGACTAATTATCAGAGCAATGAATTTCAAGAGGCAGGACTACACGCAAACAAATCTCTCCTGGGTAACAGCTGAGTATAGTAGCTGTTAAGTGCACAGCGAGTCGTGTTATATGTAAGGCTCCCTGTTTTCTGTTTATACTGATTTTTACAGATGAATACAGACAGAAAACATTTATTTTCTTATCTGTATTTATTTTTAAATGGGGATAAAAATGGAAATTGGGTTGCTTTTTGAGTAAGTCTAAATTCTGTCTGCCAGGCCAATAGCTGTGTGAATTGGTAGGTAAGGGGGCTAAAAAAGCAAGGAATTTTAGTAAAGAGACTTTAACAGAAGTAGATATGCACAAGACTGATACTGAAATATGCATATTTTTAGGTCTCGCCAATGCAGCGCGCATGCGCTGCTCTAGGAGGACCTTTAGCCATCGGTCTGCTCCTTTTCCCCACACTTGTGCTGGCATCCACCTTGTGGGAGCGAGCAGCAGCGCGAGTGCTAATTGAAAACATATGGCTCTCGCGCCGCCGCTGCTCACTCCCGCAAGGCGGAAACCAGCACAAGCACGAGTGCTTCAAATTCCAACAGGCAGACACAGCACACCTCCCCCACTTGGGATCAGCTTACTGCTGCGCGTTTTCAAAACTTCATCTGTACGACTCTCTGTTCCTGTGCTTGCACGCACACAATGAATTTCCCATATGTAGTTCTTTTCTTTTGTAGCTGGTTTCATGCCAAATGTTGCCAGGTCTGTGAGCCGATCATCGCATATTGTGGGAGGCATGCCTGCGTTGTGTTGGGTAATGCATTCTGATGGACAAGTTTCTTTTGTGTTGTTGTGCTATCTTTACATAGACTTTAATTATGCGTTTGTGATCTTTGCTTGTACTGCGCATAAAATGTCCCATCTATCTGTTTGCTCGATTGATGAACTGTGTTTTTTTAACCCCGGCGAGTATGTGGTGAAGGTTATCTTTACTTTGCTTTTTCATCTCAGTTTTAACTAACTACTTCCAGGACCCAGCAATCACCATAACTTCCTCTTCTTGATTAAATGTTTTCCTCCAGTTCGTAGACCCTTCTTACCCTGCCAACCTACACTCCCCGCCCCCACCCCCCTTCCTTTGGGCAGCAGTGAATTGCGCTTCCTACTCTGCTACTTCCGAAGTGTTTCAGTGGTTTTTGCTGCGCGGCCAATGAACGTCTCACAAACACCGAGTCAACTGCCTAAAAATAAATCCAGCAGGTGTTGGAAGGGGCAGCGCACAACGAGAACCAGGAAGGCTAATTGTTGCTGCTGCTTGCCTCTAAGCATCAGACAGAGCCTCAGCTGTGGAAGGACAGCTAGACACCTCTGCTCCCTCACAGAAGGCCCCTCCCTAGGCAAAGAGCAGCATGCTGCGGCCGGAGGCAGAACAACAAAAATTTTAAACATACGGGTCAGGAGAAACACATGAGTCTGTGATATTCAGTGTAGAGTGCAGCAGGCGCGCGCGCGCGCTCCTGTCATGCAATTGTTTCTTTATTGCACGTGGGAGACGGTAGGCAGTCTTCCTCATTACGGTTCTGGTACATTATTTTGTCACCCACCCACTCTCCCTCTGCCACAGTTTCTTCCCAGTGCTTTTTTTGCTGACCATCAAAATCTGGATCCTTTTCTCACGTTTTCTCACACCCCCCGTTCATTTGCATATTGTCACCATTGGTTACAGCACACAACAATTGTGCCCAGGGGTGCTGTTCCCAAACACTCGTTCAAACGAACATTTTAACTTGGTAACGCTTGCAGGAGTAAATTGCGATTATTTAGCAAGGGCTTTCCCTTTCACACTGGAAGCTGATAATAACAGTGCTGGCAGCGTATGCAGTGTTCCTGTTATAAAGAATCCTTTGCAGTGTATTTTGGGGGAATAGAATTCTTGAGGATGGGGATTACGTTATGTGTCACGGTTAACTAAATAATGCAGGGCAAATTTTGCGGCATAAGGCAGCACATTCTGTGGCAGTAATATTTTGCTATTTTATAATAATAATGTAAAATTATACTGTCTAGGCAAAGTTTTCACCTCAGTAGCACCATTGCAATGTACTTGCCGATGAGCAGCACCACGTGTTGCACTTTTTTAGGTAACTTTTGATCCCTTTGAGCAAGGAATTTTTTTTTGTTTAAATCCAGAAATTTTGCAGCAATGGCTGGATTTTGCAGCGTGTGGTTGCTTCATGTTTTTATTTTGTTTTGATTTTGCTTCCCCCTTCCGCTTTGTGTTATAAGCTCTCCCCCCACCCTCCGGGCACAAACGGAGCGTTTCCCTTCCTCAGACAGCAATGCTTCCTCCCGGCTGGAGACCAAACAATGCCTCTGCCAGTGCCATGTGTGCTTGTTTTGTCATGACCGTCACTGAGCTGTTGCTGGCATGTTGGACACCGCTTTGAAATCTAGTATTTCCTGTTAGCAGTTGTGTGATATTCTGAAACTCTTCAAACAAACACATTTATGAATTGTTTTTCAAGGCTCCACATTGTAGTAAATGGCAGGAAACAATAAGTCAATAAACCGTCCTTGAACTAGTGCCAGCCTTCTTTCAAGGGCAGAAGTGTTGTAAGCTGCCCCTCCGCTTCCTCTTTTTTCACAATGGAAGCTTTGAGAGTGCTCCTTCCTGGAGGTGCTTGAACTGCGTCTTGCTGTGGGTTGGCTGAGAGGGTTGTTTGCGTTGAGATGCTTCCTTCTGACACTGTTGGAAACTTACTTGGGTTTCAGGTTGTTTAGACTGGCGTATGTATTGTTGGCTCCACGGCCTTCCTTTCAGTCCACTTCCATGTTTGTCCAGCCCCCATCAACGCACTGAGATGATGTAAAAGTGACAGAAAGCGCTACAAAATGATGCAGCATTACTTAGGACAATAGAGGCTACTGTTGCAGTTGGACAGTGTGGTATATGCATGGCATGTTGGGACATTGTCAAATTTGTTGAACCGCTTCCTACGATTTAGAAATATATTCACAACCTTGTATCTTGTCTTTTTAGGTAATTTTGAAGTGAGCAGGAATACCGGTAGCTTAAATGCACTTTCTGTCAACAGGAGACTAAATAAAAAGTTATCAAAATTCGATGAAGGGGCCGCTAGCTGAATTATTAAACTAAGAAGCACAGCTTGATAATAAGTAGATATGAGGTAGTGCAAGCCCCCGCCTGCTCTACATCCAATTGTAAAATGGATATCTTAATCTGAGTTTTTTTCCCCCATACGAACTCACAAATAACACTATCCACTTCTTAGAAATATGTGATTGGTATTTTTAAAGGGAGATTTAAAAACAGAAATAACAGCAAAGGAAGAATCAACATCTTCACTAAGGAGACTGAGCCTATTATAGTTGAAGGAAGAAGCAACCATCTTTCTAAAAGGTTTTTAACCCTATTAAGTGTTTTTACTTAGTTTAAATGAAATAGTTGAGAGAAGTCGGCTGTAACATATAGGCCCAAATATCTAATCAGTCTTGAAGGCAGAAATGTTAGCACTTGAGGAAGATCAGCTCCTAAAAAGTTATTTAAAAGAAGCCGAGTTTTAGACTGATTGACCTTATAACCCCCAGTTCTGTGAACGGCTGGATTTCTCCATGACCCGATTGAATATTCGCCTTATCTGGGTTCAAATATAAGATTAAATCATCTGCAAACAACTCAATTTTTGCCATTCGTATTATGGGAGCACGAATTGATGTATTGGAACAAATCTTTATTGTCAATGGCTCAATAAAAAGAGTAAAAAGAAGGGGGGGGGGAGAAGAAGGGCAACCCTGCCTAGTACCCCGCCTTATTACCACTTCCTCCACCCGATTTGCATTTATAATTATTTTTGCGCTCGCCCCCTTGTAGAGTCCTCCTAACATCTCAATCAGGCAGAGTGGAAAGCCAAACTTGGCTAAGATTTAAAAAAAGGCCTGCCAATCCACCAGATCGAATGCCTTTTCTGCATCAATCATTAAAATGGCTGCACTATCATAGTCGATAGCCAAATTTGGTGTAATTACATTCAGCAGTTCAGGTTGTAGTCGTGTCTAAAATCCACAAGGGATACTGCATGGGGCAAACGCGTTTCTGGACCCCGTTTTTCCTCGGCCCCCACTTGTTGAATCACCCTAAAACTTTCCACACATCAGGCAGCTAAAGAGTGTTGCATACTGGTTTTGAAAATTGTTAAGATTCAAACGTCGGGAAACTAGGTCCTACCTTTAAATACCGAATGGCGACTGCCAGTAGATATTATTAACACAAAAAAAGACAAAGGTTACAGGGACGTTATAGCTGGGATCAGATTTTAGTCATAGAAATTCAGCATTTTAATGTATATATATTTTGTTCCCAACCAACTCCTGAAACACGTAATGGATTACAGAACTGCACTCCAAGCAGTGTTGTAATTTTTAATCAGCATGTCAGAAGAAACGTATACGTCAGAAGGATTTCGGCTTCAAAAGCCAAAGGTCTGTGAGCAGGAGGAGGGAGGGAGGGGGGGGGGCGGGGTCGGAGTGGGTGTGTGTGTGTGTGTCTGTAAGGGAGTGGGTGAGTGAATGGGTCTGAGAGGGTCTGAGTGGGTGTATGTCCAAGCAGATGTGTGAGTGGGTGTGTTGCTCTGTGAGTATCTGAGTGGGTGTGTGTGGGTCTGTGAGTGTGTGAATGGGTCTGAGTGGGTGCATGAGTGGGTCTGTGAGCAGGTGTGTGTGTGTGTGGGTCAGTAAGTGTGTGAGTGGGGGTGTGAGTGGGGGTGTAAGTGGGTATGTGAGTGGGTGCGGATCTGTAAGTGAGTCAGTGAGTGGGTGGGTGGGTGTGGGTCTATAAGTGGGAATGTGAGTGTTCAAGTGGGTCTGTGAGGGGTGTGTTATTGTGAGTGGGCCTGTGTGTGTGAATGGGTCTGTGAGTGCATGTCAGAGCATCCGAGTGGGTCTGTGAATGTGTCTGTGTGGGTCCCTGGTGAGTTTGATATATATGAAGCAATTAGTATTAAATCACTCTTCATTTTTTGGCTCCTTTAGAGTTTGAAACCTTGTGCTTGGATTGATATTGCTATTGTAATTGCATTTATATAGAGCTTACTACCCCTGAAGAGGAATCAAAACGCTTTTTCGGGAAGTAGCACACTACTTATGGACCCAAAGAGGATTATGGTGAATTAGTATAGGGAGATATTACATTAATTTGAGCAGTGAACATGCAAATTTGTTATCTGGATTGAAAAAGTGGAAGGGAGGGAAGGGTTTGCATTTATATAGCGCTTGCTACCACTGAGGAGGTATCGAAGCACTTTTCGGCTCGTAGCACGCTACTCCAGAACCCCATCAGGATTAGTGGAGAATTAGTATACAGAAATATGAAATTAATTTGAGGGGTGGACACAGTCTTAGTTGGATTGAAAAAGATAGTGGAGGGAAGGGACTAGAAAGTGTTTTTGTTTTGGAGCTCATAGCAGTAGGAGGAAGTTTGGAATGAGTAAAGGGGAGGTGGAGATGTAGAAACAAGAGAGAGAATTGACGGAAAGAGGGATATATATGAAGCATATAGCAAGACAGACCTACCTTAATGCTTGGAACCACAAGCAAGTGCTACCTGAAATACAAGTTTCTTCCCAGGGACGTAGTCAGGCAGCACAAGCTGGTGTCCTCGCTGCTGTCTGATTCACTTCTCCGCCAGGCAGGACCTGTGATCCCTCAGAAGGTTTCTGGTGATGAACCTGCACTGGATACCTAAGCTCAGCGTGGCGTACAGAATAAATGTTTATCCTCGGACAAGTAAGGCCTCAGAAGATGGGCAGGATGAATCCAACCAATATTTTTTTTTTATTTCATTTGAAAGGTTTTATATAGCGCTGGCTAGTTCCAGGGGTATCGGAGCGCTTTACATGAGCATCAGACCATAGTTGCAAGTTACATTGTTACAAAGGTTACACAGTTATTAGAGCATAGCTACATAGTTACATGATCGGGCGAGACAAACAATAAGGGCATATGCGTAAGGGAAAAATTAGGCAAGGGAGCGATTCAGGGTGGAGGGGGTAGAAGCAGTAGAAGTAGACAGCAAATGAAGGAGGGAAAGAGGAGGGGGAGAGACACAGCATGAAAGAAGAGGGGGGAAGGGTGACGGGGGCACAAACCGGTAGACGAGTAAAAGCTGCGTCCAAAGTCCAGTAAGCTGTGATCCCAGGGGAAGTGATACAATTCCCCCAATTCAGATGCGAGAGGCTCTCTTTACACAGTGGACTCTCTCAGAGGGGTCTCTGAGACTCCAAGGCCTACCTACTGGATCCTTCCCCAAAAAGGGGAGAGGGAGTGCTTTGGCAAGGGGCGCCATACCATACCTCAAATGTGAGTGGCTCCCTTGGCGCTGTGGACTCTCTCAGAGGGATCACTGAGACTCCAGAGTATAAGTAGTTGGATCTTTCCTCAACAAGGGGAGGAGTGCTTAGTTAAAGGGCACAAGGGACAGGGGGCTAGGGGGCGTAGCAGGCAAGGGGAGAGATAATGGGGGGGGGGGGGGGGAGGGGAAAGGAGCAGGGGAAGTAGACAAAGAATGAAAGAGGGAGAGCGGTAGGGGAGGGTGAGAGAGAGCATGAAAAGGGGGGGGTGCTTTACGCGGTTGACTCTCTCAGAGGGGTTTCTAAGACTCCAAGCTCTACCTACTGGATCATTCCCCAACAAGGGGAGAGGGAGTGCTTTGGTAAAGGATGCCATACCATGCCTCAGCTGTGCGTGGTTCCCTTGACGCTGTGGACTCTCTCAGAGGGGTCACTGAGACTACAGAGTAAGAATATTAGATCTTTCCCCAACAAGGGGAGAAGGAGAGCTTAGTCAAAGGGCAACAAGGGACAGGGGGCTAGGAGGAGGGTCGGAACTGGCAGGTCAACAGAGGGGGAACAAACGGCAAAAGAAAATCGCATTAATTACAGAAAGATAACACATACCATACCCGGATAATTTAGCGATCCAGAAAAAGACAGGATCCACGAAAGGCAAGGGTCAGGGAGGACAGAGGGAGGGAGTCAGCGAGTTGAAGAGTCCCCACAAAGAAGAGATACGGATAGTAGAAAAGGAATTGAATACGTTGTAGAGTCACTCAGGAGATCAGTGCAAACAGCTCAGAATCACAGAATGGTGATCTCAAGTACCAATAAATATGGTAAATGAGTATGAGGTAATGCACCTGAGGTTGTCTTACAAAATGGTCTAGTTATATTTGCGGTACATCACGTGCACCATACGTCATTATGAGCTGTGCGATAAGCAACAGACCACTGCATTATAGTATAACGTGCGCATTAGTATATGCTACAAGTGATTTGCATTTTTTGATCTGTGTTGACACTAATGGAGTTTTAGTGTTCGGGATACGCTTTATTTTTGAGTTTTAATGATTGGTATGTGTTTGTTCAAATGTTTTAGCAGGCACAGTTGGTTTTACGCATTGCTGAGACCAAGTTTATGGTGGTTCTTTCCTTTTTCCCTTTTAGCTTTCACCGCTAATTGGGTGTGCATGATATACTATTATTCATCTTTTACCATTGTGGCCAGTACTAATTTATTTTGGGCCCGGCTTGGGTCTTTTCTCTTGCTTTTTAAAAATAAAAAATTCCTTTTGGTACCTGCACCATACTCATGAATGTTATCTGTCTGTTTTCAGATTAATTTTGTGGTTGCTCTCAATATCTTATGTGTCCTGATAATGACCTAGGAAATTATTAAGGTGAAAACGCTGTTGATGTTCCCCTTTGGCAAAGAGGAAACATATTGCACCATGTTCTTGCAAGAATACGGACAAATATTTGAATTGTTATTCCTCTGCCATTATGTTTTATGTTTACACTGTAAAGTTTTTTATTTGTTTGATCAGTGTAACTTTGTGAGCACAGATTATTCATGTACTTGATTTTGTATTGTTTTGTTCACTTTGTTTCACCAGGAATAAGAAAAATAACAAAAAAACTTTTTAACTTTTAAAGAACTTCGAGTGGGTATCTCTTTTTGTTTAAATTGCACAATTTTTGGTTTCATTAAGTTGTGGATGTTGTTTGCTTCATAATTTTATCCCTAAACCATTGTGGTTTTTGATGTCTTTATTGGCTCCAGGTTCTGGGGAAAGGGCTGCTCCTGTTTATTATCTGAAAAGATGAGTTACCATGTTCAGTCCAAGCACTGTGAATTTACCATGAGTGAGACCGAAATAGTGAGAATTAACGTAAAGGTCCAAAAACTGCAGTCAAAAGCAAAAATTCCTGGTGAACTCAAGCGGTAAAACCAATCTGCTACAAAGACCTGCAAACCCACATAGTGCTAGAAGATACCAGCTCCTTCACAGCGCGAGGAGCAGATATCCCACGGTGGCAGGGAAGATCAGAAACTTGCTCTTTCAGAAAACCATAATATCACTAAGAATTTACATTTACCCTTCTTTACGTAGAACCTTCCTCACTTACTAGTGATGGCCAGTAAAACTTCTAATGGGGCTATAAGTAAGGAGTGTTAAGACCCCAGAGTTTATAATTACCATTCCACCCTGTTCTCGTAGGGTGTCACAGGAAACTCTTAAATCACTCCTGTCTACAGACTACAAAGAACACATTATTGTAGGTAGAGTAAAAGGAAAGCCCAAGTTAATGCCTAGCAAGCCGTGCCAAAGCAAAATACCCTATTTAATGAGATGCACAGTCAAATACAATGAAACTTTTGTTACAATACCAAATGGGTGTGTTTTTGCTAAAGAGATGATGATTTTGATTATATTACAATGCATAAAATGAACTGCTAGTGTTATAAAAGAATAAACAGTCGATGGAAGGGGTATCATAGGCAATCGCTCAAGTCACAACATAGACCATCAGTTTTGACTCCGTGTGTCACTCTAAACAGAGATGTGTCAAATACAAATCAGTCTTGATCCTGCTCCAAAAGGAACAGCCCAAATCGAACTGCCGGGTCAGCCAGGCTGCCAACATTGTGACGGTAGCAATGCTTGAATTACTCTCACCTATTGGCAGTCACATTCCAGACCATTGTTTTTTACCCACTATGCCACTCTAGGATGAGACCTAAAACATGAAAATTACTCTTTGCCCTGCTTCATTAGGATGGGTCTACCCCGATCTGCCAGACCATGTTGCCCCAAACAAAACACAGTTACAGAGCGGTTTTGCCCTAGTTAGGTCTCACCCAACTCATCCTCTCACTCACCGACAAGCCCACCACCACCAGAACCAACTTCCACAGATGCATGATGTTATAAAATGAGACAGTATATGTGAGACCTGCACAAATAACAGGTCTACATTTGTCCTTCACTGGGAACCAAACACCCCATTGCAGCGCTTGACTCTCGGAGAGTAGCGTTGCAGAGCAGTCTAAGGCTTACTCAAGGGAGGTGGTGTGGGCTAGTAACCGCCATTTACCAGTACGCAGGAATAACTCTCAATATTTGATTGTCCAGTCTATACTTTTCTTTATAAAAAGGAAGAGTATATTTATCACACACATCCACACAGACACAACTCAATACTATGCACTCATTTACAAATATACATTAGCTGTTGGAATTACTTTGTGACTTTGCATAACATTCCCACCCCTCCCGATAAAGGGGGGGGGGGGGGGGGTCTAGTACCACCACTCCCATGTATGCACATCATCTTGCCCCCAAATGGAGTGAGTTAACCATAACCGGGAGTGAGGGCCCTGCCCACTGGCACCATCCCTAGGGCGGCCCTCCCCAGTATCACAATCAACAAGCATTTAAGATGGGTATACCTGCCCTGGTGACACAATCCTGACTGAGCATCTCATACTGCCCATACAGTATACACCTCTATATTTTAGTGATTAGCAGTCTGGGCTGTTCTTCATCTAACACAGTAGCAAGAATACATGTTTAGGCATCACTTAGAATGACAGTACTTAGCATATTTTGTAACATTTGTAATGCGATTACAGTCCCTAATAGGCATCACAGGATCATAGAATTAAGCATTTACAATCAGGCACCCTAGCAGGAATGCCTAGCAACATAACTCCACTTTGCTTATGGTTTCACAATACACGCGACATCCAGTCCCTCACAAGAAACAACATCATGTAAATGCAACTCTTGTGCAATTGCACCTCTTCACCTCCAGGGAATGCCTCTCTCAAGACAACCACAGTTCAGTCCTGCACACCTTGGTGCAGTCTCACACGCTTATACTCAGCTGTAGAACAAAAGTTCCAGCCCAAGGTTGTTTTCTAAAGATGGCTTAATCCTGGAGGGGTTGTTTCCTACAAGTCCCTCAGAGACTTAGGGAGGAAATTTCATCGTTTGTGCTGGGGGGTGGGAGTCTGTTGCTCCTGCAGCTCCCCCTACACCTTTACACACCAACAGCGGTGGCCCCCTCCTCCTGGGGCCACCACGTGCCGAAACCACAGGTTTTCCTGCAGGCTTCCACCTGCCCTGCTAGAATTTTGGGGCGCTTTTCCTCTTTTGGTGCCTAACATAGCAGCGGCTCCCCGCTGCCATCGTTGGCGGCCTCATGCCGCTTCTGACGCTCGTTGGGGGCCCCGTCCCACCCGAGAACTCCTTCAGGTACATTGGAGGGCAGCTCGGGGAGCCCACCCCCGGCTCCCCGACGGCCCAGCACCCTTGCGTGCTGCCACGGGAGCTGGCCTTTCAGACACGGAGGCTGCTTCTGGACTGACGGGTCCTCGGGAGAGTGCGACGGCACTCCCCCCTGCCTTCCCGCTGCCAGGGGAGGGGGGAGAACTGTGGCAGCACTTCCCCCTTACACCGGGGCCCAGAGATCTCTCCAAGTGGGAGCCCGACGGCTCCCCTACCTCTGGTGTAGTCGGGGACCAGGGTGGGCTCCTAGCACCCTGCGTGGGTGGAATTTCACGGGGAGCGCAACAGGACTCCCCAACTTTCTCTTCATCTGGGGGCAGGCCCCGAGACCTGACGCCACCCGGAGGCACATCTAGGACTGGCGGCAGAGCCCCACGCGATTCGTCAGTCCCATTAGAGGTCAACGGTCACCTACCTTTTGGGGTGTATCTCCGCCCCCAGGGGACCGATTTGCACCATTTTGGCCTCTGCTCTCTCCTGATGGCCAGCCCCAGCCATCTGGAGCACTGTTCGCCACCATTCTGGCTTCCAAGAGAGTGAGCTCAGCAGGGAGCCATCTTCACTGGCTCCCTGCACCAGCCTTTCACCTGGTTCGCCCTCTGGGCCTCTTCTCCTTGCGCAGAGGCTCAGGCTTCTCCCCACTGGCCCTGGACTCCCTCTAAGGCTCAGTCCAGGGTCCTGGGACAGTCAGAGGGTACTGATCTCTGGAAACAGCAGCAACACATGGAGCGATTCCTGGTGGCCATCAGGCCTAGGACCCACACCCACTCCCTCCAACCACACCAGAAACCTCAGAATCATCATTTACAACAAGCTCACCATGAAATCACAGATCAATGCCGCCTGCTGTTTCACTCTGCAAATGCTACGCAAGATCTTCAAGTGACTACCCCTACACATGGGACGCACTGTGACAAGCCCTCAGCACCAGCCAACTGGACTGCAGCAATGCCCCCTATGTAGGAAACACCGCACACCTTCTACAAAGACTTCATACCATACAGAACGCTGCAGCTAGACTCATTCTCGGCCTTCCCCGACAAACCCGCATCACACCCCACCTCAGGAAACTCCACTGGCTCCCTGTCCAGAAGAGAAGTCAATTCAAGCTGTTGACCCACGCACACAAAGCTCTACACAACCAAGGACCCCCTAAATTAACCACTGCATTCACCAACCATCCAGAAGACTACACTTCACTTCACTTCCCTTTCACTTGCCCACAATACCCGGACCTACCGAAGCAGAAGTGGAGGATGCTCCTTCTCCCACATCGCAGCAAAGACCAGAATCAGTCTCCAAACGCATTTCCAGGCCATCACATCACCTCCGTAATTCCAAATGGCCCTCAAGACCTGACTGTTAAAATAAGCATCCGAGACCTGCAATCGACTGGATACCCTATCGGATGATTAGCCGTGCTTTATAAATGATTGATTAAGAGCCACTAGCAGATCTTCTGGAACGTGACCCGGAGCAATGACAAGTGCCAAAGATTACAATCATTCCTATATCACTCTGTTTGTGCTGTCTTCATACAGTAGCAACTGACTGCTCATCTCACCAGGGAGCCCACAGAGTACGACTTACTACCTCACAAAAGTAAGGATCAGCGGCGTACTCTTCCAATTCCTAACATATAGAACTATGGCTGTCTGTAAACTATTGCCCAATCTCAAGTCACAGCCAACACGCGTTTAAAGCCACAGACTTTAGTTTCAACATATTTCCACAGGTGGAAATAAGCACACTCACACAAGTACAGCAGCTCGGCCTCGTTACCAGTCCTGGAAACGGATAAACACAAATACGTCACGTGGGAACATGAAGCATTGCTGACACTTCTGCGTCTGGGCGCGTGGCTGCACGCGGCCTCTCGTCCCGCGCGGATTCGAACAGCGGAGCCTAGCACGCCTATCCCGTCCCAGCTACCGTGACACCACGCTTTCCTGTACAGGTGTCAGTGGAGCCGGGGGTCTCGTCCGCCTGTGTGCCATCCAAACAACGAGGCAGCGCTCCTTACCTTTAGCGCCTCGAGTCTGTACCGTTGGGTGGATGCCGGGTCCATCATAACGGTCACCGCCTTCACCAGCTGTTCGCACAGGGCGTTCACCTGTTCGATAGACATTATGCTTGGGCGTGAGGACTGTGAGGTTTGTCCGTACCACTGAGTTTATTTCCCTAATTAGTGGAGAAAGACTCGGCATGCAATTGTCTCGCATGCAGATTCAGCGAGCATCCATTGAATGCAGCAAGATGATGACGGCCTCACACAGGTGCCTTGGGTGAAAACGAGGCTTGGTACGCACAGTTTCATTGGTTACAACCGCCATACGCTTGCGCTCCATGAGACACTATCTGCACACGAACGTTTTTTTTCGGCTCAATCCCTAATGGATACATACGCAGTGATTGAATCGCTTCGACTTCTGAACTGATTCTTACTATTTTAGTGTAAGCATAGGAGTTAATTTCGCGACCTTCGGCAGTATGTTCATTAAAATGTATCTTCATAATTTAACGCTTGTTTCTCAGAGTTGTATTAAGAAATTATATTGAAGCATTAACTGCTCTGCGAGTATGTCTTCTGAGTGCCCATCAACTCTGAGACGTATCACATGAAGCCGTGGTACGTGCTTTTAAAGATGGAGTAGTTAGGTAGGATGCCCCATGTCTTCAATCTAATATGGCCGTTAGCCTGTTCATATTGGATTCTCGTACCGTCTCTGCGATGCGGCTACCTTTCCAGTATGGCCGCTGCCTGAGTCTGGCTCACGTTCTAAATTGGCTGCCGTGAGAGAAGTCTAGGCTTTGGAGAGTTAGACTCGTGCACGTTTGTCGCTGGCGGGAGCTCGTGTCATGGGGAGTGCAAGTCTGGAAGCTGTGGGGTAAGTTGGGCCGTTCCCTGAATATTGGTGGGTCACACGCATGTATTGACAAATACACTTGGTGTGGATTTCTTGTTGATTGTAATCCATAAGATCATGGCACTGCAAAACAAGTTTCATGTTTCTCTTTTTGTACCTATGTGTGACTCTTCCACATGCTTTTGCGTGACATTTCGATTTATTGCATGACACTTTGTGGCGATCCATCACTATTCCCGGCGAACTACTCATACCCGTTCAATGTTGATAGTTTATAGGACACCCTTTAGTACGATTACTGTGGCCAGAAACGGCGAGACACATTATTAGGTAGGTGGCTTCTGCTGCCTTTTACTAGTCTCCCTGTACTGTACTAGAAGTGTTGTTTGTTTTCATATCTGTTAATATTTTATGGTGCACTTTGTAATTAAATAAGTAAAGGGGAGTCCGTTCTTGATGTATTTATTCCAGTAGTATTCAGGAAAAGAGCCCCACCAGGAGCAGTCTTTGCTCTGCTCAGCCCATACAGCAACTGACCAAACCATACCAACGTTCTATCATTCAACATTCTAAAATACACACATCCTAGCTGAGCAGCACACTACATCTTCTCCCTTCTTTGCAATGAGAAGGGAGAACTTCAAAGAGGCACAACAAAAGGTTACAAGCAAAACTTTAAGTGGAAACATGTTATGAGAGGATGATAAATATTGAAACATATGAGTGGATGATAAATAGTAAAGGGAAAGCACTGAAGTATGAAAAATGAAGGCAAAGCATGTATTAAGAAGGAACCCAACCCTTCTTCCCCCTTTAACGGAGAAAACAGATTTGATTAAGATGCAAATCTTGCATGGTAGAGGGCAGAGAAAGGAGAAAGCATGATGTAAAGAAAAGCAAGCAAAGAAATGAGAGATGAAATTTGCGCAACAATGGTGGCGCAATACATGTAGATGTAAATGTCCAGTATTTGTAAAGCGCGAACAATTACCCGAAGGTGTCAAGGCGCTGGGGGCCCTCGGGAAGATTAAGCAAGCTATTGCCCAGAGTCACATGGTGCTGGCACCGGGGATCGAACCGTGAGCCCCCGGGTTCCGGCATCAGTTGCCCTGGGTGCTGCGCCACACCTCTTCCACATGAAGAGTAAAGAATTGACATTCTAATCGCCACCAGTTGGCCAGACCAGCGTGGAAGTGGCAAGCAGAAACAAAAATGGAAAAAAACAGTTGGTGCAGGAGAGAGAAAAGAAAAGCACTTTAAAAATGTAAGGGAGGTGTATAAGGTACACCTAGGTGGATTTTGAAAAAATAAATGCACAAGACAGTAGTAAAATGTAAAATCACATACAGGTACCATGTAGGGTGGAAATACAGACTGTCATAGACAGAGGCGCAACTAGAGCCAAATTTCGGGGGGGGGCTGAATCTTTAGGCAATAGGCAGAGTGGAGCTGCAGGGGCTCTTAGAAGGGGTGAAACAGCAGCGAGGCCTCATTAACATGCAAATGGTCTTTTAAAGACCTGTGGAGTGCTCGGGTGCGGCTGTGTGTCTGCCCGGGAAGCTGTCTCATTCCGGGCTGCCACACACGACGGGGGGGGGGGGGCTGAAGCCCTTTGAATCCAATGGGTGTTGCGCGCCTGGTCATAGATCCCATGAACAGGGGATATGCAAGAAAGTACCACAATTAAACGTAATGTAAGTAACAAATATAAATGCTATGCTATTGTGAAATATGCCTTGGGAAAATTCTCCTACAGGAGCTTGGGAAGAAGGCACTGCAAAGTAACGTAAAGTATCATAATGGAAATAAGTACTGTAATTTAAAGTACCATGAACAATGAAAACCCCTAAAGGAAGATGGGGTAAAAGGTGTGCGGAAAGGGCACACGGCACAATGTGCTACATGAAAATGTGAGACGGATGTGGGGGAGGACCACATGAAGCAGTAAAATTTCCCTCCAGTTGAGTGGAAGGTGTGGGAGGTACCCACACAGTACGAAGTAAAAATGTAAAATGCAACAACGGCATTGGAAGTGGATGTACCAGAAATGATGTGATGAACAAACATGCGCATGCAATAAACTTATAATGCAATGTGTAAAACAATGAAATGTCAGTGGGTGTAGTTTAAAGTACCCAATGAGTATAGTGCGTGCACTGCTGTGGTTGTTTGAAGTTTTCTGTGTTATTGCTTGAAGGTTGTTCCGTGCGCCTGGGTGTCACTTCTCTGAACAAGGAGTGCATGTATTGGTTATTTTTGGTAGCAAACCCTTTTGAACTAGGGTGTGTCCCCGGGGCACTGGTATATCGGTGTTTATGCCTTTATTTTCAATATCAATAAAGTTGCATAGACTCTCAATTTGTAACGTTCGTTTATTTCATCACGACGTTTATCTTCATCTTTTTTAAAAGATGCATGGATTTAAACAAGTGCCACGATCTTACAAATCCCGATGCATTTCGGCATATTTAGCCTTCGTCAGGGGTTTATCTAGAGAAAAACAATATTTGTACAGTCTTGATATAACCGAATTGTATGAATTACCAACAATTTTTCAAACCTACTGTGGTTAGTGCGACTTAGCGGTTGGTGATTATGCTGTTCGTTATACATGTGGTTGTTAAAAAAAAGGTAGTGAGCGTGAATGTGTAACAAAAATGGTTCGCGTTTTGGTAAAAGGCATGCGTCTTAGAGTTTACGTGCTAGAAGGGTTCATGCATATGAGAGTGATGGGGGTTCTATGAAAACCGCGTTATATCTGAGGTGAAGGAGAAAGCTAAACAGAAAAGGCAAGAACGATCCCATAGAGTGTGATTACTTACTTAAGATGTGGACGGTGTTCGAAAACTTCCTAGCGCGTTCAGTGTGTAGACGTGCTCCGTGGAGTGTAAAGACGTCGGGGTGGGTGTGTGATATTAAGTGTACGGGTGTATGTGAAAATCGAGGTAGGACTAGTTACGGGCAATGGATAGTGAAAGAAGACTGCGTTAAGGTGAAGCTGACTGTGAAACAATAAATGTTGTTCATTCGACTTTTAAAAAAAAAAAATCATCGGACATATAGAATAGAGCAATCAAATTAGAGATAACACGTGAATTCCATTCGATCATTCATCCCGTGTGGTTTCATTGAATTCAATGTGCGTATCCAGTTGTTTTCGTGCTGTAATAATGCTCTGTGGTTGTCTTTGCCTTCAACTTTGGTGACTATTTCTAAGACATTGAATTTGAGTTGGCTGATGTTGTGTCCGGCTTCAAGAAAGTGGTTTGCCACTGTGGATTTTGAATTCCGGGTTCTGATGTTACTTTTATGTTCATTTATGCGTGTTTTAATTTTTCTTTCTGTCTGTCCCACGTAGATCTTGCCACAGGGGCATTTTAACACATATATGGTGTTGGTTGTGTCGCATGTGGCTGTTACTTTTAACTTAATGGTATGTCCTTTCATGGGATGTGTGATGCATGAGCCGGGCGTGATGTTGTTGCAATTATTACAATTCCAGCATGCTATAGTTCCTTTATATCGGGTGTGTTGGTCTTGATTGGTGGGATTTTTTATGATTTCTCCCAAGTTTTTGGCTCTGGTATATGCAAAGATGGGTTCGTTTTCAAAGATTTTGTTGAAGTCTGGTTCTAGACGCAATATTGGCCAATGTCTTCTGATGGTGTTTTTAAAGCTTTTGCTCATTGTGGAGTATTTGGACACCACAGTCATTCGATTTAGTACAGATTTTTCTCTTAGTGATAGTGCTGTGGTTCTGCTGATGGTGTTGCTTCTCATTTCTGCTTGATGTAGAATATGTTCTGGGTATCCCCTTGTTTTGAAGCGGTTTAGCATTTCTTTTGTGCGTGATATCCTGGTGTCAGGATCGGATACGATTCTTTTTACTCTTAAGATTTGGGTGAAGGGCAAGTGGTTTTTTAAGGAGTTAAGATGGAAGCTGTCATATGACAGCGTGTTGTTTTTGTCAGTGATTTTCCTGTGGAGATCTGTTTGAAAACCTTGATTGGTTTGTATGATGGTGACGTCCAGGAAGTTGATGATATGTTCTTGGATCTCAGAGGTGAATTGTATTCTTTGGTCTATTGTGTTCAGTTCTTCTAGTAGTTTCATGAGTGTTGTTGTGGATCCCTGCCATAGGATGAATATATCATCTATAAAACGTACAAACATTTTCAGATGAGTTTGCCATTCTGGGTTCATTAAGATGTATTTTTCTTAATAGTTTCCCATGAAGATATTGGCGTACGTTGGGGCAGCACAGTTTCCCATTGAAGTACCGGTCTTTTGTAGATACCAGTCTGTTTTCCATTTAAAGTAGCTGTGTTGTAGTGTGAATACCAGCAGTTCCATAAGAAAAATTTGTAGATCTTGATTGTACTCACTTTGTAGGAGGGCTTGTTCTATTGCTTCTATTCCTAGTTGATGAGGTATGGATGTCTAGAGAGATTTAACGTCTACTGTGCACATTATCATCGGTTGATCTATGTCTTTGGTTGTCTCATGGAATTTGAGTAAGAAGTCTGTGGTGTCTTTGATATAAGTAGGTAGTTTAAAGACGCTATGTTGCAGGTGTTTGTCCAAGTATTTCCCTACTGGTTCGTGAAGACTGTTTCTTGTAGATACAATTGGTTGAAATGGTGGTTTGGTCAAATGTTTATGTATTTTAGGTACCCTATAGATGGTGGGAGTTTTGGGATTTGTTTGAATCAAGTATTTCTTTGCTTTTTCATTGATTGTGCCCATGTCTGTTGCTTTCTGGACTATGTTGGTGAGAACTTCTAGGATTTGTTCAGTGGGGTTGGAATCCAATTTCATGTACGTTTCTTCATCTGATAGTTGAGCTTCTACTTGTTCTTCATAGAAACTGGTGTTGAGAATTACCAGTGCTCTGCCTTTGTCTGCTTTTTGGCAGGTGATGTTGGTCTTATTGGCTAGTGCTTTTAGGATCTCCCATTCTTTTTGTGTGAGGTTCTTGAATTTTTGTCGTTTCTGAAAGTTGAATTTCTGGAGATCTTGTTTCACAAGAGATTCAAATGTGTCTAGACTTTTGTGACTGATTGGGGCATATAGGTACTTTTTGTCTTCAATCCTTTGAGGGGGTCTTCAGTAGTGGAAGCTGTATGTTCTACTACGTTCTCGAAATAATGTCTAAGGCGCAATTTTCTCATAAGTTTGAAGAAACTTATTTCCATTTCTAAGCTGTTGGTGTGTGACGTGGGGACAAAAGAAGTGCCCTTTTGTAATACTTTGGATTCAATGTTGGTTAGCTGGTAATCTGAAATGTTGATTACTAAGTCGTTTTTGGTCCCCCCTTCTTCTGTTTGTTCTGTTTGGATGTTGTCATACGCGTTTGAGGTAATTCTTTTGTTTTTTCTTTGGCTCCTCCTGGGTCGTCCCCGTTGATACCTGCTTCTAAAAAAGAGACAGATGCAGATGTTTAGACAGATGCAGATGTTTCGTGCTGTGGGGTTGTTGAAATGGTTTGTTCTGTGGGTTTTTTCGATAAGTTTGGAACATCGCTTTCTGATGAGGATGTGTCGTGTTTGCATTGTAAGGTTTGTTTTGTCTCCTTTTGGCGTATATGTCCGCCCAGGTATAAACTTCTCCTAGCTTATAATCAATCGTGTCTCTTCTATATTTTCGAATTTTCCTTTCGTTGATTTCTTGGGTGTGTTTAGATAGTTGCGTGTTGATGTCTTCTAGTATTTTATTCCAGTCTTCTGTGGGTAAGTTGGCTTGTAGTTCAGTTTTCACCATTTCTATTTCTTTGGTGAGTTCTTCTAATATATTGGATAACTCTTCTATGATTAGAAGGATTAAGTCTAATGACAACCACAGAGCATTATTACAGCGCGAAAACTACTGAATACGCACATTGAATTCAATGAAACCACACGGGATGAATGATCGAATGGAATTCACGTGTTATCTCTAATTTGATTGTTCTATTCTATATGTCCAATGATTTTTTTTTTAAAAAGTCGAATGAACAACATTTATTGTTTCACACAGTCAGCTTCACCTTAACGCAGTCTTCTTTCACTATCCATTGCCCGTAACTAGTCCTACCTCGATTTTCTCATACACCCACCCACCCTGACGTCTTTACACTCCACGGAGCACCGAGCACGTCTACACACTGAACGAGCTAGGAAGTTTTCGAACACCGTCCACATCTTAAGTAAGTAATCACACTCTATGGGATCGTTCTCGCCTTTTCTGTTTAGCTTTCTCTTTCACCTCAGGTATAACGCGGTTTTCATAGAACCCCTATCACTCTCCTATGCATGAACCCTTCTAGCACGTAAACTCTAAGACGCATGCCTTTTACCGAAACGCGAACCATTTTTGTTACACATTCACGTTCACTACCTTTCTTTTAACAACCACATGTATAACGAACAGCATAATCACCAACCGCTAAGTCGCACTAACCACCGTAGGTTTGAAAAATTGTTGGTAATTCATACAATTCGGTGATATTAAGACTGTACATATATTGTTTTTCTCTAGATAAACCCCTGACGAAGGCTAAATATGCCGAAATGCATCGGGATTTGTAAGATCGTGGCACTTGTTTAAATCCATGCATCTTTTAAAAAAGATGAAGATAAACGTCGTGATGAAATAAACGAACGTTACAAATTGAGTCTATGCAACTTTATTGAAATTGAAAATAAAGGCACAAACACCGATATACCAGTGCCCCGGGGACACACCCTAGTTCAAAAGGGTAGTTTAAAGTACCACACATGTAAACGTAGAAAGTGCAACTGGCACTCAATAGGGAAGTATGTAAGACAATGTAATGTGTCAGTAGATGTGGTTTGAGGTATCAGAAATGGAAAGCGCAGAAGATGACACTGACATTCAGAGCAGAAGAAGGTGTGGAAGCAAACACACAATAACAGGTAATATGAAGACACTTAAGAAGTTGGTGTGGATAAAACTGCCACACTGTAAAAAACATATGATGTAAACAATGTAATTGTAGAGCTACCCCTCCCCCCTTTTTTTTTTAACGTACTACACAATAAAAATGCAATTTGCAGTAACAGCGCTCATGACATGTTAAGGCAAGTACATGAAATTGATGTCAAAGTTAAGAAAGTAGTAAATGCCATATGGTAATGATGTGAGCCTTGCGGGTAACTCCAGGTGAGGTTGAGCCTGATGGAATCAACTTCAATTAAAAATAATAGAAGGAACACTCGAAAATATGCATTAAATAAGGGGGAATTTTGTTTTCCTTGAGGAGATGCAGTGGTGAAAGATAACCGCTAGATGGCACTGTTGGTAAAGTTAAAGTACAGTACTTCGAGAAACAGCAGATCGACGTGATGCAGAAAGTTTCCAAATCCAAGTGAGGGGGGGGTATCAGATTTAAGAATACAAAGTGCACCAGTACCTGCAGATGATCCATTAAGGCGCTCCGATTCTCTTGAATCAAAACCAAGCATCGGGAGGAGGCGCGACGGAGATCGCGTGACATCATAGTTGGCACAACTGTAAAATGCTGGAAACTTTAGATGAAGTGAAGAAAAGCGCCAAAATCAACATGGCGGCACGACGTACGGCAGGGTGGCTCACAGCAGGAGGATGCTCCAAAGATCACCGGACAGCTGTGGTGACGCTGAAAGAAGTCGTCATAGAAGGAAGAACGATGGGCACAGGTAAAGACTGCACGCGCTGTGAAAATGCGTGCTGAAGACAGCTCGTGCCATATTTTGAAAGAGGCATGGCAGTTTAAATGTTGGAAGCAATTGAACTGCTGTAGAAGAGAGGTGAATTGTGGAAATTCAAATAGAATGTACTCACAGTTAATGACCCAAAACACGGGGGCCCTCATGTCCTCCCTATTACAAACACGGACATTACTTTAAAAGGGTGCCGGGGGGCGGCCACGGGGAAGAGGAGATATGTCATGGCCGAAATTGTTGGAGGCATTGACACAGAGGACTCTTCACACACGTTGTAGTCTGATGCTCCTGATCACACAAAGAGCGAAATAATGCCAAGGCAAATCAAAGCAGGCATCGATCAGGAAGCTGAAGCACTGGTTACTCGCGGTGTAGACACGTTCTGTGCCTCAAAAGCAAAGCCAGGTACTCACGAGCATGAAGCAGGGGTGGCACACGAGTTGAGAGCGAACTGTGTCGCAGGAACTGGCATGCAGGCAGGAACTGTGGGAAGGAACTAGAAGGCAGCAGGATCTGCAGGTTGGAAGTGGCACTTTGTAGATGAGGGCGACCGGTGGGAGGTCACTGGTGGGGCTCGTAGTGCCAGATGAGTTGAGCTGCTGCTTCTGAGTTTTTGTATCTTGAGGTGGCTTGAAGGTTGAAGCGCATGGCCTTTCCAAATCATCGCCAAATGTAATGAAATAAGTAAAGGGCAGTCCGTTCCTTGTAAAATCATTGATGTATTTATTCCAGTCGTATTTAGGAAGAGAGCCCCACCAGGAGCAATCTGTGCTCTGCTCAGCCCATACAGCAACTGACCAAACCATACCAACGTTCTAACCTTCAACGTTCTAAAATACACACATCCTGGCTGAGCAGCATACTACACACTTGCTTGAGGACTGTTCTAGTTCTGTGGTTGTTATTGCTTTAACATAGTTGGGTCCATGTTTCAGCTGAGTTCTGGTCATAGACTGTTCTCCCTAACCAACGGGATTAGCCGGTTGCACCAGGACTTGGTTGAACGTGGGCTCTGTTGTTCACTCTTCAAAGTAGAATAAAACTTACTTGCTGGATCGAGACCCCGCCTACTTGTCTGTTTGTCACACTCCCTGGTATTGCGTTTGAGAAATTCTCCTGTGCCTTGCTCATTGCCTGTAAACAGACTATACCCCCAGGATGTCGAATCTTCTTTGTTTTACTAATCAATATAATATATGTTTCTGAAATGCTGATTGTGGTGTATTATATGGCATAGCTGTTCTACCTTACCATGTAACACACTCACAAAATCGTCTTGGGTCTAGTAAATGCTCTAATTTAAACCCTGGGTAGCAGTGGCTACGAGCATTAAATCTTAATCAAAGGAACGAGTTTAAAGCATTTAGTAGCACCAAATAACGTTTATAAAAACTGAATATATTTTTATCAATTTTGAGACACCAAGATGAGCAAAATCCACCAGAGGGTTCGGGAGATATAGATTTTTATAAAGAAAGCATAAATCTCAGCTGTTTAGCCCAAAGCATAAATAAGCACTGGTAACCGGTAAGTTTGGAAAGTTTAACAAAGTTTGAAAGAGTTGTGTTTGGCTACTCAGGCATGAGTTGGGCAACCAGTTATGACGGGGGGGAGGGGCAGGCAAAAAGGAGTAGGTGGACTGTTACATGGTCACCAAAGCGGTCTCAAGTCTAGTTCCACACTTTATATCAAGACCGTCATAGACTTCAATGGAGTGGTCCTAAAGCTGGATGGTGAAAAGTGCTGAGTGCCGTGTGGTCGACAGGGACATTCCTGGGTTTATTCCCTGGTCCATGGGTGAAGTTGGACAAATTTGAACACAGGGGTCGAAGTTCCTCATAGTCCTTTTTGAGCCAGTAGAAGTCCAGCTGTGGATGGACTACCAATCTCCAGATACAGTGAGTCCAGCGATATACTTTGGTGAGGGCGAGTGTCTTTCTTTGGCGACCAATCTTCAATCTCACGACTCTCCAGAGTCCGGAAGACACAGTTGCAACTTTTGGGTCTGGGATGGCGGTCTTAGCTGCACGCAACTGGTCCGAGGCGATTCCTTGCGGATGGCTACTGACTAGCCAAAATGACATACTTTTGCGGCCCTGGGGCTGGAACAGGGGGTCAGCAGACTGGAGGCACCACTTCAGCGGTTGTTTCAGCCTCTCGTGCGAGGTCAAGGAGTATACGTTTAGCCTCAGGATTTTACAATTTATGGGCGGTACGGGGAGCGAAACCGTTAGTGATTTCTTTCAGTTTATGCTTAGGAAGCGTGCCACCTCTGCCCACGTGTGTTTTACACTATGGGGATATTGTTTTGGGAATGTTGGGGGGAAGGGTCCTTCTTGTGTTCTATTGCCACTGTTATATTGGTTGCTACCCTATGATGTTACGCAAGGGGTATTTTAGTCCGTTAATCGACTAGGCTGGGTTGGGGTTGGCCTGGCTTGGTGGCGGCTAGGGTTGGAAGGCGTCTGAAGATGTGCAACACTGCAAGTAGACACTACACACATTTCACAGGAACATTGTACAAACTGGTAACTTATGGCTGACACTGGCGGTATTGCTGCGACGGGGCCTATCGCAGCTGACCACATTCCTCGCAGAGTAGATACACAGGGTGCTCTGCGTGCGCTCACATGGAATATTCGTGGTCTTAACGACCACAGGCAACTACAGAACGTTTTGGCATACCTGAACAGACATGAGATTGACCTTGCACTTTTGCAGGAAACCCATCTACCTCTTTCCAGCCATGGCTGACTGACACACATCGTGAGTTCTTGATGAGACCAATAGAGAGGGAGGAGATTCTACTTGCGTTATCTACCATGAGAGCCGGTAGCACGCCAGGAATAGATGGCCTAACGGTGACATTCTACAAGGCATTTCTGTACCTCTTGCTGCCACACCTGACTGCACTATTCGTAGATATGTGCGTATCTGGCGCAATGCCGCCCTCAATGAGAGAGGTGCTTATTGTGGCCATTCTAAAACCGGGGAGACCCCCTGAGGAATGTTCGTCCTATCGTCCCCTCTCCCTAATTAACGTCGACACCAAGCTCTTTGCAAAGATTTTAGCCAACCGACTGGTGCCCCTGGTACCTATCCTAGTCGCGTCGGAGTAGGCGGGGTTTGTCCCGGGCCGTAATATTACCTACAATTTACGCACAGTATTTGTGGCGTTGCAACACACTATCCCGGAGTCGCGTGCAGTAGCGGTATTTCTCGATATGGGGAAGGCATTTGACTCTGTGGAGTGGCCTTTCATGAGACAGGTGCTGACACGTATGAGCATAGGTCCGGTCTTTCTGCAGTTGCTGGGAGTGCTTTATAGCTCACATTTGGGCGCATTGTAGACTTGGTTACGGGACCGATATCTATTTTGCGAGGCACGCGACGAGGCTGTCCGCTCTCGCCGATTCTCTACGCACTTGTAGCGGAACCCTTAGCTTGTGCGTTGCGGGAGTACCATGGACAAAAGGGCATACACATTCCAGGATATAATCTCATAGTTTCGGCCTATGCTGATAACACGCTCTTATATGTGCGCAAGCCCGAACGCCATCTCTCCTCTGTATTACGTGAGGTGGTACTATTCGGGGGAGTCTCGGGTCTGCAGGTTAATTGGTCTAAGTCTCTCATGTTCCCCCTCTCGCCGTCCACGTCCCAATTTGACCTTGACTATCCACTCCAATGGACGACTGACTCAGTGCGGTATCATGGAATACAAGTGCACTCTGACTCGGAGGTGGTCTTTCGTGATAATTATGGTGTACTGGTCAGCAAGCGGGAAGATGATATAGATCGTTGGATTCGATTACCGTTGACACTGCTAGGTAGGATTTCAATAATGTAAATAATTCTCCCTCGATTCCTGTTCCTTTTACGAACATTCCGATGGTCCTCCCTGGCATATTCTTCAAAACACTCACGACTCTGATGGTCAAGTTAGCTTGGGCAGGCAAACACCCGAGAGTCAAATGGCAAATTCTCACCCTACCGTACTACATGGGTGGACTGAGAGTGCCGGACTTTGACCTTTACTATAGAGCCTTGCAATGCGCCCATGCACAGCTATGGATATCCCTCACCTTCGCATTGAGCGGAAGGTTGCCGCCCCGTGCCCGCTCCCATGTTGCTATTCGCGCCCACAGATCGCGGGACTGGCATTCTAAACTCCGTCAGCGCAACTAACCACGCCTGGCACCATCTTCTGAAGTTGCAGGCTGGGGCCCTGCTTTATTCACCTTTGACGCCTCTTTAGTGGTGCCACTGGTTGTTGCCATGTAGGGATGGTAGAGTCGTACGCGCGCTTAATTCCATTGGGGTCCATGCGATAGGCGACTTGTTTGTTGAAGACTGGGATTCTGTCACTGAAGGGAGAGAAGCGTCCTCGTGTTTTAACTAAATTTCAATACCACAGGACCCGACACGCATTGTTGTAACTGCTGGGCTCTGACCTGACTGAACCGCCGGAGGTGACTGCTCTCACCCTAATCATAAAGACGCAAGCTACGACGGGAATGGTCTCTTAAGATCTACAAACAAGCTATGTCATATAGAGCTAACCACTACACTTAAGCCCGCTTAGCCTGGCAATTAGATTTGTCTACGGAAATAGATGATGAGATGTGACTATACTGCTGCCAAAACATAAAACGAGTTTCTCTTAATGGTAGACACCGCCTAATTCACTTTAAGTTTCTAAATAGGGTCTATTATACTCCAGAAAGACTATGTAGATTCGGGCTTCGCGAGAGCGCGCGTTGTGCTCGATGTAGTGAACAAGTTGCTGATTTTGCACATCTAGCGTGGCTCTGCCCGGGAGTGGCTGAGTTCTGGAGAAAGGTGTTCTTGGAGTTGTCGGCTATAACTGGGCATGAGATTCAACCGGACCCGGCTCTGGCACTCCTGGGCTTCTCGAAGACCTTGCCTAAGGGGCTGCGCAGGTTGGTTGACATGGAATTACTCATGGCAAAGCGAAGGGTGTCTATTTTCTGGTTAAGGGGCCCACTACCTGTGCTATCCCACTGGGCGTCTGACATAACATACTGCTTTACTCAAACAGAATATTTCAGTGCTCTCCTTACCCCCGCAATAGACCCAAGAATTTCTGGACACTGTTCAATACGTATAGGGCCAATAATAATGCAGAGAACCGGGATACGTTGAGTGGTGTATAGCTTGGCGGTGTGTGTCTTGAATCTGCTTCTACTTTGTTCCAAGCTGGAGGTTGTGCGTTGCCCTTGGATGAACGCTGGACGGGCATGTCGGAGAATAAATGGTAGCTGTTCTGCTGCCAGCGGTGTATGTACTCAAGACCTCGCTGATTGAGGCCATTCTGTGTGTATATACTCTTAAGTTTTATTTGCGTTGTTGATAATAGCTTGGTGTGTAGCCCTGTTGCACCTACAATAACTCTTCTTAATCAACTGTCATTGTATTGCCAGGATGATTGTAATGTGTAGGCAGCCGGTTGTAACGCCTGCATCTGCGCCTTTGTTCTTGCTTTAATGTAATAAAGAGATTAAATAAAAAAAAAAAAAAAGATCAGACACCTGGCACTGTGCTCCATATGAATTTTCTGGCTTGCCCACTTCTAGTGCTGAACACTGCTATTAGGGCATCAGTTTTGTAGAACTTGGAAGTCTAGTGAAGAGAGAGGATAACAATGTGGATTGTTGTCCTTCCTTAGCTAAGGTGTGTGTTTTCAAAGGAATTTGTAGCACTTTAATGTATCCATTTGTTAAATGTATGCATCAGTGCACTTCTAACTGGGTCAGAGTGGTGAATGGGTCACCGTCTTGCAGGCTTGAGCATGTATTCAAACGGCCTTGTTAATGAAAAGGTGCATCTAGAGATAAAAAATGTCAGTTGTGGAAGGAGATCTTTTAAAGACGGTAGGAACTGGTCACTCAGAATTGGTGGAGTGTGGTTGCTATGTTGTGGCCAGTCATCATTCATATCTCTCCTTCAGTGGCATTACGACTTTGGGGAGGGCAAGAAGATGCATGCATGTTGAGTGAATTTTGAATGAAGTGAACCTGAAGTAAGGTAGTATCTGGACACCTAATACAGTATTTGGGGCACTTCTATAGGTGCCCTTGTGTTATATATATATATATATATATATATATATATATATATATTTTTTTTTTTTCAAGCAGAGTTTTATATAGCGAGAACTTGACCCAAATCCAATCGGGTATCAGAGCGCATTACATAGCACCAGTTACGTTACATGAGGACACACATTCACTTTTTTTTTTTTTGTTTGTTTTGTTAGGCACTGGGAGATTAAGTGATTTGCCCAGAATCACAGGAGGTTTAGCGTCGTTACCGAGACTCGAACCCAGGTCCGAGGTCGAGCGCCCTAACCGTTAGGCCAACATGTCTGCTGTCCTTTTGTTGTACAAGTCCGGTGTGAGTAGGCCTGCTGCAGATGCATGCTTTTGTAACATTGTTATGTTTTTACATTGAGTCCCCAGTAGATGGTGTAGCCAGTCTCATCTCAAGTTGGTTGTTGCACTGCAGGCCTGGATTATGCCTAGTGTAGAGTCCGGGAAAATTGTGTTCCCGCAGAGATGAATAACAAAGCTCCGCAGCACAGGTAGGATTGCCAGTCACACATTTTGAACACTTAGGAGGGTTATACACCAAGAAAATAACCACACTGATTTTACTGACACTACATCATTGAGAGTTGTGTTGTAGTGCCATTTTATGTTTGTTGACAGATTGCATTTAGCAGTTTCTAAGGCTGCCTACTAAAACTGACACTACACCATTGGGAGTTATGTTGTAGTGCCATTTTATTTTTGTTGACAGATTGCATTTAGCAGTTTCTAAGGCTGTCTACTAAAAGTTGTCTCTGCCCCTTTATTATAGTTCAGCTGTTTGTGCATCAGGATGTCATTTGCAATGAGTAAGAGTTGAAGATACTCTAAGACGTGCCGGTTTATAAATGAACAGAGCATTTAAGGGTAGGTGATTGTGCATGTTTACTTTTCAGTGGAAAATTTTATAAAATATTAATTGGCAAACTTTCTATTTTTGTCAGAGTCTGTGAGGGAAAACTTCCATCATGGAGTTAAGCCCCTCTTTTGCTTTCTGTCTCTAGTTTCTGGATCTGTGTCCACACTCCGACAATCATTCACTGAGTGTAAGCAGGTATGGAACGTGGGAAGGAGCGAGTTGTGGCTCTGGTTGACATGGACTGCTTCTACGTCCAGGTAGAACAGAGATTGAACCCTGCCCTGAAGAACAAGCCATGCGTTGTCGTGCAGTACAAGACTTTTAAAGGTGGCGGGTGAGTGGTGCTTTGAGTCTAGACATGTAGACAACTGTTCACTTCTTTCTTGTGCATTGTTTCTGTGGCTGGATCAGAAATGCAGCTTCCTATGAGTTAATTTCTATCGTTACTGAAGAGTTTCTCTCAGTCCTGTTTTCCTTGGATTTTCATGTCTTGCAGTATAATAGCTGTCAGTTATGAAGCCAGAGCATTTGGAATTACCAAAACCATGTGGGCCAATGATGCCAAGAAGCTGTGTGCGGACTTGCAGCTTGCTCGCGTCCGGGAGTCTCGTGGGAAAGCAGACCTCACTAAGTAAGTCAGACCATGAATATTGCAATGTACAGTGTGTAGGCCAGAGAGCAGCTGGAATAGTCGCATATTAAAACCATCATCTGTAGGCATTTTAAGAAGCGCAGAAGCTGGTGATGGGAGCTGCTGCTCCATTAATGCCCTTGATGTTGTATATTGAAATAATAAAATCTATCAAGTTGAGCTCTTCGCCAGCAATTGGTGTTTTTCACTAGCGCTAGGCATTAATTCGTCATTGACCATTGTAAACATATAACTTAGCATTATTTGTATCCTTCCAGTAGTTGTCTTCTCATGTCAGACAGGCATGTTCGCTTCTCTTCACGTCTCATTTTCAGATCCACCTCAGAATGCTCTTCCCAATCCTTGACAACAGAGAGCCCTATTGTGTTCATCTGAAGATAACAAAGCACAGCCCATAGTGTTGATAACCCAAGCTGTGATTTGTGACAGAATAAATGATTGCCCGAGGTATTAAAAATGGTTTCTTCCAAAAGAGCAGAACGTTTCCAGAGTGCAAATGTCAGTCAGGAGTCATTCCATGCTTGCTCTTGTGAATAAACACATTTAGTTTAGTAATTGGCCCTTTCACAACATTGCTTCGCCCCTATATCATCTGCAAGAAGCAGGTCTCCTCTGGGCAGAAAATAGATGTTTTTCTAGCTTGTACCAGACTTAACAAATTTAGAACATATTTTTAAAGATGGTCTTCAGTGTCTTCTAATTTTCATACAATCAGCCTCCGTGTTGCTTTAGTTAAGGAGAAGTTTGTTCTCCTATTGTTGCCTAACCTAGGACCTTAGTTTTGGTGCGTGGAATATGACAGTGAAGCTGTGACCAGGCAGGAAGCACATGTTTAGGTCGAACCATTGAGCATTTAATGTCATCAAATCATAGTTGCTGAAAGGACATGTGTAATTACATTTGTATCTGTGCGCCTGCGACTCTTACGCCTTATTCAGTGTAGTAATGCAGAGTGAAGATCCCTTCCTGTTGTTGTAGGTACAGAGAGGCCAGCGTTGAAGTGATTGAGGTGATGTCCCGGTTTGCTGTAGTCGAAAGGGCAAGCATTGATGAGGCGTTCATCGACCTGACTACTACTGTGCAGGAGAGACTGAAGAAGATGGCTGGATGTCCAGTCTCTGCCGCCGCTCTGTCCAGCACCTACGTTCAGGGCTATCCATGCAGCTCCGAGGAGGATGGCTGGAAAGGCGAGAAGAGACCCGCTTCGAAAGGTATCTTGTGCTTGGTTCCACTTCTGGGCTTCCCGGACATCAATTGCTCTTGGAAATGAAGTGGTGCTTCTCTGTGTCTCCAACAAGAACAGTGTGACTCTGAAAAAAAGTTAAGCAATCTTCCAAAACAATGGCCTTCTAAATTTTAGGAGTTGGTTTTTGCCAGGCAGTTCAGGGCTGGGAGGTAAGGGAAGAGGGCTCTTTTATACATGGATTGCCAGAGTCCACTATGCTGTCAGCTCAGTTACGTCCCCCTCTGCCGTCACCTTTACTCTCCCGGTTGTGTTGTTGCTTCCCATTGCAGCCAGAGGATCGTCAAGAAGAGACTGACTGGCTCTTATGCTTGTGTGATTAAGGAACTTTCCCATAGCAGATGGATTTCCATGGCCACATATTGAAACAGAGTAGGCAGAATCTGAATAAGTTATCTGTTCCTCCTGCACGATGTTTGTTGTTCTCTCTTTGTCCATGTTAGTTGAGGTACAGCGTTTTTGCTTGAAAAGCTTGTGTTTGTCAAAGTTAGACCTGTTTGTACATTTGCATGGTTTGCCCTTCTCAAGTAGTATTTTTTGAAAGAAAGAAATGTTGTCTTTGAAAACTGTAATGCCTCTTTATTTCACTGGTGGATGAGTTTGCACCAAATTGCTGTTGGTAGTGATAGGTGCACTGTAGAAACAAAGAAGGAATCGATGGAATACTTAAATTAATCTTAGCCACGTGTAATTTACTCTGTATTTGTTAAATGCAATATTTTGCAAAATATTGACCGAGCTTGTGTAAATGAGGGTAGATTGTTGGAGGCGGAAAAGGTGCTTATTTTAGATAAGCGTAACAGGGGATAGCTAAAGGATGGCAAGCATCGCCCATGGTCACCCCCTTCCCCATTACGGCAGAAATTCTCAAAAGAGTTTGAAGTGGTGTAGACCATTTTTGAGCAATACTGGCACGAGGATGGATGTTTTGTTTTTGTTTCTCATTTTCTCTGCTTCATGTAGCCTTCCTGTTGTAGAGGAAGAGATTCAAAGGTTAGCACTCCAGACATTTTAGTTTCCAACAAGCTTGCCTCCTTCCTGATCATTAAGGGGACTGTGGACAGGTTTGGAGCCAGAGACCTACAAATGGCTTCAGTGAACGGTTGTTGAGCTCATTGGTTTTGTGGGCTACTGAGAATGTATGATTGTTAAAGAATTATGAACTTGTGGTCCGAGTGTATTTCGTCCATTGGCCTGGCCACACGGTCTTTGGGTTTATTGGCCACTCAAAAAGTAGACACTCAGAATTTCAACCTAGATCATAAAAAGTACAATGCCATGGGAGGCGTACAAGACCAGACAAGCCAGATAAACAATATGCATTTTTCATTTGTGTCCCAAAATACCAAATTCCTACATTGACTGGTTTCTCTGTGTCTGCGCTCTCTCCTTCTGTCTCTGACCCAGAGGAGCTACGACGGCGTGGCGTCGAGCAGTGGCTGGACTCCCTCCCCTTCGGAGACCCCACCAGCCCAGAGCTGCAGCTGGCTGTGGGCGCAGTCATCGTGGAGGAGATGCGAGCAGCCGTGGAGGCGGAGACCGGCTTCCAGTGCTCGGCGGGGGTAGCGCACAATAAGGTAGCTTTAACTTCATCCTATGGGGCTCAGTCCCGTGCAGAGGAAAGAGCAATGCTTGTTTGTGTTTCTAACCAAGGGAACAAGGCAGCCCGCTAGCACAGGGCTCTGGGATGCATTCTGCAAGTACTTTGAACCACGGCAGCCCCGGGGCCCAGTGGCCTACATACAGCAGCCACCGAGGCCCAATGGCACATGTACAGCTCCCCCGAGGCCCAGTGGCCCACATACAGCAGCTCACTGAGGCCCAGTGGCCCACATACAGCAGCCCACTGAGGCCCAGTGGCCCACATACAGCAGCCCCCCCCCGAGGCCCAATGGCACATGTACAGCACCCCCCCCCCCCGAGACCCAGTGTCACATGTACAGCAGCCCCCGAGGCCCAGTGGCACATGTACAGCAGCCCCCGAGGCCCAGTGGCACATGTACAGCAGCCCCGAGGCCCAGTGGCACATGTACAGCAGCCCCCGAGGCCCAGTGGCACATGTACAGCAGCCCCCGAGGCCCAGTGGCACATGTACAGCAGCCCGAGGCCCAGTGGCACATGTACAGCAGGCCCAAAGGCCCAGTGGCGCACATACAGCAGCCCCCAAAGGCCCAGTGGCGCACATACAGCAGCCCCTGAGGCCCAGTGGCATATGTACAGCAGCCCCCGAGGCCCAGTGGCATATGTACAGCAGCCCTCGAGGCCCAGTGGCGCCCGTACAGCAGCCCCGAGGCCCAGTGGCACATGTACAGCAGCCCTGAGGCCCAGTGGCCCACATACAGCAGCTCCCCCGAGGCCCAGTGGCCCACATACAGCAGCCCACTGAGGCCCAGTGGCCCACATACAGCAGCCCCCCGAGGCCCAATGGCACATGTACAACAGCCCCCGAGGCCCAGTGTCACATGTACAGCAGCCCCCGAGGCCCAGTGGCACATGTACAGCAGCCCCCGAGGCCCAGTGGCACATGTACAGCAGCCCCCGAGGCCCAGTTGCGCCCGTACAGCAGCCCCGAGGCCCAGTGGCACATGTACAGCAGCCCTGAGGCCCAGTGGCCCACATACAGCAGCTCCCCCGAGGCCCAGTGGCCCACATACAGCAGCCCACTGAGGCCCAGTGGCCCACATACAGCAGCCCCCCGAGGCCCAATGGCACATGTACAACAGCCCCCGAGGCCCAGTGTCACATGTACAGCAGCCCCCGAGGCCCAGTGGCACATGTACAGCAGCCCCCGAGACCCAGTGGCTCATGTACAGCAGCCCCCGAGACCCAGTGGCTCATGTACAGCAGCCCCCGAGGCCCAGTGGCACATGTACAGCAGCCCCCGAAGGCCCAGTGGCGCACATACAGCAGCCCCCGAAAGCCCAGTGGCGCACATACAGCAGCCCCTGAGGCCCAGTGGCATATGTACAGCAGCCCCCGAGGCCCAGTGGCATATGTACAGCAGCCCTCGAGGCCCAGTGGCGCCCGTACAGCAGCCCCGAGGCCCAGTGGCACATGTACAGCAGCCCTGAGGCCCAGTGGCCCACATACAGCAGCTCCCCCGAGGCCCAGTGGCCCACATACAGCAGCCCACTGAGGCCCAGTGGCCCACATACAGCAGCCCCCCGAGGCCCAATGGCACATGTACAACAGCCCCCGAGGCCCAGTGTCACATGTACAGCAGCCCCCGAGGCCCAGTGGCACATGTACAGCAGCCCCCGAGGCCCAGTGGCACATGTACAGCAGCCCCCGAGGCCCAGTTGCGCCCGTACAGCAGCCCCGAGGCCCAGTGGCACATGTACAGCAGCCCTGAGGCCCAGTGGCCCACATACAGCAGCTCCCCCGAGGCCCAGTGGCCCACATACAGCAGCCCACTGAGGCCCAGTGGCCCACATACAGCAGCCCCCCGAGGCCCAATGGCACATGTACAACAGCCCCCGAGGCCCAGTGTCACATGTACAGCAGCCCCCGAGGCCCAGTGGCACATGTACAGCAGCCCCCGAGGCCCAGTGGCACATGTACAGCAGCCCCCGAGACCCAGTGGCTCATGTACAGCAGCCCCCGAGACCCAGTGGCTCATGTACAGCAGCCCCCGAGGCCCAGTGGCACATGTACAGCAGCCCCCGAAGGCCCAGTGGCGCACATACAGCAGCCCCCGAAAGCCCAGTGGCGCACATACAGCAGCCCCTGAGGCCCAGTGGCACACGTACAGCAGCCCCTGAGGCCCAGTGGCACACGTACAGCAGCCCCTGAGGCCCAGTGGCACATGTACAGCAGCCCCGAGGCCCAGTGGCACACATACAGCAGTCCCCGAGGCCCAGTGGCACACATACAGCAGCCCCCGAGGCCCAGTGGCACATGTACAGCGGCCCAGTGGCACACGTACAGCAGCCCCCGAGGCCCAGTGGCACACGTACAGCAGCCCCCGAGGCCCAGTGGCACACGTACAGCAGCCCCCGAGGCCCAGTGGTGCACGTACAGCAGCCCCCGAGGCCCAGTGGTGCACGTACAGTAGCCCCCGAGGCCCAGTGGTGCACATACAGTAGCCCCCGAGGCCCAGTGGCGCACATACAGCAGCCCCCGTGGCCCAGTGGCGCACATACAGCAGCCCCCGTGGCCCAGTGGTGCACATACAGCAGCCCCCGTGGCCCAGTGGCGCACATACAGCAGCCCCCGAGGCCCAGTGGCACATGTACAGCGGCCCAGTGGCGCACATACAGCAGCCCCCGTGGCCCAGTGGCGCACATACAGCAGCCCCCGTGGCCCAGTGGCGCACATACAGCAGCCCCCGAGGCCCAGTGGCACACATACAGCAGCCACCGACGTGCTGTGAAGAGCATCCTGGAGAGAGCCAGGATGTCTGCTTGGTAATGGTCTGAAACAGGCACCAAGGTTGGGTGGTTGGGTTTGGATGTCTGGGCAGCCTCTACTCTTGGCATGGCCCAGTCGCTGGCAGAGTGGTTGTTTTGCTGTAGTAAGGCGTTCCTGGGTAAGGCCGGTTGCATTTTCTGGATTCTTCCATCTCTGGTTAGAGGGAACCTTAAATCAAGGCAAAACAGAAGCTCTGAGACAAAACAGGCTTGTAGATTCGGACCTGCGGAGATGGCTCATTTGGGGACAGCACTGCCACGACAGCCTGATTTTTAGAAAGGTGAATTTGGAAAGCCTCACCAACGTGCCTGCCACCTCGCTCTTCACCGTGAGGTGGCCAGTTTTGTTGATACAGTAGACAGTGCTGACATGCGACAGAGTGCAGTTTGGTGAATCATGGCTGTAATCCGTTTTTTATATTATGTGTTTGTTTCCACCCTTTAGATGTTGTCCAAATTGGCCTGCGGAATAAACAAGCCGAACCGCCAGACGCTGGTGCCGATGGGCTCAGTGCCCCAGCTCTTCGGTCAACTCCCCATCAGTAAGATGTAAGCCCTGGGCTTCTGTAGTGTATTTGACTATTTGTGATGCATGCTACGTGAGTCACTGAATTTATTTCTACAAATATAGTTCACCCATGCTCCAGAACCAAGTGCCTTAAAACTGTGCCGTCGCTTTTCTGCTCATGCCGCCTAATTCTCTCTATCCCACATCCACAGAGCCATGTCACGCGCTCCATGGTTTCCAGATCATGACTGCATGTTCAGCAGTGGACCCTCCTGTTCATAAATCATTTGCATACTTTTATTTTCTTGTGATAATTCCGCATCCATATATTACTCCAACATTAATCAATCTCGGGAGATTACTAGCGTAATTATTTTCGGGTCCCATTGCCTATTTTTAGGTCGAGCCTGCGCCAGCGGGCATGCGCTGCGAGGCTTCTTGTAAGCATTCTAAACTACTCTGTGTGAGTCTGGCTCCCCACCCCCCGACCCTCCCCACCACGCATTGGGTTGGATGTTGCCTGTGCCATTTTGTTACCGTAGGCTTCAAATGGCTAAAGGTGGGTGCATGTCCCACCTCTTTTGCAGGTTCACTCCCACAGCGTTTTGCTTGCGGGAGCGAGCAGCGGCGCGCAGGGTGGCGGCTGCATTCCTCGTGGGTCAGGTTACTATATCCACACAACATGCCGTGCTTTCGCTTTCGCTTGCCTGACCCGGTCTCCCTCATTTGTTGACTTGGGATAAATGGTGTTGCTGCACAATTCACATCTCATTGGCAACGTATTGCTACTATTTTCTCCGAAATGATGCAGTGTAGGCATCCACGTTTGATGTGTCGCTCAGTAGTTTCTTTGGCTGCCTCTCACCCCTGTCAGAGCACCACTCATTGCCTCCCCCTCCTGTTGCACTGCGCTTCCTCCCTGCTTGAACTTCCTAAGGGCGCCACTAGGAATGTCTCCTGTGCAGCGCCGGCAGTCCGCTGCTCATGAAATCCCCCTGCTGGCCTTGTCCAGTCCTTGGTGCGCAAAGGGGCCGGGACGCCCCTCTGGAACGGGCGTTAAGGAGCGGGGGCACGAGCTTAGCTGCTGCTCTCCTCTCTCATCCGCTAGCATCGGCCTCCCCTACTGCGCTCCGCCCCCTCCAGCCTCATTTGCTCCAGAGCAGCAGCTGGTCAGCCTCTCAGCTCCCCACCCCCGCCCGTTCTCTACACCTCATCCTGGACCCATAGGCGACAAACACTAAACACCCATCCAAACCACACCCGGAAACACCTCTCCAAAACACACGGGCCAGGAAAACAGACCTGTACTTTCCCGCCCCCTGACTCCGGAGTCCAGCGCTGTGTGCATCTGCTCATCCAGAGCCCCTTCAGCCAGTCCTCCCTCCAGAAAATTGGAATAGTTTCGGGCTTCTCCGGGGCTCTCCTCCTCATCCTGAAGCCCCGCTACTCCAGCCCGGGTAAGCGTGGAAGGGCAGCTGCCATAAAGTAACCGCAGCAATGCCCGGCACTCGGGGAGCCGGAGATCAGATTGGTGTAAATGTAGGGAGGTGTAGCATAGTGTGGTGAGCGTGTTGTTAGGAGATAAATATCTATAATTTAACAGTGAATACTATGCATTGATCTGGTCGCCTCCCCTTTAGTTCCTGTTTGCCGTGACATGAACGAAATCGACAGGTGCTTCAATTCCTCCCGCAATTTTTTTATTTTTTTTCTCCCCCTTTCAGACAAAACTTTCCTGTCACACTGATTTTTTTTTCTTTCCAGTCTCTAGCTTTTTATTTGTTTTTGTCTTTCGTGTATGTTTCAATGATTTATTTAGTTTAATTGCACTTCTTTCCACCAGTTAAAATCATGTTTTCCCATGATGAGCATTAAAAGTAAAAGGGATTTTTAGACCTATTCTAAGTACATGAACCTGTGATGAGACACACTAGTACTGTTATAGAATACTTATATGCCCTGTTGGTTTTTAGGTCTCGCCTGACCCAGCGCATGCGCTGGTCTGGCGAGACTTTTAGGTCTCGCCTGACCCAGCGCATGCGCTGGTCTGGCGAGACTTTTTGAGAGGGCTCCAAAAAGTGCTACCAGGCCAGCCTAGAGCTACAGTGCACGTGCGCGGGCACGCGCGCCGCATTTTACCGCGATTGCTTTCACTTTCGCGGCCGCACGGCCGCTTTGATGTTTCATCGTGATCGGGATCAGTTTCACTTTCGCGGCCGCACGGCCGCTTGGCATATCCGATAGGTCTCGCTTTTGGGACCTTATAAGTATTTAGTTATGCAACTGTTGCATGGCTAAACACTTATAAGGTCCCAAAGGCGAGACCTATTGGCTATGCCAATGCTTGTTTTAATTGTAAACATTTTTATTGCAATAAAAATATAAATAATATAGCCATTGCCAAGGCAGGCCCATTGTTTTTGTCCTGATAGTGTTATTGCCTGTCTAGTTTGGCTTCTCTGTGATTTCATTGCAGTTCCTATGGAAGGTTGGTATGGTATACAACTTGCTTCAAGGATGGCGTGTGGGTGTCATTTTCAGCCTGGCTGACATGCAGTATTACGCCAATTGTATTGGAGTAACTTATGTTTATTGAGTCCAAGTTTCACTTTTTTGCTGTCATTGTATTTTGATTGCTGTCCTTGTGTTATTCCTTGTTACACCCACTTTGGCAGTGATTGCTCTCTTATATGATCCCAAAGGCGAGACCTATTGGCTATGCCAATGCTTATTTGTTAATGTGTTCTGTTTAATCCATATTTATATATTTTTGCCTATAGATGACAGCGTTGCACCATCAACTGTTGTGCTTTTGCAAATTTTCTTTTTACAGTAGGCTAACATAACTATCTGAAACACCTCCTTATTCTCTTTTTTGACATTCCCATACACCCGTGCACGTATATTTAATATTTATTTGGAGTATTTTCTATAGTCAATTCATCTAGTTCCCTACCCCTAACAACAACCCCTAATGCATACTTTGCTAATTTTGCTTTTTTGTGCTTCTGTTATTCTCTCCCCTCCCCCCGCACCCCTCAGGATATTTTCCCTTTTTCTTAGTTTGACGCGTGACTTTAATTTTCCACTTGATGGTTTTACACATTCCCAGGTAAAACCTAAGCTCTAGTTCGATTGTTGTTTTCAAACAATTCCATGCTTTATTATTTTTGTCAAAGGACCATGAAGTGCAGTGTCTGTGAGTGTCGTCGTTTATTTACATATTGGGGGTTCTAGTGCAAGCCTAGCTACCAAGGGAGTGCTAAGGCAGGTGGGGCTGGGGCAGACAAGCACAGTTGGAGCAAGGGAAGGGAAACTGGGCAAAGGGGTCTCATCATACATAAGCTTGTACATGTCACTTGATGACCAGGGTCTTATGCTTCACAGAGCTCTCCATTTTCCCAGGTCCCTGTGAAGGTAGCTCCTCTAATCTAGATGTTGCTTTGTGCTCTGTGATTTAGTTCTGGTTCTAAAAAGACTAGGAGTGTATGAGTTGCTCGTACAGGGACCTGAGAAGCGCGAGAGTTCTGGCTTCTTGGAGAGCTGGAGTCAGGGCTGTGCTAGGATTGGGGGTAGTGGGTTCCAGAATCTTACACCACAGCAAGAGAAGGGTTAGCATCTTGTCTTCTTCTTTTACCCTTTGCTCCAATCTCGTGAGGTTCCTTCTGCCAGTATCACTTATCCGATTAGAGCTCTTGATTGTGCTTGTCAGACATGTTGGAGCACCCCAGTTTATAGCTTTGTGGGTGACACAGCAGGCTTTGAAGGTGCTAGAAGAGCCAGTGGAGTTTTTTTTGAAGGTGTCTGGTATTCTGTCAGACGTCTAATACCCTCAATCAATCAGGAATTGACTGGGCGGGGGAGGGCGGCATGGAGAGCAGTTGGATGTGAATCTGTAATACTGGCGAGCAGACTGTTGGCCTGGTCAGTGTGACATCGAACCCGGTCTGTTCAGCTGTTTTCAAGCCTGAATTCGAACTAGAAACGACTCCCTTTTTTCAGTGTTCTTACCCAGGATTAGCAGGCCTGTGCTGGGACAGGAGTTGGCCAAGTCATCAAGTTTCATGTTGAATTTCTTTTAGGGGCAGGATTTGTCTAAGTCTTGAACAATTTACTGAAGATTCTGTGGGACTTGATACTGAGAAGTGGTTTGAGGTTTTTGCTGGAATTTACTTTCACTGATGATGCTCAGATGGTGTTGCCTGATGATCTGCGTTTCAGGGAGTTGAGGAGACTAGAGAGGCAGTTGAAATGGGGCCGCTTTAGTCTGTTTGGAGTATGGTATTACTGGAGACATGGCTGTGACTCCTGAGCTGTTCAATTCCAGTCCAGCTTTTTATGAAACCTGTTGCAGCCTATTGTCATGAGTAAACCAAGACTCCTAGCCAGCCATTTGCAAGCTGGAAGGTAGTATTTATTTTGTAGACGTTTTACATCAAGCGACACGTTCGCCAAGGAGTGCTTCAGATTAAGCCCTTCCCAAGGAAGGGTATACTCTTTCCATATTCAGTCCATCACCTCAACGAACAGGAGGTGATTATCTTTAGCACCTTAATTCGGATTAAATTTTTTCGAAGAAGATATTGTATATTGAGTTTACACATTGGAGTGCGAAGGTTCTTCCACATCTTGAATAAGCCACTTCTATGGCAGGCCTGATTAGTCCTAAGGTAGGGTGCAACATATCTGATGGATTTTTACATGTTTTTTACATGTTCTGTTACTAAAATCGGTAAACTGTCTTTTTTTTACTAAGGGAAAGCCTAGTTGCCCAATTAGCAAGTGCAGAGTTACAAGCTGACCCCTTAGCTGTGCTAACTCTGGAACGATGCAACCAAAGTGAGTCATCCAAGGTATCAAACAACTCATTACGCTAAGCCCGACTCGATTCTCAGGTCGAAATTAATGTAACAAGTTGCAGTGTGCAACTTTAGCAAAGTTATCACTTTGTTGCCTTCACTCCCCGGTGCCCATACTGATTAAACACAGGGTTCTGTAGCTGAGATTGCTTTCTGCCCTCCTGGGGAGACATGCGAGCGACTCCCAGGAAAGTATCCAATATGCCTTCTCTGGAAGGAGGTGTCACCTCCCTCCTGCAGGAAGCCGTACAGGAGTTGGTCCTAAAGGCGAGCTTCAAAGTTGAAGCCACTTTTGAAGGGCAATTGGGTAACACTTGGGCAAGGGGCTGCACCGTTGTTGAGGCAGACAGGCTGGCGCTTGGAGAAACAGTTGCCGAACCGGTTTCCATGGGTATGTAGCCTCCTTGGTAGCCACACCTCTGGGTTGGGCTAGAGAGCGCCACATGCTGGTAGAAGCGTCCTGCAATATTGGAAATTGGGCAAAATGGTGCATCTTGTGATACTCAGATGCCTTACTTTGCAGGAATTGGTCATCAGGTGGGAGGGAGCCTGGTAGCCCATTGGCTACCAACCGCATCCTGCCCGACTAGAAGAAGGACTGCCGTGCTGCACTGTGGAGCCAGCAAAGAGAGGATGCACTGGCATGGACTGCACCTGCTGAACCTGGTGGCCACCAAAGGAAAGGGACTGTGCCTGCTGTGTCCTGCTTGTGAAGAAGCAGTGTCCAGAGCCCAGCCGATGCCAAGAGACTCCAAGGGTTAGTGAGCCGAACTCATGTTAACAGCACAGGGGCTCAACATCTGAGAAGCCTGCTAGGGCAAGTTGGTAACCCAAACTCTCCAAACTGCCGCCAGACGCCACATGCAACACCAGGGACTAAGACCTGATGCACAAAGTTGCACCACTGTTCGCTGAGTCTGGGAGTGTCGTCTAGGCGCAGCTTGCCCCCTCTCCCCCCCAGATGACGAGTTACCGACCCAGGAACGATTGGCATGTGACTGAGATACTGGGCGACCAGTATTGACTGACTTCTCCCATATCAAGGGGCAACAACCCTGTGACCAGGGCTGCCTCGCCCTCTTCCTGGACCGTGTAGTTGTCTCAGGGAGACTCCCGTCGACCGCATCGCATCCACGGCATCCTTTGAGCATTTTCAGCATTCTTCATCCATTGCATCAGGACCACTCCCATGAGAAAGCCCTGCAACACATAAAAGTGCCTGGAACTGACTAAGAACTACTTCACCTTCTGATTTTAACTGTCTCTGAGGACCTTGCTGGTCCCACTGACTCAAAGTGACCGTATTCCAGCTAGCCAAATTTTTGGTGAAAAAGTTTCCAAGTGTCAACTCTGTTGAATTTGCCAGTGCTTGTTCACGGTTGAGTAAAATAATCCGGTTTACTATACATTGTAAATTCTATGTCTCCAAAACCCTCGGGTGGATCTTTTTCCTTGTGATGTCTGAAAATAGTCTATTTTTTTTATAAATTTGTGACCAATTCTTTTGGTGTCTTCTGGATTTCTTCAATTGTTTTGGTGCTGTTCAGTTTCTTTACATTTGTTCCTTTGTGTAGGTCTTGCAGCTTAGTCACAGCTACCCAGGGTTGAGCTGAAGGTTTCTGAAACCGAACATAAGGGTGCTAATTGGTAAATGTACTCCACGGTAAGGTTGCACAACCGTATCCTATAAGGCACCCCATTTCCTCATAATGCACTTTCATGTAATTGTTTTATTTATGTTCCTTGGGATTTCTCTAATGATCCTTGATGTTCATAAGTTGACTCAGTTCTCAGTCATATTGACATGCTCCATTCAAGGGTCTTTAACATCTCCGTTTTTCCCAAGGGCGAATGCCCCATGTGTGTAATATAAAAACTTTTGTGAACAGAATATATTTCTTAACGAATTGCGTACATTACAGATTCAAGGTAAGCCTCTTTACAGTCTGTTACATTGACTCATATTCTAGGTCTGTACTTCCTCTATATCTCCTAGCTTGGTTTTATGCTCCACAACAACCCGTCTCGGCCATAGAACAATTCATCCCTCCTATTTAGGTTGGCTAATCTAATCCTGATTCCGTACTCTTCACCCTCCCTTCCCCCACTTCTCTGTGAAATAGAAACTTGGCATTCCTTTGTCATTATGGCTTTTGGCTCTGCTTTACCCATAATTTGTGAATAGATGGTTTGTGGAATAAGCACAACATTAGAGGGCTCTGCCCATGGTAGTTTGGATGACTGGGGGAAGGAGCGGAAATGGGTACATTTAGCAAAGTTCTTTCCTGGTGCTGCTGCAAATAGATTGAGTGTGGGGTGCCAGTCAAAAGCTCTTTATTCCTCTATATAGCATGCCCATGAAGAATTCATCTTCTTTTAGCTTTTTTTTTTACAGATGTAACACAAAGAGTGTCGGCACAGATTAACTTTTCTTTTCTTCTATCCTGGCTCGTTTTCCCGATTCCAAAATGTCTTGGTGACACAGCTGACACACGAATGTACCATTTAGCCCAGCCCCTACCCATCCTCTGCAATGTTATTTAATATCTGGGTCATTTTGCTTTGTTTGGCCCCTCCCCCCTAGGCTCTACTGGCTCTCCGAACTTTTGGTGCCTGGATGCAGTTTGCAGCTGTTTAACTTTGTGAAGGCATTCCTTTGCTTGTAAAGCTATCTAAATTACCTTGGTACTTTGCAGATTTTGTGTTTGACTTCTAGTCTCAGAACAGGAGTTGGCTTTTATAGGCCTTGAGGTCCGATGCAGACTTTGGTCAAACTACGCTCTCTTTCACTCGTTATCCCGGGCATGTTAGCAGGTACTTGAGGCAGCCCGTTTAGCGCTGACAAAACTGTGATCTGATATGATCGAAATTTCTTCTTCCGTAGATCAGTTTGGGCAGCAGCGAAGGACTTCTTTTAGTGGTGCAAGTCAGATTTTATGGAGAAAGATTAATAAAGCATTGCTATATTCAGTTACTAATGTTGCTGTGTCTTAAACTAGGCTCTCCAGATCAGAGCCAGGACAGAAATGTTTGGTGTTCCCAATACTTCTGAGATGGTAATAGGCACTCTTTGCCATTGCCTTGATGTCCGTAATCAGGGCATCTTTGGAACAAGGATAGCACCCAAGGGTTTTGCTGATGGAATAATTTTGAATGCAATACTCGTACCGCACAAATTGTCAGCATAGTCTGTTGGTTTTATTTTTTATTTTTGTGGGGAGGGAGTTAGTGAATTGTTGATGGGCACTTCATTTTTTTGGTGTAACTGGATTTTGTCTTCAAGCCTAATTCACAAGATTTAATAAAGTAGATTTTCAACAGATCCCTTGTTTTCCGCAAAGTACATTAATATGCTGGAGCGTATTTTGTCCCGAAACGCAGGGTCAGTCAGCTCAATTGACCGGAAACCTCCACTGAAATTGAGTGGGCGCATGGATCGCTATCGTGAGCAGTACTGGGGCATTGTTTGATAGTGTATTGGGAAGCTGTGTAATGTCCTGTGTTTCTGTGTCCAATCAATTACACCTCGAGTTGTCAGCCAGTAATCCAGAAGAAACCATGTGTTAAGGACTGAGGATATGAATGTACATTCGCGCATGGTGGAATATCTCATCCTCCCCAAGTCTAGCATGCCATGTTCCTCCATGCCACGTAGTATCACTTGAGCTGCCCGCTTACCCTGCCAGCATGCAGAGGGTAATCTATCTAAAGCATGGTTTGAGCAAGTGTTGAGGTTCCCCCGCCCCCCACCCCACAGTACAATACGTGTCGGTAGTTTGTTCCACACTGCCGTGTAGAAAGCTGGGTCATCTGTGTTCGGGCCATTCGTGTTCACTAGAGTGATGTGGGTACCATGTACTGCACCTTGTATAATCCCATAACAGCCTTGATCGACAGGAAAGAGGTTCCTTTCCAGCCTATATATGCCTGTCCTAACTAAGACCTAGACGCCACAGGAGTAGGACGAGTAAGACGATGCCTATTTGTGCGCAGCCCATTTGCTTGCCACTGTTTTCTCAGTGTCTAGGGTCAAGTGCGTTTCCTCCAGAAAGGCAATATAACATTTTGATGGTCTAGGTATGCTAGGACGGGTCTCATTTTTGCAATGATCTGGGTCAAGTCAATGGCAAATGTTAAACCCCTTGCTGTGTGATTTCTGGGGGTTAGCTATACTGACCACCGGAGCCTAACTAAATTGTGCCCATATAGGCTGCCAGCTCTCTAGATTCACCCCCTCCCCCCCCCCCCAACATTAGTGTAACATTAGAAAACAGAAATTAACACAGTGCAGTTATAAGTATTATGCACAATGAAAAGCAGATGGCAAGATTTTATTGGGCAGAGGTTCAACCAATCATGGCAACTATATCCTCTGCAACGCTATTGTGATACTGTGGGACAGCTTCTGGACTTGTTTCTTCTACTGTTTACCCTAAGCGCTCTCATTGCAGCACAGTTGCTCTAACCTATCTGGTCCTCTCACTTAATGGCATCAGTGACTTTTTGTAAAACTGAGTAACCCTATGGTTCTGGGACCACCCCACACATACAACTATCCAAAAGTCCTACCCAAGTTCTCCTATGTGGTGCAAGTAGCTCAGTGGGAAGTTTCAAAGTCTGTGGTAGATTTAACACAGACTAATGTCGCCTAATAATCGGCACGCACTAAGCATGTAGGTTGTCGGCATCCGCTGTGGAGTCCCTGGAGAATACCAGACTTTGGGACTTCATCTTGAAATGGACAAGTCACTGTCAGTGGCTTCCGTTGGCATGTGCACTGGCTTGACCAGTAGCCACTAGAAACTGGTATTTAGGTTTAAGGTCCAACTAGGTATTTAGACAGGCAAGTCTCCTAGTCCTGAAGAGATGGCGCAAAGTGTTCCAGCATTAGGGCGAACCGTTGAAGCCAGTAAACGCAACCCCAACAGCAGAGGGGTGAAATCCCCCCAAAAACGTGTCTGGTACAGCTACATGATGGCACCAAGGAATTCAAGGGTGGTGCAGGTTCACCAACAAGGAGGCACAATGCAGCTGCTTGAGGTGTTCAATTTGGTGTTTTATTCTGGCCGACTAGGCCACGAGAGTCTCATGAATTCTATGTCTGCGGCCATTCATGTTCCCTTCCGGCAGATCTTTAGTGATTCATGTTGTCGGCAGTCTGGCAGCTTCTGGTACAGTGCATTAGCTTGGGCAGTCCCAAAATGTCACGAGCAGAGAACACGTTGATGGCAACAGTCCATCTCGGACCATTTGCAACCCAAAATTAAGGCTCCTGATGTGTCTGGTAGTTGCCCAGCCAAGGTTGACTGTAGGAGCTGTAGTTTACCTGTTAACCTGCAGCAGCGGTTCCTCCATGGGAGCGGGAGCGTCGCTCCTGCCCCACCTACACTGCTGTGCAGAAAGCATGAAAAATAAAATTATTTTATTGCCATTTTATTTTTTACACTCTGCCAGCAAACGTAGTATGGCCAGAACATCACTACTGCCAATAACTGGCAGCAGTGAGGATAGTCCAATTTGGTTTGAAGTGCACATGTTGGTGTAGCCGGCTACCTTGCTACGGCCAAACCGAAATGTGCAATTCAAACCTCTCCAACCCGGCTTTCTTGGACAGCTGGGTTGGACAGCAGGCACAAGCCTATAGTGCCTTTTGGAGCACAGAGCCAGGCCACTCCAGCCAATCAAATCGCTTTGCTCATGCTGCAACAGCATTTTCATTGGATGAGAGAGTTGGCTGTAGGCTTCATACTCGGAGGAAGTGCAGCAGAAAATCCAGTGGCAGGTAAGTGAATTTCTGTAAATAATTTTTTTGGGGCACTCTCCGATGTAATATGCCACCAACAGCCACTGTTAACTTGGTAGCTCATCAGCTTGAGTGTTGGTGAGATAAAGTCGACTGCCTTGTTTTGCCTCAGACTTTTCTTTCTCACTGTCACATTTTCGCCTCTTTATGTTTCACTTTCCAGTCGTCACCTGGGAGGAAAGCTTGGTGTCTCAATTGGTGAAGTCCTAGGAGTGGAGCACGTGGGCCAGCTTACCCAGTTCAGTGAATCACTGCTGCAGAGTCACTTTGGAGACAAGACAGGGTAGGTACAAAACTGATTTATTTACTACCCAACTTCTTATATCCTATGTGATTGCATCTGTTGAATAAAAATTACAATATTTCGATGGTTATAAATTCTGCTCTTTTCGGGAAATTGCAAGAACGGGGCCTGTGCCAGGTTTGCAAGTATGGAGTCCCTAGATGTAAGAGAGTGAAGGCTCTGACGTGCAATAAAGGAGCCGTGTTGTCATCGGCTTCACAATCGGCCTTAAAACCCAACCAAACCTCCTCAAACAGACCTTTCTGTTATTGTTGTTAAAGTATTGTGTAAGGAGGACTAGACTGAGTTTTTTTGTCCTACAGCTCAAAAAATGTGACTCTTTTTTTTCTTTTTTTGTTTTATTTACAGCACTCAATATATTTCACATCCCTTGTGTCTCATTTTCTTCTTGCACATTAAACTTTTAAATATTTACATCGGAGCAATTTTTCTGGATCTGTGTGACAATATGTCTAATAATAATGAAGCAAAAACCAAAGGAAATGATGGACGGAGTGTTGAACATTGCAAGCACTCACCCCCAGTCAACTGATCTGGGTTTAATCCATCACCGTTCTTTAGCCCACTCTGCCACCCCAGTTCAGACATGGCCATATGCAAATCAGTCTGACCCCGTTCCTCATGGGAACAGTCCAGCCCGAACTGCCAAGCCATGTATTCCCTGAACCGGAAACAAGCTTCCTAGGACCGGTTTCTGGCATTTCAGCCATCTTCAGCCAGGCTTGCTTGAATCCAGTGGCAAAGTGAGCAAGGGACTCACGTCTGAGCATACCCTGCCAACTATGGCGAACAAAGCAAAAACCAAAGGAAATGATGGACGGAGTGTTGAACATTGCAAGCACTCACCCCCAGTCAACTGATCTGGGTTTAATCCATCACCGTTCTTTAGCCCACTCTGCCACCCCAGTTCGGGCTGGACTGTTCCCATGAGGCACAGGGTCAGACTGATTTGCATAGGGCCATGTCTGAACTGGGGGGCAGAGTGGGCTAAAGAACGGTGATGGATCAAACCCAGATCAGTTGACTGGGGGTGAGTGCTTGCAATGTTCAACACTCCGTCCATCATTTCCTTTGGTTTTTGCTTTGTTCGCCATAGTTGGCAGGGTATGCTCAGACGTGAGTCCCTTGCTCACTTTGCCACTGGATTCAAGCAAACCTGGCTGAAGACGGCTGAAATGCCAGAAACCGGTCCTAGGAAGCTTGTTTCCGGTTCAGGGAAGACATGGCTTGGCAGTTCGGGCTGGACTGTTCCCATGAGGCACAGGGTCAGACTGATTTGCATAGGGCCATGTCTGAACTGGGGTGGCAGAGTGGGCTAAAGAACAGTGATGGATTAAACCAAGATCAGTTGACTGGGGGTGAGTGCTTGCAATGTTCAACACTCCGTCCATCATTTCCTTTGGTTTTTAATAATAATGAAGCCTTATACGTGAATACAAAACATTGTAATATTTATTTTGGTTATAGTCCTGTTATGTCAAAGGCCGGGCACGTCTTTTAGTAAATGCTTGTAAAGTGTGTGTGGTTTTTAACTTTTTTTTTTTCTAAATTGGTAAACTATATTGTGATATGCTTTCTATCCCACATGGACTCCTTGTCTTTTCTTTAACTTTTTCACTCCATACATTTTACCCTCCCTGATGCAAGACGTTTATGCCTGTAAAAGTGACCCGAATATGGGTAGTCACCCCCAGATTATTTTTCAGGTACTCGCCGGCTGGCTATCTTGAACTCTATCGTTGGAGCACTGGTATCCAGTGCCTGGTGTATTTGCTTTGGTCACTAAAATATATTAGAATTGCCATAAAACCCAATTAGCACGTTTACCTTTCACATAAAGCCTTAGTATATGGTACAGAAATACACCCATGGCATGGAAAGTTAAATGTCACTTGTGGTCTACAGCACAGATTTTGCGATCCATCCACTACAGTGGCAGTGAAAACATGGCTTCAGGCCTTCCCTGTGTGACCTGACAGTAGCAGCTTGAACCCTGCTACCCAGATCAGTCAAAGTCGCCCTCTTGGCTGCTTATTTTAAATATTGAATGTGTCACCCCTACACACACCTTGTGCCCCCAAGGCAGGGTGCATAATATTTAAGAGTGAACCTAGGTAATATTAAAAATGGCATGTTTCCCTAGTGACTGTGCCAAGCTACTTTGTCACTGGCTAGGCTCTAACCAGTTCATAGGAAAGTCAAAGTATAGAATATATACTTAAATCCATAACTTTTGATCTGTACCGGCTACAGCCTCCATTCAAAGACGTATTTGTATATTTAATCAAATCTAATCGTAAAAGTCATATTTTTATTAAATACATTGGAAATGTAACTTTAAAAAAAGTTATCATTATCTGCCCGAAGCCCCTAGATATTAGTTTGCATTCGTTTTGAAGCAACTGTCCAGCCTACACTGTGTTGGTTGGTGTGAAAACTGCTGCCATAACAAGGGAAATGGCCTGGGAATGGGACGGTGTTTTCTTCCCCCTCACCAGAAGACTAGTTTGGCGGGCCCTGGAACCTAATTTAATTCAAATGGGCCTTCACTCTCACCAGTGTTAGGTGACACCTGAAAAAGCTCCAGCTTTTGTCAGGCTGGCACCAAACCCTGGGGGTGGAAAGCTACTCCCAAAACTGGTTTTGAGTGACCTCTGAGGAGGGGCTGCTCATTATCCAGTCCCAACCTCTCAGTGGGCACGCTGGGACTGCACAAGATGGTTTTCACCACGGGGATTCCCATCTTAGATTTTGAGAGGTGAAGCACTGTGGTGGTATTTGCAGTAGAGCAAACAGTAACTGCTGAAAAAGTGGGTAAGCGTGCTCTTGGAATCTTTTACCCCAATGGTTTGGGAGTGCACAGTCATCAGTCCCACCAACTAGCTGGTGGCCGACATAAATGTGCCACCCCCCAGGAGCCCTGCTCAGAAGACTTTCTGGACCTGCGGAAGATCGAAAAGGACTAGACCAGCTGTCTGTGACCTGAAGGAGCCCTGAAGAACTGATCATGCTCCCTCTTGCACCCTTGAGAAATAAGTGGATTTCAAGGGTTGGCTGGCTAATGTCTTGTGGACGCAACAAGCTGCAAGAGATCTTTCATTGGAAGTACTCTGCTGACCAGGGGTAACTAGACCTGGACTGGGCTTTGCTGTTAACCTCTGCATGATACCCTAAGAGTCTGTCAGTACCCTCCCCTGAGTATCTGGTGGTCTTAGAAGTGTGCTCCTGTGATTCCTAGGGCACTGAGAAGAAAGTTTGGCTACTTTGCAAACCTTTATCTCCTGAGCTTCAGGGGAACCTCTGGGACAAAGTATCTGACTGACAGTATCACAGTAACAAATTGAATTTCAGCTTTGTCCCCCGTCAAGGCACCCAGCACCTCCGAAAACAATTCAGTCCCGTTCTGCGTTGGCACTTTCAAGATTTTCACAGAGAATTCTCTAAAGCTTCATAGTGCCAACAGGACCACCCAGCATCTAATATCAGGCCCTTGGTTCCACAGCAGTGTCTAAACTTTCAGATGCAGCCCGGCCTCTGGGGGTTTTTCTTCTCAAAGTGCTGAAGTCTCTTTCCTGGTCAGGACTTGGATGCTTTTTTGAACTTTTTGTCTTCCAAACTTTCACTGGGACCAATCCACTTAAGTCCAACCAGGGCTCCATCAAAGTCTGCCTCAAATGGTGCCTAGATCTCAGTCTACCACTTCCATCGACTATCAGTCATTTGGCACTTTGTGCCTTTTCCACTTAAATCTGGAAAAAAATCATGTCTCCGGTTCCCCTTATTGTTTTTTTGGCCTATTTCACTGATAAATTTGTTCTCTTTATTTTGAAATTGGTTGTGGAATTTCGTTGTGTGTTATTCGACTTGTCCTACCTTGTCTGCACTGCTTAAATGCTGGACATTGCCTTTGATTGAAACTTGACTGCTTCGTGTCATATTACCAGGGTTAGAGCACAGGTTTATTGTATTTAGTTTGTGTAAAATTTGGCAGATGGTGGCCTTATCCTTTGAGGTGGTCACTTGTCCACTCCAGATACTAATCCCCTTTCATACATTTCCACTGTCCGGAAAGGACCAGTGCAACTCTTCAGAAGAATAGTTGAGTCAGCTGTGGGCGAGCTGGTCAGGAGAGAGGCAGTGTGGGCATGTCCTTTAAATTGGCCAGCAATACTGAAAAAAAGAAAACACCAGGAAAGTTTGGCCAAAGAGGAAAACTGGGGGGGAGGCAAGACCAACGTGAGCAGGATGCGGAGTTACAGAAGGGTGGGGCAAGGGCTGCAAACACAGTAAGTGCTGCTGCAGCAAGTCTGCAACATTGTAGTGCAATGGTTCTGTTAACACATGGGAGACTCCTTGTAATGCAGAAATGTAATATTTACAATTTAAAAAGGCTTTTGTAGTATGTATTATCTCTTTTACTGAGTATGCCGATTGAGATTTCTGTATTCTGTCTGTTGAGCCCAGTCAGCAGTTCCCCAAGTTTGGTAGTTGTCCTCTTCATAAATTAAATGTTCTCTTTTTCTGAATTTCTCTGGATTTGTAGAGTTTTATTGCACCGGAGGATGGCATCCTCTTAGTTATTATCTAATTTGGTAAATACTCCTTCCCGCTGCCACAGCCTATCGCTTTGGCTCTCTTCTCCCTCATAACGAATGGGATCGCTATTAAATCCATTGGGACTCTCATCTAGCGCTTCAAAGTGCCAACCGGGCTCTCCAAACCTGGCTATAAATACAATATTGATCAAAGTAGCAGGAAAAGACCAATCCGTTAAAGCTTTGACTTCTGCCCATAAACCCACTCTGCGGCTTGATAGCATTCACCTTTATTAATTCAATTTTAGCCTCTCTGTGACTTTGGAAAAAGAGATATTGCTAGTGGTATTCAAGGTATAAAGTAGCAGCTGACCATACTATTTGATCATTAAGTGTAATGTTTCGCAGTATAGTAAAGGTCATGGGCAGTGACCCCGGGGAGTCGTGGGGGCGTTGTCATTTAGCACTGAATATGGCTACCGATGACGTAAACACCATAACGCGCAACCAAGTTGTACCTGGTCCTCTTCTAATAAGAGAGAGCGAAGCATGAGTGAATCTTTTGCTACTTTTACTACTCCCTACTGGGTGTGTTTCCTGTACAGGGCGGTAGCCCTCAGGCCCCTCCTGGTTGTAGTTCACAAAAGGTAGCACCCCCAGTTGGGAGCTTAAGCATAGTAAAAGACTTCATTCTGATTCACACCCTCTCTTGATATAAGAGGACCCGGTACAACTTCTTTGTGTGTCATCATATTTGCTTGATACATATTGTTCATGGGAGGACATTAATAATTCACAGAGTTTTTGTCACTTCAGGCCCAAAAAAAATATAATGTTTAGTTGATTAAATCTGGTTCAACGAAATCCCATCTTGGTAACTTTGTAAATTGCTGTGTGTTTGAGAGACCATGCTCTGAGCTCTCCAAAACAAATCAAATTTTGCATGCAGTTGGGTGCACTGTTGTCTGGATAAACTTGTGGTTGTCTTTATTTAAGTGATGTGGCTCTAACCATCCACAACCCAGCTCCTTATCCTATTACTCGTTGACTTTTTGCCTGTTTTTGTCCCTTTACACCGCTGCCTTTGGGCTAGGTTGAGCTATAGAAATGTATACATATATTTATGTGGGGTGGTGGGTTTGGGTACCCTGGTACTCTGATGTGTAGAACCTTTATACAATTGCAAGACTGGTTTCACAATGCTCCTTACTTCAGTTTTGCTTAATAGCTCCGTGGCTCTCAAATAACCGTAGTTTCCTGCTCCAAATAAATGCTCCCGTTTCCAGATCACTGACTTCCATGATCAGACAGCTACATTCAGCTCCCCACCTGCTCCAGCCTGTCGAGCTCCAGTATCCGGTTCAGTTCTGGCTTCCGCTGATGATCCCTGGTCTCCTTATTCAGTCTCCTTATCCATTGCTTAGCCTGGCGAAACTCTGGATACAGATTTGCTGCTATGAAAATCTAGGCCTCTGCGTAGCCAGAGAAGGTAACGGAAGCCTTCTTATGACATTTCAGTAGCGACTGTGGAGAGACTCCGTATCGGCAGCTCAAACGATTTCCACCCTTGTGTATATGTCAAATTCAGGTGTCCATTAACTCTCCAAATCACACCCCTTCCACCTGCAGCGATCTCCTTCAGTCTAGTTATCTTGTGTATTTTAAGCTGTGGAGCAAACCCAGAGCCCAGTAATTGAGACACAGGCTGAGGTGGCTGGCAGGTTTTGTCTTCCTCTTCCTTTAGTATCGATGACCTTTTTCTGTCCTTCAGGTCTTGGCTCTATGATCTGTGCAGAGGAATTGACCATGATCAGATCAAACCAAGGCAGCTGCCGAAATCCATTGGCTGCAGCAAGAACTTCCCGGGGAAAACGGCTCTATCCTCGCGAGAGCAGGTACAAATGCTGTGTGCACAACCGCTTCTGTGGCCAATCCGTCTCTGGGTGATGCGTAGTGAGCATGGTTGAAGCTCTTTATAGAGTGATGAAGAGGCTGTCGTCTGACCGATCTGTCTTGCCTTCTGTGTATTCGTAATGTCAGCCCCTGGTAGATTGCCACCCAGCTAGGCAAGCCTTGATGGCTTGTTCCCTCTCCATGGAGGTCCCTGGTGGATTCTCTAGGGGCGTTCCAAGAAAAAGAGGGTTTTGAATCCGTTATTGTTCATCTGTTCCTTTGTCTGACCGCTTTATAGATCAATATCTCAGCTCTGTTCCTCTCTAATGTCCTGTAATGGTCCTCCGTCTGCAGAACCTGCTTGTGTGTGATGTTATACACTGACTTCGTACAGCTCCTCATACATACATGTTACACTGTCCCGCTCTGTACTGCCTTGCTTTCTCTTTCCAGTTTTGTTGTTATATGTGTGATGTGTTCTCTCCTAGACTGGCTTTCCATGTACCTATATGTTCTCCTTTCCAGGTGCAGTATTGGCTGATGCAGTTGGCACAGGAGCTGGAAGAAAGACTGAAGAAAGACCGCGAACATGTAAGGAATGTTTTTGTTGCATGTGCGATTGCTCCTTTATCCTAGATTGACAGCATTTCCAGCGACAATTAAACAAGAAATGGGATTGGGTCTAAAGTGTAAGAAAAATGCCCTGCTCCACCTGCATAGTACGCGTGTGTAAGTGGCCATGTTTATTGGTATTATTCCTCCATAGTTGTTGAGTAACTTCCTTTCATTTGTGATGTGTTTTGGGTAAAGTGCTCCCTATTCTCAGGTGGTTGTGTCTCAATTGGTTAAGCTGTGGGAAAATGGTTTTGGTTTTCAAGGGTGAAGGCTGTAAGACTTTGCTTATTGTGCAAGCATCTTCTAGGTCGATTGACAAAACTATTGCCCAGTACAGGAGGGGGGTGAGAAGGAGAAAAAAAGGTGTAATGAATACAAATCATCTGAATTAGCCTTAATAAACCTTGATCCCATGATAGTCACTCCAGTACTTTTGTGTCTGACTTTTAATGGTGTGTATTTTTATTGTCAATATGTGTTCCTTTGGTATGTTATTTTTCTTCCAAGAGTGGTTCATTCATGAGCAGTCTGCTATTTATAGCTTCTCATGCTGTCCACATTTGGATTCATTTGTCACAAAAGCGTGGGGCTTCTTCTGTAACATACTGATGAATTTCAGAAAGGCGCATCAGAAAGCCATCCTGTATCCTTAATAAGATAGTCTTGGTCATTAGAGATGTAACCATAGCTATCTCTCAATGTGCAGATATTGACTGAAAAATGATCCTTTCTTTTTATAACCGTATTTGTTATCTTCTGTACTTGGCCTCCACTCTGGTGTTTGCTGTAGGCCAATGAGTCACAGTGGAGTGTAGGCTCTTATGTCGGTTTCTGGATTTATCAATCTTGTATGTCAGCCTCTGTGGCATGGGTGATGATCTTAAAACAAAATAGATGCCTACATTTTGGACCCTTTACCCTCTGTCAGTTTTTAGGTCTCACTGAGTCCGCGCGCATGCGCTGCTCGGAGAGACTTTAGTAGGTGAGTTTTCAAAGTGCTGCTGGCTGGCGACAATCTTGCGTTCACGCGAGCGTGCACGTGCGAACCGCCAGCCTTAAGCAGCACTTTGAAAACTCACCTACTAAAGTCTCTTCCGAGCAGCGCATGCGTGCTGACTCAGCGAGACCTAAAAATGGCATGTCTTGTTTACAATGATGGCACCGCTTTTAACAACAATTGTCCAGGCAACCCCTGCGTTCTTTCCATGAGACGACGGTCACCCCTACAGTGTTCACTCCTATTTTCCTAAAGACTACCAGTCTGTCGTTCACCTTCATTACCTTAGTAGTCCAGACACGCTCACACTTCCGGTTGTACACGCATACTAATAACCAACGTTGATTCACTCCCTCGCGTCCACATTTCGTAAGAACGACCGCATAAGCCGAGTACTTTTTCAACACGGGTAATCGCACTGTTTATCACATTTTACTTTCAATCTACATTTTTCATTTTCAATTCACAGATCTTGACTATATTGATTAAACCATCCTGCACGATTGTTTTAGTCTAGTATTACGGCGTTCTACCAGATCATGGAGAACTGAACTAAGTTTACCATTTATGCACGCTACCAGTACATTCATCGATTTACTGTGTCACTGTAAACACCTCACCCGTTTCACTTGGCCACTCGTTTTCCTAACACGTTACTGTTGTATTTTACATAGCTTGCTTTGTAATAGTTACCATGGTTGTCATGATGTCATGATGAATTGGTATACTGCGGTCCCCTAGCAACATCCATCTGTTTGTAAACTGGTGGCAGAGGAGTTGCAGTTGGACTTGTAAGGAGAGGTGTCCCAGGGGTCTGTACTCTACTACTAATAAACTCCTGTTCCATCAAGTAACGTGAGTTACCTTCTTCCCAAAACTGGCGACGAGCGTGGAAACAACCCAACCAAGAATGTACTTTGGACACTCGAGTTAAAATTATTTGGACCGTGAGTGACCCCTGGATTATTATTTTTTTTTGTTTCAAGTGACACTAAGTGCTCTTTTGCGTTGATAGAGCTATCATCTATGACTGTACTTTATGCTTTCAACCTGCAATGGATAATTTTATGGATTTGAGCATTTAATTCGGATTGGCTGCAGGCGATTTTCCTACTGAATGTTTCAACTACGTGTGTAGTGTGCCACGGTTGGTTTAAAAGACACACCAACCCAGCGAGTAAAGTTGCAAGCCTTATTCTTAATTTTTCTTCGCGTTCGTGGATATAGTGCTATGGATTTGGGAGACACATTTTGAACCGTGAATTGAGCTATGCCGATGTGTGAAATCGTAAACAAGCGTCTACCCTGTTGAGTGTTCCTAGCTACGTGCATGTTGCTGCTGACGCGTATTGCCATAAATGCAAGAGGTTAGGACATTTTGCAAGATGGTGTAGAAGTGTTAGTTCTTCTGCGACATCTAAGTCTGTAAATGCATTAGTTCAAGATGATATGCCTCATAAGGAGGAGTTATTCTATGATAGTGAGGGTGAGAATGAAGATATTGAAGTTATGGTTATTGAGTCAAGTCAAGTTCTCAAATGTGAAACTAACAAACAAGATAGTTATCGTCCTCCCAAATGCATCATCAAAATTAAGAACAAGGATGTACACGTATGGGCAGATTCTTGTTCCCCATTTACTATCATAGACAAGTTTATTTGGGAAGGTTTAGGTGGTAATTTGAATGAATTGCAGCCCACTGATGTTATTCCAGAGGGGTATTGTGGTGAAAAGCTTCCTGTGTTAGGTTGTATAGAAACTGAGATGCGTTTCTTAGACAGGAAGATTACAGCAAAATTGTTTGTAGTAAAACAAGGAAGATCTCTTTTGGGGTGGAAGGAACAGAGAGCACTCAATATAATTTTGAACCCTAACCATCCTCAACAAGTTTTGCTAACCTCACCAAGTACAACTTCTAAATGGGTTAATAAATTTCCAAAATTATTCAGTGAAAAATTAGGATGTTTGAAAAAGTTCAAACACAAAATCATTTTGAAAGCAGATGCTACCCCCAAAGTACATAAGGTAAGAAATGTACCTTTGGTTTTAAGAGAAAAACTTAAAAATGAGTTGGTCAGATTGTGCAATGAAGATATTATTGAACGTATTGAGGCGTCCGAATGGCTAAGTCCAATTGTTTTGGCCCGGAAACCTAATGGCAATATTAGGATGTGTATTGATTTGAGAGATGTAAATGATAACATATGGATAGATAGGTATCCGCTCCCACGAATTAATGAAATGTTAGCTACTATCAAGGGGGGAACATATTTCACCACTTTAGACCTGTCTAATGCATACCACCAAATACTATTACACGAAGATTCAAAGCACATCACTTCTTTCATTACTCCAGAAGGAGCTTTTCAGTTTAAGCGCATGCCATTTGGGTTAGCGTCCGCTTCAGCCGTTTTCCAAAGGGTTATGCAATCAATATTAACTGGTCTTAAAAATGTAGTGGTTTTTCAAGATGATGTGTTGGTATGGGGGAGTGATGTAAACAATCATGATTTGATCTTGGAAGAGGTTCTCATCAGACTTTCTGAGGCTGGTCTCACTATTGCGTTAGAAAAATGTAAATTTGGTGTCAAGGAAGTGGAGTATCTTGGTCATACTTTGTCCAGTGAGGGTGTAAAACCAAAACGTAGTTTGATTGAAGCCATTGAAAAGGCTCCCGCCCCAAGAGATAGAGATCAACTCAGGTCATTCTTGGGGTTAGCAGAGTACTACTCGAAATTTGTTCACCATTTTTCTGACAAGGTACAAGAGCTTAGGAACTTGATGAAGAAAGGTGTCAAATTCGAGTGGACTGATGCTTGTCAACAAAACTTTGTTTCTATCAAGAAATGCATCATAAATGCTGTGTCATTAAGGCCATTTGACCCTAATGACCAAACTATCATCACTACCGATGCCAGTAATAATGGGTTAGGTGCGGTACTAATTAGGCCTGGGCAAAAATTTCGTTCCGTTCGCGGAAATTGCGATAATTTGACATTTTTGCGTTCCGCGGAGAGCGCGAAAATGTCAAAAATTCCGGTTTCCGCAGCTTGGCGATAATTTGTTTCTTGCTCGCGCTGTAAAATGATACATTCTCGCGCGCGCGCGATCGCCTTACCTGAATCCCTGCGTTCGCCGACAAGTTTTCTTGATCCGGTCGCGTTCTCCATGAGATGTTGTATTGTTTTTAGCCATTTGCGCTGTCTCGCGACAGTTCGCGCCCGCAGTGACGTCATGCGTCGCGCGATCACGTCTTTCTTCTCGCGATCATGCACCGCGAGAACAACTCAAAACAAGATGGCCGCGCCCGCAAGCAACCACATGGGTAAGTTGGCGACCCGCAACCATGCAGAAAATCTCGCGAACATGCCGGAAAAAAACTTCCGCATCTTCGCGATATTTCTGCTTGTTTGCGATAATTTTAAACATTCTCGCGATAATTTGCGAAGGTTAATTCCGCAAATTCCGCCCACCCCTAGTACTAATTCAGATGCACAAGGGACAAGAAAGGGTAGTGGCGTTTGCGTCCCGCACACTAAAAGGGGCAGAACACTCTTATTCAACCATCGAGAAAGAAGCTTTAGCATGTTGGTGGGGCATACAGTATTTCAGGACATTTGTGTGGGGAACTAAGTTCCAATTATATACTGACCACAAACCTTTGATAGATCTTTTCTCCACCAGAGGCGCAAGCAAGGCCACTCCCAGAATAGCCAAATGGTTGTACCGTTTGCAAGAATATGCTTTTGATGTGAAGTATATTCCGGGTGCAAGGAATGTAAATGCAGATTGCATATCTAGATTACCGTTAGAAAATACAGATGAGGAGAAAGATGATGAATGGATGGTTGCCGAAATTAAGGATGTGTGTACAGCCATCAGTGAAGTTGAGTGGAAGAAGGCCATGGAGGAAGATGTTGTACTGGGCATGGTTATAAAAGCTTTAAGTGGTGAACAAGGATGGAAGGTACATAAGGATCTTAATTCTTTCAAATTGATATGGTCGGAGTTGAATGTGATAGAAGGTACACTTAGGAGAGGTAATAGATTAGTGGTCCCTGAGAAATTAAGAAACAGATTACTAAATATCATGCATGAAGGGCATGGGGGTATGTCAGCCATGAAGAGAAGGATTAGAGTAGATTTTTGGTGGCCTGGCATGGATGTGCAAATTGAGCGTTTTGTTCGAGATTGCGTGGCTTGTGCGTGTAGCGACAAGACTCATTCTTCTCAAGAAACTTCTATAAGTGCGTCACCCATGCCTAAAGGTGCATGGGATAAATTAGCCATCGATATATGTGGGCCTTTCGATATCTTAAATGCATCAGAGAGATTTGCCATAGTTATGGTAGATTATTTTTCAAAGTGGCCAGAAGTTGCCTTTGTTAAAGAGGTCAAGGCTGCAAGTGTTATTTCATTTTGTGAAGACATTTTTAGAAGGGAAGGTTGCCCCACTGAGCTAGTTACAGATAATGGACCCCAATTCATATCGGAAGAATTTGAAAGTTTTCTGAGGAAGTGGGGGATCAGGCACACCACCACGCCAGTCTATCATCCAAGGGGAAACGGGTTGGTGGAGCGTTTCAACAGAGTACTGGTTGAATGTATTCAATTGGCATGCAAAAACAATGAGTTATGGAGGCAGTGTGTAAAGGACATGTTGTGGTCGTACCGCACTACTCCGCATTCTGTGACTAGGGAAACGCCTTTTTCTCTACTTAAGGGAAGGATTCCTTGCTCTGTGGCTGTTCCACCTTGGATGAATAGAGCGGGATATACAATGCAAACTTAGAGGAAATGCGAAGTAGAGTGGAAAAATATCAGAAAAATTATTGTGATCGTTTTAATGAAAACATTGTGAAGCCAAAACGTTGTTTCATGCAAGGAATGTTTGTGAGAGTATTTGTTGGAGACAAGGCTAAAAAGGGTCGGCCTAAATGGTCTTCTCCCAAAAAGATTATTGTTGTTAAGGGTAACAGTGTTAAGTTGGATGATGGAAATTGGTGGAACACTAGGAAGGTATCACCATGTTCTGACACTGAAATTGTCATGCCTCCAAGTACTCAGCAAAATATTGTTGCATGCAGAGTTAATACTGATCCTGTTGGATTGCCTGTTGCTAAGGTCAGAACGAATGTAAGACAACGTACAATGCCTACAAGGTATAAAGATTACGTATGTACATAGTTTTTTATTTTTTTTATTTTATTATAAAGAGGGGAGATGTGTTGTATTTTACATAGCTTGCTTTGTAATAGTTACCATGGTTGTCATGATGTCATGATGAATTGGAATACTGCGGTCCCCTAGCAACATCCATCTGTTTGTAAACTGGTGGCAGAGGAGTTGCAGTTGGACTTGTAAGGAGAGGTGTCCCAGGGGTCTGTACTCTACTACTAATAAACTCCTGTTCCATCAAGTAACGTGAGTTACCTTCTTCCCAAAAGTTACCTCGAGTTAGTGGACTTTTTTTGTCTACCGCATGAGGTGTTGATCCTATCCGCCACTTCCACGACATACTTTTACGCACGATACCGGTACACTCACCGATTCACTGTGTCACAGTAAGCACTTCACCCGTTTTACTCGGCCACTCATTTTCCTAAAGCGTCACCTCGCGTTAGTGGACTTTTTTCGCCCACCGCATGAGGTGTTGATCCTATCTGCCGCTCACACGGCATACTGGTTTCTGCCTTACGGGGTACTGCCCTGGATACCGTCCTTGCGAATTAATTTGCATCTCTATCATCTTGATCTCGTGCTATTCCACATTTCTGACTTTTACTATACCGTCACAATACTGGAATCACGGTGTAGGCTTGGTGTACGTTTAGAAATACAGCACACCTACCTCAATTGCTGCGCCATGTACGCATGAGCACTTTTCACCTCTCTACACCACCTTGTGGATGATTTGGGCCTGTCGGCCACCCTTATACTGAACCTGAGTCTCCTCTACATTTCAGCTCTACAGCCCCTGAAGAGGGCAATCCGCCCAAAATGCATTGGGCATAAACAAACCCTTGTTGCTTGTAAATCATTGTTATGAAGTAATAACGACTGCTATTAAGAAATAACGGATGACAATACTGAACAAGCATTGGCATAGCCAATAGGTCTCGCTTTTGGGACCTTATAAGTATTTAGTTTTGCAGCACAATATCCTTAGTGCAACAACATCAGCTGTTGCATGGCTAAACCTTGTACCTTATAAGTGTTTAGCTACGCAATAGCTTATGTTGTTGCACCAAGGATATTGTGCTGGATAACTAAACACTTAATGTCCCAAAGGCGAGACCTATTGGCTATGCCAATGCTTGTTTCCTCTTATAGGTTGCCTTCGGTACTGGGACCTACCCCACGCTAGTCCAGTCTCCAAGAAATCTTGGTTATGATATTCCGGGTTACCACGGCAACTCCCTCTATTTATGGATATTTGCCTGGCTCACTCATTGTCTCCTAGTCATTAAAAAGACCTCTTCCCTTGTCCTTGCTGCCCAACTGCCTATCTCCTCTAACGTGGCTCACAACACTGGCTTCTTGTGACAGAGTATTTTGTTTTCAAAGCCATATATTTTTGCCACAGTTCTCTTCTATTAAAAAAAAAAAAAGAACCTTTCTCTGGCGACACATTCTTTTTTTGTTCTGTTCCTTTAATGTCATGTGTTGCGCCTCAGCAGATCTTCTGCCTGTTCCCAGCATCTGAATGATGTGTACTATTGATATATTCTGTTAATTTCTTGCTGCCACACACTGAAAAAGTGTTTCCCAAAACTGTGGATTGCCACGCAATTGTGGGTCGCAAGCCGTTTTTTTGGGTGTGTCATGAATGTCCAAGCAATAAATAAAGATGCCTATTAATTCAGTGTTTATCTTGTCGCATTTACTGCTCCTCAAAGACACAGGTTAAATGTCAGGTTATGTATTCGGACACATTGCTTCTTATGTTTTTTTTAATATAGGGGTTGGTGTTTACTTTTCTTTCACTGACTGAAAAATGAGAGGAGTTGGTCATATTATTTTACAATCTTGCTGGTGTGCTGTAAGTATGAAAAGGGAGGCTGCAGGCAGTAATTTTTTTGATAACATCCCAAAAAATGTAGATACCTGTAAATTAACTGTACGCAGTCTTTCAATACCTAGAACTCAATATTCCTTGCCATTCATTCAGTGTCTACTGCTGTTCCCTCTACCTCATCTCTGTAAGTACCTTACTTCTTTCTAGCTATGTCTCTGTCTCTGCCTCATCTCTTTGCTATCATTAGCCCCCCTCACTCGGTGTGTGTACCTAACTCTGTATGTGAGATCACCTTCACTGCTCTCTTCCTTTCTCTGTGCCTCACTACTCTTTACCTGACCTGTCTTTACGTCACTTCTCATGTTGCCTGTCTTTTCACCCCATCTGTCTTTATCTCTTTATACATGTCTGCCTCTTGTTTGCATCTTTCTACTTTACCTCTCTCTATAACTCACACATTCTCTCTACATTTCCTTCTTCCTTTCTGTAGCTCTCTACACCTTTCTTCATCCATTCTAAAAAATTTCCTAATTCTCTATTTCTAACTCTTCTCTTTTCTCGCGCTCTCTCTGTATTAACTTCACCTTCTCTTTTTACCCTGGTATCTCTTTCCCTCACTCTCTTTTTCCCCCCCTCTATTTTGTATTTCTCGCTATTCCATTCTTTTGACCTCTAGCTTATGTTGTCTCCTCCCCCTTCTGCTTATCTTGAGTAGGGCCAGAGGTCGCTGTCTATACAGCACACATGAAGCGGAAAAGGGCAAAGCAGGGGACAATGATGGAATAATGAGGGTCGTCACAGCCATGCTCTCTTTCCCTCTTCCTGGAAGAATGCCAGCTGTGAAGGGAGTTTTATTTGATTATGAATAGCCCACTTTTAAAGCTACCGTTGTGAGTGCTTTGGGGATTTGCACAAGTCCACAACACATCCAGCAAGTCATTCCTTTGCCTTTTCTACAGTGTGGGTCAGGCTGGTCAGGGGCTAAATTCCACGAATCTACTATTGTTGCAAGACTCAATCTAGATACGACCACAAAACGTACAAACTTCTTTTATTTTTTTTTTTAAGTATTTGACAGGCGGTTAGGTTGTTTTTCTGCACCATCCATTCTGAAAGTATAAATTACAATCTAAGGCACCGTTTCTGCTTCTAGAAAGTGTTTGACCCAAACACAGGATGAGTGAGAACTTCCCCCTGTAACCTGGTTGAATTATGTAATCGACATACGAGAACTTGGAAAGGATTGAAGCAGGAAGGAATCTATTCCATATTAAGACCAAATGGGTGCAGTTTGTGCTACTGGAATCTGGAGAAGAAGCCCACTCCCTTTTACCCTCCGCTGTCAATTATGTTCTCGAAGTTTAGACCTTGTAAGGAAAGATCTTGCAGCCACGAGCGCCGATTTCATAGTTTGTAGCAAAGCTACATTGTAAACATGAGTTTGTCTTGGTATCAATTCCACTGTTCCCGTATCCCCCTCCCGCCTCACATTACCCCTAACCAAAAAAATATTCATGTTTTTATAGCCTCGGTGCCCAGACGTTCTTGTCTTGTTCAGGTCTCTTAAGTATCTAGAGTGTATGAATAAAAAAGGTAACTTGTACTGCCTACTTCCTAATTCATCCCAGAGTTCTGGATCATCAGTACTACTTTGTCTGGAGAAAACAAGAGGGCTGGCCTGGTGACTGGGTGTAGTGCCTGCGAGAGGCAACAGTAACCCATTTCTGTATGGACCCATTGGGTAAAGCTAATCTATACGTAGTGCCCTTGTAGCCCTATTACACACAGTACTGCCAAGTGCCACACATTACAAGTGACACTAACACATTTCAATGCTGGCTCCCGCATCACCGCATTGAAATGCATTGTCATGCACTCACAACCCCTCATCGCCTCTCGTTATTGCTTGAAGCTTTCTTAGCGCAACGGTGTGGTTCCCAGTATCCCCTGCGAGTCTGCAGCTGTTGGGTAACCTATCAGAGGCTCCCAGGTAGAGAAAAAGAGCGGTTGTCGTGCATATGCTGACACCTTTCCATGATAAAATATTTGCTTAGGATCCCACAGTCTGGTGAAGTTGGGAAGCCAGCATTTCACATAATGCCATTTAGCCCCTAAACAGGGCTTTTCCAGAGTTTTATATTGCTCAAAAGGGGGTAATTTGCAATGTTTGTCGGTTTTAATAGACTTTATAGTTTGACTTCCTTGTGTTAACATGTCACTTGACTTTTCACACATTTGGCAATGAAATGTCACTCATACACACACTGAAGCCATGGGAATGTCACACATAAGCAGTCTGAAAACTTGCCAGCTATGTACACAAAGTTAGCTGTGTGTTTGCACTGTACGTGCCGCGGGTGCTGCAAACTCTGTATCCTCATTCGTAGAAACAACTAAGCTTCTGTGTGAGCCTGGGGTGTCTGGGTTAGGGCTACAAGCTGGCAACCAGGGACCATATAATGGAAAGTGCCCTGGAGGCGCAGTGGGCATCTGCTCCCGCTTTGCATGCCCTTGGGGCACTTGGGTGTTTCAGATAGGGCAGCAGAAGCTTGTGCGGCCCTTTCTGTAATACAGATGGTGCTGGCACACAAAGGGTTCAAATTAGGGAAACCCTTGGCCTCTGCGCCCGCGCCGTATTGTAGACACGGATGCAGAGAAGCTGTCAGGAGGTGCACGGACAGTGTCAGTGTGCCACCTGATAGCAGCCCTGTGGAGAGTGCAAAGGGGGTACTATGGACACCCCCCTCCAGACATCCCATTGAGGCAGGTGCTTCAATGCCGCTCCGTATTTCATGTCAATGCACTGCACCCAGGGCAGCACGACTTTGTGGCTGCCCTGGGTGCAACACATTCAATATGATACAGCGCGTTCGCTTTGTTTGCGCCAAGCGTACCATTTGAAAGGTGCTCCCGGTGCAAACAAAGAGTGTTGTGTTCTGTAATATGACCCCGGGTAGGCATAGAGCATAGGGGGGCCGTCCCTTCTGGCTTATTGTACCAGTCCTTCGAAAGATCTGTGATTTATAATCCTTCCTCACGATGTAACTCTTCAGAATCTACATTTGGCTACCAGGGGTCGTACTACACAAAGTACCCCAGGGGCACAATGGGCATTTGCGACCACTTTACACATCCCCGGCGCGCTTTGGTATTACAGAAGGGACCGCAGATGCTTGTGCGGCCCCTTCTGTGATATCAAAAGTGCTGGTGCTAAGAGGGCGTTGCCTCATTTGCATGGGGGAAATTCCGTTGCATTTGCTCCCGCCCCGTATTAAAGATTCGGGTGCAGAGGCAAAGAAGCTGTCAGGGGGCGCACTTGACAGTTCGCCCCTTGATAGTAGCCCTATGGAGAGATAAAAGGGGGTTCCATGGACCACCATACATCCCAATGCAGGTGGTGCAGTCACTCACTGCATCCACCTGCAACGGGATTTCTAATCCTCCTTAAAAGTGCAGGCGAGTTGCCGCCTGCACTGTGAAACACGGAGCGGCTTCAAAGCAGGTCCTCCATCTTTCACCTGAATGCGCTGCCCTGGGAGCAGCACATTCCGTGTAATAGGGCGCAATCTCCCTGTTTGCACCCGGCACAACTGTTGTGCCAGGTGCAAACAAGGAAAGTGCGCACATACATAATCGGGCCCCAGATCAATGACGGCTACCAGAGCCTCTCCGCTGTGTCTGGTCCAAGATGACACTAAGGAGGTGCAATAAACTTGTAAAGGGAGATTGTTCTGTTTGAGAACAGCATATTCTTGTGGTTCCAGGCCTTTAATCCATTCCGTGAACTCGTCCCTGTTTTTCTCCCCAACAGAACAATCGGGTGGCGAAGCTGCTGACCGTGAGCATTCGAGTGCAAGGCGACAAACGAGCAAATAGCCAGTCGCGCTGCTGTGCCCTGGCGCGCTATGAAGCGGAGAAGATCTGCAGTGATGCCTTCATTGTTTTAAAGGCGTGCAATGCTGCTGGAGCCCACCAGATGGCGTGGTGAGTGCTTTTCTGTGTACCCATATGCATAGCCTTATTTCTGAATGGGGTGTGCCAGTTGGAAATCTTCTTTCAAAGCTCAATGAACACAACAGGAAGTCAGGAGGAGGAGTTCTTCCTGGGGTCAGTGAGCACAGCAGGAAGTCAGTAGGTGATGTTCTTACAAGAGGCGCACTCCCTACACCCCTTCACCGAACACCCACTGGCTGCCCGCACACCCACGCAGAAGAGCAGCTACTTTCATTAATGCATGAACTGAGCATTCAGCCAATCTGGCATGGGTTTTCTGATGAGTAGAGTTTGCTACTGCCGGCGAAGGCACCATCTACAATCAGTTTCAAATTCTGGGTATTACAAATTTGGATGGACATCTTTGAGGATCAAAGCTGCACAGCTTAGAATATTATTCTTTCTGATTTAAGGGTAAGTTATATTGTAGTGGAGACGGAGTTTTAGATGCACACATTGCTATGTTAGCATAAGCGTCTTAGAAGTTAGAAACGCCATCTTGAAACTTTTGGTGCTTTTGCACACGACACTGCAGATCGATGTTATTATATGAAAACTGCTTACCTGCCTTTTCTTCACATGAGAACTGTCTGTTGTTCACATCCCTAGACGTGCACCGCGACCTTGGTCTGAACATTGTGTGCAGAAACAGTCAGGGCCAACAAACAATGTATGCTTTTGAATTCAGGTTCATCGGCCCACGCTCTAGCCATAACACGCACACAACTGCAAATATCTGACACTCGAGCGCCTTTAATATTGCAGTTTGCATGCATTAGACACACATTCTGGAGAAGAACGTTTCCAGGCACAGAGCAAAGCTAATCCTGTGATGTGATTCACCTAAGCTGATATTTACAGTATGGAGTTCCCCATTCAAACCTAGAGACCTTCTATTAGTCTAATAATACTAGCTTACTAGCGAAGGGAGGGTGGTTGTATTCCACTATCATTTGTAATATGATTTCTCCCTTCATTTTGTATGGTATTGTAACAATGCTGATGGTTTTATTTTTAATCATTTGTCTGCTTATGTTAGCCAAGGTCCTGCATCTTAGGACACGTAGTTTATAAAATGAACGTTTTAAACTTTACTGTGTCTCTGATTGCTCTTGTTGTGGACTGATATGAGAATAATAACGAACAGGTATTTCTGATTCCCACCATTCCTGAGAGTACTCTAAGTCGCATGTTCTGGGTTGTCTAATCATTGGTAGCTTCGAGATGATACGAAGAGCGAATGAGACACTGATGCTAGTCGGATAGGGGTTCTGGGTACTGAGGCGAGTTTTTGGTACACCGCAATTCACTGAGGTCCTGGTTTCCTGCGCATAGTTCTGTGCATGAGCAGAATCCCTGCAACAATAAATTTCTGTTTATTTTATTTTAGTCATGTTTGATGTAGTGCTACTAAACCCTGCAGGGATGACTGAGCTTTACCATAAAGCTGCATTGGACATGTATAATATAGTTGAACGCTAGAAGGATGAAAAATGTATTTGTGGACCCCAGCCATACACCATTAAGGAATATGGAATAAAAATAAAATTGTAGACAGTAAGCAGTTGTAGGTAGAATGAGCAGCCTGCCTAAAATGTCGACCAATGTCCACTTGAGCCTCGTGTGGCGGTGTATGCATATACACGAAATGTGCAGTATCTGCTTCTGTGTGGCATGTGTACATTCTGTTAGCGACACAGTTGTAAGATATGTGGAAAGTATGTATATTGTTTGAGTTTCTGCTTAAGTGATTAGGACGTTTTTAAAAGATGTATTTTTTTGGCCTGGGTGTGTGGTGAGGCAGCATTTCTTAAATCATTTGAAAGGGCATGTGTTTTTTATCTGGGGACCAAGGGACACACATTTGTAATGAGGTGTATTAATGAGTTTTGTTTCTTAGGATCCTTACTTACTAGACAATTACAGTGTGTGAGCAGGATAAGTGGTAATTTAAGGTGAATGGCCCAATATCTGTGGCATTCGTTTTTTTAGGCAGAACACACTTTAATTGTAAGGTTTGGTAGCGAGATGCAGAAATGACTGATTCTGTCAGTTGTTTTCGTTTGGGCGATGAACCTGGCTGCAGAGTGGATGATGGCTTTGAGAGGAGTTGGGCAGGATTTTGGTAGCCTGGTTAGTAGGGCTATTTACTCTGTGGAGGATATCCCAAATGCAGATATATGTTAGGGTGGCGCAAGTTGAAATCTGGCACATTTAGTGAGTTCAACAAGGTTATGAACATTGGTGTTTATTCAGCAGCTCAGGGATCTGCTAAATAACCCCCAGTTCCATATCTTTCTACAGTGGCTCCAACTTTTGTGATAGAGGCTGAGCAATTAAATCGACAAAACATTAAACGTCTTTGACCTTCACTGTCCAAACTCTGCCCTGCACACACTCTACAATGCTCTGCACATGCTCCACTGCAGTGTGCACACGGCCTGCCAGATCCTGCACATGTTCTTAGGCTCATTGGAAGCCAGAGGGGAAAATGTATGAAGTTGTGTGGGATTTTGTGTCCCATCACAGTTGATGGGGGGGAAAAGGGGTCTGAGGATGCAGGGCAATACATCAGGAAAGTCACAAGGAGGCGACGGCCTCTTCCTGCTCAGTGTCTGCGTCCATTGCAGGATATGTATAAACCCCCTCCTTTGCACACACATAAAAATGTGAGATGTGAAAGCACTGGTGAGCAGTAAACGAGTGCAGAATTCTCCATCAGTTGCTAGTGGAGCTGTTTCAGCTTCACTTGAATGTATTAAAGGACATGCAGTCAAAGACACAACAATAAATTGCTGCTTCTAATTACAGGAGCCTTCGGCTCCTGGTCTGCTGCTAATTTTGAACTGTGCCGAAGAGTCAAGAATGCTCAGGATTCCAAAAATAATCTTTCCTCAACTATTCCACACGTAACATGAAGGAAAACAGTGGTAAGCTTGTTCCATGCTTTCGGCCCCCATTTACAAGCATTGTATCCATTAGTAGTGCTATAGCAGGTACCGCTACCATTGATTACCTTTAGCATGCCTAGGCATGAACCGTATCTATAGGGAAAGGATGTGTACAAATATTCTTTTTTGAAACCTAACTTGATACTTTATTTTGTAACTTTTTCTAGGTCACCTCCACTCACATTGATACAGCTCTCTGCAGGCAAGTTTTGTGAGACGCTGACACCTTCTAAAGGGGGCATCACCGGCTTCTTGACCAGTGACGCATCCTGTACTCAAAAGGCTGGAGCCTCCTTGACCTGCGGTTCTACCTCTACTGCAGCAGCTCACCTACCTGCGCCCATTGAACGTCCAAGAAAGCCGATGCCTAGTCCAAAACCACCCAGTGCAATCAAGGCAATGTTTGAAAGGGCTAAAGAAAAGAGGAAGTCATTTGATAATAAAATATCATCCCTTCCTGGCACTGGAACAGCACTGTACTCTATGAACACTTTAAATCTGTCCACACCAGGCTCAGATCCTGAATCCAGTGAGAATGTTGCACCATCCGTGGAATTCCCTAGTGAGAATGGGTCATTTCAGGGCAGAGCTCCAGAATTACTAAAGAGGCCAAGCCTCGGAAACACCCATGAAACAAATCTCTCATCCCAAAACAATCTTTCCATGTTTGAGTCTACAAGCTTCACATCAGATGATGAAACTGTGGATGAAAACAGTTTGGATTTCATTGAAACTGAAGATGGTGAATATAATTCGGCCAGTGAGGCAAAGGTTGTAGCCTCTCCTGATGTGGGTGACACTCCGGAATCTCCTGCGGACGGTGCGTTGTCCTTCCAGGTCTTGCCTCCTGTTGATGCAGAAGATCTGGTGCAGTGTGAGAAGTGCAGCGAGAAGGTCGTGGTTTGGGAGCTTCCTGAACACATGGATTTCCATTTTGCCCTAGACCTCCAGAACTCCTTTTCGACACCCAGCTCTTCCAGCATCACTGCTTCACCCAGTCCTGCACTGTCCTCACCACTAAGAGGCAAGAGCAAGGGCAAGAGCACCCCGTCCTCTAGTGCCAAGCGCCCCAAACATGACGCCAACATGACCCTAGACTCTTTCTTTAAGAAGACTCCTCGATAGCTACACCCTGGGGACGCGTGATGTGGGGGAGAAGGAAGGAGTCCGTTCTGAACAATGGAAAGTGCAGGATGAGAACAACCGTAAGCTGAAATTGGCTGATCATATATGCACACTTCATACTTTTCATCTCAACCTGCATAGTCCTTATCCTGCAAAGAATCCCAAAAGGCCCAATTATGGGCCGGAGCCCAAATGGATATTTCAGTCCTTTCATTTATTGCAACTGGCGAGATGTGGATCTGCTGTGATGGTTGGCTCAGTGTAGTTCTGTTCATGAACCAGCAAGAAATATTTTCATGTAGGTATTTGGAAAGTCCATTATACAGTAGCGCGTCTTGGGGTGTGCAAGTTCAAGGCTGATTGGTGAACTGGTGTGATTTAAAGATACCCAAAAGCGGCATCAAGCTTGGGCGTGCCTTTGCAATATCTGGGTCCAGCTTTTTGGCATTCTCTTTCCATAATTGCCTAAATACGCCTTTATGATCTATGAAGCCGCTGCCATGCTATAAAACATTCACTGTAACCAGCATACAGATTACTTCCCTCTTGCAGCTCTGCACTACATGCACACAACAGCACAACCCTTTGGAAGAAGGATTCCAAGCACTGCTTGCTTACCTCTGCAGGAATTGGTGGCAACTTGCCATTTTGGGCACCAGTGGCCAAGGTTGGGATTTTGTAGCTCATTCTCCTCTGTGAGGAACCAACCACTTAATCTTCTATACATTATCTCACAGCAGAGTTTTAATATATGTATAATCCAGTTTGCTTCACATCTGCTTTTTATGCCTAGGAAGGTTTTAGTAACCCGCGTCTTTGACAAAGCATTTGGAATGTTTACCTAGACATCACTTTAGCTTGTGTGCAAGATGTTTGTCAGCAATGGAATCCTTATTTATTTGAGATGTTTCAGTTTGACTGCATGCTGTTCAGATGCCGTAGGTGGTTTTATGTGCCTTTTACTGATCGCAGCGTACTTGACCATCACATTCTATCCTATGGTAAGCCTATTTCTCCTTCAGAGGGGTCCAGGATTGGGTTGAAGGTTCCAAAGCCATAACCACATGTGAGTGAGGTGTATTAGCAGGACTCTATGGAGCCTTTATGGCATTACCAGACATTATTGACACGCTCTCAGAGCACACTGTTGATCAAAGCTTGGTTAGCAGGAAGGCTTCGGGCTCATATGGCAAAACTGCAAGAAGCTTCAGATTCCTAGTACTGTGCAGCAGTGAAAGAGATGGGCAAAGGGGAGGCAGTATGACCGTGCTAAAGAGTAAGATTTACTCAGCTCTTGATCATCACAAGCATCTGGTTCATGTTTACATTTTCCAAGATGTACATTATGTCTGTAGTGTTCCTAGTGCTGGAGCACAGTAGAGGAGCCTGTTGGGATCACCGATTGATACCCATGTCCGTGCTGCAGGTCTCCCCTGAGGTATTAGTGGGGCTCCGTAAGGGTCCAGGCATGCAGGAATTATTTTGCAGATCACATTGGAAAGAGTGTGCGCCCTGGATTCATGCAGCAGTGGTTTCTACAGATGTGTTTCTTGTTTGATCCCATTGTTATTGGTGCCTTTTAACCTAAATGGGTCATTGTCTTGGCACACAGCCCTGGACTTTAGGGCGTATGTTTTGGATGAATGTTATTTACACATCATGCAAGTCTTCCCTCCTCCTGGCCACTCCTTGTCAAGTATGGATTCATGGGATACTGTTACTATTCTCCAAGGTTTTCAGTATTTGTCTTTGTTTATATTGTCTCGGTTTAGTCTTACCTGAAACGTACACAAGCTGTACATGCTTACCGACAAATGTGTCCAATTTGCAAAAATTTATTTTCTTCAGAAGTAAAGTCAGTCTAATTGTTTTCCCCTAAGTAGTCATGCATGCTTCACCTATAAACATTAATTCGTAATAAATCATCTGAAAGAAGCCCAAATTATCAGAGAGGTATGTCAAAAGCAGCTGATATGTTTTTAAATCTCTGCTGTGAAAAAGTGAAAAGCTTAAGAAATTTGCACAAATTATGGCAATGTATATTTCTCACTTGAGTGTAAATAATAATAAAACAAAGTGCAGCACACTGCACTCTGTATTTGCAGTTATTCTGCCCACAAGCACAAAGTGCCCCACCCACAGCAGACAAAGACAATAACAACACCTGTAACCAAACATTCTTACATATTTTAGAAAGCAAACCATGTTGAAAAGTGAAGGGCCTGTCTCTATCCCCCCCCATCCCTTTTCAGCTGCTGTTTGTCCATCCTTCTTTAGATCCTGATTCTAGGTGCTCTCCTTCTTGCCATACTTCACTTCAGCCCTCATTTGCAGGACTTGCAAGTGCTTCCTCTAAGGGGCCTGGCTCTGCCGCATCCCTGCTAGGGCTTGTTATGTAGGTGTGCACTGCTCCGCACAGCGTGCAATTCTACTGAGCGATCATTGCAAGAAGTTTGTATCTCAGTTTCTGCCCGCATTGTTACTAGTCTATGCTGCTGCCTCTCTAGTCCTCCCCTCTTTCTTAAGGCTGCTCCGTGTTTCCACCCAGCCTGGTAATTCAGCTGAAGATAGACAATGACTGGTTTGGAATTCGTAGACTTAAAATTGTAGTTCCTGGTGCACTCCAAAAATCCAACGGCGGTGCCTCCATGAGGGCAGAGTAGCGTCACCCCCTCTGGTGCGAGTGCAGAAAACATCAAAAAGAAAATGGTAATAAAACAAATGTATTACCATTTTATTTTTCATTCTGGCAGCTGCCAAGTCTGAGGGCAGGGTCAGCAGCCCGTAGGAACAGTGTGCATTTCAGTTTAAAGTGCGCATGTCAGTTTAAAGTGCGCATGTCACTTTGGCCATCTGTCTTGTGACTGCCAGCCTGACATGCACTCTTTAAACACCTCCAACTCGAGCTGTCTTCGACACCTGAATGGAGAGCAAGCACAGATCACCCCCCCACCATCCCCGGTGCTTGAAGGAGCATTGAACCAGCACACTCAAACTAATCCGGTTACTTCTCTCATGCCTCATGCTGCCCGAGGAGCATGAATGCAGCACCTAGATTGGTGGAGGGGCGCTGGATGCTGCTCTGGGAGCCAGTACCAAGCTTGTGGCAGTGAGTAAGTAAATCTTTTATTTTTTTATTTTAAGTCGATTTAACTCACTGACAGGCACTGTGAGAAACTTGCAGTGCCTTCAGTATCAACTCCAGAGCTCTTAATCGTGGCCTGTTATAAGCACTGGAGCTTATTTACAAGACCCTGCTGGTACGTCACCTTTTCCCATGTTGAAAGTGACGCATGGCACCTCAAGGGGCTCGTAAATGAGCCCTACTGTTTAAAACAGACCACGATTAAGAGATTTGGCGTTGTCTAAAGGCACATCTGGATTTTTTTCTTCATTTTTTATTTATTGTCCGTGGGTTAAATATTCGTCTCATCAGTTTAATTTGTCGCTGGACGCCACTGCACTTAAAAAGCTGCGCATCTGAAATCAACATTGATCAAATGTATATATTTTCTCTTTTACAAAAATTAACAGTTTATATCCTAAATTGCAATTAAAAACTTTGTAATAACCAACACTTTCTGGAATCTTTTTAAAGGACAAAAGGATGGAAAGAGATCTGTATAAAGGCTAAGACTGTTTGCGCACCACTAAATGTTAAATGTTGCTGGGATATCTATACACTTTATCACTGTAAAGACTCAACCCTTCAGCCTTACTGCTGTGGGTATGAGTATGGGTTCTCACTCCGTCTGACGGTGGTCAGGTTTGCGTGGGTGCACTTTAGGCACAAGCGCCTTTTTCTTTTTTTTTTTTTTAAACCTCCAGAACACGGACTAGAATTTCATCATGCTAAGTGCAACATCCAAACCCCTGGCTAAACACATGTTTTCACGAAAGTTTCAACTCTGTCAGGCTGTACCCTGCAGAAATGTATAGCTGTATGAGAGAAACAAACTGATTTTGCAATTAGACAGACTTCATATAAGGCTGAAATCCATAGCAGCCAAGGTAAAATTCATAACATCAAGAATTTAAAAACAAATCTTCGAGCTCGGCCAGCCTCCACCCTATCAAACGAAATGGTGGGGGAGTGCCTCGCAGCTATAGAGGTTGGGGGCTGTTGAATCTTGCACCAACAAGAAAGGTGAAAATAGGCTCACTTCCAGGTCCTTCCATGTGATACGTGAAAGAATGGGCATTTTTACGGTTACAAATATTATTGCTCAGATTACTTATTGGTAAGCTTCATTACTCCGATTCCTTCTTTCTCCTCACAGTTCTGACATGGTGAGCAATATTCTCCTGTTCGCAGATGTCCCCTATACAAATAAAAGAGCCCATCTCCCCTCCTAAAGCTCCAAATATGACCTACTCTAACACTTCCTGTATCAGGCTACTTAGGAGAGGAGAAGTAAAACTCTTTCTGTAATAACAAAGCAAGATAACATTAAAGTTGCAAATGTATTCCTCATCCCGACGGAGGAGGAGGGACTGTGAAGAGGAAGACTATGATTCAAAACAATGAAGCTTATCGTGAAGTAATCTGAGCATTGACTCCTTGCAGTCCTCATGTGGTGAGCATATACCAAAGCTGGATAAAATTGTCCCATGTAAAAAATGAACAAACTCTCTAATGCTACATCCAATGCATGTATTTGAAATAAAGAATTAAACGATGGCAGCACCGCTCCCTCAAAAGAAGACGCTACATTTCTCCAATGCAAAGCCTGTAGTAGAAAATAAGAGTTTTGGACGAAGCCTATGTCGCTGCTGCACAAATGTCTTTAAAAGATGCCACTTTAAAAACAGCCGAGGTTGACGGCATGCTTCTAGTTGATGTTCCCTGCACCAAAAATGCTAAAAACCAATGGGCGTCCTACTGATCCCTTTTATGAACTAGGAATGACACTTGGTATTAAAACCAATCGTGGGGAATTAGTACCCCATCATATCACCACTGTACAGTCGACATGTTTCTGCCTGATGGCTCGTGAGTCCGTGGCATTCTTCAGGACGGAAACACAGGATCTTAATATGGCAAACATACATTAGTTTTACCACTGTCAAACAAAGAGTGACGTGTCACTTCCTTTATATCTGGCCCATATGTACCCCACTGATGGGTCTTCAGGGCCCCCGGGAGGGAGAGATCCGAAACTCCTGTATTCACTCTTTCATCAAAGTGCGTTCCCCACAAAAAACCTGATTGCATCTGCTCCTTTCTCCCAGAGAGACGATGCTACATTGGTTTTTAGCATATATAGGTAAACGGTTCGCTCGTAGTTGGAAGTGCCTCCCTGTATCTTGGTGAAGGCCCACTCTCCATCAAACTGGGTTTTTGGAGATTGTGGGTTATCCTATGATGAAGCATGACACCTGGTGGTGTGTGAAGACATTCAATCATTTTTTTTTTGTATGTCCAACAAAAAACATTGTGTTGAGTAGGGTCAGAAGGGATACATAACATGAAATAAATTTTGCAAGAAAATCTCGGGTAGCCCTATTTGTGTGAAAGCATTGTGGTTTGAAGACCAGCTCACCCTTGGGACCCCATAGCATCTAATATATCTCGATTTGTCATGAAGTTCAAGCTGGTGATAGCCCTTATTCAGATCTAGTTTGTAGAATATTTGCGCCCCATTCATTGACGTGATCATGTCGCTAATGTGAAGTCCAGGGTGCCTCTCCCTCTCGATGGCCGTATTTGGTGTTCTCATGTCGACACATAGAAGTACTTTGCCATCTGATCCTTTTTTGGGTAGTATGACCACTGGCGACACCTAGGGAGTGTCTCCCGAAGTTCTCTCAATAATGTCTGCCCGGAGAAGATCTTGCAGGTCCTCCTCCACAGCCTGTTGAAGATGGAAAGGTATTTTTCTGTGATGCTGGGCTATGGGTGTCACTCGTTCATTGATGTGCAGGCAAACCTGAAAGTGAGCCATCTTCCCCAGCCCTGTGAAAAGTTTTGGGAACTTGTGGATTATGTCTGGTTCATCGTCTACTGAATATAGTATTTCCACCAGTTGAAGCCGTTCAGACGGGCTTGCCTTAGGCGCGCCTTCGGCGCGCAAACGGCGCTCCCGCTGCGCTCGTCCGCTGCGCTTCCTGAAGTTACACATCTATATACGCCCGTGGGGGCGGGAGGGGGCGTGGCCTAAGAGTGGGCGTGGCCGCAGCCTCGGCGTCGGTGAAGGCGGGAGGAATACCCAGGTAGGTCGTGTGACAGCGCAAAATAGCAACAGAATAAAGTTAGTTTAAAAACACAGACAAATGCAGTTAGTTCTTCTCCAGGCTATCCGCCTCAGGAGATTCGGTCTTCACGAAGCGCTAGCAATCAGCGCTTATGAAGCTAGGAGGGCGGGAGGGGGCGTGGCCTAAGAGTGGGCGTGGCCGCGGCGTCGGTGAAGGCGGGAGGAATACCCAGGTAGGTCGTGTGACAGCGCAAAATACCAACAGAATAAAGTTAGTTTAAAAACACAGACAAATGCAGTTAGTGCTTCTCCCGGCTATCCGCCTCAGGAGATTCGGTCTTAGAAGATATGGAAAATACGGACCAAAGCATACTGTCAATACTTGAAGCATCATAACAGCAATCAAGGATTCTGCAAATAGCGTTTCCGTCAGTACCATGTGGTTGCAGTTACCCATTTCTCAATGTATCAAATAACATGATATGCAATCCCGTTCCCTCCCACTTATCCCTCCCCACACCCGAATGGCGTTACAATAATTGTAAACCATGTATAAAGGCAAGTCATAGGTGTGTCAATAGCAGATGTGCTCACCACAGTAATTCAGGAAGCTAGTCTGTGTTATCAGAGGTAGCAGCAGGAGAGCAAGCATTGAAGCCATCCCCTTAAGGAGGAGTCTCCACCTCTGGTGTACTCGAGTCTTCATCAGTGTCTGTGTGAGGTGTTTTCAGTAAGTGTACTAGTGCCTCCCAGGCCCTCGCCAGCTCCATCGCCTTTTCACTTTTTGAGCGGGTTGCCACCTGTAGCCACGTGGCACCCTCGCATTCCGCTCATTTAAGAAACTCGGTACGCCATCTCTGAAAACTAGGGCCCTTCGTGGCTTTCCAGTGAGTTGGTATATCCCTTTTCGCCAATAAAAGCCCCAGGTCTATAAATGTACTTATTATCTTGTTCCTAGAGGTATGGGGGAACCAGTGCAGCAAACAGAGGCCTATGATGGGTTCTATGTCCTATCCGTAACAACATGCAAGAGAGCAGCCACCTCCTCCCAGAACGTGTCCAGTTGCGGGCAGTTCCACAGCATATGACAGAAATCCGCTCCTACCGTCCTGAAACGCGGGCATATTGCAGAGGTCACATTAAAATATTTATTAATTTTTTCAGGTGTAAGGTATGTTCGATGAAGAATAAAGAAATGTACTCGCTGGAAACGTGCATTCCGAGTGCTTTTCCATGCACTCTCCACTAGTCCTGCCAATGCTGTCTCAGGAATTTTATTCCCTAAGTCCACTTCCCATCGCCGCCAGAGCGTTACTAGTGGGGTCAGTCATTCAGTTGTCATTCGGCGATACAAACAAGTAACTGCCTTGACGGTGCTGGCAGCTAGGACTACATACTGACAAACCATGGAGGTGGGCGGTTCTCCGAGTCCCATTTTCCAGTTATGAGCGCTAAGTGTAATAAGTAGTCTCCCGAGGCAGTTCATATCTGTCTTGCAATACTTCATATGGAATCACGGAGCCATCTTCAAATAGATCCCCTATGGTGATCAACTCCCTCTCTGCCCAGTCCCAAAGCGCCGCCATGCAGCAGAGCACTATATACCGCCAACGGGACTTCAGGGGCATACGGGCGTACTATTTGTGTGCGTCTGTGACTCCTATTCCAGCAAAGCTTAAACGTACTCATCTCTCAAGGCAAGAGGAGGCTGGGAGTGGTAATTGCAACAACAGTTTATAGAGGATTTGTCTAGCTAGCTGATTATTCACTCCATCATCATCATTGCGAAACAACCGTGCCACCGCCTGAGTAAGCCACTGCAGCTGCGCTGCCAAATACGCCTCAAAATCGGGGACCGCCAGTCCACCCTCCGATCGTGGCCTCATAAATGCAGTAAGGGCCACTCTCCGTCTTCCCCCAGCCCAAAGAAACCCAACCACCTTCGACTGTAGTTGCTTAAAAACCGATGTGGGGATCCAAATCGGCACTGTTCTGAAATAATACAGCAACCTGGGGAGCGCTATCATCTTGAGATGCTCTTATGGCCCTTCCCACGTTACCCTCCAATAAGTCAGTTTGGGTGTGATATATGAGAGTGCCAAGGTACGTCAGACATTGTCGCTCCCAGTGCACCTCCTGCGTATATTCTCGGTCCTCAGATTGTAGCGCCCTAGGGAACAGGCAAGTCTTTGTCCAATTTACCTTCAGACCGGCAATCTTGCCGATGTCTGCCAATAACGTCTTCGCGCCACGAAGGGCACCCTCTACATCCGCCAAAAACAGAAGAAGATCATCGGCATATAATGCGATATGGTGAATTTGCACTTGTACTCTCAATCCCGAATAGTGCAAGCCCGTCCTAGCCCGTGCCGCCAGCGGCGCCATGGCGAACAGCATAGGGGAAAGGGGACAACCCTGTCTCGTCCCGCGACCCACAAAACAAGTATCGGATATAATCATTCCAATCTTCACCCGCGCTGTGGCCTGTTTATACAAAAGAGAGGTCCAATCTATAAAACCATCTCCCAATCCAAATTACCGCATAACTTGGAACAAATATGGCCATTCCAAGCTATCAAAGGCCTTTTCAATATCTATCGCCATTATGGCAGCAGACTCTTTGTGGTAGGTGTCTGCCTCTAATATAGCAATAAGGCGCCGAACATTCTGGGCCATATTCCGTGTTGGTATAAATCCCGCTTGATCCGTGTGTATTAGGTGGACCATATATGGGAGTAGGCGGGTCGCCAGGATCCGACTCGGGATTTTATAATCCGTGGTCAGCATTGGTAATGGGCGATAAGCTGTCCTGTCATGGGGGGGGGCTTACCCAGTTTTAGCAACGGTATAATTAACGCCTCTCAGGTGCTGGCAGGCAAAACGAGCTCTTTCTTCGCAGTATTATACAGTGTCACCAACCTAGGGGTCAGCAGGTCAACATTCGCCCTCTAAAATTCCACCGGGAGCCCATCCACACCAGGACTTTTCTTCCGGGTCATATGCTTAATCGCGCCACGGACCTCTCCCAGGGTAATGTCCTGACCCAGTAGCTCCGCCTTCTCATGATCTAGTGCTGCGAGTTCTAAAATGACTGTCCCTCTTTGCGCTGGATTAGCTAGCCATGCCAACAGCGCCCCAGATTTATCGCGCTCTGCATGAGCCCGTACAGCATAGTTTTTATAGTCAAAGCAGCGTATGCACGCCACCTCTACTGCGACCTCCTAATTTTCTGCTAGTAAGTCTTGTTGCCAATCTGGATGCCCTGGCCTCTCCCTCTTATTGTCCTGCAACTTGTGGTCCGCCCTCTCCAAATCCTGCAATAGCACTCTACGCAGTCCCAGCTTATACGCTATACAGTGTCCCCGTATTACACTTTTTAAATGCGTCCCACTCCACCATTAGCGATGGTGCAGTACCAGTGTTATTCTGAAAATAATCAGTAATGCCAGTTCCCACCACTGCGTGAAATGCTGGATCTTCCAGCGATTCTGGGTTCAATCTCCAAGTCGGAATTTTGAGGTGATCAGGCAATACATTCACACATATTAATAATGGGTTATGGTCAGATAGTGTTCTAGTTAGGTATTCGCTGTGTTGCACTATGGCATGTATGTCAGGAGAGCAAAGCATCGCATCCAGTCAAACATGGAGGTCGTGTATGGCAGGAAAAAACGAATAATCCTGGTCAGTCAGATGGTGCGCCCTCCAGGTGTCTATCAGTCCCCAATTACGCTGCCATTCCCGCCTAATCCTTGAAAGAACATGTGTAGGTGCGTCCGGGAGGAGAGGGTGTACATCCGCGACAGAGTTGAAATCCCCACCCAGTAGTACTGACCCAGTTAAGAACGGAGCGAATTTCCAGACAATTGTGTGAAAAGGGCTGATTGTGCCGTGTTTGGCACATATATGCTGCCCAGTACTACATCCCTACCATTTAGCTGCCCTGCAACCAATATATAACGACCCTCCGGATCCCTCAGTTGTCGAGTTGGTTGAAAAGGGACACACGCCCTGACCCATATCGGGACCCCTTGTGCAAAGGCGGAGTACGTCTGCCCTCTCCATCTACGCTGCAATGCCACATCTTCTTTTGGCGCTATATGCGTTTCCTGATGAAAAGCCAATTGGACCCCTCTATGGACTAAGTATGCGTGTATTTTATTCTGCCGTATCATGGTGTGCATACCTCTAACATTCCAAGATAAACATTTCAAATGAGATATCGAACCCTTGGTGGTGGATCACACTGACTCCATACAACTAATTTTAACAGTTACGCCATGCACCCTGGAACATTCCCTCACTGTAAAAGAAACAACCCCAACAACCCCACCCCAGGGCAGGCATTAAACATTAGTCCCCATCTAAACTACTCTAAACTGACTTCCCTCTAGTAGCTACAGAGGAACAATGGGGAAAGTGGCTGCAGACCGTCCAATACCGGCTATGAAGTTACAAAAAAAAGACCACACCTATGCCCCATTTTGTACAATCCACTTCCATCCCCGGAAGGTGTCCCACCAGCAGGAGCACCCAACACCCATCCGTGCTCAGCCCACAAGCCACCCCACCACAAAGACCTGAGGCACAGAATACTAACAACAATAAGGCACTTAGCTCGTCCAACAGCCTGCAAGGAAATCAAAGCAAGATTAGGGCACCCGGTTTTCCGTTTAAACAGATTTTCTACATATAAATACAGATGGAAAACAAGTTTTCCTTTGTCTGTATTTATATGTAAAAACGGGAAAACACTAGCACATTTTGCGGCGCTGCCATGCTCCAGCAGAGAGTTATAAAACAGGATGGTATGGTGATTGCTCACAGAGCAATCGCCTCTGGTGTTATCAGTATTTAAACAAAGCCTCGTTAACAAGTGAATGGTCTTTTAAAGACCTGTGAAGTACTCCGGTGCGGCTGTGTGCCCGGGAAGCTGTCTCAGCCCGGGCTGCCACACACAACGTAGGGGGGAGGTATTGTGAAAGAGAAAGGTCGCCATGCCCAAGACGTGCTGCGAAGCATGCTTTCAGCCTCATGGGGAGTTTTGAAAAAACAGATGTTTAATTAGTTACAGTTACAGTGACATCATGACAGACATAGCATTATATTCCTCCGTACTCCAGTTCCCATATCTAAATTATCCAAAAGGAAAAGATTTTTTTTGTAAGTGTTCTTTACAATAGATGAACTGAGTTTCGTCAGGGGAGGTATGAAGCCGAAGTGACTTGCCCAGGAGCACGGAAATACGGCCTAGTTGGGAAGCCGGGATTAGTACCAAAGTCTCTTGTTTCTACTGTGATGAGGTGTTCTGAGGGAAGGAGACCCCTAGCTATCATTATCATTCTGTTCTCAGTACTTGTCCCAAGTATGAACGCTGATCCCTGTAGGTGCTTATGCTATGACACCCTTACCTATGTACAGAAGACATTATGCAGTTAGTAAGCCCAGATATGCTCTTTTTAGGCCCGGCTTAACAGTGCCCCAATTATTCACCTATTGTTACCAAATATTTAAAATCTAGACAGACTGGGGTCTGGCTGCTCACAAAAGACCATTTCCTTCTCACCTCTGGCCATAGGCTGTTATTTTGTATCATTCCACCTCCTATAGATCCCTTGCATTGCAGTGCAGGACTGTATTACATCTCAAATGCACACTGAACCATTACATACAATTATTTATCTCATATATACTTTGCCTAGAAAAGCGAATACGTTTTCCCTAGTTTTTTCCCCACACTACAGCAGGATTTATTAATGTTTTATTGAGCATGCAATTTCAGTTTCGTTAATTAGGTTGGATATTATGCCGACATGGCAAAACAAACTTAAAATTTCAATTATCCGGTCTATATGATTTTTAAATAGATACATTTTTAAATAAGTAAACAAGAAATAAAGTCCCATGAACTGCCTCCCCCCCCCCCCCCACACACCTGTTGGTGATAGCTTCACAAGAAAAGTATTTTTCAATGCACCAACGAAAATAATAAAGTTTGCCCCACCCCCTCACAAATACACTTCTTGTCAATTTAAATAAATGTGGAAAAATACTAGCTGCAGCGTCGTCTTTTAAAAATATCCAGACGGAAATGGAAAAAAAATAAATACCATAAAACCGGAAGCCCTAAACATGATTAACAATATTAGGCAAAATCATCCGCAGTTCCTGGTGTGACATGTGGCATCTGCAGCCTATTAGCCCGTGACTCGTCCGTGTTCGTGCCTGCAGCTGATCCATCTGTTCCTGTGCCAGTCCCCGAACCCTTTTGCAAGATCCCAGAGCAATGCCGATACTGCACGTAGCGCTTCATTTCTCGCCCTCTCTGTCTGGGAAGTGTTGGGCGCCTTCGAAGTGACCGGATGCCGCTGCGGCCTGCGTCGACGCTGCGGCAATCGCCTCAAGGGGACACTAGTCCCAGTGTCCCCAGCCGGCCTTTTGCCTTATATGTTTCCAGCCAGTCCCATGCCTCAGACGGATCCTCACAAAAGTGCATTGTACCATCGAGGATAATCCGAAATCAGGCTGGAAATATCAGTGAATATTGAAGCTCCTCGTCCCGGAGCGCCCTCTTGACAGCTAGGTAAGACGCACAGCGGCGCTGGACCACCAATGTATAATCCGGAAAGATAGAAGCCTTGTTATTGTCCACTGTATATGGTCCGACCGTACGCGCCATCTGCAGAAGGTGGTCCCTATCCTTGTAGTGAAGAAGCCTGGCCACCACTGGACGGGGAGGGCGACCCGGTGCCAAGCGTCAGGCCGGTACTCGAAGAGCCCTTTCCAACGTGTAGAACTGCGTCAGTCCCTCCGGCGCTTCCTTGTCACAGAGCCAATCCTCTGGATACTGGACCATGTTGGACCCCTCAATTCCCTCTGGAAGACCCAAAACTCAGATGTTATTCCTCCGATTTCTCCCTTCGGCGTCCTCGGCCCTTTTCTCTAGCGCCGAAAGTCTGCGGGTGACGTCTCCTACTTGGGCAACGATGGTCTTCAGTGCCAGTTCCAGAGTCGCCAGCGAGGATTCGGCCTGTTCCACTCTGTCCGCCAACTTGGCGCGCTCAGCCCGCAGAAGCCCCAGGCCCATCGACACTGTTACAATGTCCTGATGTAGGGCCTCCCTTGTATCAGTGATAGCCTGGAGTATACGGGCCAATTGCTGTTGCACTCATGCGTCCCCTGGCCCGTCAAGAGAATGCGGTCGTTTCTCCTCCTGCCCCACGTCTTCTTGGTCCGGCGGGGTTGTCTGAAGCTTCCCTCTAGGCTTCCCCATCCTGCAGCCGGAGATCAGAATTGCGTCTTCAGGTCAGGGCTCTCCCCTCGGGCAGCGTTTCTAAGGCCAGATGTCCCGGGGGGGCGCCAGCCTTCTCGTGGTATTAAGTAATTCGGAGCTTATGCGCCAAAAGCCAGCTCGAGTTCCTGGAGTGCCCAGATTTTTAGCCACAGCAAAGAGACCCCAGGGTTAACATTTGGGAAAGCCCCTACCAATTCCAGTGCTCGGTTCAACAGATGGCGTGTATGGCAACACTTACCCACAAGCGCTCCCAATGCTATCAGTTCTCAGATGTGGGGCCTCCCGTGCAACAAGTAGGCTGCCCGAGACATCCCAGGATCAGCGTCTCTCGAGCCAACCACCGCTGCTCCCAGCCGGTGATCGCACAAGGAGCCCATCCCGAAGAGCAGTTCAGGGCCTCAGGCCATCTCCAGTCTCTGCGCTCCCACTGCTGGGGCATATACAGGCACTCGTTCAGCTGTGAGCCCCCCACACACTCAGCTCCTCTCAGACCGGGCCCACAACCCACAGAGCAGTCCAAATATTAGGACTGTCATTAGGTCGGATAATTCACGGGGCCGGCGTAGAGCTTGGAACTCACGCGTCTGCCTCCATCAGCCTGCAAGCCACACCCCCTTTACTCCGCAGGTCCTAGTGCCCCTGCATACACTTTCACATTATTACACAGTGGTGTGTGTTTGCAAATCTAAAGGATGACATAATGTCTCCGGGTCTGACGATGGACTAGGAAAAATCAGAGGGAGCACAAAGTACTGCGAACATTGGACGGATGAAGTTATTATCATCAAAGAATCTTACAAAACGATTGCTGAAGCTGGCTTAACACTCAAGAAAAGAAACATGCAAGTTTTGTGTTGAGGAGGTTGAATATCTGGGGTACACATTGGCAATCTCCGATGTTAAACTGAAAAAATATCTTCTGGAGTAGACAATAAGAAAGGCACCTGTTCCAACAGATATGGGCCAATTGAGGTCCTTCCTGAGACTTCTCGAGTACTATGTGAAATTTGTCAAGAATTCTGCAGAGATGACTGAGCATATAAAAAAATTGTTGAGGAAAGGTTGCAAATATGTGTCGAGAGAAGATCAACAGAGATCTTTTGATAACATAAAGCACAACATTTTCTCTGCCAAGGTATTGACTCCATTTGTTACCAGACTCGTATCTATACTTATGGTAGATAGTAGTGCTGTAGGCGTGGATGCTGTATTGTCGTCAACGCTGCACAAACAGGGTGGAAAAACTGTGGGTTTTGCCTCCGCCTCTGACTGATTCTGAGAGGAATTATTTGGTTATAGAGAGGAAGTCATTGGCTGCTGTATGAGCAACAGAATATTGTTTAATGTACCTGTGGGGTTATTCCATGATTCTGCTTACTGAAGCCTTTGTTATAGATTGTGACTTGGTGGAGCTGGAAAGGGGTCTGCGAGATTAGCTCGGTTAACAGCTCGCCTACAAGAATATCGATATAATTTGGAGTACATACATGATGGTTTGTCCAGGTTGCCATTGCCAATCGCAAGATGTTGACAAGGCGAAAGTAGAGGCGTTTGTCAAGAAAGGTGCTGTTGCAAGTGTTTATGACTTGGTGGATTCAAGAAGTCATTGGGAAGGAATAGTGATTTGAGATCCTGGGAAAAGATGGAATGTTGCAGCATTGGTGGACATGATTTTGAAAGGGTGTAGGCAAGAGACTGTTGTCAGTAGCAGTAAGACTATGTTAAAACAGTGGGTGAGTTGTCTGTGTTTGATGGTAAACTCCTTTCTGGAGGTGATATGTCCGTAGCCCCAGAGAGTTTAAGATTTGAACTTTACAAAATGGCACATGAGGGCCATCGTGAAGGTCACAGTAAACATCCTTGGTACTCTGATACCATCAAAGAACATAAGCAGTCCTGCAAACGGGCAGAAAGGAAATGGAGAAAAGATTTTTCTCTCGCTGCAAAAACTGAATATAAAACAGTTCTTAGAACTTATAAAAAATTACTTAAACTCACTCAAGCAGAATACTATCAAAGTAAAATCTCAGAAGCAGATAATTCCACCAGAGAGATTTTTAAAGTCTTTCAATCACTGGTTGCTACTCCCAGGATCATCAATCCCCCACCTGACCTTCAGAAACATTGTGAGGCATTAGCCAATTTCTTTGCGGCCAAAGTATATAATATCTACACTAGTTTTCCAACAATCCCTCACACTCCTGATAAATTGGAGAATGTTATTGAAAGCTCGGAGGGAGTAGCCCCTAACTCAGTCGATGATCTCAGGGTTTTTCCGCTATTAGATCTTGCCATGGTTGGAATACACCTTAACAACTTAAAATATGGCTCGCCTCAGGACATCGCTCCCCCGGCAGTGCTCAAACAGGTCTCGAAAACAGTCTGTCCTATTATAATGCAGGTCATTAATTCATCTTTGACCTCAGGACAGGTTCCCCCGAACTGGAAGAGAGCAAAGGTCCGTGCTTTACTTAAAAAACCTAATTTGGACCCGGAAGACCTGGCCAACTATAGGCCTATTTCATTGCTACCTAGTCTTAGCAAAATAGCTGAAAAGCACGTTAACAAAGGCTCTCTCTTCTTTTGTTGAATCGTCGGGCGCCCTTCATTCCACTCAGACTGGATTCAGACCCAAGCAAGGAACCAAAACTGCTCTGGTGGTGGTAGTCGAGGCTACCAGGAGTATTGTGGATGCTGGAGGTTGCGCTGCGGTGGTCCTACTGGACCTCAGCGTGGCTTTCGATACCGTAAATCACTCTCTCCTGTTGCATCGGCTTCGACTCGCAGGGATTTCAGGATTGGCTCTCAAATGGCTACACTCCTTCCTATCGGACAGGTACTTCTCTGTTTTTGAGGATGAGGTGTCATCAAACCAGTTGCAATTGAGTCACGGCGTTCCCCAGGGTTCATCACTCAGCCCTACACTTTTTAACATCTATATGAGACCGTTGGCTGATGTGGTGCTTCCTTGGGGAATTCAGCTTGTCACCTACGCCGATGACACGCAGCTGGTTGTATCCTTGGTAAGGGTCAATGACTCACATCATGGGCTTAACAATCTAACCCCGTGTCTCACCAATGTTCTTGAATGGATGACTGCCTCTTGCCTAAAACTAAATGGAGCCAAAACAGACATCATGATGCTGGGCTTTAAAGCCCCGATCAATTTGGACCCCTGGTGGCCCAGTTGTCTGGGACCTCCTCCGAAGCCTAAGACCAAAATAAAAAGCCTAGGGGTATGGATGGATTCCACTTTAAATTTCCAACATCAGGCCAATAAGGTGGCGGCAACCTGTTATGGCCTAATGAGATCGCTAAAAAAAGTCCTTGACCTTCTTCCATTTGAATCAAGACGTGTATTGGTCCAGTCGCTGATTCTTTCACGACTGGATTACGCTAATGCCATATATCTGGGGACATCAGCAGCTACTTTAAAAACTTTGCAAACTGTTCAGAACTGCGCAGCCTGCCTGCTCATGAAAGTTCCTTAACGATGTTCAGCAAAGACCTCAATTCGAACTCTTCATTGGCTGCCAATTCAGGATAGGATTGTATTTAAGACTATGTGTTTGGCACACAAGTCCATTCACAATTTGGGCCCTTCCATTCTGAACCCTTTGTTTCAACGCCATCAATCAGTTAGATCTCTCAGATCCATTCATCGAAATCTGCTCGTAGTTCCCAGGGTGAGGCTCGCCCGGATGGGCGGCCGGCTACTCTCTGTACAAGCGGCTAAACTCTGGAATAAACTCCCTGATAATATCAGGCTTGAATCAAACCTCATCATCTTCAGGAAGCAACTAAAGACGTTCTTGTTCAAGAAGGTCTACTAATATTCTCCAGGTCTCACAGCGCTGGGATGCCCCAGGGTAGCCATGCGCTTTATAAGAACGTATTCGTTCATTCATTCATATGGGTCAAACTTTGATAAAGAAGAGATTACATGAGAATTTATGGTGGCCAGGCATGGAGCAGGATGTTACTGTCTAGATGGTGCAATGTATTGATTGTAAGAATGGAGTGAAAAGGTTGAGTAGGTGGGCAGTCAGCTATGGGAGAAATATTGGATCCAGGATTGCCATGGCACACTGTATGCCTAGATTTGACAAGGTGGGGCTATTCTGAGTTGAGGCTTGCCCGTGTGATGCTAGATATGTATTCCAAATAGCTTGTGGTGAAATGTATGTGTGAGATTACAACAAAAAATAGAATCAGAGTTTTGGAGGAAGTATTCGGAGAGGAAGGTTACCCAGAGAAGTTGAGATAATGGGACTCAACTAATGTTGGAAGAAATGACAAAATAGTTAACTTTTTGTGGTATCTTACACTCCCAGACCTAGCAGTACAAGCCAATGACGTTGCTGAAAGGACTAACCGCATGATGAAGTGGGTGATTGAAAGGAGATGGGATGTTAGGGTTATGGTGGGTGTTTTGGTATGGGCATATCACCCCACAGAGAACAGTTTCACAAAAAGAATTCAGTTCAGCGTAATGAGGGGACGGAAGGCAAATACAAAGATGTCACCCACATGGATGAGAGTTTTGACGAGCCAAGAAGATTATGGGAGTAATTGCAAATCTAATGAGAAAAGTGACTGGAGGATAACGGTGAGTGATATAATGAAAGTTAAGCAGGGACATATTGAAGGTGGTCTCACAAAGTTTGAAGGTCCATTTGGAGTGAGATGTGCGGTTTGTTTGTTATCTTAGAGAATGGGGAGAGATGGAACATGAAGAGAGTTGCATTGTATGAGGGATTAACTGATGCCAAGACAGAAGTAGTGGAGAGCTGCAGCAGCTTCATGATGATGGTAATGTTTTAGGAAAGAAGGCCCAAGGGTCTAGTGAAGGTGATGTGGGTGGTGCACGGAAGATTAGTGATCACAGGGTGCCAAGGCTTAGGGTACCACCACGATATCTTAATGACTATATTTGCAGTGTGTAACATTGTTTTTATGTATCATTGCATATTATGTTTCATTCCTGTAACAAGTGTTATTTCTGGAAAGAGAAGATGTGTTGTATCTGTATTTTTGTTCATTTATGATAACACTACTTGTATCTTTAAACTAGAACATTATAGTGTCTGTTTACTAGCAGCTCTTTTATACTGTGACTCTGTTGGGTTCTCTCTGGAGTCGGTTGTTTGCTGGCTGGAGAGGGAGCACCAACTGCAGTCACTTGTGTCCCAATAAAGGGCCTATTTTAACCTTTTAATGGCTCCTGCAGGTGTATCACAAGATGCCCCTTCAATGTATTTGGACCCTGTGCTCTCCCAGTCGCCCTTTGGGGTGAGCGATATGTGGAAGGAACTGCTTGAAAGTGAAAACGCTCATGATCCAGCGCAGAGACAGGCCACAATTGCAGGCCTATCCGCTGAATTGAAATTGAACAATAATAAACAAGCACAGGCTGCTTACCTGTTTCACTAGGTGTGCTCGTGATGCAGAAAATGAAAAACAAGTCTGTGCCTCTTCTTTGTCCCGCATAAGTAGCCTAACAGAAGAAGTATTCTCATTGGCCATGTTAGGAGGGGTGAAGGACTTTTTCCTTTGTACAAGGGACGTCTGCGCACAGGAGACGATCGCTCATCGCTCATCACGACAGGAGTGCGAGGTGATCATGTAGCTGCTACGGAGCAAGACATACCCTAAGCATCGCCTTTTGACTTACTGGGTAGTGAAGTTAAATCTCATGGAAAACAAAGGTATATGCTGGAGAAGCTAAAGTTAGTCAAGAGTTTATTAACTGACTTGAATACACCCCTATGGCCTTCACGAAGGAGAGAAATAGTGTGTTTAAGGCTGGACTGGAAAGAAGAATCCGAACCATCAGTATTTTCAAAGTAGAGACTATTTATCAGCTAAGTAACATTGGGATCAATCGAGGTAATAGTGCTAGCAAAGAGATCTCTTCTGTCTCAGAAGACACATTCACTCCCAGGATAAGCATGGACCATGAAACGCTATGAAGAGGGTGGTGGAGCCAGTCCCAAGGGCAAGATGGATGCTTCTTGGTAACTCCTGACGTGCCATCACTGTACAGTTTATTTTACTGTACCCTAGCCTCCAATTCCAGACGAAATACCAAACGTGTTTGTATTTGGCTACAGAATCTAGACTTTTTCATCTGAGGCTCGCTGGATGTGTCACTGCGGCCTAGTGTCGAAGAGGGGTCGGAAGAAGCAGCTGCGGAAGCTGTGGGGCGAGCCAGTGCTGTAGGACACAAGCGCAGAAACTACTCGGCAGGTGCTAACTTTTCCAAGTCCTATGACACTATTAGAGTGCATAAGAAGTTTTTTTTCTGGGTGATGAGCCCGTGCAGGCTGCTTTCTTGGTGGGGGGAGGGAGAGGGGGATGGGATGCCCTGAGAAATGCAAATGCAGGCAAAGAGGAGCCATGAGACACTGACATAAGGAAGTGACTTAGATCCCCTAGATCCATTTGATCTGTCCTGCTTTAAATATTTGTAGGGAACTCATTGGCGGGGATTGATTACAAAGTGGGAGATCTATACCACAAGAGGCAACAGGACATCGTGACTTGTGTCTTCAGTGTTTGCAGCAATCTTCCCTCAACAGTATAAGCAGCATGTGGCCCAAGTAGGCTATGTGTTCAGAGAAGGAAGACCTACATAGTTTAGTAAAGGTCTGTGATGGTTTGGGACCATCAGATGGCAGCGACCAATCCAACATGGCCGCCGCCGTTGAACAACCAGGAAGTAGGGTCAGCGGCCTAGCTGACACGCTACGTCGGGCGAACGTGCCCACTGAAGAAGGCTGGTGGGAGGCAAAAGCGTCATCTGCCGTGTCAGAGTTGAGTTCAGAAGGAGGAAGGACCACGCGACTGGGACCAGAGGAAGAGTGGAGCGCAAACGTCAGGAGTCACGCAGCAGAAGAGGACGGCGTCTGGAGCAGAGACGGGAGAACGCGGGACAACCTCAACAACTGGGAGGAAAAAGGAAAGGACAGAGACCACTCGAGGAGCACTGCCCACGAGACCACTGCTTTCCCCAAGGACGAGGAGGCTGGGTTTTCCGTCACCACGGCCCAGGAGGGTCGTGGGAGCAGGCAAGTGCAAAAGCATGCACTGTATTGGTTAAGGGGTTGTGGGCACGTTTAAAGGGCACCTGGGAGGGAGCACTTACATCCCTACACTAGGCACCCACAACGTTAGGGCTCTGGTGGTGGTGCACTTTTCCCTCCCCCTTCATTTGAAAGGTACAACAGTAGTCTGAGCATTTTCTTGTTTTTTTTTTTTTTATTCTCTGGATCAACGCTCGCCTGACAATCCAGGAAGAGCGCAAGAGTACAGAGACCAGAGTAGCCAAGAACAAGGACCCAACCAGCGAAAAACCCTCTTCCCCAGAGACTTAAAATACGTACTGTTTCGAGTGTGTGCTATCAACATACTTAACGCAATAAAAAATAGAATAGAAAAGCGCACCTTCCATGTATCTGACCTACCTAAAAAGAGGGGTGTGAGGTCCGGGCGGGAGCTCACGACCACAAGGCCTTAAATAAATACAGAGACAAGTCATTCACCTTGAAAGCCGGTGGTGTTACCTACGTACCATATTGACCAAAGTCCAACTTCTTAACTGCAAGTTCGAATATATTGTTTTCCCGTTATCTATACCCTTTTCTTGTCTTTAAGAGACACAAAGGAGAGATCATGTTTAAACAATTGCTCCTAATCGAGGACGATCACAGCAATGATCAGGTTGTTACTGAAACCGGGAACAAAAATCTATTTCTACACCAGATGTGGTACTATGGCTATGTGTGTGACTGGGATGCTTGATGCACGCGAGCAGCCAATATCCCTCACATGGAAGAAGATCCACATCACGATACCCTTAGCACAAATGTAGACCACGTATACTGCATGGCCCGCATACCAGAAGCAGCATAAGTTAACCTTTTGCTTAATTCCTGTGACCCGGCAGCTCTCCCACTATAGATTATAACTTAACAAGACGGTACCTCTCCCCACCACTACTTGCGTTGTGGAGTCACTCTGGGGAATACAGAAGCATATTTATAGCTGTTGGTTTGATGGTTCCCTGATGAGAAGTAGAGCTAAGTTCAGTGTTTAGAGTTTAGTCAAGACCTTCTTTATGGGGGGAGGAGGTGACTTCTTCGTTATTAACAGTCCACTCAACATTTTTCAGAAGGCGCTGCTTCGTGTATCCTTCTGCAGGGAGCCGAGGGGTGTCTGTATCTCTTGTACAAATCTCTATCCCATAGGAGCCTCTCTTTCATATATGTCTCCTCCCTGGTTATGATACTACCCCACTGAGCTGGTGTCTCTATCTCAGACAGCATATAAAAAAGTACCTGCTGCTTATATCACACTGTCTCTCACTGTCACCCACACACCCCCATTAAACTGACTCTTGCTACCCTTTATTGACCAGGAGAAGCTAATCCCACGATTACCAATAACTATGGCACAACAGACTAAACCTCTAAAAATAACATCACTAAATGTCAGAGGTGTTTCTTAAGGGGAACAACCTTTACAACGCAACTTTTACAACGCACTACCTTTACAACGCATTTTTTACAACGCATGACACTACAACGCATGACACTACAACGCATTTTTAAAAACTACCTTTACAACGCATTCCATTACAACGCATACTACCATTACAACGCATACCATTACAACGCATAATATTACACTACCCTATCCAACACTTACCCTACTGATGCACCCCCTGGAGTTAGAATAGTAATTTTTACCCCTATACTATCCAACACTTACCCTACTGTTGCACCCCCTGGAGTTAGAATAGTAATTTTTACCCCTATACTATCCAACACTTACCCTACTGTTGCACCCCCTGGAGTTAGAATAGTAATTTTTACCCCTATACTATCCAACACTTACCCTACTGTTGCACCCCCTGGAGTTAGAATAGTAATTTTTACCCCTATACTATCCAACACTTACCCTACTGTTGCACCCCCTGGAGTTAGAATAGTAATTTTTACCCCTATACTATCCAACACTTACCCTACTGTTGCACCCCCTGGAGTTAGAATAGTAATTTTTACCCCTATACTATCCAACACTTACCCCACTGTTGCACCCCCTGGAGTTAGAATAGTAATTTTTACCCCTATACTATCCAACACTTACCCTACTGTTGCACCCCCTGGAGTTAGAAAAGTAACTTTTACCCCTATACTATCTAATACTTACCTTAAATGTAATTTAATATTATGCGTTGTAATGGTATGCGTTGTAAAGGTAGTATGTGTTGTAATGGAAATGCGTTGTAAAGGTATTTTTTAAAAATGCGTTGTAGTGTCATGCGTTGTAATGTCATGCGTTGTAATGGATTATGCGTTGTATAAAATGCGTTGTAAGTGCATGCGTTGGAAAAGTGTGCGTTGTAACGTCATACATCCGTTTCTTAACTGAGGCAAATGTCTCTACAATGATCGTGCAATGTGGATTCTCAGACCATGTGCCCATAGCATTAGAGATCTATAGTGGCAGCATCACCTCCCCCCACACCACTCCTCTTAAGACTGGCATATAAATGTTTCTAAATTCAGACTGCTAGAGGAGGGTGGACTCTTCTCCAGCAGCAACCACAATTCTTCTCAGGGTGAAGTCACAAGCGAACCCTAAATTACCCTGCACCCAACTCTTGGTAAGCCGTGTACAGAGCAGCCAGGCTTCACTCAGAGGAAATGTGTAAAGTGTTTGTGCAACACTTCAAACAGTAACACACTGAAAATACACAACAAAAGGATCCCACACCAGTTTAGAAAAATATAGTACTTTTTAACAAATAAAACAAGACCAAATTGAGAAAAATCCAAGCTCAACTGTCAGCTACACCCAGTCATGTGTCCCAGGCAGGCTACAGAGACTAATTGACTAAGGTAGGAAAATGCCCACTTTCTAAAAGTGGCATTTTCAAAATTATGATTTAAAATCTGGCTTCAGCATCAGTTAGGATTTTTCATTACCATTACAAAGACACCAAGCATGAACTGGTCACCTTCTCCCACTTGGAAATTACAGCCTATTAAATATAATAAGGTAACACCAATGTTGACCTAGGCGAGCGGTAGACCATGTAGCAGTGGAAAACAAATTTAAGAGGTTTTCACTTCCAGGACATATAAGACCAAAAGAGTATATGTCCTACTTTTTTCTTTGGTCCATTGCACCCTGCCCTCTGAGCTGTCCGGGGTCTAACCTAGCGATGATTTATATGTATTAAAAAGGAAGGTTTGGGCAGGGCAAAAGGTTTATTTTGCCAGGTCGAGATGGCAATTTAAAAGTGCAATAAACAAAAAAGAGAAACACTAGGAGCTCATAAAGGTCCTGCATACATGCTCCTGTACCTTAATTCATACAACAGGTATGCAGTTCCTATCAGTAGAAAGGCAAGGCATAGATGATGTACCAGATCAGGGATCTGATTACTCAGGAGCAATAGCCCTCACACACCCAGTCGGGTGTCATGCTTCATCATATGGCAGGTCCTTATTGGGCTCTCACTGCAATGCCCAGAGGGCCCCTCAAGGTGCCTTTTTGCCATAGAACCTTTTATTGCCGGGGTGAAATTGGACAATTGGTTTTGGGGACTGGCATGCCTGACCAATTCCGGTATGAGTCAAAACTATTGATGCTGATGGTGTGGCCAAGAAGAATTAATTATGTCCTATTCTATCAGCTTGCTCTCTGATATCCATTTATTGAACAAAAGTATTGGGTACCTTGACTACACATAGCCTAATCTTGTTCTATTCCTTTATGAAATTGGCATTATTTCCAATTTAATCGAATAGCCAATATACTGGACATTCCCTCTTCATGGAATAGATGGATAACTACCACTTTCAAAGTTGCAAAGATTTGCATTTTACGCCACTTGAAAACTACAATGGTCTGACATATGCTCATTGGTTGACTGAGTTCTGCCAAGTAGCATCTTATGAAAGAATAATGCACAAAACACACAAGATTCCATGGATCTTTTAAAAAAAGAGTTGGACCTCCTCGCAAGACAATAGCTGATGTGTTTGTGACATATTCCTCCTGATAGTCTTATAAACTACTTAAAATAGTGAATATGGTCACTTTTAGTGCAAATATCCACATTCAATGGTTATAATAGGACGTCTTGCACGCCCAGAAGAATGTTTGAGCAATCGATGTTGTTTTCCTTAAAGTTACTTATGACGGTGAGTATGCTGCCTAACATAGGAGAAACATACAAATGTGTATCTTCCATTTTATGCCTTCCCTTTGAACCTTGAACTATATGCGAACCAAAATTTGCTTCTAATCTAAAAGGAATAACCTTTTCAATGTTATCCTTAACTGCTAATGTTACAACAGAATGTACTATATACTTATTGACCCGTAACTATACTGCTGTTAAATCAGAAGAGATGTTGTTATGTCTGGCAGATGTGTGCGTGATATAACTCTGTAACTGTATGAAAAACACTCAACAAAAACTATATTAAAAAACACAGTGAAGGCTGCCGGAGGGGAGTCCGGTGGGGCAACACCAGATGATAATATGGCACTTCTGGCTGCTATGATGGAATCAAGGAATGCCCTTAGTGCAAAAATCAGCACTGTAGATCCGAAGTCTCCTTGCTGTGACAAGACCTCCGGAATGCGGTCGACCGAATCACGGGGGCTGAAACGCGCGTCTCCACAGTCGAAGACCAAGTAACGACCCTCCAGAAGACGGTGAACAAACTGGCAGTGGTGGCCCAGGAGATGGCCTCAGGAGTAGAAAACGCCGAGGGTCGTGCAAGGCGTAATAACCTGTGCTTCGTGGAGTTTCCAGAGGGTTGCGAGGGTACCTCGATGGTTTGCTTCATTCTTAATTGGCTCCGGTCGCTGTTGCCTGATAAAGCGCTATCTACATGTTTCGTTGTGCAGAGGGCACACTGGGCGCTCACAAAGAAACCCCCTCCGGGAGAGAACCCGCGACCAGTAATTGTTTGTTTATTAAATTATGCCAAAGAAAATACTATGATGGAGGGTCTAAGGGATATTTAACGACCAGCCTCGGATTACTTTCCCAAACAAATTACTAAACAAAACAACCAATCCGGGGGTCGGAAAAAGGGGGAACCTACACAAAAGTGATAAAAGGAGTACTAAGTGGGAACTTATGAGATTAGAAAGAGTAGAAAAGACACTTAGGGAGACATCGGATTCCCATCAATCACCATAGTGATCAGTATCATCATGTGGGTATCCTCCTAGCCATCCACTGTACCTCTTGATCATAGAGGTTATCTCCGTGGAATAAATCTCAAGTGGGTCGTGGAGGAGAACCAGAAGAGAGAGAAAGCAAGCTCTCTAACGGTACAGGTGTTTCGATCACCAATGGTTTCTGAGTGAAAAAAAGTGCAGTGCAATTGTGAGAAAGTGCAGAATTTAAAAAAGGATTTATAAGAAACACTTTTTATTTTAGATATCTCTTATGATCCTTAATAAAAACAGTGCAAGAAGCAGTTTTCAAAAATAGCTGCTTATTTATAAGGTCGACATGTTACAGCCTCCTGGACACTTGGTCCACGGCTTTCTTCAGGACCTGTCTATATCTCTATTTGCTACTGCATTAAAAAGAAGTGACCAAACCGTGCACACTCATAAACAAAAAAAAGGTGAACACCTGTACTGTTGGAGAGCTTGCTTTCTCTCTGTTCTGGTTCTCCTCCATGACCCACTTGAGATTTATTCCACGGAGATAACTTCTATGATCAAGAGGTACAGTGGATGGCGGGAAGGATACCCAGATGATGATACTGATCACTATGGTGATTGATGGGAATCCGATGTCTCCCTAAGGGTCTTTTCTACTCTTTCTAATCTCATAAATTCTCACTTAGTACTCCTTTTATCAATTTTGTGTAGGTTCCCCCTTTTTACGAACCCCCGGATTCGTTGTTTTATTAAATTATGCCGACAGGGACGCTATTCTGCAGTTTGCTACAACACACAAGGACAAGCTAATGTTCGACTCGCGCCATATTATGGTCTTCTCGAACTATGCTTGGCTGGTGCAGCAGCGACATCAATCCTTCATGGCCGCTAAGCACCGGCTTAGAGAACTTAATAGTCAATACATGCTGCTATATCCAGCCAGGACGTGTGTGGCCTTCAACTCCAAAAATTTCTTCTTCGACACCCCGGAGTTGGTTTTTGCTTGGGCAGAGTAGAGGTCTCATCTTTGGCCACATACTCCACCGCCATTGGAATCCGACTCCTCTCAAACCTCACAGGGCTCGCAAAGGAACCGCCCGAAATGGAACCAATCGAAACAAAGGCATCGGTCCGGATCAAAATGGCGCGCATCGACCACTGAGACTGCGTCCTAAGGAGATTGTAGAAGTTATTTTCCCGGGTAGAGGAACATAAACTGCTTTTTTTCCTTCCCGAGACTCTTTGTTCCGTTTGGATGCTCTGATGGTGTGGACGCCCAGCCACAGAACCATCACGCCCCTTAACTCTTCTGGTTCTAATTCAGGGGGCATTGGGATTCGATTGGCCGGGGTTCTCCAGGCCCCCCGGTTGAGGGTCTGGGGCACCGTTCACTGCGACAGATGCTCCTCGTTCCTGGCAGTATCGGAGTGGGGAAGGGTTGTTAGGGATTCATCCAAGTTAATTGAGTATTGTTGTTACTATTGTTATTCCTACACAGAGACAACATCAAGACCCTACACACTTGACACCAAAGTGCATTCACACAGACAGTAGATGACTGCTCAGACACATTCGCCCCTGCAGGGGGAACTTACTATCACAAGCTGGAATGTCAGAGGGATGCTGAACAGAATCAAAAGGGGTGCCTTCTTGTTGTATTCTATGGCTGTCATCTTGTTTTCATGGTTGCCCTTTTGCCTGATACTGTGCTATGATGTTACAGTGTCAGGTGCAGAGTTGGAATGTTATTACTTAAAGGTTTGAGATGCAACTGTTTTCCTGTGATGGCTCAGCAAGTGTGACCTGCAGCTGTGTAGTCCATCAATAAACCCTGCTTCAACTAAACCAGTGTTGGAATCTATCACTACAAATTTTGGGCGATAATTGAACTACACAGCGAAACCCACCGTGTATCAACCGCCTTCAACCTTCTCTTTCAAGCACCGAGCCTTCTACAATCTGAATCTTCAAGCCTACCTTGTCTATCCATACCAAGGTCACACTTACTCTAATTCGAACTTCGTTCCGGTCAGTTTTCAACACTCACCTCGATTTTCCTTCTTGGATTGCATCTCTTGGACTTCTTTTCCTCTTGGATTACGTCTTGTGCTCCTGCCTCTGTTTGCCCATCTGAGGCAAGGGAGGCTGACTGCTGTGACTCACTTTGCTCCACTGGGTCGTGGATTGTGGTCCCAGAGGAGGTCTTTCGTCCAGTTGTCCCAGAGGAGGCCCCCAAACTTCCATGGTTTCCTCGAATCTTGGTCCTCCTGAGCTGGAAGAGGTCGCCGAACTTTCGTTCACTGCCTCTGATTTCCCCGGATCTCGTCCTCCTTGAAACTGGTATTGTAATTTTGTTTTTGGTTTCCCCTGTGACTGCGAGGTGCTCGTACGGTGTGCGCGTGTGTCCAGACGCTCACAGGTTGTGCACGTGTGTCCATCGGCTCGCGCTAGAGCATGTGCACACACTGCAACTTCTGAATGCGGATTTATCTCCATGGAAACCACAACGCTTTGTGTGCGTGCTTCCAGTGGTTCGCGCTACAGCATGCGCACCACTTTCACCCTCTCAATGCAGAAGTGTCTCTTCATTAATTTGGTCTTCGTTTTTGGCACGGCAGCTTCAATCAACACGACAAAGAATTTCTTTTCCACTAACACTGCTTTCTGCAATCTTCAGTTTCTTTATCCTGTTCCATTGTGAGTATTGCGAACGTCGGTGATTCGCACACCTTTTCTATAACTTTATCACATTGATCAGCACACCAATACCAGTCTCAAGTTATAATTCATGCAAAGCTGATCACGGTGATTAGCACACCTTTCCAATTTCAGATTGTGTGATCTTTACATCAGAAGTGAGATATATATATATATTTTTATCTTTTCACTTGTGGATCACAGTGATTCACACACTTTTTAACCTGCCTGCAGGGATCACATCTAGGAACTTGTATTCGTGGATCACAGTGACTCACTCTGTTTAATCTTCAAGGATTACATATTGAAACTTTATTTGCATTACCATTTTAATTTTTCCATGATATAGTTTTTCAATTTACTGATAAATTTGCTTATTGTAATTTTGGTTTACATTTTCACTGTTTGCATAACGTTTTAGAAATGTGTACAATGCAAGCCGTCACACCTCCTCCTTCTTTCCTAGATGCATCCGGTGAGCCTCCTGTGAAATGGGAGATTTGGTTTGATGTGTTTGAGATGTAAATGTAAAATGTATGTGTCTTGTAAAGCGCACTGCTGCCCTGAGGCGTCCTGGCGCTGTAGACCGCTGGGGAACCCGTCCTGGCTATCCCTCCCTGTGAGATGGTCCCTCCAGGGTATCTCCAAGGTGAAACCAGGCATCCCCAGCGAAGGTGGGGGGCCGTTGTGGAGATGAGGCAAGCTAATGCCCAGAGTTGCCGAGTGTGTTCCTGGTTAGAGTAGGTACCGAGGCGAGAATTATCGAGTCCGTTTTGACCCTGGTCCACGACCCTGCCGCGTCGGGAATTGAACCCTGGTCCCTGGCCGATTCTCTGCTTACGAATCTGCCGCCTCTAACCAGTGAGCCACACCTCTCCACAGATGTACTTAGGGGCCATTGGAGCACTTAGATTTGGTGCAGAAAGGAAAATGTTTTTATTGCTACACTTTTTAGGGATTGAAGGGAGGTCAATATATAAACACTTACCTGACTTACTTCTAGCTGATGGTGAAAATATTGATGAATAGGAACAAACTGTATGGAAACTCAAATTAAGATTTGATAAGCAACAAAGTTTGATGGTCCTGAGACACAAGATTTTCAAGAGAAAACAATCTGATTGTGAAGATGTCAATGCCTATGTATCAGTTCTCAGCAGACTAGCGTCAGTCTGCTTATTCGAGAATTTCACTGATCAGCTCTTCAGAGATCAATTCGTCTGCCAATGCAAAGACAAGCATATTAGACAAAAGCTTCTTACAATGGGTAATCCATCTCTTGATGAGACTATTGAAGTAGCCAAGAGCATCAAGATTTCACAAGTTTCTTTAAAGGAACTCGACGAAAAACCTCCTGAAAGTGGGAATGCCTTTGTCGCTGTCACCAAATCTAAACAGAAAACAGTCAAAAACAACCCTACCAAACATAAATCAGATTTTATTATTCCTAGCAATGTTTGTCTTTGTTGTGGTAATCCTCCACACTCCAAGGGTAGTAAGTGCATTGCTATTAATGTAACTTGTAACTACTGTAAAAAAAATAGGCCATTTTGCCAAAGTCTGTCTTAAGAGCTTGTGTTGCTAAATCTGAGGATGACTCAGATTCTCAGATCATTTCTGTTGTCATGGATGAAAATTCCTTTTCTAACGATACTACAAGTGAACCAGTAACTGGTGATCCTTCTTCATGTGTTGATCCTATTGTTGAGATAGTAGTTGGTGATAAAACTATGCCAGAATTACAATGATTACCCAGGAACTATTCATTGAGACATGGGGCGACAGGGAATTATTTCCCCCTGATCGTTCACCTGTCTCATATGAGGGACGTAAAATTGAATTGTTGGGCTTCATCGAAGACGTCATGATGTTCAAAGGAAGAAGGATCAGAGGTAAAATGTATGTTGCTGTCAAGGGTCTGAATATACTGGGGTGGTTCCACCAGGGACTCTTTGGAATGATACTCAGACCAGGTACCAAAGAGCAAGTCATGTTAGTTCAGGTGGTCTCCAACCTTTTATGTAGTGAGAGCTACTTCTGGTCAGTGAAAAACGTTGTGAGCTACTAACCCCCAAGCAACTCGCGCATTTTTCCGAGAGACCTCCCAAGCCTAGTTTCATTGATATTAAGCCTAATTTCTTCAGAGCCCATACTGTGGTTTGAACACAATACTTAAGAGTTCCCTAGAAACACAGAATGGAATGACTTTGGATTTGTGTTGTCAAACCGCTTTACGACCTTTCAATTAATAGCTTCAAATTCAGGACCTTTCAATGGCTGTCACTGAAATGATCATTGTAATGCAGCTCAATTAACAAACAAACAGGAAAAGCAATCTTACCTTCAATGCGGAACTGTATGATGTCCTCTAATGCTGTGTAATCTGGTAGCCTGGCGGGGGCAGTTCCAAAGAAGTCATTATAGTAGTGAAGTAGTCACAGTGTGTGGCAGTCAGCCTGTGCAAAGCTTTGCTGAATCACAATTGCAGATGGATTCTTCTACTGTAGCTTTGACAAGATCGCTGTGTTTTTCAGTTGCCAGATAAGCTGAACTTCAGCTTTGTTTAAGTACCGATTTTGTCCTCCTCTCTGAATTCTTCAGAATGTTCCGTGTTTCTATGGCACCAGTCATGTTCGCATTGCTCCCTTTACTTTTTAGTAGTGTCAGTAAACCAGGACTGCAGTACAAATTTCTTTGTTCTTATTCAACTAAAAATAACTTTGAAAGATGCTGAAGATTCTTCTCTTTAGCTGTCTTTTTTTCTTGATGTCAATACACCAGGCCTCCAGTAAACACTGCTTTTTTCTTATCTTGTGCAGCAAATAAACATTTGGAAAGGTGCTGAAGATTCTTCTCTCCAACTACTTTTTTCTTGATGTCTGAAACCCAGGCCTGAAGTGCACATTGCTTTGTTCTTGTTCAACTACTAACTCTTACTAACAAAAGGACTTTGTGAAAGATGCAGAAGATTCTTTTCTATAGCTATCTTTTTTCCTTGTTCTCAATAAACCAGGCCTCCAGCAAACACTGCTTTGTTCTTGTGCAGCAAATAACAAATTTGGAAAGGTGCTGAAGATTCTTCTCTCCAGCTACTTTTTCTTGCGTTTGTAAAACAGGCCTGCAGTACACATTCCTTTGTTTTTGTTCAACTAATAAAAACAACTGGGGGCTGAAGATTCTTCTCTGCAGCGACTTTAATCTTGGTGTTCGTAATGAAACAGATACCTAGGTTTGGGATTTCACCAGGAACTGTTATTGAACAAGTATTTATTGCGAATGCATTCAAATTATTTCAGTGAGAGACTTGACACTGCATGGTGTCCACTAATCCCTTGTAATCTGGGGTGTAGCTTGAGAGGGCAACTTTTATGGAGTCATTTAAATGTTCGTCAGTCAGACTTGTGCGAAACTTCGATTTTATGAAGTTCATATCAGAAAATGCTGATTCACAAAGATAGGTAAAGCCAAATAGGGAAAAAAGTTTTAATGCAGCAGTGTGGATGTTCTTAAACTTTTCAGCATCCACAAGACTCCAGAAACTAATGTCAGATTGCCTTGATTTCAATTCAATGTCATTTCATTTTGAAGTGTGACAATCTCCATTTCCATTGTGGCAGAGTCAAGGTTCAAAAGCACACTAATTTTCTCTGAAATGTCACTAACATCCACTTCCATGAAGGGGTTTGAAGTGAACATCACACAGGGCTCCAGTTGCTCAAAATCACTAAATCTGTCGCTGAACTCTTGATTAAGCCTCGTGAGGAGTCTACTGTATTTTTCTATGTCCAGGACCTCAGCCTCAGCTTTGTTTTCTGAAAGGATTTGGAGCACAGAGTTGTGTTGTATCTTTCTTTTCTGTACATGCTGTGAGAAAAGGTTACGTTTTGATTTGAATGTTTTGACAGAACTTACCATGTTGGTTATTGTCTTGTTTTTGCCTTGCGACTCGTAGTTCAATGCATTTAATTTTTCTGTCACATCTGTCAAAAAAGCTAAATCGAGCAACCATTGAGTGTTTGATAACAGTGTGGTATCTTAATTTCTAGACTCCATAAAAGCTTTGACTTCTGGCAATAGCGAAAATAATCTTTGCAGTATTTTTCCCCTGCTAAGCCATCGGATTTGAGTGTGCAGTAAAAGGTCACCATACTCAGCTGATAGTTCTTCAAGGAACAATTTGAAGGTTCGGTGCTACTTGGCCTTTGCACAAATTGAATTAATAATTTTAACAACAGGTGTCATCACATGATCAAACCCCATTACCGTGGCACATATAGCCTGGTGATGTATAATGCAATGGTAGTTCAATAACGGAGGGAAATCTGGATCTGCTTTACAATTGGCAATGAAGCCAGAATGATGCCCTATCATTGTGGGTGCACCATCAGTGGTTATCGCCACTAACTTTTTCAATGGGACATTTTGTTTCAAAAAATAATTTTTCACCTCATTGTGGATGTCAGATCCTCTGGTTGTGGTTTTCAGAGGCAACAAAGTAAAACAATTACTTTTTATCAGTAAAATCTTAAAAAACCATTCTAACGAACATTGCCAACTGTGCAATATCGCTTGCATCAACAGATTCATCACATTGAAAAGAAAAATACTTGCATGTCTTTAAATCGCGCTCTAACTGCTCTATCATGTTGGCCGATAATGCAGATACCCTTCTTGCCACAGTGTTTGACCCTAACTGCACATCTGAAATGGCAGACATAATTTCAGGGCTATCTTTTAAAGTCTTTGAATAAGGAGTTGGCCATTAGAAGCACTGCTACCTTCACAATGGCTCCATCTGAAAATGTTGCTTTGTGCTTAATCAAGTGATGAGTAACTATGAAGGATGCTTCAGTTGCCGCAGTGGCTTTCTTTCTGGGCTTTGTAAAAAAAGATTGCTGTGTCTGCAATGCAGATTTCTGTTTGTTTACTTATTGTTGAAACGTGCCTCTCAACATTGCCCTTTTTTCCCACTGCAACTTTTGCTCCACAGATTAAACATACACAGTTATCTTTAATTTGTGTAAATAAAAATTCGTTCTCCCACTCTTGATAGAAGTAGTAAGTCTTACTCTTTGTCTTTTTGGAGGGACCTGGCTCTTCATCCATGATTAGTTGTCAAGGCTGTAAGCAAGAGTAAAAATGTTGATGAAGTCAACATCCAATAATTCATAGCAGGCAAGAATACCACGTGGACACCTTTAATGTTGTAATGCAGACCATTTGTGAGTAGCAGCCAAGCTGTTAAATTAAATAGCACAGTTGTAAAGTAAGATAAGTAACTCATCTTAGCTATGTTTAATTATGAACACAGGAGGACTGCTTTTCACAAAGGACCTGAGACTTGATTCATTATGACCAAAGCATAGGTTTGGGCTTGTATGGACTTTAGCCGACTTCTGTAAATAGGAAGAGGACTTAAAACTGTACCACACCAAGCACCCAATTCACAAAGGTGAAAGTTTTGCAAATCATTTCTATGGGTACGCCTACATTTGTAGCAAATATTGGAAGGACTTTTTTTAATTAGGACAAGCTTTCAAAACTACTCCAGATAATGATATTCCATGACAGATGCAGATTTGGTGACATAGCCCTGTGACCTCAGGCTTATGGTGACTGGCATCACCCACATTTCAAGCCAATATCTCACACCTCATCATTCACCACACTGCTAGTGTGTCCCATAACATGGTAACCAGATAATAAATAAAAGTAAGCGCACCTTGGTGTTCATCAGACAAGCCTTGGAAAAACTCCACATAGGATCACAAACCAAGGAAAACACTTTCAACCACACACCATACATGGCACAGCTTGCTTCCCATGTAAGTAAGTGCTTCAGGGCCACACATTGGGTCAGTATGCGCTAATACTGCTAATACTGCTACATATTGCTAATACTGCTACACAATACCTCCCCTTTCTTCATTAACACACATGACAGCACCTTAAAATGCAGAAGTTGAATGTGCACTGTACAAAATATGTGAGGCCATGCATAGCCACCCTGTGTGGCCTTGAATGGCCTCATAGATACGGAGGCAAGGCATCGCAAATTGCTGTGTTGCGTTACTATGCCTCCAGGGAGGTGTTCCATGAGTGAAGCATGGGTGTTAGCATGCATCCATCCATAGATTTTGGCACATTCTCAGATTCACTATTAGTGGTGGACCTGGGAATGAGTAAAAAAAATGCTATGACACCCCAGGTGGAGAAATACCTTTATTGCCCCTCATTTTTCCCTTTTTAAATGTGTGCTGCATTCTGCAGCACACATAGAAAGAGGAAAATGACTCAGAGGATTGTTTTTGTGCAAAAAGGTGCTCCTTCCTGCACAAAAACAATTCCATCTGCAACGCAGGCACCCTTTCACCACAGCACGCGGTGCATGTGTTGGCACCAGGCAGCAGTTTGTGTGCCAGTGCAGGGAAATATATAATGTTACAAATACAGCACATTCCTGACCTTTACCTTAGCGCAGCAAGGTGGCTTTCTGCGCTATGTGAAAGCTTGCTAAATATGCCCCCCCCCCCCCTCCCAGAATAAGGTACGATGGCGCTAAATTACACCATGAGAACAGTCACAGGACTCATGACTGTATGCATGCAGGGTCTCGCCATTCACTCTTTAGTGTTGTGTTTCCAGGCCACAATACACAAGCAGCAGTCTCCTCCCATACATGCACAGCCAGCCTAGACTGTCCACTCCACTCTCACCAGGACTGGGCTTGACATAGCTCGTCCTAAAAAGAATCACCACATAGAATTTATTCTTGCCTCTGCTTGACTCAATGGGATTTCCTGAGCTGTCGTCTTGCTCAGCCTTTTTATATTTTTTAAAAGCAATTAAAATAATGTTCAGTTTTGGAAAACGAGATCTCCTGCTTAAGATTAACTGACCATCTAGTTTTCTCCTTGAGTCTGACACTGTTCAGGATTGATTGTCTAGCTTCGTGAGAAGTAAAAACAAAATATGCAGGTATATTAGTGGCATGGTGGGGCAGGAGCTGTTGAGGCTGGAATGTAACCCCAAGGTGATGGAATTGGGTCGAACTACTAAAGAACGCTGTACTAACGGTCGTATATTTGCATTTTAAAACGCCAGAAAAAGTGATTAGCCCAGAAGTATTTATGATGAAATTACCCCAGGTTTGCATTCGCAAAGAAGTCAGCAATTGAGCCACTCCACATGTCACTTCCGTACATATAACACACTTGACTACAACACTACAACATCCACTCCTGCTGGGTAACTGCATAAAAACACGTATAAATAAAACAAGGATTTTGTGGATACTTCTGTGCAGCACTTTGGTTTGTTCACTAGTGTAAGTCAAACACCCAAATATAAGACTGACATTTGTGGGTTACAACTGTTGATCTCAGCAAAGCACATGGAGCGTGTTTAAGTGGGGAAAAACACTTGCTTTTCTGTTTTTGTTACCAGCTACCAGCATGTTTCAGTACTTGCTTTTACCTTTTATGTTTGCACCCACTTTACTGCCCTCAAAAGATGTCACGCCGAGTTGGCCCTACCAACCTTCAAACCAGTAACTAAAAGACAAGCCCTTCCTGACACTGACAATTCTCGTTCTCTGATGTTCCCAATTGGTAGGTAGCCAATTTGCTGCAGGGAGAGCCAAGCTGACCCAGCCACCACCTCCCCGTCAGGTCCATGCCACTCCCAAGCCGTGCTCCTCTCTATGAGCTCTCAACTCAAACACTTGACTTGACGGACCTCTCTGATCTGTCCCTAAATAAGAGTTCGTACTTCAGCGTTGCCAAAGCTGATTGTGAGGTGTCACTCTTACACCCGCTCCCTGACCCGATAATAACTTTTGTAATTCACTTCTTCGATTTTTTTTTTTTAATGTTAATTGTAACTCTGCACTGAATTTTACTCCAAACCGGTATATTTATTATTAGCTGTTTTATTGAATTTAGCAACATCTTTCATTTCTCCTGGCTTAACATGTCAGTTTGAAAGCAATCACTTCTACAATATGCATCCTAAATCAGGCCTGTTCGAAATGAAGGAGGGGTTGATGGCTGAGGTTGGAGGGGGATCAGGGGGAGGTAAAGTGGTTGCAGTTTATTAAGAAGTGATTTAATTTACACATAAATTCACCTTTCGCTGTTAAAAGTGCATCACAAGTTTTTTTTTCTTTCATCCTGTTGCCAGTTTACAGCCGGGCTCAGGAGATAACGATAACCGAAATAGTGGGCTAAATAACTGCTGTCCCCAGGGAGATAGAGGGGAGGGGAAGCCGGAGGAAGTGGCAGAATGAGAAGTGGAAAGCGCGGAGAATAGGGCCATCATAGATAATTAACAGCTTTTTGTGAAAAAATGGCAGCTAGCTGCAAATTTGAACATGTTGTGCTTTTTGCATGCCGTCCAGTGTAATTATTAATCAAACTACTAGACTTCAGAATTGTTCTGGGTGCACTCCCAAGCCTGCTTACCTGCTGCTCTGGTGAAGGAAAGGTGGCAGGCTGTGCTGCTGAAAGGGCAGATGGCGCGGATCCCGGCAGTTCTATACTGCTTGCGCGACCGGCAAACAGCTGCTCTGCCATGCCTAATGCAGCTCCGCACTCGTGACTCACACAATGAGCACGGTGCCCGTGAGGAAAAGGCAGGGGGCGCATAGACACCTGGTCAAGAGGTACAAGAAGACGCTGATCTGTGTCACGAGGTACAAGAAGACGCTGATCTGCGTAGGAAGGAGAGGCACGTCATCCTCTTCGGCCCGGCCTGCCCCGCCCCAGCTAAGCTCTGCTGGTTTGGGTGAGGGCGGGCAACAGAGCCTGCAAACAGCCTAAAAAGCCCAAATAACACTAACAGGCTACTAAATTCAGCCGCAAGCATCACAAGCATCTCACAGGGTCTCCCCGAGCTACCGGTAGCACGCGATCGACTGGTTGGAGACCCCTGTGTTAGTTACTTGTGATAAAGAGGACTCTAAATGGAAACGTGAATTTCCATCTGTTTTTGGTGACACCATTGGGAACATTTTTGGATTCAAACACAAGATTATTGTTAGAAATGGAGCGGTCCCAGTTGAGCACAAACTTCGAGGCGTTCCTTTTAGTGTTAGGGGTGACCTCAATAATGAGCTCAAGAGTCTGTGACAAGGGAATCATTAAACCGACAGAATCATCTCTGTGGTTATCCCCTTTGGTTGTGGCACGCAAGAGGGGAGAGCAATTACGCGTGTGTGTGGCCCTCAGGTCACTCAACATGGAGATTTGGATTGATTCTCATCCCTTGCCTAAAACCAATGATCTTTTTACGTGTGTTAAAGGTGCTCAAGTGTTTTCAAAGTTAGATCTAGCTAGTGCCTACCACCAAATAGAACTTCATCCTGATTCTCGCCCTCTCACTGCTTTCGTGTCTCCTCTGGGAACATTTCTATATCGCAGGATGCCCTTAGGCCTAGCCTCCGCGGCGTTGGTGTTCCAGAGAGTCATGCAAAATCGGTTGAGAGAGGTTGAAGGGGTGTTTGTTTTTCAAGATGATGTGCTAATATACGCTAAGGATAATGCTTCTCATGACATTATTTTCAGGAAGGTACTTAACATATTGGAAAGTAACGGTGTTCTTAAAACTGAAAAATGCAAGTTTCTTTGTAAAGAAATTGAATATCTTGGTCATTTGTTATCTCATGAAGGCATTAAACCTAGGCAAAGTCTCCTAGATGCCATCTACAATGCTCCTGTACCGAAAGATAAGTCTGGTGTCAAGTCTTTACTTGGCTTGTTGGAATAGTATTCAAGGTTCATCCCTAATTTTGCTTCCATTGTTTGGCCCATCAGCAATTTACTTAAAATGGGAAACAAATTTGAATAGTCTCAGGATTGTGATCATGCATTTAATGAGGTTAAATCATCTTTGGGGAGGAGAAGTGCTCTCAAACAATTTGACCCTGATTTGCCATGTTGCATAGCTGTATATGCCATCCAAGTCGGTTTGGGGGCTATCCTTACTCAAGTTTGTGGGGATAAAGAGAACAGAGCCGCCTTTGCGTCAAGGGTTTTGAGGAGTGCTGAGGTACAGTATTCTGTTATCGAAAATGAATTACTTGCATGCTTATGGACTATTGCAAAATATCGTCCATATGTTTGGTGAAGACGTTTCAAATTGATTACTGACCACAAACCTTTAGTGTCTATTCTTGGTCCTGGTCCTAGTAAGTGCTGTACACCCAGGATTACGAGAATGGTTAGTAAGCTGTTACAGTACCAGTTTGATATTTCACATATTCCTGGTGGGAGGAATGGCAGAGCAGACTTCTTGTCTCGTTTTCCTCAACATAATAATGGTTGTGAAGGTACGATTTTTATAGAGCCGAGTGAGGAAGATGCTGAAGACTGTTTTGTTGCTGCTATAGATATTCCTGGTCTTGTAGTTGGTTCTTAGGAAGATTGGAGAGCAGCCTTACTAGAAGATAGTATTCTTCAACAAATTTGTGTTTTGGTCAAGGAGGGCTGGCCTAGAGAAAAGACAATGTCTTCTTTTCTACAGCCTTATTGGAAAGTTGAAACTGAAATTACTCTAGAGGATGGTATTCTCATGAGATGCGACAAACTCATTCCACCTCACTATCTTAGGCTGATCATTGTCAAAAAAGCTAATGAGGGGCCTTTACGTGTCACTAAGCATCGTGTTCGTGAGCACTTTTGGTGGCCAAGTATGGATGTTGAGATTGGTGTTTTGGTTGAGATTTGTTCTGTTTGTTCCTCAGCTGAAAAAGCGTTAAAGGTAGTTACTCCACCTCTTCCTGTTCAATGTCCGTCTGGTCCATGGGTCAAGGTGGGGATTGATATCATGGGTCCCTATGAGGTTATACCCACTGGATGCAAGTATGTTTTAGTACTTATGGATTATGCATCAAAATGGCCCGAGATAAAATTGGTCAAAGAAGCTTGCTCAGCCAATGTTGTTAAGTTTTTGAAAGAGGTTTTTCTACAGGAAGGGTTTCCCGAGTTTCTTGTCTCCAATAATGGTACTCAATTTGTAAGTGAAGAGTTTGAGGTGTTCTTGACCTCCAGTGGTGTGAAGCACTTAATGAGTTCTCTTTATCATCCACAAACCAACGGTTTAGTGGAAAGGATGAACCGTGTTTTGGGTGAGTGCATCAGGTGGGCTGTGGCTGGTAAGTATGATATTGTTCAATCCCTGGAAAGTATGATGTGGTTTTACAGGACCACACCTCATTCATCCACTAAAGTTTCACCTTTTGAGGTATTAAGGGGCAGGAGGGCCAATACATGTTTCAAGCCTGGATGGATGAACAAATGGTTTAAAACTGATTCCAATCTGGTTTCCCTCATGGAAATCGTCAAAGAGAATTCAGAATCTGCTTTGAGTAAACAGAAAACCTGGTTTGATTTAAAAAAAAAAAAAAGGGGGGTCAAGATGGTTCCTTTGGTTGTTGGTGATCTTGTTCACATCAAAACGTCTGTGCATGCCAAGAAAGGCAATATACATGGAGAACCTGTCAAGGTTGTAAGGATCGGAAACAATGCTGTTCAAGTGGAGGGAGGTCATTGGTGGAATCTGGCCAAAATTGTCAAAGCAAGACCAACCTTGTTGGCTGTTGACCACAATGTCTGTAAAAGTTCAACCCTACCCAATTCTTCTGCACGCATAAGCAGTTCAAGAATTATTGTTACTCCTAAAACATTTTGTGAGTGATCTTTTAGGTACTTTTCTTTCTCTTTTTACTTTTCTTTTTTTTGGTGTTTCTTTACACTTTTATTTGTTTGTTGTTTTGTAATGCAGGAGAAGGGAAGGTATGTTGTATTCTATGGCTGTCATCTTGTTTCCATGGTTGCCTTTTTGCCTGATGCTGTGCTATGATGTCACAGTGTCAGGTGCAGAGTTGGAATGTTATTACTTAAAGGTTTGAGATGCAACTGTTTTCCTGTGATGGCTCAGCAAGTGTGACCTGCAGCTGTATAGTCCTTCAATAAATCTTGCTTCAACTAAACCAGTGTTGGACTCTATCACTACACCTCTTCCATCAGGCCAAGAGATACGAAGCAGATATCCTTCTCTTAGAAGAGACATACTTGCTTGGCAATCAGGCCCCCTGTCTCGCTAGATTTGGGTACCATGCAATATACCATTCCGGATTCGGTTGGGGTTCTCGAGGCGCAGCTATCCTCATACATAGTCGAGTCCCCTATATTCACACCAGGCAGTGGCTAGGTCCCGGGGGCCGCTACACCATCATCTCTGGTACACGGCACGGCGAAACAATTAATATCGCAGTATATATGCCCCCACTCCCCTGGGTAACACTTTCATTGATAGAATCACACATCAGTGGGGAGATCTTCCGGAGGGAATGCCACTGTTGGGGGGGAGATTGGAACAACGTGATGGCATCCATAGACAGGTGGCAAAATCCCGGTCAAGAATCCCTGACGGGTGAGACCAAATTACATCTCCTCGCCACTACACTGGGTTGGGCTGACATATTGCGCGAATATCACCCCTCTGAACAGGGATATACCTACAAGTCTGCAGTTCATGGATCATTGTCCCGATTAGATTATGTTTTTACACTGTACCGCTACATCCATCGAATCTCTCACATATCTCACTTACTGAGGGGACTTTCCGATTAATCCCCGGTTCTACTTAAGTTTTATATTGCCTCTAAAAAAATAAATAAAATAAATTCAGATGGCGGATGTCCCAATGGCATCTCCGTTACCCAGAGTATCAGGAGACTCTTGCCCGGGTGGTGACAGACTATCTTGCGGCGAATGTGACTTCGACCCCATCCAAAATCATATTGTGGGAAGCAATTAAGCCCACAATCCGTTGAGTAGATTGTGGGAAACAAGCGCAAACGTAGGGCACAATTAGAAGAACTTGAATGCCATCAACGGAACTTAGAAGCTCAACTTGTTGTAGATTTTAATCCACATCACCAGCATAATCTACTTCTAGCGAAATATGGCAAGCCTCGCAGCATCTGATCTATCAATGGGGAGACAAATCCAGTAAGATGCTGCTTAGATTATGCCAAGCCATTACACTCCCTTCGGGGGTTGCAACGCTCCAAAGGCTTAATGGAACCTTATGCTCCTCTCCTGAATTAGATGCTGCAGAGTTTGCGCTGTATTTCTATGCGCTCTATAGGCACAATGAGCAATTATCAGAACATCAAATTGCCAAATTCCTTAGAGATATCCCTCCTCGTACTCTCACTGACCACATGAGGGAACAAATAGATGCCCCCATCACAGTAGATGAGCTTACTACAGCCCTAGGCAATATTTGACCGGGTCGTGCCCCGGGACCTAATGGGTTCGACGCTGAATTCCTTAAGCCACACAAGGGTGCTTCGGGTCCACATCTCCTGGCGGCACTACATGAAGCCTGCGACTGCTAGGTGTTGCCCTTGGATTCGGCGACATGCAGAGATAGTCCTATTCTTAAAACCTGGTCGTCCACCCGAAGAACCATCGTCGTATCGCCCCATCTTGCTCATAAGCTTCGAGCCCAAACTCCTGGGCAAAGTTCTTGCCGATCGCCTCCGTATATGCATTCAGGATCTGATCCATCCCGATCAATCCGGCTTCATGCCACATCGCTCAACCAAACACAACATACATGGGTCCATAACGCAATGGCTCCAGATTTGGCCCGTCCTGCGGCGACCTTGCATGCATACATTTTAAAAAAGCATTTGATTCTCTCGGTTGGACATATCTGTTCCAACTCTTCGAAGCTGTTAATTTCGGCACCCGCTTTCTGTCCTATGTACGACTATTGTATACAGATCTAACAGCCTCAGTCAGGATATAGGCCGTGGTACTAGACAGGGCTGCCACCTGTCACCACTATTATTTGCCTTAGCAGTGAAGCCCCTGGCGGCGTGGGTATGGAGCGATCCTGTGATCCGAGGCTTTGAGTGATCAAGGTCTTGCTTCAACGGTATCGCACTTTATGCAGACAGCGTGATGTTTTTGTTATGACAGACCCTTGGTTCTCAGGTCCCCGTATACTGCAGATTCTCCGAGTATTCGGGCAAACATCTGGCCTTCATATGAAACCCTCCAAATCAGTTATTTTCCTCGTATGTGGTGACCAGGGACGCAATACTTGGGCAGAGCAGTTGTCTCATGCGACTGCAGGCTTTAAATACCTGGGCACTTATGTTTCACCCTGCCTGAAAGTTTCGTGGGCCCATAATATTGCACCACTAATGGCCAGCCTACGGGATGAGACAGCGATGTGGTCTCACCTCCCGCTGTCACTGTATGGGTGATCAGCGATTTTTAAAATGGTTTCACTACCCCTGTGTCCTGTATAGAGTACAGAATTTCCCCTACGATATACCACGCGCATGGTTTACTTAAGTTAAGGCCATACATAAAAAGTTCTTGTGGGGAGGTGTGGCGGTCCGGGTGGCATTGGGCAGCTGTACACAGTCTGCATATTGTGGTGGTATAGCGGCAGCAGGTATATATGCATATTACGCAGCATCCCACTTACTCGTCATCAACGAATGGTGCACAATTCACCCTCTGACCACCCTTCATACGTGCATGCGCATATGGCTATGGAGCATAAACCTCTTCTCCAGATCCTTTATAATCACGCAAAGTTAGATTTCCTACCACTTGCCAGCAGAGTAGTGGTCCAGATATGGAGGTATATGATTCGACGTATAGGGCGGCAAAGCTGCTTGATGAGTATGACACTGCTGTGGCACAGCACTTATTTACACCCTGTCTAGGCACTAGAGGGGTTCCAGAAGTGGGATGTTCTAGGTATATCTACGCGCTCTCCCCCCTATTATACTCACTTCAAACTTTGCCTGAATTCCATCCACTCGAGGGCAGATTGCTCACGGGGGACCTTGGGGCACATAAGATACATCAGTTATATCAAACACTAACCAGCCACCCCCATACCACTCTACATAAGACAAGGGCGGCAGGGTTAAGGACTTACCGGACATGACGGATGATGACTGGACGGAGGCCCTGGCCAGCCCCCAGAGAGCGACAGTGTCCTCATGTTACCTCCTCATCCAATTTAAATACATACACCGCATATATTACACTTGATTCCGGCTATGGCAGATGGGGACCTTCCAGTCCTCAGTGTGCCTTTGTTGTGAGAGGGAGGAGGGGACATTTCTACACACTGTTTGGAATTGTAGTGCGTTACAGCCATTCTGGCACAGGGTGGCGTCCTGTTTAGATCGGGTCCTGTCGTGGGATCTTCCCTTTGACCCGAGGCTATTTTTATTACATAGTACTGATGGGATTGGCAGGAACAGATACAAACAGCACCTGCTCCTTTGGCCCTCACCCTACTCAGCAGTGAAGAGGGAAGGTCCCCCCTACAATCGGGGGATGGAAGAAGGCCCTAGATCAATGCATGGGCACTGAAATAGCGGTTATCCAGGCCCGGGGATGTCCCCAGAATCACAGGAAAATATGGTCCAGAGGGGCAATTTACCACCCTTACCCCAAACAGACCCCGTAAAGAATGGTCCCTGAACATTCCACAAAACTATCATACAGTCACTTGTAGTCGTCTGCATTCTGCCTTAATATATTTGATGGGGTTTAAAATGTTCTGTGTCAAGTTTACAATGTTCTGTCTGCATGTTTGCAGGGGTTACAGTTTTATATATATGTGGGTACTTTGGATTTATCGGATAATTAGCATGTACACCGCAGGCAATGGCCTTTTATGTACCCAGAATAACCTAATAAAATATGTTTTAAAAAAAACAACACAGTGATGTCCCTGTTCCACATGCCAGTAGAAAACCTTGAACTTTCAATCAACAAAAATGGAGGTGCAAATCAATATCCCGTAAAATATTTCAAGCCTCATAAGTAGCATTTGAATAAAATCAATGGCTCAAATCCATCAAAAGTGGTACAAGAATCTGATTCAGGAGCACGGGGACACAGTATTGTGGGAACATCAATGACAAACTGCGTACACTACTGTTGGACAAGACATCCTTGGTGTGGTATTACCCAAAACATTTTGCCTTCACTTCTATTTTGCTGAATCTATATTTGTTGGCTTTAGGACTCTGTGCACTTTACCACTGCTAACCCATGCTAAAGTGCTTGTGCTTTCTCTTTCAAACATGGCAGAATTGTCCTACACCTTGGCATTTTCTTGTCCCAACCATCTGTGCCTTCAACAAGTGTCCTGGGTTACATGACAGTGAATGGCTCTGCTGTTGGAGTTTATGTGTCACTTCCAGACAGTAACACAAAGAGGACTTGGGTGTGGACAGGATAGACCACCGGGGCAAGATTTGGAGAGGGGTTATACTCAGCCCCACTAACACTGCAAAGGGCTTTGTCTCATGCACATACAAAGGAACCTGACACCAGGCCTGCCCTGCCTTTTGTTGCCCCCAGACAGTTAGGAGCCTTGAAAGGGGAAGGAGAAGAACTTTCCAGAACCAGATGTGGGAGTAGGACAGGACTCCACCCACAAAGGCTGGCACCGGATATGTATATAAATGGGACCTTCTGAAAACTCCTGTCCCTGTGGAAGTTACAGAAGTAGGACTGCCCTGCTATAAGAGATCTATCTTGCTGTCTGAGAAGGAGGACTGCTCCTGCTTGAATTCGTCAGAGGCTGACCAGGGTGGCTTCAAGGGTCAGTTGGCGCACCTCCTGCTTGAGTGAGCCCCTGATCCCCGAGAGATGCCTATCCAGGCCCTGCCCCCTTGGCGTGCATCACAGTGTGCTCCTCCGAAAAGAGAAGGTGAAAATTCTGAAGTTTGGGGTCCTCACCACCTTGAACGGGCCACTTCACTCCAAGACTTGCCCCAGACTACCACCAACGTGATGCTCCAGTGAAACCTGCTCTTTGTGCCATCAATGACTGTTCACGTAGACGGGCAACATGAGACCTGCACATCACACTGCATGAACGACAGCCTGTGATGACCGTCCGCGACGTTTGACCGGCTCTTCGCACTACAGCGACAACTTTCCTAACCTGCTCTTTCTGCTATAGCGAGAACCATCCACGACGCTCACTCTTCTCCTACGTGAAAGGAACTCTTCACGCCGGACCAAGAAGGTAACTTTTAAGCTGGACTATCCTCAATCGTGGTCCGCCAGAACTTGTAACTTTCTCCTGGGCTAGCATGATCAGATAACTGTGAGTGCACTTTGTGTTTTTAGACACTATTTTCACTTTGAAATGGAAAATCTCTAGTTACACTGGTTTGATTTTTGCCATACTGGTATCCTTTTAATTATTAAAAATGACTCTATTTTCCTATATTGGTTTGGGATTTTTCCTGTGGTGTGTTTTTACATTATTATTGTTTGTTTCTTGCATTACTACTTTACACATTGCCTGTAAGTTAAGCCTGGCTGCTTTTGTGGCAAGCAGCCAGAGGGTTAAGCATAGATTAATTCAGTGACTTGTGTGGGTCAACCTGACAAGGATTGTGGTTGTTGCCTGAGTGGGGCTTCTACTCCTCTCAACCATGAGCCCAATTTATCACAACTTTCAAGTATATTACAGGGAATGATTGACGACTGGCATAAAATAGCTTGAATTAGCTGACAAAATCACAAGTGCATGTGGTCAAAAGTCTGAGAAAGCAGAAAGGATTTACTTCTTCTTTCTTTGATAGCTTTATTTCGGTCAATGACCATAAAAGCACAGGTAAAATATATACATACAAGATAAAACATAAATAATTATGCATACAAGATAAAAAGTTATTAAACAGAAGTTATCAAAGATAGGATGATATACAGTTTTTGAAAGGATTTACGAAAAAACTTGTGGGTGGTAAAGTGATAGCGAAACAGCTATCCTAGTCCGCAGGAGCCTATCAGACCCCTATAAGGCTGGAGTGGGGAGGGGGGCACCCTTTCAAGATCCCCAAGGCCAATGAATATCTGTGAGATATGAAAGACTCTGAGACCTATCACGGCCTTCTGCAGGGGGAGCCACCATTTTGCATTACACCACTACTGGTCTGGTCATGCGGACAGATATTGATGGACTGTGGTATTGAGTACACGTATTTGGAGGAAAAAAACCATGGTATCTGTTTTTTTTACGGGTTGTAGGTTGATCGACCATAGAACCAGTTCATTACCCTGTACGCAGGGGCGTGGCTTAGTATGTAACATGTCGGGGTGAGTCTGAGATTTCCCAACAAGTGTTACAGAGAGTACTCAATTAAATGCACTTGTTGTGGGCTGGGGCAGTGTATGTAGTGGGTGGAGTTATGGAAATTAGTTTGGAATTTAGAAAAGGAAGGAATATTCTTGGCAGCATTAACATATGTTAGAACTATCCATAAGCAAAATAACTTTACACACCCCTAATTATAGCATCCTACAACACCAAGTTGAACAATGAATAAACGCTAGACAATATAGTGAGCCAAACACGTGACATAGAGCCACCTTTACAAAGTGGCACAATGAAATATAACATACACATATCATAAACTAGTAGTTATACATGCAAGGGTGGCTCTGTGGGGCCTTTGTGCTGTGTTGTGTGTCTGGCTTGGGTCATTGAATTGTGCATCTTTTTACTGGATTCTTTAAGGTTGGTTCTAATTTTCAATTCAATTCAATTCAAATACTTTATTCAACACTTAAGTTGTAAAAGTGACATAAAAACAATGTACACATGATTCCAATACAGATTTACATTTAAAAACGCATGTTGTAAAATAGCATATAATAAGATTATCAATACGCAAAGATACATTGATAAACCAGCCCACATGATATATCAATCCAGTCAATTGCCTAGTGAAGAATCACTTTGGCATTTAATCAGTTTAGAACGAATTGCCCAAGCCCACTTAATATATTTTGACATTGCAATAGTGATGGTCGGGCTTGGGTCAGTAGACAAGATTCTCATAGCTACCTCATATCTTCGAATGCCCATCAATCGACAAACAGGTAGTACCCATTTCTTACGTGGAATGGTATACAACGGGCAGAAAAGGACAAAGTGACTCATAGATTCAGTCTTGTCCAAACACTTTGGACACCTATTTTCAGACCCCGCTGCCCAATGGGATGTAAATGAGCGCACCGGGAGTGTGCCTATCCTAAACTGGAAAAAGAGTTTACGATCAGACGGTACTTCAATTAAGCCCCAATATGGTTCCAGTCTGACATCAACCTTAAATTCCAGGAATCTGCCGGTTAGAGTAGATGAGCACCCCTTAGCAAATAATTCTAGGCCGATCATCTCCCAATATCTAATTTTCAAAGAGTCTTTTGAGGGGAAAACTGCATTAGAAGGGTCGTCCCATAGATCTCTCAGCCCCATGCGATATAATAATAATTTTACTGATTTCAGCCATTCAATCTTATGGGAAGTATCTTTTTCTTTTATTTCCTTTAAGCCCGTTGCATAGTGACCAAGCTCATCAGTTGTCCATACCCTACACCAGTTTAGCAAGGGACGCAGATTTGCTACGTCTTGCAAGGGTTTTAAGCCAAGATCACAAAAAAGAGGTATCAGGGGAGTGCTCTGGGGAACGCCAACAGCTTTCCGAATAAACTCCTTTTCCATGGTATTTAAACGCTGTGGAATTCTACCATATCCCCACAACTCAGACCCATACAGAGCCGAGCTACGAATCTTCATCTTATAGATCTCTAAAAGTGGCTCCATTGGTTGAGACTGCGAGGTTTTAAAACGTTTCATTAACATACCAGTCTGTTGTTGGAGTTTCAATAACGAAAGATCTATATGGTTATTCCAATGCATATTTTTCTGCAGAGTTACTCCCAGATATGTAAATGCATATACCTGCTCTAGTGGGGATCCATTCATTAAAATTACGCCTTTAAATGGCCTATACATTTTATTGGGTCTAGGACCATTAAGCACCATGAACTTGGTCTTTGCGACATTGATTTCTAGTCCACGCAATAGGCAAAACTCTTCGAAACACCGCAAGGTAAGCTGGAGGCCACTCGGAGTTTTCGAAATCAGCAGAGTGTCATCCGCGAACATGAGGACCGGGACGTGAGCTCCTGCCAAAGCTGGGGCATCAGTGGGGACACGGGAGAGGAACTCGGCCACCCCGTTGACGAAGAGTGAGAACAGAGTAGGTGCCAAGACACAACCCTGCCGCACACCCCGCTCCACGGGGAAGGAATCCGTGACCTCTCCCGGGCTACCCCAACGTACCCGAGCAAAATTGTCCTCATGTAGGCGGATGACAAGTGCCAGCAACTCCGGTGCCATCCCCAGCTCCCTGAGTACCTGCCACAGTTTGCCACGCGGGACCAGATCAAATGCCGCCCGCAGGTCGACAAATACTGCGTACAAGACACCTCTGTCCAATACCACTGTCCTCCAGTATAATATTAGGAATCTAAAAACCTGGTCAATGGTGCTGGTCTTGGGACGAAAGCCAGCCTGTAGAGGGCTCAAAATGTTAGCATCCTCCATCCAGGACTGGATTTTGCCCAAGACCAGCCGTCCAACGATTTTTTGTATGGCATCTATTAGGCTGATAGGCCTGTAGTTGCCAGCCAAAGTCTTGTTTCCTTTTTTGTATATCGGGACAATTTCGGCGCCTTTCCAAGATTGAGGTATGGCCATGCCCTGGGCAATAGCATTGGCCAGATAGGTAATGTAAAGGCGCCATCTCTGTCTATCATATACAAACACATCTACAGGAATTAGATCCATACCCGGTGCCCGACCCAGATTTGCAGTATCGAGAGCTCTATCTACCTCTTTACTACTAAAAGGTGGCTCTTTATAGAAGCCGAGTTCATATTCAAATGGGCTATCATCTCTGTCTTTAGCATATTGGCATTTAAAAAACTTTATCCAGGAGTCTTGGGGAACACAATTATGTGGACTTTCTATAACTTCCCCCCTTTTCCATTTAAAAATCTCCCAGAACTTCTTTTGATTCTTTCCAGTACATGTTATCTTAAGGTCTTGCCATTCACTCTCCTCCCACTCTTTTCTGGCGTTCCATTGTACCCTCTTATAATTACTCCGTGCTTGCCTTATTTTATTCGAGTCCTTTTGTTTAAGCGCAGTTCCTAGTTCTTCCCGGGCTTGTTTACAATTACTATTAAACCAATTCACTTGCTTTTTTTTATAGGACCGTTTTACTAAAGTTGTTTCACAGAAATAATTTTTAAGTTTAGCAAAAAATGTAGTGTGTAAATCCTCTACAACTAGGTAGGGTTGGCTATTATTACAATCCATCCCCATTAGTATCAACACCTCATCCAGACTGTTTTTTATATTGTCCACAAGGTCGGGTTGTTGTAAAACTTTTTCCCACTTCAGGTGGCGTTCATCATTTGTTAGCCGAATAGGCAAAACTTTCGTTGTAGTTACCTTTTCTGATCTTTCTCCCATTCCTGATCTAAAATAGGCTACTAATGGGTTATGGTCACTTTCGATTCGAGGTTTTACCATCATATCCTCAAGGCCATACCACATCCCAAGATGGACCAAAATATAATCTATAGTGCTAGACCTAGTACCATTATCAAAGGTTTTGCACCTCGCCCTATCAGAGGGTGTCCTACCATTTGCCGCCCTCAGTTGGTTGGCCAGGCAGAACCCCTTAAGATACAGGGCAGCCTCAGTCCATTTACTTACTATCGTTGTCTCGAGTTGCGGGATGCCCCATCTTAGGTCCTCCTCCTCCATTAGGAGCAGGTCATGATGACCCAACGGTTCGAAGATCGTATTAAAGTCATCTGCTACAAGTGGGAACGCATCAATTGATCTTGACTCGACAAGAAAGTTGAGTGTTGATACCACCTCCGACTTTTTACCACCCGGTAGACCTCTGGCATAGACATTGTAAATGTCTATACACGAGTTCGATGGGAAGTTTAGCCTTATTCCTAGGATATCATTATTCTGGTTTGGGAAGGGTTGGATTTTACACTTTATGGATTGTTTAACCCATATGACCAAGCCTCCTGCTGGACGACCCTTTGTCCTTTTGACTGCAGGGACATAAAAATTCAAATAGCCTATCCTAAACACGGGCTCTACCGACCATGTCTCCTGGAAGAGGCAAATATCGTGGTCATCGATAAAATCAGTCCATAAAGGTGACACTAATTTGGATCCTATGCCAGCCACATTCCAGGATAAAAACGTTGTACATCCTACAGCACTAAGGGTCCCTTTAGGTAAACCTATATTCATACCAGGTGATTTAAGGGCAGATATTCCCCGTCCAAACTCAGGGCAGGAATCTTGCTCCACAACCCTGGTAGATTGTCTTGCGACAGCAAACATATTTGTATCACTGTCGCCTCTAGGGTTCGGCGTTCTGGATGTCTCGCCCAATTTCTTTCCATGATCTGTCTCTGGGACTACATACTCCTTATCGAGACTAGGGCGACCATTACTACACTTCTGTCAATCACAATCAGTCAGTCCAGACAGCACATCATATGGGTTCTAATTTTAAGAATGCTCAATGCAAAGTCTCAGCCCAAACAATTGTGAAAGGCATTTATAGGATCCTGGTGTGTACTGAGGAAAACGAAAAGTAATGCAGGAAGTCCATATATCACCTTATCTCATGCCCTCATCATGGCACCACTATCTCCTGCAAAGAAGCACGGTGTTGAGACAGACATTCAGTCCTACCTGATATTCACATTAGAGGTACTCACGGGCAGGACAGCGGACTCTCCTCTTGCCTGAATCAAACCTGTCAACATCCATGAGCTGTAGGGACCTAGGGCACCCTACTGGACAGGACCAGTAGCTTGCAAGGCAGGAGAACCTGGACACACCGGAAGAAAATCCAGCATATTTTGTTAATCACTCACAGGGGCCACAAGTGTTGGGCTTTCTACACTCTTTACAAATGCCCATGTATCATCAACCACGCCTGAAGCCCACCCTGGGGAAGATATTGACCCAACTCCATGATGCCTAGCATGATGGGGGCAGGAAGGAAGGCTGGGGCACCAAATAGGAGTCTTGTTAGGGGTGGAAGAACAATATATTATTTGCTGATGCAGGGAAGCAAGCTCGCCACACAGAGCTGCTGCACTTCTGTAGACCATGGTCATTCTCCCAGGAACACTGAATGAGCTCTACTGTCATCAGTTTCTCCACTCTGCTCTCTCCAGGGTGTAGTGGCATCCGTTCCTCAACTCTTCGCTTGGTACCTCATGTTGGGAATGCCTCTGTGACTTCAGGAACCTCGTCGCGACTTAGGTGGGCAGGTCGTCTTGGGCAGGATTGCATTCCAGCTGAAGGCTGTGGGCTCACATTTCGGGGGGGGGGCTGAATCTTTAAACAGTCGGCAGAGTGGCGCTGATTTCGGGGGTGGGGGGGGGCTGAATCTAGGCAGAGTGGAGCTGCAGGGACTCTTAGAAGGGGTGAAACAACAGCGAATGGTCTTTTTAAAGACCTGTGAAGTGCTCGGGCGCGGCTTTGTGTCTGCCCGGGAAGCGGTCTCATCCCGGGCTGCCACACACGAGGGGGGGGGGGGGGGGCTGAAGCCCTGTGAGTTCAATGGGTGTTGCGCGCCTGGCCTCAGTACAGCGTGCCATCCACAGACCAGCTGACACGTGAAGGGTTCCGCATTACAGAATAAAATACCCCTGCATTCAACGTTACAGGAGAGCTCACACCAGAGGGGAGGAGCATTGACCCCCCCCCCCCCAGGTATTATTATCATTTTGTTTTTCTTCACCTGCCGAGTCTTTGGGGGCGGAGCAATGGGGGACGACAGGTGCAGGAGAAGGGGCGGGCTCTGCTGTCAGTGCGCAAGAGGGTTGGGAGACGGCAGGCACGGGCTCCCAGAATCCCGGGGAGCGTAAATCCTCGTGCTCAAGCCAATCCTGATGCTGCTCTCATGACATGAGTGCAGCGTCCGGATTGGCCACAGTGGAGCCCAGGCGCCTGTGCCTGCAAGAAGAGGAGCAGAGGAGCGTGACCTGCTGGGCTGCAGGAAGTTTCTTCCTTTCTGTTGTTTTTGCCCCCACCCCTCCCCCCTGCCCTTCTGCTCTTCTACAGCCCCAGCCGCTACTGGCTGACAGCCTTCAGATATTAGACATCTGACAGAACATGTAATATGAAAGTGCGAGACTGATAGCAAGAGATAAAATGAAGCGAACAACTGCTCCAAACCTGGCGGCAGTCGCATCCCACCTTTCAGCCAATGCCGAGTCACTCGGATTCACCCCGAACTCCAACTTCATCCTCAAGGAAGACATTGCCAAGAAAAACAAAGCAGCTTAGTACCAGGTCCCTCTGCTAAAGAACGTGAGACTGTTCCAGTCAGAAAGCGCCCACCTCTGGTGACACACTGCATCCACAGAGCCAGGGCTGCAGACAAAGAATTGCAAGAAAAATGAATAACAAAACAACTTACTTCTCGATCGATGCATCTGGAATCTATCAGGAGAGATATCCATCTGGAGTGATATCCATCTGGAGTGAGATATCCATCAGGAGAGATATCCATCTGAAGTGATATCCATCTGGAGTGATATCCATCAGGAGCGATATCCATCTGGAGTGATATCCATTCGGAGAGATATCCATCTGGAGTGATATCCATCAAGAGTGATATCCATCTGGAGTGATATCCATCAGGAGAGATATCCATCTGAAGTGATATCCATTAGGAGAGATATCCATCTGGAGTGATATCCATCAAGAGTGATATCCATCTGGAGTGATATCCATCAGGAGAGATATCCATCTGAAGTGATATCCATTAGGAGAGATATCCATCTGGAGTGATATCCATCAAGAGTGATATCCATCTGGAGTGATATCCATCAGGAGCGATATCCATCTGAAGTGATATCCATCAAGAGTGATATCCATCTGGAGTGATATCCATCAGGAGAGATATCCATCTGAAGTGATATCCATTAGGAGAGATATCCATCTGGAGTGATATCCATCAAGAGAGATATCCATCTGAAGTGATATCCATTAGGAGAGATATCCATCTGGAGTGATATCCATCAAGAGTGATATCCATCTGGAGTGATATCCATCAGGAGAGATATCCATCTGAAGTGATATCCATTAGGAGAGATATCCATCTGGAGTGATATCCATCAAGAGTGATATCCATCTGGAGTGATATCCATTAGGAGAGATATCCATCTGGAGTGATATCCATCTGGAGTGATATCCATCAGGACCGGCCCATCACTGCTCCTATTTGGAAACGAACTGAAGACACACGTGTTCTAGGAACACTACATCATCACAGGGTCTCAGAATTCAGCGACACTGCCGGCCACTCATTGACTGCATCCTTGCCTTTGACCCCGTACAGCACCCCTCTGCCTCTCAGCTAGGTTTGCACTATACAAATACCACATGCATGTACACATGAAGGATTTAGCAGTGCAACCAGTAAGTTATTTTCACTGGTTCAAGTTTAGCTGTAGGACTCAACTTACAAGAGCTCTCATTCCTGGTATCGAGAACCCCAGGAGTCACTACTGCGACCCCCTCTCCCTCCCGAACAATGTACTGCACTCCTGACTTACAAGGACCCCTGTTATGCAGTCAGGTCACAGACAGCTTCAATATTATTCTGTTTCGGAGTCAAACAGGCAACTCTCCCAGTGCACCTCAGTACTAGTACTGACCTACAGCCGCCCCAGGTCTCATTTTCCCACACACAAAAACACAGTCACTCACTCTCCTGACTGACATACAGTGATGCTGTGACTATCAGCACCGCCACAAATCAGTCAAGTAACACATTTCTCCAACAAAAAGTTGTCTTGTCTGGTTATTTATGTTACCTGTATGTTGCTGCATGAGGGCTGGTGAGTGTTGCTGATATTGGCACTATGTGGGCTGACCGACGACGGCCCCGCAGGGGACCCTCATAAGAGGGCGGCCCCTTTAGTGCCACAGGATGACACACTGGACAGCCTAGTGTCTGGAGACCACTTTGGGGTCCCGCTCGTCACTTCCGGCTGAGGTGGGGGAAGGGGAGAGGTATAAGTTTCTCCCTACCTGAATAACCACTAAATAAATACTGTCTAAGGTAAAAAGATTATCAGTGCACCTAGCCAAGGGCCCTCCACTGCGTGTGAACCCCTGTTGTTGTGTTTTAGACTGTTGTTTTGCCTGCCCACATCCGGACCCTTCAAGTAAACCAGCCAAACCAATCGCAGGCCCTCCTGCCAAGACACGACCTACATGGCCGTTAACGTGCCAACATGTGTCCACTGAGATTAAACAAGTTAGAGGCTTTATTGTATCCGCCAGACCCAAGGTGGAGCCAGAGCTGAATGGTCTTAGTGTGGGTCAGACTGGAGGCGGTATGTGTGCCTAATGCAGGCCCAAATATCTATGCACATTGCTGATGCATCACCATAATGCCAATGGGCCTGAGTATAAGAAACTGGCGATGCTGTGATACAACTTATGTAAATGTGTGCAGTATTAAAACCGACAGTTCATTTTCAAGTACATGTAATACTTCAGATCCAACAAAGTATAGGTTACTGTGCCTCTATTGGGAGGGTGAAAGTAGATTGAGCCCTTCCCCCTGCAGGTTCAAAACCTTATTGTATAACACGTCTACTACTCTGTGGATAAAGCATGAGTCATCCACGTACCTCACATTGTTGGGCCATAGCCGCAGCTCCCTGATATTACTGCAAATAATATCTGACACCCCCAATTCTTCATAGTTGCTGGCTTCACTGCCAAGTATGCCCAGTTCATACACTGCTATTCCTTTACAGTTATTGTCTTTCTATAACTGAAAATTGCGAGGAGATTGTAGGCCCCAGTTCCAATGTTGAAACAACAAAAATGCAAGCCGAACTTGTCAGGAGACATTCAACCGCTGTCTTTGAAGCGCAGCAACGTGGCCCGTCCAATACAGAGTTAGAAAGACCCACTATTTACCCTGAACTTAGATGCCCTGGACTGCTGGTCCTATTACCTGGAAAAGTGTGGTGCTTCCCCCGCTGGTAATGTGTGGGTGCCCCCAGACACGTGTATCGTATAACCTGTGAGGCCCAGTCTGTTTTAGCAGTTCACTCCAACTTTCCACCCCTAATAGCTCTGCAGTCGTTCTTCCTACAGGAGGCCAATGGCAAACTTCATAAGGCTCGACAGTGTACTGTATGTGAAGTTAAAATGGAGGTCTAAAGCAATCCTTCACATATCCTTATGGTGCTTAGCTTGGTGAGCCGCCGGCCGGTATTTGCGGCATTTGTCATTGTCTCCAGATATATCCTACAAATACTATACTCCGCCTCCAACTAGCAATTATTTTTAGGCTTTCTCAATGCTTCTTAGCTGAATAAGATACGCAAGCCACATTTATGGCTTTGTTGCATCGCATATTGAGAAAGCTTCCATTTTACATGGTGAGACTGTTGCGTTTATGTTTAACATTGCATCAAATGACTTAATTTAAATGAAAGGCAAGTTCTACAGCAAATGAGGGCATTACCACTAAACCGCACCCCAAATAAACAGAAATTAACAATGCCACCCTGGGAAGCCGATAAATGTATGTAAAACCCCATCTGTACCAGCTGAACCAATAGAAGCGGCTAAAACAGGGACACTGCAGTGACCACCCGGTGTCCTGCTTAGCCCTCCATACTTCAGCAACAGCCAGCTCGGTCACATGCGTGCGTGCCGTGGGCCCAAACTGGAAAGCAACGGCCATATTGAAGCTGGACTGGCGAAGTACAATCCTTACGCTGGTGGTGAAACAGACCGCCTTCTAGCCGGCTCCCGCTCAGAGCCCCCTCTTTGCCTAGGAGCCCCTGAAGCACAGACCTTCCTTACACAACTAAGGTCTTGGAGCGCTGGCCGATACTGCACAACTTCGCCCACCGTGACGAGAAACTGAGCCGGCCAAGCATAACTTAATTACTGAATCAAGTGTTCCTTGATCCTCAGCCTAGAGAGAAAGGGGAGGACGCAATCTGCTGTCTTTCCCTCCCACCAGGACCATCAGGGCACTCCGGACATGGTAACTTGATGCTGAGAATATAGCCATGGTCGGCCATACCAAACTGTTTGAAAGTCCAGGATGCCAGGTCCAAAAGGAAAGTGCGTATCACTGCGGCTTTGTTGGCAGGGGTGAACCTGTTACCCGCCCCTCCCCCTGCTGTCTTCAATATACTAAAGCAGGCCCAGTGTGTATGGAGATGTTTGTTCAACCTACTGGTTGGCAATGAGTTGCACAGAAACTCCTTTCACCCACAGGCTTGAGACAGCTTGCGTCCGATGGCCAAGGAAGTATGGCCATGGTGACACCAACAATAGCACAATGAGGTGGACACGACCAATGTCCAAGCACAAGTTGAAGCCAAGCAAACTGCCTGCGGTCCTGTGAATTGTCGATGTGCCCTTAATTTGTCGCAGAGCCCTCTGACCTGAAAACACCACGAGAGAATGGATTAACCGATGCAGGCTGGAGATGAGCAAAAGGGTCGGGGCGACGTGACGGTAACTTAATTATGCATGTTCGTTTCTTTAGCGCAAAAACGTCCCCAAACATGGACACCAAGCTCATTACGCAAGATAAACCGTTTTAAAAACGATGAGCCCACATCTTTGCTGACACTAAAATATGTCAACATTCCCCCAAGACGGGTGCTGACCCAAGCAGATTAAACCTCTCGCCTCACCTGTGAGGATTGCACAGCCAATCTAATCACGCTGTGCTGCCCAGAGAACACGGATGACAATCTGAGCAATGGCACCCTGCACATTATGAAACGCACAAGCGACCATCTTGTCACAATGGTGGAATATTTTATGTGCTAAGAATCCAGCAATGCAGGCTCTGTCGTTGCGTAGATACGTCCCCATGCAGGACAAGTTTACGACTTCACCTCCCAAACGCTTGTACACGGTATCATGGTCGGAGGCAGGGGAGGTGTAGGATTACTGGTACCATGTGAAACACTACACGCGCTCTTGGGAGAGCCTAGCTTCTATCCAGGTTGAGCTATGATGCGCTCGCGGTCATACATTGCATGCTGCTTTTTAGAGGTTATAAGAGGTTCAGGGGGATTCACACAGACCCCCCAGTGGAAATAATACGTTATAAAGACGCCCTTGTAGTCCTCCAGTTTATTGCCATAGGTGTGCTTGCATGCTGGAAGACACACTTCCAAAACACATGCAGCATCGCAGCGTGGGGGGGGGTAGGGCCACCCACATGCCGCCCTACTGTTCCCTGCTCCCGAAAGAACCCAGGGATAGAATACCTGTTGTGGTTGAGTTTTAGTGCACTCCGGGACGAGCCCTGTGTCTAGGAACCCCTCGCGCTCTGCCGCATCTCTGCTGGTGACCCTTGGTACCAGTACCCGCTGCGGGCACTTGAGTCGCCGGACCCCACGAAGCAGGGAACACGATCATAGGACACAGCCCCCGCAAGTAAAGAAAAGTTAGCCACGCACATCAATGTGTACATTTACTGCATACGTGTCCCAACACTTGTTAAGACAGTAAGGGGGCAGGCCTACTCCCAGGGCCCTGTACATGAATCATACGAAAGCACACCCCAAAGCTGTCCCGGACCAAGCACAGAGCAAGAAGGCAGCATTCCCACTAACATTGAAATGCTTGTGAAATGGCGTAACAGACTGCGGAATCCCACCTCCCTTAAAAGCACCTTTACAACCGCAGTTAAAACCATTACTATTTCATAACCCTAATTGAGGATACTGACACACCGGGATAGAACACCTAAATCAGCAACCTTTCTTGTCGGGGATGGGCCCTGTCTCTCATGCAGGCTACCAGACATGCTAGCCCGACGACCGTCCCCGAGATACCTCCCCTTGAGTAAAAGCGTACATCACCTGTCCAGAGTACACTTGTCCTGCTGAAACAACAAGTAAACATGCCCGTGTTACCTGCAAACACCATAGTAACAGTGCGTGACGTAAATACGCTGGAGGAGCTGGAAAATTGTGCAAAAATATTAATGCAACTTGATCGGAGGTATTGGTGCGCTTTACCAACCAGCCTGCCCTCCCCCGATAGCCCCTAAACGGCGTGACCAATTGCGGCACCAGTAGTACTGTCCCCGCCGGACGGCACAGGTGCGACCGGGCAATAGTGCAGCGCCCTTACGGGCGCAGGAGCGGCCAATTAATTTCCAGTACAGGCATACGCTCCCTTAACCTAAGCGGGCGAGCATGCCCGACCGTGCCCACTTCCGGTGCAACTGTAACTGGCCCTCGCGTGCCGCGGTCAATTGCGGGGGAGCCTGGACCCGGTTCCAGTATTTCCCAGGGGGAGGGGAAGATGCGGGAGAGGCCGGCACTACCAGATGGTCCCCGCGGGCCAGTGTCAGATGCAGAAGGAGCCGGCCATTAAACATGGCCCCCGCGGCCGAGGACAGATGCAGGAGGAGGCGGCCTACAACATGGCACCCCTAGTCCCCGCGGGCCGGGCTCCGGAGATGGATAAATCGGCATTCAAGATGACACCCCCATAAAGGGGTCAGAAGCGGGGAGGGAGGGGTCCAGGCACAGATTTAAATTGGCCCCCGAGTGCCGGGTCAGATGTGGCATCTCCGGGCACTTAAACCCGTGGAACCGTCACCGTGCAGCGCGAGGGTAGTGGCCAGCACCGGCAACCTGCTGGCCACACAGTGGGCAAGCATGCCTACTGCCGTGCCGACCTCCGCCCCCATCAGCCTACACATACCCATTTGGATTCACTTCGCTAGCGCTCTTCTACCGGGCCCAGGCCCCGCAGCTGGGTGGAGGCACCCGGCAGGCCTGATCGCACCCTGCCCTGCTCCCCACGTTACACGTGTTGTTCTCCTCACATAACCCGGGGAGGGGGATACAGGGGGCTCGCTGTCTTCCCCACCTCCCCCCAGGGCTCGGCCTCCCTGACCTTCCAACCACCTTCAATCGGGCCCCTCCGCCCTGCGCGGGGGGGCCTGGCTAGTGCGTTAATATGGCTCCCTATCTCGTAGTAGGTGGGCTGCGCCTAACCACTATCTCGCCACCCCACATGGCCCGTAGCCCCTGCTGCAACCCGTGACGAGCGCACGGCGTGGGGGGGGAGTCGAGAGTGAGCCGTGACCTAGTCGCGTTGGGTGGTGGGGAAGCCGAGAAAAGGAAGGCCCTATTCCCGAAATCGAAGCCGCGACCATGCGCAGCTGCTGCCAGCGGGCCCACAACCCCTCCCGCCCCAACTCCCGTCCCGCTCGCTAGCCCCACAGTACCATCAAAAGCGGACTACCCGGGGGTCAAGCCGGGGCTTGCTGGGACAGGGCCCCTCCCGGGCAATGCCCGCGTGGTGGGCCCCTGCTTGGGCCGGGGAGGAAGAGAAAATTGCTGAAGGGTAGGCAAAGCCCGCAATACACTATGCGGCTACAATATAATACAAACTGCCCCCCCTTGACCCGATACCCGGGTGGGGGGGCTGCAGGTTAGGACTAGTCCCGGAGCCTAAACCACCCAAAACCTTGCCACCCCGCGTGGCCCGTACCACCCCCCTGGGGGGCAGGGGCCTGCTGTACCCCGAGACCACCTTGCCGCGGGGGGGGGCGAGAGGAGGCCATAAATATAACCGTATTTGTAACGCGCGACCCTTACCGGTCTCAAGGCGCTATAGAAGGAAGGCCCTACCCCGAGAGCGAGGCCGCGGCCTTGCCGACTAGGCCTGAGGCAGCTACTGCCAGTGGGACCACAACCCTTCCCGCCCCGACACCCGTCCCGCTCCCTAGCCCCGGAACACCTAAGGTCACGTCAAGAGTTGACTGAATGGGCAAGCCGGAGCTGGAGCTGGGACAGTGCCCCTCATGGGCAATGCTCGCGTGGTGGGGCCCCTGCTTGGCTGGGGAGGAGGGGGGTGAAACAAGGCCCGCATTGCACTAACCTTGTGATCTGACGCGACCTCGATGCAGCAGCTACACATGGCGTCAGGGTGAGGGACAAAGAGGCCGCCACGTGCACGGGGGAGGAACGTATACTTCTCCCCTTCCCCCACCTCGGCCGGAAGTGACGAGCAGGACCCCAAAGGGGTCTCCAGACACTAGACTGTCCAGTGTGCCATCCTGTGGTACTAAAGGGGCCGCCCTCTTATGAGGGTTCCCTGCGGGGACGTCGTCGGTCAGCCCACAGTCACTCACTCTCCTGACTGACATACAGTGATGCTGTGACTATCAGCACCGCCACAAATCAGTCAAGTAACACATTTGTACGAGTGCAACAGAGTCCAGTCCGTGCATCACTCCATCACTCCAGAACCCTCTAAGTTGCACAAAGCAGCATGAAGCACTGTTTTGCGTCACTTTGCGCCGAGGGGGCGTTACATGGGTGGTAGGTGGGCATTTCCTTTCAGCCACACATGCCTTTTGACGCAAAACCATATTTACAAAGATTTGTAAACATGGTTTTGGGCCAAAAGTTAACGCCCCTTCAAAGGAGGCGCTAACAGGAGAAATGCTTTCATTCCATCGTGTCATGGGTGCCCTTCCTGTACAAAACTTATGCTACACTCATGCACACACCATAGGGCTTCGGTGCAAAGGTGCGTGCCTGGCGCAGACAGCTGGAATTAGCGCTGGCGCCAGGGAGAGGGGAGGAGAGAGCCATAGTTCTGTAGATATGGCGCTGTCCTGCTCCCTCCCTGGCGCGCAGCGGAGCCTCGCGGGTGGTGGCGCTGCGTGACATTTTGGGAAAATCTCCCCCTTGATGTTTGATTTAATAGCCTATAATGTTACTTCATGTATAATAAGAATCTGAGCCACATATACAGCGCACATGACAAAAGATGTGCCTCTTAGTAATGGTATTGTCGTCAGGACATGAATGTTTCCTAAACTCATGTTTAACAACTATCGCGCTTAATAAATGTCTCTCAATACAGTGACATCATCTGAGATGGAACGCTTCTGCATGTTAAACGAATACACTCTTTTGAATGAACGTTTATCATATTGTACATGTTGTTTGCTTGCTGCATGATGAACAAGCCAAATATTTTCGTGGTGGGCTCGTGCGAGAGTGACTGCCTGAAAGAGTAAGGGAGGGGATAGCTCCTCCAAGGACTCCTTGGGGCACGAGCGCCTGCCCTGGGCCCTCTTACACATCACTGTCCCTTCACAGCCCGGGGTTCATCTCCTGATGAGCTGAGCCGACCTACCAGCCCACTCTGGAGTATTACACGATGAAAAATACACTCCGGGACGCGTTTCATCCGACACATCCCCCGATAATACGACCGTGCCGACCAGCAGACCCCCCTGAAGCTCATTGCCGCCCCCATCTGTAGATTTCACAGAGTTGCCTGCAAACAGAGTCTGTGACAGAGCACAAGGCCTGCAGGGCTCGCGCCACATCTCTTATGACTTTAATCACAGAAAACAACTTCCCCAATTCCTGCAAGAAGGTCTCAGCGGTGCTTAATTTGTAAACCAATAAGTGCTAGGGCTCTGGTGGGGAGGCCACTGCAGCTTGCATCACACATTGCTCCTGCCAGTTGGAAATGACAGTACAAACACAGCTACCAACCATCCCACACAGCTGTTATTGTGCTAATACCGAAATTAGCCAGACAGCGCCCCGTGTGGCAGACTGTCATAAGCCCTGGTGCTGGCAATTAGGTGCTGGTGCTGAGCACCGGAAAGCACAGGCTCAAATAGAGCACCGCCTTGGGGGGCGCTGGGCAAAATTTGGGTGTGGGGGTGATTTTCTCTTGTCTGCCCTCTGAATGGGGGGGGCTCTCTCAGAGGGCGGCTGCGCACCCTCCTGCCCTGTCTCTTCCGCATGGTTAGAAGATCTACAGGCACATGCACCAACTTTTTTTGCGAGCGCAAACGGTGTGATTCGCAGAAATCGGCCGTTTACGCCCGCAAAAAGGGCCTCTGCGATGTATGAAACTGAAAGGCTCTCACAATTTAAGAGATCACAATTTATTGCGATTTCTTAAATTGCGATTGCATTTAAGGAATCGAAAATTGCGATTCCTTAAATGCACAAATTACCATCAATTTGAACTTGATTTTTCAAAGTTGTAGGTTACACACACACACATGCCCTTGGGGCATGTGTGTGCGCAACATGTGGGCACATTTCAATTTCAGGGGTGCAACAGCGTGGCCTTTTGACACCCTTGCACCCTTGAAATTGCACGCGCAATTTGCGCATACCTATTGGTACTCGCAAATTGCGCATGCATGCAATCTCTCATGCAATCTCCCATTCATTCCTATGGGCCTGTAGGCCCATAGGAATGAATGGAAAGGCATTCCTTAATTGCGACTTGCAATTTGCGAGTCGCAATTAAGGAATGTTCGGGAATTGCTAATTTTATAGCGATTCCTACATGCATAGGCTTTTGCAATTCCTTAATTGCAATTCCTTAATAATCGCAACTAAGGAATCGCAAAAGCCTATATTGGCTCCTTACAGATTACACTGCGCAGCGCGGCTCTAGGCGCTGCTTGGGTGAGGACAGTTCTCTGCAGACTGCTGTTCCGATGACAGGTTTAGGCCTTGGATTGGCTTCGACTAAGATCTTGGACTTTTCCACAGTTACAACAGTTGCTGTTTGCTTGTTGTTAATACTTGTGTTTGCTGCAGCAGGTGCAGGTGAAGTGCTTGTGACTCACTGAGCGGCTTCCTTAAATACTCAGTCATATGCGGTGCTGCGATTTTAACATGTCACCCGTGGGTGTGTTTACTGACACGCAGCAGTCAGTCCAGTTTTTAGGCTGGGTGCAAAAGGCGTCTTTACAGCTCTCAGGGGAGTTGTGCTGTATGGGAAGTTCTTTTCTTTCGCTTTCACCCGCTGCAGGCTGGCTCCTCCTTTCATCGGGAGTTTCTCCTCGCGCTCCCTAACTGTCACAAGTGCTTTACTCCTGCTTTTAACCACTCCGAGGCCGGTGCAGCCTGTATCTGGAGTTAGGTCCTCTCACTTGTACCCACTGTAGCTGCCCCCGGTGTGACCTGTCCCTTCTGAAGGTGCCCTCCAAATCCAGAGTTCGGGTGAATGCTGGTTCTGCCCGGAGCGCTCCCCCGTTCTTTCCCTGTAGTTAATAGGAGTTCTCTCCTGGAGTGAGACTGAAGCTGTTGGGATCGAGGCTGACTGACCCGCTTTCTTAAATTTCCGTGTTTTAAAAAAAAATTATCGCACCGGCCTCCAGAGACTGAGCTGCCTTCAGTGACTGCAGGCTGATCGACATAGTCACCACAGGGGACCCTCATAAGAGGGCGGCCCCCTTAGTGCCACAAGATGGCACACTGGGCAGCCTAGTGTCCAGAGACCCCTTTGGGGTCCCGCGCATCACTTCCGGCCGGGGTGGGGTTCGGGGAGAGGTATAAATTCCTCCCCCACCCACCTGGCGGCCTCTATGTCCCCTGGCCCTGACGTCGATTGGGCGTGTGTTCCGAGATGGCGGGTTGGTCTGCGGGCGTTGTACATTTGCGGTGAATCTGGCCAGATACCCCCCTCGACCCCATTGCGCATCTAGTCCCACCATGAGAGTGACTTTTGGCCTATCGGGCCACAGCATGCGGTTGCTCTCCTGTGCCGCTCATCGACATAGTCTCCGCAGGGGACCCTCATAAGAGGGCGGCCCCCTTAGTGCCACAAGATGGCACACTGGGCAGCCTAGTGTCCAGAGACCCCTTTGGGGTCCCGCGCGTCAGTTCCGGCTGGGGTGGGGTTCGTGGAGAGGTATAAATTCCTCCCCAGCCCACCTGGCGGCCTCTATGTCCCCTGGCCCTGACGCCGATTGGGCGTGCGTTCGGAGATCACGGGTTGGTCTGCGGGTGTTGTAGATTTGCGGTGAGTCTGGCCAGATACCCCCCTCGACCCCATTGCGCATCTTGTCCCACCATGAGAGTGACTTTTGGCCTATCGGGCCACAGCATGCGGTTTCTCTCCTGTGCCGCTCACTCTGAACAGCTGAAGTGTGCAAGTTCACGCGCGAGCCCTCCCAGGTGGGGGTTTCAGCAAGGGAAATCACAACGGCTTTCCCTAGCTGTGGTGGTCGAGCGGTGGGAATGGCGGTGCCCGCAAAGTTAATAGGGGGGGCAGGCGGTGTGGCTCGCCTTCGCTCTCCCTCCTACGCCATGCAAGGCAGGGACTTACTGGGCACCCGCTGTGACACAAAGTCGGTCGGCGTAAGGCAGTAGCTTGGTTGACCGGATGTGCAGAAAGGCACCCGGCCGCGAGAGGAGGCCCATAAGCTAACGTCCACCCCCTGGGCTTTTGGGAGCGGGGGAAATCGATTCCTGGTTTCTTTCATGAGCGGGAATTAGTCGGGCGGAATGAGGGTGGCCCCTGTGGTTAGACTGCTCGTGTTGTTGGTGGTGCGCCTTTGTGGCCAGAGCTGATGGCTGCGCACCAGTGGAGCCGGGTCCGAGTCCGGTGTGTCGTGCGTTGAGCCCAGGGGGGGCTCCGATCATCGGGACCACCGAGACCCTACCATTGCGACTTGGGTGTAGCTTGGGGCAGTATCGTAGCCACTGTGGTCTATATGGGGCGTGATTATTGCTTAGTGGAAGCTTTAGCGTGCCTTGGCTCCATGTGCGACCTATTAAACCTGCCAGTGGCTCCTGCTTCCAGGCACTGTGGGGTTGTGCATTGCCACGTGCTAAGGGGATGAAAGATGAGGAGCCCCCTAGCATCAACTGTTTTAAGCAAAGGAAGGTGGGATAGGAGGGGCCGTTGTGGGGGCCGACCAGCCTTCTTTTAAAAGCGGTCCGGGTATTGAGGCTGCCTGGGTTTCCCTAACCCATTTATGCGAGAATGCTTGGGCTGGAACGGCGGCTGTGGCAACTGTGTGCCGCATACTTCTCTGGCTGGGGGGGGTCAAGAGAGCATTTTGTGGTGGCCCTGGGACCAACGGATTTGTGACCGGATTAGATGATTCGCGGTGATGCATCGCCAGGAGCGGCTGGTGACATTTGAAAGTGGTGGGGGGCGTAAAATGATTGGTATACTGCACCGTTGCGAGCGAGCGTAGCGAGCGAGCCCGAACCACCATAAGGGGGGCGGTTCGTTGCGATTCTCTTCCTGTGAAAATTTTGAAAAAAGAGAAGAAAAATGGTGCATTTTCAAGCACATTTGAGAAAGCAGGAAGGTTAATAAAGCAATTGTGAAAGTGCCTCTATGAACTGTCACTTTTCTCTTTACCTATCTCTCTCCCAGAATTCACCACCTTCACCTGTAAGTGGCTGCATGCTGCTCTATCGGTGTCACTCTCTTGCAGTGACACTCTCACTTTCCCATCATCTAAGTATCCCTTCCTACCTTATCTCTTTCGCTATCTCAGCATCTCCCCTCCTCTGTCACTGGCTGGGTGCTGCTGACACTGCCCGGTGACTGTCTCTTGCTGCCCCTTCCATTGTCTCACAACCCCCCATGCTCTCCTCTCTCCCTATCTTGCTTCCTCTTTCTATCTTGCTATCTCTTCCTATCTTGTTGCTGTTACATCCATCTTGCTTGCTATCCCTCCCTACATCTCAGTATCCCTTCCTCCCTTGTCTCTTTCTCTGTCTCCGCACCTCCATTCGCCCGTCATAGCAAATGACAAGTAGTTACGACAGAGCACATCTCACACAAGAATCGGATGAACTATCTTCAGACTCTACTATAGCGCCTAATATGTACCGGTGAATGCACGCACCCAACAAGCAGGTATTTCAGTACCTCCAGGAATAGTGTGCTTTCCCACCCAGGGAAAACATGGTTGTTCAAAGAGCGAGGAGGCAACAAAAGTAGGGCTTCACTGGCAAACACTGTAATGCGGCGCTAATGTGTTTAGATGTGAATAAATCAATATGGCCACCTTGCTTTAGTCAGTTATTTTTCATATTTTTTTTTTTTTTTTTTTTTGAAAAACCTTTATTGACATTTCGATCATTGACAAGTATGGGCCTACAACCCCCCAGGGCCGGCCGCTAAGCAATCAGAGCAATAAGGTCAAATATAAGCACATGCGGCACCTCGGTAGCAAAATCTTCATACTAAGATAGTTCGGCCCGGGAGCCGCGCAGGTAGGACACCAGGAGAAAAGGGGTTTTTCATTTTATAATGAAACAAAACAGTAGGATCAGGTGCCAAACAATTTCCCAGCAGCGATAAAGGGCAGGCCGCATGATAGACGTTAGCAATAAACAGCAATCAATTGAATCCATGGCGCAAACACAGGAAATGATGGGGAAGAATATCAAAAACAGTTGCGCCTGCAGGCCCCCATACCTAACGCCCAGAGAACCCCCGGAAACTGTGGCACACACGGAGAGGCAACGGTTCACAGCAAAAGAGGCGTACCACGCTGATCCCAGAAAAGAAACAAAAAGAAACGGAGAAGAAAAAGGAGGCCATGGAAAAAGAGAGGAAGACTGAGAAAGAAAAGAGTCCCCCCCCCAACCCCCCACCCTGCACCTCTGCAAATGAGTATGGCCCCTCCCCCCAGCAGCGTGCCTGTCGCCCTGGAACTAGACCCGAAATATAGAAGAAGCAGGGAAAAAGGAATAAGAAAGAACCCCACCAGGCGGGGGGGTGGAGAAAATATAATAGACTGGAGGAGGGCCTTCAGAACATACCCCCGGCTTCTCCCTCCCGCACCGTAAGGTATCCCAGCAGCAAACAATAAGTAGCACCAAATCGACCATAACAAAAGGGGGAATGGGGAGCATTGCGCACCGAATATGCTAGTAGCTATGTCCTGGGAGTACACCACCATGAGTCCGCCCGTCCACCAGATGACCACCCCGAGGGATCAGCCTCATCTCTGACCACTCCTGGCGATGCTGCCCATGCCTACCCCTCGACCCAGCGCCATGTCCGATGTTCCAAGGTGAAGGGATGTCCCAAAACAACCGGGAAGCGACGCACACAGGTGGGGTGGAGGTCTCAAAACGCCAACACAGTCCGCATCTCGGAGGGACGTCTTTCCCAGTGCTGCCCCAGGATCTGTACTGCACACAAGGTCCGGGAAGGCTGAATCATCCAAAGTAGACAGACATTGCTGGTAAAGTCCCTGGGTCACCGGAGGTCGCACACGGGACGGGGCCACCACCTTCCACTCGGAACCACTACCTCCGGAACAGATCAAACCCTCAGTCAGCCGATCATACGGTAGCATACTGTCCGGAGTGTCCGGCTGCGCGCTAATCGCAGGGATGGCCGCGACATTATCCTCCTGTGTGCAGTGTAGGAAGTCCCTGTGCAACTGTGGACTAGCATGCCGCCATTGTCCCAACGCTGCTGCCACACCGTCGATCTTACTCCCCAAGACCTCGATGCCACGAGCCAAGGAGAAATGAAGGGCACCAAGGGCCTCAAGGAGGTCGCCGTACCCCAGCACTGCTCCCCGCGGTCGCTCTGCCACACTCCCAAAAGTCACACACTCCCAATCCTGCTGCGACCCGGTGGACAGGATAGTAGGCTGCATCGCAACAAGATGGCCGCCGGGGGAGGCCCGGCTCGTATGGGGGCCGGGACCCAGGGACAAGCACCTCGGGATCCACGTCGCTGGAGACAGGGGTCCGGGGGCAGGTACAAATTCAGCCGTTGCGTGGACTCGGGCAACAGTCGTCCCCACCAAGGACCAGCGGCCGCGAAAATCCGGGAGCAGTCTGCAAGGATCAGGGCGAGCTAGGGGCGGCGTCCGGGCAGCTCACCGTCAAAGGCAGGGGCAAACACCGAAGAGTCTGAGAACTGCACCCCCGGGCATGCCCTCGATCCACCACGCTTCAGCAACGGGAGCGGCCGTGGCGAAATGCAGGCCGGGGGCAGCACCGCTCCGGTGGACCGACTCCACCCAGTCACCACAGGCCGTTGTTGTTAAACTGCCACCCGGCCAAGGCGTCCACTCGAGGTCCCGGCTCCGGGGCCGCACGGGCCGCAAAGTTCATCCGCAAATTTCTCAGGCGGTACAGTAGCCAGAAACCCCGGAGTCACACGATCGGTTGCCACTCTCCTTCACAAACACGATCCCATGGCGCAAGCTGAGGATCTAGTACAGGATATCCGTGCGGGATGCGGAGGTTCACGGAGCCGGGAATCTACGCAGCCGTCTCGGTCGCCATCTTGGCTCCTCCTCCTTATTTTTCATATTTTGAATGTTTTATTTCTCTCTACCCTGAGGCTGCACTTAGAAATTGAAAAATGTCAGCAAAAGACTACGTTTCCACTCCAGCAAGTGTTTTTCTTTTTTGGATCCATTTCACAAGGAAGCAAATAAACGAAAGGAGGAAAGAGAAGGTAATACCTGTTTCAGTGTTTCTTGAAGTCTCCGACCGGTTTTTAGTACATGAGGAGTAGCGAGGCAGAGAGGGGAAGAGGGGGAACAAAAAAGGGGGGAGGCAGCTGCCAGCAGCGGGAGAACTGGACTCAAGCAGTGACTTACGACAGAGCACATCTCACAATCGGTTGAACATCATGAACTATTTATAGCACCTAGTGAGACCTAATGCCCACTGCTTATATCATTAAAAAGCGAAAGCAGGATGGTTTAAAAAGACGACCTTTGTGAATACAGAGCCGCGCGCGCAGTATGCATTTTATTTTCCAATGCACGCAAAAACATTCTTCAAAGAGCAAGGAGGCAGTCGGGAGGGGGGGTTGCGCGGGGGTAGGGGGCCGAGGGAGAACAAAATTAAAATTAAAACGAAAACGTACCTGACCGCCTCTGCTCCTGGTCCGCGTTGGCGCCTCTGCCCTCTTCAAACAGGAACAGCATGTCAGCACTGGAGTGGCAACCCCTCAGCCAATCCTGGCACTGCTGCAGCACCAGGATTGGCTGAGGGCACAGCTTACGCTTCGCCCGCCGCCTGCCCATTAGGAGACCGAGGGGCTCCTAATGGGCATGCGCAAGGCAGTGAAAACACAAGTGCGCATGACTGGGCACGGGCTAAAAATTAGCTCACCTTGCCCACTCATGCGCACTTGTGCTGCAGTGCTGCCTGTCCCTGGCTTGTCTGACAATGCATGTTAGTCAACATGACGCCGGACCGCCCACGGTCCGACGTCATGCTGACTGACATGCATTGTCAGTTCTCCCCACCCTCGGCGTCTCTGAACTTAAGTAAACTAAGTTCAGAGACGCCGAGGGAGCTGTGGGCGTGGGCGGGGGGGCAACGCTCCCAATGGACGCACCACCACTGTGCATCGCTATTAACATTTCGTTGTATGTGGTAGTTTTCGTTGGAAGGGGGTGTCTCTTATTAACGTTATACAGAATGTTGATTGTGGTTGGGATTCTCTCTTTCCTGCAACATTTTGTGAATAGCACTGTATTATCAGTAGAGGCGAGGGGGCGTTTCTATTAATGAATTCATTCGGGCTTGCTTTGGGAAAGGCCGCGTGTTATAAGTTATGGATTTGGCTGTAGGAAAGAGTTATCGAACTCGGGACCCCTGGTTTTGCCGAGGGGTGCAATATGGGCCAGTGTTAGGCGACCATAGGGTCTCGCTGATCTGAGCGTGCAAGAATGTCTTTAGCAGCAACACTGGCTCAGAGTGCGAGGCACCAATATAGATTTATTGTGTTGTCTTACACTTGTAATTCCAAGCAGCAGGATACCGGCCAGCGGGAGAAACTGAGGCACGGAGCTCGGGGTTTGCGCAGCAGTGTTTTGGTGGATGGTCAAGCTGTGTCAATGTGAGTGCGTTCCAGCCGCATTTCGGTCCCGGGACATCTGGTGTGGGGGACACAACGCATGGGTGCCACGCTCACTGGGCAATTCGGGACATGGGCAGACTTACTCTAGAGCGAAGGGTAGTAGCTGGTCATGCGCTCTCAGGACGACTCACTCAGCGTGCCCTGACTTCGCCTCTAATGTAAGCATGGCGTTCATTGTGCTACCCCCCCCCCCCCCCCCCGGGGGCTCTTCAGCGAAGGTGACGCCAGTTTCACTGTGAGAAGTTGGCCTGGTATATGATGCTCATTAGTTAAAGTGATCACCTTGTACCATGCCAAGCAACCCTTATGGTGTGGTTGTAAGTCAACCTTTTCGGACTAGCTGCCCTAGTGGTAGCGTAGGCTAAGCAGTCTTTGAGGCTAAACTTGTGAAGCGTGTTAAGCCAGCTGTTTTACCAAATGCAACCCCCTTTTATACCAATGAAAGGACACCACACAGATATATATTCAAAATATATATGTATTTATTTCTCAAAGTAACCCCTAGTCTCTTTATGAGCACAGGAGCACAAATCGTCAAACAAGATTACAGTAGAATACACAGAAGTTGCACTTTATATGGATAGGCCCTGGTGGCCGCTCAAACCATATACTAAAATAGTGGTATAAGTACCACGAACAGAAAAGGGAAAAGGCCTAGGGCCTCTAGAATCGCTGGGCCTACAAGGAGCTAACTTCAGTTAGTGACCAGGAGGTCCACGGGTGGCGTGTGCAGAGCAAATAGTCACACGCGTACTCCCATAGGTTTCAATGGGTGCGTAAAAAGTACAAAGTTACTGCAAAGAGGATCTTCCGGATGGACTAGGAACTCAAGATTTGGAACACAGGCACTAGAGATGTAATACTACACTTGGGCACAGGTGTGCCAGCTTTACCTCACCCACAGGAAGCGGGTGCATAGGCCTCGAAGTGCGTTGGGTTTCTTCTATCTGTTCCGTGGAGCCTGAAGACAAAGATGCTGCAGGCGGTCGGTCCGGGAGAGATGCGGTGGATCCAAGAGTGGATCGGAGATGTTGAAGACCTGTAAGCAGAGGGGACAGTGTTCACAGTCACTAGCCAGTGACCAGCGTGGCACCAGGTGGGTACCAGGCAATGTCGGGTGCAAACAGGAAGAAAGGTGTAGCTTGTCTCTGCAGCCACGTGGTCCCTGGAGGTTGACGACGTCCAGGAGTCGGTTCACGAGCTGTCCCACGCAGGCTCTCGCTGTCGGCGGTGTCGGCGACTTGATCGAAGCAAACAAGCCTTGGCAAAAGCAATTGTTGTAGGAGATGAAATAAGCTGATGGTTCTGACCAGCAAGGTCAGAGGGACTGCTCCTTTGGAGGGGAGCAAGCGCCAGTCTGGAGCAACCAGACCAGCAGTGTATTCCGTAAAGTTCGTCGCCAAGATGGCTACTAGCCAGCGGGCCAGCAACCGGTTAGGCGCGTCGAGTGGCGAAATGCAGAAGGGCCCCACGCAGATCGTGGAGATGCTGGAGGGCTCACCTTTGGTGCAGATGCTGCTCGAGGGTTGGGCTTCTCAGATCCCAAAGCACAACTTGGAGGGAGCCTCGGTTGTTGCACTTGTCAGCTTGTCGTGGTCGTTTCAAGATGGCTGGCTCCACGTGTCTCGGTGCCTCCACGGGTCTCCTCTTTTCAGGGACTGTGGATCGGGCGGTGAGAGGTCTGGAGGTCCAGGTCTTGTCAGTCTCTGGGCTCGGGCTCCGGCGGGAGGCGGCGGCAAAGCAGACGTTGATTCGCTGGATGGTGCTTGCGTTAGCAAGGTGGTCACTCCCTGACCACAGGGGAGATTTCCTTCAGTCTTCTGTGCAGCAGAATGTCGAAGTTCCCGTCTTCTTCTTATTTTCAAGTTGATTCCAGGATGTCTGAAGTCTTAGGACACAGATCCTACCTTTAAGCGGATTCTAGGGGCCGGACTACCTGCTAGGTCCCTCCCTAAGGGTGGGACCAGGAAGGGGGGTGGTTACACCCCCAATCCTTTGTCCAGCTCGCCCCAGGCCCGGGACTGGTGTGCCCCAGGACCGGTTTGAACTGGCATATGCACCGAGGCTCCTTGTGAGCCACAGGCATGTCTGGTTTCTTTCAAGCCCTACCTGACCAATACACAAAATCCTGTCTGGGGTGGTGCATGCACCTCCCCTGGCAGGAAACCCTTTGTCCACACCTCCCAAGCTGGAAGGACTCCCAGCAGCAGGAGGGCAGACTTGTGTCTGTGGTGGCAGCATCCATTTTGTGGAGCTGAGGCTATGTCTGATTTTACCCGGGTTTCAGGTACTGTACATGTCGTGTCCCTCTAGAAGGGTGGAATGCTAACCCCGTCACCAGAATTGGCGAGGGGTTAGTATTCCAATTCGTATGACACCTTACTCGACATGTTTTGATAAAGCCAAACCAAAGATAGCATTTAACCGCGAGGTTCATAATGCACTTAAGAGTATATGGTATGACGATATCTGGAAACAGTAGAAGGAAGTTGTTCCGACCACTGCAAACAGGCTCAGCTCATGCCAGAGCACCATCTCACATGGAACCAAGCACTCTGCCTTCAGGATTGTTAAGGCCTGCCATAGGAGTGACTTATAGGTTATCATGTGTCCCATTTAAGGTTAGGTATAGGTATACTACACCTAAGTAAGAGGTGGTTACACCAACTTACCCCAGCTGAGTGATCAGCCAGTTGTGTCAAATTGTTAGGCCAAGCCTGGGGTGGCATAATACATGCTTCAGCCCCTGGCAGGCCTTGGGTACACCAATGCCCTGGGTACCTAGTGTACACTGGTACAGGGGCTGACAGGGTGATCCACTTCCAATTGGTTATGCACCTAGGGTGCATAGTTTTAATTTAGTAGAGAGAACAGCAGGCTGGGGGTCTGATTGGCAGGCCCACAGCCTCAATATGTCAAAAACCAGTGAAGCAAAAAGCAAAAATTTGGGGTGACCATAGGATAGCAGACCCTACTCTCCTACACAACCCCGCCCCCCCAAACGCTGGGACATTAAACTAGCCTTGACCAGTCTCGTCTTCATGTCCTAAGTGGAAGTACCTGGAGAGACCATCTGCATTCCCATGGTCAGTACCTGGCCGGTGCTCCACTGTAAAGTCCATCCCCTGTAGGGAAATGGACCACCTAAGCAGTTTGGGGTTTTCACCCTTCATCTGATTTAGCCACAAGAGGGGCTTATGGTCGGTCTGAATCTTGAAGTGAGTGCCAAACAATTATGGCCTCAGCTTCTTCAGGGCCCACACCACAGCAAAGGCCTCCCTCTCAATAGCTGACCAATTCTTCTCTCTGGGGGTCAACCTTCTGCTAATAAAAGCAATGGGTTGGTCTTGACCATCTACATTAAGTTGTGACAGCACAGCTCCCACACCCAACTCAGAAGCATCTGTTTGGACAATAAACTCTTTGGAGTAGTCAGGACTTTTCAGGATAGGTGCAGAGCACATGGCCTCCTTCAGGTCATCAAATGCCTTTTGACAGCTTACTGTCCACTGAACCTTTTTGGGCACCTTCTTGGATGTCAGATCATTAAGAGGAGTCACAATGGACCCATAGTTCTTAACAAACTTCCTGTAGTACCCAGTCAAGCCCAAGAAAGCTCGAACTTGAGTCTGGGTGGTTGGAGGGGACCAATCCTTGATGGATTGTATCTTACTCTCCAGTGGTTGAACTTGGCCTCCACCTACAAGGTGGCCCAAATATACAACCTTACTCTGCCCTATCTGGCACTTAGTAGCCTTGATAGTGAGGCCTGCCCTTTGCAGAGCCTCAAGAGCCTTCTTCAGGTGGATCAGGTGATCCTCCCAGGAGGAGCTAAAGACAGCAATGTCATCCAGATATGCTGCGCAAAAGTCATCCAACCCAGTAAGGACTTGGTTCACCAGCCTTTGGAAGGTGGCAGGTGCATTCTTCAGACCAAAGGGCATCACCACAAACTGGTAGTGCCCACCTGGGGTTGAGAATGCTGTTTTGGCCTTAGACTCCTCAGCTAATCTGATTTGCCAATAGCCAGCTGTTAAGTCAAATGTGCTCAAAAACTTTGCAGAAGCTAGTTTGTCTATGAGCTCATCTGCCCTTGGAATAGGGTGTGCATCTGTCCTGGTGACAGCATTGAGACCCCTGTAGTCCACACAGAACCTCATCTCTCTCTTGCCATCTTTGGTGTGAGGTTTGGGGACCAGAACCACTGGGCTAGCCCAGGGGCTCTCTGAGGGTTCAATGACACCTAATTCCAGCATTTTATGTACCTCAGCCTTTATACAGTCCCTGACGTGGTCAGGTTGTCTGTAAAGCTTGTTCTTTACAGGCAGACTGTCACCAGTGTCCACCACATGGGTACACCAGTCAGTTTGACTAGGTATTAAGGAAAACATATGTGAAAATGATTGTAGAACCTGTCTACATTCAGTCTGCTGATGGGCAGTGAGGTTGCCTCCAAGGGTCACTCCTTCAACTGAGCCATCTTCAGGGTTCTGAGACAACAGGTCTGGGAGAGGGTCACTCTCTTCCTCCTGTCCCTCATCTGTAGCCATGAGCAAGCCCATGTCTGCCCTGTCAACATATGCTTTAAGCCTGTTAACATGGAGTACCCTGTGGGGACTCCTGGGAGTTCCTAGGTCGACCAAGTAGGTGACCTCTCCCTTCTTTTCCAGGATTGTATGGGGTCCAGACCATATGTCTTGGAGTGCTGCTGGGGCCACTGGCTCCAACACCCATACCTTCTGTCCTGGCTGAAACTCAACCAAGACAGCCTTTTGGTCATGCCAAGCTTTCTGTAAGGCCTGGCTTGCCTCAAGGTTTTTGGATGCCTTCTCCATATACTCAGCCATCCTGGAGCGGAGACCAAGTACATAGTCCACTATGTCTTGTTTAGGCTTTTTGAGAGGTAACTCCCATCCTTCCTTCACTAAACACAGTGGGCCTCTTACAGGGTGCCCAAACAACAATTCAAAGGGGCTGTAGCCAACTCCTTTTTGTGGGAGCTCTCTGTAAGCAAACAGAAGGCAGGGTAGAAGGATGTCCCATCTTCGCCTGAGCTTTTCAGGTAATCCTTTGATCATACCCTTTAGGGTCTTGTTGAATCTCTCAACAAGCCCATTGCATTGTGGGTGATAAGGGGTGGTGAACTTGTAGTTGACACCACATTCCTTCCACATAGCTGTCAAGTATCCTGACATAAAGTTGGTACCTCTGTCAGATACTACCTCCTTAGGAAACCCCACTCTGGAGAATACTCCCAGCAGGGCCCTGGCCACAACAGGAGCTGTAGTGGTCCTAAGGGGAATTGCCTCTGGATACCTGGTGGCATGATCCACTACCACCAGTATAAATCTGTGCCCAGATGCAGTGGGAGGATCCATGGGACCCACTATATCTATTCCCACTCTTTCAAAGGGGACCCCCACCACAGGTAGTGGTATTAGGGGGGCCTTTGTCGTGCCACCTGATTTGCCACTGGCTTGGCAGGTAACACAGGAGCGACAAAACTCCTTTGTATCTTCATTCATATGAGGCCAGTGAAAGTGAGGGACAAGCCTGTCCCAAGTCTTATTCTGGCCTAAGTGTCCTGCTAAAGGAATATCATGGGCCAAGGTAAGGAGGAAGCCCCTAAATTGCAGAGGTATAACCAACCTCCTGGTAGCACCAGGCTTGGGGTCTCTAGCCTCTGAATAAAGGAGCCCTTCATCCCAATACACTTTATGGGTACCTTGAGCATTACCAGCAGCCTCAGCAGCAGCCAGCTGTCTGAGGGGTTCAAGAGAGGGACAGGATAACTGAGCCTGCCTCAAGTCAGCCCTTGAAGGTCCCCCTGTCCCCAGAAACTCAACCTGATCAGGTTCAAGCTCTTCAGGGACAGTTCCTTCAGGGTCCTCTAGATCAGCTTCCTGGGAAGGCTGATCATCACTCTGAGGCAGGGGGGAAGGCACAGCCTTAACCCTCCTGTTCTTCTTCTTGGTAGGTGCTTGGTCCATTGTTCCAGGATCCAAGACCTGAGGTTCAGTGAGGCACTTTTTGGCCTGTGACCTGGTCACAGCAAGGACATGTGATGATATACCTAACATCTCTGCATGAGTCCTGTACTCCACTTCTGACCATAGAGAACTCTCTAGGTCATTGCCCAACAAACATTCTACTGGGAGGTCTGCACTAACCACAACCCTTTTGAGGCCAGTTACCCCTCCCCATGAGAAGTTAACAACTGCCACACTATGTGAAGTAGTGGCATTGCTGGCATTGGTCACCAGGTAGTTCTCACCTGGTATGTACTGTCCAGGGTCCACAAAGCCTGGTGTCACCATAGTGACACTGGCACATGTGTCCCTGTAGGCTTGAGCCACTTTTTCGTTTATTAAAGGAGTCTGTCTGTACTTGCCCAGGTTACTGGGGCTCACAGTCAGGGACAAATCAATGTCCCCATCACAGATCAAGACTGCCTGTGTCAGGGTTCTGTCTAAGTCAGAATCTCCTTCAGTTCCCATAGTGATTCCCACTACACCCTTTGTCTGGGGACCAACACTGCTAACAGTAGTACTGGGAGCAGGTGCCTTAGGGGCAACAGTGTTGGGGGCTCCACCCTTTTTGCAATCACTAGTCCAGTGAGTTGTATTTTTGCAATGATTGCACCAGGGTTTCTTCTGACCTTCTTTCTTCTTTTTGGACTGTTGGGACCCACCCTCCTTAGCAGTAGTTTGGGGCCCTGTTGAAGACTTCTGGTCTTTAGGTTTCTGATCTCCACCCTTTTGGTCTGTTTTCTTCTGATCACCCCCTTGGCCCTGGTTCTGGTTCTTTTGCTTAACCCTGGTTCTGACCCACTTGTCTGCCTTCTTTCCCAATTCATGGGGAGAGGTCAGATCAGAGTCAACCAAGTGTTGATGCAGTTGCTGGTTTTGACAGTTATTTAAAATCTGTTCTCTCATCATCAAATTATACAATCCTGTAAAATCAGATACCTTACTTCCCAGCAACCAACCCTCCAAAGCCTTAGTGGCACATTCAACATATTCAGACCAGTCCTGAGTCTGTGTCTTTTGGGTGTCTCTGAACATTAACCTGTACTGTTCAGTGGTTAAGCCTAACCCATCTACCAGAACACTCTTCAGGACTCTGTAATTTCTGACATCCTCTTCTCTAACAGTGAGGAGTCTGTCTCTGCCTCTTCCTTCAAAGGAGAGCCAGAGGATTGCTGCCCACTGGTCTTCAGGAACCTGCTGTACTTTGCAGGCTCTCTCAAGAGCAGTTATCCATTTGTGGATGTCATCCCCACTTTTGTAGGGGGGCACAACCTTAGACAGGTTCCTATTATCAAAGACCCTATCTTTGTCCTTAGGGACAATGCTGCCACCAGTGGGTATAGACCCACTCTCTCTAGGTTGCCTAGCCTTGTTCAGTTTCTCTTCCATCAGGGCTACTTCTAGCTCCTGCTTCCTGATCCTCAGCTGGGCTTCCTGCATTCTGGCCTCATGTTCCCTCCTCTGAGGGGTGGTCATCCTTTTCCTGGAGTGACCTTGAGAGCCTCTAGAGCCATGAGAAGCATTGGAGTCACCTGAGCGATTCCTTTGCCTCCCAAGCCCTGTGTTAAGTCCACTGGGGAGATCCAATGGGGTAAACCCATTGTCAGTCCCCAATAGCCTTAGTTTAGCTGGGCCAAGTATAACACTTGGCACTGGGCTAGTTCTCCCTTCATCATCACTACTTTCTGTATCAGCCCCTTTATCACTCTCATCCTCTGTGGTATTATTGCCATCTAAGGGGTGACTATTGGAACTGGGTACCTCTGTAGCATCTTCAGAAGGGGGGCCTCCTGTTCCTGTCCCTAAGGGGGCTAACTGGGAAGCTTTCTTGAGCTCTCTCTGATTCTCATCATTTTGCAAGAGTTCTCTGAGCTCAGCAGAGGTAGGGTTCTTGGGCTGTTTAAGGCCTCTAAGAGTTGCCAAATGCCTGAGCTCATTCTGATTAAGGGTAGCAAAGATGGATGGTGCCCTCTGGGGGTCACTCTCAACAGAGATGGGTACATTGGACCCCTCTGCCCCAGCCATTGCTCTTAAGTGTGGGTGGATGTGTTGCAATCTACCTACACTTGGGTTTACCTACTAAACCTATCTAGTAGTTGTAGTCAGGGTGTGCTACTCCCTTTGCTCTACAACAACTAAGTTCAGTAGAACTTATGTATATCTAATCTTGTTTTATATGTACCTACAGGTACCTATGTGATCTTTCAATTGGTAACCAAGAGATTACAATGGTAAAACACAGCAAGCTCAAATCCAACCGCTGCTCACCAATGTGAGAAGTTGGCCTGGTATATGATGCTCACTAGTTAAAGTGATCACCTTGTACCATGCCAAGCAACCCTTATGGTGTGGTTGTAAGTCAACCTTTTCGGACTAGCTGCCCTAGTGGTAGCGTAGGCTAAGCAGTCTTTGAGGCTAAACTCGTGAAGCGTGTTAAGCCAGCTGTTTTACCAAATGCAACCCCCTTTTATACCAATGAAAGGACACCACACAGATATATATTCAAAATATATATGTATTTATTTCTCAAAGTAACCCCTAGTCTCTTTATGAGCACAGGAGCACAAATCGTCAAACAAGATTACAGTAGAATACACAGAAGTTGCACTTTATATGGATAGGCCCTGGTGGCCGCTCAAACCATATACTAAAATAGTGGTATAAGTACCACGAACAGAAAAGGGAAAAGGCCTAGGGCCTCTAGAATCGCTGGGCCTACAAGGAGCTAACTTCAGTTAGTGACCAGGAGGTCCACGGGTGGCGTGTGCAGAGCAAATAGTCACACGCGTGCTCCCATAGGTTTCAATGGGTGCGTAAAAAGTACAAAGTTACTGCAAAGAGGATCTTCCGGATGGACTAGGAACTCAAGATTTGGAACACAGGCACTAGAGATGTAATACTACACTTGGGCACAGGTGTGCCAGCTTTACCTCACCCACAGGAAGCGGGTGCATAGGCCTCGAAGTGCGTCGGGTTTCTTCTATCTGTTCCGTGGAGCCTGAAGACAAAGATGCTGCAGGCGGTCGGTCCGGGAGAGATGCGGTGGATCCAAGAGTGGATCGGAGATGTTGAAGACCTGTAAGCAGAGGGGACAGTGTTCACAGTCACTAGCCAGTGACCAGCGTGGCACCAGGTGGGTACCAGGCAATGTCGGGTGCAAACAGGAAGAAAGGTGTAGCTTGTCTCTGCAGCCACGTGGTCCCTGGAGGTTGACGACGTCCAGGAGTCGGTTCACGAGCTGTCCCACGCAGGCTCTCGCTGTCGGCGACTTGATCGAAGCAAACAAGCCTTGGCAAAAACAATTGTTGTAGGAGATGAAATAAGCTGATGGTTCTGACCAGCAAGGTCAGAGGGACTGCTCCTTTGGAGGGGAGCAAGGGCCAGTCTGGAGCAACCAGACCAGTGGTGTATTCCGTAAAGTTCGTCGCCAAGATGGCTACTAGCCAGCGGGCCAGCAACCGGTTAGGCGCGTCGAGTGGCGAAATGCAGAAGGGCCCCACGCAGATCGTGGAGATGCTGGAGGGCTCACCTTTGGTGCAGATGCTGCTCGAGGGTTGGGCTTCTCAGATCCCAAAGCACAACTTGGAGGGAGCCTCGGTTGTTGCACTTGTCAGCTTGTCGTGGTCGTTTCAAGATGGCTGGCTCCACGTGTCTCGGTGCCTCCACGGGTCTCCTCTTTTCAGGGACTGTGGATCGGGCGGTGAGAGGTCTGGAGGTCCAGGTCTTGTCAGTCTCTGGGCTCGGGCTCCGGCGGGAGGCGGCGGCAAAGCAGACGTTGATTCGCTGGATGGTGCTTGCGTTAGCAAGGTGGTCACTCCCTGACCACAGGGGAGATTTCCTTCAGTCTTCTGTGCAGCAGAATGTCGAAGTTCCCGTCTTCTTCTTATTTTCAAGTTGATTCCAGGATGTCTGAAGTCTTAGGACACAGCTCCTACCTTTAAGCGGATTCTAGGGGCCGGACTACCTGCTAGGTCCCTCCCTAAGGGTGGGACCAGGAAGGGGGGTGGTTACACCCCCAATCCTTTGTCCAGCTCGCCCCAGGCCCGGGACTGGTGTGCCCCAGGACCGGTTTGAACTGGCATATGCACCGAGGCTCCTTGTGAGCCACAGGCATGTCTGGTTTCTTTCAAGCCCTGCCTGACCAATACACGAAATCCTGTCTGGGGTGGTGCATGCACCTCCCCTGGCAGGAAACCCTTTGTCCACACCTCCCAAGCTGGAAGGACTCCCAGCAGCAGGAGGGCAGACTTGTGTCTGTGGTGGCAGCATCCATTTTGTGGAGCTGAGGCTATGTCTGATTTTACCCGGGTTTCAGGTACTGTACATGTCGTGTCCCTCTAGAAGGGTGGAATGCTAACCCCGTCGCCAGAATTGGCGAGGGGTTAGTATTCCAATTCGTATGACACCTTACTCGACATGTTTTGATAAAGCCAAACCAAAGATAGCATTTAACCGCGAGGTTCATAATGCACTTAAGAGTATATGGTATGACGATATCTGGAAACAGTAGAAGGAAGTTGTTCCGACCACTGCAGACAGGCTCAGCTCATGCCAGAGCACCATCTCACATGGAACCAAGCACTCTGCCTTCAGGATTGTTAAGGCCTGCCATAGGAGTGACTTATAGGTTATCATGTGCCCCATTTAAGGTTAGGTATAGGTATACTACACCTAAGTAAGAGGTGGTTACACCAACTTACCCCAGCTGAGTGATCAGCCAGTTGTGTCAAATTGTTAGGCCAAGCCTGGGGTGGCATAATACATGCTTCAGCCCCTGGCAGGCCTTGGGTACACCAATGCCCTGGGTACCTAGTGTACACTGGTACAGGGGCTGACAGGGTGATCCACTTCCAATTGGTTATGCACCTATAGTGCATAGTGTTAATTTAGTAGAGAGAACAGCAGGCTGGGGGTCTGATTGGCAGGCCCACAGCCTCAATATGTCAAAAACCAGTGAAGCAAAAAGCAAAAATTTGGGGTGACCATAGGATAGCAGACCCTACTCTCCTACATTCACCAACTTCTGAACAGTGGTAATACATTGCTATGTGGCGTCTAACCGATGACGTGGGGAGAAATAATTCGTAGGCAATGGCGCATTGTACGCTCCAGTTATGCACCAAGTCCATCGTAATTTTAAAGCCTATATGGGACAGTTCCTAATTTGAGCAGGTGCTTTCCGGGGCTCGGCACCAACACTTACAAGCGGGCGCCGGCACTTAGGACAGCTGCGCATTTTAAATGAGCAGAAAATTAGTTGTTTGATATTTCAACACATGTTCTAAACAACTAGTCCCTGCCACCCAGACAGTTCTTAAAGCTTGGGGGGTTCGACCAGTCTGAATTGTCACACTGGTGACAGTGTGATGTTTAGTAGAGGGGTACACTCTGACAATGGCAGCGCTGGCAGTGGCAATGTGGGGTGCAAATGGGATGGCCTCATCACAAGGGTTCAGGCACTTATTCCTTTACAAATTATGCTCTGACATAGGGCCATCGGGTGACTGCGCCACCAGATGGCGCCGCCACACTGTTGTTGTCCCCCGTCCCCCCTTTTCCACCCGAGTTGTCATATCTGTATTCCCCATTTGGTGGGCTCTCACTTTCGCGGTAAGGGCTTGAGTTTAAGGCAGTGGTGCTGCTATGGGGTGGGGGAGACCTTCATTGGGATGTTTGGTTACATGTTTCACTCGGGTCGACGCGGCGCGGGTGACTCGAGCAGTGAAGGACCTAGTGGAGGTTAGCAATGTGACATGGCAATTGTCTGGATGGTGGGCACTGTGGGACGACACAGGCTGGGTGGGCTTTAGCATACACGTGTGTCTTGGAGCTGATGCACATGTTGTCCACAAGCAAACAAAGATCCAGAATCTTACGTTCAAGTTATTTGGTTTCCCAGGGTGATACCTTTAAATTGTGTGCTTTGACCCATTAGTGCTCCCATCCTTGCTGGCTCTACAACTGCAGAGCCAGCATCATTTTCACACTAGGGTGCACCTGTTTTCTGGTTAAAACCAGCGTGATGTAACTATCTGCTGGGCCTGCCTTTCGCTGCAGGTCTAGAGGCTCGGATGGACAGGTTCCTCAGCAGGGTGTAGCTAGTGAGTCTGAAGCCCGAGGCAGGCCGGCATATGTCTTGGAAAGTTCCAAGAGGGCTCTGTCATTGAAGGCCAGGGATAGGCCAAACTCAGCAAACAATGTTAGATCCAATTCACTACACCTTCAGCTGGTTTGGGACCAATATCCCAGCAACCAACTTTCAGAGGGAATTGCATATGCAGCGTACGCTGTTGAGCTCATAGAGTTTAGGTGGCGGAGTGGTGTCGCCACGTCAACAGCATGTATCTGGAGCGAGAGGGGTGAAGGGCCACAGGGTGACACAACTAGATAATGTTGTACCTGCAGATGACACAGTTGATTCGGTGCATGCTAATTAGGCTATTTAACAAGGTGGTTTCTGGTGTCTTATCCAAGCTTCTACCACTAATTGAATTATGCAGGCCAGGAGGCATGTTAAAGTCCCTGATAGATCTTCAGTAGGCGGGGCAATATTTGGTACCAACAAGTAAAAGGAAACACCACAGGGGGCTACAAAGTAGTCCGCGCATTCCTACGGCAGCAAATTAATTCGCTTGTCATGTAAATGGTCCCCCACTAACCTACATGGGGTAAACGTCTCATCTAGGGGGGCAGGCGCAGTAGGGGCAATGCGGCACTTGGCGTTTGAATCGGCCAGCAGCAGTACGTCCAGTTGGGGTGGGTGTAGTGACTCTCAGGCAGGCTGCCAAACAGGGGTGTGGCTTGCCGTTCGGGCAGACGACAGGAGGTCCCCCATGGCTGCCATATGATCAATGCACAAGGGGATGGAGGGTGACTACAATGAGCATCCATGGTTACAGCCCAGTAATGGTCTGTTGTCATCATTGCATAACTACAAGGTATTACAGTAAGGGAGCTTACCAGCTAACCAGCGGAATTGTATCACAGGAGAAACTGATATTTATGATGGTGAGGCCTCATCGACGCATGTCATGGCAGTCCAGAGCACTACACAGAAGGTGAAGAATAGGCCAAGTCCCGTGTCGATTTATGCGCAGTCTGGGGGATGGCAGGTATTGCCCAGTCAGTCTGTTCGCAGCCTATCTGGCCCTGCGCCCGGCAGCAGACGGTTACCTTTTTCTCCACGCAGACAGTACGCCCCTTACAAAGTACCAGGTGGAACACGTTTGCACGCGTGCCTGGCACTGTCTGACAACAGGGACCCTAGCAAGCGTTTCTGCAGCCACTCTTTCCGCATAGGGGCAGCAACTACAGCGTTTAAGGAAGGCTTGCCAGCAGAGGGTATCAAACAGGTGGGGCATTGGCAATCCCACTGTTTCAAGAGATACATACGGCCATGAGCCCACAAACTTCAATGGCCGTTCAGCAGCCGGGTCATGGCGACTGACGGATGTGTGCTGTGAAGTTAATTTCCTGTTTACAAATTTGTATGGCCATGAGCCACGTAATTTGATTTGCTCGCAGGAACCGGTTTGCCGGGTACTGGCGGCAGTGTGTGGTGTAGTGTAATTTTACTGTTTCATTTTGCGTGCTGTGTTGTTAATAAATGTTTTGCAACATCACATTTATTTATTTACCAGGAACAAAGGTCTGGGTGATTGGCCACTCTGGCGTCAGCAGATTGGCACAGTGGGCTGCAAGCAGGAAGTGGAGGCATGGCTTTTCCAACACCGAGATAACTTGGCTGGGGTACCTGGGCATGCGATGGAATGGGTTGTTGGACAAACTACAGCAGAGACTGGGGGGAGTCACCAGTCCCCCCAACGTGCTAGTTATACACCTGGGGGGTAATGACCTGATGGTCCTGGGCAAAAGGACATTGCTTCAAAACATGAAAGCCACAATTTGCAAATTAAGCAATCAGTTAGGGACATGTAAACTGTGGTGGTCAGAGATCAACCCACGGCTCCTGTGACAGGGAGCCCGATCAGGGGAAGCAATGGAGGCTGCGCGCAGATGAGTCAATTGCGCGATGCGTAAATTCACCGAACAAATGGATTTATAAGACATGGTTTGCTTCATGCTAAATCCACAGGGTGTTTCGAGGACGATCGGATACATCTCTCCAGAATAGGCATGGACTTGTTCCTCCTGGACCTAGGGGAGGCCTTGGAAATAGCGGGATGTAAGTAGGAGCGCCGGCCTTGGTGGGGGGCCCTGGCTGCGACGGTCACCACACCCAGGGCTGTGGCGGAGTTACATGGCGATCCAGAGGCGGAAAGGTACTCAGGGATACCCTCTTCAGGAGCACAAAGGGTGCTGAGGCCGAATATCCCCAGGAAGTCTGTGCGGTGGACCCTGGGGTGCAACAGCACCCCATCTGTCCTACGGGCGGTTGGAAACCTGTACAACCGGGGGTCGCTTGAACGCTCCGCCCCTCGTGAGTTATATGGTGGACCTATGGTTCACCGGAAGTGGGAGGGGCTATCCCCTCACCACAACCGCTAAGCACCGATTGGCTAAGACCACGATGCAAGTTGGCCCATCAGGTGGTAGGCCGCGAGGGGCGGCTTGCCTTTGGATTGCCTGTAAGATAACCCACCATGTTGGCATATTTGGTATGCTAATAAACCTGCAGCAATTTTCTCCACCAAAAAGTTGTCTTGTCTGCTTATTTATGCTACCTGTATGTTGCTGCGGGAGGGCTGGTGAGTGTGGCCGATATTGGCACTATGCGGGCTGACCGACATAGTCACCGTAGGGGGACCCTCATAAGAGGGCGGCCCCTATAGTGCCACAAGATGGCACACTGGGCAGCCTAGTGTCCAGAGACCCCTTTGGGGTCCCACGCGTCACTTCCGGCCGGGGTGGGGTTTGGGGAGAGGTATAAATTCCTCCCCCGCCCACCTGGCGGCGTCTTTGTCCCCTCGCCCTGATGCCAATTCCCTCCCTACCGCTTACCCGGCGTAATCAGGGTGGGGGGAGGATGTTCTAATCTTTTTATTTGTGTTGCAGGTGGAGTTACATGGTGATCCAGAGGCGGAAAGGTACTCAGGGATACCCTCTTCAGGAGCACAAAGGGTGCTGAGGCCGAATATCTCCAGGAAGTCTGTGCGGTGGACCCTGGGGTGCGACGGCGCCCCATCTGTCCTATGGGCGGTGGGAAACCTGTACAACCGGGGGTCGCTTGAACGCTCCGCCCCTCGTAGGGGGGGGCGTGAGTTATATGGTGGACCTACGGTTCACCGGAAGTGGGAGGGGCTATCCCCTCACCACAACCGCTAAGCACCGATTGGCTAAGACCACGATGCAAGTTGGCCCATCAGGTGGTAGGCCGTGAGGGACGGCTTGCCTTTGGATTGCTTGTAAGATAACCCACCATGTTGGCATATTTGGTATGCTAATAAACCTGCAGCAATTTTCTCCATCAAAAAGTTGTCTTGTCTGCTTATTTATGCTACCTGTATGTTGCTGCGGGAGGGCTGGTGAGTGTGGCCGATATTGGCACTATGCTGGGTTCCAGCAGCTGCCAGGATTGTTGTTGGAATTTCACCCAGTTACCCGCCAGTAACTGGAAACCCTAGAATGAAATGCTTCCACAGACCTCTTGGTTCAGTGGCTACTGGCAACGATGAAAATGTCACTTAGTTACCCGTGGGTAAAATGAAACCCGAGCTTCCTTCGTCGACTGCGGGGTTCCAGCAGCTCCCAGCAGCTGTGGAAGTTCCACCCGGTTACCCATGCGTAAAAGGAAACCCGGGACTGAGCTCCCTTCGGTGATTTCAGATTTCCAGCAGTGAACAGCAGCAGTGCAAATGTCACCCAGCTACCAACGGGCCACCCGAGAATGAGCTTCCTTTGGCGACTACAGGGTTCCAGCAGTTACCAGCAGGTGTTAAAGTTTCACTTATTTACTCTTGGGTAAAAGTTATCCTAAGACTGAGCTCCCTTCGGCGATTGCAGGGTTCCAGCAGCGATGGAAATTCCAGCCATTTACCCGTGTGTGAAAGATAACCTGGAGTGAGATTCCATCTGCGAATTCTGGGTTCCATCAGCTCCCAGCAGCAGTGGAAACCAGCTGTGGACCATCAAGACAATCAACGGATCTCATCCAGGGCCGGACTGGGAACTAAAACCTGCCCTGGCAAAGTGCTCGGCCACCCTCCCCAACCCCACCCCGGGTTTGGGGGTGCGGCCGTGCTCTTTGCCAGGGCCGGTTTTCGGCCGATTTTGTTACAGGGCCGATTTTGCAGCTATGCTGTATGCTGTAGCATACCAGTCAGATACGCTGCCTCCCTCTCTAAAAGAGGCGCTTATTGTCCCACTGTTAAAGCCTGAGAAGGAGGCTAATAAATGTGAGTCATATAGGCCATTGTCTTTGATTAACATTGATACCAAGATTTTGGCGAAAATAATTGCAAATAGATTGGAGCCACTGGTCCCAATGCTGGTTCTCCCGGATGAGTCAGGATTCGTTACTAAACGTTCAACTGTTCACAATTTGTGAACCATCTTCGCAGCTCTACACTATTTCTACTCAGACTTCCCGGCGGTTGCGGTGCTGCTAGATGCGGAAATAGCCTTTGTTTCATTACAATGGGGGTATATAATTACTGTATTGCAGAGAATGGGTATGCCGTTATTCTTTTTGAAATGTGTGCTCTTGCTATACACTGAGCCAGTGGCCCGGTTGCGGGTCAATGGGTGGATTTCAGATGCCTTTCCGATTAAAAGAGGCACCAGATAGGGATGCCCCCTGTCACCAATGCTGTTTTCCTTGGCGCTTGAACCTTTAGCTTGCAAGATCCGACAAAAATACGCAGATGCTGCTCTAAGGTTTCGACAGCGACCGCTCGCTTTTTCCTTGTACGCGGACGATATGATGCTGTACGTTCGTGAGCCGGCAACATATCTCCCGGCCCTGCTGCGGGAATATATGGTATTTGAGAGGTACTCGGGTCTGGGAATAAACTGGGCGAAGTCCACAGTGTTCCCGTTGACTAATGGCACTCCGGAGACTGCGTTGGATTACCTGCTTTCCTAACAACTTACCTGGTGAAGTATTTAGGGATACAGATACATAGGGACCCGGAGGCGGTTCTGACCATTAACTTTGGACGTGCCATTACTAAAATCATGGAGCAAGTCTCACGCTGGACTCACTTGCCCCTCTCCCTTGCGGACAGGATAGCAGTAGTAAAAATGACTATTCTGCCAAAGCTTCTTTATTTATTTGTCAATATCCCAATGCGACTGAATGTGGCACGTTTTAAAACATTGCAGTTTGATCGAGGTGGGTTTGAGGTACCTGATTTGTGTTTGTATTATTTGTGTGCCCAAGCGCAATTCGCATCCTATTGGTATTTCCGACAGCGTTATATTCCACATACTGCTGTGGAGGCGGATACTGCACATCTGACCACGCTAACTGCCATGGTCCTGCTGGGTGCGGAGGGCGCCGCCAGGAAGGAAATCAATTCGGTCAAGTGCACTGCCTGGGCGTGGGAGACCCTTGCTAAACGCTCTCGGTTGGAAAATATATATATGTCCCTGCTATGCCGATCGCTGTGCATCTGGATATCTCTGTGGGCCAGGAATAGGGGGCCCTAATGATACTTCAGAAGGCAGGAGTCATAAAGCTTGGCGACATGTACTCAAATGGCTTTTTCAAGCCATTCGTTGATTTTCAGGCAGGACAAACGTATAATGCAATGCTTGGTTTTACAATTTCTAGCGTGCGCCATGTGGTCCGGTCTCTACCCTGAGTTTCCCGCAGAGCCAAAAACCCTGAAGGCATTACAGGCGGTCCTGGCCGTGGAGGAGTGCAGTGGGCTGATCACTACATTGTTTAACGCATCCCAAAGGGAAAATGGGCTGGTGGACCCCCCCTCCCTTGATAAATGGAATGCGGTGCTTGAAACCCCCTTGAAACTGGAGAGTTGGGAGTTCTGCTGTGGAATGACTGGTCGCCTGACCGCTAATTGTAATCTCCGTATTATACATTTCAAATATCTACACCAGTCGTAATACACAAATATACAGTTAAGAAGATTTAGGTTGAGGGAGAATGCAAGGTGCACCAGATGCGGGCAAGACGGTGCTGATTTCATGCATCTGGCGTGGGGTTGCGCTGTTATATTTGCTTTTTGGCAGCGAGTTGTGCAGGTGCTCACTGAAATAACACTCGAAAGAACTGAACGTATATTACGAAGACACGTTCAGGTAGATTTTTAAGCTTTATTCTGTCATGAGGCATAGACCACCAATCTCCTGCTGCCAGCCTGCTGTTACTCCAGGAGTAAAACTGTCTCAACAGAATGCTGCCATGGAGATGGAATAGCAAGCGCATGCAGCACAACTCAAAAGATCACTCCCGAATTGTGCCTGCTCGGTCTGGTAAAGAAGCTTAAACCATGCGATAGGCATATTGTTGCAATATCTACCCTGTTTGCTAAGTGCACAGTCGCAATGCACTGGGGCGCCAAGACGGGTCGTACGTTGCTGAAGTGGATTCATGATTTGGTGAATTGTAAAGAACAGATGGGGATATATGCTGAAGAGCTACCTGTTGCCTCAAGATCAAAAGATGCTTTGGGTGCCGCTGTCTATTTTTCTGCTTGAGAACCCAGACCTGCGTTGAACTGTTTGGAATGACTGCCTAGATTGGCTATAGAACATTGTGTTGGAATATACTTACCTCCCGGAGGTAGCACCATATTCCACAAATTGTAACTATGCTATACATGCTGTACTTGCTGAATGGGATGAGTTGGGTTGGGGGTGGGATTGGGCAAGATTTATTGCATCAGGAAAAATGTGTGTATCCGCTATTGCACAGCTCATGTTTGCAGAGATGGCCCCGCGGAACGCTGCTTGTTGTATTTTGCAAATTTAAAAAATAAAATTAAAATGATAAAAAGTCCGTCAGCAGATGGCATCAGAAAGGTCACTCAAGCTTCCCTTCTCCCAGCACTCTCGTATGGGCATCAAGCGTTTCTGGGCACTTGTTCAGAAATCCCAGAGCGGGCTCAATGTGTGGCCTATAGAAAATCTTTCAACTCCCAAAACACCTCTCCAGGGCGAGACTTAGGTTGGAGCTTGGGTTGGTCAAACAAACACTAACCCTTGAGGCTGACTTTCTAAAATATTATATTCGAATCCTAAAATCTTCGGGAGATTGCTTAAAGAGCTGCCTCAGAGACACATTTGAAAAAACTGTCTCGTCATGGGATAAGCAGCTTATGAGAGCCATGGTTTCTATTAAAATAAACAAACCAGCACCCGCTCAGCCTTGCGTTTCATACGTCACTTGGAAAACGTGTATCAATAAACAAGTCCAACTAGTTTCGTTCCAGCAAGACCAGGCAACATTAAAAACATTATCCTTCCTGATTCTGCTGAATGACTCATATTTAGTTAAAAAACCCCAGCCCTACCTTTCCGCCCCGCTTAACCTTAAAGCCAGAAGAGAGATTATGTACATGCGATTGATGACACTTCCAATTACGGATTTCAGCCGGGCCTGGGCAAACCAAAACACAGGAAGAGCATGTTGACTGTGTGAATACAAACGAGAATCATGGCTACACCTCCTGTGCTATTGCCCGACCTTAGTAACTGAAAGGCGGAGGCTTCTTAGAGAACTATGCCTGAGTGAAAAAGTAAACACTTGCCATGAGGCCTCTGCAGTATGTTTCATACAAAAAGAACCTTATATACGGGCCATCTGCGGAAGATTTGTACACTCTATCAGGGGCTCTATGCACCCCGGCACGACCTCCCGACCTAGCCCACCTAATGTCCAAATTTTAACACTGGATTATTTTAAACACAGGGCCTCGAAAGAACACTCTCCTATACAGTTGCAAAGCACAAGACAGTTGCAAAGCACAAGAACTTTACAGGAGAAAGAGTACAAGCAAGAAGAATGGTAAATGAGTAGTCCTGGTGATTTGAGGAGCTAGTCTGTGATATTCTCCTACGGGATCAGCCAAAGACCAAGGGCCAACTGGAACCATGATAAGAAGCCCTGAGTCAGACGTTGGCACTGAACTATCGCTCCTAATCAGAAATTTTAATCTTTATGAACTATTATGTTTCTTTTGGTTTTTTTTTGTAATGCTTTTAATGTACTGCAATGGTTTTAATTAATTTATGCAAATAAATAGATCACACTCAATCACCTGCCACACCGAATTCTGGATTCCAGCAGTGGTGGAAGTATCACATTAAGCTGTTTCTCAGACTTCCCTTACCGAGGCTGGGAGACCTCCACCAACTGCTTTTTTTTTTTTTTTTTTTCCTCCTTTGTCAGGGCGTCATTTCTGGTTCAGATACATCAATCGTCACCTTCCACAACACCCTTTTTGCTCGTCAGTCATTGGTAACAAACTTGGCAACAAGTGCGCAAGCTATCCCGTTGACCTTTAACCTGTGAAGGGAAAAGGTCACGTTAGTCAAATACATACAGTAAATTTTTACATTTACTCTACCTGTCTTCATCTTTCCTCTCCTCTCTCCCGTTGCCAGACCGGTTCCTGGATTGAAGGGAAGAAAAGAAGAAAAACAGTTTAGTGGCCCCTCTAGGGCCCCCCCCCATTTAAGGGTTTGGGGACCCCTTTGGGTCCGCTGTCTTTGCCGTCGTTGCCTGAGCCTTCCAGGGCCCCCCCCCCGTGTAAGGGTACAAGGGGACCCCTTTGGGTCCTCAGGTTTCGTCGTCGCTGTCTCCATCTGATCTGTCCAGTGCTGCGTAGTCTCGCAGGAGGCTGTGGATCATCTTACGGCATGCCAGGGTCGATGTCTCTTTTTTCCCCACCACCAGGCGGTTTCTGGAAAACAAGAGAACATCTTTAAAACAACACAGGAGCCTCCAGCAACCCCGGAGGTTTTCTAGTGCATGTGTCCCTGGGAACAGTCCATACATCACAGAGTCTGCGGTGATGTAGGTCGTAGGTATCCAGGCCCTAAGCTCCGTGCCTAGGGCCTTCAGCAGGTCCTGCGCGTACGTGCACTCCCAGAAGAGATGGTATGTTGTCTCGTCTACGGTGCACCCTCTCGGGCAGGACTTGTATCGGTTGAGCCCCCTTGCGTGCGTGAAGGCCCTCACGGGGAGTTCCCCTTGTATTGCCATCCAGGCTATGTCTTTGTGCTGGTTTGTCAGGCGCTTGGATGCTACGTTTCCCCACACGTGATCCGCTGTGGCTGAAGGGAGGGAGCCGATCGGCTCACTGATCTCTCTTGCTCGTATCAGGCGTTGGAGAAGTTTTGGAGTCCACATGACGGGGCGAACTGCCACACAGTCATACTCTCGCACAAACTTCTCCGCTTCCTTGTAGAACCACGGGGTCTCCCAGTTGTACGGGACGGAGCTCACCCACTCTGCCCATCCAAGGCGCCTCCATGTTGGCAGCAGGAAGAAGCGGGCCATCAGGAAGCCGGCGTGACTTTCATCTTTGGACCTCAGGGTGTTCCTCACGCAGTGGCACACGAAGGTCCCTCTCAGGATGGTGGCGATGTCTGGCACTCCTTTGCCTCCCTTGTCGTGGGTCTTGAACATCACCGCCCTCTTCACTCTGTCCATCTTCGAGCTCCAGATGAAGTAGAAGATCATTCTCGTGATGGCCTTAGCTGTTCTGGTCTGTACTGGCCATACTTGAGCGACGTACTGGAGCACTGGCAGGGTCTCGTTCCGCAGGACCAAAGACTTCCCTTCGATCGTCAGCTTCCGGAGGCTCCAGAGTCCCAGTTTCTGCCTTGTCTTTGCTAGTCTTTCCTCCCAGGTCTTCTCTGCTGCGCCGTCTCCGCCGAACCAGACTCCAAGGATCTTCAGGAAGTCCTGCTTGATGGGGAATGGCAGTGGGTCTCGGGCGGGGGCCCAGTGTCCGAAGAGCAGGGTTTCTGACTTGGCGCTGTTAATCTTTGCTCCAGACTCTTTCCCGAACTCGATACAAGTCCTCTCTAGCTCCTTCACCGACGGTCCGTCTGCGCAGAATACGGAGACGTCGTCCATGTAGAGGGAGCACTTTACTTCTCCTCGTCCTCCGCTCCCTGGTACCTTTACTCCTCTGATGTTCCTGTTCTGTCGGATGCGCTCGGCGAGGAGTTCGATCACACAGATGAACAGAAGGGGGGAGAGCGGGCAGCCCTGTCTTACTCCTGACAGGACGGGGAACGGGTCGGTTCTCCAGCCATTTACTAATGCCGTGCTGGAGATGTCTCTATACATTGTTTTCACCACGTCACAGAAGAAGTCACCCAGTCCCAGAGCTCTGAGTGTCCGGTCCATGAACTCATGGGAGACGCGGTCGAACGCCTTTTCCTGATCTAGGCTGACCAAGGCCGTCGGGACCTTGCGGCCCTTGACGTACTCGATCGTGTACCTCCCTTACCGAGGCTGGGAGACCTCCACCAACTGCTGGGTCGAAAGGCTTCACCGCACCGCAGGCAGAAGAGATCGTTACTTAATCGGCGGAATATAAATCCCACATCTGAAAAGACCTGAAAGTCAGAGTGACCTAGAGAATAAGGGGCCACTGCCCACCACTCTCTACTGTCCACTCCCAGCTCACAAACATATCACTGCTGCAGCAAACAGACGCTTAAAAAGAAGAAAGCAAACCAAAGTGGTAATTGTGGCCCCCTGCATTATGGGTATGCAAATGAGGCAGGACCAGGCTGCGTTCTCCACACGGCAGTCACCCACCAGCAAGAAATGAAGCCGATTATAAGACGGCAGTCAAACAATTTAGAAATATTGCAACCATTCCAGCTTTAATTCTATAGCAGTGAATGAAGTAGTTTTCCCTCTTGCAGTCAGCACTTTCAGGACCGCAGTACATTTCACGATTGAAAATAAAGTGCCGTTTTTTGAGAGAATGTACAAGTGCTCTTTGAGCGTTAAGGTCGATCCATCTGGGAGACAGAAGTTCTCCTGAAGGTGCTCGTCCGCCCCAAAGAGGTCGGTGTGATCTGTTCTGTGTTGCCGACCAGCTCATTGCCGCCCCCATCTGTAGATTTCACAGAGTTGCCTGCAAACAGAGTCTGTGACAGAGCACAAGGCCTGCAGGGCTCGCGCCACATCTCTTATGGCTTTAACCACAGAACACAACATCTCCAGTTCCTGCAAGAGGGTCTCCAGTGCACTCTGGGGGGCGCTGGGCATTATCTGGGTGTGGGGGTCATTTTCCCTCCTGAAGGGGCGGGGCTCTTTGTGAGGGCGGCGGCGCGCCCTCCTGCCCTGTCTCTTCCGCATGGTTAGAAGTGTAGCTCCTCACAGATTACACCGTACGACGCAGCTCTAGGCGCTGCTTGGGTGAGGGCAGTTCTCTGCAGACTGCTGTTCCGATGACAGGCTGAGGCCGGTGATTGACTCGGAGGTAGTTCTCGGTACTTTCCACAGCTACAACAGTAGTTGTGTGATTGTGTTAATAGATGTTCTTTTCCTTCAGCAGGTCTAAGTGGAGTTCTTGGGACTCACTGGGCGCCTTCCTCAGTCATGAGGTGCGGCCATTTTAAACGCCAGGTATGGTGAGATTAATCTCATAGGGCGTCAATCCTGTGTAGGTTTGCGCTTGGGTGGCAAGGGAGGTGTCCTTACAGCTCTCTGGGCAGCTGTGCTAAAGCTGCCCCCCCCCACCCCCAATCCAAGCAGGTGTGAATGCTGACTCTGCCCGGAGCGCTCACCCGCTCTTCATTGCTCTTTAATAGGAGCTCACTCCTGGAGTGAGACTGAAGCTCTTGCTTTTGAGACTGATCAATTCTGATTTTTATCGGAATGACCTCCCGCGACTGAGCGGCCTCCGGCGGCTGCTGGGTTTGTTGTGTTATTACCATCTGAGACTGAGCTGCCTCGGGGAGCTCCTGCGTTTATTGTAGCAGGAGACTGAGCTGCCTCAGAGGCTGCAGGGTTTCATCGGACCAGCGACTTCTGCGATTACTCTACCCGGAGACTGAGTCACATTGGGCGTGGCCTCCTTAAGACGTCACTGGTGGTGTGTTTAATCGCATCAGGGAGCCAATCCTGTGCAGTGTTGCACAAGGCTGGCGCGGGAGGTGTCCTTACAGCTCACGGGGGGGGCTGTGCTGTATGCCAAGTTTTATTGTCTCGCTTTGATTGGCTGCAGTGTTTGTGGCTGCTTTCATCGGAGGTTTCTCCTCGCCGTCCCTCGCTCTGGCAAGTTCCTCACTCCGATTTTACCCACTGCGGGAGGACGGTGCGTCCTCTCACTTGTCCCACTGCAGCTGCCCCCGGTGTGCCCTGTCTCTTCAAACCGTGCCACCCAAATCCAAGCAGGTGTGAATGCTGACTCTGCCCGGAGCGCTCACCCGCTCTTTAATAGGAGAGTGAGACTGAAGCTCTTGGCTTTGAGACTGACTTTTGTGGATTTATATTGCAGTGACCTTCCGGGACTGAGCGGCACATAGCGGCTGCTGCGTTTGTTCTGTTGTTACCATCTGAGACTGAGCTGCCTACAGCCTCTGCTGAAGTTTATTGAACCCTCCGAGTGAGCTTTTGCCACCTTCTGTGCTGTGTATTGTACCTGAGAGCGAGCGGCCTCCAGTGGCTGCTAAGTTCGGTATCCAGAGACTGAGCTTCCACTAGCAGCTGCTGTCTTTTTCCACCTGGAGACTGAGCTGCCTCAGTGACTGCTGGGTTTATCGCATCTGAGCTCCCTCAGCCGGCTTGTGAGTGTATTGTAGCCAGAGACTGAGCTCCCTCTATCTGCTGGAGGCCTCGAGTCAGCACAATGTTGTCCCTGGACGGCTATAATGTGCTGCCGGCGAATTAAAAATTTGCAAACATTCGTGACAAGAATTTTCAATTCTATTAAGGACAAGGAGGCGAGGATTATGCTTTCTCATTTCTTTATTAGAAATGCCCAGCAGCCAATCAGAACCGTTTATGAAACGAAAAAACTACAGTACCCATGAGCACCAGGGTACCACGTGACCAACCATAGAGTCTCTCATATAAAAGGTACAATAGGAGAAAGTACGTCCTCTTTCTTTGGTGAGGAACAGTTCACAGGAAAAACATGAAGTCCAATGGAAAACGAAGCATGCCAGGTAACAGAGTCCATCAGCCACAGCCGGTGATCATCCTGACGCTAGAAACACAGCAAACGCCGAACAGAGGAAGGCAGCAGACCATCCAAGCGGAGTAAGCAGGATAAACAGCAGAATCACTATTTCGGGTCAGAACCTGAAAAGAAAGTACAGCCGTAATACTCATCCGATAAAGAGAGTGAAGGCAATAAAAGGGAAGGGTAAACAGAGAGAAAATCAATGCATTGTCATAAATCAAATGCAACTGTGACAATGATAAACATGAGAATCAAACATGACTTTGGGTGGGATAATCCTCGCCTCCTTGTCCTTAATAGAATTGAAAATTCTTGTCACGAATGTTTGCAAATTTTTAATTCTATGTCAGGACAGGAGGCTCCGATTATGCTTGTTCAAAGCTGATCCACCACTACAGAAGCAATATGTTCGATAGGCTTGTAATAAAAGGTCTTGAACATAGAATCAGAAGACCAATCTGCGGTTTTCATGATGTCCAGTAATGAAACACCCATCGAGAACGCTTTAGAGGCCATGGCCCCGCGAGCCGAATGAGCACCAAAAATGGAAACATCAATTCCAGCCTCAGACAAGAGCCATCTAACCCAGCGAGCTAAAGTAGCAGGAGTAACAGGACGAAAAGGTTTCTGCAAGGCAATAAGTAGTTGACCCTGTGTATCAGAACGTAAAGGGGCAGTACATACCTCGTAATCCTTGACACATTGAACAACGCAAAGGTTGGGGTGATGAGGAAAAGAAGGATAAGTAACCGAAGAGGTAGCAGTCTTGGTGCGTTTAGAAATTAGAAAAGTGACACCCTCAGGTGTAAATCTGCGACCTGCTAAGTCTAACGCACGCACATCAGAAACTCGTTTGCAAGAAACGAGACATAACAGCATAGTCAATTTAGCAGAGAGCTGCTTGCGAGAAAGTAATGAATTAGAAGGCCAAGCCTCCAAAAATCTCAAAACAATGGAGACATCCCAAAGCGAGACATATTTAGGGCACGGAGGATTCGCTAAACGAATGCCCTTAAGCAATTTGGAAATTAAGGGATGTTCACCCGCCGGTTTGCCATTGATGGGAACGTGGGCGGCAGAGATGGCGGAACGGAAGTTGTTGACCGTACGATAAGCCAAACCAGAGGAAGCGAGAGAAGCTAGAAAATTAATAATCAGAGCCACATCTGCTGAAGCGGGATCAACTTCCCGCTGAACACACCAGTCACACCAACGTTTCCATGAGGCTCTATATCGTTTGTGAGTACTGGGAGACCAGGCGTCACTGATGAATTTGGAAGCGTCACATGAAAGACTTGGGAGCGACCAGCGATCCCCGAAACTCGGCACGCCAACAGAAGGAGATTGCCGGATAGAACCAGGGGATGCGGATCGCCTAGGGGATCCAACAACAGATTCCACTTCTGGGGAAGAAGGAACGGGACCGCACAACACATCTCCAGAAGATCTGGGAACCATGGTTGAGCTCTCCACAGCGGAGCAATGAGAATTAGCTCCGTTTGAAAACGTTTCGAGTAGGCCAGAACCCTGGGAATCAACATGAACGGGGGAAAGGCGTAACACAGAGTGGACGGCCAAGTCTGAAGAAATGCATCTGTGGCCAGGGCTTTCGGATCCGGCCTCCAGCTGAAGAATAGAGGGAGTTGAGTATTTAGGCGAGACGCAAACAGATCCAGGTGACATTGACCCCAAGTCCGACGGAGAATGCGAAAAATGCGCGGGTGAAGGCGCCAATTGTCAGGTTCTGAGCTCCTCAGGGTCCGGTTGATGTTAGGTAGGTCCACCTCCCGATATCCCCGGACTCCAACCAAAGGTTACAGAGCCCAGAGGCGATCAGGCGAGGGAAAGGATAGGGGAAAGGGTCAGCAGGGATAGGGTTCTGAAACGACAAAAACAAACATAGACAAAACATATATATCACAGTCTACTCTCAGTATTTCTCACTATGGTATTTTGCTCAATATCACAGTCTACTCTCAGTAGGTCTCACTATAGTTATTTGCGTAATAGCACAGTCTACTCTCAGTAGGTCTCACTATAGTTATGCGATGTGCCCAACCAATCACCGGCTTCCATTTCAAACTAGAACACCGCCAACTAGGTGCTCGAATGCCCCTGCTGTTTGCACTAATACTGCCTTAATGCTACTCCATCCGCCTTCTAGGCGAGTACCGGTAAGGCTTCCTCGGTGTCCACACCGACGACAAGGACTCTTGCCTTGTAGCTTTTCCTTAGTGAGTCTCAATGTCTTGCTGCCAAACAATGAATACAAGCTCCTCCGAGCCAATTCCACAGTCGCGCTCCTCAGGCGCATTCAAAAGTAAGTACAAGCTCCTACGAGCGATTCCACAGCCGCGCTCCTCAGGCGCATTCAAACGTAACTACAAGCTCTTACGAGCGATTTCACAGTCGCGCTCCTCAGGCGCATCCAAAGCCAGCTACTCCGAGCTGTGTATCTGGGGTGTCGTCCACGCGCTGACCGTCGCGACTTATTCAAGCCGCTGTCTGCTTTGGACGTGGGTAAGGGTGGGAGTCGCCGCAGGGACGGGATTGGGCGAAGCACATGTGGAGCTCAGCCGAGCTCGGACCTCCTCGCTCACCTGCTCCGTTCGTGCTCCGCTCTGGCTCCTCCTCCACCTCCCGCCGGGACGCCTAGCTCCGAGCGACGGGGATGGGAAGGTGCTCGAGTCTCTCGCACTGGAACAACGCGTCTCCTCTTACTGCAATTCCCGCCGGATTGCCGTGCTCTGCGAGACGGGGTATTGCTTCCTCTATTTTCAAAATAACGCACGCATTCAGCCGTGCGTGACGTCCTCTTATAGACGCCGACTTCCTGTTTCTAGGGCTGCTGGTCTTCGTAGTTCTTAGATGCTAGGCAGGCGCCTAGAACCTTGATTCCTCACAGTAGGTCCCCTCCCCAAGCGCCTTCTAGCTCCAGGCTTCGCCGGATTCCTCCTGTAAAACCGTCTCACTGCCGCCGGGGCATGGACAGCGTCCGCAGGCTCCCATGAGTCGTCCTCGGCCGTATACCCTCTCCAGGATATCAGGAACCAGAGCTTGCCCCCACGATACCAAGCGTCGCGGATACTCCGAACTTCATATTCTAATCCCCCATCCACCCAGACCGGTGGCGGGACTCTCCTGGAGGCTGTTACCGCCGGTTTCAGCAAACTGCAGTGAAAAACGGGGTAGATCCGCAAGGAACTTGGCAACCTGAGTTTGTAAGCCACCGGATTTATCCTCCGTATGATCTGGTACGGGCCAATGAACCTAGGGTGGAAGATGCTACGCCATTTAAAACGTATGTATCTGGTGGATAACCACACTCGATCTCCAGCTTCATACGACGGACCCTCGGTTCTCTTACGGTCCTCCCAGTTCTTGTACTTTTGTTTAGCAGCCTTTAGGGCCCGTTGCGTTTTTCTGTGAAGAAGCCGCAAGTTCCTCAACCGGGACTGGACTGCCGGTTGATCGCCAACTGCCGCTGGGAACGCCACCGGGAGAGTTTTTGCTTCATATCCGAAATTGGCCCTGAACGGGGACACCCCAATCGAGCTATGCCATGCACCGTTGTAGGATAGTTCGGCCATCCACAGCATGGACACCCATGACTCCTGTGACTGTGACACGTAACACCTCAGATATTGTTTTAAGGTCTGGTTTAGGCGCTCGGTTTGTCCATCAGATTGGGGATGAAAGCTGGTGGATGTCGCGGAGTCAATCTGCAAAGCTCTACACCAGGTTTTCCAAAAGCTGGCTACGAATTGGGGGCCCCTATCCGACACAATTACATTCGGTAAGCCGTGCAGTCGCACCACATGTGTCAACAACAGCTGAGCCGTCTGCCCCGCCGTCGGGAGATTGTGACATGGAATAAAATGACCCATCTTGGTCAGGCTATCCACCACTACCAGAATGGCCGAATATCCCCCTTCCGCCGGCAGCCCGGTGATAAAATCCATACTTATATTCTGCCAAGGCTGCGGCGGGGTGGGTAACGGGAGCAACTTCCCTTTCCTTTTACCTCGCTCACTCTTGTTTCGGGCGCACACCTCGCAGGCGTTGATCCATAGCCGGATGTCTTTGCGCATCGTTTCCCACCAGAAATTCCTTGTCATTGCCTCCGTCGTTTTGCGAATCCCAGGATGACCGGCCAAAGGCGAGACATGGCACCATTGGAATGCCTTCTTTCTGAGTTCCTTAGTGGGAAGGAACAGCCTCTGTCTGTACAAAGGGAGTCCTTCCTGAATGGACCGCGCCCCCGCCTTGGCGCTCCATCTTCTCCAATCCTCCACGGAGCGACTGAGTCGTATCTCTTCTAAGAACTCCTCGGCTTTCACTATGCAGATCACCTTGGCCGGATTGATGATAGCCCGTGGAGCCGGCGTTACGCTCCCATCCTTCAGGACCTGTCGAGATAAAGCGTCAGCTTTCCTATTTTCGGTGCCAGGCCGAAACGTAATGCTGAAATCGAATTCCGTAAAGAAGAGCATCCATCTCATTTGGCGCGGGGTTAAGTGCCTTGCGGTTGTCATATACAGCAAATTGCGATGGTCAGAATAAACCACTACCGGGTGTTGAGCCCCCCACAAGTAGTGGCGCCATTCTTGGAAAGCCTTCTTTATTGACAGGAGCTCCTTTTCGGCTATGGTGTAGTTCACCTCGGCTTTATCTAATTTCTTGGACAAATAGGCCACGGGGTGCAGCCTCCCTGTTTGTTTGTCTCGTTGGGACAGCACTGCCCCTATAGCTTCGTCTGATGCGTCCGCCTCCACTATAAACGGGACGTCCGTCTGTGGATGTCTTAGTATCGGTGCGGTGGTGAACATAGTTTTCAATAGCTCGAAGGCTGCTGTTGCTTCAGTAGTCCATTGGAAGACCACTCCCTTCCGTAGCAATCTGGTTATGGGTACCGCAATGTGGGAGAAATCCTGGATGAACCTACGGTAGTAGTTCGAAAATCCCAAAAAGCATTGCACATCACGCACTGAACTAGGAGTAGGCCACTCCCGAATTGCCTGCACCTTTCTGTCGGACATGCTCAAACCCTCTGGCTTCAGAATCACACCCAAGAATTCCACCGTGGTGACCCCAAACTCACATTTGCTGAGTTTACAGTACAATTGATTGGCCCTTAACTTTTCCAACACCAACCTGACCTGCCTAGTGTGATCTTCCCCTGCTGCCGAGTAAATTAAAATATCATCAATGTATACTACGACAAAGATGTCCATGTACTCGCGCAGTAGCTCGTTTAAAAAGAACTGGAATGCCGCCGGGGCGTTGCACAGCCCAAACGGCATCACCAAGTACTCGTAGAGGCCAAACCGGGTTTTAAATGCGGTTTTCCACTCGTCCCCTTGTCTAACACGCACCAAATGGTAAGCCCCCCGAAGGTCCAGCCGGGTATAGATTACTGCCTCTCGCACTTGATCTAACAGGACGCTGATTAGAGGCAAAGGGTAGCGGTTCCTCACTGTGTTCTTGTTCAACATCCTATAATCACAACAGGCCCTTAATTCTCCGTTGGCCTTAGCTATAAAAAAGAGAGGCGAAGCCGCAGGGGAGCGAGAGGGCCGAATGAAACCCAGTGCCAGGTAACGATCAAGATATTCTCTTAGATGGCGGGTTTCGGGATCTGATAAGGCGTACACTCTACATGAGGGGACAACCGTCTCATCCACCAAATCTATTCTACAATCAAACGGCCTATGCGGGGGAAGCCCTTCAGCCTGTTGTTTGTTGAATACATCTGCATAACCTGCATAAGCCTCCGGTAACTCCACGTCTTTTTCTGCTGCAGTAGCCAGGCAGAAGGGAAAGGCTAGCGCCAGGGCTTGTGGGCGATGGACTTGCAGACACTGTTCTGCACACCCCTCCGCCAAGAACCTTACTGTACGTTCCTGCCAATTCACTGTCGGATTATGGCGTACAAACCAAGGCATGCCCAGTATCACATCGTATTGGGGTGCTGCTATGATATTGAACTCGATCTCCTCCTGATGCTGTCTGGTTCCGTCCCGTAAGGTCATTTTTAGATTCTCTGTGTGGAGAGTGATTCGTCCTGATTTCAACGGTTCACCATCCACAGCCAGGACTTCTTCTGGGGATTCCCGAGGCACTACTTCTATCGACAGCAGACTTACCAGCCCGCTGTCAATGAAGTTGCCTGTCGCTCCCGAGTCCAACATTGCTCGCACCTGGTGTTCTTGGGCCCCTACTTCCAAGCCTGCCTGCAGTACGATATGGGCTTCGGTGTCCGTAGATCGGGAATTGGTAAGAGAAGGTATCTTCCACACCGTCTCCTCCGGTCGTACGGGTGAGAGAGACTCAGGAATATTTGTGTCTTTCCCCAGGGTGGACACCGCCGCCTTCTTACCTCTATACGGTACTGAGGTATTTCTGGGTTTAGAAGGGCATTCACGTACAAAATGCCCTTTTTTCCCACAATACATACAGAGCCCCAAGGCGCGGCGACTCTCCCTTTCCGACCGAGATAGAGGGGGTCTTAAGGCCCCAACCTCCATGGGTTCATGGGCTACAGTAACGGGACTCTGCTCTTTCCGGACGTATCTTCCTGTAGCACCGCTTCCTTTATACCTGTCTCCCCCTCTTTCGGCCAGGCGCCCGTCTAGACGCAACACCAAATTCATCAGTGCAGCGCATGTAGTAGGCTGCGGATCTATCTGTGCCACCACGTCTTTTAGTTCGTCACACAGACCTTGATAGAACAAAGACATTCTCTTTTCTTCCGGCCAGGAAGTCTCCGCCACCAACCGGTTGAAAGACGTGAGGTATGACACCAAGTCGCTCTTTCCCTGTCTCAAGGACAGCAACTCTTTGTCCGTACTAAACGTGGTAGTTCTCCTATCGAACACCCCTTCAAAAGCGGCTCTGAAGGCTTCCCAGTCCGACAGGATGGCATCGTTATTCCTGACCAAAGGGACCGCCCAAGACGCCGCATCTCCCACTAGGTAAGAGATGGCGAAAGCCACTCTAGAGTGATTCGAGGGAAAAGACGACGGTTTGCACGAAAAATGCAACATTATTTGCGTCAGGAAGATCTGAATCTTCTGCGGGTCTCCCGCGTATCTCTCTGGACTCGCCAAAGGGATAGGCGGTGGCACCGTCACATGTATCTGTTGGCCACTAGGTGCCGCTACGTCAAACGGATTACGGGACATCCTATCCACTCTATCTCGCAGGGCTGTGGTTTCTAAGCGTGATGCCACAAGTTCCTGCTGAACTAAAGCTAGTGCCTGTACTACGTCCTCTAAGGACGCCATACCCAACACCCCCCCCGGACCGGGAGGAGCACCTAACTTGGGTGCATTATTCTGTCAGGTTCTGAGCTCCTCAGGGTCCGGTTGATGTTAGGTAGGTCCACCTCCCGATATCCCCGGACTCCAACCAAAGGTTACAGAGCCCAGAGGCGATCAGGCGAGGGAAAGGATAGGGGAAAGGGTCAGCAGGGATAGGGTTCTGAAACGACAAAAACAAACATAGACAAAACATATATATCACAGTCTACTCTCAGTATTTCTCACTATGGTATTTTGCTCAATATCACAGTCTACTCTCAGTAGGTCTCACTATAGTTATTTGCGTAATAGCACAGTCTACTCTCAGTAGGTCTCACTATAGTTATGCGATGTGCCCAACCAATCACCGGCTTCCATTTCAAACTAGAACACCGCCAACTAGGCGCTCGAATGCCCCTGCTGTTTGCACTAATACTGCCTTAATGCTACTCCATCCGCCTTCTAGGCGAGTACCGGTAAGGCTTCCTCGGTGTCCACACCGACGACAAGGACTCTTGCCTTGTAGCTTTTCCTTAGTGAGTCTCAATGTCTTGCTGCCAAACAATGAATACAAGCTCCTCCGAGCCAATTCCACAGTCGCGCTCCTCAGGCGCATTCAAAAGTAAGTACAAGCTCCTACGAGCGATTCCACAGCCGCGCTCCTCAGGCGCATTCAAACGTAACTACAAGCTCTTACGAGCGATTTCACAGTCGCGCTCCTCAGGCGCATCCAAAGCCAGCTACTCCGAGCTGTGTATCTGGGGTGTCGTCCACGCGCTGACCGTCGCGACTTATTCAAGCCGCTGTCTGCTTTGGACGTGGGTAAGGGTGGGAGTCGCCACAGGGACGGGATTGGGCGAAGCACATGTGGAGCTCAGCCGAGCTCGGACCTCCTCGCTCACCTGCTCCGTTCGTGCTCCGCTCTGGCTCCTCCTCCACCTCCCGCCGGGACGCCTAGCTCCGAGCGACGGGGATGGGAAGGTGCTCGAGTCTCTCGCACTGGAACAACGAGTCTCCTCTTACTGCAATTCCCGCCGGATTGCCGTGCTCCGCGAGACGGGGTATTGCTTCCTCTATTTTCAAAATAACGCACGCATTCAGCCGTGCGTGACGTCCTCTTATAGACGCCGACTTCCTGTTTCTAGGGCTGCTGGTCTTCGTAGTTCTTAGATGCTAGGCAGGCGCCTAGAACCTTGATTCCTCACACCAATCGCTGAAGTCGCGAAGATGGCTAGAGTTCCAGTCCGCAATCTGATTGCGGCAACCGGGAAGATATTCGGCAATAACTGTGATCTTCTGTTGAAGACAGAAGTGCCAAAAATCCTTGGCGATCTCCGCCAAAATCTTGGATCGTGTTCCCCCCAACTTGTTGACATACCGGACCGCTGAAACGTTGTCCATGCGGAGAAGAATACAACAATTGGTCTGATGAGGGGAGAAGCACCGAATCGCAAAGGACCCCGCTAGAAGTTCTAGGCAATTGATGTGAAGAGACAGTTCCTGGGGGGACCAGCGACCCCCGGTGGAGATGGGACCGCACCGGGCTCCCCAACCCCAAAGACTGGCATCGGATTCTATCACCAGATCCGGAGCGGAGCCGAACAGGGCTCGTCCATTCCAGGCCTCCATGTGGTCTAACCACCATTGCATCTCGCTCTTCGCATCCTCGGAAAGAGGAATCAGATCTGAATAACGAAGACCTTTTTGGAGATGACGAATCTTCAATCTCTGAAGTGCTCTGTAGTGCAGCGGACCTGGGAATATCGCCTGAATGGAGGACGCCAATAGACCGACTACACGTGCTAACGATCTCAACGACACAGTCTGTCTGGAAAGAACAGACCTCAATTCCCTCTTGATGTACCGAATCTTTTGGTGTGGTAGTAAAAGTTGACAGGATAGGGAATTCACTTGGAAACCCAGAAACTCGATTACTTGAGTAGGGTTCAAGATAGACTTCTGCGGATTGACTAGAAAACCCAGGGATTGTAAAAGGACGATAGACCATTCCAGGTGTGTTAATACTGTGAGGGGTTTGTCCGCCATGAGAAGAATGTCGTCGAGATAGATTATCAGGCGGACACCCCGAGCACGCAGACATTCCACTACGGGCCTCAGAAGTTTCGTGAAGCACCAGGGTGCTGACGAGAGGCCGAAAGGGAGAACCGTGTATTCGTACCAAATCCCCTGCCAACTGAATTGAAGAAAACGACGATGAGGCTCGTAAATGGGAATGGAAAGATACGCATCCTTGAGGTCGAGCCGAACCATCCAGTCCCCTTCGCGAAGAAGATCGCGCAAAAGATGGATCCCTTCCATTTTGAAGTGTCTGTAAACGACACTTCTGTTGAAATCCTTCAAGTTGAGGACCAGTCGATTGCCACCCCCTTTTTTCTGAACCAAGAAAACATTGCTGATGAACCCGTGAGGGTGGGGGACAGTTGAAATGATTGCCCCTTTGGTGAGAAGGGATTCTATCTCTGCCGAAATAAACTTTTGGTCCTGAAGAGAAAAATGGAGAGGAGTTGGGGGGAGGGATTGATGTTGGGTCTGATAGAATTCTATTTTGAAACCTTGAACAGTTTGCAGAACCCAAGCATCGTTGGAGATTTGACGCCAGTTCTGGAGAAAAAAACGTATTCTGCCCCCCAGAACCACCTCGGAAAAAGAAATCAAACTCACCTGAGGTATTAGAGTCTTGATAAGCACCTTGGTTGCCACCGGAGCGGCCTCTCCGGAATTGACCTCTCCCTTTTCGGGAAGGATAGAAGTTTGAGCGGGAGTTGTAGCCGGAGTCCTGACCACCGCCTCTCTGGGACTGATAACCTCTCTGGGAGGGGTTATTGGAGCCACGGCCGAACGAGCGTCCCCTATGTCGTCCGGCCCTGGCAAAAACCGGACGAAGGGCACGCTTGATGGAAGCTTGAGCCTTATCCAAACCGCTGAAGGTTGCAACAAACTTAGTGAGTTCCTTAAGAAACGGTTGGCCGAATAAAAGACCTTGTGCCACCGGACCAGATTCGGAAGTAGAGAGTTCCGCCAATTTGGGATCAATTTTTAGAAGAATAGAGCGGCGGCGCTCACTTGAGATTGCACAATTTGCGTTGCCTAACTGGCAAATAGCCCTCTGAGCCCATTCTATGAGTTCATCCGGATCCACAAGGGAGTCAGCTTCCTTGGCCTGAAAACCAAGATCAAGGATCTTGGTAAGGGGTCCCATTAAATCCAGCATTTTATCCTGACAGGAACGCCAAGATCTGTCTAGACCCTTTTTTGGATCCTTTGCAAATTTTTTCAGATATGAAAGCATTGTGGGGTCAATTTCAGGAGTGTCTGCCAGGTGATCTGCAAGATCCGGGCGAGGGCACTCGGAGCGGAGGCGAGCCCTAACATCCTTTTCAAAGGGTTGACGGATGTGCGCCTGGACATATTCCGCTACCGCAGGAGAAGGAAGCCATGAAGACGAATGGGGGTGATAAATCTCCGATGGTTCAAAGGTTAGGACCTGAGGGTGAGTAGGAGCGTCCACGTAATGCTCTTTGCGAGCCTTCTTGCGTGGTGGAGGAACATCCTGGTCAGAAGAGGAAGAAGGAGGACCTTCAGTGTCAGTATGGCAGCCTGCCGAGGTAGAAGCGCCTACCAAAGGAATGGAGGAAGCCTTTTCTGAGGCTAGAGATTTAGCCAAACGTTTAAAATCCGACCTATGCGGATTTACTGGTGACTTGGAAGAACGAGAAGAAGGCAACCAACCCTGTTGCTTGGCATATTGCGTCAAATGACGCTTCAGAGGATTAATAGCGTGGACCAGGGCTTTATTAACGGAGTGCTGAACTCCTTGGTCCAAAGCTTCTACTAAATCCTGCTCGAGGAAACTTGAGCCCTCATCCTCAAAGGAGTAATCATCCTCATCAAAATACTCCTCCATTTTACCTTGTTTCACAGGAAAAGTGAAAGTAATGCCCACAAAATGACACTCCAATGTCAATAGATATCACAATGCCAAAGGCACAATTCAGGGGGAGTGAAAAACCCCACAGCAAGCCACTTAGAAGGACAGAAAAAACCTGACCAAAAAATAAATAAATAAATTAATTGTGGAGGGAGGGCTTGCTGACAGTCACTCTAGGCAGAGCCTATGCGTTATTGTACAGCCCCAGGCCTTTAAACAGCAAAGGGCGTCGATGGGGCTGAAGAGAAGCTGAGGCAGTGGGCAGCGGTGTGAGGAACAACCGATTCTATTAAGGTCCGTGTGAAAACACGCTTTGTAAACAAAGAAAATGGCCGCCGCGCATGCGCGGTAACGGCCGCCTCAGATTCAGATGTAAACAGAGAAGCACGCGCGCTAGCGCGAGCTTCTCAGCCCCTTTACTCCCACTCCACCAAAACACGGACACCGACGCTCGAGCGAGCGTCACGCCCTGGGGAGGTGAGACCACGCTCCCTGCATGTGCACCGCGCGACAAGCGGAGATATATAAATAAATAAACCGCGTGAGACAGCGCGCAACAATGTATCAAGCAATAAACAATAATTAGCAAGCGAGCGCGTCAAAGCGGTATCGCACAGAGAATAATGCAACAATGTATCAAGAGAAATATAAAAAAGGCACTTAACTGGCTGCGGAGCAGCAAAGAAAGAGGACGTACTTTCTCCTATTGTACCTTTTATATGAGAGACTCTATGGTTGGTCACGTGGTACCCTGGTGCTCATGGGTACTGTAGTTTTTTCGTTTCATAAACGGTTCTGATTTGCTGCTGGGCATTTCTAATAAAGAAATGAGAAAGCATAATCGGAGCCTCCTGTCCTGACATAGAATTAAAACTTTTTTACTCCGACGCGCTATATAAAGGTCTCATGTGGAAAGAGTTTACACCAAGGGTGACTATACCAACAAGGGCCCACTGTCCCTGGACTCTGTGCCTTCCATCCCCATCTTACAAACATATCACTGCACCAGCAGGAGCACAATTAAACAGAATCAACCAGCCCAAAGTCGCAATTGCACAGCATGGCATTATGGGTATGCAAATCAGCCCAGGAACGGCTTCTTTCTCCACATTGCAGTATGCGACCTGTAAGAAGTGAAGCCAACATTACAAGTGTAGTGGGGAAACAATGACAATTTTGCAGTGAATATTGCGTTTATTCAGACAGTTAAAGAAGTCTCGACACACTTTCTTTGAGATTTTCAGGGCAGGCGCAAAGTACAATTTAGTGTCAAAATTACATTCTGTTCGTTTTTCACAAGTAGACGTGCTCCACTGGTATTCATTCACATTGACCCATACCTGAGGTGAAAGTTAACATTGAAGTGCTTAAAAGTAATTTGTGCAAAGGCCAGTGCTGCTGCCCGGGGCGCTCTTTGTTGCCAGCCAGCAGACACCACTGAAGTTTATTGGCGCCACAATCTGTATATTTCACAAAGTTTCCAGCAAGCAGAGCCTGTGACTGTGTATAGGGTGCAGAGTGCTTGCGCCCCACCTGCTAGGTCTTTAATCACAGAAATGTAGGACCTCAGTCCCGGCAAGAAGGGCTCCACACCGCCCTGGGGGGCGCTGGGCATAATTTGGAGGTGGGGGCCATTCTCTGGTGCCCGTCTTATGAAGGGGCGGGGCTCTCTGTGAGGGCGTCTGCGCTCCCTCCTGCCCCGTCTCTTCCCCATGGTTAGAAGTGTAGCTCCTTACAGATGACACTGCGCAACGCGGCTCTAGGCGCTGCTTGGGTGAGGGCAGTTTTCTGCAGACTGCTGTTCCGATGACAGCCAGTTGAGGCCGGTGATTGACTCGGAGGTAGTTCTCGGTACTTTCCACAGCTACAACAGTAGTTGTGTGATTGTGTTAATAGATGTTCTTTTCCTTCAGCAGGTCGAAGTTGTAATGTTGCTCAGTAATCACACGAGGCACGTTGTTGGGTTACCGCAATATTTATTTAGCATTCTAATGAGCATGTACCGAGGAGCGTCGGCCGGCACTCTCTCCTCATCTCCCGGCGCGCTAATCTGCGCGCGCACCCCGGCGCCAACGGGGCCGCCTGCGTCACGTCAACGTGACGTGAACAACTAGACCGCTACATATCTCCCCCTTTTACCAAACCCAAAAATCAGTCACTTACAGTTCGCAGGTTAGTTCGAAGTCCTGGAACCTGGAAGGCCTTACAACTTGTCTTCCACTCCTGGTCACCTTACCAATGTTCCCTCGAGCCCCTTGGCTCTGTGTTTCCTCGATTTCTGTTCCTCCACTCATCGCTCCTTCGCTGTTCATATTGCCTCTCGGCCTGTCCATCTCTGCCACTGGGGCCTCACCCCTTAACACACTTTCTTGCTCCTCTCCTGCACCTGCTTCTTCCATTAGTTCACTTCCGCCTTCCTTGTTCTCTTCCTCCCCGTCTTCCGTGACTTCACCTTCCGGATCCCACTGTTCCCATCTCAATATCTTGTTGCACCGGGCCATGCGGTCCTGCGACCACACGTTCCCATCACTGAGCAGGGCCGCTCGATCATAAACTTCCTTAACCTGCATCGGCTTGCTGTACTTGCTGTCTCCCTTTCTTTGTAGGGTCGCCAGCTTTACTCTCACCCATTCTCCTCTCTCTAAGTGAGTGTCCTTCACATTCCTCCTCTTGTTGTAGTTGTCGGTGTAGGTGGCTTGTGCTCTCTCCAGATTTGCTCTTACTACCGCCGGAGACCATTCGCTGGTCACCACCTTCTCCTTCCAGATTCTGTTGTCGTGCGTGAAGGGTTCACGTCCTCTCAATATTTGAAACGGGCTATACCCCGTGCTTGTGGGCGTTATTCTGTAGGCCCATACCATGTTCTCCAACGCTTTCTTCCAGTCTTTATTACAGGTGATGGCCGCTTGTATGGCCCCCATCACCACTCTGTTAAATCGTTCCACCAGACCGTTGCCTGCCGGATGGTATATGGCCGTGTGTTTTACGGAGATGCCATTTCTTCCCATGAATTGTTTCCATCTTTCCGACGTGAACTGTGGTCCATTGTCACTTAAGATGGACTTGGGAATACCTTCTCGGGTGAATGTTTCCGATAGAAACTCCAGGATGTTCTCCGTGTCCATGGATTCGCTCACCTTTATTTCTGGCCATTTGGAATAACGGTCGATGAGGACACACACGTACTTCTGTATGCTCTGGTCATCCAGCACCGGTCCCAGAATGTCTATTGACAACTCTTCCCACGGGTTTGAGGGAGTGTCGAATTTCCCAAGGGCTGGACGCAGTGGTCTCAATGTTTTGTCGGCCCCTTGACATTGGGGACACTCTCTGACATACCTCTCTGCTCTTACGTCCATACCTGGCCACCAGTAGTTCTGTTTCGATCTGGCTTTGAGTTTCCCTATGCCAAGGTGGCCTTCGTGTAATAAGTCCAGCAGCTTGTTGATGAGATTCGTGGGGGGAATTACTCTGTCTCCCCTGTAGATGAATATGCCCTTGTCTCCTACTGTCAGTTCTTCTTTCACTTCATAAAATGGTTTGAGGTTGGTTTTCACCTTTTTCTTATCAGGCCACCCTTGTGTGATGTGCGCTTTTACTTCCATAAGGTCAGAGTCTTCTTCATAGGCTTCCGTCCACTCTTGTATGCTGATTATCTTCTCTTGGTCCTCTATGAGAGCTACCATCTCTCCTTTGTCCGCTGGGTCTTCTTCTCCCGGCTCCATGGCCGCCGCTCGACTCAAGTAGTCCGCCACTCGGTTCTTGTTTCCAGGGATGTACTCCACATCATATCTGAATTCCAACAGTTTTAAGGACATCTTCGATATCCGGGGTGTGGCGCTGGCGTGCCCGCTCGAAGTTAGTACCTTCACTAACGGCTTGTGGTCCGTCTTGAGCAGGAATCGGGTATCCCATAGGAACTGCCGGAACCACGTCATGGCCCACACAACCGCCAACATCTCCTTCTCGATGACGCTGTACTTGCCTTCCGTATCCGTCAGTGCTCTGGAGGCGAAGCTTATTGTCTCCATGTCCCCTCTTCCTCGGTCTTGCATGAGTACAGCACCTAACCCCTTGTCGCTGGCGTCGGTGATGAGTATGGTGGCGCCTTGTGGGTCGTACCCCTTGAGCGGTATGGCCTCTAGGATTCCCTTTTTGATGACTTCAAATTCCGCTTGGGCTTCCGGTGTCCACTGGAACACCGTGCTCTCTCTTGTCAGCCTCCTCATGTTGTAGGTCTTGGATGCGAAATGTACCACAAATTTGCTATAGTACTCCGCCATCCCCAGGAACGATCTGACTTCCTCCTTGTTCTTGGGGGGCGGTGCTTCCGCGATGGCTTTCACGTTCCCCGTCTTGGGTGTGATCCCCTGTCGCCCAATTTCATGGCCTAAATAGGTTACCGATTGCAGTCCTAACCGACATTTCGACCATTCTGCCGTGAGGCCTTTGGCTTCCAGTGTTTGTAGTACTTTTTCTAGTTTCCGGTCATGATCTCTCCTATCTCTCCCCATCACTAGGATATCGTCCTGGAAGTACTGTACGTCTTTGCAGTCTCTGAACAATTGGTGCATCATCTTCTGAAAGACGGCTGCCGCCGAGGCTAGCCCGAACGGCATGCGACAAAATCTGTAGCACCCAAACGGGGTGATGAACGATGTCAGGCTTTTGCTGTCCGGGTGTAGAGCTACCTGGTGGTAAGCTGATGTAAGGTCAATGGTGGAGTACCACTGAACTCCTCTGGTTCTTGCCAACATCTCCTCTATCTTGGGAAGGGGAAATTTCTCCACCACTATGTTTTTGTTGAGTTCTCTCAGGTCCACACAGAGCCTGACCTTCCCGTTGGGTTTCATCACGACCACCAAGGGCGCCAGCCATTCGGCGCAGGTAATGGGTTCTATGATGCCCTTCTTCTCCAGATCTTGGAGTTCTGTCTGGACGGCTTCCCTTACTGCAATGGGCACATTCCTCACTTTATGTGCCACTGGTGTGGCTCCGTCCTTGAGCACTATTTTATGTTGAAATTTCTCCATTTTCCCTACAGTGCCCCCGAACACTTTAGGGTAGTTCTTCTTCCATCTGTTCATGTCCGGCCATTCCTCCTGTTCTGTGAGTAGAATTTGTTCCTTCCCTCCTGGGTCGAGTTTTATGCCTAGGTCGCCTTGGTCTAACCATCCTAGGACGGAGGGTCCTTTCTCGGCCACATACAGTTTGCACCGCGCTGATCGGCCTCTGAACTCGAACAGTAGACGTCGGAAGCCCAGCATGGGAATGCGATCCCCATTATAGGTAACCGGTCGTATGTCTAGTTTCTCCAGTTCAGGGCCCAACTTGGATTGGAACTGTTCTTCCCACACTGCTCTCTGTATAATGGTAAATGGGGATCCGGTGTCTGCCACTACTGAAATGGTGATGCCGCCCATGGACATCTCCAGGACTGGTTTGGTTGATCTCTTGGCGTCTACGCTCAATACCTGATCGTATATACATAAGACGGTGACCACTTCTTCCTCTGTGGCTTCCTCCAGGTCGTCTGCGCTTTGGTCAACATATTTCACCACTCCTTTCTGTTGTTTCTTCCGACACACCTTCTCGTAGTGACCCATGATACCGCAGTGCAGGCATTTGGCTCGGAATGCCGGGCAACGTCTGTCGTGGGCTTCGTGGGACCAACTTCCACACCTGTAGCACGTTTTCTTGTTCTCACTGTCCGCTTGTTTCCCTTGCCATCTGCTAGTCCCTTTGGCCATGGGTTGTTTGTGTTTCTGGTCCTTGCGGTGATCTCCCTCCTGTATCCTGTTCACCATGGTTGGGGTGACCGCCTCTTTTTTGGTAGCATCGGCGCACCTCTTCGAGAGTTCTGCCCTCTTCACTATGACCATTACTTCCTTGAGTGTGGTGTCCCCACTCGCCCACAGCTTGTCTTGCACGTTTGCGCTGGTGGTGTGCATGATCACCTGGTCTTTTATGAATTCATCTTCCCACAGTGCGTACTTACACGGGGCTGCTAGCTTTCTCAACACTGCTACATACTCTTCGATGGATTCCCCCACCTTTTGTTTCCTTTGCTGGAAGTTATATCTATCCACTGAAACACAGATGGTGGGGCGGTATCGTTCATCTAGGGCCTCCACTGCATGCGCATACACATCGTCGTCTGTGTCTTCTCTCTTCGTTGGTACTAGACTCTTGTATATTCTCAGACCTTCTGGGCCCAGATTTAGTAGCAGGATGCGTTTTTTTCTCTGAGGAGTGAACTGCTCTTCATTTTCGTCCTCCAGGACCCCTATGAAATTGTCTATATATTCCTTCCAGTCCTCCCATTTCATCAGTGGGTCTCCGGGTTTCGTTAGGAATTGCACTGGTGCAATCGCATACCCTGCCGGGGTACTCATCTTCACTTCCTTGGCGCTCGTTCCGTCGGTGGCTTTGCTCGGGGGGCTGCCTGGGGTGTTGTTGTTGTTCCCTGTGTGCTTGATTCTCTGGGGGCTTTTGTTACTAGACCCCACCTCCTCCTCTTTGGTAGCCAGCGCAGCGCTCCCTGTGCGTGGATTTGTGTGAAGGTGGCGTGTGTGCTCTTGGCCGTTTGTGGGTAGCGTCGTCCCTGTGGCCTATATGCAGCTCGTGTGCTGTACTGTGGCACTGCCACGCTCCTCGGTTGCTCCGTACCTCGGATCGTCCGACGTGGTTGACTAGGACGTTTTCCGTGACTCCCCCCGCTCCAGGCAGGCCTGTCTGGTGTTCCGTTTTGGGCCTGGTGACCTGCTTGCGTGTCTTCCTTCGCCTCGTGGGGGCCACGTGGAGTGTTGCCCTCTCCTGTGCTCCCGCGTCGGTCAGGTCTCTGTCCCGACCTCGTCGCCACTGTAATGTTGCTCAGTAATCACACGAGGCACGTTGTTGGGTTACCGCAATATTTATTTAGCATTCTAATGAGCATGTACCGAGGAGCGTCGGCCGGCACTCTCTCCTCATCTCCCGGCGCGCTAATCTGCGCGCGCACCCCGGCGCCAACGGGGCCGCCTGCGTCACGTCAACGTGACGTGAACAACTAGACCGCTACATAAGTGAAGTTCTTGGGACTCACTGGGCGCCTTCCTCAGTCATGAGGTGCGGCCATTTTAAACGCCAGGTATGGTGAGATTAATCTCATAGGGCGTCAATCCTGTGTAGGTTTGCGCTTGGGTGGCAAGGGAGGTGTCCTTACAGCTCTCTGGGCAGCTGTGCTAAAGCTGCCCCCCCCCCCCACCCCCAATCCAAGCAGGTGTGAATGCTGACTCTGCCCGGAGCGCTCACCCGCTCTTCATTGCTCTTTAATAGGAGCTCACTCCTGGAGTGAGACTGAAGCTCTTGCTTTTGAGACTGATCAATTCTGATTTTTATCGGAATGACCTCCCGCGACTGAGCGGCCTCCGGCGGCTGCTGGGTTTGTTGTGTTATTACCATCTGAGACTGAGCTGCCTCGGGGAGCTCCTGCGTTTATTGTAGCAGGAGACTGAGCTGCCTCGGAGGCTGCAGGGTTTCATCGGACCAGCGACTTCTGCGATTACTCTACCCGGAGACTGAGTCACATTGGGCGTGGCCTCCTTAAGACGTCACTGGTGGTGTGTTTAATCGCATCAGGGAGCCAATCCTGTGCAGTGTTGCACAAGGCTGGCGCGGGAGGTGTCCTTACAGCTCACGGGGGGGCTGTGCTGTATGCCAAGTTTTATTGTCTCGCTTTGATTGGCTGCAGGGTTTGTGGCTGCTTTCATCGGAGGTTTCTCCTCGCCGTCCCTCGCTCTGGCAAGTTCCTCACTCCGATTTTACCCACTGCGGGAGGACGGTGCGTCCTCTCACTTGTCCCACTGCAGCTGCCCCCGGTGTGCCCTGTCTCTTCAAACCGTGCCACCCAAATCCAAGCAGGTGTGAATGCTGACTCTGCCCGGAGCGCTCACCCGCTCTTTAATAGGAGAGTGAGACTGAAGCTCTTGGCTTTGAGACTGACTTTTGTGGATTTATATTGCAGTGACCTTCCGGGACTGAGCGGCACATAGCGGCTGCTGCGTTTGTTCTGTTGTTACCATCTGAGACTGAGCTGCCTCCTGCCCCTGCTGAAGTTTATTGAACCCTCCGAGTGAGCTTTTGCCACCTTCTGCGCTGTGTATTGTACCTGAGAGCGAGCGGCCTCCAGTGGCTGCTAAGTTCGGTATCCAGAGACTGAGCTTCCACTAGCAGCTGCTGTCTTTTTCCACCTGGAGACTGACTGAGCTGCCTCAGTGACTGCTGGGTTTATCGCATCTGAGCTCCCTCAGCCGGCTTGTGAGTGTATTGTAGCCAGAGACTGAGCTCCCTCTATCTGCTGGAGGCCTCAGATGCCTCGAGTCAGCACAATGTTGTCCCTGGACGGCTATAATGTGCTGCCGGCGAATTAGAACTTTTTTACTCCGACGTGCTATATAAAGGTCTCATGTGGAAAGAGTTTACACCAAGGGTGACTATGCCAACAAGGGCCCACTGTCCCTGGACTCTGTGCCTTCCATCCCCATCTTACAAACATATCACTGCACCAGCAGGAGCACAATTAAACAGAATCAACCAGCCCAAAGTCGCAATTGCACAGCATGGCATTATGGGTATGCAAATGAGCCCAGGAACGGCTTCTTTCTCCACATTGCAGTATGCAACCTGTAAGAAGTGAAGCCAACATTACAAGTGTAGTGGGGAAAAAATGACAATTTTGCAGTGAATATTGCGTTTATTCAGACAGTTAAAGAAGTCTCGACACACTTTCTTTGAGATTTTCAGGGCAGGCGCAAAGTACAATTTAGTGTCAAAATTACATTCTGTTCGTTTTTCACAAGTAGACGTGCTCCACTGGTATTCGTTCACATTGACCCATACCTGAGGTGAAAGTTAACATTGAAGTGCTTAAAAGTAATTTGTGCAAAGGCCAGTGCTGCTGCCCGGGGCGCTCTTTGTTGCCAGCCAGCAGACACCACTGAAGTTTATTGGCGCCACAATCTGTATATTTCACAAAGTTTCCAGCAAGCAGAGCCTGTGACTGTGTATAGGGTCCAGAGTGCTTGCACCCCACCTGCTAGGTCTTTAATCACAGAAATGTAGGACCTCAGTCGCGGCAAGAAGGGCTCCACACCGCCCTGGGGGGCGCTGGGCATAATTTGGAGGTGGGGGCCATTTTCTGGTGCCCGTCTTATGAAGGGGCGGGGCTCTCTGTGAGGGCGTCTGCGCTCCCTCCTGCCCCGTCTCTTCCCCATGGTTAGAAGTGTAGCTCCTTACAGATGACACTGCGCAACGCGGCTCTAGGCGCTGCTTGGGTGAGGGCAGTTTTCTGCAGACTGCTGTTCCGATGACAGCCAGTTGAGGCCGGTGATTGACTCGGAGGTAGTTCTCGGTACTTTCCACAGCTACAACAGTAGTTGTGTGATTGTGTTAATAGATGTTCTTTTCCTTCAGCAGGTCTAAGTGAAGTTCTTGGGACTCACTGGGCGCCTTCCTCAGTCATGAGGTGAGGCCATTTTAAACGCCAGGTATGGTGAGATTAATCTCATAGGGCGTCAATCCTGTGTAGGTTTGCGCTTGGGTGGCAAGGGAGGTGTCCTTACAGCTCTCTGGGCAGCTGTGCTAAAGCTGCCCCCCCCACCCCCAATCCAAGCAGGTGTGAATGCTGACTCTGCCCGGAGCGCTCACCCGCTCTTCATTGCTCTTTAATAGGAGCTCACTCCTGGAGTGAGACTGAAGCTCTTGCTTTTGAGACTGATCAATTCTGATTTTTATCGGAATGACCTCCCGCGACTGAGCGGCCTCCGGCGGCTGCTGGGTTTGTTGTGTTATTAGCATCTGAGACTGAGCTGCCTCGGGGAGCTCCTGCGTTTATTGTAGCAGGAGACTGAGCTGCCTCGGAGGCTGCAGGGTTTCATCGGACCAGCGACTTCTGCGATTACTCTACCCGGAGACTGAGTCACATTGGGCGTGGCCTCCTTAAGACGTCACTGGTGGTGTGTTTAATCGCATCAGGGAGCCAATCCTGTGCAGTGTTGCACAAGGCTGGCGCGGGAGGTGTCCTTACAGCTCACGGGGGGGCTGTGCTGTATGCCAAGTTTTATTGTCTCGCTTTGATTGGCTGCAGGGCTTGTGGCTGCTTTCATCGGAGGTTTCTTGTTATAATATAAATAAGTCCATTCATGCCGAGATGTAAATCAAATGAAGATGGTTTATTGATTAAGATTGTAGATGGTAAGATCAGCATATATGAACCCCACCAGGAACAGCTCCCTTGCTGCTCAGCCCATCCTTCCAACTGACACTCATCCACCAGGCATCCCCAACATTCCATTACATCACATGCACCAGCATTCTACAACACATCCACACAGAACACATGCACTCTGGCTGAGCAGCAAGGCAGGGAAGCAGGAAAGATGCATGGCAACGAATACAAGATACCACACATCTTCCCTCTTTACAAATCACAACACGGAATACATGCTGCTCAAACAATATCATAAGCAAAACAGCAAAGAGCATGTAAAGGGGAAGAATCAATTAAACAATGGAATGAAGTTGTATAACAGATCACAATAAAGAAAGATAAAAGAGTGAAACAATAAATCAATAATAAATCAATAATGACATAACACAACTCTTCCCCTTTAACGGAAAAATAATAAGAAAATACAGGATGTAAACCCTGGTTTCAATGAGAGAATACAAATAATAGAATTGAAAGCTGGAGAGAACACTAAAAACAGAGACTGATAATGCAGCAAAATTCTGACCAACACAGTAAACTAAACACACCAAAAGATAACAAAAGACAAAACGTCCAGAATACACCAGTACATACCAGTTGGCCAGACCAGTAAGTAAGGGAATAATGAACGAACGCCAACAAATGAAAAATAAAGTGCAGTATCCAACAAGGCAAAAAAAAAGTACTTCCAAGAACAGAAACCAAAAAGGACACTGCTGAACACACAGCAAAATTAATAGTGAAAAAATACACACACCTCAAAAGTGCCTAAAATAATCGAGAATGTACCAAACCTTGGAAAAATCCCAAAACTAAGACAAATCCATCAAATACTATAAAGAAGAATAAGATGCACTAAACAAGGAAAAATGCGCACAAGGAAAAATGCGACAAAAGTCACATAGCTACAGAGCTATCGCATCACATACCTCTGCCAGAGGTAAATTCCCAACAAAGAAAACTAGAAATAGGTGACTAATGCATCAAAAATCATTTGAAGAGAAAGCAAAGTCACATAGCAAATGCTATAATCACAAACAAAACACATAGAAAAGGGGAACCCCTAAAGAAAAATTTGCTAGCAAAACAAAGTTTAAAATTCAATACAAGCATCATGTAGGTAACCTAAGTAATAATTCCACGCAAAAATAAATTGCAACAGGTGGAAAGTCACATAGCCAGGGCTATATAAAGCGTACCTCAAAAAGCAAAAATTCATGTAACTAAGCTTGTGAAAACATGCTGTAACATAACGTATCGTGGTGACACTGAGAGTCACATAGTCGAATAGACTATCATAAATCACACTTCAAACAGCAAAGAAATCACTTAATAAACACAAAGTACATTAATGCAAATAACATTCATGTGAAAGTAGGTGACATATGAAGTCACATAGTCACATAGTCAAACGACTATCATTAACACTTTAAAGGGAAGAATTCCCAAACATAACCATAAAAGGCTAGTAAAACATAAATTAACATGTAGTAGGTGACTAATCCACAAAATATTTAAGCAGAAAATGGAAAGTCACATAATGACTAATCATTATAAAAATAATAAAGTAGAAAGATCAATAAGAATGATAAGTAAAAACACAGTGAGGCATTGTACAATAGAGAAAGGAATTAAACATTAGCAAAACATTTAAAATAAATTATGATTCACTCCGGTGAGCGATTTCTCACCCGAAGTCCAGGACAGTGGCAGAAAGAAGTGGTGAAGGAAACACAAAGTACTGTAAATCGGGACAAACAAGTTCCAATGAAAAGCTTGTGTGAGACGCCAACAAAGTCTCAAGAAGAACTGAAGATTGTAAAGTCCCAAAATACATTGCTGCCTTTAAAAAAAACTTGATAACAAAAGCTCGATAGCTTTAAAGCACATAAAAGGAAAAGCACAGTACTGCCTTTTAAATTGGTTGTCCGACCAGTGGCACTGTTCCGAATGACACCAGGAACCGTCAGCATGCTCCACGAAGATGTAAAAACTTGATCAGTGGCACCGGCTCAGCTTGAAGATGAATGCAGAGCAACCTCAAAATGGCGGCACGTATCTTCCGCAGTGCTGAGTGGCTCTCGGCACGCCAAAGCTGAAAAGCATGCCTTAGACGTAAGCAAACTGGGAGCGTCACAGGAGGCCTCACGAACTGAAGAAGATTGCGCGAGAAGTAGAAAGCTCGCGCTGGCTCCATAAAACGATGTAGGTAAGTGACGGTTTAGTTTTAAATGAATGGCGTAACGATGAATGGGCTAACCAACATAAGAACATTAAAAATTGACAAAAGGTGTGTAACATCGAAAAACAAATGGATAATTTTACGGTGCTCCAAATGCTGATCGTACAAGAAGATCACAGTAGATCCATGCCGTCTAAATCCTACCTCTCCCAGGCTACTATGCCTCGCACTCGTTCCTCTTAATAACACAAAAATGTCTTCAGTCCACCACAAGGACGATAAGATTAAAGAAACTCTCTATGCGCTGTGGCACTTGACATAGAAAAATCGCAGCTGAGAGGAACACAGAGATCTCAAAGTCAACAGCAGCGGCATCTTTTAACGCAGCAGGAGAGGCAAGATTAATTGCAGTTAGATAGCTGAAACAGGGAGGCAGCAGCTAAACAGCAAGAAAGTTAATTATAGCAGGGACTGGCACACCAGGGAAGTGGGCTCTCGGTGTGCCACGGAACTTAGAAGTAGATAATCACGGCAAGAGAGGCAAGCTTACAGGCAGGTAGTTGGCAGCAGCGTAAAAGCAGGCAGCAGGAGAATGAAATTACAGCAGGGACTGGCACTCTTAGGAAATGGGCGACCGGTGAAAAGGTCACTGGTGGGGCTCTCAGGGGTGCCAGTATGCTAAAATAAATGTTTCAGGAAAATTTTGAAATGTCCTTTACCTTGTCTTGGAAATCGTTTTTTTGTAGTTTCAAGGGATACTTGCAGTTGGCTTGAAATTTCAAAAGGTTCTTGAATTTGCCTTGTAACTTCTTCAGAATTCAATTTTTGTAATCCATCAGGTACATGTAGGTGATCCCAGATCGTCGCCAAATGTTATAATATAAATAAGTCCATTCATGCCGAGATGTAAATCAAATGAAGATGGTTTATTGATTAAGATTGTAGATGGTAAGATCAGCATATATGAACCCCACCAGGAACAGCTCCCTTGCTGCTCAGCCCATCCTTCCAACTGACACTCATCCACCAGGCATCCCCAACATTCCATTACATCACATGCACCAGCATTCTACAACACATCCACACAGAACACATGCACTCTGGCTGAGCAGCAAGGCAGGGAAGCAGGAAAGATGCATGGCAACGAATACAAGATACCACACATCTCCTCGCCGTCCCTCGCTCTGGCAAGTTCCTCACTCCGATTTTACCCACTGCGGGAGGACGGTGCGTCCTCTCACTTGTCCCACTGCAGCTGCCCCCGGTGTGCCCTGTCTCTTCAAACCGTGCCACCCAAATCCAAGCAGGTGTGAATGCTGACTCTGCCCGGAGCGCTCACCCGCTCTTTAATAGGAGACCGAGACTGAAGCTCTTGGCTTTGAGACTGACTTTTGTGGATTTATATTGCAGTGACCTTCCGGGACTGAGCGGCACATAGCGGCTGCTGCGTTTGTTCTGTTGTTACCATCTGAGACTGAGCTGCCTCCAGCCTCTGCTGAAGTTTATTGAACCCTCCGAGTGAGCTTTTGCCACCTTCTGCGCTGTGTATTGTACCTGAGAGCGAGCGGCCTCCAGTGGCTGCTAACTTCGGTATCCAGAGACTGAGCTTCCACTAGCAGCTGCTGTCTTTTTCCACCTGGAGACTGAGCTGCCTCAGTGACTGCTGGGTTTATCGCATCTGAGCTCCCTCAGCCGGCTTGTGAGTGTATTGTAGCCAGAGACTGAGCTCCCTCTATCTGCTGGAGGCCTCGAGTCAGCACAATGTTGTCCCTGGACGGCTATAATGTGCTGCCGGCGAATTAAAACTTTTTTACTCCGACGTGCTATATAAAGGTCTCATGTGGAAAGAGTTTACACCAAGGGTGACTATGCCAACAAGGGCCCACTGTCCCTGGACTCTGTGCCTTCCATCCCCATCTTACAAACATATCACTGCACCAGCAGGAGCACAATTAAACAGAATCAACCAGCCCAAAGTCGCAATTGCACAGCATGGCATTATGGGTATGCAAATCAGCCCAGGAACGGCTTCTTTCTCCACATTGCAGTATGTGACCTGTAAGAAGTGAAGCCAACATTACAAGTGTAGTGGGGAAAAAATGACAATTTTGCAGTGAATATTGCGTTTATTCAGACAGTTAAAGAAGTCTCGACACACTTTCTTTGAGATTTTCAGGGCAGGCGCAAAGTACAATTTAGTGTCAAAATTACATTCTGTTCGTTTTTCACAAGTAGACGTGCTCCACTGGTATTCGTTCACCTTGACCCATCCCTGAGATGAAAGTTAACATTGAAGTGCTTAAAAGTAATTTGTCAAAGGCCAGTGCTGGTGTCCGGGGCGCTCTTTGTTGACAGCCAGCAGACACCACTGAAGTTTATTGGCGCCACAATCTGTATATTTCACAAAGTTTCCAGCAAGCAGAGCCTGTGACTGTGTATAGGGTGCAGAGTGCTTGCGCCCCACCTGCTAGGTCTTTAATCACAGAAATGTAGGACCTCAGTCCCGGAAAGAAGGGCTCCACACCGCCCTGGGGGGCGCTGGGCATAATTTGGAGGTGGGGGCCATTTTCTGGTGCCCGTCTTATGAAGGGGCGGGGCTCTCTGTGAGGGCGTCTGCGCTCCCTCCTGCCCCGTCTCTTCCCCATGGTTAGAAGTGTAGCTCCTTACAGATGACACTGCGCAACGCGGCTCTAGGCGCTGCTTGGGTGAGGGCAGTTTTCTGCAGACTGCTGTTCCGATGACAGCCAGTTGAGGCCGGTGATTGACTCGGAGGTAGTTCTCGGTACTTTCCACAGCTACAACAGTAGTTGTGTGATTGTGTTAATAGATGTTCTTTTCCTTCAGCAGGTCTAAGTGAAGTTCTTGGGACTCACTGGGCGCCTTCCTCAGTCATGAGGTGCGGCCATTTTAAACGCCAGGTATGGTGAGATTAATCTCATAGGGCGTCAATCCTGTGTAGGTTTGCGCTTGGGTGGCAAGGGAGGTGTCCTTACAGCTCTCTGGGCAGCTGTGCTAAAGCTGCCCCCCCCCACCCCCAATCCAAGCAGGTGTGAATGCTGACTCTGCCCGGAGCGCTCACCCGCTCTTCATTGCTCTTTAATAGGAGCTCACTCCTGGAGTGAGACTGAAGCTCTTGCTTTTGAGACTGATCAATTCTGATTTTTATCGGAATGACCTCCCGCGACTGAGCGGCCTCCGGCGGCTGCTGGGTTTGTTGTGTTATTAGCATCTGAGACTGAGCTGCCTCGGGGAGCTCCTGCGTTTATTGTAGCAGGAGACTGAGCTGCCTCGGAGGCTGCAGGGTTTCATCGGACCAGCGACTTCTGCGATTACTCTACCCGGAGACTGAGTCACATTGGGCGTGGCCTCCTTAAGACGTCACTGGTGGTGTGTTTAATCGCATCAGGGAGCCAATCCTGTGCAGTGTTGCACAAGGCTGGCGCGGGAGGTGTCCTTACAGCTCACGGGGGGGCTGTGCTGTATGCCAAGTTTTATTGTCTCGCTTTGATTGGCTGCAGGGGTTGTGGCTGCTTTCATCGGAGGTTTCTCCTCGCCGTCCCTCGCTCTGGCAAGTTCCTCACTCCGATTTTACCCACTGCGGGAGGACGGTGCGTCCTCTCACTTGTCCCACTGCAGCTGCCCCCGGTGTGCCCTGTCTCTTCAAACCGTGCCACCCAAATCCAAGCAGGTGTGAATGCTGACTCTGCCCGGAGCGCTCACCCGCTCTTTAATAGGAGAGTGAGACTGAAGCTCTTGGCTTTGAGACTGACTTTTGTGGATTTATATTGCAGTGACCTTCCGGGACTGAGCGGCACATAGCGGCTGCTGCGTTTGTTCTGTTGTTACCATCTGAGACTGAGCTGCCTCCAGCCCCTGCTGAAGTTTATTGAACCCTCCGAGTGAGCTTTTGCCACCTTCTGCGCTGTGTATTGTACCTGAGAGCGAGCGGCCTCCAGTGGCTGCTAACTTCGGTATCCAGAGACTGAGATTCCACTAGCAGCTGCTGTCTTTTTCCACCTGGAGACTGAGCTGCCTCAGTGACTGCTGGGTTTATCGCATCTGAGCTCCCTCAGCCGGCTTGTGAGTGTATTGTAGCCAGAGACTGAGCTCCCTCTATCTGCTGGAGGCCTCAGATGCCTCGAGTCAGCACAATGTTGTCCCTGAACGGCTATAATGTGCTGCCGGCGAATTAAAACTTTTATACTCCGACGTGCTATATAAAGGTCTCATGTGGAAAGAGTTTACACCAAGGGTGACTATGCCAACAAGGGCCCACTGTCCCTGGACTCTGTGCCTTCCATCCCCATCTTACAAACATATCACTGCACCAGCAGGAGCACAATTAAACAGAATCAACCAGCCCAAAGTCGCAATTGCACAGCATGGCATTATGGGTATGCAAATCAGCCCAGGAACGGCTTCTTTCTCCACATTGCAGTATGCAACCTGTAAGAAGTGAAGCCAACATTACAAGTGTAGTGGGGAAAAAATGACAATTTTGCAGTGAATATTGCGTTTATTCAGACAGTTAAAGAAGTCTCGACACACTTTCTTTGAGATTTTCAGGGCAGGCGCAAAGTACAATTTAGTGTCAAAATTACATTCTGTTCGTTTTTCACAAGTAGACGTGCTCCACTGGTATTCGTTCACATTGACCCATACCTGAGGTGAAAGTTAACATTGAAGTGCTTAAAAGTAATTTGTGCAAAGGCCAGTGCTGCTGCCCGGGGCGCTCTTTGTTGCCAGCCAGCAGACACCACTGAAGTTTATTGGCGCCACAATCTGTATATTTCACAAAGTTTCCAGCAAGCAGAGCCTGTGACTGTGTATAGGGTCCAGAGTGCTTGCACCCCACCTGCTAGGTCTTTAATCACAGAAATGTAGGACCTCAGTCGCGGCAAGAAGGGCTCCACACCGCCCTGGGGGGCGCTGGGCATAATTTGGAGGTGGGGGCCATTTTCTGGTGCCCGTCTTATGAAGGGGCGGGGCTCTCTGTGAGGGCGTCTGCGCTCCCTCCTGCCCCGTCTCTTCCCCATGGTTAGAAGTGTAGCTCCTTACAGATGACACTGCGCAACGCGGCTCTAGGCGCTGCTTGGGTGAGGGCAGTTTTCTGCAGACTGCTGTTCCGATGACAGCCAGTTGAGGCCGGTGATTGACTCGGAGGTAGTTCTCGGTACTTTCCACAGCTACAACAGTAGTTGTGTGATTGTGTTAATAGATGTTCTTTTCCTTCAGCAGGTCTAAGTGAAGTTCTTGGGACTCACTGGGCGCCTTCCTCAGTCATGAGGTGAGGCCATTTTAAACGCCAGGTATGGTGAGATTAATCTCATAGGGCGTCAATCCTGTGTAGGTTTGCGCTTGGGTGGCAAGGGAGGTGTCCTTACAGCTCTCTGGGCAGCTGTGCTAAAGCTGCCCCCCCCACCCCCAATCCAAGCAGGTGTGAATGCTGACTCTGCCCGGAGCGCTCACCCGCTCTTCATTGCTCTTTAATAGGAGCTCACTCCTGGAGTGAGACTGAAGCTCTTGCTTTTGAGACTGATCAATTCTGATTTTTATCGGAATGACCTCCCGCGACTGAGCGGCCTCCGGCGGCTGCTGGGTTTGTTGTGTTATTAGCATCTGAGACTGAGCTGCCTCGGGGAGCTCCTGCGTTTATTGTAGCAGGAGACTGAGCTGCCTCGGAGGCTGCAGGGTTTCATCGGACCAGCGACTTCTGCGATTACTCTACCCGGAGACTGCGTCACATTGGGCGTGGCCTCCTTAAGACGTCACTGGTGGTGTGTTTAATCGCATCAGGGAGCCAATCCTGTGCAGTGTTGCACAAGGCTGCCGCGGGAGGTGTCCTTACAGCTCACGGGGGGGCTGTGCTGTATGCCAAGTTTTATTGTCTCGCTTTGATTGGCTGCAGGGCTTGTGGCTGCTTTCATCGGAGGTTTCTTGTTATAATATAAATAAGTCCATTCATGCCGAGATGTAAATCAAATGAAGATGGTTTATTGATTAAGATTGTAGATGGTAAGATCAGCATATATGAACCCCACCAGGAACAGCTCCCTTGCTGCTCAGCCCATCCTTCCAACTGACACTCATCCACCAGGCATCCCCAACATTCCATTACATCACATGCACCAGCATTCTACAACACATCCACACAGAACACATGCACTCTGGCTGAGCAGCAAGGCAGGGAAGCAGGAAAGATGCATGGCAACGAATACAAGATACCACACATCTTCCCTCTTTACAAATCACAACACGGAATACATGCTGCTCAAACAATATCATAAGCAAAACAGCAAAGAGCATGTAAAGGGGAAGAATCAATTAAACAATGGAATGAAGTTGTATAACAGATCACAATAAAGAAAGATAAAAGAGTGAAACAATAAATCAATAATAAATCAATAATGACATAACACAACTCTTCCCCTTTAACGGAAAAATAATAAGAAAATACAGGATGTAAACCCTGGTTTCAATGAGAGAATACAAATAATAGAATTGAAAGCTGGAGAGAACACTAAAAACAGAGACTGATAATGCAGCAAAATTCTGACCAACACAGTAAACTAAACACACCAAAAGATAACAAAAGACAAAACGTCCAGAATACACCAGTACATACCAGTTGGCCAGACCAGTAAGTAAGGGAATAATGAACGAACGCCAACAAATGAAAAATAAAGTGCAGTATCCAACAAGGCAAAAAAAAAGTACTTCCAAGAACAGAAACCAAAAAGGACACTGCTGAACACACAGCAAAATTAATAGTGAAAAAATACACACACCTCAAAAGTGCCTAAAATAATCGAGAATGTACCAAACCTTGGAAAAATCCCAAAACTAAGACAAATCCATCAAATACTATAAAGAAGAATAAGATGCACTAAACAAGGAAAAATGCGCACAAGGAAAAATGCGACAAAAGTCACATAGCTACAGAGCTATCGCATCACATACCTCTGCCAGAGGTAAATTCCCAACAAAGAAAACTAGAAATAGGTGACTAATGCATCAAAAATCATTTGAAGAGAAAGCAAAGTCACATAGCAAATGCTATAATCACAAACAAAACACATAGAAAAGGGGAACCCCTAAAGAAAAATTTCCTAGCAAAACAAAGTTTTAAATTCAATACAAGCATCATGTAGGTAACCTAAGTAATAATTCCACGCAAAAATAAATTGCAACAGGTGGAAAGTCACATAGCCAGGGCTATATAAAGCGTACCTCAAAAAGCAAAAATTCATGTAACTAAGCTTGTGAAAACATGCTGTAACATAACGTATCGTGGTGACACTGAGAGTCACATAGTCGAATAGACTATCATAAATCACACTTCAAACAGCAAAGAAATCACTTAATAAACACAAAGTACATTAATGCAAATAACATTCATGTGAAAGTAGGTGACATATGAAGTCACATAGTCACATAGTCAAACGACTATCATTAACACTTTAAAGGGAAGAATTCCCAAACATAACCATAAAAGGCTAGTAAAACATAAATTAACATGTAGTAGGTGACTAATCCACAAAATATTTAAGCAGAAAATGGAAAGTCACATAATGACTAATCATTATAAAAATAATAAAGTAGAAAGATCAATAAGAATGATAAGTAAAAACACAGTAAGGCATTGTACAATAGAGAAAGGAATTAAACATTAGCAAAACATTTAAAATAAATTATGATTCACTCCGGTGAGCGATTTCTCACCCGAAGTCCAGGACAGTGGCAGAAAGAAGTGGTGAAGGAAACACAAAGTACTGTAAATCGGGACAAACAAGTTCCAATGAAAAGCTTGTGTGAGACGCCAACAAAGTCTCAAGAAGAACTGAAGATTGTAAAGTCCCAAAATACATTGCTGCCTTTAAAAAAAACTTGATAACAAAAGCTCGATAGCTTTAAAGCACATAAAAGGAAAAGCACAGTACTGCCTTTTAAATTGGTTGTCCGACCAGTGGCACTGTTCCGAATGACACCAAGAACCGTCAGCATGCTCCACGAAGATGTAAAAACTTGATCAGTGGCACCGGCTCAGCTTGAAGATGAATGCAGAGCAACCTCAAAATGGCGGCACGTATCTTCCGCAGTGCCGAGATACTCTCGGCACGCCAAAGCTGAAAAGCATGCCTTAGACGTAAGCAAACTGGGAGCGTCACAGGAGGCCTCACGAACTGAAGAAGATTGCGCGAGAAGTAGAAAGCTCGCGCTGGCTCCATAAAACGATGTAGGTAAGTGACGGTTTAGTTTTAAATGAATGGCGTAACGATGAATGGGCTAACCAACATAAGAACATTAAAAATTGACAAAAGGTGTGTAACATCGAAAAACAAATGGATAATTTTACGGTGCTCCAAATGCTGATCGTACAAGAAGATCACAGTAGATCCATGCCGTCTAAATCCTACCTCTCCCAGGCTACTATGCCTCGCACTCGTTCCTCTTAATAACACAAAAATGTCTTCAGTCCACCACAAGGACGATAAGATTAAAGAAACTCTCTATGCGCTGTGGCACTTGACATAGAAAAATCGCAGCTGAGAGGAACACAGAGATCTCAAAGTCAACAGCAGCGGCATCTTTTAACGCAGCAGGAGAGGCAAGATTAATTGCAGTTAGATAGCTGAAACAGGGAGGCAGCAGCTAAACAGCAAGAAAGTTAATTATAGCAGGGACTGGCACACCAGGGAAGTGGGCTCTCGGTGTGCCACGGAACTTAGAAGTAGATAATCACGGCAAGAGAGGCAAGCTTACAGGCAGGTAGTTGGCAGCAGCGTAAAAGCAGGCAGCAGGAGAATGAAATTACAGCAGGGACTGGCACTCTTAGGAAATGGGCGACCGGTGAAAAGGTCACTGGTGGGGCTCTCAGGGGTGCCAGTATGCTAAAATAAATGTTTCAGGAAAATTTTGAAATGTCCTTTACCTTGTCTTGGAAATCGTTTTTTTGTAGTTTCAAGGGATACTTGCAGTTGGCTTGAAATTTCAAAAGGTTCTTGAATTTGCCTTGTAACTTCTTCAGAATTCAATTTTTGTAATCCATCAGGTACATGTAGGTGATCCCAGATCGTCGCCAAATGTTATAATATAAATAAGTCCATTCATGCCGAGATGTAAATCAAATGAAGATGGTTTATTGATTAAGATTGTAGATGGTAAGATCAGCATATATGAACCCCACCAGGAACAGCTCCCTTGCTGCTCAGCCCATCCTTCCAACTGACACTCATCCACCAGGCATCCCCAACATTCCATTACATCACATGCACCAGCATTCTACAACACATCCACACAGAACACATGCACTCTGGCTGAGCAGCAAGGCAGGGAAGCAGGAAAGATGCATGGCAACGAATACAAGATACCACACATCTCCTCGCCGTCCCTCGCTCTGGCAAGTTCCTCACTCCGATTTTACCCACTGCGGGAGGACGGTGCGTCCTCTCACTTGTCCCACTGCAGCTGCCCCCGGTGTGCCCTGTCTCTTCAAACCGTGCCACCCAAATCCAAGCAGGTGTGAATGCTGACTCTGCCCGGAGCGCTCACCCGCTCTTTAATAGGAGACCGAGACTGAAGCTCTTGGCTTTGAGACTGACTTTTGTGGATTTATATTGCAGTGACCTTCCGGGACTGAGCGGCACATAGCGGCTGCTGCGTTTGTTCTGTTGTTACCATCTGAGACTGAGCTGCCTCCAGCCTCTGCTGAAGTTTATTGAACCCTCCGAGTGAGCTTTTGCCACCTTCTGCGCTGTGTATTGTACCTGAGAGCGAGCGGCCTCCAGTGGCTGCTAACTTCGGTATCCAGAGACTGAGCTTCCACTAGCAGCTGCTGTCTTTTTCCACCTGGAGACTGAGCTGCCTCAGTGACTGCTGGGTTTATCGCATCTGAGCTCCCTCAGCCGGCTTGTGAGTGTATTGTAGCCAGAGACTGAGCTCCCTCTATCTGCTGGAGGCCTCAGATGCCTCGAGTCAGCACAATGTTGTCCCTGGACGGCTATAATGTGCTGCCGGCGAATTAAAACTTTTATACTCCGACGTGCTATATAAAGGTCTCATGTGGAAAGAGTTTACACCAAGGGTGACTATGCCAACAAGGGCCCACTGTCCCTGGACTCTGTGCCTTCCATCCCCATCTTACAAACATATCACTGCACCAGCAGGAGCACAATTAAACAGAATCAACCAGCCCAAAGTCGCAATTGCACAGCATGGCATTATGGGTATGCAAATCAGCCCAGGAACGGCTTCTTTCTCCACATTGCAGTATGCAACCTGTAAGAAGTGAAGCCAACATTACAAGTGTAGTGGGGAAAAAATGACAATTTTGCAGTGAATATTGCGTTTATTCAGACAGTTAAAGAAGTCTCGACACACTTTCTTTGAGATTTTCAGGGCAGGCGCAAAGTACAATTTAGTGTCAAAATTACATTCTGTTCGTTTTTCACAAGTAGACGTGCTCCACTGGTATTCGTTCACATTGACCCATACCTGAGGTGAAAGTTAACATTGAAGTGCTTAAAAGTAATTTGTGCAAAGGCCAGTGCTGCTGCCCGGGGCGCTCTTTGTTGCCAGCCAGCAGACACCACTGAAGTTTATTGGCGCCACAATCTGTATATTTCACAAAGTTTCCAGCAAGCAGAGCCTGTGACTGTGTATAGGGTCCAGAGTGCTTGCACCCCACCTGCTAGGTCTTTAATCACAGAAATGTAGGACCTCAGTCGCGGCAAGAAGGGCTCCACACCGCCCTGGGGGGCGCTGGGCATAATTTGGAGGTGGGGGCCATTTTCTGGTGCCCGTCTTATGAAGGGGCGGGGCTCTCTGTGAGGGCGTCTGCGCTCCCTCCTGCCCCGTCTCTTCCCCATGGTTAGAAGTGTAGCTCCTTACAGATGACACTGCGCAACGCGGCTCTAGGCGCTGCTTGGGTGAGGGCAGTTTTCTGCAGACTGCTGTTCCGATGACAGCCAGTTGAGGCCGGTGATTGACTCGGAGGTAGTTCTCGGTACTTTCCACAGCTACAACAGTAGTTGTGTGATTGTGTTAATAGATGTTCTTTTCCTTCAGCAGGTCTAAGTGAAGTTCTTGGGACTCACTGGGCGCCTTCCTCAGTCATGAGGTGAGGCCATTTTAAACGCCAGGTATGGTGAGATTAATCTCATAGGGCGTCAATCCTGTGTAGGTTTGCGCTTGGGTGGCAAGGGAGGTGTCCTTACAGCTCTCTGGGCAGCTGTGCTAAAGCTGCCCCCCCCACCCCCAATCCAAGCAGGTGTGAATGCTGACTCTGCCCGGAGCGCTCACCCGCTCTTCATTGCTCTTTAATAGGAGCTCACTCCTGGAGTGAGACTGAAGCTCTTGCTTTTGAGACTGATCAATTCTGATTTTTATCGGAATGACCTCCCGCGACTGAGCGGCCTCCGGCGGCTGCTGGGTTTGTTGTGTTATTAGCATCTGAGACTGAGCTGCCTCGGGGAGCTCCTGCGTTTATTGTAGCAGGAGACTGAGCTGCCTCGGAGGCTGCAGGGTTTCATCGGACCAGCGACTTCTGCGATTACTCTACCCGGAGACTGCGTCACATTGGGCGTGGCCTCCTTAAGACGTCACTGGTGGTGTGTTTAATCGCATCAGGGAGCCAATCCTGTGCAGTGTTGCACAAGGCTGCCGCGGGAGGTGTCCTTACAGCTCACGGGGGGGCTGTGCTGTATGCCAAGTTTTATTGTCTCGCTTTGATTGGCTGCAGGGCTTGTGGCTGCTTTCATCGGAGGTTTCTTGTTATAATATAAATAAGTCCATTCATGCCGAGATGTAAATCAAATGAAGATGGTTTATTGATTAAGATTGTAGATGGTAAGATCAGCATATATGAACCCCACCAGGAACAGCTCCCTTGCTGCTCAGCCCATCCTTCCAACTGACACTCATCCACCAGGCATCCCCAACATTCCATTACATCACATGCACCAGCATTCTACAACACATCCACACAGAACACATGCACTCTGGCTGAGCAGCAAGGCAGGGAAGCAGGAAAGATGCATGGCAACGAATACAAGATACCACACATCTTCCCTCTTTACAAATCACAACACGGAATACATGCTGCTCAAACAATATCATAAGCAAAACAGCAAAGAGCATGTAAAGGGGAAGAATCAATTAAACAATGGAATGAAGTTGTATAACAGATCACAATAAAGAAAGATAAAAGAGTGAAACAATAAATCAATAATAAATCAATAATGACATAACACAACTCTTCCCCTTTAACGGAAAAATAATAAGAAAATACAGGATGTAAACCCTGGTTTCAATGAGAGAATACAAATAATAGAATTGAAAGCTGGAGAGAACACTAAAAACAGAGACTGATAATGCAGCAAAATTCTGACCAACACAGTAAACTAAACACACCAAAAGATAACAAAAGACAAAACGTCCAGAATACACCAGTACATACCAGTTGGCCAGACCAGTAAGTAAGGGAATAATGAACGAACGCCAACAAATGAAAAATAAAGTGCAGTATCCAACAAGGCAAAAAAAAAGTACTTCCAAGAACAGAAACCAAAAAGGACACTGCTGAACACACAGCAAAATTAATAGTGAAAAAATACACACACCTCAAAAGTGCCTAAAATAATCGAGAATGTACCAAACCTTGGAAAAATCCCAAAACTAAGACAAATCCATCAAATACTATAAAGAAGAATAAGATGCACTAAACAAGGAAAAATGCGCACAAGGAAAAATGCGACAAAAGTCACATAGCTACAGAGCTATCGCATCACATACCTCTGCCAGAGGTAAATTCCCAACAAAGAAAACTAGAAATAGGTGACTAATGCATCAAAAATCATTTGAAGAGAAAGCAAAGTCACATAGCAAATGCTATAATCACAAACAAAACACATAGAAAAGGGGAACCCCTAAAGAAAAATTTCCTAGCAAAACAAAGTTTTAAATTCAATACAAGCATCATGTAGGTAACCTAAGTAATAATTCCACGCAAAAATAAATTGCAACAGGTGGAAAGTCACATAGCCAGGGCTATATAAAGCGTACCTCAAAAAGCAAAAATTCATGTAACTAAGCTTGTGAAAACATGCTGTAACATAACGTATCGTGGTGACACTGAGAGTCACATAGTCGAATAGACTATCATAAATCACACTTCAAACAGCAAAGAAATCACTTAATAAACACAAAGTACATTAATGCAAATAACATTCATGTGAAAGTAGGTGACATATGAAGTCACATAGTCACATAGTCAAACGACTATCATTAACACTTTAAAGGGAAGAATTCCCAAACATAACCATAAAAGGCTAGTAAAACATAAATTAACATGTAGTAGGTGACTAATCCACAAAATATTTAAGCAGAAAATGGAAAGTCACATAATGACTAATCATTATAAAAATAATAAAGTAGAAAGATCAATAAGAATGATAAGTAAAAACACAGTAAGGCATTGTACAATAGAGAAAGGAATTAAACATTAGCAAAACATTTAAAATAAATTATGATTCACTCCGGTGAGCGATTTCTCACCCGAAGTCCAGGACAGTGGCAGAAAGAAGTGGTGAAGGAAACACAAAGTACTGTAAATCGGGACAAACAAGTTCCAATGAAAAGCTTGTGTGAGACGCCAACAAAGTCTCAAGAAGAACTGAAGATTGTAAAGTCCCAAAATACATTGCTGCCTTTAAAAAAAACTTGATAACAAAAGCTCGATAGCTTTAAAGCACATAAAAGGAAAAGCACAGTACTGCCTTTTAAATTGGTTGTCCGACCAGTGGCACTGTTCCGAATGACACCAAGAACCGTCAGCATGCTCCACGAAGATGTAAAAACTTGATCAGTGGCACCGGCTCAGCTTGAAGATGAATGCAGAGCAACCTCAAAATGGCGGCACGTATCTTCCGCAGTGCCGAGATACTCTCGGCACGCCAAAGCTGAAAAGCATGCCTTAGACGTAAGCAAACTGGGAGCGTCACAGGAGGCCTCACGAACTGAAGAAGATTGCGCGAGAAGTAGAAAGCTCGCGCTGGCTCCATAAAACGATGTAGGTAAGTGACGGTTTAGTTTTAAATGAATGGCGTAACGATGAATGGGCTAACCAACATAAGAACATTAAAAATTGACAAAAGGTGTGTAACATCGAAAAACAAATGGATAATTTTACGGTGCTCCAAATGCTGATCGTACAAGAAGATCACAGTAGATCCATGCCGTCTAAATCCTACCTCTCCCAGGCTACTATGCCTCGCACTCGTTCCTCTTAATAACACAAAAATGTCTTCAGTCCACCACAAGGACGATAAGATTAAAGAAACTCTCTATGCGCTGTGGCACTTGACATAGAAAAATCGCAGCTGAGAGGAACACAGAGATCTCAAAGTCAACAGCAGCGGCATCTTTTAACGCAGCAGGAGAGGCAAGATTAATTGCAGTTAGATAGCTGAAACAGGGAGGCAGCAGCTAAACAGCAAGAAAGTTAATTATAGCAGGGACTGGCACACCAGGGAAGTGGGCTCTCGGTGTGCCACGGAACTTAGAAGTAGATAATCACGGCAAGAGAGGCAAGCTTACAGGCAGGTAGTTGGCAGCAGCGTAAAAGCAGGCAGCAGGAGAATGAAATTACAGCAGGGACTGGCACTCTTAGGAAATGGGCGACCGGTGAAAAGGTCACTGGTGGGGCTCTCAGGGGTGCCAGTATGCTAAAATAAATGTTTCAGGAAAATTTTGAAATGTCCTTTACCTTGTCTTGGAAATCGTTTTTTTGTAGTTTCAAGGGATACTTGCAGTTGGCTTGAAATTTCAAAAGGTTCTTGAATTTGCCTTGTAACTTCTTCAGAATTCAATTTTTGTAATCCATCAGGTACATGTAGGTGATCCCAGATCGTCGCCAAATGTTATAATATAAATAAGTCCATTCATGCCGAGATGTAAATCAAATGAAGATGGTTTATTGATTAAGATTGTAGATGGTAAGATCAGCATATATGAACCCCACCAGGAACAGCTCCCTTGCTGCTCAGCCCATCCTTCCAACTGACACTCATCCACCAGGCATCCCCAACATTCCATTACATCACATGCACCAGCATTCTACAACACATCCACACAGAACACATGCACTCTGGCTGAGCAGCAAGGCAGGGAAGCAGGAAAGATGCATGGCAACGAATACAAGATACCACACATCTCCTCGCCGTCCCTCGCTCTGGCAAGTTCCTCACTCCGATTTTACCCACTGCGGGAGGACGGTGCGTCCTCTCACTTGTCCCACTGCAGCTGCCCCCGGTGTGCCCTGTCTCTTCAAACCGTGCCACCCAAATCCAAGCAGGTGTGAATGCTGACTCTGCCCGGAGCGCTCACCCGCTCTTTAATAGGAGACCGAGACTGAAGCTCTTGGCTTTGAGACTGACTTTTGTGGATTTATATTGCAGTGACCTTCCGGGACTGAGCGGCACATAGCGGCTGCTGCGTTTGTTCTGTTGTTACCATCTGAGACTGAGCTGCCTCCAGCCTCTGCTGAAGTTTATTGAACCCTCCGAGTGAGCTTTTGCCACCTTCTGCGCTGTGTATTGTACCTGAGAGCGAGCGGCCTCCAGTGGCTGCTAACTTCGGTATCCAGAGACTGAGCTTCCACTAGCAGCTGCTGTCTTTTTCCACCTGGAGACTGAGCTGCCTCAGTGACTGCTGGGTTTATCGCATCTGAGCTCCCTCAGCCGGCTTGTGAGTGTATTGTAGCCAGAGACTGAGCTCCCTCTATCTGCTGGAGGCCTCAGATGCCTCGAGTCAGCACAATGTTGTCCCTGGACGGCTATAATGTGCTGCCGGCGAATTAAAACTTTTTTACTCCGACGTGCTATATAAAGGTCTCATGTGGAAAGAGTTTACACCAAGGGTGACTATGCCAACAAGGGCCCACTGTCCCTGGACTCTGTGCCTTCCATCCCCATCTTACAAACATATCACTGCACCAGCAGGAGCACAATTAAACAGAATCAACCAGCCCAAAGTCGCAATTGCACAGCATGGCATTATGGGTATGCAAATCAGCCCAGGAACGGCTTCTTTCTCCACATTGCAGTATGTGACCTGTAAGAAGTGAAGCCAACATTACAAGTGTAGTGGGGAAAAAATGACAATTTTGCAGTGAATATTGCGTTTATTCAGACAGTTAAAGAAGTCTCGACACACTTTCTTTGAGATTTTCAGGGCAGGCGCAAAGTACAATTTAGTGTCAAAATTACATTCTGTTCGTTTTTCACAAGTAGACGTGCTCCACTGGTATTCGTTCACCTTGACCCATCCCTGAGATGAAAGTTAACATTGAAGTGCTTAAAAGTAATTTGTCAAAGGCCAGTGCTGGTGTCCGGGCGCTCTTTGTTGCCAGCCAGCAGACACCACTGAAGTTTATTGGCGCCACAATCTGTATATTTCACAAAGTTTCCAGCAAGCAGAGCCTGTGACTGTGTATAGGGTGCAGAGTGCTTGCGCCCCACCTGCTAGGTCTTTAATCACAGAAATGTAGGACCTCAGTCCCGGCAAGAAGGGCTCCACACCGCCCTGGGGGGCGCTGGGCATAATTTGGAGGTGGGGGCCATTTTCTGGTGCCCGTCTTATGAAGGGGCGGGGCTCTCTGTGAGGGCGTCTGCGCTCCCTCCTGCCCCGTCTCTTCCCCATGGTTAGAAGTGTAGCTCCTTACAGATGACACTGCGCAACGCGGCTCTAGGCGCTGCTTGGGTGAGGGCAGTTTTCTGCAGACTGCTGTTCCGATGACAGCCAGTTGAGGCCGGTGATTGACTCGGAGGTAGTTCTCGGTACTTTCCACAGCTACAACAGTAGTTGTGTGATTGTGTTAATAGATGTTCTTTTCCTTCAGCAGGTCTAAGTGAAGTTCTTGGGCGTCACTGGGCGCCTTCCTCAGTCATGAGGTGCGGCCATTTTAAACGCCAGGTATGGTGAGATTAATCTCATAGGGCGTCAATCCTGTGTAGGTTTGCGCTTGGGTGGCAAGGGAGGTGTCCTTACAGCTCTCTGGGCAGCTGTGCTAAAGCTGCCCCCCCCCCACCCCCAATCCAAGCAGGTGTGAATGCTGACTCTGCCCGGAGCGCTCACCCGCTCTTTAATAGGAGAGTGAGACTGAAGCTCTTGGCTTTGAGACTGACTTTTGTGGATTTATATTGCAGTGACCTTCCGGGACTGAGCGGCACATAGCGGCTGCTGCGTTTGTTCTGTTGTTACCATCTGAGACTGAGCTGCCTCCAGCCTCTGCTGAAGTTTATTGAACCCTCCGAGTGAGCTTTTGCCACCTTCTGCGCTGTGTATTGTACCTGAGAGCGAGCGGCCTCCAGTGGCTGCTAAGTTCGGTATCCAGAGACTGAGCTTCCACTAGCAGCTGCTGTCTTTTTCCACCTGGAGACTGAGCTGCCTCAGTGACTGCTGGGTTTATCGCATCTGAGCTCCCTCAGCCGGCTTGTGAGTGTATTGTAGCCAGAGACTGAGCTCCCTCTATCTGCTGGAGGCCTCAGATGCCTCGAGTCAGCACAATGTTGTCCCTGGACGGCTATAATGTGCTGCCGGCGAATTAAAACTTTTTTACTCCGACGTGCTATATAAAGGTCTCATGTGGAAAGAGTTTACACCAAGGGTGACTATGCCAACAAGGGCCCACTGTCCCTGGACTCTGTGCCTTCCATCCCCATCTTACAAACATATCACTGCACCAGCAGGAGCACAATTAAACAGAATCAACCAGCCCAAAGTCGCAATTGCACAGCATGGCATTATGGGTATGCAAATCAGCCCAGGAACGGCTTCTTTCTCCACATTGCAGTATGCGACCTGTAAGAAGTGAAGCCAACATTACAAGTGTAGTGGGGAAAAAATGACAATTTTGCAGTGAATATTGCGTTTATTCAGACAGTTAAAGAAGTCTCGACACACTTTCTTTGAGATTTTCAGGGCAGGCGCAAAGTACAATTTAGTGTCAAAATTACATTCTGTTCGTTTTTCACAAGTAGACGTGCTCCACTGGTATTCATTCACATTGAGCCATACCTGAGGTGAAAGTTAACATTGAAGTGCTTAAAAGTAATTTGTCAAAGGCCAGTGCTGCTGCCCGGGGCGCTCTTTGTTGCCAGCCAGCAGACACTACTGAAGTTTATTGGCGCCACAATCTGTATATTTCACAAAGTTTCCAGCAAGCAGAGCCTGTGACTGTGTATAGGGTGCAGAGTGCTTGCACCCCACCTGCTAGGTCTTTAATCACAGAAATGTAGGACCTCAGTCGCGGCAAGAAGGGCTCCACACCGCCCTGGGGGGCGCTGGGCATAATTTGGAGGTGGGGGTCATTCTCTGGTGCCCGTTTTATGAAGGGGCGGGGCTCTCTGTGAGGGCGTCTGCGCTCCCTCCTGCCCCGTCTCTTCCCCATGGTTAGAAGTGTAGCTCCTTACAGATGACACTGCGCAACGCGGCTCTAGGCGCTGCTTGGGTGAGGGCAGTTTTCTGCAGACTGCTGTTCCGATGACAGCCAGTTGAGGCCGGTGATTGACTCGGAGGTAGTTCTCGGTACTTTCCACAGCTACAACAGTAGTTGTGTGATTGTGTTAATAGATGTTCTTTTCCTTCAGCAGGTCTAAGTGAATTTCTTGGGCGTCACTGGGCGCCTTCCTCAGTCATGAGGTGCGGCCATTTTAAACGCCAGGTATGGTGAGATTAATCTCATAGGGCGTCAATCCTGTGTAGGTTTGCGCTTGGGTGGCAAGGGAGGTGTCCTTACAGCTCTCTGGGCAGCTGTGCTAAAGCTGCCCCCCTCCCCACCCCCAATCCAAGCAGGTGTGAATGCTGACTCTGCCCGGAGCGCTCACCCGCTCTTTAATAGGAGAGTGAGACTGAAGCTCTTGGCTTTGAGACTGACTTTTGTGGATTTATATTGCAGTGACCTTCCGGGACTGAGCGGCACATAGCGGCTGCTGCATTTGTTCTGTTGTTACCATCTGAGACTGAGCTGCCTCCAGCCTCTGCTGAAGTTTATTGAACCCTCCGAGTGAGCTTTTGCCACCTTCTGCGCTGTGTATTGTACCTGAGAGCGAGCGGCCTCCAGTGGCTGCTAAGTTCGGTATCCAGAGACTGAGCTTCCACTAGCAGCTGCTGTCTTTTTCCACCTGGAGACTGAGCTGCCTCAGTGACTGCTGGGTTTATCGCATCTGAGCTCCCTCAGCCGGCTTGTGAGTGTATTGTAGCCAGAGACTGAGCTCCCTCTATCTGCTGGAGGCCTCAGATGCCTCGAGTCAGCACAATGTTGTCCCTGAACGGCTATAATGTGCTGCCGGCGAATTAAAACTTTTTTACTCCGACGTGCTATATAAAGGTCTCATGTGGAAAGAGTTTACACCAAGGGTGACTATGCCAACAAGGGCCCACTGTCCCTGGACTCTGTGCCTTCCATCCCCATCTTACAAACATATCACTGCACCAGCAGGAGCACAATTAAACAGAATCAACCAGCCCAAAGTCGCAATTGCACAGCATGGCATTATGGGTATGCAAATCAGCCCAGGAACGGCTTCTTTCTCCACATTGCAGTATGCGACCTGTAAGAAGTGAAGCCAACATTACAAGTGTAGTGGGGAAAAAATGACAATTTTGCAGTGAATATTGCGTTTATTCAGACAGTTAAAGAAGTCTCGACACACTTTCTTTGAGATTTTCAGGGCAGGCGCAAAGTACAATTTAGTGTCAAAATTACATTCTGTTCGTTTTTCACAAGTAGACGTGCTCCACTGGTATTCATTCACATTGACCCATACCTGAGATGAAAGTTAACATTGAAGTGCTTAAAAGTAATTTGTCAAAGGCCAGTGCTGCTGCCCGGGGCGCTCTTTGTTGCCAGCCAGCAGACACCACTGAAGTTTATTGGTGCCACAATCTGTATATTTCACAAAGTTTCCAGCAAGCAGAGCCTGTGACTGTGTATAGGGTGCAGAGTGCTTGCGCCCCACCTGCTAGGTCTTTAATCACAGAAATGTAGGACCTCAGTCGCGGCAAGAAGGGCTCCACACCGCCCTGGGGGGCGCTGGGCATAATTTGGAGGTGGGGGTCATTCTCTGGTGCCCGTCTTATGAAGGGGCGGGGCTCTCTGTGAGGGCGTCTGCGCTCCCTCCTGCCCCGTCTCTTCCCCATGGTTAGAAGTGTAGCTCCTTACAGATGACACTGCGCAACGCGGCTCTAGGCGCTGCTTGGGTGAGGGCAGTTTTCTGCAGACTGCTGTTCCGATGACAGCCAGTTGAGGCCGGTGATTGACTCGGAGGTAGTTCTCGGTACTTTCCACAGGTACAACAGTAGTTGTGTGATTGTGTTAATAGATGTTCTTTTCCTTCAGCAGGTCTAAGTGAAGTTCTTGGGCGTCACTGGGCGCCTTCCTCAGTCATGAGGTGCGGCCATTTTAAACGCCAGGTATGGTGAGATTAATCTCATAGGGCGTCAATCCTGTGTAGGTTTGCGCTTGGGTGGCAAGGGAGGTGTCCTTACAGCTCTCTGGGCAGCTGTGCTAAAGCTGCCCCCCCCCCACCCCCAATCCAAGCAGGTGTGAATGCTGACTCTGCCCGGAGCGCTCACCCGCTCTTCATTGCTCTTTAATAGTAGCTCACTCCTGGAGTGAGACTGAAGCTCTTGCTTTTGAGACTGATCAATTCTGATTTTTATCGGAATGACCTCCCGCGACTGAGCGGCCTCCGGCGGCTGCTGGGTTTGTTGTGTTATTAGCATCTGAGACTGAGCTGCCTCGGGGAGCTCCTGCGTTTATTGTAGCAGGAGACTGAGCTGCCTCGGAGGCTGCAGGGTTTCATCGGACCAGCGACTTCTGCGATTACTCTACCCGGAGACTGAGTCACATTGGGCGTGGCCTCCTTAAGACGTCACTGGTGGTGTGTTTAATCGCATCAGGGAGCCAATCCTGTGCAGTGTTGCACAAGGCTGGCGCGGGAGGTGTCCTTACAGCTCACGGGGGGGCTGTGCTGTATGCCAAGTTTTATTGTCTCGCTTTGATTGGCTGCAGGGGTTGTGGCTGCTTTCATCGGAGGTTTCTCCTCGCCCTGGCAAGTTCCTCACTCCGATTTTACCCACTGCGGGAGGACGGTGCGTCCTCTCACTTGTCCCACTGCAGCTGCCCCCGGTGTGCCCTGTCTCTTCAAACCGTGCCACCCAAATCCAAGCAGGTGTGAATGCTGACTCTGCCCGGAGCGCTCACCCGCTCTTTAATAGGAGACCGAGACTGAAGCTCTTGGCTTTGAGACTGACTTTTGTGGATTTATATTGCAGTGACCTTCCGGGACTGAGCGGCACATAGCGGCTGCTGCGTTTGTTCTGTTGTTACCATCTGAGACTGAGCTGCCTCCAGCCTCTGCTGAAGTTTATTGAACCCTCCGAGTGAGCTTTTGCCACCTTCTGCGCTGTGTATTGTACCTGAGAGCGAGCGGCCTCCAGTGGCTGCTAAGTTCGGTATCCAGAGACTGAGCTTCCACTAGCAGCTGCTGTCTTTTTCCACCTGGAGACTGAGCTGCCTCAGTGACTGCTGGGTTTATCGCATCTGAGCTCCCTCAGCCGGCTTGTGAGTGTATTGTAGCCAGAGACTGAGCTCCCTCTATCTGCTGGAGGCCTCAGATGCCTCGAGTCAGCACAATGTTGTCCCTGGACGGCTATAATGTGCTGCCGGCGAATTAAAACTTTTTTACTCCGACGTGCTATATAAAGGTCTCATGTGGAAAGAGTTTACACCAAGGGTGACTATGCCAACAAGGGCCCACTGTCCCTGGACTCTGTGCCTTCCATCCCCATCTTACAAACATATCACTGCACCAGCAGGAGCACAATTAAACAGAATCAACCAGCCCAAAGTCGCAATTGCACAGCATGGCATTATGGGTATGCAAATCAGCCCAGGAACGGCTTCTTTCTCCACATTGCAGTATGCGACCTGTAAGAAGTGAAGCCAACATTACAAGTGTAGTGGGGAAAAAATGACAATTTTGCAGTGAATATTGCGTTTATTCAGACAGTTAAAGAAGTCTCGACACACTTTCTTTGAGATTTTCAGGGCAGGCGCAAAGTACAATTTAGTGTCAAAATTACATTCTGTTCGTTTTTCACAAGTAGACGTGCTTCACTGGTATTCATTCACATTGACCCATACCTGAGGTGAAAGTTAACATTGAAGTGCTTAAAAGTAATTTGTCAAAGGCCAGTGCTGCTGTCCGGGCGCTCTTTGTTGCCAGCCAGCAGACACCACTGAAGTTTATTGGCGCCACAATCTGTATATTTCACAAAGTTTCCAGCAAGCAGAGCCTGTGACTGTGTATAGGGTGCAGAGTGCTTGCGCCCCACCTGCTAGGTCTTTAATCACAGAAATGTAGGACCTCAGTCCCGGCAAGAAGGGCTCCACACCGCCCTGGGGGGCGCTGGGCATAATTTGGAGGTGGGGGCCATTCTCTGGTGCCCGTCTTATGAAGGGGCGGGGCTCTCTGTGAGGGCGTCTGCGCTCCCTCCTGCCCCGTCTCTTCCCCATGGTTAGAAGTGTAGCTCCTTACAGATGACACTGCGCAACGCGGCTCTAGGCGCTGCTTGGGTGAGGGCAGTTTTCTGCAGACTGCTGTTCCGATGACAGCCAGTTGAGGCCGGTGATTGACTCGGAGGTAGTTCTCGGTACTTTCCACAGCTACAACAGTAGTTGTGTGATTGTGTTAATAGATGTTCTTTTCCTTCAGCAGGTCTAAGTGAAGTTCTTGGGCGTCACTGGGCGCCTTCCTCAGTCATGAGGTGCGGCCATTTTAAACGCCAGGTATGGTGAGATTAATCTCATAGGGCGTCAATCCTGTGTAGGTTTGCGCTTGGGTGGCAAGGGAGGTGTCCTTACAGCTCTCTGGGCAGCTGTGCTAAAGCTGCCCCCCCCCCACCCCCAATCCAAGCAGGTGTGAATGCTGACTCTGCCCGGAGCGCTCACCCGCTCTTTAATAGGAGAGTGAGACTGAAGCTCTTGGCTTTGAGACTGACTTTTGTGGATTTATATTGCAGTGACCTTCCGGGACATGATCGGCACATAGCGGCTGCTGCGTTTGTTCTGTTGTTACCATCTGAGACTGAGCTGCCTCCAGCCTCTGCTGAAGTTTATTGAACCCTCCGAGTGAGCTTTTGCCACCTTCTGCGCTGTGTATTGTACCTGAGAGCGAGCGGCCTCCAGTGGCTGCTAACTTCGGTATCCAGAGACTGAGCTTCCACTAGCAGCTGCTGTCTTTTTCCACCTGGAGACTGAGCTGCCTCAGTGACTGCTGGGTTTATCGCATCTGAGCTCCCTCAGCCGGCTTGTGAGTGTATTGTAGCCAGAGACTGAGCTCCCTCTATCTGCTGGAGGCCTCAGATGCCTCGAGTCAGCACAATGTTGTCCCTGGACGGCTATAATGTGCTGCCGGCGAATTAAAACTTTTTTACTCCGACGTGCTATATAAAGGTCTCATGTGGAAAGAGTTTACACCAAGGGTGACTATGCCAACAAGGGCCCACTGTCCCTGGACTCTGTGCCTTCCATCCCCATCTTACAAACATATCACTGCACCAGCAGGAGCACAATTAAACAGAATCAACCAGCCCAAAGTCGCAATTGCACAGCATGGCATTATGGGTATGCAAATCAGCCCAGGAACGGCTTCTTTCTCCACATTGCAGTATGCGACCTGTAAGAAGTGAAGCCAACATTACAAGTGTAGTGGGGAAAAAATGACAATTTTGCAGTGAATATTGCGTTTATTCAGACAGTTAAAGAAGTCTCGACACACTTTCTTTGAGATTTTCAGGGCAGGCGCAAAGTACAATTTAGTGTCAAAATTACATTCTGTTCGTTTTTCACAAGTAGACGTGCTCCACTGGTATTCATTCACATTGACCCATACCTGAGATGAAAGTTAACATTGAAGTGCTTAAAAGTAATTTGTCAAAGGCCAGTGCTGCTGCCCGGGGCGCTCTTTGTTGCCAGCCAGCAGACACCACTGAAGTTTATTGGTGCCACAATCTGTATATTTCACAAAGTTTCCAGCAAGCAGAGCCTGTGACTGTGTATAGGGTGCAGAGTGCTTGCGCCCCACCTGCTAGGTCTTTAATCACAGAAATGTAGGACCTCAGTCGCGGCAAGAAGGGCTCCACACCGCCCTGGGGGGCGCTGGGCATAATTTGGAGGTGGGGGTCATTCTCTGGTGCCCGTCTTATGAAGGGGCGGGGCTCTCTGTGAGGGCGTCTGCGCTCCCTCCTGCCCCGTCTCTTCCCCATGGTTAGAAGTGTAGCTCCTTACAGATGACACTGCGCAACGCGGCTCTAGGCGCTGCTTGGGTGAGGGCAGTTTTCTGCAGACTGCTGTTCCGATGACAGCCAGTTGAGGCCGGTGATTGACTCGGAGGTAGTTCTCGGTACTTTCCACAGGTACAACAGTAGTTGTGTGATTGTGTTAATAGATGTTCTTTTCCTTCAGCAGGTCTAAGTGAAGTTCTTGGGCGTCACTGGGCGCCTTCCTCAGTCATGAGGTGCGGCCATTTTAAACGCCAGGTATGGTGAGATTAATCTCATAGGGCGTCAATCCTGTGTAGGTTTGCGCTTGGGTGGCAAGGGAGGTGTCCTTACAGCTCTCTGGGCAGCTGTGCTAAAGCTGCCCCCCCCCCACCCCCAATCCAAGCAGGTGTGAATGCTGACTCTGCCCGGAGCGCTCACCCGCTCTTCATTGCTCTTTAATAGTAGCTCACTCCTGGAGTGAGACTGAAGCTCTTGCTTTTGAGACTGATCAATTCTGATTTTTATCGGAATGACCTCCCGCGACTGAGCGGCCTCCGGCGGCTGCTGGGTTTGTTGTGTTATTAGCATCTGAGACTGAGCTGCCTCGGGGAGCTCCTGCGTTTATTGTAGCAGGAGACTGAGCTGCCTCGGAGGCTGCAGGGTTTCATCGGACCAGCGACTTCTGCGATTACTCTACCCGGAGACTGAGTCACATTGGGCGTGGCCTCCTTAAGACGTCACTGGTGGTGTGTTTAATCGCATCAGGGAGCCAATCCTGTGCAGTGTTGCACAAGGCTGGCGCGGGAGGTGTCCTTACAGCTCACGGGGGGGCTGTGCTGTATGCCAAGTTTTATTGTCTCGCTTTGATTGGCTGCAGGGGTTGTGGCTGCTTTCATCGGAGGTTTCTCCTCGCCCTGGCAAGTTCCTCACTCCGATTTTACCCACTGCGGGAGGACGGTGCGTCCTCTCACTTGTCCCACTGCAGCTGCCCCCGGTGTGCCCTGTCTCTTCAAACCGTGCCACCCAAATCCAAGCAGGTGTGAATGCTGACTCTGCCCGGAGCGCTCACCCGCTCTTTAATAGGAGACCGAGACTGAAGCTCTTGGCTTTGAGACTGACTTTTGTGGATTTATATTGCAGTGACCTTCCGGGACTGAGCGGCACATAGCGGCTGCTGCGTTTGTTCTGTTGTTACCATCTGAGACTGAGCTGCCTCCAGCCTCTGCTGAAGTTTATTGAACCCTCCGAGTGAGCTTTTGCCACCTTCTGCGCTGTGTATTGTACCTGAGAGCGAGCGGCCTCCAGTGGCTGCTAAGTTCGGTATCCAGAGACTGAGCTTCCACTAGCAGCTGCTGTCTTTTTCCACCTGGAGACTGAGCTGCCTCAGTGACTGCTGGGTTTATCGCATCTGAGCTCCCTCAGCCGGCTTGTGAGTGTATTGTAGCCAGAGACTGAGCTCCCTCTATCTGCTGGAGGCCTCAGATGCCTCGAGTCAGCACAATGTTGTCCCTGGACGGCTATAATGTGCTGCCGGCGAATTAAAACTTTTTTACTCCGACGTGCTATATAAAGGTCTCATGTGGAAAGAGTTTACACCAAGGGTGACTATGCCAACAAGGGCCCACTGTCCCTGGACTCTGTGCCTTCCATCCCCATCTTACAAACATATCACTGCACCAGCAGGAGCACAATTAAACAGAATCAACCAGCCCAAAGTCGCAATTGCACAGCATGGCATTATGGGTATGCAAATCAGCCCAGGAACGGCTTCTTTCTCCACATTGCAGTATGCGACCTGTAAGAAGTGAAGCCAACATTACAAGTGTAGTGGGGAAAAAATGACAATTTTGCAGTGAATATTGCGTTTATTCAGACAGTTAAAGAAGTCTCGACACACTTTCTTTGAGATTTTCAGGGCAGGCGCAAAGTACAATTTAGTGTCAAAATTACATTCTGTTCGTTTTTCACAAGTAGACGTGCTTCACTGGTATTCATTCACATTGACCCATACCTGAGGTGAAAGTTAACATTGAAGTGCTTAAAAGTAATTTGTCAAAGGCCAGTGCTGCTGTCCGGGCGCTCTTTGTTGCCAGCCAGCAGACACCACTGAAGTTTATTGGCGCCACAATCTGTATATTTCACAAAGTTTCCAGCAAGCAGAGCCTGTGACTGTGTATAGGGTGCAGAGTGCTTGCGCCCCACCTGCTAGGTCTTTAATCACAGAAATGTAGGACCTCAGTCCCGGCAAGAAGGGCTCCACACCGCCCTGGGGGGCGCTGGGCATAATTTGGAGGTGGGGGCCATTCTCTGGTGCCCGTCTTATGAAGGGGCGGGGCTCTCTGTGAGGGCGTCTGCGCTCCCTCCTGCCCCGTCTCTTCCCCATGGTTAGAAGTGTAGCTCCTTACAGATGACACTGCGCAACGCGGCTCTAGGCGCTGCTTGGGTGAGGGCAGTTTTCTGCAGACTGCTGTTCCGATGACAGCCAGTTGAGGCCGGTGATTGACTCGGAGGTAGTTCTCGGTACTTTCCACAGCTACAACAGTAGTTGTGTGATTGTGTTAATAGATGTTCTTTTCCTTCAGCAGGTCTAAGTGAAGTTCTTGGGCGTCACTGGGCGCCTTCCTCAGTCATGAGGTGCGGCCATTTTAAACGCCAGGTATGGTGAGATTAATCTCATAGGGCGTCAATCCTGTGTAGGTTTGCGCTTGGGTGGCAAGGGAGGTGTCCTTACAGCTCTCTGGGCAGCTGTGCTAAAGCTGCCCCCCCCCACCCCCAATCCAAGCAGGTGTGAATGCTGACTCTGCCCGGAGCGCTCACCCGCTCTTTAATAGGAGAGTGAGACTGAAGCTCTTGGCTTTGAGACTGACTTTTGTGGATTTATATTGCAGTGACCTTCCGGGACATGATCGGCACATAGCGGCTGCTGCGTTTGTTCTGTTGTTACCATCTGAGACTGAGCTGCCTCCAGCCTCTGCTGAAGTTTATTGAACCCTCCGAGTGAGCTTTTGCCACCTTCTGCGCTGTGTATTGTACCTGAGAGCGAGCGGCCTCCAGTGGCTGCTAACTTCGGTATCCAGAGACTGAGCTTCCACTAGCAGCTGCTGTCTTTTTCCACCTGGAGACTGAGCTGCCTCAGTGACTGCTGGGTTTATCGCATCTGAGCTCCCTCAGCCGGCTTGTGAGTGTATTGTAGCCAGAGACTGAGCTCCCTCTATCTGCTGGAGGCCTCAGATGCCTCGAGTCAGCACAATGTTGTCCCTGGACGGCTATAATGTGCTGCCGGCGAATTAAAACTTTTTTACTCCGACGTGCTATATAAAGGTCTCATGTGGAAAGAGTTTACACCAAGGGTGACTATGCCAACAAGGGCCCACTGTCCCTGGACTCTGTGCCTTCCATCCCCATCTTACAAACATATCACTGCACCAGCAGGAGCACAATTAAACAGAATCAACCAGCCCAAAGTCGCAATTGCACAGCATGGCATTATGGGTATGCAAATCAGCCCAGGAACGGCTTCTTTCTCCACATTGCAGTATGCGACCTGTAAGAAGTGAAGCCAACATTACAAGTGTAGTGGGGAAAAAATGACAATTTTGCAGTGAATATTGCGTTTATTCAGACAGTTAAAGAAGTCTCGACACACTTTCTTTGAGATTTTCAGGGCAGGCGCAAAGTACAATTTAGTGTCAAAATTACATTCTGTTCGTTTTTCACAAGTAGACGTGCTCCACTGGTATTCGTTCACCTTGACCCATCCCTGAGATGAAAGTTAACATTGAAGTGCTTAAAAGTAATTTGTCAAAGGCCAGTGCTGCTGTCCGGGCGCTCTTTGTTGCCAGCCAGCAGACACCACTGAAGTTTATTGGCGCCACAATCTGTATATTTCACAAAGTTTCCAGCAAGCAGAGCCTGTGACTGTGTATAGGGTGCAGAGTGCTTGCGCCCCACCTGCTAGGTCTTTAATCACAGAAATGTAGGACCTCAGTCGCGGCAAGAAGGGCTCCACACCGCCCTGGGGGGCGCTGGGCATAATTTGGAGGTGGGGGCCATTTTCTGGTGCCCGTCTTATGAAGGGGCGGGGCTCTCTGTGAGGGCGTCTGCGCTCCCTCCTGCCCCGTCTCTTCCCCATGGTTAGAAGTGTAGCTCCTTACAGATGACACTGCGCAACGCGGCTCTAGGCGCTGCTTGGGTGAGGGCAGTTTTCTGCAGACTGCTGTTCCGATGACAGCCAGTTGAGGCCGGTGATTGACTCGGAGGTAGTTCTCGGTACTTTCCACAGCTACAACAGTAGTTGTGTGATTGTGTTAATAGATGTTCTTTTCCTTCAGCAGGTCTAAGTGAAGTTCTTGGGACTCACCGGGCGCCTTCCTCAGTCATGAGGTGAGGCCATTTTAAACGCCAGGTATGGTGAGATTAATCTCATAGGGCGTCAATCCTGTGTAGGTTTGCGCTTGGGTGGCAAGGGAGGTGTCCTTACAGCTCTCTGGGCAGCTGTGCTAAAGCTGCCCCCCCCACCCCCAATCCAAGCAGGTGTGAATGCTGACTCTGCCCGGAGCGCTCACCCGCTCTTCATTGCTCTTTAATAGGAGCTCACTCCTGGAGTGAGACTGAAGCTCTTGCTTTTGAGACTGATCAATTCTGATTTTTATCGGAATGACCTCCCGCGACTGAGCGGCCTCCGGCGGCTGCTGGGTTTGTTGTGTTATTAGCATCTGAGACTGAGCTGCCTCGGGGAGCTCCTGCGTTTATTGTAGCAGGAGACTGAGCTGCCTCGGAGGCTGCAGGGTTTCATCGGACCAGCGACTTCTGCGATTACTCTACCCGGAGACTGAGTCACATTGGGCGTGGCCTCCTTAAGACGTCACTGGTGGTGTGTTTAATCGCATCAGGGAGCCAATCCTGTGCAGTGTTGCACAAGGCTGGCGCGGGAGGTGTCCTTACAGCTCACGGGGGGGCTGTGCTGTATGCCAAGTTTTATTGTCTCGCTTTGATTGGCTGCAGGGCTTGTGGCTGCTTTCATCGGAGGTTTCTTGTTATAATATAAATAAGTCCATTCATGCCGAGATGTAAATCAAATGAAGATGGTTTATTGATTAAGATTGTAGATGGTAAGATCAGCATATATGAACCCCACCAGGAACAGCTCCCTTGCTGCTCAGCCCATCCTTCCAACTGACACTCATCCACCAGGCATCCCCAACATTCCATTACATCACATGCACCAGCATTCTACAACACATCCACACAGAACACATGCACTCTGGCTGAGCAGCAAGGCAGGGAAGCAGGAAAGATGCATGGCAACGAATACAAGATACCACACATCTTCCCTCTTTACAAATCACAACACGGAATACATGCTGCTCAAACAATATCATAAGCAAAACAGCAAAGAGCATGTAAAGGGGAAGAATCAATTAAACAATGGAATGAAGTTGTATAACAGATCACAATAAAGAAAGATAAAAGAGTGAAACAATAAATCAATAATAAATCAATAATGACATAACACAACTCTTCCCCTTTAACGGAAAAATAATAAGAAAATACAGGATGTAAACCCTGGTTTCAATGAGAGAATACAAATAATAGAATTGAAAGCTGGAGAGAACACTAAAAACAGAGACTGATAATGCAGCAAAATTCTGACCAACACAGTAAACTAAACACACCAAAAGATAACAAAAGACAAAACGTCCAGAATACACCAGTACATACCAGTTGGCCAGACCAGTAAGTAAGGGAATAATGAACGAACGCCAACAAATGAAAAATAAAGTGCAGTATCCAACAAGGCAAAAAAAAAGTACTTCCAAGAACAGAAACCAAAAAGGACACTGCTGAACACACAGCAAAATTAATAGTGAAAAAATACACACACCTCAAAAGTGCCTAAAATAATCGAGAATGTACCAAACCTTGGAAAAATCCCAAAACTAAGACAAATCCATCAAATACTATAAAGAAGAATAAGATGCACTAAACAAGGAAAAATGCGCACAAGGAAAAATGCGACAAAAGTCACATAGCTACAGAGCTATCGCATCACAATCCTCTGCCAGAGGTAAATTCCCAACAAAGAAAACTAGAAATAGGTGACTAATGCATCAAAAATCATTTGAAGAGAAAGCAAAGTCACATAGCAAATGCTATAATCACAAACAAAACACATAGAAAAGGGGAACCCCTAAAGAAAAATTTGCTAGCAAAACAAAGTTTAAAATTCAATACAAGCATCATGTAGGTAACCTAAGTAATAATTCCACGCAAAAATAAATTGCAACAGGTGGAAAGTCACATAGCCAGGGCTATATAAAGCGTACCTCAAAAAGCAAAAATTCATGTAACTAAGCTTGTGAAAACATGCTGTAACATAACGTATCGTGGTGACACTGAGAGTCACATAGTCGAATAGACTATCATAAATCACACTTCAAACAGCAAAGAAATCACTTAATAAACACAAAGTACATTAATGCAAATAACATTCATGTGAAAGTAGGTGACATATGAAGTCACATAGTCACATAGTCAAACGACTATCATTAACACTTTAAAGGGAAGAATTCCCAAACATAACCATAAAAGGCTAGTAAAACATAAATTAACATGTAGTAGGTGACTAATCCACAAAATATTTAAGCAGAAAATGGAAAGTCACATAATGACTAATCATTATAAAAATAATAAAGTAGAAAGATCAATAAGAATGATAAGTAAAAACACAGTAAGGCATTGTACAATAGAGAAAGGAATTAAACATTAGCAAAACATTTAAAATAAATTATGATTCACTCCGGTGAGCGATTTCTCACCCGAAGTCCAGGACAGTGGCAGAAAGAAGTGGTGAAGGAAACACAAAGTACTGTAAATCGGGACAAACAAGTTCCAATGAAAAGCTTGTGTGAGACGCCAACAAAGTCTCAAGAAGAACTGAAGATTGTAAAGTCCCAAAATACATTGCTGCCTTTAAAAAAAACTTGATAACAAAAGCTCGATAGCTTTAAAGCACATAAAAGGAAAAGCACAGTACTGCCTTTTAAATTGGTTGTCCGACCAGTGGCACTGTTCCGAATGACACCAAGAACCGTCAGCATGCTCCACGAAGATGTAAAAACTTGATCAGTGGCACCGGCTCAGCTTGAAGATGAATGCAGAGCAACCTCAAAATGGCGGCACGTATCTTCCGCAGTGCCGAGATACTCTCGGCACGCCAAAGCTGAAAAGCATGCCTTAGACGTAAGCAAACTGGGAGCGTCACAGGAGGCCTCACGAACTGAAGAAGATTGCGCGAGAAGTAGAAAGCTCGCGCTGGCTCCATAAAACGATGTAGGTAAGTGACGGTTTAGTTTTAAATGAATGGCGTAACGATGAATGGGCTAACCAACATAAGAACATTAAAAATTGACAAAAGGTGTGTAACATCGAAAAACAAATGGATAATTTTACGGTGCTCCAAATGCTGATCGTACAAGAAGATCACAGTAGATCCATGCCGTCTAAATCCTACCTCTCCCAGGCTACTATGCCTCGCACTCGTTCCTCTTAATAACACAAAAATGTCTTCAGTCCACCACAAGGACGATAAGATTAAAGAAACTCTCTATGCGCTGTGGCACTTGACATAGAAAAATCGCAGCTGAGAGGAACACAGAGATCTCAAAGTCAACAGCAGCGGCATCTTTTAACGCAGCAGGAGAGGCAAGATTAATTGCAGTTAGATAGCTGAAACAGGGAGGCAGCAGCTAAACAGCAAGAAAGTTAATTATAGCAGGGACTGGCACACCAGGGAAGTGGGCTCTCGGTGTGCCACGGAACTTAGAAGTAGATAATCACGGCAAGAGAGGCAAGCTTACAGGCAGGTAGTTGGCAGCAGCGTAAAAGCAGGCAGCAGGAGAATGAAATTACAGCAGGGACTGGCACTCTTAGGAAATGGGCGACCGGTGAAAAGGTCACTGGTGGGGCTCTCAGGGGTGCCAGTATGCTAAAATAAATGTTTCAGGAAAATTTTGAAATGTCCTTTACCTTGTCTTGGAAATCGTTTTTTTGTAGTTTCAAGGGATACTTGCAGTTGGCTTGAAATTTCAAAAGGTTCTTGAATTTGCCTTGTAACTTCTTCAGAATTCAATTTTTGTAATCCATCAGGTACATGTAGGTGATCCCAGATCGTCGCCAAATGTTATAATATAAATAAGTCCATTCATGCCGAGATGTAAATCAAATGAAGATGGTTTATTGATTAAGATTGTAGATGGTAAGATCAGCATATATGAACCCCACCAGGAACAGCTCCCTTGCTGCTCAGCCCATCCTTCCAACTGACACTCATCCACCAGGCATCCCCAACATTCCATTACATCACATGCACCAGCATTCTACAACACATCCACACAGAACACATGCACTCTGGCTGAGCAGCAAGGCAGGGAAGCAGGAAAGATGCATGGCAACGAATACAAGATACCACACATCTCCTCGCCGTCCCTCGCTCTGGCAAGTTCCTCACTCCGATTTTACCCACTGCGGGAGGACGGTGCGTCCTCTCACTTGTCCCACTGCAGCTGCCCCCGGTGTGCCCTGTCTCTTCAAACCGTGCCACCCAAATCCAAGCAGGTGTGAATGCTGACTCTGCCCGGAGCGCTCACCCGCTCTTTAATAGGAGACCGAGACTGAAGCTCTTGGCTTTGAGACTGACTTTTGTGGATTTATATTGCAGTGACCTTCCGGGACTGAGCGGCACATAGCGGCTGCTGCGTTTGTTCTGTTGTTACCATCTGAGACTGAGCTGCCTCCAGCCTCTGCTGAAGTTTATTGAACCCTCCGAGTGAGCTTTTGCCACCTTCTGCGCTGTGTATTGTACCTGAGAGCGAGCGGCCTCCAGTGGCTGCTAACTTCGGTATCCAGAGACTGAGCTTCCACTAGCAGCTGCTGTCTTTTTCCACCTGGAGACTGAGCTGCCTCAGTGACTGCTGGGTTTATCGCATCTGAGCTCCCTCAGCCGGCTTGTGAGTGTATTGTAGCCAGAGACTGAGCTCCCTCTATCTGCTGGAGGCCTCAGATGCCTCGAGTCAGCACAATGTTGTCCCTGGACGGCTATAATGTGCTGCCGGCGAATTAAAACTTTTTTACTCCGACGTGCTATATAAAGGTCTCATGTGGAAAGAGTTTACACCAAGGGTGACTATGCCAACAAGGGCCCACTGTCCCTGGACTCTGTGCCTTCCATCCCCATCTTACAAACATATCACTGCACCAGCAGGAGCACAATTAAACAGAATCAACCAGCCCAAAGTCGCAATTGCACAGCATGGCATTATGGGTATGCAAATCAGCCCAGGAACGGCTTCTTTCTCCACATTGCAGTATGTGACCTGTAAGAAGTGAAGCCAACATTACAAGTGTAGTGGGGAAAAAATGACAATTTTGCAGTGAATATTGCGTTTATTCAGACAGTTAAAGAAGTCTCGACACACTTTCTTTGAGATTTTCAGGGCAGGCGCAAAGTACAATTTAGTGTCAAAATTACATTCTGTTCGTTTTTCACAAGTAGACGTGCTCCACTGGTATTCGTTCACCTTGACCCATCCCTGAGGTGAAAGTTAACATTGAAGTGCTTAAAAGTAATTTGTCAAAGGCCAGTGCTGGTGTCCGGGCGCTCTTTGTTGCCAGCCAGCAGACACCACTGAAGTTTATTGGCGCCACAATCTGTATATTTCACAAAGTTTCCAGCAAGCAGAGCCTGTGACTGTGTATAGGGTGCAGAGTGCTTGCGCCCCACCTGCTAGGTCTTTAATCACAGAAATGTAGGACCTCAGTCCCGGAAAGAAGGGCTCCACACCGCCCTGGGGGGCGCTGGGCATAATTTGGAGGTGGGGGCCATTTTCTGGTGCCCGTCTTATGAAGGGGCGGGGCTCTCTGTGAGGGCGTCTGCGCTCCCTCCTGCCCCGTCTCTTCCCCATGGTTAGAAGTGTAGCTCCTTACAGATGACACTGCGCAACGCGGCTCTAGGCGCTGCTTGGGTGAGGGCAGTTTTCTGCAGACTGCTGTTCCGATGACAGCCAGTTGAGGCCGGTGATTGACTCGGAGGTAGTTCTCGGTACTTTCCACAGCTACAACAGTAGTTGTGTGATTGTGTTAATAGATGTTCTTTTCCTTCAGCAGGTCTAAGTGAAGTTCTTGGGACTCACTGGGCGCCTTCCTCAGTCATGAGGTGCGGCCATTTTAAACGCCAGGTATGGTGAGATTAATCTCATAGGGCGTCAATCCTGTGTAGGTTTGCGCTTGGGTGGCAAGGGAGGTGTCCTTACAGCTCTCTGGGCAGCTGTGCTAAAGCTGCCCCCCCCACCCCCAATCCAAGCAGGTGTGAATGCTGACTCTGCCCGGAGCGCTCACCCGCTCTTCATTGCTCTTTAATAGGAGCTCACTCCTGGAGTGAGACTGAAGCTCTTGCTTTTGAGACTGATCAATTCTGATTTTTATCGGAATGACCTCCCGCGACTGAGCGGCCTCCGGCGGCTGCTGGGTTTGTTGTGTTATTAGCATCTGAGACTGAGCTGCCTCGGGGAGCTCCTGCGTTTATTGTAGCAGGAGACTGAGCTGCCTCGGAGGCTGCAGGGTTTCATCGGACCAGCGACTTCTGCGATTACTCTACCCGGAGACTGAGTCACATTGGGCGTGGCCTCCTTAAGACGTCACTGGTGGTGTGTTTAATCGCATCAGGGAGCCAATCCTGTGCAGTGTTGCACAAGGCTGGCGCGGGAGGTGTCCTTACAGCTCACGGGGGGGCTGTGCTGTATGCCAAGTTTTATTGTCTCGCTTTGATTGGCTGCAGGGGTTGTGGCTGCTTTCATCGGAGGTTTCTCCTCGCCGTCCCTCGCTCTGGCAAGTTCCTCACTCCGATTTTACCCACTGCGGGAGGACGGTGCGTCCTCTCACTTGTCCCGCTGCAGCTGCCCCCGGTGTGCCCTGTCTCTTCAAACCGTGCCACCCAAATCCAAGCAGGTGTGAATGCTGACTCTGCCCGGAGCGCTCACCCGCTCTTTAATAGGAGAGTGAGACTGAAGCTCTTGGCTTTGAGACTGACTTTTGTGGATTTATATTGCAGTGACCTTCCGGGACTGAGCGGCACATAGCGGCTGCTGCGTTTGTTCTGTTGTTACCATCTGAGACTGAGCTGCCTCCAGCCTCTGCTGAAGTTTATTGAACCCTCCGAGTGAGCTTTTGCCACCTTCTGTGCTGTGTATTGTACCTGAGAGCGAGCGGCCTCCAGTGGCTGCTAACTTCGGTATCCAGAGACTGAGCTTCCACTAGCAGCTGCTGTCTTTTTCCACCTGGAGACTGAGCTGCCTCAGTGACTGCTGGGTTTATCGCATCTGAGCTCCCTCAGCCGGCTTGTGAGTGTATTGTAGCCAGAGACTGAGCTCCCTCTATCTGCTGGAGGCCTCAGATGCCTCGAGTCAGCACAATGTTGTCCCTGAACGGCTATAATGTGCTGCCGGCGAATTAAAACTTTTATACTCCGACGTGCTATATAAAGGTCTCATGTGGAAAGAGTTTACACCAAGGGTGACTATGCCAACAAGGGCCCACTGTCCCTGGACTCTGTGCCTTCCATCCCCATCTTACAAACATATCACTGCACCAGCAGGAGCACAATTAAACAGAATCAACCAGCCCAAAGTCGCAATTGCACAGCATGGCATTATGGGTATGCAAATCAGCCCAGGAACGGCTTCTTTCTCCACATTGCAGTATGCAACCTGTAAGAAGTGAAGCCAACATTACAAGTGTAGTGGGGAAAAAATGACAATTTTGCAGTGAATATTGCGTTTATTCAGACAGTTAAAGAAGTCTCGACACACTTTCTTTGAGATTTTCAGGGCAGGCGCAAAGTACAATTTAGTGTCAAAATTACATTCTGTTCGTTTTTCACAAGTAGACGTGCTCCACTGGTATTCGTTCACATTGACCCATACCTGAGGTGAAAGTTAACATTGAAGTGCTTAAAAGTAATTTGTGCAAAGGCCAGTGCTGCTGCCCGGGGCGCTCTTTGTTGCCAGCCAGCAGACACCACTGAAGTTTATTGGCGCCACAATCTGTATATTTCACAAAGTTTCCAGCAAGCAGAGCCTGTGACTGTGTAAAGGGTCCAGAGTGCTTGCACCCCACCTGCTAGGTCTTTAATCACAGAAATGTAGGACCTCAGTCGCGGCAAGAAGGGCTCCACACCGCCCTGGGGGGCGCTGGGCATAATTTGGAGGTGGGGGCCATTTTCTGGTGCCCGTCTTATGAAGGGGCGGGGCTCTCTGTGAGGGCGTCTGCGCTCCCTCCTGCCCCGTCTCTTCCCCATGGTTAGAAGTGTAGCTCCTTACAGATGACACTGCGCAACGCGGCTCTAGGCGCTGCTTGGGTGAGGGCAGTTTTCTGCAGACTGCTGTTCCGATGACAGCCAGTTGAGGCCGGTGATTGACTCGGAGGTAGTTCTCGGTACTTTCCACAGCTACAACAGTAGTTGTGTGATTGTGTTAATAGATGTTCTTTTCCTTCAGCAGGTCTAAGTGAAGTTCTTGGGACTCACTGGGCGCCTTCCTCAGTCATGAGGTGAGGCCATTTTAAACGCCAGGTATGGTGAGATTAATCTCATAGGGCGTCAATCCTGTGTAGGTTTGCGCTTGGGTGGCAAGGGAGGTGTCCTTACAGCTCTCTGGGCAGCTGTGCTAAAGCTGCCCCCCCCACCCCCAATCCAAGCAGGTGTGAATGCTGACTCTGCCCGGAGCGCTCACCCGCTCTTCATTGCTCTTTAATAGGAGCTCACTCCTGGAGTGAGACTGAAGCTCTTGCTTTTGAGACTGATCAATTCTGATTTTTATCGGAATGACCTCCCGCGACTGAGCGGCCTCCGGCGGCTGCTGGGTTTGTTGTGTTATTAGCATCTGAGACTGAGCTGCCTCGGGGAGCTCCTGCGTTTATTGTAGCAGGAGACTGAGCTGCCTCGGAGGCTGCAGGGTTTCATCGGACCAGCGACTTCTGCGATTACTCTACCCGGAGACTGAGTCACATTGGGCGTGGCCTCCTTAAGACGTCACTGGTGGTGTGTTTAATCGCATCAGGGAGCCAATCCTGTGCAGTGTTGCACAAGGCTGGCGCGGGAGGTGTCCTTACAGCTCACGGGGGGGCTGTGCTGTATGCCAAGTTTTATTGTCTCGCTTTGATTGGCTGCAGGGCTTGTGGCTGCTTTCATCGGAGGTTTCTTGTTATAATATAAATAAGTCCATTCATGCCGAGATGTAAATCAAATGAAGATGGTTTATTGATTAAGATTGTAGATGGTAAGATCAGCATATATGAACCCCACCAGGAACAGCTCCCTTGCTGCTCAGCCCATCCTTCCAACTGACACTCATCCACCAGGCATCCCCAACATTCCATTACATCACATGCACCAGCATTCTACAACACATCCACACAGAACACATGCACTCTGGCTGAGCAGCAAGGCAGGGAAGCAGGAAAGATGCATGGCAACGAATACAAGATACCACACATCTTCCCTCTTTACAAATCACAACACGGAATACATGCTGCTCAAACAATATCATAAGCAAAACAGCAAAGAGCATGTAAAGGGGAAGAATCAATTAAACAATGGAATGAAGTTGTATAACAGATCACAATAAAGAAAGATAAAAGAGTGAAACAATAAATCAATAATAAATCAATAATGACATAACACAACTCTTCCCCTTTAACGGAAAAATAATAAGAAAATACAGGATGTAAACCCTGGTTTCAATGAGAGAATACAAATAATAGAATTGAAAGCTGGAGAGAACACTAAAAACAGAGACTGATAATGCAGCAAAATTCTGACCAACACAGTAAACTAAACACACCAAAAGATAACAAAAGACAAAACGTCCAGAATACACCAGTACATACCAGTTGGCCAGACCAGTAAGTAAGGGAATAATGAACGAACGCCAACAAATGAAAAATAAAGTGCAGTATCCAACAAGGCAAAAAAAAAGTACTTCCAAGAACAGAAACCAAAAAGGACACTGCTGAACACACAGCAAAATTAATAGTGAAAAAATACACACACCTCAAAAGTGCCTAAAATAATCGAGAATGTACCAAACCTTGGAAAAATCCCAAAACTAAGACAAATCCATCAAATACTATAAAGAAGAATAAGATGCACTAAACAAGGAAAAATGCGCACAAGGAAAAATGCGACAAAAGTCACATAGCTACAGAGCTATCGCATCACATACCTCTGCCAGAGGTAAATTCCCAACAAAGAAAACTAGAAATAGGTGACTAATGCATCAAAAATCATTTGAAGAGAAAGCAAAGTCACATAGCAAATGCTATAATCACAAACAAAACACATAGAAAAGGGGAACCCCTAAAGAAAAATTTCCTAGCAAAACAAAGTTTTAAATTCAATACAAGCATCATGTAGGTAACCTAAGTAATAATTCCACGCAAAAATAAATTGCAACAGGTGGAAAGTCACATAGCCAGGGCTATATAAAGCGTACCTCAAAAAGCAAAAATTCATGTAACTAAGCTTGTGAAAACATGCTGTAACATAACGTATCGTGGTGACACTGAGAGTCACATAGTCGAATAGACTATCATAAATCACACTTCAAACAGCAAAGAAATCACTTAATAAACACAAAGTACATTAATGCAAATAACATTCATGTGAAAGTAGGTGACATATGAAGTCACATAGTCACATAGTCAAACGACTATCATTAACACTTTAAAGGGAAGAATTCCCAAACATAACCATAAAAGGCTAGTAAAACATAAATTAACATGTAGTAGGTGACTAATCCACAAAATATTTAAGCAGAAAATGGAAAGTCACATAATGACTAATCATTATAAAAATAATAAAGTAGAAAGATCAATAAGAATGATAAGTAAAAACACAGTAAGGCATTGTACAATAGAGAAAGGAATTAAACATTAGCAAAACATTTAAAATAAATTATGATTCACTCCGGTGAGCGATTTCTCACCCGAAGTCCAGGACAGTGGCAGAAAGAAGTGGTGAAGGAAACACAAAGTACTGTAAATCGGGACAAACAAGTTCCAATGAAAAGCTTGTGTGAGACGCCAACAAAGTCTCAAGAAGAACTGAAGATTGTAAAGTCCCAAAATACATTGCTGCCTTTAAAAAAAACTTGATAACAAAAGCTCGATAGCTTTAAAGCACATAAAAGGAAAAGCACAGTACTGCCTTTTAAATTGGTTGTCCGACCAGTGGCACTGTTCCGAATGACACCAAGAACCGTCAGCATGCTCCACGAAGATGTAAAAACTTGATCAGTGGCACCGGCTCAGCTTGAAGATGAATGCAGAGCAACCTCAAAATGGCGGCACGTATCTTCCGCAGTGCCGAGATACTCTCGGCACGCCAAAGCTGAAAAGCATGCCTTAGACGTAAGCAAACTGGGAGCGTCACAGGAGGCCTCACGAACTGAAGAAGATTGCGCGAGAAGTAGAAAGCTCGCGCTGGCTCCATAAAACGATGTAGGTAAGTGACGGTTTAGTTTTAAATGAATGGCGTAACGATGAATGGGCTAACCAACATAAGAACATTAAAAATTGACAAAAGGTGTGTAACATCGAAAAACAAATGGATAATTTTACGGTGCTCCAAATGCTGATCGTACAAGAAGATCACAGTAGATCCATGCCGTCTAAATCCTACCTCTCCCAGGCTACTATGCCTCGCACTCGTTCCTCTTAATAACACAAAAATGTCTTCAGTCCACCACAAGGACGATAAGATTAAAGAAACTCTCTATGCGCTGTGGCACTTGACATAGAAAAATCGCAGCTGAGAGGAACACAGAGATCTCAAAGTCAACAGCAGCGGCATCTTTTAACGCAGCAGGAGAGGCAAGATTAATTGCAGTTAGATAGCTGAAACAGGGAGGCAGCAGCTAAACAGCAAGAAAGTTAATTATAGCAGGGACTGGCACACCAGGGAAGTGGGCTCTCGGTGTGCCACGGAACTTAGAAGTAGATAATCACGGCAAGAGAGGCAAGCTTACAGGCAGGTAGTTGGCAGCAGCGTAAAAGCAGGCAGCAGGAGAATGAAATTACAGCAGGGACTGGCACTCTTAGGAAATGGGCGACCGGTGAAAAGGTCACTGGTGGGGCTCTCAGGGGTGCCAGTATGCTAAAATAAATGTTTCAGGAAAATTTTGAAATGTCCTTTACCTTGTCTTGGAAATCGTTTTTTTGTAGTTTCAAGGGATACTTGCAGTTGGCTTGAAATTTCAAAAGGTTCTTGAATTTGCCTTGTAACTTCTTCAGAATTCAATTTTTGTAATCCATCAGGTACATGTAGGTGATCCCAGATCGTCGCCAAATGTTATAATATAAATAAGTCCATTCATGCCGAGATGTAAATCAAATGAAGATGGTTTATTGATTAAGATTGTAGATGGTAAGATCAGCATATATGAACCCCACCAGGAACAGCTCCCTTGCTGCTCAGCCCATCCTTCCAACTGACCTCTTCCACCAGGCATCCCCAACATTCCATTACATCACATGCACCAGCATTCTACAACACATCCACACAGAACACATGCACTCTGGCTGAGCAGCAAGGCAGGGAAGCAGGAAAGATGCATGGCAACGAATACAAGATACCACACATCTCCTCGCCGTCCCTCGCTCTGGCAAGTTCCTCACTCCGATTTTACCCACTGCGGGAGGACGGTGCGTCCTCTCACTTGTCCCACTGCAGCTGCCCCCGGTGTGCCCTGTCTCTTCAAACCGTGCCACCCAAATCCAAGCAGGTGTGAATGCTGACTCTGCCCGGAGCGCTCACCCGCTCTTTAATAGGAGACCGAGACTGAAGCTCTTGGCTTTGAGACTGACTTTTGTGGATTTATATTGCAGTGACCTTCCGGGACTGAGCGGCACATAGCGGCTGCTGCGTTTGTTCTGTTGTTACCATCTGAGACTGAGCTGCCTCCAGCCTCTGCTGAAGTTTATTGAACCCTCCGCGTGAGCTTTTGCCACCTTCTGCGCTGTGTATTGTACCTGAGAGCGAGCGGCCTCCAGTGGCTGCTAAGTTCGGTATCCAGAGACTGAGCTTCCACTAGCAGCTGCTGTCTTTTTCCACCTGGAGACTGAGCTGCCTCAGTGACTGCTGGGTTTATCGCATCTGAGCTCCCTCAGCCGGCTTGTGAGTGTATTGTAGCCAGAGACTGAGCTCCCTCTATCTGCTGGGGGCCTCAGATGCCTCGAGTCAGCACAATGTTGTCCCTGGACGGCTATAATGTGCTGCCGGCGAATTAAAACTTTTTTACTCCGACGTGCTATATAAAGGTCTCATGTGGAAAGAGTTTACACCAAGGGTGACTATGCCAACAAGGGCCCACTGTCCCTGGACTCTGTGCCTTCCATCCCCATCTTACAAACATATCACTGCACCAGCAGGAGCACAATTAAACAGAATCAACCAGCCCAAAGTCGCAATTGCACAGCATGGCATTATGGGTATGCAAATCAGCCCAGGAACGGCTTCTTTCTCCACATTGCAGTATGCGACCTGTAAGAAGTGAAGCCAACATTACAAGTGTAGTGGGGAAAAAATGACAATTTTGCAGTGAATATTGCGTTTATTCAGACAGTTAAAGAAGTCTCGACACACTTTCTTTGAGATTTTCAGGGCAGGCGCAAAGTACAATTTAGTGTCAAAATTACATTCTGTTCGTTTTTCACAAGTAGACGTGCTCCACTGGTATTCGTTCACCTTGACCCATACCTGAGGTGAAAGTTAACATTGAAGTGCTTAAAAGTAATTTGTCAAAGGCCAGTGCTGCTGCCCGGGGCGCTCTTTGTTGCCAGCCAGCAGACACTACTGAAGTTTATTGGCGCCACAATCTGTATATTTCACAAAGTTTCCAGCAAGCAGAGCCTGTGACTGTGTATAGGGTGCAGAGTGCTTGCGCCCCACCTGCTAGGTCTTTAATCACAGAAATGTAGGACCTCAGTCGCGGCAAGAAGGGCTCCACACCGCCCTGGGGGGCGCTGGGCATAATTTGGAGGTGGGGGTCATTCTCTGGTGCCCGTTTTATGAAGGGGCGGGGCTCTCTGTGAGGGCGTCTGCGCTCCCTCCTGCCCCGTCTCTTCCCCATGGTTAGAAGTGTAGCTCCTTACAGATGACACTGCGCAACGCGGCTCTAGGCGCTGCTTGGGTGAGGGCAGTTTTCTGCAGACTGCTGTTCCGATGACAGCCAGTTGAGGCCGGTGATTGACTCGGAGGTAGTTCTCGGTACTTTCCACAGCTACAACAGTAGTTGTGTGATTGTGTTAATAGATGTTCTTTTCCTTCAGCAGGTCTAAGTGAAGTTCTTGGGCGTCACTGGGCGCCTTCCTCAGTCATGAGGTGCGGCCATTTTAAACGCCAGGTATGGTGAGATTAATCTCATAGGGCGTCAATCCTGTGTAGGTTTGCGCTTGGGTGGCAAGGGAGGTGTCCTTAAAGCTCTCTGGGCAGCTGTGCTAAAGCTGCCCCCCTCCCCACCCCCAATCCAAGCAGGTGTGAATGCTGACTCTGCCCGGAGCGCTCACCCGCTCTTTAATAGGAGAGTGAGACTGAAGCTCTTGGCTTTGAGACTGACTTTTGTGGATTTATATTGCAGTGACCTTCCGGGACTGAGCGGCACATAGCGGCTGCTGCATTTGTTCTGTTGTTACCATCTGAGACTGAGCTGCCTCCAGCCTCTGCTGAAGTTTATTGAACCCTCCGAGTGAGCTTTTGCCACCTTCTGCGCTGTGTATTGTACCTGAGAGCGAGCGGCCTCCAGTGGCTGCTAAGTTCGGTATCCAGAGACTGAGCTTCCACTAGCAGCTGCTGTCTTTTTCCACCTGGAGACTGAGCTGCCTCAGTGACTGCTGGGTTTATCGCATCTGAGCTCCCTCAGCCGGCTTGTGAGTGTATTGTAGCCAGAGACTGAGCTCCCTCTATCTGCTGGAGGCCTCAGATGCCTCGAGTCAGCACAATGTTGTCCCTGGACGGCTATAATGTGCTGCCGGCGAATTAAAACTTTTTTACTCCGACGTGCTATATAAAGGTCTCATGTGGAAAGAGTTTACACCAAGGGTGACTATGCCAACAAGGGCCCACTGTCCCTGGACTCTGTGCCTTCCATCCCCATCTTACAAACATATCACTGCACCAGCAGGAGCACAATTAAACAGAATCAACCAGCCCAAAGTCGCAATTGCACAGCATGGCATTATGGGTATGCAAATCAGCCCAGGAACGGCTTCTTTCTCCACATTGCAGTATGCGACCTGTAAGAAGTGAAGCCAACATTACAAGTGTAGTGGGGAAAAAATGACAATTTTGCAGTGAATATTGCGTTTATTCAGACAGTTAAAGAAGTCTCGACACACTTTCTTTGAGATTTTCAGGGCAGGCGCAAAGTACAATTTAGTGTCAAAATTACATTCTGTTCGTTTTTCACAAGTAGACGTGCTCCACTGGTATTCATTCACATTGACCCATACCTGAGATGAAAGTTAACATTGAAGTGCTTAAAAGTAATTTGTCAAAGGCCAGTGCTGCTGCCCGGGGCGCTCTTTGTTGCCAGCCAGCAGACACCACTGAAGTTTATTGGTGCCACAATCTGTATATTTCACAAAGTTTCCAGCAAGCAGAGCCTGTGACTGTGTATAGGGTGCAGAGTGCTTGCGCCCCACCTGCTAGGTCTTTAATCACAGAAATGTAGGACCTCAGTCGCGGCAAGAAGGGCTCCACACCGCCCTGGGGGGCGCTGGGCATAATTTGGAGGTGGGGGTCATTCTCTGGTGCCCGTCTTATGAAGGGGCGGGGCTCTCTGTGAGGGCGTCTGCGCTCCCTCCTGCCCCGTCTCTTCCCCATGGTTAGAAGTGTAGCTCCTTACAGATGACACTGCGCAACGCGGCTCTAGGCGCTGCTTGGGTGAGGGCAGTTTTCTGCAGACTGCTGTTCCGATGACAGCCAGTTGAGGCCGGTGATTGACTCGGAGGTAGTTCTCGGTACTTTCCACAGGTACAACAGTAGTTGTGTGATTGTGTTAATAGATGTTCTTTTCCTTCAGCAGGTCTAAGTGAAGTTCTTGGGCGTCACTGGGCGCCTTCCTCAGTCATGAGGTGCGGCCATTTTAAACGCCAGGTATGGTGAGATTAATCTCATAGGGCGTCAATCCTGTGTAGGTTTGCGCTTGGGTGGCAAGGGAGGTGTCCTTACAGCTCTCTGGGCAGCTGTGCTAAAGCTGCCCCCCCCACCCCCAATCCAAGCAGGTGTGAATGCTGACTCTGCCCGGAGCGCTCACCCGCTCTTCATTGCTCTTTAATAGTAGCTCACTCCTGGAGTGAGACTGAAGCTCTTGCTTTTGAGACTGATCAATTCTGATTTTTATCGGAATGACCTCCCGCGACTGAGCGGCCTCCGGCGGCTGCTGGGTTTGTTGTGTTATTAGCATCTGAGACTGAGCTGCCTCGGGGAGCTCCTGCGTTTATTGTAGCAGGAGACTGAGCTGCCTCGGAGGCTGCAGGGTTTCATCGGACCAGCGACTTCTGCGATTACTCTACCCGGAGACTGAGTCACATTGGGCGTGGCCTCCTTAAGACGTCACTGGTGGTGTGTTTAATCGCATCAGGGAGCCAATCCTGTGCAGTGTTGCACAAGGCTGGCGCGGGAGGTGTCCTTACAGCTCACGGGGGGGCTGTGCTGTATGCCAAGTTTTATTGTCTCGCTTTGATTGGCTGCAGGGGTTGTGGCTGCTTTCATCGGAGGTTTCTCCTCGCCCTGGCAAGTTCCTCACTCCGATTTTACCCACTGCGGGAGGACGGTGCGTCCTCTCACTTGTCCCACTGCAGCTGCCCCCGGTGTGCCCTGTCTCTTCAAACCGTGCCACCCAAATCCAAGCAGGTGTGAATGCTGACTCTGCCCGGAGCGCTCACCCGCTCTTTAATAGGAGACCGAGACTGAAGCTCTTGGCTTTGAGACTGACTTTTGTGGATTTATATTGCAGTGACCTTCCGGGACTGAGCGGCACATAGCGGCTGCTGCGTTTGTTCTGTTGTTACCATCTGAGACTGAGCTGCCTCCAGCCTCTGCTGAAGTTTATTGAACCCTCCGAGTGAGCTTTTGCCACCTTCTGCGCTGTGTATTGTACCTGAGAGCGAGCGGCCTCCAGTGGCTGCTAAGTTCGGTATCCAGAGACTGAGCTTCCACTAGCAGCTGCTGTCTTTTTCCACCTGGAGACTGAGCTGCCTCAGTGACTGCTGGGTTTATCGCATCTGAGCTCCCTCAGCCGGCTTGTGAGTGTATTGTAGCCAGAGACTGAGCTCCCTCTATCTGCTGGAGGCCTCAGATGCCTCGAGTCAGCACAATGTTGTCCCTGGACGGCTATAATGTGCTGCCGGCGAATTAAAACTTTTTTACTCCGACGTGCTATATAAAGGTCTCATGTGGAAAGAGTTTACACCAAGGGTGACTATGCCAACAAGGGCCCACTGTCCCTGGACTCTGTGCCTTCCATCCCCATCTTACAAACATATCACTGCACCAGCAGGAGCACAATTAAACAGAATCAACCAGCCCAAAGTCGCAATTGCACAGCATGGCATTATGGGTATGCAAATCAGCCCAGGAACGGCTTCTTTCTCCACATTGCAGTATGCGACCTGTAAGAAGTGAAGCCAACATTACAAGTGTAGTGGGGAAAAAATGACAATTTTGCAGTGAATATTGCGTTTATTCAGACAGTTAAAGAAGTCTCGACACACTTTCTTTGAGATTTTCAGGGCAGGCGCAAAGTACAATTTAGTGTCAAAATTACATTCTGTTCGTTTTTCACAAGTAGACGTGCTTCACTGGTATTCATTCACATTGACCCATACCTGAGGTGAAAGTTAACATTGAAGTGCTTAAAAGTAATTTGTCAAAGGCCAGTGCTGCTGTCCGGGCGCTCTTTGTTGCCAGCCAGCAGACACCACTGAAGTTTATTGGCGCCACAATCTGTATATTTCACAAAGTTTCCAGCAAGCAGAGCCTGTGACTGTGTATAGGGTGCAGAGTGCTTGCGCCCCACCTGCTAGGTCTTTAATCACAGAAATGTAGGACCTCAGTCCCGGCAAGAAGGGCTCCACACCGCCCTGGGGGGCGCTGGGCATAATTTGGAGGTGGGGGCCATTCTCTGGTGCCCGTCTTATGAAGGGGCGGGGCTCTCTGTGAGGGCGTCTGCGCTCCCTCCTGCCCCGTCTCTTCCCCATGGTTAGAAGTGTAGCTCCTTACAGATGACACTGCGCAACGCGGCTCTAGGCGCTGCTTGGGTGAGGGCAGTTTTCTGCAGACTGCTGTTCCGATGACAGCCAGTTGAGGCCGGTGATTGACTCGGAGGTAGTTCTCGGTACTTTCCACAGCTACAACAGTAGTTGTGTGATTGTGTTAATAGATGTTCTTTTCCTTCAGCAGGTCTAAGTGAAGTTCTTGGGCGTCACTGGGCGCCTTCCTCAGTCATGAGGTGCGGCCATTTTAAACGCCAGGTATGGTGAGATTAATCTCATAGGGCGTCAATCCTGTGTAGGTTTGCGCTTGGGTGGCAAGGGAGGTGTCCTTACAGCTCTCTGGGCAGCTGTGCTAAAGCTGCCCCCCCCCACCCCCAATCCAAGCAGGTGTGAATGCTGACTCTGCCCGGAGCGCTCACCCGCTCTTTAATAGGAGAGTGAGACTGAAGCTCTTGGCTTTGAGACTGACTTTTGTGGATTTATATTGCAGTGACCTTCCGGGACATGATCGGCACATAGCGGCTGCTGCGTTTGTTCTGTTGTTACCATCTGAGACTGAGCTGCCTCCAGCCTCTGCTGAAGTTTATTGAACCCTCCGAGTGAGCTTTTGCCACCTTCTGCGCTGTGTATTGTACCTGAGAGCGAGCGGCCTCCAGTGGCTGCTAACTTCGGTATCCAGAGACTGAGCTTCCACTAGCAGCTGCTGTCTTTTTCCACCTGGAGACTGAGCTGCCTCAGTGACTGCTGGGTTTATCGCATCTGAGCTCCCTCAGCCGGCTTGTGAGTGTATTGTAGCCAGAGACTGAGCTCCCTCTATCTGCTGGAGGCCTCAGATGCCTCGAGTCAGCACAATGTTGTCCCTGGACGGCTATAATGTGCTGCCGGCGAATTAAAACTTTTTTACTCCGACGTGCTATATAAAGGTCTCATGTGGAAAGAGTTTACACCAAGGGTGACTATGCCAACAAGGGCCCACTGTCCCTGGACTCTGTGCCTTCCATCCCCATCTTACAAACATATCACTGCACCAGCAGGAGCACAATTAAACAGAATCAACCAGCCCAAAGTCGCAATTGCACAGCATGGCATTATGGGTATGCAAATCAGCCCAGGAACGGCTTCTTTCTCCACATTGCAGTATGCGACCTGTAAGAAGTGAAGCCAACATTACAAGTGTAGTGGGGAAAAAATGACAATTTTGCAGTGAATATTGCGTTTATTCAGACAGTTAAAGAAGTCTCGACACACTTTCTTTGAGATTTTCAGGGCAGGCGCAAAGTACAATTTAGTGTCAAAATTACATTCTGTTCGTTTTTCACAAGTAGACGTGCTCCACTGGTATTCGTTCACCTTGACCCATCCCTGAGATGAAAGTTAACATTGAAGTGCTTAAAAGTAATTTGTCAAAGGCCAGTGCTGCTGTCCGGGCGCTCTTTGTTGCCAGCCAGCAGACACCACTGAAGTTTATTGGCGCCACAATCTGTATATTTCACAAAGTTTCCAGCAAGCAGAGCCTGTGACTGTGTATAGGGTGCAGAGTGCTTGCGCCCCACCTGCTAGGTCTTTAATCACAGAAATGTAGGACCTCAGTCGCGGCAAGAAGGGCTCCACACCGCCCTGGGGGGCGCTGGGCATAATTTGGAGGTGGGGGCCATTTTCTGGTGCCCGTCTTATGAAGGGGCGGGGCTCTCTGTGAGGGCGTCTGCGCTCCCTCCTGCCCCGTCTCTTCCCCATGGTTAGAAGTGTAGCTCCTTACAGATGACACTGCGCAACGCGGCTCTAGGCGCTGCTTGGGTGAGGGCAGTTTTCTGCAGACTGCTGTTCCGATGACAGCCAGTTGAGGCCGGTGATTGACTCGGAGGTAGTTCTCGGTACTTTCCACAGCTACAACAGTAGTTGTGTGATTGTGTTAATAGATGTTCTTTTCCTTCAGCAGGTCTAAGTGAAGTTCTTGGGACTCACCGGGCGCCTTCCTCAGTCATGAGGTGAGGCCATTTTAAACGCCAGGTATGGTGAGATTAATCTCATAGGGCGTCAATCCTGTGTAGGTTTGCGCTTGGGTGGCAAGGGAGGTGTCCTTACAGCTCTCTGGGCAGCTGTGCTAAAGCTGCCCCCCCCACCCCCAATCCAAGCAGGTGTGAATGCTGACTCTGCCCGGAGCGCTCACCCGCTCTTCATTGCTCTTTAATAGGAGCTCACTCCTGGAGTGAGACTGAAGCTCTTGCTTTTGAGACTGATCAATTCTGATTTTTATCGGAATGACCTCCCGCGACTGAGCGGCCTCCGGCGGCTGCTGGGTTTGTTGTGTTATTAGCATCTGAGACTGAGCTGCCTCGGGGAGCTCCTGCGTTTATTGTAGCAGGAGACTGAGCTGCCTCGGAGGCTGCAGGGTTTCATCGGACCAGCGACTTCTGCGATTACTCTACCCGGAGACTGAGTCACATTGGGCGTGGCCTCCTTAAGACGTCACTGGTGGTGTGTTTAATCGCATCAGGGAGCCAATCCTGTGCAGTGTTGCACAAGGCTGGCGCGGGAGGTGTCCTTACAGCTCACGGGGGGGCTGTGCTGTATGCCAAGTTTTATTGTCTCGCTTTGATTGGCTGCAGGGCTTGTGGCTGCTTTCATCGGAGGTTTCTTGTTATAATATAAATAAGTCCATTCATGCCGAGATGTAAATCAAATGAAGATGGTTTATTGATTAAGATTGTAGATGGTAAGATCAGCATATATGAACCCCACCAGGAACAGCTCCCTTGCTGCTCAGCCCATCCTTCCAACTGACACTCATCCACCAGGCATCCCCAACATTCCATTACATCACATGCACCAGCATTCTACAACACATCCACACAGAACACATGCACTCTGGCTGAGCAGCAAGGCAGGGAAGCAGGAAAGATGCATGGCAACGAATACAAGATACCACACATCTTCCCTCTTTACAAATCACAACACGGAATACATGCTGCTCAAACAATATCATAAGCAAAACAGCAAAGAGCATGTAAAGGGGAAGAATCAATTAAACAATGGAATGAAGTTGTATAACAGATCACAATAAAGAAAGATAAAAGAGTGAAACAATAAATCAATAATAAATCAATAATGACATAACACAACTCTTCCCCTTTAACGGAAAAATAATAAGAAAATACAGGATGTAAACCCTGGTTTCAATGAGAGAATACAAATAATAGAATTGAAAGCTGGAGAGAACACTAAAAACAGAGACTGATAATGCAGCAAAATTCTGACCAACACAGTAAACTAAACACACCAAAAGATAACAAAAGACAAAACGTCCAGAATACACCAGTACATACCAGTTGGCCAGACCAGTAAGTAAGGGAATAATGAACGAACGCCAACAAATGAAAAATAAAGTGCAGTATCCAACAAGGCAAAAAAAAAGTACTTCCAAGAACAGAAACCAAAAAGGACACTGCTGAACACACAGCAAAATTAATAGTGAAAAAATACACACACCTCAAAAGTGCCTAAAATAATCGAGAATGTACCAAACCTTGGAAAAATCCCAAAACTAAGACAAATCCATCAAATACTATAAAGAAGAATAAGATGCACTAAACAAGGAAAAATGCGCACAAGGAAAAATGCGACAAAAGTCACATAGCTACAGAGCTATCGCATCACAATCCTCTGCCAGAGGTAAATTCCCAACAAAGAAAACTAGAAATAGGTGACTAATGCATCAAAAATCATTTGAAGAGAAAGCAAAGTCACATAGCAAATGCTATAATCACAAACAAAACACATAGAAAAGGGGAACCCCTAAAGAAAAATTTGCTAGCAAAACAAAGTTTAAAATTCAATACAAGCATCATGTAGGTAACCTAAGTAATAATTCCACGCAAAAATAAATTGCAACAGGTGGAAAGTCACATAGCCAGGGCTATATAAAGCGTACCTCAAAAAGCAAAAATTCATGTAACTAAGCTTGTGAAAACATGCTGTAACATAACGTATCGTGGTGACACTGAGAGTCACATAGTCGAATAGACTATCATAAATCACACTTCAAACAGCAAAGAAATCACTTAATAAACACAAAGTACATTAATGCAAATAACATTCATGTGAAAGTAGGTGACATATGAAGTCACATAGTCACATAGTCAAACGACTATCATTAACACTTTAAAGGGAAGAATTCCCAAACATAACCATAAAAGGCTAGTAAAACATAAATTAACATGTAGTAGGTGACTAATCCACAAAATATTTAAGCAGAAAATGGAAAGTCACATAATGACTAATCATTATAAAAATAATAAAGTAGAAAGATCAATAAGAATGATAAGTAAAAACACAGTAAGGCATTGTACAATAGAGAAAGGAATTAAACATTAGCAAAACATTTAAAATAAATTATGATTCACTCCGGTGAGCGATTTCTCACCCGAAGTCCAGGACAGTGGCAGAAAGAAGTGGTGAAGGAAACACAAAGTACTGTAAATCGGGACAAACAAGTTCCAATGAAAAGCTTGTGTGAGACGCCAACAAAGTCTCAAGAAGAACTGAAGATTGTAAAGTCCCAAAATACATTGCTGCCTTTAAAAAAAACTTGATAACAAAAGCTCGATAGCTTTAAAGCACATAAAAGGAAAAGCACAGTACTGCCTTTTAAATTGGTTGTCCGACCAGTGGCACTGTTCCGAATGACACCAAGAACCGTCAGCATGCTCCACGAAGATGTAAAAACTTGATCAGTGGCACCGGCTCAGCTTGAAGATGAATGCAGAGCAACCTCAAAATGGCGGCACGTATCTTCCGCAGTGCCGAGATACTCTCGGCACGCCAAAGCTGAAAAGCATGCCTTAGACGTAAGCAAACTGGGAGCGTCACAGGAGGCCTCACGAACTGAAGAAGATTGCGCGAGAAGTAGAAAGCTCGCGCTGGCTCCATAAAACGATGTAGGTAAGTGACGGTTTAGTTTTAAATGAATGGCGTAACGATGAATGGGCTAACCAACATAAGAACATTAAAAATTGACAAAAGGTGTGTAACATCGAAAAACAAATGGATAATTTTACGGTGCTCCAAATGCTGATCGTACAAGAAGATCACAGTAGATCCATGCCGTCTAAATCCTACCTCTCCCAGGCTACTATGCCTCGCACTCGTTCCTCTTAATAACACAAAAATGTCTTCAGTCCACCACAAGGACGATAAGATTAAAGAAACTCTCTATGCGCTGTGGCACTTGACATAGAAAAATCGCAGCTGAGAGGAACACAGAGATCTCAAAGTCAACAGCAGCGGCATCTTTTAACGCAGCAGGAGAGGCAAGATTAATTGCAGTTAGATAGCTGAAACAGGGAGGCAGCAGCTAAACAGCAAGAAAGTTAATTATAGCAGGGACTGGCACACCAGGGAAGTGGGCTCTCGGTGTGCCACGGAACTTAGAAGTAGATAATCACGGCAAGAGAGGCAAGCTTACAGGCAGGTAGTTGGCAGCAGCGTAAAAGCAGGCAGCAGGAGAATGAAATTACAGCAGGGACTGGCACTCTTAGGAAATGGGCGACCGGTGAAAAGGTCACTGGTGGGGCTCTCAGGGGTGCCAGTATGCTAAAATAAATGTTTCAGGAAAATTTTGAAATGTCCTTTACCTTGTCTTGGAAATCGTTTTTTTGTAGTTTCAAGGGATACTTGCAGTTGGCTTGAAATTTCAAAAGGTTCTTGAATTTGCCTTGTAACTTCTTCAGAATTCAATTTTTGTAATCCATCAGGTACATGTAGGTGATCCCAGATCGTCGCCAAATGTTATAATATAAATAAGTCCATTCATGCCGAGATGTAAATCAAATGAAGATGGTTTATTGATTAAGATTGTAGATGGTAAGATCAGCATATATGAACCCCACCAGGAACAGCTCCCTTGCTGCTCAGCCCATCCTTCCAACTGACACTCATCCACCAGGCATCCCCAACATTCCATTACATCACATGCACCAGCATTCTACAACACATCCACACAGAACACATGCACTCTGGCTGAGCAGCAAGGCAGGGAAGCAGGAAAGATGCATGGCAACGAATACAAGATACCACACATCTCCTCGCCGTCCCTCGCTCTGGCAAGTTCCTCACTCCGATTTTACCCACTGCGGGAGGACGGTGCGTCCTCTCACTTGTCCCACTGCAGCTGCCCCCGGTGTGCCCTGTCTCTTCAAACCGTGCCACCCAAATCCAAGCAGGTGTGAATGCTGACTCTGCCCGGAGCGCTCACCCGCTCTTTAATAGGAGACCGAGACTGAAGCTCTTGGCTTTGAGACTGACTTTTGTGGATTTATATTGCAGTGACCTTCCGGGACTGAGCGGCACATAGCGGCTGCTGCGTTTGTTCTGTTGTTACCATCTGAGACTGAGCTGCCTCCAGCCTCTGCTGAAGTTTATTGAACCCTCCGAGTGAGCTTTTGCCACCTTCTGCGCTGTGTATTGTACCTGAGAGCGAGCGGCCTCCAGTGGCTGCTAACTTCGGTATCCAGAGACTGAGCTTCCACTAGCAGCTGCTGTCTTTTTCCACCTGGAGACTGAGCTGCCTCAGTGACTGCTGGGTTTATCGCATCTGAGCTCCCTCAGCCGGCTTGTGAGTGTATTGTAGCCAGAGACTGAGCTCCCTCTATCTGCTGGAGGCCTCAGATGCCTCGAGTCAGCACAATGTTGTCCCTGGACGGCTATAATGTGCTGCCGGCGAATTAAAACTTTTTTACTCCGACGTGCTATATAAAGGTCTCATGTGGAAAGAGTTTACACCAAGGGTGACTATGCCAACAAGGGCCCACTGTCCCTGGACTCTGTGCCTTCCATCCCCATCTTACAAACATATCACTGCACCAGCAGGAGCACAATTAAACAGAATCAACCAGCCCAAAGTCGCAATTGCACAGCATGGCATTATGGGTATGCAAATCAGCCCAGGAACGGCTTCTTTCTCCACATTGCAGTATGTGACCTGTAAGAAGTGAAGCCAACATTACAAGTGTAGTGGGGAAAAAATGACAATTTTGCAGTGAATATTGCGTTTATTCAGACAGTTAAAGAAGTCTCGACACACTTTCTTTGAGATTTTCAGGGCAGGCGCAAAGTACAATTTAGTGTCAAAATTACATTCTGTTCGTTTTTCACAAGTAGACGTGCTCCACTGGTATTCGTTCACCTTGACCCATCCCTGAGGTGAAAGTTAACATTGAAGTGCTTAAAAGTAATTTGTCAAAGGCCAGTGCTGGTGTCCGGGCGCTCTTTGTTGCCAGCCAGCAGACACCACTGAAGTTTATTGGCGCCACAATCTGTATATTTCACAAAGTTTCCAGCAAGCAGAGCCTGTGACTGTGTATAGGGTGCAGAGTGCTTGCGCCCCACCTGCTAGGTCTTTAATCACAGAAATGTAGGACCTCAGTCCCGGAAAGAAGGGCTCCACACCGCCCTGGGGGGCGCTGGGCATAATTTGGAGGTGGGGGCCATTTTCTGGTGCCCGTCTTATGAAGGGGCGGGGCTCTCTGTGAGGGCGTCTGCGCTCCCTCCTGCCCCGTCTCTTCCCCATGGTTAGAAGTGTAGCTCCTTACAGATGACACTGCGCAACGCGGCTCTAGGCGCTGCTTGGGTGAGGGCAGTTTTCTGCAGACTGCTGTTCCGATGACAGCCAGTTGAGGCCGGTGATTGACTCGGAGGTAGTTCTCGGTACTTTCCACAGCTACAACAGTAGTTGTGTGATTGTGTTAATAGATGTTCTTTTCCTTCAGCAGGTCTAAGTGAAGTTCTTGGGACTCACTGGGCGCCTTCCTCAGTCATGAGGTGCGGCCATTTTAAACGCCAGGTATGGTGAGATTAATCTCATAGGGCGTCAATCCTGTGTAGGTTTGCGCTTGGGTGGCAAGGGAGGTGTCCTTACAGCTCTCTGGGCAGCTGTGCTAAAGCTGCCCCCCCCACCCCCAATCCAAGCAGGTGTGAATGCTGACTCTGCCCGGAGCGCTCACCCGCTCTTCATTGCTCTTTAATAGGAGCTCACTCCTGGAGTGAGACTGAAGCTCTTGCTTTTGAGACTGATCAATTCTGATTTTTATCGGAATGACCTCCCGCGACTGAGCGGCCTCCGGCGGCTGCTGGGTTTGTTGTGTTATTAGCATCTGAGACTGAGCTGCCTCGGGGAGCTCCTGCGTTTATTGTAGCAGGAGACTGAGCTGCCTCGGAGGCTGCAGGGTTTCATCGGACCAGCGACTTCTGCGATTACTCTACCCGGAGACTGAGTCACATTGGGCGTGGCCTCCTTAAGACGTCACTGGTGGTGTGTTTAATCGCATCAGGGAGCCAATCCTGTGCAGTGTTGCACAAGGCTGGCGCGGGAGGTGTCCTTACAGCTCACGGGGGGGCTGTGCTGTATGCCAAGTTTTATTGTCTCGCTTTGATTGGCTGCAGGGGTTGTGGCTGCTTTCATCGGAGGTTTCTCCTCGCCGTCCCTCGCTCTGGCAAGTTCCTCACTCCGATTTTACCCACTGCGGGAGGACGGTGCGTCCTCTCACTTGTCCCGCTGCAGCTGCCCCCGGTGTGCCCTGTCTCTTCAAACCGTGCCACCCAAATCCAAGCAGGTGTGAATGCTGACTCTGCCCGGAGCGCTCACCCGCTCTTTAATAGGAGAGTGAGACTGAAGCTCTTGGCTTTGAGACTGACTTTTGTGGATTTATATTGCAGTGACCTTCCGGGACTGAGCGGCACATAGCGGCTGCTGCGTTTGTTCTGTTGTTACCATCTGAGACTGAGCTGCCTCCAGCCTCTGCTGAAGTTTATTGAACCCTCCGAGTGAGCTTTTGCCACCTTCTGTGCTGTGTATTGTACCTGAGAGCGAGCGGCCTCCAGTGGCTGCTAACTTCGGTATCCAGAGACTGAGCTTCCACTAGCAGCTGCTGTCTTTTTCCACCTGGAGACTGAGCTGCCTCAGTGACTGCTGGGTTTATCGCATCTGAGCTCCCTCAGCCGGCTTGTGAGTGTATTGTAGCCAGAGACTGAGCTCCCTCTATCTGCTGGAGGCCTCAGATGCCTCGAGTCAGCACAATGTTGTCCCTGAACGGCTATAATGTGCTGCCGGCGAATTAAAACTTTTATACTCCGACGTGCTATATAAAGGTCTCATGTGGAAAGAGTTTACACCAAGGGTGACTATGCCAACAAGGGCCCACTGTCCCTGGACTCTGTGCCTTCCATCCCCATCTTACAAACATATCACTGCACCAGCAGGAGCACAATTAAACAGAATCAACCAGCCCAAAGTCGCAATTGCACAGCATGGCATTATGGGTATGCAAATCAGCCCAGGAACGGCTTCTTTCTCCACATTGCAGTATGCAACCTGTAAGAAGTGAAGCCAACATTACAAGTGTAGTGGGGAAAAAATGACAATTTTGCAGTGAATATTGCGTTTATTCAGACAGTTAAAGAAGTCTCGACACACTTTCTTTGAGATTTTCAGGGCAGGCGCAAAGTACAATTTAGTGTCAAAATTACATTCTGTTCGTTTTTCACAAGTAGACGTGCTCCACTGGTATTCGTTCACATTGACCCATACCTGAGGTGAAAGTTAACATTGAAGTGCTTAAAAGTAATTTGTGCAAAGGCCAGTGCTGCTGCCCGGGGCGCTCTTTGTTGCCAGCCAGCAGACACCACTGAAGTTTATTGGCGCCACAATCTGTATATTTCACAAAGTTTCCAGCAAGCAGAGCCTGTGACTGTGTAAAGGGTCCAGAGTGCTTGCACCCCACCTGCTAGGTCTTTAATCACAGAAATGTAGGACCTCAGTCGCGGCAAGAAGGGCTCCACACCGCCCTGGGGGGCGCTGGGCATAATTTGGAGGTGGGGGCCATTTTCTGGTGCCCGTCTTATGAAGGGGCGGGGCTCTCTGTGAGGGCGTCTGCGCTCCCTCCTGCCCCGTCTCTTCCCCATGGTTAGAAGTGTAGCTCCTTACAGATGACACTGCGCAACGCGGCTCTAGGCGCTGCTTGGGTGAGGGCAGTTTTCTGCAGACTGCTGTTCCGATGACAGCCAGTTGAGGCCGGTGATTGACTCGGAGGTAGTTCTCGGTACTTTCCACAGCTACAACAGTAGTTGTGTGATTGTGTTAATAGATGTTCTTTTCCTTCAGCAGGTCTAAGTGAAGTTCTTGGGACTCACTGGGCGCCTTCCTCAGTCATGAGGTGAGGCCATTTTAAACGCCAGGTATGGTGAGATTAATCTCATAGGGCGTCAATCCTGTGTAGGTTTGCGCTTGGGTGGCAAGGGAGGTGTCCTTACAGCTCTCTGGGCAGCTGTGCTAAAGCTGCCCCCCCCACCCCCAATCCAAGCAGGTGTGAATGCTGACTCTGCCCGGAGCGCTCACCCGCTCTTCATTGCTCTTTAATAGGAGCTCACTCCTGGAGTGAGACTGAAGCTCTTGCTTTTGAGACTGATCAATTCTGATTTTTATCGGAATGACCTCCCGCGACTGAGCGGCCTCCGGCGGCTGCTGGGTTTGTTGTGTTATTAGCATCTGAGACTGAGCTGCCTCGGGGAGCTCCTGCGTTTATTGTAGCAGGAGACTGAGCTGCCTCGGAGGCTGCAGGGTTTCATCGGACCAGCGACTTCTGCGATTACTCTACCCGGAGACTGAGTCACATTGGGCGTGGCCTCCTTAAGACGTCACTGGTGGTGTGTTTAATCGCATCAGGGAGCCAATCCTGTGCAGTGTTGCACAAGGCTGGCGCGGGAGGTGTCCTTACAGCTCACGGGGGGGCTGTGCTGTATGCCAAGTTTTATTGTCTCGCTTTGATTGGCTGCAGGGCTTGTGGCTGCTTTCATCGGAGGTTTCTTGTTATAATATAAATAAGTCCATTCATGCCGAGATGTAAATCAAATGAAGATGGTTTATTGATTAAGATTGTAGATGGTAAGATCAGCATATATGAACCCCACCAGGAACAGCTCCCTTGCTGCTCAGCCCATCCTTCCAACTGACACTCATCCACCAGGCATCCCCAACATTCCATTACATCACATGCACCAGCATTCTACAACACATCCACACAGAACACATGCACTCTGGCTGAGCAGCAAGGCAGGGAAGCAGGAAAGATGCATGGCAACGAATACAAGATACCACACATCTTCCCTCTTTACAAATCACAACACGGAATACATGCTGCTCAAACAATATCATAAGCAAAACAGCAAAGAGCATGTAAAGGGGAAGAATCAATTAAACAATGGAATGAAGTTGTATAACAGATCACAATAAAGAAAGATAAAAGAGTGAAACAATAAATCAATAATAAATCAATAATGACATAACACAACTCTTCCCCTTTAACGGAAAAATAATAAGAAAATACAGGATGTAAACCCTGGTTTCAATGAGAGAATACAAATAATAGAATTGAAAGCTGGAGAGAACACTAAAAACAGAGACTGATAATGCAGCAAAATTCTGACCAACACAGTAAACTAAACACACCAAAAGATAACAAAAGACAAAACGTCCAGAATACACCAGTACATACCAGTTGGCCAGACCAGTAAGTAAGGGAATAATGAACGAACGCCAACAAATGAAAAATAAAGTGCAGTATCCAACAAGGCAAAAAAAAAGTACTTCCAAGAACAGAAACCAAAAAGGACACTGCTGAACACACAGCAAAATTAATAGTGAAAAAATACACACACCTCAAAAGTGCCTAAAATAATCGAGAATGTACCAAACCTTGGAAAAATCCCAAAACTAAGACAAATCCATCAAATACTATAAAGAAGAATAAGATGCACTAAACAAGGAAAAATGCGCACAAGGAAAAATGCGACAAAAGTCACATAGCTACAGAGCTATCGCATCACATACCTCTGCCAGAGGTAAATTCCCAACAAAGAAAACTAGAAATAGGTGACTAATGCATCAAAAATCATTTGAAGAGAAAGCAAAGTCACATAGCAAATGCTATAATCACAAACAAAACACATAGAAAAGGGGAACCCCTAAAGAAAAATTTCCTAGCAAAACAAAGTTTTAAATTCAATACAAGCATCATGTAGGTAACCTAAGTAATAATTCCACGCAAAAATAAATTGCAACAGGTGGAAAGTCACATAGCCAGGGCTATATAAAGCGTACCTCAAAAAGCAAAAATTCATGTAACTAAGCTTGTGAAAACATGCTGTAACATAACGTATCGTGGTGACACTGAGAGTCACATAGTCGAATAGACTATCATAAATCACACTTCAAACAGCAAAGAAATCACTTAATAAACACAAAGTACATTAATGCAAATAACATTCATGTGAAAGTAGGTGACATATGAAGTCACATAGTCACATAGTCAAACGACTATCATTAACACTTTAAAGGGAAGAATTCCCAAACATAACCATAAAAGGCTAGTAAAACATAAATTAACATGTAGTAGGTGACTAATCCACAAAATATTTAAGCAGAAAATGGAAAGTCACATAATGACTAATCATTATAAAAATAATAAAGTAGAAAGATCAATAAGAATGATAAGTAAAAACACAGTAAGGCATTGTACAATAGAGAAAGGAATTAAACATTAGCAAAACATTTAAAATAAATTATGATTCACTCCGGTGAGCGATTTCTCACCCGAAGTCCAGGACAGTGGCAGAAAGAAGTGGTGAAGGAAACACAAAGTACTGTAAATCGGGACAAACAAGTTCCAATGAAAAGCTTGTGTGAGACGCCAACAAAGTCTCAAGAAGAACTGAAGATTGTAAAGTCCCAAAATACATTGCTGCCTTTAAAAAAAACTTGATAACAAAAGCTCGATAGCTTTAAAGCACATAAAAGGAAAAGCACAGTACTGCCTTTTAAATTGGTTGTCCGACCAGTGGCACTGTTCCGAATGACACCAAGAACCGTCAGCATGCTCCACGAAGATGTAAAAACTTGATCAGTGGCACCGGCTCAGCTTGAAGATGAATGCAGAGCAACCTCAAAATGGCGGCACGTATCTTCCGCAGTGCCGAGATACTCTCGGCACGCCAAAGCTGAAAAGCATGCCTTAGACGTAAGCAAACTGGGAGCGTCACAGGAGGCCTCACGAACTGAAGAAGATTGCGCGAGAAGTAGAAAGCTCGCGCTGGCTCCATAAAACGATGTAGGTAAGTGACGGTTTAGTTTTAAATGAATGGCGTAACGATGAATGGGCTAACCAACATAAGAACATTAAAAATTGACAAAAGGTGTGTAACATCGAAAAACAAATGGATAATTTTACGGTGCTCCAAATGCTGATCGTACAAGAAGATCACAGTAGATCCATGCCGTCTAAATCCTACCTCTCCCAGGCTACTATGCCTCGCACTCGTTCCTCTTAATAACACAAAAATGTCTTCAGTCCACCACAAGGACGATAAGATTAAAGAAACTCTCTATGCGCTGTGGCACTTGACATAGAAAAATCGCAGCTGAGAGGAACACAGAGATCTCAAAGTCAACAGCAGCGGCATCTTTTAACGCAGCAGGAGAGGCAAGATTAATTGCAGTTAGATAGCTGAAACAGGGAGGCAGCAGCTAAACAGCAAGAAAGTTAATTATAGCAGGGACTGGCACACCAGGGAAGTGGGCTCTCGGTGTGCCACGGAACTTAGAAGTAGATAATCACGGCAAGAGAGGCAAGCTTACAGGCAGGTAGTTGGCAGCAGCGTAAAAGCAGGCAGCAGGAGAATGAAATTACAGCAGGGACTGGCACTCTTAGGAAATGGGCGACCGGTGAAAAGGTCACTGGTGGGGCTCTCAGGGGTGCCAGTATGCTAAAATAAATGTTTCAGGAAAATTTTGAAATGTCCTTTACCTTGTCTTGGAAATCGTTTTTTTGTAGTTTCAAGGGATACTTGCAGTTGGCTTGAAATTTCAAAAGGTTCTTGAATTTGCCTTGTAACTTCTTCAGAATTCAATTTTTGTAATCCATCAGGTACATGTAGGTGATCCCAGATCGTCGCCAAATGTTATAATATAAATAAGTCCATTCATGCCGAGATGTAAATCAAATGAAGATGGTTTATTGATTAAGATTGTAGATGGTAAGATCAGCATATATGAACCCCACCAGGAACAGCTCCCTTGCTGCTCAGCCCATCCTTCCAACTGACCTCTTCCACCAGGCATCCCCAACATTCCATTACATCACATGCACCAGCATTCTACAACACATCCACACAGAACACATGCACTCTGGCTGAGCAGCAAGGCAGGGAAGCAGGAAAGATGCATGGCAACGAATACAAGATACCACACATCTCCTCGCCGTCCCTCGCTCTGGCAAGTTCCTCACTCCGATTTTACCCACTGCGGGAGGACGGTGCGTCCTCTCACTTGTCCCACTGCAGCTGCCCCCGGTGTGCCCTGTCTCTTCAAACCGTGCCACCCAAATCCAAGCAGGTGTGAATGCTGACTCTGCCCGGAGCGCTCACCCGCTCTTTAATAGGAGACCGAGACTGAAGCTCTTGGCTTTGAGACTGACTTTTGTGGATTTATATTGCAGTGACCTTCCGGGACTGAGCGGCACATAGCGGCTGCTGCGTTTGTTCTGTTGTTACCATCTGAGACTGAGCTGCCTCCAGCCTCTGCTGAAGTTTATTGAACCCTCCGCGTGAGCTTTTGCCACCTTCTGCGCTGTGTATTGTACCTGAGAGCGAGCGGCCTCCAGTGGCTGCTAAGTTCGGTATCCAGAGACTGAGCTTCCACTAGCAGCTGCTGTCTTTTTCCACCTGGAGACTGAGCTGCCTCAGTGACTGCTGGGTTTATCGCATCTGAGCTCCCTCAGCCGGCTTGTGAGTGTATTGTAGCCAGAGACTGAGCTCCCTCTATCTGCTGGGGGCCTCAGATGCCTCGAGTCAGCACAATGTTGTCCCTGGACGGCTATAATGTGCTGCCGGCGAATTAAAACTTTTTTACTCCGACGTGCTATATAAAGGTCTCATGTGGAAAGAGTTTACACCAAGGGTGACTATGCCAACAAGGGCCCACTGTCCCTGGACTCTGTGCCTTCCATCCCCATCTTACAAACATATCACTGCACCAGCAGGAGCACAATTAAACAGAATCAACCAGCCCAAAGTCGCAATTGCACAGCATGGCATTATGGGTATGCAAATCAGCCCAGGAACGGCTTCTTTCTCCACATTGCAGTATGCGACCTGTAAGAAGTGAAGCCAACATTACAAGTGTAGTGGGGAAAAAATGACAATTTTGCAGTGAATATTGCGTTTATTCAGACAGTTAAAGAAGTCTCGACACACTTTCTTTGAGATTTTCAGGGCAGGCGCAAAGTACAATTTAGTGTCAAAATTACATTCTGTTCGTTTTTCACAAGTAGACGTGCTCCACTGGTATTCGTTCACCTTGACCCATACCTGAGGTGAAAGTTAACATTGAAGTGCTTAAAAGTAATTTGTCAAAGGCCAGTGCTGCTGCCCGGGGCGCTCTTTGTTGCCAGCCAGCAGACACTACTGAAGTTTATTGGCGCCACAATCTGTATATTTCACAAAGTTTCCAGCAAGCAGAGCCTGTGACTGTGTATAGGGTGCAGAGTGCTTGCGCCCCACCTGCTAGGTCTTTAATCACAGAAATGTAGGACCTCAGTCGCGGCAAGAAGGGCTCCACACCGCCCTGGGGGGCGCTGGGCATAATTTGGAGGTGGGGGTCATTCTCTGGTGCCCGTTTTATGAAGGGGCGGGGCTCTCTGTGAGGGCGTCTGCGCTCCCTCCTGCCCCGTCTCTTCCCCATGGTTAGAAGTGTAGCTCCTTACAGATGACACTGCGCAACGCGGCTCTAGGCGCTGCTTGGGTGAGGGCAGTTTTCTGCAGACTGCTGTTCCGATGACAGCCAGTTGAGGCCGGTGATTGACTCGGAGGTAGTTCTCGGTACTTTCCACAGCTACAACAGTAGTTGTGTGATTGTGTTAATAGATGTTCTTTTCCTTCAGCAGGTCTAAGTGAAGTTCTTGGGCGTCACTGGGCGCCTTCCTCAGTCATGAGGTGCGGCCATTTTAAACGCCAGGTATGGTGAGATTAATCTCATAGGGCGTCAATCCTGTGTAGGTTTGCGCTTGGGTGGCAAGGGAGGTGTCCTTAAAGCTCTCTGGGCAGCTGTGCTAAAGCTGCCCCCCTCCCCACCCCCAATCCAAGCAGGTGTGAATGCTGACTCTGCCCGGAGCGCTCACCCGCTCTTTAATAGGAGAGTGAGACTGAAGCTCTTGGCTTTGAGACTGACTTTTGTGGATTTATATTGCAGTGACCTTCCGGGACTGAGCGGCACATAGCGGCTGCTGCATTTGTTCTGTTGTTACCATCTGAGACTGAGCTGCCTCCAGCCTCTGCTGAAGTTTATTGAACCCTCCGAGTGAGCTTTTGCCACCTTCTGCGCTGTGTATTGTACCTGAGAGCGAGCGGCCTCCAGTGGCTGCTAAGTTCGGTATCCAGAGACTGAGCTTCCACTAGCAGCTGCTGTCTTTTTCCACCTGGAGACTGAGCTGCCTCAGTGACTGCTGGGTTTATCGCATCTGAGCTCCCTCAGCCGGCTTGTGAGTGTATTGTAGCCAGAGACTGAGCTCCCTCTATCTGCTGGAGGCCTCAGATGCCTCGAGTCAGCACAATGTTGTCCCTGGACGGCTATAATGTGCTGCCGGCGAATTAAAACTTTTTTACTCCGACGTGCTATATAAAGGTCTCATGTGGAAAGAGTTTACACCAAGGGTGACTATGCCAACAAGGGCCCACTGTCCCTGGACTCTGTGCCTTCCATCCCCATCTTACAAACATATCACTGCACCAGCAGGAGCACAATTAAACAGAATCAACCAGCCCAAAGTCGCAATTGCACAGCATGGCATTATGGGTATGCAAATCAGCCCAGGAACGGCTTCTTTCTCCACATTGCAGTATGCGACCTGTAAGAAGTGAAGCCAACATTACAAGTGTAGTGGGGAAAAAATGACAATTTTGCAGTGAATATTGCGTTTATTCAGACAGTTAAAGAAGTCTCGACACACTTTCTTTGAGATTTTCAGGGCAGGCGCAAAGTACAATTTAGTGTCAAAATTACATTCTGTTCGTTTTTCACAAGTAGACGTGCTCCACTGGTATTCATTCACATTGACCCATACCTGAGATGAAAGTTAACATTGAAGTGCTTAAAAGTAATTTGTCAAAGGCCAGTGCTGCTGCCCGGGGCGCTCTTTGTTGCCAGCCAGCAGACACCACTGAAGTTTATTGGTGCCACAATCTGTATATTTCACAAAGTTTCCAGCAAGCAGAGCCTGTGACTGTGTATAGGGTGCAGAGTGCTTGCGCCCCACCTGCTAGGTCTTTAATCACAGAAATGTAGGACCTCAGTCGCGGCAAGAAGGGCTCCACACCGCCCTGGGGGGCGCTGGGCATAATTTGGAGGTGGGGGTCATTCTCTGGTGCCCGTCTTATGAAGGGGCGGGGCTCTCTGTGAGGGCGTCTGCGCTCCCTCCTGCCCCGTCTCTTCCCCATGGTTAGAAGTGTAGCTCCTTACAGATGACACTGCGCAACGCGGCTCTAGGCGCTGCTTGGGTGAGGGCAGTTTTCTGCAGACTGCTGTTCCGATGACAGCCAGTTGAGGCCGGTGATTGACTCGGAGGTAGTTCTCGGTACTTTCCACAGGTACAACAGTAGTTGTGTGATTGTGTTAATAGATGTTCTTTTCCTTCAGCAGGTCTAAGTGAAGTTCTTGGGCGTCACTGGGCGCCTTCCTCAGTCATGAGGTGCGGCCATTTTAAACGCCAGGTATGGTGAGATTAATCTCATAGGGCGTCAATCCTGTGTAGGTTTGCGCTTGGGTGGCAAGGGAGGTGTCCTTACAGCTCTCTGGGCAGCTGTGCTAAAGCTGCCCCCCCCACCCCCAATCCAAGCAGGTGTGAATGCTGACTCTGCCCGGAGCGCTCACCCGCTCTTCATTGCTCTTTAATAGTAGCTCACTCCTGGAGTGAGACTGAAGCTCTTGCTTTTGAGACTGATCAATTCTGATTTTTATCGGAATGACCTCCCGCGACTGAGCGGCCTCCGGCGGCTGCTGGGTTTGTTGTGTTATTAGCATCTGAGACTGAGCTGCCTCGGGGAGCTCCTGCGTTTATTGTAGCAGGAGACTGAGCTGCCTCGGAGGCTGCAGGGTTTCATCGGACCAGCGACTTCTGCGATTACTCTACCCGGAGACTGAGTCACATTGGGCGTGGCCTCCTTAAGACGTCACTGGTGGTGTGTTTAATCGCATCAGGGAGCCAATCCTGTGCAGTGTTGCACAAGGCTGGCGCGGGAGGTGTCCTTACAGCTCACGGGGGGGCTGTGCTGTATGCCAAGTTTTATTGTCTCGCTTTGATTGGCTGCAGGGGTTGTGGCTGCTTTCATCGGAGGTTTCTCCTCGCCCTGGCAAGTTCCTCACTCCGATTTTACCCACTGGGGGAGGACGGTGCGTCCTCTCACTTGTCCCACTGCAGCTGCCCCCGGTGTGCCCTGTCTCTTCAAACCGTGCCACCCAAATCCAAGCAGGTGTGAATGCTGACTCTGCCCGGAGCGCTCACCCGCTCTTTAATAGGAGACCGAGACTGAAGCTCTTGGCTTTGAGACTGACTTTTGTGGATTTATATTGCAGTGACCTTCCGGGACTGAGCGGCACATAGCGGCTGCTGCGTTTGTTCTGTTGTTACCATCTGAGACTGAGCTGCCTCCAGCCTCTGCTGAAGTTTATTGAACCCTCCGAGTGAGCTTTTGCCACCTTCTGCGCTGTGTATTGTACCTGAGAGCGAGCGGCCTCCAGTGGCTGCTAAGTTCGGTATCCAGAGACTGAGCTTCCACTAGCAGCTGCTGTCTTTTTCCACCTGGAGACTGAGCTGCCTCAGTGACTGCTGGGTTTATCGCATCTGAGCTCCCTCAGCCGGCTTGTGAGTGTATTGTAGCCAGAGACTGAGCTCCCTCTATCTGCTGGAGGCCTCAGATGCCTCGAGTCAGCACAATGTTGTCCCTGGACGGCTATAATGTGCTGCCGGCGAATTAAAACTTTTTTACTCCGACGTGCTATATAAAGGTCTCATGTGGAAAGAGTTTACACCAAGGGTGACTATGCCAACAAGGGCCCACTGTCCCTGGACTCTGTGCCTTCCATCCCCATCTTACAAACATATCACTGCACCAGCAGGAGCACAATTAAACAGAATCAACCAGCCCAAAGTCGCAATTGCACAGCATGGCATTATGGGTATGCAAATCAGCCCAGGAACGGCTTCTTTCTCCACATTGCAGTATGCGACCTGTAAGAAGTGAAGCCAACATTACAAGTGTAGTGGGGAAAAAATGACAATTTTGCAGTGAATATTGCGTTTATTCAGACAGTTAAAGAAGTCTCGACACACTTTCTTTGAGATTTTCAGGGCAGGCGCAAAGTACAATTTAGTGTCAAAATTACATTCTGTTCGTTTTTCACAAGTAGACGTGCTTCACTGGTATTCATTCACATTGACCCATACCTGAGGTGAAAGTTAACATTGAAGTGCTTAAAAGTAATTTGTCAAAGGCCAGTGCTGCTGTCCGGGCGCTCTTTGTTGCCAGCCAGCAGACACCACTGAAGTTTATTGGCGCCACAATCTGTATATTTCACAAAGTTTCCAGCAAGCAGAGCCTGTGACTGTGTATAGGGTGCAGAGTGCTTGCGCCCCACCTGCTAGGTCTTTAATCACAGAAATGTAGGACCTCAGTCCCGGCAAGAAGGGCTCCACACCGCCCTGGGGGGCGCTGGGCATAATTTGGAGGTGGGGGCCATTCTCTGGTGCCCGTCTTATGAAGGGGCGGGGCTCTCTGTGAGGGCGTCTGCGCTCCCTCCTGCCCCGTCTCTTCCCCATGGTTAGAAGTGTAGCTCCTTACAGATGACACTGCGCAACGCGGCTCTAGGCGCTGCTTGGGTGAGGGCAGTTTTCTGCAGACTGCTGTTCCGATGACAGCCAGTTGAGGCCGGTGATTGACTCGGAGGTAGTTCTCGGTACTTTCCACAGCTACAACAGTAGTTGTGTGATTGTGTTAATAGATGTTCTTTTCCTTCAGCAGGTCTAAGTGAAGTTCTTGGGCGTCACTGGGCGCCTTCCTCAGTCATGAGGTGCGGCCATTTTAAACGCCAGGTATGGTGAGATTAATCTCATAGGGCGTCAATCCTGTGTAGGTTTGCGCTTGGGTGGCAAGGGAGGTGTCCTTACAGCTCTCTGGGCAGCTGTGCTAAAGCTGCCCCCCCCCCACCCCCAATCCAAGCAGGTGTGAATGCTGACTCTGCCCGGAGCGCTCACCCGCTCTTTAATAGGAGAGTGAGACTGAAGCTCTTGGCTTTGAGACTGACTTTTGTGGATTTATTATGCAGTGACCTTCCGGGACTGAGCGGCACATAGCGGCTGCTGCGTTTGTTCTGTTGTTACCATCTGAGACTGAGCTGCCTCCAGCCTCTGCTGAAGTTTATTGAACCCTCCGAGTGAGCTTTTGCCACCTTCTGCGCTGTGTATTGTACCTGAGAGCGAGCGGCCTCCAGTGGCTGCTAAGTTCGGTATCCAGAGACTGAGCTTCCACTAGCAGCTGCTGTCTTTTTCCACCTGGAGACTGAGCTGCCTCAGTGACTGCTGGGTTTATCGCATCTGAGCTCCCTCAGCCGGCTTGTGAGTGTATTGTAGCCAGAGACTGAGCTCCCTCTATCTGCTGGAGGCCTCAGATGCCTCGAGTCAGCACAATGTTGTCCCTGGACGGCTATAATGTGCTGCCGGCGAATTAAAACTTTTTTACTCCGACGTGCTATATAAAGGTCTCATGTGGAAAGAGTTTACACCAAGGGTGACTATGCCAACAAGGGCCCACTGTCCCTGGACTCTGTGCCTTCCATCCCCATCTTACAAACATATCACTGCACCAGCAGGAGCACAATTAAACAGAATCAACCAGCCCAAAGTCGCAATTGCACAGCATGGCATTATGGGTATGCAAATCAGCCCAGGAACGGCTTCTTTCTCCACATTGCAGTATGCGACCTGTAAGAAGTGAAGCCAACATTACAAGTGTAGTGGGGAAAAATGACAATTTTGCAGTGAATATTGCGTTTATTCAGACAGTTAAAGAAGTCTCGACACACTTTCTTTGAGATTTTCAGGGCAGGCGCAAAGTACAATTTAGTGTCAAAATTACATTCTGTTCGTTTTTCACAAGTAGACGTGCTCCACTGGTATTCATTCACATTGACCCATACCTGAGGTGAAAGTTAACATTGAAGCGCTTAAAAGTAATTTGTGCAAAGGCCAGTGCTGCTGTCCGGGCGCTCTTTGTTGCCAGCCAGCAGACACCACTGAAGTTTATTGGCGCCACAATCTGTATATTTCACAAACTTTCCAGCAAGCAGAGCCTGTGACTGTGTATAGGGTCCAGAGTGCTTGCACCCCACCTGCTAGGTCTTTAATCACAGAAATGTAGGACCTCAGTCGCGGCAAGAAGGGCTCCACACCGCCCTGGGGGGCGCTGGGCATAATTTGGAGGTGGGGGTCATTCTCTGGTGCCCGTTTTATGAAGGGGCGGGGCTCTCTGTGAGGGCGTCTGCGCTCCCTCCTGCCCGTCTCTTCCCCATGGTTAGAAGTGTAGCTCCTTACAGATGACACTGCGCAACGCGGCTCTAGGCGCTGCTTGGGTGAGGGCAGTTTTCTGCAGACTGCTGTTCCGATGACAGCCAGTTGAGGCCGGTGATTGACTCGGAGGTAGTTCTCGGTACTTTCCACAGCTACAACAGTAGTTGTGTGATTGTGTTAATAGATGTTCTTTTCCTTCAGCAGGTCTAAGTGAAGTTCTTGGGCGTCACTGGGCGCCTTCCTCAGTCATGAGGTGCGGCCATTTTAAACGCCAGGTATGGTGAGATTAATCTCATAGGGCGTCAATCCTGTGTAGGTTTGCGCTTGGGTGGCAAGGGAGGTGTCCTTACAGCTCTCTGGGCAGCTGTGCTAAAGCTGCCCCCCCCCACCCCCAATCCAAGCAGGTGTGAATGCTGACTCTGCCCGGAGCGCTCACCCGCTCTTCATTGCTCTTTAATAGGAGCTCACTCCTGGAGTGAGACTGAAGCTCTTGCTTTTGAGACTGATCAATTCTGATTTTTATCGGAATGACCTCCCGCGACTGAGCGGCCTCCGGCGGCTGCTGGTTTTGTTGTGTTATTAGCATCTGAGACTGAGCTGCCTCGGGGAGCTCCTGCGTTTATTGTAGCAGGAGACTGAGCTGCCTCGGAGGCTGCAGGGTTTCATCGGACCAGCGACTTCTGCGATTACTCTACCCGGAGACTGAGTCACATTGGGCGTGGCCTCCTTAAGACGTCACTGGTGGTGTGTTTAATCGCATCAGGGAGCCAATCCTGTGCAGTGTTGCACAAGGCTGGCCCGGGAGGTGTCCTTACAGCTCACGGGGGGGGGCTGTGCTGTATGCCAAGTTTTATTGTCTCGCTTTGATTGGCTGCAGGGGTTGTGGCTGCTTTCATCGGAGGTTTCTCCTCGCCGTCCCTCGCTCTGGCAAGTTCCTCACTCCGATTTTACCCACTGCGGGAGGACGGTGCGTCCTCTCACTTGTCCCACTGCAGCTGCCCCCGGTGTGCCCTGTCTCTTCAAACCGTGCCACCCAAATCCAAGCAGGTGTGAATGCTGACTCTGCCCGGAGCGCTCACCCGCTCTTTAATAGGAGAGTGAGACTGAAGCTCTTGGCTTTGAGACTGACTTTTGTGGATTTATATTGCAGTGACCTTCCGGGACTGAGCGGCACATAGCGGCTGCTGCGTTTGTTCTGTTGTTACCATCTGAGACTGAGCTGCCTCCAGCCTCTGCTGAAGTTTATTGAACCCTCCGAGTGAGCTTTTGCCACCTTCTGCGCTGTGTATTGTACCTGAGAGCGAGCGGCCTCCAGTGGCTGCTAAGTTCGGTATCCAGAGACTGAGCTTCCACTAGCAGCTGCTGTCTTTTTCCACCTGGAGACTGAGCTGCCTCAGTGACTGCTGGGTTTATCGCATCTGAGCTCCCTCAGCCGGCTTGTGAGTGTATTGTAGCCAGAGACTGAGCTCCCTCTATCTGCTGGAGGCCTCAGATGCCTCGAGTCAGCACAATGTTGTCCCTGAACGGCTATAATGTGCTGCCGGCGAATTAAAACTTTTTTACTCCGACGTGCTATATAAAGGTCTCATGTGGAAAGAGTTTACACCAAGGGTGACTATGCCAACAAGGGCCCACTGTCCCTGGACTCTGTGCCTTCCATCCCCATCTTACAAACATATCACTGCACCAGCAGGAGCACAATTAAACAGAATCAACCAGCCCAAAGTCGCAATTGCACAGCATGGCATTATGGGTATGCAAATCAGCCCAGGAACGGCTTCTTTCTCCACATTGCAGTATGCGACCTGTAAGAAGTGAAGCCAACATTACAAGTGTAGTGGGGAAAAATGACAATTTTGCAGTGAATATTGCGTTTATTCAGACAGTTAAAGAAGTCTCGACACACTTTCTTTGAGATTTTCAGGGCAGGCGCAAAGTACAATTTAGTGTCAAAATTACATTCTGTTCGTTTTTCACAAGTAGACGTGCTCCACTGGTATTCATTCACATTGACCCATACCTGAGGTGAAAGTTAACATTGAAGCGCTTAAAAGTAATTTGTGCAAAGGCCAGTGCTGCTGTCCGGGCGCTCTTTGTTGCCAGCCAGCAGACACCACTGAAGTTTATTGGCGCCACAATCTGTATATTTCACAAACTTTCCAGCAAGCAGAGCCTGTGACTGTGTATAGGGTCCAGAGTGCTTGCACCCCACCTGCTAGGTCTTTAATCACAGAAATGTAGGACCTCAGTCGCGGCAAGAAGGGCTCCACACCGCCCTGGGGGGCGCTGGGCATAATTTGGAGGTGGGGGTCATTCTCTGGTGCCCGTTTTATGAAGGGGCGGGGCTCTCTGTGAGGGCGTCTGCGCTCCCTCCTGCCCGTCTCTTCCCCATGGTTAGAAGTGTAGCTCCTTACAGATGACACTGCGCAACGCGGCTCTAGGCGCTGCTTGGGTGAGGGCAGTTTTCTGCAGACTGCTGTTCCGATGACAGCCAGTTGAGGCCGGTGATTGACTCGGAGGTAGTTCTCGGTACTTTCCACAGCTACAACAGTAGTTGTGTGATTGTGTTAATAGATGTTCTTTTCCTTCAGCAGGTCTAAGTGAAGTTCTTGGGCGTCACTGGGCGCCTTCCTCAGTCATGAGGTGCGGCCATTTTAAACGCCAGGTATGGTGAGATTAATCTCATAGGGCGTCAATCCTGTGTAGGTTTGCGCTTGGGTGGCAAGGGAGGTGTCCTTACAGCTCTCTGGGCAGCTGTGCTAAAGCTGCCCCCCCCCACCCCCAATCCAAGCAGGTGTGAATGCTGACTCTGCCCGGAGCGCTCACCCGCTCTTCATTGCTCTTTAATAGGAGCTCACTCCTGGAGTGAGACTGAAGCTCTTGCTTTTGAGACTGATCAATTCTGATTTTTATCGGAATGACCTCCCGCGACTGAGCGGCCTCCGGCGGCTGCTGGTTTTGTTGTGTTATTAGCATCTGAGACTGAGCTGCCTCGGGGAGCTCCTGCGTTTATTGTAGCAGGAGACTGAGCTGCCTCGGAGGCTGCAGGGTTTCATCGGACCAGCGACTTCTGCGATTACTCTACCCGGAGACTGAGTCACATTGGGCGTGGCCTCCTTAAGACGTCACTGGTGGTGTGTTTAATCGCATCAGGGAGCCAATCCTGTGCAGTGTTGCACAAGGCTGGCCCGGGAGGTGTCCTTACAGCTCACGGGGGGGGGCTGTGCTGTATGCCAAGTTTTATTGTCTCGCTTTGATTGGCTGCAGGGGTTGTGGCTGCTTTCATCGGAGGTTTCTCCTCGCCGTCCCTCGCTCTGGCAAGTTCCTCACTCCGATTTTACCCACTGCGGGAGGACGGTGCGTCCTCTCACTTGTCCCACTGCAGCTGCCCCCGGTGTGCCCTGTCTCTTCAAACCGTGCCACCCAAATCCAAGCAGGTGTGAATGCTGACTCTGCCCGGAGCGCTCACCCGCTCTTTAATAGGAGAGTGAGACTGAAGCTCTTGGCTTTGAGACTGACTTTTGTGGATTTATATTGCAGTGACCTTCCGGGACTGAGCGGCACATAGCGGCTGCTGCGTTTGTTCTGTTGTTACCATCTGAGACTGAGCTGCCTCCAGCCTCTGCTGAAGTTTATTGAACCCTCCGAGTGAGCTTTTGCCACCTTCTGCGCTGTGTATTGTACCTGAGAGCGAGCGGCCTCCAGTGGCTGCTAAGTTCGGTATCCAGAGACTGAGCTTCCACTAGCAGCTGCTGTCTTTTTCCACCTGGAGACTGAGCTGCCTCAGTGACTGCTGGGTTTATCGCATCTGAGCTCCCTCAGCCGGCTTGTGAGTGTATTGTAGCCAGAGACTGAGCTCCCTCTATCTGCTGGAGGCCTCAGATGCCTCGAGTCAGCACAATGTTGTCCCTGAACGGCTATAATGTGCTGCCGGCGAATTAAAACTTTTTTACTCCGACGTGCTATATAAAGGTCTCATGTGGAAAGAGTTTACACCAAGGGTGACTATGCCAACAAGGGCCCACTGTCCCTGGACTCTGTGCCTTCCATCCCCATCTTACAAACATATCACTGCACCAGCAGGAGCACAATTAAACAGAATCAACCAGCCCAAAGTCGCAATTGCACAGCATGGCATTATGGGTATGCAAATCAGCCCAGGAACGGCTTCTTTCTCCACATTGCAGTATGCGACCTGTAAGAAGTGAAGCCAACATTACAAGTGTAGTGGGGAAAAAATGACAATTTTGCAGTGAATATTGCGTTTATTCAGACAGTTAAAGAAGTCTCGACACACTTTCTTTGAGATTTTCAGGGCAGGCGCAAAGTACAATTTAGTGTCAAAATTACATTCTGTTCGTTTTTCACAAGTAGACGTGCTCCACTGGTATTCGTTCACATTGACCCGTACCTGAGGTGAAAGTTAACATTGAAGTGCTTAAAAGTAATTTGTGCAAAGGCCAGTGCTGCTGCCCGGGGCGCTCTTTGTTGCCAGCCAGCAGACACCACTGAAGTTTATTGGCGCCACAATCTGTATATTTCACAAAGTTTCCAGCAAGCAGAGCCTGTGACTGTGTAAAGGGTCCAGAGTGTTTGCACCCCACCTGCTAGGTCTTTAATCACAGAAATGTAGGACCTCAGTCGCGGCAAGAAGGGCTCCACACCGCCCTGGGGGGCGCTGGGCATAATTTGGAGGTGGGGGCCATTTTCTGGTGCCCGTCTTATGAAGGGGCGGGGCTCTCTGTGAGGGCGTCTGCGCTCCCTCCTGCCCCGTCTCTTCCCCATGGTTAGAAGTGTAGCTCCTTACAGATGACACTGCGCAACGCGGCTCTAGGCGCTGCTTGGGTGAGGGCAGTTTTCTGCAGACTGCTGTTCCGATGACAGCCAGTTGAGGCCGGTGATTGACTCGGAGGTAGTTCTCGGTACTTTCCACAGCTACAACAGTAGTTGTGTGATTGTGTTAATAGATGTTCTTTTCCTTCAGCAGGTCTAAGTGAAGTTCTTGGGACTCACTGGGCGCCTTCCTCAGTCATGAGGTGAGGCCATTTTAAACGCCAGGTATGGTGAGATTAATCTCATAGGGCGTCAATCCTGTGTAGGTTTGCGCTTGGGTGGCAAGGGAGGTGTCCTTACAGCTCTCTGGGCAGCTGTGCTAAAGCTGCCCCCCCCACCCCCAATCCAAGCAGGTGTGAATGCTGACTCTGCCCGGAGCGCTCACCCGCTCTTCATTGCTCTTTAATAGGAGCTCACTCCTGGAGTGAGACTGAAGCTCTTGCTTTTGAGACTGATCAATTCTGATTTTTATCGGAATGACCTCCCGCGACTGAGCGGCCTCCGGCGGCTGCTGGGTTTGTTGTGTTATTAGCATCTGAGACTGAGCTGCCTCGGGGAGCTCCTGCGTTTATTGTAGCAGGAGACTGAGCTGCCTCGGAGGCTGCAGGGTTTCATCGGACCAGCGACTTCTGCGATTACTCTACCCGGAGACTGAGTCACATTGGGCGTGGCCTCCTTAAGACGTCACTGGTGGTGTGTTTAATCGCATCAGGGAGCCAATCCTGTGCAGTGTTGCACAAGGCTGGCGCGGGAGGTGTCCTTACAGCTCACGGGGGGGCTGTGCTGTATGCCAAGTTTTATTGTCTCGCTTTGATTGGCTGCAGGGCTTGTGGCTGCTTTCATCGGAGGTTTCTTGTTATAATATAAATAAGTCCATTCATGCCGAGATGTAAATCAAATGAAGATGGTTTATTGATTAAGATTGTAGATGGTAAGATCAGCATATATGAACCCCACCAGGAACAGCTCCCTTGCTGCTCAGCCCATCCTTCCAACTGACACTCATCCACCAGGCATCCCCAACATTCCATTACATCACATGCACCAGCATTCTACAACACATCCACACAGAACACATGCACTCTGGCTGAGCAGCAAGGCAGGGAAGCAGGAAAGATGCATGGCAACGAATACAAGATACCACACATCTTCCCTCTTTACAAATCACAACACGGAATACATGCTGCTCAAACAATATCATAAGCAAAACAGCAAAGAGCATGTAAAGGGGAAGAATCAATTAAACAATGGAATGAAGTTGTATAACAGATCACAATAAAGAAAGATAAAAGAGTGAAACAATAAATCAATAATAAATCAATAATGACATAACACAACTCTTCCCCTTTAACGGAAAAATAATAAGAAAATACAGGATGTAAACCCTGGTTTCAATGAGAGAATACAAATAATAGAATTGAAAGCTGGAGAGAACACTAAAAACAGAGACTGATAATGCAGCAAAATTCTGACCAACACAGTAAACTAAACACACCAAAAGATAACAAAAGACAAAACGTCCAGAATACACCAGTACATACCAGTTGGCCAGACCAGTAAGTAAGGGAATAATGAACGAACGCCAACAAATGAAAAATAAAGTGCAGTATCCAACAAGGCAAAAAAAAAGTACTTCCAAGAACAGAAACCAAAAAGGACACTGCTGAACACACAGCAAAATTAATAGTGAAAAAATACACACACCTCAAAAGTGCCTAAAATAATCGAGAATGTACCAAACCTTGGAAAAATCCCAAAACTAAGACAAATCCATCAAATACTATAAAGAAGAATAAGATGCACTAAACAAGGAAAAATGCGCACAAGGAAAAATGCGACAAAAGTCACATAGCTACAGAGCTATCGCATCACATACCTCTGCCAGAGGTAAATTCCCAACAAAGAAAACTAGAAATAGGTGACTAATGCATCAAAAATCATTTGAAGAGAAAGCAAAGTCACATAGCAAATGCTATAATCACAAACAAAACACATAGAAAAGGGGAACCCCTAAAGAAAAATTTCCTAGCAAAACAAAGTTTTAAATTCAATACAAGCATCATGTAGGTAACCTAAGTAATAATTCCACGCAAAAATAAATTGCAACAGGTGGAAAGTCACATAGCCAGGGCTATATAAAGCGTACCTCAAAAAGCAAAAATTCATGTAACTAAGCTTGTGAAAACATGCTGTAACATAACGTATCGTGGTGACACTGAGAGTCACATAGTCGAATAGACTATCATAAATCACACTTCAAACAGCAAAGAAATCACTTAATAAACACAAAGTACATTAATGCAAATAACATTCATGTGAAAGTAGGTGACATATGAAGTCACATAGTCACATAGTCAAACGACTATCATTAACACTTTAAAGGGAAGAATTCCCAAACATAACCATAAAAGGCTAGTAAAACATAAATTAACATGTAGTAGGTGACTAATCCACAAAATATTTAAGCAGAAAATGGAAAGTCACATAATGACTAATCATTATAAAAATAATAAAGTAGAAAGATCAATAAGAATGATAAGTAAAAACACAGTAAGGCATTGTACAATAGAGAAAGGAATTAAACATTAGCAAAACATTTAAAATAAATTATGATTCACTCCGGTGAGCGATTTCTCACCCGAAGTCCAGGACAGTGGCAGAAAGAAGTGGTGAAGGAAACACAAAGTACTGTAAATCGGGACAAACAAGTTCCAATGAAAAGCTTGTGTGAGACGCCAACAAAGTCTCAAGAAGAACTGAAGATTGTAAAGTCCCAAAATACATTGCTGCCTTTAAAAAAAACTTGATAACAAAAGCTCGATAGCTTTAAAGCACATAAAAGGAAAAGCACAGTACTGCCTTTTAAATTGGTTGTCCGACCAGTGGCACTGTTCCGAATGACACCAAGAACCGTCAGCATGCTCCACGAAGATGTAAAAACTTGATCAGTGGCACCGGCTCAGCTTGAAGATGAATGCAGAGCAACCTCAAAATGGCGGCACGTATCTTCCGCAGTGCCGAGATACTCTCGGCACGCCAAAGCTGAAAAGCATGCCTTAGACGTAAGCAAACTGGGAGCGTCACAGGAGGCCTCACGAACTGAAGAAGATTGCGCGAGAAGTAGAAAGCTCGCGCTGGCTCCATAAAACGATGTAGGTAAGTGACGGTTTAGTTTTAAATGAATGGCGTAACGATGAATGGGCTAACCAACATAAGAACATTAAAAATTGACAAAAGGTGTGTAACATCGAAAAACAAATGGATAATTTTACGGTGCTCCAAATGCTGATCGTACAAGAAGATCACAGTAGATCCATGCCGTCTAAATCCTACCTCTCCCAGGCTACTATGCCTCGCACTCGTTCCTCTTAATAACACAAAAATGTCTTCAGTCCACCACAAGGACGATAAGATTAAAGAAACTCTCTATGCGCTGTGGCACTTGACATAGAAAAATCGCAGCTGAGAGGAACACAGAGATCTCAAAGTCAACAGCAGCGGCATCTTTTAACGCAGCAGGAGAGGCAAGATTAATTGCAGTTAGATAGCTGAAACAGGGAGGCAGCAGCTAAACAGCAAGAAAGTTAATTATAGCAGGGACTGGCACACCAGGGAAGTGGGCTCTCGGTGTGCCACGGAACTTAGAAGTAGATAATCACGGCAAGAGAGGCAAGCTTACAGGCAGGTAGTTGGCAGCAGCGTAAAAGCAGGCAGCAGGAGAATGAAATTACAGCAGGGACTGGCACTCTTAGGAAATGGGCGACCGGTGAAAAGGTCACTGGTGGGGCTCTCAGGGGTGCCAGTATGCTAAAATAAATGTTTCAGGAAAATTTTGAAATGTCCTTTACCTTGTCTTGGAAATCGTTTTTTTGTAGTTTCAAGGGATACTTGCAGTTGGCTTGAAATTTCAAAAGGTTCTTGAATTTACCTTGTAACTTCTTCAGAATTCAATTTTTGTAATCCATCAGGTACATGTAGGTGATCCCAGATCGTCGCCAAATGTTATAATATAAATAAGTCCATTCATGCCGAGATGTAAATCAAATGAAGATGGTTTATTGATTAAGATTGTAGATGGTAAGATCAGCATATATGAACCCCACCAGGAACAGCTCCCTTGCTGCTCAGCCCATCCTTCCAACTGACACTCATCCACCAGGCATCCCCAACATTCCATTACATCACATGCACCAGCATTCTACAACACATCCACACAGAACACATGCACTCTGGCTGAGCAGCAAGGCAGGGAAGCAGGAAAGATGCATGGCAACGAATACAAGATACCACACATCTCCTCGCCGTCCCTCGCTCTGGCAAGTTCCTCACTCCGATTTTACCCACTGCGGGAGGACGGTGCGTCCTCTCACTTGTCCCACTGCAGCTGCCCCCGGTGTGCCCTGTCTCTTCAAACCGTGCCACCCAAATCCAAGCAGGTGTGAATGCTGACTCTGCCCGGAGCGCTCACCCGCTCTTTAATAGGAGACCGAGACTGAAGCTCTTGGCTTTGAGACTGACTTTTGTGGATTTATATTGCAGTGACCTTCCGGGACTGAGCGGCACATAGCGGCTGCTGCGTTTGTTCTGTTGTTACCATCTGAGACTGAGCTGCCTCCAGCCTCTGCTGAAGTTTATTGAACCCTCCGAGTGAGCTTTTGCCACCTTCTGCGCTGTGTATTGTACCTGAGAGCGAGCGGCCTCCAGTGGCTGCTAACTTCGGTATCCAGAGACTGAGCTTCCACTAGCAGCTGCTGTCTTTTTCCACCTGGAGACTGAGCTGCCTCAGTGACTGCTGGGTTTATCGCATCTGAGCTCCCTCAGCCGGCTTGTGAGTGTATTGTAGCCAGAGACTGAGCTCCCTCTATCTGCTGGAGGCCTCAGATGCCTCGAGTCAGCACAATGTTGTCCCTGGACGGCTATAATGTGCTGCCGGCGAATTAAAACTTTTTTACTCCGACGTGCTATATAAAGGTCTCATGTGGAAAGAGTTTACACCAAGGGTGACTATGCCAACAAGGGCCCACTGTCCCTGGACTCTGTGCCTTCCATCCCCATCTTACAAACATATCACTGCACCAGCAGGAGCACAATTAAACAGAATCAACCAGCCCAAAGTCGCAATTGCACAGCATGGCATTATGGGTATGCAAATCAGCCCAGGAACGGCTTCTTTCTCCACATTGCAGTATGTGACCTGTAAGAAGTGAAGCCAACATTACAAGTGTAGTGGGGAAAAAATGACAATTTTGCAGTGAATATTGCGTTTATTCAGACAGTTAAAGAAGTCTCGACACACTTTCTTTGAGATTTTCAGGGCAGGCGCAAAGTACAATTTAGTGTCAAAATTACATTCTGTTCGTTTTTCACAAGTAGACGTGCTCCACTGGTATTCGTTCACCTTGACCCATCCCTGAGATGAAAGTTAACATTGAAGTGCTTAAAAGTAATTTGTCAAAGGCCAGTGCTGGTGTCCGGGCGCTCTTTGTTGCCAGCCAGCAGACACCACTGAAGTTTATTGGCGCCACAATCTGTATATTTCACAAAGTTTCCAGCAAGCAGAGCCTGTGACTGTGTATAGGGTGCAGAGTGCTTGCGCCCCACCTGCTAGGTCTTTAATCACAGAAATGTAGCACCTCAGTCCCGGCAAGAAGGGCTCCACACCGCCCTGGGGGGCGCTGGGCATAATTTGGAGGTGGGGGCCATTTTCTGGTGCCCGTCTTATGAAGGGGCGGGGCTCTCTGTGAGGGCGTCTGCGCTCCCTCCTGCCCCGTCTCTTCCCCATGGTTAGAAGTGTAGCTCCTAACAGATGACACTGCGCAACGCGGCTCTAGGCGCTGCTTGGGTGAGGGCAGTTTTCTGCAGACTGCTGTTCCGATGACAGCCAGTTGAGGCCGGTGATTGACTCGGAGGTAGTTCTCGGTACTTTCCACAGCTACAACAGTAGTTGTGTGATTGTGTTAATAGATGTTCTTTTCCTTCAGCAGGTCTAAGTGAAGTTCTTGGGCGTCACTGGGCGCCTTCCTCAGTCATGAGGTGCGGCCATTTTAAACGCCAGGTATGGTGAGATTAATCTCATAGGGCGTCAATCCTGTGTAGGTTTGCGCTTGGGTGGCAAGGGAGGTGTCCTTACAGCTCTCTGGGCAGCTGTGCTAAAGCTGCCCCCCCCCCACCCCCAATCCAAGCAGGTGTGAATGCTGACTCTGCCCGGAGCGCTCACCCGCTCTTTAATAGGAGAGTGAGACTGAAGCTCTTGGCTTTGAGACTGACTTTTGTGGATTTATATTGCAGTGACCTTCCGGGACTGAGCGGCACATAGCGGCTGCTGCGTTTGTTCTGTTGTTACCATCTGAGACTGAGCTGCCTCCAGCCTCTGCTGAAGTTTATTGAACCCTCCGAGTGAGCTTTTGCCACCTTCTGCGCTGTGTATTGTACCTGAGAGCGAGCGGCCTCCAGTGGCTGCTAAGTTCGGTATCCAGAGACTGAGCTTCCACTAGCAGCTGCTGTCTTTTTCCACCTGGAGACTGAGCTGCCTCAGTGACTGCTGGGTTTATCGCATCTGAGCTCCCTCAGCCGGCTTGTGAGTGTATTGTAGCCAGAGACTGAGCTCCCTCTATCTGCTGGAGGCCTCAGATGCCTCGAGTCAGCACAATGTTGTCCCTGGACGGCTATAATGTGCTGCCGGCGAATTAAAACTTTTTTACTCCGACGTGCTATATAAAGGTCTCATGTGGAAAGAGTTTACACCAAGGGTGACTATGCCAACAAGGGCCCACTGTCCCTGGACTCTGTGCCTTCCATCCCCATCTTACAAACATATCACTGCACCAGCAGGAGCACAATTAAACAGAATCAACCAGCCCAAAGTCGCAATTGCACAGCATGGCATTATGGGTATGCAAATCAGCCCAGGAACGGCTTCTTTCTCCACATTGCAGTATGCGACCTGTAAGAAGTGAAGCCAACATTACAAGTGTAGTGGGGAAAAAATGACAATTTTGCAGTGAATATTGCGTTTATTCAGACAGTTAAAGAAGTCTCGACACACTTTCTTTGAGATTTTCAGGGCAGGCGCAAAGTACAATTTAGTGTCAAAATTACATTCTGTTCGTTTTTCACAAGTAGACGTGCTCCACTGGTATTCATTCACATTGAGCCATACCTGAGGTGAAAGTTAACATTGAAGTGCTTAAAAGTAATTTGTCAAAGGCCAGTGCTGCTGCCCGGGGCGCTCTTTGTTGCCAGCCAGCAGACACTACTGAAGTTTATTGGCGCCACAATCTGTATATTTCACAAAGTTTCCAGCAAGCAGAGCCTGTGACTGTGTATAGGGTGCAGAGTGCTTGCACCCCACCTGCTAGGTCTTTAATCACAGAAATGTAGGACCTCAGTCGCGGCAAGAAGGGCTCCACACCGCCCTGGGGGGCGCTGGGCATAATTTGGAGGTGGGGGTCATTCTCTGGTGCCCGTTTTATGAAGGGGCGGGGCTCTCTGTGAGGGCGTCTGCGCTCCCTCCTGCCCCGTCTCTTCCCCATGGTTAGAAGTGTAGCTCCTTACAGATGACACTGCGCAACGCGGCTCTAGGCGCTGCTTGGGTGAGGGCAGTTTTCTGCAGACTGCTGTTCCGATGACAGCCAGTTGAGGCCGGTGATTGACTCGGAGGTAGTTCTCGGTACTTTCCACAGGTACAACAGTAGTTGTGTGATTGTGTTAATAGATGTTCTTTTCCTTCAGCAGGTCTAAGTGAAGTTCTTGGGCGTCACTGGGCGCCTTCCTCAGTCATGAGGTGCGGCCATTTTAAACGCCAGGTATGGTGAGATTAATCTCATAGGGCGTCAATCCTGTGTAGGTTTGCGCTTGGGTGGCAAGGGAGGTGTCCTTACAGCTCTCTGGGCAGCTGTGCTAAAGCTGCCCCCCCCCCACCCCCAATCCAAGCAGGTGTGAATGCTGACTCTGCCCGGAGCGCTCACCCGCTCTTCATTGCTCTTTAATAGTAGCTCACTCCTGGAGTGAGACTGAAGCTCTTGCTTTTGAGACTGATCAATTCTGATTTTTATCGGAATGACCTCCCGCGACTGAGCGGCCTCCGGCGGCTGCTGGGTTTGTTGTGTTATTAGCATCTGAGACTGAGCTGCCTCGGGGAGCTCCTGCGTTTATTGTAGCAGGAGACTGAGCTGCCTCGGAGGCTGCAGGGTTTCATCGGACCAGCGACTTCTGCGATTACTCTACCCGGAGACTGAGTCACATTGGGCGTGGCCTCCTTAAGACGTCACTGGTGGTGTGTTTAATCGCATCAGGGAGCCAATCCTGTGCAGTGTTGCACAAGGCTGGCGCGGGAGGTGTCCTTACAGCTCACGGGGGGGCTGTGCTGTATGCCAAGTTTTATTGTCTCGCTTTGATTGGCTGCAGGGGTTGTGGCTGCTTTCATCGGAGGTTTCTCCTCGCCCTGGCAAGTTCCTCACTCCGATTTTACCCACTGCGGGAGGACGGTGCGTCCTCTCACTTGTCCCACTGCAGCTGCCCCCGGTGTGCCCTGTCTCTTCAAACCGTGCCACCCAAATCCAAGCAGGTGTGAATGCTGACTCTGCCCGGAGCGCTCACCCGCTCTTTAATAGGAGACCGAGACTGAAGCTCTTGGCTTTGAGACTGACTTTTGTGGATTTATATTGCAGTGACCTTCCGGGACTGAGCGGCACATAGCGGCTGCTGCGTTTGTTCTGTTGTTACCATCTGAGACTGAGCTGCCTCCAGCCTCTGCTGAAGTTTATTGAACCCTCCGAGTGAGCTTTTGCCACCTTCTGCGCTGTGTATTGTACCTGAGAGCGAGCGGCCTCCAGTGGCTGCTAAGTTCGGTATCCAGAGACTGAGCTTCCACTAGCAGCTGCTGTCTTTTTCCACCTGGAGACTGAGCTGCCTCAGTGACTGCTGGGTTTATCGCATCTGAGCTCCCTCAGCCGGCTTGTGAGTGTATTGTAGCCAGAGACTGAGCTCCCTCTATCTGCTGGAGGCCTCAGATGCCTCGAGTCAGCACAATGTTGTCCCTGGACGGCTATAATGTGCTGCCGGCGAATTAAAACTTTTTTACTCCGACGTGCTATATAAAGGTCTCATGTGGAAAGAGTTTACACCAAGGGTGACTATGCCAACAAGGGCCCACTGTCCCTGGACTCTGTGCCTTCCATCCCCATCTTACAAACATATCACTGCACCAGCAGGAGCACAATTAAACAGAATCAACCAGCCCAAAGTCGCAATTGCACAGCATGGCATTATGGGTATGCAAATCAGCCCAGGAACGGCTTCTTTCTCCACATTGCAGTATGCGACCTGTAAGAAGTGAAGCCAACATTACAAGTGTAGTGGGGAAAAAATGACAATTTTGCAGTGAATATTGCGTTTATTCAGACAGTTAAAGAAGTCTCGACACACTTTCTTTGAGATTTTCAGGGCAGGCGCAAAGTACAATTTAGTGTCAAAATTACATTCTGTTCGTTTTTCACAAGTAGACGTGCTTCACTGGTATTCATTCACATTGACCCATACCTGAGGTGAAAGTTAACATTGAAGTGCTTAAAAGTAATTTGTCAAAGGCCAGTGCTGCTGTCCGGGCGCTCTTTGTTGCCAGCCAGCAGACACCACTGAAGTTTATTGGCGCCACAATCTGTATATTTCACAAAGTTTCCAGCAAGCAGAGCCTGTGACTGTGTATAGGGTGCAGAGTGCTTGCGCCCCACCTGCTAGGTCTTTAATCACAGAAATGTAGGACCTCAGTCCCGGCAAGAAGGGCTCCACACCGCCCTGGGGGGCGCTGGGCATAATTTGGAGGTGGGGGCCATTCTCTGGTGCCCGTCTTATGAAGGGGCGGGGCTCTCTGTGAGGGCGTCTGCGCTCCCTCCTGCCCCGTCTCTTCCCCATGGTTAGAAGTGTAGCTCCTTACAGATGACACTGCGCAACGCGGCTCTAGGCGCTGCTTGGGTGAGGGCAGTTTTCTGCAGACTGCTGTTCCGATGACAGCCAGTTGAGGCCGGTGATTGACTCGGAGGTAGTTCTCGGTACTTTCCACAGCTACAACAGTAGTTGTGTGATTGTGTTAATAGATGTTCTTTTCCTTCAGCAGGTCTAAGTGAAGTTCTTGGGCGTCACTGGGCGCCTTCCTCAGTCATGAGGTGCGGCCATTTTAAACGCCAGGTATGGTGAGATTAATCTCATAGGGCGTCAATCCTGTGTAGGTTTGCGCTTGGGTGGCAAGGGAGGTGTCCTTACAGCTCTCTGGGCAGCTGTGCTAAAGCTGCCCCCCCCCCACCCCCAATCCAAGCAGGTGTGAATGCTGACTCTGCCCGGAGCGCTCACCCGCTCTTTAATAGGAGAGTGAGACTGAAGCTCTTGGCTTTGAGACTGACTTTTGTGGATTTATATTGCAGTGACCTTCCGGGACTGAGCGGCACATAGCGGCTGCTGCGTTTGTTCTGTTGTTACCATCTGAGACTGAGCTGCCTCCAGCCTCTGCTGAAGTTTATTGAACCCTCCGAGTGAGCTTTTGCCACCTTCTGCGCTGTGTATTGTACCTGAGAGCGAGCGGCCTCCAGTGGCTGCTAACTTCGGTATCCAGAGACTGAGCTTCCACTAGCAGCTGCTGTCTTTTTCCACCTGGAGACTGAGCTGCCTCAGTGACTGCTGGGTTTATCGCATCTGAGCTCCCTCAGCCGGCTTGTGAGTGTATTGTAGCCAGAGACTGAGCTCCCTCTATCTGCTGGAGGCCTCAGATGCCTCGAGTCAGCACAATGTTGTCCCTGGACGGCTATAATGTGCTGCCGGCGAATTAAAACTTTTTTACTCCGACGTGCTATATAAAGGTCTCATGTGGAAAGAGTTTACACCAAGGGTGACTATGCCAACAAGGGCCCACTGTCCCTGGACTCTGTGCCTTCCATCCCCATCTTACAAACATATCACTGCACCAGCAGGAGCACAATTAAACAGAATCAACCAGCCCAAAGTCGCAATTGCACAGCATGGCATTATGGGTATGCAAATCAGCCCAGGAACGGCTTCTTTCTCCACATTGCAGTATGCGACCTGTAAGAAGTGAAGCCAACATTACAAGTGTAGTGGGGAAAAAATGACAATTTTGCAGTGAATATTGCGTTTATTCAGACAGTTAAAGAAGTCTCGACACACTTTCTTTGAGATTTTCAGGGCAGGCGCAAAGTACAATTTAGTGTCAAAATTACATTCTGTTCGTTTTTCACAAGTAGACGTGCTCCACTGGTATTCGTTCACCTTGACCCATCCCTGAGATGAAAGTTAACATTGAAGTGCTTAAAAGTAATTTGTCAAAGGCCAGTGCTGCTGTCCGGGCGCTCTTTGTTGCCAGCCAGCAGACACCACTGAAGTTTATTGGCGCCACAATCTGTATATTTCACAAAGTTTCCAGCAAGCAGAGCCTGTGACTGTGTATAGGGTGCAGAGTGCTTGCGCCCCACCTGCTAGGTCTTTAATCACAGAAATGTAGGACCTCAGTCGCGGCAAGAAGGGCTCCACACCGCCCTGGGGGGCGCTGGGCATAATTTGGAGGTGGGGGCCATTTTCTGGTGCCCGTCTTATGAAGGGGCGGGGCTCTCTGTGAGGGCGTCTGCGCTCCCTCCTGCCCCGTCTCTTCCCCATGGTTAGAAGTGTAGCTCCTTACAGATGACACTGCGCAACGCGGCTCTAGGCGCTGCTTGGGTGAGGGCAGTTTTCTGCAGACTGCTGTTCCGATGACAGCCAGTTGAGGCCGGTGATTGACTCGGAGGTAGTTCTCGGTACTTTCCACAGCTACAACAGTAGTTGTGTGATTGTGTTAATAGATGTTCTTTTCCTTCAGCAGGTCTAAGTGAAGTTCTTGGGACTCACTGGGCGCCTTCCTCAGTCATGAGGTGAGGCCATTTTAAACGCCAGGTATGGTGAGATTAATCTCATAGGGCGTCAATCCTGTGTAGGTTTGCGCTTGGGTGGCAAGGGAGGTGTCCTTACAGCTCTCTGGGCAGCTGTGCTAAAGCTGCCCCCCCCACCCCCAATCCAAGCAGGTGTGAATGCTGACTCTGCCCGGAGCGCTCACCCGCTCTTCATTGCTCTTTAATAGGAGCTCACTCCTGGAGTGAGACTGAAGCTCTTGCTTTTGAGACTGATCAATTCTGATTTTTATCGGAATGACCTCCCGCGACTGAGCGGCCTCCGGCGGCTGCTGGGTTTGTTGTGTTATTAGCATCTGAGACTGAGCTGCCTCGGGGAGCTCCTGCGTTTATTGTAGCAGGAGACTGAGCTGCCTCGGAGGCTGCAGGGTTTCATCGGACCAGCGACTTCTGCGATTACTCTACCCGGAGACTGAGTCACATTGGGCGTGGCCTCCTTAAGACGTCACTGGTGGTGTGTTTAATCGCATCAGGGAGCCAATCCTGTGCAGTGTTGCACAAGGCTGGCGCGGGAGGTGTCCTTACAGCTCACGGGGGGCTGTGCTGTATGCCAAGTTTTATTGTCTCGCTTTGATTGGCTGCAGGGCTTGTGGCTGCTTTCATCGGAGGTTTCTTGTTATAATATAAATAAGTCCATTCATTCCGAGATGTAAATCAAATGAAGATGGTTTATTGATTAAGATTGTAGATGGTAAGATCAGCATATATGAACCCCACCAGGAACAGCTCCCTTGCTGCTCAGCCCATCCTTCCAACTGACACTCATCCACCAGGCATCCCCAACATTCCATTACATCACATGCACCAGCATTCTACAACACATCCACACAGAACACATGCACTCTGGCTGAGCAGCAAGGCAGGGAAGCAGGAAAGATGCATGGCAACGAATACAAGATACCACACATCTTCCCTCTTTACAAATCACAACACGGAATACATGCTGCTCAAACAATATCATAAGCAAAACAGCAAAGAGCATGTAAAGGGGAAGAATCAATTAAACAATGGAATGAAGTTGTATAACAGATCACAATAAAGAAAGATAAAAGAGTGAAACAATAAATCAATAATAAATCAATAATGACATAACACAACTCTTCCCCTTTAACGGAAAAATAATAAGAAAATACAGGATGTAAACCCTGGTTTCAATGAGAGAATACAAATAATAGAATTGAAAGCTGGAGAGAACACTAAAAACAGAGACTGATAATGCAGCAAAATTCTGACCAACACAGTAAACTAAACACACCAAAAGATAACAAAAGACAAAACGTCCAGAATACACCAGTACATACCAGTTGGCCAGACCAGTAAGTAAGGGAATAATGAACGAACGCCAACAAATGAAAAATAAAGTGCAGTATCCAACAAGGCAAAAAAAAAGTACTTCCAAGAACAGAAACCAAAAAGGACACTGCTGAACACACAGCAAAATTAATAGTGAAAAAATACACACACCTCAAAAGTGCCTAAAATAATCGAGAATGTACCAAACCTTGGAAAAATCCCAAAACTAAGACAAATCCATCAAATACTATAAAGAAGAATAAGATGCACTAAACAAGGAAAAATGCGCACAAGGAAAAATGCGACAAAAGTCACATAGCTACAGAGCTATCGCATCACAATCCTCTGCCAGAGGTAAATTCCCAACAAAGAAAACTAGAAATAGGTGACTAATGCATCAAAAATCATTTGAAGAGAAAGCAAAGTCACATAGCAAATGCTATAATCACAAACAAAACACATAGAAAAGGGGAACCCCTAAAGAAAAATTTGCTAGCAAAACAAAGTTTAAAATTCAATACAAGCATCATGTAGGTAACCTAAGTAATAATTCCACGCAAAAATAAATTGCAACAGGTGGAAAGTCACATAGCCAGGGCTATATAAAGCGTACCTCAAAAAGCAAAAATTCATGTAACTAAGCTTGTGAAAACATGCTGTAACATAACGTATCGTGGTGACACTGAGAGTCACATAGTCGAATAGACTATCATAAATCACACTTCAAACAGCAAAGAAATCACTTAATAAACACAAAGTACATTAATGCAAATAACATTCATGTGAAAGTAGGTGACATATGAAGTCACATAGTCACATAGTCAAACGACTATCATTAACACTTTAAAGGGAAGAATTCCCAAACATAACCATAAAAGGCTAGTAAAACATAAATTAACATGTAGTAGGTGACTAATCCACAAAATATTTAAGCAGAAAATGGAAAGTCACATAATGACTAATCATTATAAAAATAATAAAGTAGAAAGATCAATAAGAATGATAAGTAAAAACACAGTAAGGCATTGTACAATAGAGAAAGGAATTAAACATTAGCAAAACATTTAAAATAAATTATGATTCACTCCGGTGAGCGATTTCTCACCCGAAGTCCAGGACAGTGGCAGAAAGAAGTGGTGAAGGAAACACAAAGTACTGTAAATCGGGACAAACAAGTTCCAATGAAAAGCTTGTGTGAGACGCCAACAAAGTCTCAAGAAGAACTGAAGATTGTAAAGTCCCAAAATACATTGCTGCCTTTAAAAAAAACTTGATAACAAAAGCTCGATAGCTTTAAAGCACATAAAAGGAAAAGCACAGTACTGCCTTTTAAATTGGTTGTCCGACCAGTGGCACTGTTCCGAATGACACCAAGAACCGTCAGCATGCTCCACGAAGATGTAAAAACTTGATCAGTGGCACCGGCTCAGCTTGAAGATGAATGCAGAGCAACCTCAAAATGGCGGCACGTATCTTCCGCAGTGCCGAGATACTCTCGGCACGCCAAAGCTGAAAAGCATGCCTTAGACGTAAGCAAACTGGGAGCGTCACAGGAGGCCTCACGAACTGAAGAAGATTGCGCGAGAAGTAGAAAGCTCGCGCTGGCTCCATAAAACGATGTAGGTAAGTGACGGTTTAGTTTTAAATGAATGGCGTAACGATGAATGGGCTAACCAACATAAGAACATTAAAAATTGACAAAAGGTGTGTAACATCGAAAAACAAATGGATAATTTTACGGTGCTCCAAATGCTGATCGTACAAGAAGATCACAGTAGATCCATGCCGTCTAAATCCTACCTCTCCCAGGCTACTATGCCTCGCACTCGTTCCTCTTAATAACACAAAAATGTCTTCAGTCCACCACAAGGACGATAAGATTAAAGAAACTCTCTATGCGCTGTGGCACTTGACATAGAAAAATCGCAGCTGAGAGGAACACAGAGATCTCAAAGTCAACAGCAGCGGCATCTTTTAACGCAGCAGGAGAGGCAAGATTAATTGCAGTTAGATAGCTGAAACAGGGAGGCAGCAGCTAAACAGCAAGAAAGTTAATTATAGCAGGGACTGGCACACCAGGGAAGTGGGCTCTCGGTGTGCCACGGAACTTAGAAGTAGATAATCACGGCAAGAGAGGCAAGCTTACAGGCAGGTAGTTGGCAGCAGCGTAAAAGCAGGCAGCAGGAGAATGAAATTACAGCAGGGACTGGCACTCTTAGGAAATGGGCGACCGGTGAAAAGGTCACTGGTGGGGCTCTCAGGGGTGCCAGTATGCTAAAATAAATGTTTCAGGAAAATTTTGAAATGTCCTTTACCTTGTCTTGGAAATCGTTTTTTTGTAGTTTCAAGGGATACTTGCAGTTGGCTTGAAATTTCAAAAGGTTCTTGAATTTGCCTTGTAACTTCTTCAGAATTCAATTTTTGTAATCCATCAGGTACATGTAGGTGATCCCAGATCGTCGCCAAATGTTATAATATAAATAAGTCCATTCATGCCGAGATGTAAATCAAATGAAGATGGTTTATTGATTAAGATTGTAGATGGTAAGATCAGCATATATGAACCCCACCAGGAACAGCTCCCTTGCTGCTCAGCCCATCCTTCCAACTGACACTCATCCACCAGGCATCCCCAACATTCCATTACATCACATGCACCAGCATTCTACAACACATCCACACAGAACACATGCACTCTGGCTGAGCAGCAAGGCAGGGAAGCAGGAAAGATGCATGGCAACGAATACAAGATACCACACATCTCCTCGCCGTCCCTCGCTCTGGCAAGTTCCTCACTCCGATTTTACCCACTGCGGGAGGACGGTGCGTCCTCTCACTTGTCCCACTGCAGCTGCCCCCGGTGTGCCCTGTCTCTTCAAACCGTGCCACCCAAATCCAAGCAGGTGTGAATGCTGACTCTGCCCGGAGCGCTCACCCGCTCTTTAATAGGAGACCGAGACTGAAGCTCTTGGCTTTGAGACTGACTTTTGTGGATTTATATTGCAGTGACCTTCCGGGACTGAGCGGCACATAGCGGCTGCTGCGTTTGTTCTGTTGTTACCATCTGAGACTGAGCTGCCTCCAGCCTCTGCTGAAGTTTATTGAACCCTCCGAGTGAGCTTTTGCCACCTTCTGCGCTGTGTATTGTACCTGAGAGCGAGCGGCCTCCAGTGGCTGCTAACTTCGGTATCCAGAGACTGAGCTTCCACTAGCAGCTGCTGTCTTTTTCCACCTGGAGACTGAGCTGCCTCAGTGACTGCTGGGTTTATCGCATCTGAGCTCCCTCAGCCGGCTTGTGAGTGTATTGTAGCCAGAGACTGAGCTCCCTCTATCTGCTGGAGGCCTCAGATGCCTCGAGTCAGCACAATGTTGTCCCTGGACGGCTATAATGTGCTGCCGGCGAATTAAAACTTTTTTACTCCGACGTGCTATATAAAGGTCTCATGTGGAAAGAGTTTACACCAAGGGTGACTATGCCAACAAGGGCCCACTGTCCCTGGACTCTGTGCCTTCCATCCCCATCTTACAAACATATCACTGCACCAGCAGGAGCACAATTAAACAGAATCAACCAGCCCAAAGTCGCAATTGCACAGCATGGCATTATGGGTATGCAAATCAGCCCAGGAACGGCTTCTTTCTCCACATTGCAGTATGTGACCTGTAAGAAGTGAAGCCAACATTACAAGTGTAGTGGGGAAAAAATGACAATTTTGCAGTGAATATTGCGTTTATTCAGACAGTTAAAGAAGTCTCGACACACTTTCTTTGAGATTTTCAGGGCAGGCGCAAAGTACAATTTAGTGTCAAAATTACATTCTGTTCGTTTTTCACAAGTAGACGTGCTCCACTGGTATTCGTTCACCTTGACCCATCCCTGAGATGAAAGTTAACATTGAAGTGCTTAAAAGTAATTTGTCAAAGGCCAGTGCTGGTGTCCGGGCGCTCTTTGTTGCCAGCCAGCAGACACCACTGAAGTTTATTGGCGCCACAATCTGTATATTTCACAAAGTTTCCAGCAAGCAGAGCCTGTGACTGTGTATAGGGTGCAGAGTGCTTGCGCCCCACCTGCTAGGTCTTTAATCACAGAAATGTAGGACCTCAGTCCCGGCAAGAAGGGCTCCACACCGCCCTGGGGGGCGCTGGGCATAATTTGGAGGTGGGGGCCATTTTCTGGTGCCCGTCTTATGAAGGGGCGGGGCTCTCTGTGAGGGCGTCTGCGCTCCCTCCTGCCCCGTCTCTTCCCCATGGTTAGAAGTGTAGCTCCTTACAGATGACACTGCGCAACGCGGCTCTAGGCGCTGCTTGGGTGAGGGCAGTTTTCTGCAGACTGCTGTTCCGATGACAGCCAGTTGAGGCCGGTGATTGACTCGGAGGTAGTTCTCGGTACTTTCCACAGCTACAACAGTAGTTGTGTGATTGTGTTAATAGATGTTCTTTTCCTTCAGCAGGTCTAAGTGAATTTCTTGGGCGTCACTGGGCGCCTTCCTCAGTCATGAGGTGCGGCCATTTTAAACGCCAGGTATGGTGAGATTAATCTCATAGGGCGTCAATCCTGTGTAGGTTTGCGCTTGGGTGGCAAGGGAGGTGTCCTTACAGCTCTCTGGGCAGCTGTGCTAAAGCTGCCCCCCTCCCCACCCCCAATCCAAGCAGGTGTGAATGCTGACTCTGCCCGGAGCGCTCACCCGCTCTTTAATAGGAGCGTGAGACTGAAGCTCTTGGCTTTGAGACTGACTTTTGTGGATTTATATTGCAGTGACCTTCCGGGACTGAGCGGCACATAGCGGCTGCTGCATTTGTTCTGTTGTTACCATCTGAGACTGAGCTGCCTCCAGCCTCTGCTGAAGTTTATTGAACCCTCCGAGTGAGCTTTTGCCACCTTCTGCGCTGTGTATTGTACCTGAGAGCGAGCGGCCTCCAGTGGCTGCTAAGTTCGGTATCCAGAGACTGAGCTTCCACTAGCAGCTGCTGTCTTTTTCCACCTGGAGACTGAGCTGCCTCAGTGACTGCTGGGTTTATCGCATCTGAGCTCCCTCAGCCGGCTTGTGAGTGTATTGTAGCCAGAGACTGAGCTCCCTCTATCTGCTGGAGGCCTCAGATGCCTCGAGTCAGCACAATGTTGTCCCTGGACGGCTATAATGTGCTGCCGGCGAATTAAAACTTTTTTACTCCGACGTGCTATATAAAGGTCTCATGTGGAAAGAGTTTACACCAAGGGTGACTATGCCAACAAGGGCCCACTGTCCCTGGACTCTGTGCCTTCCATCCCCATCTTACAAACATATCACTGCACCAGCAGGAGCACAATTAAACAGAATCAACCAGCCCAAAGTCGCAATTGCACAGCATGGCATTATGGGTATGCAAATCAGCCCAGGAACGGCTTCTTTCTCCACATTGCAGTATGCGACCTGTAAGAAGTGAAGCCAACATTACAAGTGTAGTGGGGAAAAAATGACAATTTTGCAGTGAATATTGCGTTTATTCAGACAGTTAAAGAAGTCTCGACACACTTTCTTTGAGATTTTCAGGGCAGGCGCAAAGTACAATTTAGTGTCAAAATTACATTCTGTTCGTTTTTCACAAGTAGACGTGCTCCACTGGTATTCATTCACATTGACCCATACCTGAGATGAAAGTTAACATTGAAGTGCTTAAAAGTAATTTGTCAAAGGCCAGTGCTGCTGCCCGGGGCGCTCTTTGTTGCCAGCCAGCAGACACCACTGAAGTTTATTGGTGCCACAATCTGTATATTTCACAAAGTTTCCAGCAAGCAGAGCCTGTGACTGTGTATAGGGTGCAGAGTGCTTGCGCCCCACCTGCTAGGTCTTTAATCACAGAAATGTAGGACCTCAGTCGCGGCAAGAAGGGCTCCACACCGCCCTGGGGGGCGCTGGGCATAATTTGGAGGTGGGGGTCATTCTCTGGTGCCCGTCTTATGAAGGGGCGGGGCTCTCTGTGAGGGCGTCTGCGCTCCCTCCTGCCCCGTCTCTTCCCCATGGTTAGAAGTGTAGCTCCTTACAGATGACACTGCGCAACGCGGCTCTAGGCGCTGCTTGGGTGAGGGCAGTTTTCTGCAGACTGCTGTTCCGATGACAGCCAGTTGAGGCCGGTGATTGACTCGGAGGTAGTTCTCGGTACTTTCCACAGGTACAACAGTAGTTGTGTGATTGTGTTAATAGATGTTCTTTTCCTTCAGCAGGTCTAAGTGAAGTTCTTGGGCGTCACTGGGCGCCTTCCTCAGTCATGAGGTGCGGCCATTTTAAACGCCAGGTATGGTGAGATTAATCTCATAGGGCGTCAATCCTGTGTAGGTTTGCGCTTGGGTGGCAAGGGAGGTGTCCTTACAGCTCTCTGGGCAGCTGTGCTAAAGCTGCCCCCCCCCCACCCCCAATCCAAGCAGGTGTGAATGCTGACTCTGCCCGGAGCGCTCACCCGCTCTTCATTGCTCTTTAATAGTAGCTCACTCCTGGAGTGAGACTGAAGCTCTTGCTTTTGAGACTGATCAATTCTGATTTTTATCGGAATGACCTCCCGCGACTGAGCGGCCTCCGGCGGCTGCTGGGTTTGTTGTGTTATTAGCATCTGAGACTGAGCTGCCTCGGGGAGCTCCTGCGTTTATTGTAGCAGGAGACTGAGCTGCCTCGGAGGCTGCAGGGTTTCATGGGACCAGCGACTTCTGCGATTACTCTACCCGGAGACTGAGTCACATTGGGCGTGGCCTCCTTAAGACGTCACTGGTGGTGTGTTTAATCGCATCAGGGAGCCAATCCTGTGCAGTGTTGCACAAGGCTGGCGCGGGAGGTGTCCTTACAGCTCACGGGGGGGCTGTGCTGTATGCCAAGTTTTATTGTCTCGCTTTGATTGGCTGCAGGGGTTGTGGCTGCTTTCATCGGAGGTTTCTCCTCGCCGTCCCTCGCTCTGGCAAGTTCCTCACTCCGATTTTACCCACTGCGGGAGGACGGTGCGTCCTCTCACTTGTCCCACTGCAGCTGCCCCCGGTGTGCCCTGTCTCTTCAAACCGTGCCACCCAAATCCAAGCAGGTGTGAATGCTGACTCTGCCCGGAGCGCTCACCCGCTCTTTAATAGGAGACCGAGACTGAAGCTCTTGGCTTTGAGACTGACTTTTGTGGATTTATATTGCAGTGACCTTCCGGGACTGAGCGGCACATAGCGGCTGCTGCGTTTGTTCTGTTGTTACCATCTGAGACTGAGCTGCCTCCAGCCTCTGCTGAAGTTTATTGAACCCTCCGAGTGAGCTTTTGCCACCTTCTGCGCTGTGTATTGTACCTGAGAGCGAGCGGCCTCCAGTGGCTGCTAAGTTCGGTATCCAGAGACTGAGCTTCCACTAGCAGCTGCTGTCTTTTTCCACCTGGAGACTGAGCTGCCTCAGTGACTGCTGGGTTTATCGCATCTGAGCTCCCTCAGCCGGCTTGTGAGTGTATTGTAGCCAGAGACTGAGCTCCCTCTATCTGCTGGAGGCCTCAGATGCCTCGAGTCAGCACAATGTTGTCCCTGGACGGCTATAATGTGCTGCCGGCGAATTAAAACTTTTTTACTCCGACGTGCTATATAAAGGTCTCATGTGGAAAGAGTTTACACCAAGGGTGACTATGCCAACAAGGGCCCACTGTCCCTGGACTCTGTGCCTTCCATCCCCATCTTACAAACATATCACTGCACAAGCAGGAGCACAATTAAACAGAATCAACCAGCCCAAAGTCGCAATTGCACAGCATGGCATTATGGGTATGCAAATCAGCCCAGGAACGGCTTCTTTCTCCACATTGCAGTATGCGACCTGTAAGAAGTGAAGCCAACATTACAAGTGTAGTGGGGAAAAAATGACAATTTTGCAGTGAATATTGCGTTTATTCAGACAGTTAAAGAAGTCTCGACACACTTTCTTTGAGATTTTCAGGGCAGGCGCAAAGTACAATTTAGTGTCAAAATTACATTCTGTTCGTTTTTCACAAGTAGACGTGCTTCACTGGTATTCATTCACATTGACCCATACCTGAGGTGAAAGTTAACATTGAAGTGCTTAAAAGTAATTTGTCAAAGGCCAGTGCTGCTGTCCGGGCGCTCTTTGTTGCCAGCCAGCAGACACCACTGAAGTTTATTGGCGCCACAATCTGTATATTTCACAAAGTTTCCAGCAAGCAGAGCCTGTGACTGTGTATAGGGTGCAGAGTGCTTGCGCCCCACCTGCTAGGTCTTTAATCACAGAAATGTAGGACCTCAGTCCCGGCAAGAAGGGCTCCACACCGCCCTGGGGGGCGCTGGGCATAATTTGGAGGTGGGGGCCATTCTCTGGTGCCCGTCTTATCAAGGGGCGGGGCTCTCTGTGAGGGCGTCTGCGCTCCCTCCTGCCCCGTCTCTTCCCCATGGTTAGAAGTGTAGCTCCTTACAGATGACACTGCGCAACGCGGCTCTAGGCGCTGCTTGGGTGAGGGCAGTTTTCTGCAGACTGCTGTTCCGATGACAGCCAGTTGAGGCCGGTGATTGACTCGGAGGTAGTTCTCGGTACTTTCCACAGCTACAACAGTAGTTGTGTGATTGTGTTAATAGATGTTCTTTTCCTTCAGCAGGTCTAAGTGAAGTTCTTGGGCGTCACTGGGCGCCTTCCTCAGTCATGAGGTGCGGCCATTTTAAACGCCAGGTATGGTGAGATTAATCTCATAGGGCGTCAATCCTGTGTAGGTTTGCGCTTGGGTGGCAAGGGAGGTGTCCTTACAGCTCTCTGGGCAGCTGTGCTAAAGCTGCCCCCCCCCCCACCCCCAATCCAAGCAGGTGTGAATGCTGACTCTGCCCGGAGCGCTCACCCGCTCTTTAATAGGAGAGTGAGACTGAAGCTCTTGGCTTTGAGACTGACTTTTGTGGATTTATATTGCAGTGACCTTCCGGGACTGAGCGGCACATAGCGGCTGCTGCGTTTGTTCTGTTGTTACCATCTGAGACTGAGCTGCCTCCAGCCTCTGCTGAAGTTTATTGAACCCTCCGAGTGAGCTTTTGCCACCTTCTGCGCTGTGTATTGTACCTGAGAGCGAGCGGCCTCCAGTGGCTGCTAAGTTCGGTATCCAGAGACTGAGCTTCCACTAGCTGCTGCTGTCTTTTTCCACCTGGAGACTGAGCTGCCTCAGTGACTGCTGGGTTTATCGCATCTGAGCTCCCTCAGCCGGCTTGTGAGTGTATTGTAGCCAGAGACTGAGCTCCCTCTATCTGCTGGAGGCCTCAGATGCCTCGAGTCAGCACAATGTTGTCCCTGGACGGCTATAATGTGCTGCCGGCGAATTAAAACTTTTTTACTACGACGTGCTATATAAAGGTCTCATGTGGAAAGAGTTTACACCAAGGGTGACTATGCCAACAAGGGCCCACTGTCCCTGGACTCTGTGCCTTCCATCCCCATCTTACAAACATATCACTGCACCAGCAGGAGCACAATTAAACAGAATCAACCAGCCCAAAGTCGCAATTGCACAGCATGGCATTATGGGTATGCAAATCAGCCCAGGAACGGCTTCTTTCTCCACATTGCAGTATGCGACCTGTAAGAAGTGAAGCCAACATTACAAGTGTAGTGGGGAAAAATGACAATTTTGCAGTGAATATTGCGTTTATTCAGACAGTTAAAGAAGTCTCGACACACTTTCTTTGAGATTTTCAGGGCAGGCGCAAAGTACAATTTAGTGTCAAAATTACATTCTGTTCGTTTTTCACAAGTAGACGTGCTCCACTGGTATTCATTCACATTGACCCATACCTGAGGTGAAAGTTAACATTGAAGCGCTTAAAAGTAATTTGTGCAAAGGCCAGTGCTGCTGTCCGGGCGCTCTTTGTTGCCAGCTAGCAGACACCACTGAAGTTTATTGGCGCCACAATCTGTATATTTCACAAACTTTCCAGCAAGCAGAGCCTGTGACTGTGTATAGGGTCCAGAGTGCTTGCACCCCACCTGCTAGGTCTTTAATCACAGAAATGTAGGACCTCAGTCGCGGCAAGAAGGGCTCCACACCGCCCTGGGGGGCGCTGGGCATAATTTGGAGGTGGGGGTCATTCTCTGGTGCCCGTTTTATGAAGGGGCGGGGCTCTCTGTGAGGGCGTCTGCGCTCCCTCCTGCCCGTCTCTTCCCCATGGTTAGAAGTGTAGCTCCTTACAGATGACACTGCGCAACGCGGCTCTAGGCGCTGCTTGGGTGAGGGCAGTTTTCTGCAGACTGCTGTTCCGATGACAGCCAGTTGAGGCCGGTGATTGACTCGGAGGTAGTTCTCGGTACTTTCCACAGCTACAACAGTAGTTGTGTGATTGTGTTAATAGATGTTCTTTTCCTTCAGCAGGTCTAAGTGAAGTTCTTGGGCGTCACTGGGCGCCTTCCTCAGTCATGAGGTGCGGCCATTTTAAACGCCAGGTATGGTGAGATTAATCTCATAGGGCGTCAATCCTGTGTAGGTTTGCGCTTGGGTGGCAAGGGAGGTGTCCTTACAGCTCTCTGGGCAGCTGTGCTAAAGCTGCCCCCCCCCCACCCCCAATCCAAGCAGGTGTGAATGCTGACTCTGCCCGGAGCGCTCACCCGCTCTTCATTGCTCTTTAATAGGAGCTCACTCCTGGAGTGAGACTGAAGCTCTTGCTTTTGAGACTGATCAATTCTGATTTTTATCGGAATGACCTCCCGCGACTGAGCGGCCTCCGGCGGCTGCTGGGTTTGTTGTGTTATTAGCATCTGAGACTGAGCTGCCTCGGGGAGCTCCTGCGTTTATTGTAGCAGGAGACTGAGCTGCCTCGGAGGCTGCAGGGTTTCATCGGACCAGCGACTTCTGCGATTACTCTACCCGGAGACTGAGTCACATTGGGCGTGGCCTCCTTAAGACGTCACTGGTGGTGTGTTTAATCGCATCAGGGAGCCAATCCTGTGCAGTGTTGCACAAGGCTGGCGCGGGAGGTGTCCTTACAGCTCACGGGGGGGCTGTGCTGTATGCCAAGTTTTATTGTCTCGCTTTGATTGGCTGCAGGGCTTGTGGCTGCTTTCATCGGAGGTTTCTTGTTATAATATAAATAAGTCCATTCATGCCGAGATGTAAATCAAATGAAGATGGTTTATTGATTAAGATTGTAGATGGTAAGATCAGCATATATGAACCCCACCAGGAACAGCTCCCTTGCTGCTCAGCCCATCCTTCCAACTGACACTCATCCACCAGGCATCCCCAACATTCCATTACATCACATGCACCAGCATTCTACAACACATCCACACAGAACACATGCACTCTGGCTGAGCAGCAAGGCAGGGAAGCAGGAAAGATGCATGGCAACGAATACAAGATACCACACATCTTCCCTCTTTACAAATCACAACACGGAATACATGCTGCTCAAACAATATCATAAGCAAAACAGCAAAGAGCATGTAAAGGGGAAGAATCAATTAAACAATGGAATGAAGTTGTATAACAGATCACAATAAAGAAAGATAAAAGAGTGAAACAATAAATCAATAATAAATCAATAATGACATAACACAACTCTTCCCCTTTAACGGAAAAATAATAAGAAAATACAGGATGTAAACCCTGGTTTCAATGAGAGAATACAAATAATAGAATTGAAAGCTGGAGAGAACACTAAAAACAGAGACTGATAATGCAGCAAAATTCTGACCAACACAGTAAACTAAACACACCAAAAGATAACAAAAGACAAAACGTCCAGAATACACCAGTACATACCAGTTGGCCAGACCAGTAAGTAAGGGAATAATGAACGAACGCCAACAAATGAAAAATAAAGTGCAGTATCCAACAAGGCAAAAAAAAAGTACTTCCAAGAACAGAAACCAAAAAGGACACTGCTGAACACACAGCAAAATTAATAGTGAAAAAATACACACACCTCAAAAGTGCCTAAAATAATCGAGAATGTACCAAACCTTGGAAAAATCCCAAAACTAAGACAAATCCATCAAATACTATAAAGAAGAATAAGATGCACTAAACAAGGAAAAATGCGCACAAGGAAAAATGCGACAAAAGTCACATAGCTACAGAGCTATCGCATCACATACCTCTGCCAGAGGTAAATTCCCAACAAAGAAAACTAGAAATAGGTGACTAATGCATCAAAAATCATTTGAAGAGAAAGCAAAGTCACATAGCAAATGCTATAATCACAAACAAAACACATAGAAAAGGGGAACCCCTAAAGAAAAATTTGCTAGCAAAACAAAGTTTAAAATTCAATACAAGCATCATGTAGGTAACCTAAGTAATAATTCCACGCAAAAATAAATTGCAACAGGTGGAAAGTCACATAGCCAGGGCTATATAAAGCGTACCTCAAAAAGCAAAAATTCATGTAACTAAGCTTGTGAAAACATGCTGTAACATAACGTATCGTGGTGACACTGAGAGTCACATAGTCGAATAGACTATCATAAATCACACTTCAAACAGCAAAGAAATCACTTAATAAACACAAAGTACATTAATGCAAATAACATTCATGTGAAAGTAGGTGACATATGAAGTCACATAGTCACATAGTCAAACGACTATCATTAACACTTTAAAGGGAAGAATTCCCAAACATAACCATAAAAGGCTAGTAAAACATAAATTAACATGTAGTAGGTGACTAATCCACAAAATATTTAAGCAGAAAATGGAAAGTCACATAATGACTAATCATTATAAAAATAATAAAGTAGAAAGATCAATAAGAATGATAAGTAAAAACACAGTAAGGCATTGTACAATAGAGAAAGGAATTAAACATTAGCAAAACATTTAAAATAAATTATGATTCACTCCGGTGAGCGATTTCTCACCCGAAGTCCAGGACAGTGGCAGAAAGAAGTGGTGAAGGAAACACAAAGTACTGTAAATCGGGACAAACAAGTTCCAATGAAAAGCTTGTGTGAGACGCCAACAAAGTCTCAAGAAGAACTGAAGATTGTAAAGTCCCAAAATACATTGCTGCCTTTAAAAAAAACTTGATAACAAAAGCTCGATAGCTTTAAAGCACATAAAAGGAAAAGCACAGTACTGCCTTTTAAATTGGTTGTCCGACCAGTGGCACTGTTCCGAATGACACCAAGAACCGTCAGCATGCTCCACGAAGATGTAAAAACTTGATCAGTGGCACCGGCTCAGCTTGAAGATGAATGCAGAGCAACCTCAAAATGGCGGCACGTATCTTCCGCAGTGCCGAGATACTCTCGGCACGCCAAAGCTGAAAAGCATGCCTTAGACGTAAGCAAACTGGGAGCGTCACAGGAGGCCTCACGAACTGAAGAAGATTGCGCGAGAAGTAGAAAGCTCGCGCTGGCTCCATAAAACGATGTAGGTAAGTGACGGTTTAGTTTTAAATGAATGGCGTAACGATGAATGGGCTAACCAACATAAGAACATTAAAAATTGACAAAAGGTGTGTAACATCGAAAAACAAATGGATAATTTTACGGTGCTCCAAATGCTGATCGTACAAGAAGATCACAGTAGATCCATGCCGTCTAAATCCTACCTCTCCCAGGCTACTATGCCTCGCACTCGTTCCTCTTAATAACACAAAAATGTCTTCAGTCCACCACAAGGACGATAAGATTAAAGAAACTCTCTATGCGCTGTGGCACTTGACATAGAAAAATCGCAGCTGAGAGGAACACAGAGATCTCAAAGTCAACAGCAGCGGCATCTTTTAACGCAGCAGGAGAGGCAAGATTAATTGCAGTTAGATAGCTGAAACAGGGAGGCAGCAGCTAAACAGCAAGAAAGTTAATTATAGCAGGGACTGGCACACCAGGGAAGTGGGCTCTCGGTGTGCCACGGAACTTAGAAGTAGATAATCACGGCAAGAGAGGCAAGCTTACAGGCAGGTAGTTGGCAGCAGCGTAAAAGCAGGCAGCAGGAGAATGAAATTACAGCAGGGACTGGCACTCTTAGGAAATGGGCGACCGGTGAAAAGGTCACTGGTGGGGCTCTCAGGGGTGCCAGTATGCTAAAATAAATGTTTCAGGAAAATTTTGAAATGTCCTTTACCTTGTCTTGGAAATCGTTTTTTTGTAGTTTCAAGGGATACTTGCAGTTGGCTTGAAATTTCAAAAGGTTCTTGAATTTGCCTTGTAACTTCTTCAGAATTCAATTTTTGTAATCCATCAGGTACATGTAGGTGATCCCAGATCGTCGCCAAATGTTATAATATAAATAAGTCCATTCATGCCGAGATGTAAATCAAATGAAGATGGTTTATTGATTAAGATTGTAGATGGTAAGATCAGCATATATGAACCCCACCAGGAACAGCTCCCTTGCTGCTCAGCCCATCCTTCCAACTGACACTCATCCACCAGGCATCCCCAACATTCCATTACATCACATGCACCAGCATTCTACAACACATCCACACAGAACACATGCACTCTGGCTGAGCAGCAAGGCAGGGAAGCAGGAAAGATGCATGGCAACGAATACAAGATACCACACATCTCCTCGCCGTCCCTCGCTCTGGCAAGTTCCTCACTCCGATTTTACCCACTGCGGGAGGACGGTGCGTCCTCTCACTTGTCCCACTGCAGCTGCCCCCGGTGTGCCCTGTCTCTTCAAACCGTGCCACCCAAATCCAAGCAGGTGTGAATGCTGACTCTGCCCGGAGCGCTCACCCGCTCTTTAATAGGAGACCGAGACTGAAGCTCTTGGCTTTGAGACTGACTTTTGTGGATTTATATTGCAGTGACCTTCCGGGACTGAGCGGCACATAGCGGCTGCTGCGTTTGTTCTGTTGTTACCATCTGAGACTGAGCTGCCTCCAGCCTCTGCTGAAGTTTATTGAACCCTCCGAGTGAGCTTTTGCCACCTTCTGCGCTGTGTATTGTACCTGAGAGCGAGCGGCCTCCAGTGGCTGCTAACTTCGGTATCCAGAGACTGAGCTTCCACTAGCAGCTGCTGTCTTTTTCCACCTGGAGACTGAGCTGCCTCAGTGACTGCTGGGTTTATCGCATCTGAGCTCCCTCAGCCGGCTTGTGAGTGTATTGTAGCCAGAGACTGAGCTCCCTCTATCTGCTGGAGGCCTCAGATGCCTCGAGTCAGCACAATGTTGTCCCTGGACGGCTATAATGTGCTGCCGGCGAATTAAAACTTTTTTACTCCGACGTGCTATATAAAGGTCTCATGTGGAAAGAGTTTACACCAAGGGTGACTATGCCAACAAGGGCCCACTGTCCCTGGACTCTGTGCCTTCCATCCCCATCTTACAAACATATCACTGCACCAGCAGGAGCACAATTAAACAGAATCAACCAGCCCAAAGTCGCAATTGCACAGCATGGCATTATGGGTATGCAAATCAGCCCAGGAACGGCTTCTTTCTCCACATTGCAGTATGTGACCTGTAAGAAGTGAAGCCAACATTACAAGTGTAGTGGGGAAAAAATGACAATTTTGCAGTGAATATTGCGTTTATTCAGACAGTTAAAGAAGTCTCGACACACTTTCTTTGAGATTTTCAGGGCAGGCGCAAAGTACAATTTAGTGTCAAAATTACATTCTGTTCGTTTTTCACAAGTAGACGTGCTCCACTGGTATTCGTTCACCTTGACCCATCCCTGAGATGAAAGTTAACATTGAAGTGCTTAAAAGTAATTTGTCAAAGGCCAGTGCTGGTGTCCGGGCGCTCTTTGTTGCCAGCCAGCAGACACCACTGAAGTTTATTGGCGCCACAATCTGTATATTTCACAAAGTTTCCAGCAAGCAGAGCCTGTGACTGTGTATAGGGTGCAGAGTGCTTGCGCCCCACCTGCTAGGTCTTTAATCACAGAAATGTAGGACCTCAGTCCCGGAAAGAAGGGCTCCACACCGCCCTGGGGGGCGCTGGGCATAATTTGGAGGTGGGGGCCATTTTCTGGTGCCCGTCTTATGAAGGGGCGGGGCTCTCTGTGAGGGCGTCTGCGCTCCCTCCTGCCCCGTCTCTTCCCCATGGTTAGAAGTGTAGCTCCTTACAGATGACACTGCGCAACGCGGCTCTAGGCGCTGCTTGGGTGAGGGCAGTTTTCTGCAGACTGCTGTTCCGATGACAGCCAGTTGAGGCCGGTGATTGACTCGGAGGTAGTTCTCGGTACTTTCCACAGCTACAACAGTAGTTGTGTGATTGTGTTAATAGATGTTCTTTTCCTTCAGCAGGTCTAAGTGAAGTTCTTGGGACTCACTGGGCGCCTTCCTCAGTCATGAGGTGCGGCCATTTTAAACGCCAGGTATGGTGAGATTAATCTCATAGGGCGTCAATCCTGTGTAGGTTTGCGCTTGGGTGGCAAGGGAGGTGTCCTTACAGCTCTCTGGGCAGCTGTGCTAAAGCTGCCCCCCCCACCCCCAATCCAAGCAGGTGTGAATGCTGACTCTGCCCGGAGCGCTCACCCGCTCTTCATTGCTCTTTAATAGGAGCTCACTCCTGGAGTGAGACTGAAGCTCTTGCTTTTGAGACTGATCAATTCTGATTTTTATCGGAATGACCTCCCGCGACTGAGCGGCCTCCGGCGGCTGCTGGGTTTGTTGTGTTATTAGCATCTGAGACTGAGCTGCCTCGGGGAGCTCCTGCGTTTATTGTAGCAGGAGACTGAGCTGCCTCGGAGGCTGCAGGGTTTCATCGGACCAGCGACTTCTGCGATTACTCTACCCGGAGACTGAGTCACATTGGGCGTGGCCTCCTTAAGACGTCACTGGTGGTGTGTTTAATCGCATCAGGGAGCCAATCCTGTGCAGTGTTGCACAAGGCTGGCGCGGGAGGTGTCCTTACAGCTCACGGGGGGGCTGTGCTGTATGCCAAGTTTTATTGTCTCGCTTTGATTGGCTGCAGGGCTTGTGGCTGCTTTCATCGGAGGTTTCTTGTTATAATATAAATAAGTCCATTCATGCCGAGATGTAAATCAAATGAAGATGGTTTATTGATTAAGATTGTAGATGGTAAGATCAGCATATATGAACCCCACCAGGAACAGCTCCCTTGCTGCTCAGCCCATCCTTCCAACTGACACTCATCCACCAGGCATCCCCAACATTCCATTACATCACATGCACCAGCATTCTACAACACATCCACACAGAACACATGCACTCTGGCTGAGCAGCAAGGCAGGGAAGCAGGAAAGATGCATGGCAACGAATACAAGATACCACACATCTTCCCTCTTTACAAATCACAACACGGAATACATGCTGCTCAAACAATATCATAAGCAAAACAGCAAAGAGCATGTAAAGGGGAAGAATCAATTAAACAATGGAATGAAGTTGTATAACAGATCACAATAAAGAAAGATAAAAGAGTGAAACAATAAATCAATAATAAATCAATAATGACATAACACAACTCTTCCCCTTTAACGGAAAAATAATAAGAAAATACAGGATGTAAACCCTGGTTTCAATGAGAGAATACAAATAATAGAATTGAAAGCTGGAGAGAACACTAAAAACAGAGACTGATAATGCAGCAAAATTCTGACCAACACAGTAAACTAAACACACCAAAAGATAACAAAAGACAAAACGTCCAGAATACACCAGTACATACCAGTTGGCCAGACCAGTAAGTAAGGGAATAATGAACGAACGCCAACAAATGAAAAATAAAGTGCAGTATCCAACAAGGCAAAAAAAAAGTACTTCCAAGAACAGAAACCAAAAAGGACACTGCTGAACACACAGCAAAATTAATAGTGAAAAAATACACACACCTCAAAAGTGCCTAAAACAATCGAGAATGTACCAAACCTTGGAAAAATCCCAAAACTAAGACAAATCCATCAAATACTATAAAGAAGAATAAGATGCACTAAACAAGGAAAAATGCGCACAAGGAAAAATGCGACAAAAGTCACATAGCTACAGAGCTATCGCATCACATACCTCTGCCAGAGGTAAATTCCCAACAAAGAAAACTAGAAATAGGTGACTAATGCATCAAAAATCATTTGAAGAGAAAGCAAAGTCACATAGCAAATGCTATAATCACAAACAAAACACATAGAAAAGGGGAACCCCTAAAGAAAAATTTGCTAGCAAAACAAAGTTTAAAATTCAATACAAGCATCATGTAGGTAACCTAAGTAATAATTCCACGCAAAAATAAATTGCAACAGGTGGAAAGTCACATAGCCAGGGCTATATAAAGCGTACCTCAAAAAGCAAAAATTCATGTAACTAAGCTTGTGAAAACATGCTGTAACATAACGTATCGTGGTGACACTGAGAGTCACATAGTCGAATAGACTATCATAAATCACACTTCAAACAGCAAAGAAATCACTTAATAAACACAAAGTACATTAATGCAAATAACATTCATGTGAAAGTAGGTGACATATGAAGTCACATAGTCACATAGTCAAACGACTATCATTAACACTTTAAAGGGAAGAATTCCCAAACATAACCATAAAAGGCTAGTAAAACATAAATTAACATGTAGTAGGTGACTAATCCACAAAATATTTAAGCAGAAAATGGAAAGTCACATAATGACTAATCATTATAAAAATAATAAAGTAGAAAGATCAATAAGAATGATAAGTAAAAACACAGTAAGGCATTGTACAATAGAGAAAGGAATTAAACATTAGCAAAACATTTAAAATAAATTATGATTCACTCCGGTGAGCGATTTCTCACCCGAAGTCCAGGACAGTGGCAGAAAGAAGTGGTGAAGGAAACACAAAGTACTGTAAATCGGGACAAACAAGTTCCAATGAAAAGCTTGTGTGAGACGCCAACAAAGTCTCAAGAAGAACTGAAGATTGTAAAGTCCCAAAATACATTGCTGCCTTTAAAAAAAACTTGATAACAAAAGCTCGATAGCTTTAAAGCACATAAAAGGAAAAGCACAGTACTGCCTTTTAAATTGGTTGTCCGACCAGTGGCACTGTTCCGAATGACACCAAGAACCGTCAGCATGCTCCACGAAGATGTAAAAACTTGATCAGTGGCACCGGCTCAGCTTGAAGATGAATGCAGAGCAACCTCAAAATGGCGGCACGTATCTTCCGCAGTGCCGAGATACTCTCGGCACGCCAAAGCTGAAAAGCATGCCTTAGACGTAAGCAAACTGGGAGCGTCACAGGAGGCCTCACGAACTGAAGAAGATTGCGCGAGAAGTAGAAAGCTCGCGCTGGCTCCATAAAACGATGTAGGTAAGTGACGGTTTAGTTTTAAATGAATGGCGTAACGATGAATGGGCTAACCAACATAAGAACATTAAAAATTGACAAAAGGTGTGTAACATCGAAAAACAAATGGATAATTTTACGGTGCTCCAAATGCTGATCGTACAAGAAGATCACAGTAGATCCATGCCGTCTAAATCCTACCTCTCCCAGGCTACTATGCCTCGCACTCGTTCCTCTTAATAACACAAAAATGTCTTCAGTCCACCACAAGGACGATAAGATTAAAGAAACTCTCTATGCGCTGTGGCACTTGACATAGAAAAATCGCAGCTGAGAGGAACACAGAGATCTCAAAGTCAACAGCAGCGGCATCTTTTAACGCAGCAGGAGAGGCAAGATTAATTGCAGTTAGATAGCTGAAACAGGGAGGCAGCAGCTAAACAGCAAGAAAGTTAATTATAGCAGGGACTGGCACACCAGGGAAGTGGGCTCTCGGTGTGCCACGGAACTTAGAAGTAGATAATCACGGCAAGAGAGGCAAGCTTACAGGCAGGTAGTTGGCAGCAGCGTAAAAGCAGGCAGCAGGAGAATGAAATTACAGCAGGGACTGGCACTCTTAGGAAATGGGCGACCGGTGAAAAGGTCACTGGTGGGGCTCTCAGGGGTGCCAGTATGCTAAAATAAATGTTTCAGGAAAATTTTGAAATGTCCTTTACCTTGTCTTGGAAATCGTTTTTTTGTAGTTTCAAGGGATACTTGCAGTTGGCTTGAAATTTCAAAAGGTTCTTGAATTTGCCTTGTAACTTCTTCAGAATTCAATTTTTGTAATCCATCAGGTACATGTAGGTGATCCCAGATCGTCGCCAAATGTTATAATATAAATAAGTCCATTCATGCCGAGATGTAAATCAAATGAAGATGGTTTATTGATTAAGATTGTAGATGGTAAGATCAGCATATATGAACCCCACCAGGAACAGCTCCCTTGCTGCTCAGCCCATCCTTCCAACTGACACTCATCCACCAGGCATCCCCAACATTCCATTACATCACATGCACCAGCATTCTACAACACATCCACACAGAACACATGCACTCTGGCTGAGCAGCAAGGCAGGGAAGCAGGAAAGATGCATGGCAACGAATACAAGATACCACACATCTCCTCGCCGTCCCTCGCTCTGGCAAGTTCCTCACTCCGATTTTACCCACTGCGGGAGGACGGTGCGTCCTCTCACTTGTCCCACTGCAGCTGCCCCCGGTGTGCCCTGTCTCTTCAAACCGTGCCACCCAAATCCAAGCAGGTGTGAATGCTGACTCTGCCCGGAGCGCTCACCCGCTCTTTAATAGGAGACCGAGACTGAAGCTCTTGGCTTTGAGACTGACTTTTGTGGATTTATATTGCAGTGACCTTCCGGGACTGAGCGGCACATAGCGGCTGCTGCGTTTGTTCTGTTGTTACCATCTGAGACTGAGCTGCCTCCAGCCTCTGCTGAAGTTTATTGAACCCTCCGAGTGAGCTTTTGCCACCTTCTGCGCTGTGTATTGTACCTGAGAGCGAGCGGCCTCCAGTGGCTGCTAAGTTCGGTATCCAGAGACTGAGCTTCCACTAGCAGCTGCTGTCTTTTTCCACCTGGAGACTGAGCTGCCTCAGTGACTGCTGGGTTTATCGCATCTGAGCTCCCTCAGCCGGCTTGTGAGTGTATTGTAGCCAGAGACTGAGCTCCCTCTATCTGCTGGAGGCCTCAGATGCCTCGAGTCAGCACAATGTTGTCCCTGGACGGCTATAATGTGCTGCCGGCGAATTAAAACTTTTTTACTCCGACGTGCTATATAAAGGTCTCATGTGGAAAGAGTTTACACCAAGGGTGACTATGCCAACAAGGGCCCACTGTCCCTGGACTCTGTGCCTTCCATCCCCATCTTACAAACATATCACTGCACCAGCAGGAGCACAATTAAACAGAATCAACCAGCCCAAAGTCGCAATTGCACAGCATGGCATTATGGGTATGCAAATCAGCCCAGGAACGGCTTCTTTCTCCACATTGCAGTATGTGACCTGTAAGAAGTGAAGCCAACATTACAAGTGTAGTGGGGAAAAAATGACAATTTTGCAGTGAATATTGCGTTTATTCAGACAGTTAAAGAAGTCTCGACACACTTTCTTTGAGATTTTCAGGGCAGGCGCAAAGTACAATTTAGTGTCAAAATTACATTCTGTTCGTTTTTCACAAGTAGACGTGCTCCACTGGTATTCGTTCACATTGACCCATACCTGAGGTGAAAGTTAACATTGAAGTGCTTAAAAGTAATTTGTGCAAAGGCCAGTGCTGCTGCCCGGGGCGCTCTTTGTTGCCAGCCAGCAGACACCACTGAAGTTTATTGGCGCCACAATCTGTATATTTCACAAAGTTTCCAGCAAGCAGAGCCTGTGACTGTGTATAGGGTCCAGAGTGCTTGCACCCCACCTGCTAGGTCTTTAATCACAGAAATGTAGGACCTCAGTCGCGGCAAGAAGGGCTCCACACCGCCCTGGGGGGCGCTGGGCATAATTTGGAGGTGGGGGCCATTTTCTGGTGCCCGTCTTATGAAGGGGCGGGGCTCTCTGTGAGGGCGTCTGCGCTCCCTCCTGCCCCGTCTCTTCCCCATGGTTAGAAGTGTAGCTCCTTACAGATGACACTGCGCAACGCGGCTCTAGGCGCTGCTTGGGTGAGGGCAGTTTTCTGCAGACTGCTGTTCCGATGACAGCCAGTTGAGGCCGGTGATTGACTCGGAGGTAGTTCTCGGTACTTTCCACAGCTACAACAGTAGTTGTGTGATTGTGTTAATAGATGTTCTTTTCCTTCAGCAGGTCTAAGTGAAGTTCTTGGGACTCACTGGGCGCCTTCCTCAGTCATGAGGTGAGGCCATTTTAAACGCCAGGTATGGTGAGATTAATCTCATAGGGCGTCAATCCTGTGTAGGTTTGCGCTTGGGTGGCAAGGGAGGTGTCCTTACAGCTCTCTGGGCAGCTGTGCTAAAGCTGCCCCCCCCCACCCCCAATCCAAGCAGGTGTGAATGCTGACTCTGCCCGGAGCGCTCACCCGCTCTTCATTGCTCTTTAATAGGAGCTCACTCCTGGAGTGAGACTGAAGCTCTTGCTTTTGAGACTGATCAATTCTGATTTTTATCGGAATGACCTCCCGCGACTGAGCGGCCTCCGGCGGCTGCTGGGTTTGTTGTGTTATTAGCATCTGAGACTGAGCTGCCTCGGGGAGCTCCTGCGTTTATTGTAGCAGGAGACTGAGCTGCCTCGGAGGCTGCCGGGTTTCATCGGACCAGCGACTTCTGCGATTACTCTACCCGGAGACTGAGTCACATTGGGCGTGGCCTCCTTAAGACGTCACTGGTGGTGTGTTTAATCGCATCAGGGAGCCAATCCTGTGCAGTGTTGCACAAGGCTGGCGCGGGAGGTGTCCTTACAGCTCACGGGGGGGCTGTGCTGTATGCCAAGTTTTATTGTCTCGCTTTGATTGGCTGCAGGGGTTGTGGCTGCTTTCATCGGAGGTTTCTCCTCGCCGTCCCTCGCTCTGGCAAGTTCCTCACTCCGATTTTACCCACTGCGGGAGGACGGTGCGTCCTCTCACTTGTCCCACTGCAGCTGCCCCCGGTGTGCCCTGTCTCTTCCAACCGTGCCACCCAAATCCAAGCAGGTGTGAATGCTGACTCTGCCCGGAGCGCTCACCCGCTCTTTAATAGGAGACCGAGACTGAAGCTCTTGGCTTTGAGACTGACTTTTGTGGATTTATATTGCAGTGACCTTCCGGGACTGAGCGGCACATAGCGGCTGCTGCGTTTGTTCTGTTGTTACCATCTGAGACTGAGCTGCCTCCAGCCTCTGCTGAAGTTTATTGAACCCTCCGAGTGAGCTTTTGCCACCTTCTGCGCTGTGTATTGTACCTGAGAGCGAGCGGCCTCCAGTGGCTGCTAACTTCGGTATCCAGAGACTGAGCTTCCACTAGCAGCTGCTGTCTTTTTCCACCTGGAGACTGAGCTGCCTCAGTGACTGCTGGGTTTATCGCATCTAAGCTCCCTCAGCCGGCTTGTGAGTGTATTGTAGCCAGAGACTGAGCTCCCTCTATCTGCTGGAGGCCTCAGATGCCTCGAGTCAGCACAATGTTGTCCCTGGACGGCTATAATGTGCTGCCGGCGAATTAAAACTTTTTTACTCCGACGTGCTATATAAAGGTCTCATGTGGAAAGAGTTTACACCAAGGGTGACTATGCCAACAAGGGCCCACTGTCCCTGGACTCTGTGCCTTCCATCCCCATCTTACAAACATATCACTGCACAAGCAGGAGCACAATTAAACAGAATCAACCAGCCCAAAGTCGCAATTGCACAGCATGGCATTATGGGTATGCAAATCAGCCCAGGAACGGCTTCTTTCTCCACATTGCAGTATGCGACCTGTAAGAAGTGAAGCCAACATTACAAGTGTAGTGGGGAAAAAATGACAATTTTGCAGTGAATATTGCGTTTATTCAGACAGTTAAAGAAGTCTCGACACACTTTCTTTGAGATTTTCAGGGCAGGCGCAAAGTACAATTTAGTGTCAAAATTACATTCTGTTCGTTTTTCACAAGTAGACGTGCTTCACTGGTATTCATTCACATTGACCCATACCTGAGGTGAAAGTTAACATTGAAGTGCTTAAAAGTAATTTGTCAAAGGCCAGTGCTGCTGTCCGGGCGCTCTTTGTTGCCAGCCAGCAGACACCACTGAAGTTTATTGGCGCCACAATCTGTATATTTCACAAAGTTTCCAGCAAGCAGAGCCTGTGACTGTGTATAGGGTGCAGAGTGCTTGCGCCCCACCTGCTAGGTCTTTAATCACAGAAATGTAGGACCTCAGTCCCGGCAAGAAGGGCTCCACACCGCCCTGGGGGGCGCTGGGCATAATTTGGAGGTGGGGGCCATTCTCTGGTGCCCGTCTTATGAAGGGGCGGGGCTCTCTGTGAGGGCGTCTGCGCTCCCTCCTGCCCCGTCTCTTCCCCATGGTTAGAAGTGTAGCTCCTTACAGATGACACTGCGCAACGCGGCTCTAGGCGCTGCTTGGGTGAGGGCAGTTTTCTGCAGACTGCTGTTCCGATGACAGCCAGTTGAGGCCGGTGATTGACTCGGAGGTAGTTCTCGGTACTTTCCACAGCTACAACAGTAGTTGTGTGATTGTGTTAATAGATGTTCTTTTCCTTCAGCAGGTCTAAGTGAAGTTCTTGGGCGTCACTGGGCGCCTTCCTCAGTCATGAGGTGCGGCCATTTTAAACGCCAGGTATGGTGAGATTAATCTCATAGGGCGTCAATCCTGTGTAGGTTTGCGCTTGGGTGGCAAGGGAGGTGTCCTTACAGCTCTCTGGGCAGCTGTGCTAAAGCTGCCCCGCCCCCACCCCCAATCCAAGCAGGTGTGAATGCTGACTCTGCCCGGAGCGCTCACCCGCTCTTTAATAGGAGAGTGAGACTGAAGCTCTTGGCTTTGAGACTGACTTTTGTGGATTTATATTGCAGTGACCTTCCGGGACTGAGCGGCACATAGCGGCTGCTGCGTTTGTTCTGTTGTTACCATCTGAGACTGAGCTGCCTCCAGCCTCTGCTGAAGTTTATTGAACCCTCCGAGTGAGCTTTTGCCACCTTCTGCGCTGTGTATTGTACCTGAGAGCGAGCGGCCTCCAGTGGCTGCTAAGTTCGGTATCCAGAGACTGAGCTTCCACTAGCTGCTGCTGTCTTTTTCCACCTGGAGACTGAGCTGCCTCAGTGACTGCTGGGTTTATCGCATCTGAGCTCCCTCAGCCGGCTTGTGAGTGTATTGTAGCCAGAGACTGAGCTCCCTCTATCTGCTGGAGGCCTCAGATGCCTCGAGTCAGCACAATGTTGTCCCTGGACGGCTATAATGTGCTGCCGGCGAATTAAAACTTTTTTACTACGACGTGCTATATAAAGGTCTCATGTGGAAAGAGTTTACACCAAGGGTGACTATGCCAACAAGGGCCCACTGTCCCTGGACTCTGTGCCTTCCATCCCCATCTTACAAACATATCACTGCACCAGCAGGAGCACAATTAAACAGAATCAACCAGCCCAAAGTCGCAATTGCACAGCATGGCATTATGGGTATGCAAATCAGCCCAGGAACGGCTTCTTTCTCCACATTGCAGTATGCGACCTGTAAGAAGTGAAGCCAACATTACAAGTGTAGTGGGGAAAAATGACAATTTTGCAGTGAATATTGCGTTTATTCAGACAGTTAAAGAAGTCTCGACACACTTTCTTTGAGATTTTCAGGGCAGGCGCAAAGTACAATTTAGTGTCAAAATTACATTCTGTTCGTTTTTCACAAGTAGACGTGCTCCACTGGTATTCATTCACATTGACCCATACCTGAGGTGAAAGTTAACATTGAAGCGCTTAAAAGTAATTTGTGCAAAGGCCAGTGCTGCTGTCCGGGCGCTCTTTGTTGCCAGCCAGCAGACACCACTGAAGTTTATTGGCGCCACAATCTGTATATTTCACAAACTTTCCAGCAAGCAGAGCCTGTGACTGTGTATAGGGTCCAGAGTGCTTGCACCCCACCTGCTAGGTCTTTAATCACAGAAATGTAGGACCTCAGTCGCGGCAAGAAGGGCTCCACACCGCCCTGGGGGGCGCTGGGCATAATTTGGAGGTGGGGGTCATTCTCTGGTGCCCGTTTTATGAAGGGGCGGGGCTCTCTGTGAGGGCGTCTGCGCTCCCTCCTGCCCGTCTCTTCCCCATGGTTAGAAGTGTAGCTCCTTACAGATGACACTGCGCAACGCGGCTCTAGGCGCTGCTTGGGTGAGGGCAGTTTTCTGCAGACTGCTGTTCCGATGACAGCCAGTTGAGGCCGGTGATTGACTCGGAGGTAGTTCTCGGTACTTTCCACAGCTACAACAGTAGTTGTGTGATTGTGTTAATAGATGTTCTTTTCCTTCAGCAGGTCTAAGTGAAGTTCTTGGGCGTCACTGGGCGCCTTCCTCAGTCATGAGGTGCGGCCATTTTAAACGCCAGGTATGGTGAGATTAATCTCATAGGGCGTCAATCCTGTGTAGGTTTGCGCTTGGGTGGCAAGGGAGGTGTCCTTACAGCTCTCTGGGCAGCTGTGCTAAAGCTGCCCCCCCCCACCCCCAATCCAAGCAGGTGTGAATGCTGACTCTGCCCGGAGCGCTCACCCGCTCTTCATTGTTCTTTAATAGGAGCTCACTCCTGGAGTGAGACTGAAGCTCTTGCTTTTGAGACTGATCAATTCTGATTTTTATCGGAATGACCTCCCGCGACTGAGCGGCCTCCGGCGGCTGCTGGGCTTGTTGTGTTATTAGCATCTGAGACTGAGCTGCCTCGGGGAGCTCCTGCGTTTATTGTAGCAGGAGACTGAGCTGCCTCGGAGGCTGCAGGGTTTCATCGGACCAGCGACTTCTGCGATTACTCTACCCGGAGACTGAGTCACATTGGGCGTGGCCTCCTTAAGACGTCACTGGTGGTGTGTTTAATCGCATCAGGGAGCCAATCCTGTGCAGTGTTGCACAAGGCTGGCGCGGGAGGTGTCCTTACAGCTCACGGGGGGGCTGTGCTGTATGCCAAGTTTTATTGTCTCGCTTTGATTGGCTGCAGGGCTTGTGGCTGCTTTCATCGGAGGTTTCTTGTTATAATATAAATAAGTCCATTCATGCCGAGATGTAAATCAAATGAAGATGGTTTATTGATTAAGATTGTAGATGGTAAGATCAGCATATATGAACCCCACCAGGAACAGCTCCCTTGCTGCTCAGCCCATCCTTCCAACTGACACTCATCCACCAGGCATCCCCAACATTCCATTACATCACATGCACCAGCATTCTACAACACATCCACACAGAACACATGCACTCTGGCTGAGCAGCAAGGCAGGGAAGCAGGAAAGATGCATGGCAACGAATACAAGATACCACACATCTTCCCTCTTTACAAATCACAACACGGAATACATGCTGCTCAAACAATATCATAAGCAAAACAGCAAAGAGCATGTAAAGGGGAAGAATCAATTAAACAATGGAATGAAGTTGTATAACAGATCACAATAAAGAAAGATAAAAGAGTGAAACAATAAATCAATAATAAATCAATAATGACATAACACAACTCTTCCCCTTTAACGGAAAAATAATAAGAAAATACAGGATGTAAACCCTGGTTTCAATGAGAGAATACAAATAATAGAATTGAAAGCTGGAGAGAACACTAAAAACAGAGACTGATAATGCAGCAAAATTCTGACCAACACAGTAAACTAAACACACCAAAAGATAACAAAAGACAAAACGTCCAGAATACACCAGTACATACCAGTTGGCCAGACCAGTAAGTAAGGGAATAATGAACGAACGCCAACAAATGAAAAATAAAGTGCAGTATCCAACAAGGCAAAAAAAAAGTACTTCCAAGAACAGAAACCAAAAAGGACACTGCTGAACACACAGCAAAATTAATAGTGAAAAAATACACACACCTCAAAAGTGCCTAAAATAATCGAGAATGTACCAAACCTTGGAAAAATCCCAAAACTAAGACAAATCCATCAAATACTATAAAGAAGAATAAGATGCACTAAACAAGGAAAAATGCGCACAAGGAAAAATGCGACAAAAGTCACATAGCTACAGAGCTATCGCATCACATACCTCTGCCAGAGGTAAATTCCCAACAAAGAAAACTAGAAATAGGTGACTAATGCATCAAAAATCATTTGAAGAGAAAGCAAAGTCACATAGCAAATGCTATAATCACAAACAAAACACATAGAAAAGGGGAACCCCTAAAGAAAAATTTGCTAGCAAAACAAAGTTTAAAATTCAATACAAGCATCATGTAGGTAACCTAAGTAATAATTCCACGCAAAAATAAATTGCAACAGGTGGAAAGTCACATAGCCAGGGCTATATAAAGCGTACCTCAAAAAGCAAAAATTCATGTAACTAAGCTTGTGAAAACATGCTGTAACATAACGTATCGTGGTGACACTGAGAGTCACATAGTCGAATAGACTATCATAAATCACACTTCAAACAGCAAAGAAATCACTTAATAAACACAAAGTACATTAATGCAAATAACATTCATGTGAAAGTAGGTGACATATGAAGTCACATAGTCACATAGTCAAACGACTATCATTAACACTTTAAAGGGAAGAATTCCCAAACATAACCATAAAAGGCTAGTAAAACATAAATTAACATGTAGTAGGTGACTAATCCACAAAATATTTAAGCAGAAAATGGAAAGTCACATAATGACTAATCATTATAAAAATAATAAAGTAGAAAGATCAATAAGAATGATAAGTAAAAACACAGTAAGGCATTGTACAATAGAGAAAGGAATTAAACATTAGCAAAACATTTAAAATAAATTATGATTCACTCCGGTGAGCGATTTCTCACCCGAAGTCCAGGACAGTGGCAGAAAGAAGTGGTGAAGGAAACACAAAGTACTGTAAATCGGGACAAACAAGTTCCAATGAAAAGCTTGTGTGAGACGCCAACAAAGTCTCAAGAAGAACTGAAGATTGTAAAGTCCCAAAATACATTGCTGCCTTTAAAAAAAACTTGATAACAAAAGCTCGATAGCTTTAAAGCACATAAAAGGAAAAGCACAGTACTGCCTTTTAAATTGGTTGTCCGACCAGTGGCACTGTTCCGAATGACACCAAGAACCGTCAGCATGCTCCACGAAGATGTAAAAACTTGATCAGTGGCACCGGCTCAGCTTGAAGATGAATGCAGAGCAACCTCAAAATGGCGGCACGTATCTTCCGCAGTGCCGAGATACTCTCGGCACGCCAAAGCTGAAAAGCATGCCTTAGACGTAAGCAAACTGGGAGCGTCACAGGAGGCCTCACGAACTGAAGAAGATTGCGCGAGAAGTAGAAAGCTCGCGCTGGCTCCATAAAACGATGTAGGTAAGTGACGGTTTAGTTTTAAATGAATGGCGTAACGATGAATGGGCTAACCAACATAAGAACATTAAAAATTGACAAAAGGTGTGTAACATCGAAAAACAAATGGATAATTTTACGGTGCTCCAAATGCTGATCGTACAAGAAGATCACAGTAGATCCATGCCGTCTAAATCCTACCTCTCCCAGGCTACTATGCCTCGCACTCGTTCCTCTTAATAACACAAAAATGTCTTCAGTCCACCACAAGGACGATAAGATTAAAGAAACTCTCTATGCGCTGTGGCACTTGACATAGAAAAATCGCAGCTGAGAGGAACACAGAGATCTCAAAGTCAACAGCAGCGGCATCTTTTAACGCAGCAGGAGAGGCAAGATTAATTGCAGTTAGATAGCTGAAACAGGGAGGCAGCAGCTAAACAGCAAGAAAGTTAATTATAGCAGGGACTGGCACACCAGGGAAGTGGGCTCTCGGTGTGCCACGGAACTTAGAAGTAGATAATCACGGCAAGAGAGGCAAGCTTACAGGCAGGTAGTTGGCAGCAGCGTAAAAGCAGGCAGCAGGAGAATGAAATTACAGCAGGGACTGGCACTCTTAGGAAATGGGCGACCGGTGAAAAGGTCACTGGTGGGGCTCTCAGGGGTGCCAGTATGCTAAAATAAATGTTTCAGGAAAATTTTGAAATGTCCTTTACCTTGTCTTGGAAATCGTTTTTTTGTAGTTTCAAGGGATACTTGCAGTTGGCTTGAAATTTCAAAAGGTTCTTGAATTTGCCTTGTAACTTCTTCAGAATTCAATTTTTGTAATCCATCAGGTACATGTAGGTGATCCCAGATCGTCGCCAAATGTTATAATATAAATAAGTCCATTCATGCCGAGATGTAAATCAAATGAAGATGGTTTATTGATTAAGATTGTAGATGGTAAGATCAGCATATATGAACCCCACCAGGAACAGCTCCCTTGCTGCTCAGCCCATCCTTCCAACTGACACTCATCCACCAGGCATCCCCAACATTCCATTACATCACATGCACCAGCATTCTACAACACATCCACACAGAACACATGCACTCTGGCTGAGCAGCAAGGCAGGGAAGCAGGAAAGATGCATGGCAACGAATACAAGATACCACACATCTCCTCGCCGTCCCTCGCTCTGGCAAGTTCCTCACTCCGATTTTACCCACTGCGGGAGGACGGTGCGTCCTCTCACTTGTCCCACTGCAGCTGCCCCCGGTGTGCCCTGTCTCTTCAAACCGTGCCACCCAAATCCAAGCAGGTGTGAATGCTGACTCTGCCCGGAGCGCTCACCCGCTCTTTAATAGGAGACCGAGACTGAAGCTCTTGGCTTTGAGACTGACTTTTGTGGATTTATATTGCAGTGACCTTCCGGGACTGAGCGGCACATAGCGGCTGCTGCGTTTGTTCTGTTGTTACCATCTGAGACTGAGCTGCCTCCAGCCTCTGCTGAAGTTTATTGAACCCTCCGAGTGAGCTTTTGCCACCTTCTGCGCTGTGTATTGTACCTGAGAGCGAGCGGCCTCCAGTGGCTGCTAACTTCGGTATCCAGAGACTGAGCTTCCACTAGCAGCTGCTGTCTTTTTCCACCTGGAGACTGAGCTGCCTCAGTGACTGCTGGGTTTATCGCATCTGAGCTCCCTCAGCCGGCTTGTGAGTGTATTGTAGCCAGAGACTGAGCTCCCTCTATCTGCTGGAGGCCTCAGATGCCTCGAGTCAGCACAATGTTGTCCCTGGACGGCTATAATGTGCTGCCGGCGAATTAAAACTTTTTTACTCCGACGTGCTATATAAAGGTCTCATGTGGAAAGAGTTTACACCAAGGGTGACTATGCCAACAAGGGCCCACTGTCCCTGGACTCTGTGCCTTCCATCCCCATCTTACAAACATATCACTGCACCAGCAGGAGCACAATTAAACAGAATCAACCAGCCCAAAGTCGCAATTGCACAGCATGGCATTATGGGTATGCAAATCAGCCCAGGAACGGCTTCTTTCTCCACATTGCAGTATGTGACCTGTAAGAAGTGAAGCCAACATTACAAGTGTAGTGGGGAAAAAATGACAATTTTGCAGTGAATATTGCGTTTATTCAGACAGTTAAAGAAGTCTCGACACACTTTCTTTGAGATTTTCAGGGCAGGCGCAAAGTACAATTTAGTGTCAAAATTACATTCTGTTCGTTTTTCACAAGTAGACGTGCTCCACTGGTATTCGTTCACCTTGACCCATCCCTGAGATGAAAGTTAACATTGAAGTGCTTAAAAGTAATTTGTCAAAGGCCAGTGCTGGTGTCCGGGCGCTCTTTGTTGCCAGCCAGCAGACACCACTGAAGTTTATTGGCGCCACAATCTGTATATTTCACAAAGTTTCCAGCAAGCAGAGCCTGTGACTGTGTATAGGGTGCAGAGTGCTTGCGCCCCACCTGCTAGGTCTTTAATCACAGAAATGTAGGACCTCAGTCCCGGAAAGAAGGGCTCCACACCGCCCTGGGGGGCGCTGGGCATAATTTGGAGGTGGGGGCCATTTTCTGGTGCCCGTCTTATGAAGGGGCGGGGCTCTCTGTGAGGGCGTCTGCGCTCCCTCCTGCCCCGTCTCTTCCCCATGGTTAGAAGTGTAGCTCCTTACAGATGACACTGCGCAACGCGGCTCTAGGCGCTGCTTGGGTGAGGGCAGTTTTCTGCAGACTGCTGTTCCGATGACAGCCAGTTGAGGCCGGTGATTGACTCGGAGGTAGTTCTCGGTACTTTCCACAGCTACAACAGTAGTTGTGTGATTGTGTTAATAGATGTTCTTTTCCTTCAGCAGGTCTAAGTGAAGTTCTTGGGACTCACTGGGCGCCTTCCTCAGTCATGAGGTGAGGCCATTTTAAACGCCAGGTATGGTGAGATTAATCTCATAGGGCGTCAATCCTGTGTAGGTTTGCGCTTGGGTGGCAAGGGAGGTGTCCTTACAGCTCTCTGGGCAGCTGTGCTAAAGCTGCCCCCCCCCACCCCCAATCCAAGCAGGTGTGAATGCTGACTCTGCCCGGAGCGCTCACCCGCTCTTCATTGCTCTTTAATAGGAGCTCACTCCTGGAGTGAGACTGAAGCTCTTGCTTTTGAGACTGATCAATTCTGATTTTTATCGGAATGACCTCCCGCGACTGAGCGGCCTCCGGCGGCTGCTGGGTTTGTTGTGTTATTAGCATCTGAGACTGAGCTGCCTCGGGGAGCTCCTGCGTTTATTGTAGCAGGAGACTGAGCTGCCTCGGAGGCTGCAGGGTTTCATCGGACCAGCGACTTCTGCGATTACTCTACCCGGAGACTGAGTCACATTGGGCGTGGCCTCCTTAAGACGTCACTGGTGGTGTGTTTAATCGCATCAGGGAGCCAATCCTGTGCAGTGTTGCACAAGGCTGGCGCGGGAGGTGTCCTTACAGCTCACGGGGGGGCTGTGCTGTATGCCAAGTTTTATTGTCTCGCTTTGATTGGCTGCAGGGGTTGTGGCTGCTTTCATCGGAGGTTTCTCCTCGCCGTCCCTCGCTCTGGCAAGTTCCTCACTCCGATTTTACCCACTGCGGGAGGACGGTGCGTCCTCTCACTTGTCCCACTGCAGCTGCCCCCGGTGTGCCCTGTCTCTTCCAACCGTGCCACCCAAATCCAAGCAGGTGTGAATGCTGACTCTGCCCGGAGCGCTCACCCGCTCTTTAATAGGAGACCGAGACTGAAGCTCTTGGCTTTGAGACTGACTTTTGTGGATTTATATTGCAGTGACCTTCCGGGACTGAGCGGCACATAGCGGCTGCTGCGTTTGTTCTGTTGTTACCATCTGAGACTGAGCTGCCTCCAGCCTCTGCTGAAGTTTATTGAACCCTCCGAGTGAGCTTTTGCCACCTTCTGCGCTGTGTATTGTACCTGAGAGCGAGCGGCCTCCAGTGGCTGCTAACTTCGGTATCCAGAGACTGAGCTTCCACTAGCAGCTGCTGTCTTTTTCCACCTGGAGACTGAGCTGCCTCAGTGACTGCTGGGTTTATCGCATCTAAGCTCCCTCAGCCGGCTTGTGAGTGTATTGTAGCCAGAGACTGAGCTCCCTCTATCTGCTGGAGGCCTCAGATGCCTCGAGTCAGCACAATGTTGTCCCTGGACGGCTATAATGTGCTGCCGGCGAATTAAAACTTTTTTACTCCGACGTGCTATATAAAGGTCTCATGTGGAAAGAGTTTACACCAAGGGTGACTATGCCAACAAGGGCCCACTGTCCCTGGACTCTGTGCCTTCCATCCCCATCTTACAAACATATCACTGCACCAGCAGGAGCACAATTAAACAGAATCAACCAGCCCAAAGTCGCAATTGCACAGCATGGCATTATGGGTATGCAAATCAGCCCAGGAACGGCTTCTTTCTCCACATTGCAGTATGCGACCTGTAAGAAGTGAAGCCAACATTACAAGTGTAGTGGGGAAAAAATGACAATTTTGCAGTGAATATTGCGTTTATTCAGACAGTTAAAGAAGTCTCGACACACTTTCTTTGAGATTTTCAGGGCAGGCGCAAAGTACAATTTAGTGTCAAAATTACATTCTGTTCGTTTTTCACAAGTAGACGTGCTCCACTGGTATTCGTTCACCTTGACCCATCCCTGAGATGAAAGTTAACATTGAAGTGCTTAAAAGTAATTTGTCAAAGGCCAGTGCTGCTGTCCGGGCGCTCTTTGTTGCCAGCCAGCAGACACCACTGAAGTTTATTGGCGCCACAATCTGTATATTTCACAAAGTTTCCAGCAAACAGAGCCTGTGACTGTGTATAGGGTGCAGAGTGCTTGCGCCCCACCTGCTAGGTCTTTAATCACAGAAATGTAGGACCTCAGTCCCGGAAAGAAGGGCTCCACACCGCCCTGGGGGGCGCTGGGCATAATTTGGAGGTGGGGGCCATTTTCTGGTGCCCGTCTTATGAAGGGGCGGGGCTCTCTGTGAGGGCGTCTGCGCTCCCTCCTGCCCCGTCTCTTCCCCATGGTTAGAAGTGTAGCTCCTTACAGATGACACTGCGCAACGCGGCTCTAGGCGCTGCTTGGGTGAGGGCAGTTTTCTGCAGACTGCTGTTCCGATGACAGCCAGTTGAGGCCGGTGATTGACTCGGAGGTAGTTCTCGGTACTTTCCACAGCTACAACAGTAGTTGTGTGATTGTGTTAATAGATGTTCTTTTCCTTCAGCAGGTCTAAGTGAAGTTCTTGGGACTCACTGGGCGCCTTCCTCAGTCATGAGGTGAGGCCATTTTAAACGCCAGGTATGGTGAGATTAATCTCATAGGGCGTCAATCCTGTGTAGGTTTGCGCTTGGGTGGCAAGGGAGGTGTCCTTACAGCTCTCTGGGCAGCTGTGCTAAAGCTGCCCCCCCCACCCCCAATCCAAGCAGGTGTGAATGCTGACTCTGCCCGGAGCGCTCACCCGCTCTTCATTGCTCTTTAATAGGAGCTCACTCCTGGAGTGAGACTGAAGCTCTTGCTTTTGAGACTGATCAATTCTGATTTTTATCGGAATGACCTCCCGCGACTGAGCGGCCTCCGGCGGCTGCTGGGTTTGTTGTGTTATTAGCATCTGAGACTGAGCTGCCTCGGGGAGCTCCTGCGTTTATTGTAGCAGGAGACTGAGCTGCCTCAGTGACTGCTGGGTTTCATCGGACCAGCGACTTCTGCGATTACTCTACCCGGAGACTGAGTCACATTGGGCGTGGCCTCCTTAAGACGTCACTGGTGGTGTGTTTAATCGCATCAGGGAGCCAATCCTGTGCAGTGTTGCACAAGGCTGGCGCGGGAGGTGTCCTTACAGCTCACGGGGGGGCTGTGCTGTATGCCAAGTTTTATTGTCTCGCTTTGATTGGCTGCAGGGCTTGTGGCTGCTTTCATCGGAGGTTTCTTGTTATAATATAAATAAGTCCATTCATGCCGAGATGTAAATCAAATGAAGATGGTTTATTGATTAAGATTGTAGATGGTAAGATCAGCATATATGAACCCCACCAGGAACAGCTCCCTTGCTGCTCAGCCCATCCTTCCAACTGACACTCATCCACCAGGCATCCCCAACATTCCATTACATCACATGCACCAGCATTCTACAACACATCCACACAGAACACATGCACTCTGGCTGAGCAGCAAGGCAGGGAAGCAGGAAAGATGCATGGCAACGAATACAAGATACCACACATCTTCCCTCTTTACAAATCACAACACGGAATACATGCTGCTCAAACAATATCATAAGCAAAACAGCAAAGAGCATGTAAAGGGGAAGAATCAATTAAACAATGGAATGAAGTTGTATAACAGATCACAATAAAGAAAGATAAAAGAGTGAAACAATAAATCAATAATAAATCAATAATGACATAACACAACTCTTCCCCTTTAACGGAAAAATAATAAGAAAATACAGGATGTAAACCCTGGTTTCAATGAGAGAATACAAATAATAGAATTGAAAGCTGGAGAGAACACTAAAAACAGAGACTGATAATGCAGCAAAATTCTGACCAACACAGTAAACTAAACACACCAAAAGATAACAAAAGACAAAACGTCCAGAATACACCAGTACATACCAGTTGGCCAGACCAGTAAGTAAGGGAATAATGAACGAACGCCAACAAATGAAAAATAAAGTGCAGTATCCAACAAGGCAAAAAAAAAGTACTTCCAAGAACAGAAACCAAAAAGGACACTGCTGAACACACAGCAAAATTAATAGTGAAAAAATACACACACCTCAAAAGTGCCTAAAATAATCGAGAATGTACCAAACCTTGGAAAAATCCCAAAACTAAGACAAATCCATCAAATACTATAAAGAAGAATAAGATGCACTAAACAAGGAAAAATGCGCACAAGGAAAAATGCGACAAAAGTCACATAGCTACAGAGCTATCGCATCACATACCTCTGCCAGAGGTAAATTCCCAACAAAGAAAACTAGAAATAGGTGACTAATGCATCAAAAATCATTTGAAGAGAAAGCAAAGTCACATAGCAAATGCTATAATCACAAACAAAACACATAGAAAAGGGGAACCCCTAAAGAAAAATTTGCTAGCAAAACAAAGTTTAAAATTCAATACAAGCATCATGTAGGTAACCTAAGTAATTATTCCACGCAAAAATAAATTGCAACAGGTGGAAAGTCACATAGCCAGGGCTATATAAAGCGTACCTCAAAAAGCAAAAATTCATGTAACTAAGCTTGTGAAAACATGCTGTAACATAACGTATCGTGGTGACACTGAGAGTCACATAGTCGAATAGACTATCATAAATCACACTTCAAACAGCAAAGAAATCACTTAATAAACACAAAGTACATTAATGCAAATAACATTCATGTGAAAGTAGGTGACATATGAAGTCACATAGTCACATAGTCAAACGACTATCATTAACACTTTAAAGGGAAGAATTCCCAAACATAACCATAAAAGGCTAGTAAAACATAAATTAACATGTAGTAGGTGACTAATCCACAAAATATTTAAGCAGAAAATGGAAAGTCACATAATGACTAATCATTATAAAAATAATAAAGTAGAAAGATCAATAAGAATGATAAGTAAAAACACAGTAAGGCATTGTACAATAGAGAAAGGAATTAAACATTAGCAAAACATTTAAAATAAATTATGATTCACTCCGGTGAGCGATTTCTCACCCGAAGTCCAGGACAGTGGCAGAAAGAAGTGGTGAAGGAAACACAAAGTACTGTAAATCGGGACAAACAAGTTCCAATGAAAAGCTTGTGTGAGACGCCAACAAAGTCTCAAGAAGAACTGAAGATTGTAAAGTCCCAAAATACATTGCTGCCTTTAAAAAAAACTTGATAACAAAAGCTCGATAGCTTTAAAGCACATAAAAGGAAAAGCACAGTACTGCCTTTTAAATTGGTTGTCCGACCAGTGGCACTGTTCCGAATGACACCAAGAACCGTCAGCATGCTCCACGAAGATGTAAAAACTTGATCAGTGGCACCGGCTCAGCTTGAAGATGAATGCAGAGCAACCTCAAAATGGCGGCACGTATCTTCCGCAGTGCCGAGATACTCTCGGCACGCCAAAGCTGAAAAGCATGCCTTAGACGTAAGCAAACTGGGAGCGTCACAGGAGGCCTCACGAACTGAAGAAGATTGCGCGAGAAGTAGAAAGCTCGCGCTGGCTCCATAAAACGATGTAGGTAAGTGACGGTTTAGTTTTAAATGAATGGCGTAACGATGAATGGGCTAACCAACATAAGAACATTAAAAATTGACAAAAGGTGTGTAACATCGAAAAACAAATGGATAATTTTACGGTGCTCCAAATGCTGATCGTACAAGAAGATCACAGTAGATCCATGCCGTCTAAATCCTACCTCTCCCAGGCTACTATGCCTCGCACTCGTTCCTCTTAATAACACAAAAATGTCTTCAGTCCACCACAAGGACGATAAGATTAAAGAAACTCTCTATGCGCTGTGGCACTTGACATAGAAAAATCGCAGCTGAGAGGAACACAGAGATCTCAAAGTCAACAGCAGCGGCATCTTTTAACGCAGCAGGAGAGGCAAGATTAATTGCAGTTAGATAGCTGAAACAGGGAGGCAGCAGCTAAACAGCAAGAAAGTTAATTATAGCAGGGACTGGCACACCAGGGAAGTGGGCTCTCGGTGTGCCACGGAACTTAGAAGTAGATAATCACGGCAAGAGAGGCAAGCTTACAGGCAGGTAGTTGGCAGCAGCGTAAAAGCAGGCAGCAGGAGAATGAAATTACAGCAGGGACTGGCACTCTTAGGAAATGGGCGACCGGTGAAAAGGTCACTGGTGGGGCTCTCAGGGGTGCCAGTATGCTAAAATAAATGTTTCAGGAAAATTTTGAAATGTCCTTTACCTTGTCTTGGAAATCGTTTTTTTGTAGTTTCAAGGGATACTTGCAGTTGGCTTGAAATTTCAAAAGGTTCTTGAATTTGCCTTGTAACTTCTTCAGAATTCAATTTTTGTAATCCATCAGGTACATGTAGGTGATCCCAGATCGTCGCCAAATGTTATAATATAAATAAGCCCATTCATGCCGAGATGTAAATCAAATGAAGATGGTTTATTGATTAAGATTGTAGATGGTAAGATCAGCATATATGAACCCCACCAGGAACAGCTCCCTTGCTGCTCAGCCCATCCTTCCAACTGACACTCATCCACCAGGCATCCCCAACATTCCATTACATCACATGCACCAGCATTCTACAACACATCCACACAGAACACATGCACTCTGGCTGAGCAGCAAGGCAGGGAAGCAGGAAAGATGCATGGCAACGAATACAAGATACCACACATCTCCTCGCCGTCCCTCGCTCTGGCAAGTTCCTCACTCCGATTTTACCCACTGCGGGAGGACGGTGCGTCCTCTCACTTGTCCCACTGCAGCTGCCCCCGGTGTGCCCTGTCTCTTCAAACCGTGCCACCCAAATCCAAGCAGGTGTGAATGCTGACTCTGCCCGGAGCGCTCACCCGCTCTTTAATAGGAGACCGAGACTGAAGCTCTTGGCTTTGAGACTGACTTTTGTGGATTTATATTGCAGTGACCTTCCGGGACTGAGCGGCACATAGCGGCTGCTGCGTTTGTTCTGTTGTTACCATCTGAGACTGAGCTGCCTCCAGCCTCTGCTGAAGTTTATTGAACCCTCCGAGTGAGCTTTTGCCACCTTCTGCGCTGTGTATTGTACCTGAGAGCGAGCGGCCTCCAGTGGCTGCTAACTTCGGTATCCAGAGACTGAGCTTCCACTAGCAGCTGCTGTCTTTTTCCACCTGGAGACTGAGCTGCCTCAGTGACTGCTGGGTTTATCGCATCTGAGCTCCCTCAGCCGGCTTGTGAGTGTATTGTAGCCAGAGACTGAGCTCCCTCTATCTGCTGGAGGCCTCAGATGCCTCGAGTCAGCACAATGTTGTCCCTGGACGGCTATAATGTGCTGCCGGCGAATTAAAACTTTTTTACTCCGACGTGCTATATAAAGGTCTCATGTGGAAAGAGTTTACACCAAGGGTGACTATGCCAACAAGGGCCCACTGTCCCTGGACTCTGTGCCTTCCATCCCCATCTTACAAACATATCACTGCACCAGCAGGAGCACAATTAAACAGAATCAACCAGCCCAAAGTCGCAATTGCACAGCATGGCATTATGGGTATGCAAATCAGCCCAGGAACGGCTTCTTTCTCCACATTGCAGTATGTGACCTGTAAGAAGTGAAGCCAACATTACAAGTGTAGTGGGGAAAAAATGACAATTTTGCAGTGAATATTGCGTTTATTCAGACAGTTAAAGAAGTCTCGACACACTTTCTTTGAGATTTTCAGGGCAGGCGCAAAGTACAATTTAGTGTCAAAATTACATTCTGTTCGTTTTTCACAAGTAGACGTGCTCCACTGGTATTCATTCACATTGACCCATACCTGAGGTGAAAGTTAACATTGAAGTGCTTAAAAGTAATTTGTCAAAGGCCAGTGCTGGTGTCCGGGCGCTCTTTGTTGCCAGCCAGCAGACACCACTGAAGTTTATTGGCGCCACAATCTGTATATTTCACAAAGTTTCCAGCAAGCAGAGCCTGTGACTGTGTATAGGGTGCAGAGTGCTTGCGCCCCACCTGCTAGGTCTTTAATCACAGAAATGTAGGACCTCAGTCCCGGAAAGAAGGGCTCCACACCGCCCTGGGGGGCGCTGGGCATAATTTGGAGGTGGGGGCCATTTTCTGGTGCCCGTCTTATGAAGGGGCGGGGCTCTCTGTGAGGGCGTCTGCGCTCCCTCCTGCCCCGTCTCTTCCCCATGGTTAGAAGTGTAGCTCCTTACAGATGACACTGCGCAACGCGGCTCTAGGCGCTGCTTGGGTGAGGGCAGTTTTCTGCAGACTGCTGTTCCGATGACAGCCAGTTGAGGCCGGTGATTGACTCGGAGGTAGTTCTCGGTACTTTCCACAGCTACAACAGTAGTTGTGTGATTGTGTTAATAGATGTTCTTTTCCTTCAGCAGGTCTAAGTGAAGTTCTTGGGACTCACTGGGCGCCTTCCTCAGTCATGAGGTGCGGCCATTTTAAACGCCAGGTATGGTGAGATTAATCTCATAGGGCGTCAATCCTGTGTAGGTTTGCGCTTGGGTGGCAAGGGAGGTGTCCTTACAGCTCTCTGGGCAGCTGTGCTAAAGCTGCCCCCCCCACCCCCAATCCAAGCAGGTGTGAATGCTGACTCTGCCCGGAGCGCTCACCCGCTCTTCATTGCTCTTTAATAGGAGCTCACTCCTGGAGTGAGACTGAAGCTCTTGCTTTTGAGACTGATCAATTCTGATTTTTATCGGAATGACCTCCCGCGACTGAGCGGCCTCCGGCGGCTGCTGGGTTTGTTGTGTTATTAGCATCTGAGACTGAGCTGCCTCGGGGAGCTCCTGCGTTTATTGTAGCAGGAGACTGAGCTGCCTCGGAGGCTGCAGGGTTTCATCGGACCAGCGACTTCTGCGATTACTCTACCCGGAGACTGAGTCACATTGGGCGTGGCCTCCTTAAGACGTCACTGGTGGTGTGTTTAATCGCATCAGGGAGCCAATCCTGTGCAGTGTTGCACAAGGCTGGCGCGGGAGGTGTCCTTACAGCTCACGGGGGGGCTGTGCTGTATGCCAAGTTTTATTGTCTCGCTTTGATTGGCTGCAGGGGTTGTGGCTGCTTTCATCGGAGGTTTCTCCTCGCCGTCCCTCGCTCTGGCAAGTTCCTCACTCCGATTTTACCCACTGCGGGAGGACGGTGCGTCCTCTCACTTGTCCCACTGCAGCTGCCCCCGGTGTGCCCTGTCTCTTCAAACCGTGCCACCCAAATCCAAGCAGGTGTGAATGCTGACTCTGCCCGGAGCGCTCACCCGCTCTTTAATAGGAGAGTGAGACTGAAGCTCTTGGCTTTGAGACTGACTTTTGTGGATTTATATTGCAGTGACCTTCCGGGACTGAGCGGCACATAGCGGCTGCTGCGTTTGTTCTGTTGTTACCATCTGAGACTGAGCTGCCTCCAGCCTCTGCTGAAGTTTATTGAACCCTCCGAGTGAGCTTTTGCCACCTTCTGCGCTGTGTATTGTACCTGAGAGCGAGCGGCCTCCAGTGGCTGCTAAGTTCGGTATCCAGAGACTGAGCTTCCACTAGCAGCTGCTGTCTTTTTCCACCTGGAGACTGAGCTGCCTCAGTGACTGCTGGGTTTATCGCATCTGAGCTCCCTCAGCCGGCTTGTGAGTGTATTGTAGCCAGAGACTGAGCTCCCTCTATCTGCTGGAGGCCTCAGATGCCTCGAGTCAGCACAATGTTGTCCCTGAACGGCTATAATGTGCTGCCGGCGAATTAAAACTTTTTTACTCCGACGTGCTATATAAAGGTCTCATGTGGAAAGAGTTTACACCAAGGGTGACTATGCCAACAAGGGCCCACTGTCCCTGGACTCTGTGCCTTCCATCCCCATCTTACAAACATATCACTGCACCAGCAGGAGCACAATTAAACAGAATCAACCAGCCCAAAGTCGCAATTGCACAGCATGGCATTATGGGTATGCAAATCAGCCCAGGAACGGCTTCTTTCTCCACATTGCAGTATGTGACCTGTAAGAAGTGAAGCCAACATTACAAGTGTAGTGGGGAAAAAATGACAATTTTGCAGTGAATATTGCGTTTATTCAGACAGTTAAAGAAGTCTCGACACACTTTCTTTGAGATTTTCAGGGCAGGCGCAAAGTACAATTTAGTGTCAAAATTACATTCTGTTCGTTTTTCACAAGTAGACGTGCTCCACTGGTATTCATTCACATTGACCCATACCTGAGGTGAAAGTTAACATTGAAGTGCTTAAAAGTAATTTGTCAAAGGCCAGTGCTGGTGTCCGGGCGCTCTTTGTTGCCAGCCAGCAGACACCACTGAAGTTTATTGGCGCCACAATCTGTATATTTCACAAAGTTTCCAGCAAGCAGAGCCTGTGACTGTGTATAGGGTGCAGAGTGCTTGCGCCCCACCTGCTAGGTCTTTAATCACAGAAATGTAGGACCTCAGTCCCGGAAAGAAGGGCTCCACACCGCCCTGGGGGGCGCTGGGCATAATTTGGAGGTGGGGGCCATTTTCTGGTGCCCGTCTTATGAAGGGGCGGGGCTCTCTGTGAGGGCGTCTGCGCTCCCTCCTGCCCCGTCTCTTCCCCATGGTTAGAAGTGTAGCTCCTTACAGATGACACTGCGCAACGCGGCTCTAGGCGCTGCTTGGGTGAGGGCAGTTTTCTGCAGACTGCTGTTCCGATGACAGCCAGTTGAGGCCGGTGATTGACTCGGAGGTAGTTCTCGGTACTTTCCACAGCTACAACAGTAGTTGTGTGATTGTGTTAATAGATGTTCTTTTCCTTCAGCAGGTCTAAGTGAAGTTCTTGGGACTCACTGGGCGCCTTCCTCAGTCATGAGGTGCGGCCATTTTAAACGCCAGGTATGGTGAGATTAATCTCATAGGGCGTCAATCCTGTGTAGGTTTGCGCTTGGGTGGCAAGGGAGGTGTCCTTACAGCTCTCTGGGCAGCTGTGCTAAAGCTGCCCCCCCCACCCCCAATCCAAGCAGGTGTGAATGCTGACTCTGCCCGGAGCGCTCACCCGCTCTTCATTGCTCTTTAATAGGAGCTCACTCCTGGAGTGAGACTGAAGCTCTTGCTTTTGAGACTGATCAATTCTGATTTTTATCGGAATGACCTCCCGCGACTGAGCGGCCTCCGGCGGCTGCTGGGTTTGTTGTGTTATTAGCATCTGAGACTGAGCTGCCTCGGGGAGCTCCTGCGTTTATTGTAGCAGGAGACTGAGCTGCCTCGGAGGCTGCAGGGTTTCATCGGACCAGCGACTTCTGCGATTACTCTACCCGGAGACTGAGTCACATTGGGCGTGGCCTCCTTAAGACGTCACTGGTGGTGTGTTTAATCGCATCAGGGAGCCAATCCTGTGCAGTGTTGCACAAGGCTGGCGCGGGAGGTGTCCTTACAGCTCACGGGGGGGCTGTGCTGTATGCCAAGTTTTATTGTCTCGCTTTGATTGGCTGCAGGGGTTGTGGCTGCTTTCATCGGAGGTTTCTCCTCGCCGTCCCTCGCTCTGGCAAGTTCCTCACTCCGATTTTACCCACTGCGGGAGGACGGTGCGTCCTCTCACTTGTCCCACTGCAGCTGCCCCCGGTGTGCCCTGTCTCTTCAAACCGTGCCACCCAAATCCAAGCAGGTGTGAATGCTGACTCTGCCCGGAGCGCTCACCCGCTCTTTAATAGGAGAGTGAGACTGAAGCTCTTGGCTTTGAGACTGACTTTTGTGGATTTATATTGCAGTGACCTTCCGGGACTGAGCGGCACATAGCGGCTGCTGCGTTTGTTCTGCTGTTACCATCTGAGACTGAGCTGCCTCCAGCCTCTGCTGAAGTTTATTGAACCCTCCGAGTGAGCTTTTGCCACCTTCTGCGCTGTGTATTGTACCTGAGAGCGAGCGGCCTCCAGTGGCTGCTAACTTCGGTATCCAGAGACTGAGCTTCCACTAGCAGCTGCTGTCTTTTTCCACCTGGAGACTGAGCTGCCTCAGTGACTGCTGGGTTTATCGCATCTGAGCTCCCTCAGCCGGCTTGTGAGTGTATTGTAGCCAGAGACTGAGCTCCCTCTATCTGCTGGAGGCCTCAGATGCCTCGAATCAGCACAATGTTGTCCCTGAACGGCTATAGTGTGCTGCCGGCGAATTAAAACTTTTTTACTCCGACGTGCTATATAAAGGTCTCATGTGGAAAGAGTTTACACCAAGGGTGACTATGCCAACAAGGGCCCACTGTCCCTGGACTCTGTGCCTTCCATCCCCATCTTACAAACATATCACTGCACCAGCAGGAGCACAATTAAACAGAATCAACCAGCCCAAAGTCGCAATTGCACAGCATGGCATTATGGGTATGCAAATCAGCCCAGGAACGGCTTCTTTCTCCACATTGCAGTATGCGACCTGTAAGAAGTGAAGCCAACATTACAAGTGTAGTGGGGAAAAAATGACAATTTTGCAGTGAATATTGCGTTTATTCAGACAGTTAAAGAAGTCTCGACACACTTTCTTTGAGATTTTCAGGGCAGGCGCAAAGTACAATTTAGTGTCAAAATTACATTCTGTTCGTTTTTCACAAGTAGACGTGCTCCACTGGTATTCGTTCACCTTGACCCATCCCTGAGATGAAAGTTAACATTGAAGTGCTTAAAAGTAATTTGTCAAAGGCCAGTGCTGCTGTCCGGGCGCTCTTTGTTGCCAGCCAGCAGACACCACTGAAGTTTATTGGCGCCGCAATCTGTATATTTCACAAAGTTTCCAGCAAGCAGAGCCTGTGACTGTGTATAGGGTGCAGAGTGCTTGCGCCCCACCTGCTAGGTCTTTAATCACAGAAATGTAGGACCTCAGTCGCGGCAAGAAGGGCTCCACACCGCCCTGGGGGGCGCTGGGCATAATTTGGAGGTGGGCGCCATTTTCTGGTGCCCGTCTTATGAAGGGGCGGGGCTCTCTGTGAGGGCGTCTGCGCTCCCTCCTGCCCCGTCTCTTCCCCATGGTTAGAAGTGTAGCTCCTTACAGATGACACTGCGCAACGCGGCTCTAGGCGCTGCTTGGGTGAGGGCAGTTTTCTGCAGACTGCTGTTCCGATGACAGCCAGTTGAGGCCGGTGATTGACTCGGAGGTAGTTCTCGGTACTTTCCACAGCTACAACAGTAGTTGTGTGATTGTGTTAATAGATGTTCTTTTCCTTCAGCAGGTCTAAGTGAAGTTCTTGGGACTCACTGGGCGCCTTCCTCAGTCATGAGGTGAGGCCATTTTAAACGCCAGGTATGGTGAGATTAATCTCATAGGGCGTCAATCCTGTGTAGGTTTGCGCTTGGGTGGCAAGGGAGGTGTCCTTACAGCTCTCTGGGCAGCTGTGCTAAAGCTGCCCCCCCCACCCCCAATCCAAGCAGGTGTGAATGCTGACTCTGCCCGGAGCGCTCACCCGCTCTTCATTGCTCTTTAATAGGAGCTCACTCCTGGAGTGAGACTGAAGCTCTTGCTTTTGAGACTGATCAATTCTGATTTTTATCGGAATGACCTCCCGCGACTGAGCGGCCTCCGGCGGCTGCTGGGTTTGTTGTGTTATTAGCATCTGAGACTGAGCTGCCTCGGGGAGCTCCTGCGTTTATTGTAGCAGGAGACTGAGCTGCCTCGGAGGCTGCAGGGTTTCATCGGACCAGCGACTTCTGCGATTACTCTACCCGGAGACTGAGTCACATTGGGCGTGGCCTCCTTAAGACGTCACTGGTGGTGTGTTTAATCGCATCAGGGAGCCAATCCTGTGCAGTGTTGCACAAGGCTGGCGCGGGAGGTGTCCTTACAGCTCACGGGGGGGGGCTGTGCTGTATGCCAAGTTTTATTGTCTCGCTTTGATTGGCTGCAGGGCTTGTGGCTGCTTTCATCGGAGGTTTCTTGTTATAATATAAATAAGTCCATTCATGCCGAGATGTAAATCAAATGAAGATGGTTTATTGATTAAGATTGTAGATGGTAAGATCAGCATATATGAACCCCACCAGGAACAGCTCCCTTGCTGCTCAGCCCATCCTTCCAACTGACACTCATCCACCAGGCATCCCCAACATTCCATTACATCACATGCACCAGCATTCTACAACACATCCACACAGAACACATGCACTCTGGCTGAGCAGCAAGGCAGGGAAGCAGGAAAGATGCATGGCAACGAATACAAGATACCACACATCTTCCCTCTTTACAAATCACAACACGGAATACATGCTGCTCAAACAATATCATAAGCAAAACAGCAAAGAGCATGTAAAGGGGAAGAATCAATTAAACAATGGAATGAAGTTGTATAACAGATCACAATAAAGAAAGATAAAAGAGTGAAACAATAAATCAATAATAAATCAATAATGACATAACACAACTCTTCCCCTTTAACGGAAAAATAATAAGAAAATACAGGATGTAAACCCTGGTTTCAATGAGAGAATACAAATAATAGAATTGAAAGCTGGAGAGAACACTAAAAACAGAGACTGATAATGCAGCAAAATTCTGACCAACACAGTAAACTAAACACACCAAAAGATAACAAAAGACAAAACGTCCAGAATACACCAGTACATACCAGTTGGCCAGACCAGTAAGTAAGGGAATAATGAACGAACGCCAACAAATGAAAAATAAAGTGCAGTATCCAACAAGGCAAAAAAAAAGTACTTCCAAGAACAGAAACCAAAAAGGACACTGCTGAACACACAGCAAAATTAATAGTGAAAAAATACACACACCTCAAAAGTGCCTAAAATAATCGAGAATGTACCAAACCTTGGAAAAATCCCAAAACTAAGACAAATCCATCAAATACTATAAAGAAGAATAAGATGCACTAAACAAGGAAAAATGCGCACAAGGAAAAATGCGACAAAAGTCACATAGCTACAGAGCTATCGCATCACATACCTCTGCCAGAGGTAAATTCCCAACAAAGAAAACTAGAAATAGGTGACTAATGCATCAAAAATCATTTGAAGAGAAAGCAAAGTCACATAGCAAATGCTATAATCACAAACAAAACACATAGAAAAGGGGAACCCCTAAAGAAAAATTTGCTAGCAAAACAAAGTTTAAAATTCAATACAAGCATCATGTAGGTAACCTAAGTAATAATTCCACGCAAAAATAAATTGCAACAGGTGGAAAGTCACATAGCCAGGGCTATATAAAGCGTACCTCAAAAAGCAAAAATTCATGTAACTAAGCTTGTGAAAACATGCTGTAACATAACGTATCGTGGTGACACTGAGAGTCACATAGTCGAATAGACTATCATAAATCACACTTCAAACAGCAAAGAAATCACTTAATAAACACAAAGTACATTAATGCAAATAACATTCATGTGAAAGTAGGTGACATATGAAGTCACATAGTCACATAGTCAAACGACTATCATTAACACTTTAAAGGGAAGAATTCCCAAACATAACCATAAAAGGCTAGTAAAACATAAATTAACATGTAGTAGGTGACTAATCCACAAAATATTTAAGCAGAAAATGGAAAGTCACATAATGACTAATCATTATAAAAATAATAAAGTAGAAAGATCAATAAGAATGATAAGTAAAAACACAGTAAGGCATTGTACAATAGAGAAAGGAATTAAACATTAGCAAAACATTTAAAATAAATTATGATTCACTCCGGTGAGCGATTTCTCACCCGAAGTCCAGGACAGTGGCAGAAAGAAGTGGTGAAGGAAACACAAAGTACTGTAAATCGGGACAAACAAGTTCCAATGAAAAGCTTGTGTGAGACGCCAACAAAGTCTCAAGAAGAACTGAAGATTGTAAAGTCCCAAAATACATTGCTGCCTTTTAAAAAAACTTGATAACAAAAGCTCGATAGCTTTAAAGCACATAAAAGGAAAAGCACAGTACTGCCTTTTAAATTGGTTGTCCGACCAGTGGCACTGTTCCGAATGACACCAAGAACCGTCAGCATGCTCCACGAAGATGTAAAAACTTGATCAGTGGCACCGGCTCAGCTTGAAGATGAATGCAGAGCAACCTCAAAATGGCGGCACGTATCTTCCGCAGTGCCGAGATACTCTCGGCACGCCAAAGCTGAAAAGCATGCCTTAGACGTAAGCAAACTGGGAGCGTCACAGGAGGCCTCACGAACTGAAGAAGATTGCGCGAGAAGTAGAAAGCTCGCGCTGGCTCCATAAAACGATGTAGGTAAGTGACGGTTTAGTTTTAAATGAATGGCGTAACGATGAATGGGCTAACCAACATAAGAACATTAAAAATTGACAAAAGGTGTGTAACATCGAAAAACAAATGGATAATTTTACGGTGCTCCAAATGCTGATCGTACAAGAAGATCACAGTAGATCCATGCCGTCTAAATCCTACCTCTCCCAGGCTACTATGCCTCGCACTCGTTCCTCTTAATAACACAAAAATGTCTTCAGTCCACCACAAGGACGATAAGATTAAAGAAACTCCCTATGCGCTGTGGCACTTGACATAGAAAAATCGCAGCTGAGAGGAACACAGAGATCTCAAAGTCAACAGCAGCGGCATCTTTTAACGCAGCAGGAGAGGCAAGATTAATTGCAGTTAGATAGCTGAAACAGGGAGGCAGCAGCTAAACAGCAAGAAAGTTAATTATAGCAGGGACTGGCACACCAGGGAAGTGGGCTCTCGGTGTGCCACGGAACTTAGAAGTAGATAATCACGGCAAGAGAGGCAAGCTTACAGGCAGGTAGTTGGCAGCAGCGTAAAAGCAGGCAGCAGGAGAATGAAATTACAGCAGGGACTGGCACTCTTAGGAAATGGGCGACCGGTGAAAAGGTCACTGGTGGGGCTCTCAGGGGTGCCAGTATGCTAAAATAAATGTTTCAGGAAAATTTTGAAATGTCCTTTACCTTGTCTTGGAAATCGTTTTTTTGTAGTTTCAAGGGATACTTGCAGTTGGCTTGAAATTTCAAAAGGTTCTTGAATTTGCCTTGTAACTTCTTCAGAATTCAATTTTTGTAATCCATCAGGTACATGTAGGTGATCCCAGATCGTCGCCAAATGTTATAATATAAATAAGTCCATTCATGCCAAGATGTAAATCAAATGAAGATGGTTTATTGATTAAGATTGTAGATGGTAAGATCAGCATATATGAACCCCACCAGGAACAGCTCCCTTGCTGCTCAGCCCATCCTTCCAACTGACCTCTTCCACCAGGCATCCCCAACATTCCATTACATCACATGCACCAGCATTCTACAACACATCCACACAGAACACATGCACTCTGGCTGAGCAGCAAGGCAGGGAAGCAGGAAAGATGCATGGCAACGAATAGAAGATACCACACATCTCCTCGCCGTCCCTCGCTCTGGCAAGTTCCTCACTCCGATTTTACCCACTGCGGGAGGACGGTGCGTCCTCTCACTTGTCCCACTGCAGCTGCCCCCGGTGTGCCCTGTCTCTTCAAACCGTGCCACCCAAATCCAAGCAGGTGTGAATGCTGACTCTGCCCGGAGCGCTCACCCGCTCTTTAATAGGAGACCGAGACTGAAGCTCTTGGCTTTGAGACTGACTTTTGTGGATTTATATTGCAGTGACCTTCCGGGACTGAGCGGCACATAGCGGCTGCTGCGTTTGTTCTGTTGTTACCATCTGAGACTGAGCTGCCTCCAGCCTCTGCTGAAGTTTATTGAACCCTCCGAGTGAGCTTTTGCCACCTTCTGCGCTGTGTATTGTACCTGAGAGCGAGCGGCCTCCAGTGGCTGCTAACTTCGGTATCCAGAGACTGAGCTTCCACTAGCAGCTGCTGTCTTTTTCCACCTGGAGACTGAGCTGCCTCAGTGACTGCTGGGTTTATCACATCTGAGCTCCCTCAGCCGGCTTGTGAGTGTATTGTAGCCAGAGACTGAGCTCCCTCTATCTGCTGGAGGCCTCAGATGCCTCGAGTCAGCACAATGTTGTCCCTGGACGGCTATAATGTGCTGCCGGCGAATTAAAACTTTTTTACTCCGACGTGCTATATAAAGGTCTCATGTGGAAAGAGTTTACACCAAGGGTGACTATGCCAACAAGGGCCCACTGTCCCTGGACTCTGTGCCTTCCATCCCCATCTTACAAACATATCACTGCACCAGCAGGAGCACAATTAAACAGAATCAACCAGCCCAAAGTCGCAATTGCACAGCATGGCATTATGGGTATGCAAATCAGCCCAGGAACGGCTTCTTTCTCCACATTGCAGTATGTGACCTGTAAGAAGTGAAGCCAACATTACAAGTGTAGTGGGGAAAAAATGACAATTTTGCAGTGAATATTGCGTTTATTCAGACAGTTAAAGAAGTCTCGACACACTTTCTTTGAGATTTTCAGGGCAGGCGCAAAGTACAATTTAGTGTCAAAATTACATTCTGTTCGTTTTTCACAAGTAGACGTGCTCCACTGGTATTCGTTCACCTTGACCCATCCCTGAGATGAAAGTTAACATTGAAGTGCTTAAAAGTAATTTGTCAAAGGCCAGTGCTGGTGTCCGGGCGCTCTTTGTTGCCAGCCAGCAGACACCACTGAAGTTTATTGGCGCCACAATCTGTATATTTCACAAAGTTTCCAGCAAGCAGAGCCTGTGACTGTGTATAGGGTGCAGAGTGCTTGCGCCCCACCTGCTAGGTCTTTAATCACAGAAATGTAGGACCTCAGTCCCGGCAAGAAGGGCTCCACACCGCCCTGGGGGGCGCTGGGCATAATTTGGAGGTGGGGGCCATTTTCTGGTGCCCGTCTTATGAAGGGGCGGGGCTCTCTGTGAGGGCGTCTGCGCTCCCTCCTGCCCCGTCTCTTCCCCATGGTTAGAAGTGTAGCTCCTTACAGATGACACTGCGCAACGCGGCTCTAGGCGCTGCTTGGGTGAGGGCAGTTTTCTGCAGACTGCTGTTCCGATGACAGCCAGTTGAGGCCGGTGATTGACTCGGAGGTAGTTCTCGGTACTTTCCACAGCTACAACAGTAGTTGTGTGATTGTGTTAATAGATGTTCTTTTCCTTCAGCAGGTCTAAGTGAATTTCTTGGGCGTCACTGGGCGCCTTCCTCAGTCATGAGGTGCGGCCATTTTAAACGCCAGGTATGGTGAGATTAATCTCATAGGGCGTCAATCCTGTGTAGGTTTGCGCTTGGGTGGCAAGGGAGGTGTCCTTACAGCTCTCTGGGCAGCTGTGCTAAAGCTGCCCCCCTCCCCACCCCCAATCCAAGCAGGTGTGAATGCTGACTCTGCCCGGAGCGCTCACCCGCTCTTTAATAGGAGCGTGAGACTGAAGCTCTTGGCTTTGAGACTGACTTTTGTGGATTTATATTGCAGTGACCTTCCGGGACTGAGCGGCACATAGCGGCTGCTGCATTTGTTCTGTTGTTACCATCTGAGACTGAGCTGCCTCCAGCCTCTGCTGAAGTTTATTGAACCCTCCGAGTGAGCTTTTGCCACCTTCTGCGCTGTGTATTGTACCTGAGAGCGAGCGGCCTCCAGTGGCTGCTAAGTTCGGTATCCAGAGACTGAGCTTCCACTAGCAGCTGCTGTCTTTTTCCACCTGGAGACTGAGCTGCCTCAGTGACTGCTGGGTTTATCGCATCTGAGCTCCCTCAGCCGGCTTGTGAGTGTATTGTAGCCAGAGACTGAGCTCCCTCTATCTGCTGGAGGCCTCAGATGCCTCGAGTCAGCACAATGTTGTCCCTGGACGGCTATAATGTGCTGCCGGCGAATTAAAACTTTTTTACTCCGACGTGCTATATAAAGGTCTCATGTGGAAAGAGTTTACACCAAGGGTGACTATGCCAACAAGGGCCCACTGTCCCTGGACTCTGTGCCTTCCATCCCCATCTTACAAACATATCACTGCACCAGCAGGAGCACAATTAAACAGAATCAACCAGCCCAAAGTCGCAATTGCACAGCATGGCATTATGGGTATGCAAATCAGCCCAGGAACGGCTTCTTTCTCCACATTGCAGTATGCGACCTGTAAGAAGTGAAGCCAACATTACAAGTGTAGTGGGGAAAAAATGACAATTTTGCAGTGAATATTGCGTTTATTCAGACAGTTAAAGAAGTCTCGACACACTTTCTTTGAGATTTTCAGGGCAGGCGCAAAGTACAATTTAGTGTCAAAATTACATTCTGTTCGTTTTTCACAAGTAGACGTGCTCCACTGGTATTCATTCACATTGACCCATACCTGAGATGAAAGTTAACATTGAAGTGCTTAAAAGTAATTTGTCAAAGGCCAGTGCTGCTGCCCGGGGCGCTCTTTGTTGCCAGCCAGCAGACACCACTGAAGTTTATTGGTGCCACAATCTGTATATTTCACAAAGTTTCCAGCAAGCAGAGCCTGTGACTGTGTATAGGGTGCAGAGTGCTTGCGCCCCACCTGCTAGGTCTTTAATCACAGAAATGTAGGACCTCAGTCGCGGCAAGAAGGGCTCCACACCGCCCTGGGGGGCGCTGGGCATAATTTGGAGGTGGGGGTCATTCTCTGGTGCCCGTCTTATGAAGGGGCGGGGCTCTCTGTGAGGGCGTCTGCGCTCCCTCCTGCCCCGTCTCTTCCCCATGGTTAGAAGTGTAGCTCCTTACAGATGACACTGCGCAACGCGGCTCTAGGCGCTGCTTGGGTGAGGGCAGTTTTCTGCAGACTGCTGTTCCGATGACAGCCAGTTGAGGCCGGTGATTGACTCGGAGGTAGTTCTCGGTACTTTCCACAGGTACAACAGTAGTTGTGTGATTGTGTTAATAGATGTTCTTTTCCTTCAGCAGGTCTAAGTGAAGTTCTTGGGCGTCACTGGGCGCCTTCCTCAGTCATGAGGTGCGGCCATTTTAAACGCCAGGTATGGTGAGATTAATCTCATAGGGCGTCAATCCTGTGTAGGTTTGCGCTTGGGTGGCAAGGGAGGTGTCCTTACAGCTCTCTGGGCAGCTGTGCTAAAGCTGCCCCCCCCCCACCCCCAATCCAAGCAGGTGTGAATGCTGACTCTGCCCGGAGCGCTCACCCGCTCTTCATTGCTCTTTAATAGTAGCTCACTCCTGGAGTGAGACTGAAGCTCTTGCTTTTGAGACTGATCAATTCTGATTTTTATCGGAATGACCTCCCGCGACTGAGCGGCCTCCGGCGGCTGCTGGGTTTGTTGTGTTATTAGCATCTGAGACTGAGCTGCCTCGGGGAGCTCCTGCGTTTATTGTAGCAGGAGACTGAGCTGCCTCGGAGGCTGCAGGGTTTCATGGGACCAGCGACTTCTGCGATTACTCTACCCGGAGACTGAGTCACATTGGGCGTGGCCTCCTTAAGACGTCACTGGTGGTGTGTTTAATCGCATCAGGGAGCCAATCCTGTGCAGTGTTGCACAAGGCTGGCGCGGGAGGTGTCCTTACAGCTCACGGGGGGGCTGTGCTGTATGCCAAGTTTTATTGTCTCGCTTTGATTGGCTGCAGGGGTTGTGGCTGCTTTCATCGGAGGTTTCTCCTCGCCGTCCCTCGCTCTGGCAAGTTCCTCACTCCGATTTTACCCACTGCGGGAGGACGGTGCGTCCTCTCACTTGTCCCACTGCAGCTGCCCCCGGTGTGCCCTGTCTCTTCAAACCGTGCCACCCAAATCCAAGCAGGTGTGAATGCTGACTCTGCCCGGAGCGCTCACCCGCTCTTTAATAGGAGACCGAGACTGAAGCTCTTGGCTTTGAGACTGACTTTTGTGGATTTATATTGCAGTGACCTTCCGGGACTGAGCGGCACATAGCGGCTGCTGCGTTTGTTCTGTTGTTACCATCTGAGACTGAGCTGCCTCCAGCCTCTGCTGAAGTTTATTGAACCCTCCGAGTGAGCTTTTGCCACCTTCTGCGCTGTGTATTGTACCTGAGAGCGAGCGGCCTCCAGTGGCTGCTAAGTTCGGTATCCAGAGACTGAGCTTCCACTAGCAGCTGCTGTCTTTTTCCACCTGGAGACTGAGCTGCCTCAGTGACTGCTGGGTTTATCGCATCTGAGCTCCCTCAGCCGGCTTGTGAGTGTATTGTAGCCAGAGACTGAGCTCCCTCTATCTGCTGGAGGCCTCAGATGCCTCGAGTCAGCACAATGTTGTCCCTGGACGGCTATAATGTGCTGCCGGCGAATTAAAACTTTTTTACTCCGACGTGCTATATAAAGGTCTCATGTGGAAAGAGTTTACACCAAGGGTGACTATGCCAACAAGGGCCCACTGTCCCTGGACTCTGTGCCTTCCATCCCCATCTTACAAACATATCACTGCACAAGCAGGAGCACAATTAAACAGAATCAACCAGCCCAAAGTCGCAATTGCACAGCATGGCATTATGGGTATGCAAATCAGCCCAGGAACGGCTTCTTTCTCCACATTGCAGTATGCGACCTGTAAGAAGTGAAGCCAACATTACAAGTGTAGTGGGGAAAAAATGACAATTTTGCAGTGAATATTGCGTTTATTCAGACAGTTAAAGAAGTCTCGACACACTTTCTTTGAGATTTTCAGGGCAGGCGCAAAGTACAATTTAGTGTCAAAATTACATTCTGTTCGTTTTTCACAAGTAGACGTGCTTCACTGGTATTCATTCACATTGACCCATACCTGAGGTGAAAGTTAACATTGAAGTGCTTAAAAGTAATTTGTCAAAGGCCAGTGCTGCTGTCCGGGCGCTCTTTGTTGCCAGCCAGCAGACACCACTGAAGTTTATTGGCGCCACAATCTGTATATTTCACAAAGTTTCCAGCAAGCAGAGCCTGTGACTGTGTATAGGGTGCAGAGTGCTTGCGCCCCACCTGCTAGGTCTTTAATCACAGAAATGTAGGACCTCAGTCCCGGCAAGAAGGGCTCCACACCGCCCTGGGGGGCGCTGGGCATAATTTGGAGGTGGGGGCCATTCTCTGGTGCCCGTCTTATCAAGGGGCGGGGCTCTCTGTGAGGGCGTCTGCGCTCCCTCCTGCCCCGTCTCTTCCCCATGGTTAGAAGTGTAGCTCCTTACAGATGACACTGCGCAACGCGGCTCTAGGCGCTGCTTGGGTGAGGGCAGTTTTCTGCAGACTGCTGTTCCGATGACAGCCAGTTGAGGCCGGTGATTGACTCGGAGGTAGTTCTCGGTACTTTCCACAGCTACAACAGTAGTTGTGTGATTGTGTTAATAGATGTTCTTTTCCTTCAGCAGGTCTAAGTGAAGTTCTTGGGCGTCACTGGGCGCCTTCCTCAGTCATGAGGTGCGGCCATTTTAAACGCCAGGTATGGTGAGATTAATCTCATAGGGCGTCAATCCTGTGTAGGTTTGCGCTTGGGTGGCAAGGGAGGTGTCCTTACAGCTCTCTGGGCAGCTGTGCTAAAGCTGCCCCCCCCCCCACCCCCAATCCAAGCAGGTGTGAATGCTGACTCTGCCCGGAGCGCTCACCCGCTCTTTAATAGGAGAGTGAGACTGAAGCTCTTGGCTTTGAGACTGACTTTTGTGGATTTATATTGCAGTGACCTTCCGGGACTGAGCGGCACATAGCGGCTGCTGCGTTTGTTCTGTTGTTACCATCTGAGACTGAGCTGCCTCCAGCCTCTGCTGAAGTTTATTGAACCCTCCGAGTGAGCTTTTGCCACCTTCTGCGCTGTGTATTGTACCTGAGAGCGAGCGGCCTCCAGTGGCTGCTAAGTTCGGTATCCAGAGACTGAGCTTCCACTAGCTGCTGCTGTCTTTTTCCACCTGGAGACTGAGCTGCCTCAGTGACTGCTGGGTTTATCGCATCTGAGCTCCCTCAGCCGGCTTGTGAGTGTATTGTAGCCAGAGACTGAGCTCCCTCTATCTGCTGGAGGCCTCAGATGCCTCGAGTCAGCACAATGTTGTCCCTGGACGGCTATAATGTGCTGCCGGCGAATTAAAACTTTTTTACTACGACGTGCTATATAAAGGTCTCATGTGGAAAGAGTTTACACCAAGGGTGACTATGCCAACAAGGGCCCACTGTCCCTGGACTCTGTGCCTTCCATCCCCATCTTACAAACATATCACTGCACCAGCAGGAGCACAATTAAACAGAATCAACCAGCCCAAAGTCGCAATTGCACAGCATGGCATTATGGGTATGCAAATCAGCCCAGGAACGGCTTCTTTCTCCACATTGCAGTATGCGACCTGTAAGAAGTGAAGCCAACATTACAAGTGTAGTGGGGAAAAATGACAATTTTGCAGTGAATATTGCGTTTATTCAGACAGTTAAAGAAGTCTCGACACACTTTCTTTGAGATTTTCAGGGCAGGCGCAAAGTACAATTTAGTGTCAAAATTACATTCTGTTCGTTTTTCACAAGTAGACGTGCTCCACTGGTATTCATTCACATTGACCCATACCTGAGGTGAAAGTTAACATTGAAGCGCTTAAAAGTAATTTGTGCAAAGGCCAGTGCTGCTGTCCGGGCGCTCTTTGTTGCCAGCTAGCAGACACCACTGAAGTTTATTGGCGCCACAATCTGTATATTTCACAAACTTTCCAGCAAGCAGAGCCTGTGACTGTGTATAGGGTCCAGAGTGCTTGCACCCCACCTGCTAGGTCTTTAATCACAGAAATGTAGGACCTCAGTCGCGGCAAGAAGGGCTCCACACCGCCCTGGGGGGCGCTGGGCATAATTTGGAGGTGGGGGTCATTCTCTGGTGCCCGTTTTATGAAGGGGCGGGGCTCTCTGTGAGGGCGTCTGCGCTCCCTCCTGCCCGTCTCTTCCCCATGGTTAGAAGTGTAGCTCCTTACAGATGACACTGCGCAACGCGGCTCTAGGCGCTGCTTGGGTGAGGGCAGTTTTCTGCAGACTGCTGTTCCGATGACAGCCAGTTGAGGCCGGTGATTGACTCGGAGGTAGTTCTCGGTACTTTCCACAGCTACAACAGTAGTTGTGTGATTGTGTTAATAGATGTTCTTTTCCTTCAGCAGGTCTAAGTGAAGTTCTTGGGCGTCACTGGGCGCCTTCCTCAGTCATGAGGTGCGGCCATTTTAAACGCCAGGTATGGTGAGATTAATCTCATAGGGCGTCAATCCTGTGTAGGTTTGCGCTTGGGTGGCAAGGGAGGTGTCCTTACAGCTCTCTGGGCAGCTGTGCTAAAGCTGCCCCCCCCCCACCCCCAATCCAAGCAGGTGTGAATGCTGACTCTGCCCGGAGCGCTCACCCGCTCTTCATTGCTCTTTAATAGGAGCTCACTCCTGGAGTGAGACTGAAGCTCTTGCTTTTGAGACTGATCAATTCTGATTTTTATCGGAATGACCTCCCGCGACTGAGCGGCCTCCGGCGGCTGCTGGGTTTGTTGTGTTATTAGCATCTGAGACTGAGCTGCCTCGGGGAGCTCCTGCGTTTATTGTAGCAGGAGACTGAGCTGCCTCGGAGGCTGCAGGGTTTCATCGGACCAGCGACTTCTGCGATTACTCTACCCGGAGACTGAGTCACATTGGGCGTGGCCTCCTTAAGACGTCACTGGTGGTGTGTTTAATCGCATCAGGGAGCCAATCCTGTGCAGTGTTGCACAAGGCTGGCGCGGGAGGTGTCCTTACAGCTCACGGGGGGGCTGTGCTGTATGCCAAGTTTTATTGTCTCGCTTTGATTGGCTGCAGGGCTTGTGGCTGCTTTCATCGGAGGTTTCTTGTTATAATATAAATAAGTCCATTCATGCCGAGATGTAAATCAAATGAAGATGGTTTATTGATTAAGATTGTAGATGGTAAGATCAGCATATATGAACCCCACCAGGAACAGCTCCCTTGCTGCTCAGCCCATCCTTCCAACTGACACTCATCCACCAGGCATCCCCAACATTCCATTACATCACATGCACCAGCATTCTACAACACATCCACACAGAACACATGCACTCTGGCTGAGCAGCAAGGCAGGGAAGCAGGAAAGATGCATGGCAACGAATACAAGATACCACACATCTTCCCTCTTTACAAATCACAACACGGAATACATGCTGCTCAAACAATATCATAAGCAAAACAGCAAAGAGCATGTAAAGGGGAAGAATCAATTAAACAATGGAATGAAGTTGTATAACAGATCACAATAAAGAAAGATAAAAGAGTGAAACAATAAATCAATAATAAATCAATAATGACATAACACAACTCTTCCCCTTTAACGGAAAAATAATAAGAAAATACAGGATGTAAACCCTGGTTTCAATGAGAGAATACAAATAATAGAATTGAAAGCTGGAGAGAACACTAAAAACAGAGACTGATAATGCAGCAAAATTCTGACCAACACAGTAAACTAAACACACCAAAAGATAACAAAAGACAAAACGTCCAGAATACACCAGTACATACCAGTTGGCCAGACCAGTAAGTAAGGGAATAATGAACGAACGCCAACAAATGAAAAATAAAGTGCAGTATCCAACAAGGCAAAAAAAAAGTACTTCCAAGAACAGAAACCAAAAAGGACACTGCTGAACACACAGCAAAATTAATAGTGAAAAAATACACACACCTCAAAAGTGCCTAAAATAATCGAGAATGTACCAAACCTTGGAAAAATCCCAAAACTAAGACAAATCCATCAAATACTATAAAGAAGAATAAGATGCACTAAACAAGGAAAAATGCGCACAAGGAAAAATGCGACAAAAGTCACATAGCTACAGAGCTATCGCATCACATACCTCTGCCAGAGGTAAATTCCCAACAAAGAAAACTAGAAATAGGTGACTAATGCATCAAAAATCATTTGAAGAGAAAGCAAAGTCACATAGCAAATGCTATAATCACAAACAAAACACATAGAAAAGGGGAACCCCTAAAGAAAAATTTGCTAGCAAAACAAAGTTTAAAATTCAATACAAGCATCATGTAGGTAACCTAAGTAATAATTCCACGCAAAAATAAATTGCAACAGGTGGAAAGTCACATAGCCAGGGCTATATAAAGCGTACCTCAAAAAGCAAAAATTCATGTAACTAAGCTTGTGAAAACATGCTGTAACATAACGTATCGTGGTGACACTGAGAGTCACATAGTCGAATAGACTATCATAAATCACACTTCAAACAGCAAAGAAATCACTTAATAAACACAAAGTACATTAATGCAAATAACATTCATGTGAAAGTAGGTGACATATGAAGTCACATAGTCACATAGTCAAACGACTATCATTAACACTTTAAAGGGAAGAATTCCCAAACATAACCATAAAAGGCTAGTAAAACATAAATTAACATGTAGTAGGTGACTAATCCACAAAATATTTAAGCAGAAAATGGAAAGTCACATAATGACTAATCATTATAAAAATAATAAAGTAGAAAGATCAATAAGAATGATAAGTAAAAACACAGTAAGGCATTGTACAATAGAGAAAGGAATTAAACATTAGCAAAACATTTAAAATAAATTATGATTCACTCCGGTGAGCGATTTCTCACCCGAAGTCCAGGACAGTGGCAGAAAGAAGTGGTGAAGGAAACACAAAGTACTGTAAATCGGGACAAACAAGTTCCAATGAAAAGCTTGTGTGAGACGCCAACAAAGTCTCAAGAAGAACTGAAGATTGTAAAGTCCCAAAATACATTGCTGCCTTTAAAAAAAACTTGATAACAAAAGCTCGATAGCTTTAAAGCACATAAAAGGAAAAGCACAGTACTGCCTTTTAAATTGGTTGTCCGACCAGTGGCACTGTTCCGAATGACACCAAGAACCGTCAGCATGCTCCACGAAGATGTAAAAACTTGATCAGTGGCACCGGCTCAGCTTGAAGATGAATGCAGAGCAACCTCAAAATGGCGGCACGTATCTTCCGCAGTGCCGAGATACTCTCGGCACGCCAAAGCTGAAAAGCATGCCTTAGACGTAAGCAAACTGGGAGCGTCACAGGAGGCCTCACGAACTGAAGAAGATTGCGCGAGAAGTAGAAAGCTCGCGCTGGCTCCATAAAACGATGTAGGTAAGTGACGGTTTAGTTTTAAATGAATGGCGTAACGATGAATGGGCTAACCAACATAAGAACATTAAAAATTGACAAAAGGTGTGTAACATCGAAAAACAAATGGATAATTTTACGGTGCTCCAAATGCTGATCGTACAAGAAGATCACAGTAGATCCATGCCGTCTAAATCCTACCTCTCCCAGGCTACTATGCCTCGCACTCGTTCCTCTTAATAACACAAAAATGTCTTCAGTCCACCACAAGGACGATAAGATTAAAGAAACTCTCTATGCGCTGTGGCACTTGACATAGAAAAATCGCAGCTGAGAGGAACACAGAGATCTCAAAGTCAACAGCAGCGGCATCTTTTAACGCAGCAGGAGAGGCAAGATTAATTGCAGTTAGATAGCTGAAACAGGGAGGCAGCAGCTAAACAGCAAGAAAGTTAATTATAGCAGGGACTGGCACACCAGGGAAGTGGGCTCTCGGTGTGCCACGGAACTTAGAAGTAGATAATCACGGCAAGAGAGGCAAGCTTACAGGCAGGTAGTTGGCAGCAGCGTAAAAGCAGGCAGCAGGAGAATGAAATTACAGCAGGGACTGGCACTCTTAGGAAATGGGCGACCGGTGAAAAGGTCACTGGTGGGGCTCTCAGGGGTGCCAGTATGCTAAAATAAATGTTTCAGGAAAATTTTGAAATGTCCTTTACCTTGTCTTGGAAATCGTTTTTTTGTAGTTTCAAGGGATACTTGCAGTTGGCTTGAAATTTCAAAAGGTTCTTGAATTTGCCTTGTAACTTCTTCAGAATTCAATTTTTGTAATCCATCAGGTACATGTAGGTGATCCCAGATCGTCGCCAAATGTTATAATATAAATAAGTCCATTCATGCCGAGATGTAAATCAAATGAAGATGGTTTATTGATTAAGATTGTAGATGGTAAGATCAGCATATATGAACCCCACCAGGAACAGCTCCCTTGCTGCTCAGCCCATCCTTCCAACTGACACTCATCCACCAGGCATCCCCAACATTCCATTACATCACATGCACCAGCATTCTACAACACATCCACACAGAACACATGCACTCTGGCTGAGCAGCAAGGCAGGGAAGCAGGAAAGATGCATGGCAACGAATACAAGATACCACACATCTCCTCGCCGTCCCTCGCTCTGGCAAGTTCCTCACTCCGATTTTACCCACTGCGGGAGGACGGTGCGTCCTCTCACTTGTCCCACTGCAGCTGCCCCCGGTGTGCCCTGTCTCTTCAAACCGTGCCACCCAAATCCAAGCAGGTGTGAATGCTGACTCTGCCCGGAGCGCTCACCCGCTCTTTAATAGGAGACCGAGACTGAAGCTCTTGGCTTTGAGACTGACTTTTGTGGATTTATATTGCAGTGACCTTCCGGGACTGAGCGGCACATAGCGGCTGCTGCGTTTGTTCTGTTGTTACCATCTGAGACTGAGCTGCCTCCAGCCTCTGCTGAAGTTTATTGAACCCTCCGAGTGAGCTTTTGCCACCTTCTGCGCTGTGTATTGTACCTGAGAGCGAGCGGCCTCCAGTGGCTGCTAACTTCGGTATCCAGAGACTGAGCTTCCACTAGCAGCTGCTGTCTTTTTCCACCTGGAGACTGAGCTGCCTCAGTGACTGCTGGGTTTATCGCATCTGAGCTCCCTCAGCCGGCTTGTGAGTGTATTGTAGCCAGAGACTGAGCTCCCTCTATCTGCTGGAGGCCTCAGATGCCTCGAGTCAGCACAATGTTGTCCCTGGACGGCTATAATGTGCTGCCGGCGAATTAAAACTTTTTTACTCCGACGTGCTATATAAAGGTCTCATGTGGAAAGAGTTTACACCAAGGGTGACTATGCCAACAAGGGCCCACTGTCCCTGGACTCTGTGCCTTCCATCCCCATCTTACAAACATATCACTGCACCAGCAGGAGCACAATTAAACAGAATCAACCAGCCCAAAGTCGCAATTGCACAGCATGGCATTATGGGTATGCAAATCAGCCCAGGAACGGCTTCTTTCTCCACATTGCAGTATGTGACCTGTAAGAAGTGAAGCCAACATTACAAGTGTAGTGGGGAAAAAATGACAATTTTGCAGTGAATATTGCGTTTATTCAGACAGTTAAAGAAGTCTCGACACACTTTCTTTGAGATTTTCAGGGCAGGCGCAAAGTACAATTTAGTGTCAAAATTACATTCTGTTCGTTTTTCACAAGTAGACGTGCTCCACTGGTATTCGTTCACCTTGACCCATCCCTGAGATGAAAGTTAACATTGAAGTGCTTAAAAGTAATTTGTCAAAGGCCAGTGCTGGTGTCCGGGCGCTCTTTGTTGCCAGCCAGCAGACACCACTGAAGTTTATTGGCGCCACAATCTGTATATTTCACAAAGTTTCCAGCAAGCAGAGCCTGTGACTGTGTATAGGGTGCAGAGTGCTTGCGCCCCACCTGCTAGGTCTTTAATCACAGAAATGTAGGACCTCAGTCCCGGAAAGAAGGGCTCCACACCGCCCTGGGGGGCGCTGGGCATAATTTGGAGGTGGGGGCCATTTTCTGGTGCCCGTCTTATGAAGGGGCGGGGCTCTCTGTGAGGGCGTCTGCGCTCCCTCCTGCCCCGTCTCTTCCCCATGGTTAGAAGTGTAGCTCCTTACAGATGACACTGCGCAACGCGGCTCTAGGCGCTGCTTGGGTGAGGGCAGTTTTCTGCAGACTGCTGTTCCGATGACAGCCAGTTGAGGCCGGTGATTGACTCGGAGGTAGTTCTCGGTACTTTCCACAGCTACAACAGTAGTTGTGTGATTGTGTTAATAGATGTTCTTTTCCTTCAGCAGGTCTAAGTGAAGTTCTTGGGACTCACTGGGCGCCTTCCTCAGTCATGAGGTGCGGCCATTTTAAACGCCAGGTATGGTGAGATTAATCTCATAGGGCGTCAATCCTGTGTAGGTTTGCGCTTGGGTGGCAAGGGAGGTGTCCTTACAGCTCTCTGGGCAGCTGTGCTAAAGCTGCCCCCCCCACCCCCAATCCAAGCAGGTGTGAATGCTGACTCTGCCCGGAGCGCTCACCCGCTCTTCATTGCTCTTTAATAGGAGCTCACTCCTGGAGTGAGACTGAAGCTCTTGCTTTTGAGACTGATCAATTCTGATTTTTATCGGAATGACCTCCCGCGACTGAGCGGCCTCCGGCGGCTGCTGGGTTTGTTGTGTTATTAGCATCTGAGACTGAGCTGCCTCGGGGAGCTCCTGCGTTTATTGTAGCAGGAGACTGAGCTGCCTCGGAGGCTGCAGGGTTTCATCGGACCAGCGACTTCTGCGATTACTCTACCCGGAGACTGAGTCACATTGGGCGTGGCCTCCTTAAGACGTCACTGGTGGTGTGTTTAATCGCATCAGGGAGCCAATCCTGTGCAGTGTTGCACAAGGCTGGCGCGGGAGGTGTCCTTACAGCTCACGGGGGGGCTGTGCTGTATGCCAAGTTTTATTGTCTCGCTTTGATTGGCTGCAGGGCTTGTGGCTGCTTTCATCGGAGGTTTCTTGTTATAATATAAATAAGTCCATTCATGCCGAGATGTAAATCAAATGAAGATGGTTTATTGATTAAGATTGTAGATGGTAAGATCAGCATATATGAACCCCACCAGGAACAGCTCCCTTGCTGCTCAGCCCATCCTTCCAACTGACACTCATCCACCAGGCATCCCCAACATTCCATTACATCACATGCACCAGCATTCTACAACACATCCACACAGAACACATGCACTCTGGCTGAGCAGCAAGGCAGGGAAGCAGGAAAGATGCATGGCAACGAATACAAGATACCACACATCTTCCCTCTTTACAAATCACAACACGGAATACATGCTGCTCAAACAATATCATAAGCAAAACAGCAAAGAGCATGTAAAGGGGAAGAATCAATTAAACAATGGAATGAAGTTGTATAACAGATCACAATAAAGAAAGATAAAAGAGTGAAACAATAAATCAATAATAAATCAATAATGACATAACACAACTCTTCCCCTTTAACGGAAAAATAATAAGAAAATACAGGATGTAAACCCTGGTTTCAATGAGAGAATACAAATAATAGAATTGAAAGCTGGAGAGAACACTAAAAACAGAGACTGATAATGCAGCAAAATTCTGACCAACACAGTAAACTAAACACACCAAAAGATAACAAAAGACAAAACGTCCAGAATACACCAGTACATACCAGTTGGCCAGACCAGTAAGTAAGGGAATAATGAACGAACGCCAACAAATGAAAAATAAAGTGCAGTATCCAACAAGGCAAAAAAAAAGTACTTCCAAGAACAGAAACCAAAAAGGACACTGCTGAACACACAGCAAAATTAATAGTGAAAAAATACACACACCTCAAAAGTGCCTAAAACAATCGAGAATGTACCAAACCTTGGAAAAATCCCAAAACTAAGACAAATCCATCAAATACTATAAAGAAGAATAAGATGCACTAAACAAGGAAAAATGCGCACAAGGAAAAATGCGACAAAAGTCACATAGCTACAGAGCTATCGCATCACATACCTCTGCCAGAGGTAAATTCCCAACAAAGAAAACTAGAAATAGGTGACTAATGCATCAAAAATCATTTGAAGAGAAAGCAAAGTCACATAGCAAATGCTATAATCACAAACAAAACACATAGAAAAGGGGAACCCCTAAAGAAAAATTTGCTAGCAAAACAAAGTTTAAAATTCAATACAAGCATCATGTAGGTAACCTAAGTAATAATTCCACGCAAAAATAAATTGCAACAGGTGGAAAGTCACATAGCCAGGGCTATATAAAGCGTACCTCAAAAAGCAAAAATTCATGTAACTAAGCTTGTGAAAACATGCTGTAACATAACGTATCGTGGTGACACTGAGAGTCACATAGTCGAATAGACTATCATAAATCACACTTCAAACAGCAAAGAAATCACTTAATAAACACAAAGTACATTAATGCAAATAACATTCATGTGAAAGTAGGTGACATATGAAGTCACATAGTCACATAGTCAAACGACTATCATTAACACTTTAAAGGGAAGAATTCCCAAACATAACCATAAAAGGCTAGTAAAACATAAATTAACATGTAGTAGGTGACTAATCCACAAAATATTTAAGCAGAAAATGGAAAGTCACATAATGACTAATCATTATAAAAATAATAAAGTAGAAAGATCAATAAGAATGATAAGTAAAAACACAGTAAGGCATTGTACAATAGAGAAAGGAATTAAACATTAGCAAAACATTTAAAATAAATTATGATTCACTCCGGTGAGCGATTTCTCACCCGAAGTCCAGGACAGTGGCAGAAAGAAGTGGTGAAGGAAACACAAAGTACTGTAAATCGGGACAAACAAGTTCCAATGAAAAGCTTGTGTGAGACGCCAACAAAGTCTCAAGAAGAACTGAAGATTGTAAAGTCCCAAAATACATTGCTGCCTTTAAAAAAAACTTGATAACAAAAGCTCGATAGCTTTAAAGCACATAAAAGGAAAAGCACAGTACTGCCTTTTAAATTGGTTGTCCGACCAGTGGCACTGTTCCGAATGACACCAAGAACCGTCAGCATGCTCCACGAAGATGTAAAAACTTGATCAGTGGCACCGGCTCAGCTTGAAGATGAATGCAGAGCAACCTCAAAATGGCGGCACGTATCTTCCGCAGTGCCGAGATACTCTCGGCACGCCAAAGCTGAAAAGCATGCCTTAGACGTAAGCAAACTGGGAGCGTCACAGGAGGCCTCACGAACTGAAGAAGATTGCGCGAGAAGTAGAAAGCTCGCGCTGGCTCCATAAAACGATGTAGGTAAGTGACGGTTTAGTTTTAAATGAATGGCGTAACGATGAATGGGCTAACCAACATAAGAACATTAAAAATTGACAAAAGGTGTGTAACATCGAAAAACAAATGGATAATTTTACGGTGCTCCAAATGCTGATCGTACAAGAAGATCACAGTAGATCCATGCCGTCTAAATCCTACCTCTCCCAGGCTACTATGCCTCGCACTCGTTCCTCTTAATAACACAAAAATGTCTTCAGTCCACCACAAGGACGATAAGATTAAAGAAACTCTCTATGCGCTGTGGCACTTGACATAGAAAAATCGCAGCTGAGAGGAACACAGAGATCTCAAAGTCAACAGCAGCGGCATCTTTTAACGCAGCAGGAGAGGCAAGATTAATTGCAGTTAGATAGCTGAAACAGGGAGGCAGCAGCTAAACAGCAAGAAAGTTAATTATAGCAGGGACTGGCACACCAGGGAAGTGGGCTCTCGGTGTGCCACGGAACTTAGAAGTAGATAATCACGGCAAGAGAGGCAAGCTTACAGGCAGGTAGTTGGCAGCAGCGTAAAAGCAGGCAGCAGGAGAATGAAATTACAGCAGGGACTGGCACTCTTAGGAAATGGGCGACCGGTGAAAAGGTCACTGGTGGGGCTCTCAGGGGTGCCAGTATGCTAAAATAAATGTTTCAGGAAAATTTTGAAATGTCCTTTACCTTGTCTTGGAAATCGTTTTTTTGTAGTTTCAAGGGATACTTGCAGTTGGCTTGAAATTTCAAAAGGTTCTTGAATTTGCCTTGTAACTTCTTCAGAATTCAATTTTTGTAATCCATCAGGTACATGTAGGTGATCCCAGATCGTCGCCAAATGTTATAATATAAATAAGTCCATTCATGCCGAGATGTAAATCAAATGAAGATGGTTTATTGATTAAGATTGTAGATGGTAAGATCAGCATATATGAACCCCACCAGGAACAGCTCCCTTGCTGCTCAGCCCATCCTTCCAACTGACACTCATCCACCAGGCATCCCCAACATTCCATTACATCACATGCACCAGCATTCTACAACACATCCACACAGAACACATGCACTCTGGCTGAGCAGCAAGGCAGGGAAGCAGGAAAGATGCATGGCAACGAATACAAGATACCACACATCTCCTCGCCGTCCCTCGCTCTGGCAAGTTCCTCACTCCGATTTTACCCACTGCGGGAGGACGGTGCGTCCTCTCACTTGTCCCACTGCAGCTGCCCCCGGTGTGCCCTGTCTCTTCAAACCGTGCCACCCAAATCCAAGCAGGTGTGAATGCTGACTCTGCCCGGAGCGCTCACCCGCTCTTTAATAGGAGACCGAGACTGAAGCTCTTGGCTTTGAGACTGACTTTTGTGGATTTATATTGCAGTGACCTTCCGGGACTGAGCGGCACATAGCGGCTGCTGCGTTTGTTCTGTTGTTACCATCTGAGACTGAGCTGCCTCCAGCCTCTGCTGAAGTTTATTGAACCCTCCGAGTGAGCTTTTGCCACCTTCTGCGCTGTGTATTGTACCTGAGAGCGAGCGGCCTCCAGTGGCTGCTAAGTTCGGTATCCAGAGACTGAGCTTCCACTAGCAGCTGCTGTCTTTTTCCACCTGGAGACTGAGCTGCCTCAGTGACTGCTGGGTTTATCGCATCTGAGCTCCCTCAGCCGGCTTGTGAGTGTATTGTAGCCAGAGACTGAGCTCCCTCTATCTGCTGGAGGCCTCAGATGCCTCGAGTCAGCACAATGTTGTCCCTGGACGGCTATAATGTGCTGCCGGCGAATTAAAACTTTTTTACTCCGACGTGCTATATAAAGGTCTCATGTGGAAAGAGTTTACACCAAGGGTGACTATGCCAACAAGGGCCCACTGTCCCTGGACTCTGTGCCTTCCATCCCCATCTTACAAACATATCACTGCACCAGCAGGAGCACAATTAAACAGAATCAACCAGCCCAAAGTCGCAATTGCACAGCATGGCATTATGGGTATGCAAATCAGCCCAGGAACGGCTTCTTTCTCCACATTGCAGTATGTGACCTGTAAGAAGTGAAGCCAACATTACAAGTGTAGTGGGGAAAAAATGACAATTTTGCAGTGAATATTGCGTTTATTCAGACAGTTAAAGAAGTCTCGACACACTTTCTTTGAGATTTTCAGGGCAGGCGCAAAGTACAATTTAGTGTCAAAATTACATTCTGTTCGTTTTTCACAAGTAGACGTGCTCCACTGGTATTCGTTCACATTGACCCATACCTGAGGTGAAAGTTAACATTGAAGTGCTTAAAAGTAATTTGTGCAAAGGCCAGTGCTGCTGCCCGGGGCGCTCTTTGTTGCCAGCCAGCAGACACCACTGAAGTTTATTGGCGCCACAATCTGTATATTTCACAAAGTTTCCAGCAAGCAGAGCCTGTGACTGTGTATAGGGTCCAGAGTGCTTGCACCCCACCTGCTAGGTCTTTAATCACAGAAATGTAGGACCTCAGTCGCGGCAAGAAGGGCTCCACACCGCCCTGGGGGGCGCTGGGCATAATTTGGAGGTGGGGGCCATTTTCTGGTGCCCGTCTTATGAAGGGGCGGGGCTCTCTGTGAGGGCGTCTGCGCTCCCTCCTGCCCCGTCTCTTCCCCATGGTTAGAAGTGTAGCTCCTTACAGATGACACTGCGCAACGCGGCTCTAGGCGCTGCTTGGGTGAGGGCAGTTTTCTGCAGACTGCTGTTCCGATGACAGCCAGTTGAGGCCGGTGATTGACTCGGAGGTAGTTCTCGGTACTTTCCACAGCTACAACAGTAGTTGTGTGATTGTGTTAATAGATGTTCTTTTCCTTCAGCAGGTCTAAGTGAAGTTCTTGGGACTCACTGGGCGCCTTCCTCAGTCATGAGGTGAGGCCATTTTAAACGCCAGGTATGGTGAGATTAATCTCATAGGGCGTCAATCCTGTGTAGGTTTGCGCTTGGGTGGCAAGGGAGGTGTCCTTACAGCTCTCTGGGCAGCTGTGCTAAAGCTGCCCCCCCCCACCCCCAATCCAAGCAGGTGTGAATGCTGACTCTGCCCGGAGCGCTCACCCGCTCTTCATTGCTCTTTAATAGGAGCTCACTCCTGGAGTGAGACTGAAGCTCTTGCTTTTGAGACTGATCAATTCTGATTTTTATCGGAATGACCTCCCGCGACTGAGCGGCCTCCGGCGGCTGCTGGGTTTGTTGTGTTATTAGCATCTGAGACTGAGCTGCCTCGGGGAGCTCCTGCGTTTATTGTAGCAGGAGACTGAGCTGCCTCGGAGGCTGCCGGGTTTCATCGGACCAGCGACTTCTGCGATTACTCTACCCGGAGACTGAGTCACATTGGGCGTGGCCTCCTTAAGACGTCACTGGTGGTGTGTTTAATCGCATCAGGGAGCCAATCCTGTGCAGTGTTGCACAAGGCTGGCGCGGGAGGTGTCCTTACAGCTCACGGGGGGGCTGTGCTGTATGCCAAGTTTTATTGTCTCGCTTTGATTGGCTGCAGGGGTTGTGGCTGCTTTCATCGGAGGTTTCTCCTCGCCGTCCCTCGCTCTGGCAAGTTCCTCACTCCGATTTTACCCACTGCGGGAGGACGGTGCGTCCTCTCACTTGTCCCACAGCAGCTGCCCCCGGTGTGCCCTGTCTCTTCCAACCGTGCCACCCAAATCCAAGCAGGTGTGAATGCTGACTCTGCCCGGAGCGCTCACCCGCTCTTTAATAGGAGACCGAGACTGAAGCTCTTGGCTTTGAGACTGACTTTTGTGGATTTATATTGCAGTGACCTTCCGGGACTGAGCGGCACATAGCGGCTGCTGCGTTTGTTCTGTTGTTACCATCTGAGACTGAGCTGCCTCCAGCCTCTGCTGAAGTTTATTGAACCCTCCGAGTGAGCTTTTGCCACCTTCTGCGCTGTGTATTGTACCTGAGAGCGAGCGGCCTCCAGTGGCTGCTAACTTCGGTATCCAGAGACTGAGCTTCCACTAGCAGCTGCTGTCTTTTTCCACCTGGAGACTGAGCTGCCTCAGTGACTGCTGGGTTTATCGCATCTAAGCTCCCTCAGCCGGCTTGTGAGTGTATTGTAGCCAGAGACTGAGCTCCCTCTATCTGCTGGAGGCCTCAGATGCCTCGAGTCAGCACAATGTTGTCCCTGGACGGCTATAATGTGCTGCCGGCGAATTAAAACTTTTTTACTCCGACGTGCTATATAAAGGTCTCATGTGGAAAGAGTTTACACCAAGGGTGACTATGCCAACAAGGGCCCACTGTCCCTGGACTCTGTGCCTTCCATCCCCATCTTACAAACATATCACTGCACAAGCAGGAGCACAATTAAACAGAATCAACCAGCCCAAAGTCGCAATTGCACAGCATGGCATTATGGGTATGCAAATCAGCCCAGGAACGGCTTCTTTCTCCACATTGCAGTATGCGACCTGTAAGAAGTGAAGCCAACATTACAAGTGTAGTGGGGAAAAAATGACAATTTTGCAGTGAATATTGCGTTTATTCAGACAGTTAAAGAAGTCTCGACACACTTTCTTTGAGATTTTCAGGGCAGGCGCAAAGTACAATTTAGTGTCAAAATTACATTCTGTTCGTTTTTCACAAGTAGACGTGCTTCACTGGTATTCATTCACATTGACCCATACCTGAGGTGAAAGTTAACATTGAAGTGCTTAAAAGTAATTTGTCAAAGGCCAGTGCTGCTGTCCGGGCGCTCTTTGTTGCCAGCCAGCAGACACCACTGAAGTTTATTGGCGCCACAATCTGTATATTTCACAAAGTTTCCAGCAAGCAGAGCCTGTGACTGTGTATAGGGTGCAGAGTGCTTGCGCCCCACCTGCTAGGTCTTTAATCACAGAAATGTAGGACCTCAGTCCCGGCAAGAAGGGCTCCACACCGCCCTGGGGGGCGCTGGGCATAATTTGGAGGTGGGGGCCATTCTCTGGTGCCCGTCTTATGAAGGGGCGGGGCTCTCTGTGAGGGCGTCTGCGCTCCCTCCTGCCCCGTCTCTTCCCCATGGTTAGAAGTGTAGCTCCTTACAGATGACACTGCGCAACGCGGCTCTAGGCGCTGCTTGGGTGAGGGCAGTTTTCTGCAGACTGCTGTTCCGATGACAGCCAGTTGAGGCCGGTGATTGACTCGGAGGTAGTTCTCGGTACTTTCCACAGCTACAACAGTAGTTGTGTGATTGTGTTAATAGATGTTCTTTTCCTTCAGCAGGTCTAAGTGAAGTTCTTGGGCGTCACTGGGCGCCTTCCTCAGTCATGAGGTGCGGCCATTTTAAACGCCAGGTATGGTGAGATTAATCTCATAGGGCGTCAATCCTGTGTAGGTTTGCGCTTGGGTGGCAAGGGAGGTGTCCTTACAGCTCTCTGGGCAGCTGTGCTAAAGCTGCCCCGCCCCCACCCCCAATCCAAGCAGGTGTGAATGCTGACTCTGCCCGGAGCGCTCACCCGCTCTTTAATAGGAGAGTGAGACTGAAGCTCTTGGCTTTGAGACTGACTTTTGTGGATTTATATTGCAGTGACCTTCCGGGACTGAGCGGCACATAGCGGCTGCTGCGTTTGTTCTGTTGTTACCATCTGAGACTGAGCTGCCTCCAGCCTCTGCTGAAGTTTATTGAACCCTCCGAGTGAGCTTTTGCCACCTTCTGCGCTGTGTATTGTACCTGAGAGCGAGCGGCCTCCAGTGGCTGCTAAGTTCGGTATCCAGAGACTGAGCTTCCACTAGCTGCTGCTGTCTTTTTCCACCTGGAGACTGAGCTGCCTCAGTGACTGCTGGGTTTATCGCATCTGAGCTCCCTCAGCCGGCTTGTGAGTGTATTGTAGCCAGAGACTGAGCTCCCTCTATCTGCTGGAGGCCTCAGATGCCTCGAGTCAGCACAATGTTGTCCCTGGACGGCTATAATGTGCTGCCGGCGAATTAAAACTTTTTTACTACGACGTGCTATATAAAGGTCTCATGTGGAAAGAGTTTACACCAAGGGTGACTATGCCAACAAGGGCCCACTGTCCCTGGACTCTGTGCCTTCCATCCCCATCTTACAAACATATCACTGCACCAGCAGGAGCACAATTAAACAGAATCAACCAGCCCAAAGTCGCAATTGCACAGCATGGCATTATGGGTATGCAAATCAGCCCAGGAACGGCTTCTTTCTCCACATTGCAGTATGCGACCTGTAAGAAGTGAAGCCAACATTACAAGTGTAGTGGGGAAAAATGACAATTTTGCAGTGAATATTGCGTTTATTCAGACAGTTAAAGAAGTCTCGACACACTTTCTTTGAGATTTTCAGGGCAGGCGCAAAGTACAATTTAGTGTCAAAATTACATTCTGTTCGTTTTTCACAAGTAGACGTGCTCCACTGGTATTCATTCACATTGACCCATACCTGAGGTGAAAGTTAACATTGAAGCGCTTAAAAGTAATTTGTGCAAAGGCCAGTGCTGCTGTCCGGGCGCTCTTTGTTGCCAGCCAGCAGACACCACTGAAGTTTATTGGCGCCACAATCTGTATATTTCACAAACTTTCCAGCAAGCAGAGCCTGTGACTGTGTATAGGGTCCAGAGTGCTTGCACCCCACCTGCTAGGTCTTTAATCACAGAAATGTAGGACCTCAGTCGCGGCAAGAAGGGCTCCACACCGCCCTGGGGGGCGCTGGGCATAATTTGGAGGTGGGGGTCATTCTCTGGTGCCCGTTTTATGAAGGGGCGGGGCTCTCTGTGAGGGCGTCTGCGCTCCCTCCTGCCCGTCTCTTCCCCATGGTTAGAAGTGTAGCTCCTTACAGATGACACTGCGCAACGCGGCTCTAGGCGCTGCTTGGGTGAGGGCAGTTTTCTGCAGACTGCTGTTCCGATGACAGCCAGTTGAGGCCGGTGATTGACTCGGAGGTAGTTCTCGGTACTTTCCACAGCTACAACAGTAGTTGTGTGATTGTGTTAATAGATGTTCTTTTCCTTCAGCAGGTCTAAGTGAAGTTCTTGGGCGTCACTGGGCGCCTTCCTCAGTCATGAGGTGCGGCCATTTTAAACGCCAGGTATGGTGAGATTAATCTCATAGGGCGTCAATCCTGTGTAGGTTTGCGCTTGGGTGGCAAGGGAGGTGTCCTTACAGCTCTCTGGGCAGCTGTGCTAAAGCTGCCCCCCCCCACCCCCAATCCAAGCAGGTGTGAATGCTGACTCTGCCCGGAGCGCTCACCCGCTCTTCATTGCTCTTTAATAGGAGCTCACTCCTGGAGTGAGACTGAAGCTCTTGCTTTTGAGACTGATCAATTCTGATTTTTATCGGAATGACCTCCCGCGACTGAGCGGCCTCCGGCGGCTGCTGGGCTTGTTGTGTTATTAGCATCTGAGACTGAGCTGCCTCGGGGAGCTCCTGCGTTTATTGTAGCAGGAGACTGAGCTGCCTCGGAGGCTGCAGGGTTTCATCGGACCAGCGACTTCTGCGATTACTCTACCCGGAGACTGAGTCACATTGGGCGTGGCCTCCTTAAGACGTCACTGGTGGTGTGTTTAATCGCATCAGGGAGCCAATCCTGTGCAGTGTTGCACAAGGCTGGCGCGGGAGGTGTCCTTACAGCTCACGGGGGGGCTGTGCTGTATGCCAAGTTTTATTGTCTCGCTTTGATTGGCTGCAGGGCTTGTGGCTGCTTTCATCGGAGGTTTCTTGTTATAATATAAATAAGTCCATTCATGCCGAGATGTAAATCAAATGAAGATGGTTTATTGATTAAGATTGTAGATGGTAAGATCAGCATATATGAACCCCACCAGGAACAGCTCCCTTGCTGCTCAGCCCATCCTTCCAACTGACACTCATCCACCAGGCATCCCCAACATTCCATTACATCACATGCACCAGCATTCTACAACACATCCACACAGAACACATGCACTCTGGCTGAGCAGCAAGGCAGGGAAGCAGGAAAGATGCATGGCAACGAATACAAGATACCACACATCTTCCCTCTTTACAAATCACAACACGGAATACATGCTGCTCAAACAATATCATAAGCAAAACAGCAAAGAGCATGTAAAGGGGAAGAATCAATTAAACAATGGAATGAAGTTGTATAACAGATCACAATAAAGAAAGATAAAAGAGTGAAACAATAAATCAATAATAAATCAATAATGACATAACACAACTCTTCCCCTTTAACGGAAAAATAATAAGAAAATACAGGATGTAAACCCTGGTTTCAATGAGAGAATACAAATAATAGAATTGAAAGCTGGAGAGAACACTAAAAACAGAGACTGATAATGCAGCAAAATTCTGACCAACACAGTAAACTAAACACACCAAAAGATAACAAAAGACAAAACGTCCAGAATACACCAGTACATACCAGTTGGCCAGACCAGTAAGTAAGGGAATAATGAACGAACGCCAACAAATGAAAAATAAAGTGCAGTATCCAACAAGGCAAAAAAAAAGTACTTCCAAGAACAGAAACCAAAAAGGACACTGCTGAACACACAGCAAAATTAATAGTGAAAAAATACACACACCTCAAAAGTGCCTAAAATAATCGAGAATGTACCAAACCTTGGAAAAATCCCAAAACTAAGACAAATCCATCAAATACTATAAAGAAGAATAAGATGCACTAAACAAGGAAAAATGCGCACAAGGAAAAATGCGACAAAAGTCACATAGCTACAGAGCTATCGCATCACATACCTCTGCCAGAGGTAAATTCCCAACAAAGAAAACTAGAAATAGGTGACTAATGCATCAAAAATCATTTGAAGAGAAAGCAAAGTCACATAGCAAATGCTATAATCACAAACAAAACACATAGAAAAGGGGAACCCCTAAAGAAAAATTTGCTAGCAAAACAAAGTTTAAAATTCAATACAAGCATCATGTAGGTAACCTAAGTAATAATTCCACGCAAAAATAAATTGCAACAGGTGGAAAGTCACATAGCCAGGGCTATATAAAGCGTACCTCAAAAAGCAAAAATTCATGTAACTAAGCTTGTGAAAACATGCTGTAACATAACGTATCGTGGTGACACTGAGAGTCACATAGTCGAATAGACTATCATAAATCACACTTCAAACAGCAAAGAAATCACTTAATAAACACAAAGTACATTAATGCAAATAACATTCATGTGAAAGTAGGTGACATATGAAGTCACATAGTCACATAGTCAAACGACTATCATTAACACTTTAAAGGGAAGAATTCCCAAACATAACCATAAAAGGCTAGTAAAACATAAATTAACATGTAGTAGGTGACTAATCCACAAAATATTTAAGCAGAAAATGGAAAGTCACATAATGACTAATCATTATAAAAATAATAAAGTAGAAAGATCAATAAGAATGATAAGTAAAAACACAGTAAGGCATTGTACAATAGAGAAAGGAATTAAACATTAGCAAAACATTTAAAATAAATTATGATTCACTCCGGTGAGCGATTTCTCACCCGAAGTCCAGGACAGTGGCAGAAAGAAGTGGTGAAGGAAACACAAAGTACTGTAAATCGGGACAAACAAGTTCCAATGAAAAGCTTGTGTGAGACGCCAACAAAGTCTCAAGAAGAACTGAAGATTGTAAAGTCCCAAAATACATTGCTGCCTTTAAAAAAAACTTGATAACAAAAGCTCGATAGCTTTAAAGCACATAAAAGGAAAAGCACAGTACTGCCTTTTAAATTGGTTGTCCGACCAGTGGCACTGTTCCGAATGACACCAAGAACCGTCAGCATGCTCCACGAAGATGTAAAAACTTGATCAGTGGCACCGGCTCAGCTTGAAGATGAATGCAGAGCAACCTCAAAATGGCGGCACGTATCTTCCGCAGTGCCGAGATACTCTCGGCACGCCAAAGCTGAAAAGCATGCCTTAGACGTAAGCAAACTGGGAGCGTCACAGGAGGCCTCACGAACTGAAGAAGATTGCGCGAGAAGTAGAAAGCTCGCGCTGGCTCCATAAAACGATGTAGGTAAGTGACGGTTTAGTTTTAAATGAATGGCGTAACGATGAATGGGCTAACCAACATAAGAACATTAAAAATTGACAAAAGGTGTGTAACATCGAAAAACAAATGGATAATTTTACGGTGCTCCAAATGCTGATCGTACAAGAAGATCACAGTAGATCCATGCCGTCTAAATCCTACCTCTCCCAGGCTACTATGCCTCGCACTCGTTCCTCTTAATAACACAAAAATGTCTTCAGTCCACCACAAGGACGATAAGATTAAAGAAACTCTCTATGCGCTGTGGCACTTGACATAGAAAAATCGCAGCTGAGAGGAACACAGAGATCTCAAAGTCAACAGCAGCGGCATCTTTTAACGCAGCAGGAGAGGCAAGATTAATTGCAGTTAGATAGCTGAAACAGGGAGGCAGCAGCTAAACAGCAAGAAAGTTAATTATAGCAGGGACTGGCACACCAGGGAAGTGGGCTCTCGGTGTGCCACGGAACTTAGAAGTAGATAATCACGGCAAGAGAGGCAAGCTTACAGGCAGGTAGTTGGCAGCAGCGTAAAAGCAGGCAGCAGGAGAATGAAATTACAGCAGGGACTGGCACTCTTAGGAAATGGGCGACCGGTGAAAAGGTCACTGGTGGGGCTCTCAGGGGTGCCAGTATGCTAAAATAAATGTTTCAGGAAAATTTTGAAATGTCCTTTACCTTGTCTTGGAAATCGTTTTTTTGTAGTTTCAAGGGATACTTGCAGTTGGCTTGAAATTTCAAAAGGTTCTTGAATTTGCCTTGTAACTTCTTCAGAATTCAATTTTTGTAATCCATCAGGTACATGTAGGTGATCCCAGATCGTCGCCAAATGTTATAATATAAATAAGTCCATTCATGCCGAGATGTAAATCAAATGAAGATGGTTTATTGATTAAGATTGTAGATGGTAAGATCAGCATATATGAACCCCACCAGGAACAGCTCCCTTGCTGCTCAGCCCATCCTTCCAACTGACACTCATCCACCAGGCATCCCCAACATTCCATTACATCACATGCACCAGCATTCTACAACACATCCACACAGAACACATGCACTCTGGCTGAGCAGCAAGGCAGGGAAGCAGGAAAGATGCATGGCAACGAATACAAGATACCACACATCTCCTCGCCGTCCCTCGCTCTGGCAAGTTCCTCACTCCGATTTTACCCACTGCGGGAGGACGGTGCGTCCTCTCACTTGTCCCACTGCAGCTGCCCCCGGTGTGCCCTGTCTCTTCAAACCGTGCCACCCAAATCCAAGCAGGTGTGAATGCTGACTCTGCCCGGAGCGCTCACCCGCTCTTTAATAGGAGACCGAGACTGAAGCTCTTGGCTTTGAGACTGACTTTTGTGGATTTATATTGCAGTGACCTTCCGGGACTGAGCGGCACATAGCGGCTGCTGCGTTTGTTCTGTTGTTACCATCTGAGACTGAGCTGCCTCCAGCCTCTGCTGAAGTTTATTGAACCCTCCGAGTGAGCTTTTGCCACCTTCTGCGCTGTGTATTGTACCTGAGAGCGAGCGGCCTCCAGTGGCTGCTAACTTCGGTATCCAGAGACTGAGCTTCCACTAGCAGCTGCTGTCTTTTTCCACCTGGAGACTGAGCTGCCTCAGTGACTGCTGGGTTTATCGCATCTGAGCTCCCTCAGCCGGCTTGTGAGTGTATTGTAGCCAGAGACTGAGCTCCCTCTATCTGCTGGAGGCCTCAGATGCCTCGAGTCAGCACAATGTTGTCCCTGGACGGCTATAATGTGCTGCCGGCGAATTAAAACTTTTTTACTCCGACGTGCTATATAAAGGTCTCATGTGGAAAGAGTTTACACCAAGGGTGACTATGCCAACAAGGGCCCACTGTCCCTGGACTCTGTGCCTTCCATCCCCATCTTACAAACATATCACTGCACCAGCAGGAGCACAATTAAACAGAATCAACCAGCCCAAAGTCGCAATTGCACAGCATGGCATTATGGGTATGCAAATCAGCCCAGGAACGGCTTCTTTCTCCACATTGCAGTATGTGACCTGTAAGAAGTGAAGCCAACATTACAAGTGTAGTGGGGAAAAAATGACAATTTTGCAGTGAATATTGCGTTTATTCAGACAGTTAAAGAAGTCTCGACACACTTTCTTTGAGATTTTCAGGGCAGGCGCAAAGTACAATTTAGTGTCAAAATTACATTCTGTTCGTTTTTCACAAGTAGACGTGCTCCACTGGTATTCGTTCACCTTGACCCATCCCTGAGATGAAAGTTAACATTGAAGTGCTTAAAAGTAATTTGTCAAAGGCCAGTGCTGGTGTCCGGGCGCTCTTTGTTGCCAGCCAGCAGACACCACTGAAGTTTATTGGCGCCACAATCTGTATATTTCACAAAGTTTCCAGCAAGCAGAGCCTGTGACTGTGTATAGGGTGCAGAGTGCTTGCGCCCCACCTGCTAGGTCTTTAATCACAGAAATGTAGGACCTCAGTCCCGGAAAGAAGGGCTCCACACCGCCCTGGGGGGCGCTGGGCATAATTTGGAGGTGGGGGCCATTTTCTGGTGCCCGTCTTATGAAGGGGCGGGGCTCTCTGTGAGGGCGTCTGCGCTCCCTCCTGCCCCGTCTCTTCCCCATGGTTAGAAGTGTAGCTCCTTACAGATGACACTGCGCAACGCGGCTCTAGGCGCTGCTTGGGTGAGGGCAGTTTTCTGCAGACTGCTGTTCCGATGACAGCCAGTTGAGGCCGGTGATTGACTCGGAGGTAGTTCTCGGTACTTTCCACAGCTACAACAGTAGTTGTGTGATTGTGTTAATAGATGTTCTTTTCCTTCAGCAGGTCTAAGTGAAGTTCTTGGGACTCACTGGGCGCCTTCCTCAGTCATGAGGTGAGGCCATTTTAAACGCCAGGTATGGTGAGATTAATCTCATAGGGCGTCAATCCTGTGTAGGTTTGCGCTTGGGTGGCAAGGGAGGTGTCCTTACAGCTCTCTGGGCAGCTGTGCTAAAGCTGCCCCCCCCCACCCCCAATCCAAGCAGGTGTGAATGCTGACTCTGCCCGGAGCGCTCACCCGCTCTTCATTGCTCTTTAATAGGAGCTCACTCCTGGAGTGAGACTGAAGCTCTTGCTTTTGAGACTGATCAATTCTGATTTTTATCGGAATGACCTCCCGCGACTGAGCGGCCTCCGGCGGCTGCTGGGTTTGTTGTGTTATTAGCATCTGAGACTGAGCTGCCTCGGGGAGCTCCTGCGTTTATTGTAGCAGGAGACTGAGCTGCCTCGGAGGCTGCAGGGTTTCATCGGACCAGCGACTTCTGCGATTACTCTACCCGGAGACTGAGTCACATTGGGCGTGGCCTCCTTAAGACGTCACTGGTGGTGTGTTTAATCGCATCAGGGAGCCAATCCTGTGCAGTGTTGCACAAGGCTGGCGCGGGAGGTGTCCTTACAGCTCACGGGGGGGCTGTGCTGTATGCCAAGTTTTATTGTCTCGCTTTGATTGGCTGCAGGGGTTGTGGCTGCTTTCATCGGAGGTTTCTCCTCGCCGTCCCTCGCTCTGGCAAGTTCCTCACTCCGATTTTACCCACTGCGGGAGGACGGTGCGTCCTCTCACTTGTCCCACTGCAGCTGCCCCCGGTGTGCCCTGTCTCTTCCAACCGTGCCACCCAAATCCAAGCAGGTGTGAATGCTGACTCTGCCCGGAGCGCTCACCCGCTCTTTAATAGGAGACCGAGACTGAAGCTCTTGGCTTTGAGACTGACTTTTGTGGATTTATATTGCAGTGACCTTCCGGGACTGAGCGGCACATAGCGGCTGCTGCGTTTGTTCTGTTGTTACCATCTGAGACTGAGCTGCCTCCAGCCTCTGCTGAAGTTTATTGAACCCTCCGAGTGAGCTTTTGCCACCTTCTGCGCTGTGTATTGTACCTGAGAGCGAGCGGCCTCCAGTGGCTGCTAACTTCGGTATCCAGAGACTGAGCTTCCACTAGCAGCTGCTGTCTTTTTCCACCTGGAGACTGAGCTGCCTCAGTGACTGCTGGGTTTATCGCATCTAAGCTCCCTCAGCCGGCTTGTGAGTGTATTGTAGCCAGAGACTGAGCTCCCTCTATCTGCTGGAGGCCTCAGATGCCTCGAGTCAGCACAATGTTGTCCCTGGACGGCTATAATGTGCTGCCGGCGAATTAAAACTTTTTTACTCCGACGTGCTATATAAAGGTCTCATGTGGAAAGAGTTTACACCAAGGGTGACTATGCCAACAAGGGCCCACTGTCCCTGGACTCTGTGCCTTCCATCCCCATCTTACAAACATATCACTGCACCAGCAGGAGCACAATTAAACAGAATCAACCAGCCCAAAGTCGCAATTGCACAGCATGGCATTATGGGTATGCAAATCAGCCCAGGAACGGCTTCTTTCTCCACATTGCAGTATGCGACCTGTAAGAAGTGAAGCCAACATTACAAGTGTAGTGGGGAAAAAATGACAATTTTGCAGTGAATATTGCGTTTATTCAGACAGTTAAAGAAGTCTCGACACACTTTCTTTGAGATTTTCAGGGCAGGCGCAAAGTACAATTTAGTGTCAAAATTACATTCTGTTCGTTTTTCACAAGTAGACGTGCTCCACTGGTATTCGTTCACCTTGACCCATCCCTGAGATGAAAGTTAACATTGAAGTGCTTAAAAGTAATTTGTCAAAGGCCAGTGCTGCTGTCCGGGCGCTCTTTGTTGCCAGCCAGCAGACACCACTGAAGTTTATTGGCGCCACAATCTGTATATTTCACAAAGTTTCCAGCAAACAGAGCCTGTGACTGTGTATAGGGTGCAGAGTGCTTGCGCCCCACCTGCTAGGTCTTTAATCACAGAAATGTAGGACCTCAGTCCCGGAAAGAAGGGCTCCACACCGCCCTGGGGGGCGCTGGGCATAATTTGGAGGTGGGGGCCATTTTCTGGTGCCCGTCTTATGAAGGGGCGGGGCTCTCTGTGAGGGCGTCTGCGCTCCCTCCTGCCCCGTCTCTTCCCCATGGTTAGAAGTGTAGCTCCTTACAGATGACACTGCGCAACGCGGCTCTAGGCGCTGCTTGGGTGAGGGCAGTTTTCTGCAGACTGCTGTTCCGATGACAGCCAGTTGAGGCCGGTGATTGACTCGGAGGTAGTTCTCGGTACTTTCCACAGCTACAACAGTAGTTGTGTGATTGTGTTAATAGATGTTCTTTTCCTTCAGCAGGTCTAAGTGAAGTTCTTGGGACTCACTGGGCGCCTTCCTCAGTCATGAGGTGAGGCCATTTTAAACGCCAGGTATGGTGAGATTAATCTCATAGGGCGTCAATCCTGTGTAGGTTTGCGCTTGGGTGGCAAGGGAGGTGTCCTTACAGCTCTCTGGGCAGCTGTGCTAAAGCTGCCCCCCCCACCCCCAATCCAAGCAGGTGTGAATGCTGACTCTGCCCGGAGCGCTCACCCGCTCTTCATTGCTCTTTAATAGGAGCTCACTCCTGGAGTGAGACTGAAGCTCTTGCTTTTGAGACTGATCAATTCTGATTTTTATCGGAATGACCTCCCGCGACTGAGCGGCCTCCGGCGGCTGCTGGGTTTGTTGTGTTATTAGCATCTGAGACTGAGCTGCCTCGGGGAGCTCCTGCGTTTATTGTAGCAGGAGACTGAGCTGCCTCAGTGACTGCTGGGTTTCATCGGACCAGCGACTTCTGCGATTACTCTACCCGGAGACTGAGTCACATTGGGCGTGGCCTCCTTAAGACGTCACTGGTGGTGTGTTTAATCGCATCAGGGAGCCAATCCTGTGCAGTGTTGCACAAGGCTGGCGCGGGAGGTGTCCTTACAGCTCACGGGGGGGCTGTGCTGTATGCCAAGTTTTATTGTCTCGCTTTGATTGGCTGCAGGGCTTGTGGCTGCTTTCATCGGAGGTTTCTTGTTATAATATAAATAAGTCCATTCATGCCGAGATGTAAATCAAATGAAGATGGTTTATTGATTAAGATTGTAGATGGTAAGATCAGCATATATGAACCCCACCAGGAACAGCTCCCTTGCTGCTCAGCCCATCCTTCCAACTGACACTCATCCACCAGGCATCCCCAACATTCCATTACATCACATGCACCAGCATTCTACAACACATCCACACAGAACACATGCACTCTGGCTGAGCAGCAAGGCAGGGAAGCAGGAAAGATGCATGGCAACGAATACAAGATACCACACATCTTCCCTCTTTACAAATCACAACACGGAATACATGCTGCTCAAACAATATCATAAGCAAAACAGCAAAGAGCATGTAAAGGGGAAGAATCAATTAAACAATGGAATGAAGTTGTATAACAGATCACAATAAAGAAAGATAAAAGAGTGAAACAATAAATCAATAATAAATCAATAATGACATAACACAACTCTTCCCCTTTAACGGAAAAATAATAAGAAAATACAGGATGTAAACCCTGGTTTCAATGAGAGAATACAAATAATAGAATTGAAAGCTGGAGAGAACACTAAAAACAGAGACTGATAATGCAGCAAAATTCTGACCAACACAGTAAACTAAACACACCAAAAGATAACAAAAGACAAAACGTCCAGAATACACCAGTACATACCAGTTGGCCAGACCAGTAAGTAAGGGAATAATGAACGAACGCCAACAAATGAAAAATAAAGTGCAGTATCCAACAAGGCAAAAAAAAAGTACTTCCAAGAACAGAAACCAAAAAGGACACTGCTGAACACACAGCAAAATTAATAGTGAAAAAATACACACACCTCAAAAGTGCCTAAAATAATCGAGAATGTACCAAACCTTGGAAAAATCCCAAAACTAAGACAAATCCATCAAATACTATAAAGAAGAATAAGATGCACTAAACAAGGAAAAATGCGCACAAGGAAAAATGCGACAAAAGTCACATAGCTACAGAGCTATCGCATCACATACCTCTGCCAGAGGTAAATTCCCAACAAAGAAAACTAGAAATAGGTGACTAATGCATCAAAAATCATTTGAAGAGAAAGCAAAGTCACATAGCAAATGCTATAATCACAAACAAAACACATAGAAAAGGGGAACCCCTAAAGAAAAATTTGCTAGCAAAACAAAGTTTAAAATTCAATACAAGCATCATGTAGGTAACCTAAGTAATTATTCCACGCAAAAATAAATTGCAACAGGTGGAAAGTCACATAGCCAGGGCTATATAAAGCGTACCTCAAAAAGCAAAAATTCATGTAACTAAGCTTGTGAAAACATGCTGTAACATAACGTATCGTGGTGACACTGAGAGTCACATAGTCGAATAGACTATCATAAATCACACTTCAAACAGCAAAGAAATCACTTAATAAACACAAAGTACATTAATGCAAATAACATTCATGTGAAAGTAGGTGACATATGAAGTCACATAGTCACATAGTCAAACGACTATCATTAACACTTTAAAGGGAAGAATTCCCAAACATAACCATAAAAGGCTAGTAAAACATAAATTAACATGTAGTAGGTGACTAATCCACAAAATATTTAAGCAGAAAATGGAAAGTCACATAATGACTAATCATTATAAAAATAATAAAGTAGAAAGATCAATAAGAATGATAAGTAAAAACACAGTAAGGCATTGTACAATAGAGAAAGGAATTAAACATTAGCAAAACATTTAAAATAAATTATGATTCACTCCGGTGAGCGATTTCTCACCCGAAGTCCAGGACAGTGGCAGAAAGAAGTGGTGAAGGAAACACAAAGTACTGTAAATCGGGACAAACAAGTTCCAATGAAAAGCTTGTGTGAGACGCCAACAAAGTCTCAAGAAGAACTGAAGATTGTAAAGTCCCAAAATACATTGCTGCCTTTAAAAAAAACTTGATAACAAAAGCTCGATAGCTTTAAAGCACATAAAAGGAAAAGCACAGTACTGCCTTTTAAATTGGTTGTCCGACCAGTGGCACTGTTCCGAATGACACCAAGAACCGTCAGCATGCTCCACGAAGATGTAAAAACTTGATCAGTGGCACCGGCTCAGCTTGAAGATGAATGCAGAGCAACCTCAAAATGGCGGCACGTATCTTCCGCAGTGCCGAGATACTCTCGGCACGCCAAAGCTGAAAAGCATGCCTTAGACGTAAGCAAACTGGGAGCGTCACAGGAGGCCTCACGAACTGAAGAAGATTGCGCGAGAAGTAGAAAGCTCGCGCTGGCTCCATAAAACGATGTAGGTAAGTGACGGTTTAGTTTTAAATGAATGGCGTAACGATGAATGGGCTAACCAACATAAGAACATTAAAAATTGACAAAAGGTGTGTAACATCGAAAAACAAATGGATAATTTTACGGTGCTCCAAATGCTGATCGTACAAGAAGATCACAGTAGATCCATGCCGTCTAAATCCTACCTCTCCCAGGCTACTATGCCTCGCACTCGTTCCTCTTAATAACACAAAAATGTCTTCAGTCCACCACAAGGACGATAAGATTAAAGAAACTCTCTATGCGCTGTGGCACTTGACATAGAAAAATCGCAGCTGAGAGGAACACAGAGATCTCAAAGTCAACAGCAGCGGCATCTTTTAACGCAGCAGGAGAGGCAAGATTAATTGCAGTTAGATAGCTGAAACAGGGAGGCAGCAGCTAAACAGCAAGAAAGTTAATTATAGCAGGGACTGGCACACCAGGGAAGTGGGCTCTCGGTGTGCCACGGAACTTAGAAGTAGATAATCACGGCAAGAGAGGCAAGCTTACAGGCAGGTAGTTGGCAGCAGCGTAAAAGCAGGCAGCAGGAGAATGAAATTACAGCAGGGACTGGCACTCTTAGGAAATGGGCGACCGGTGAAAAGGTCACTGGTGGGGCTCTCAGGGGTGCCAGTATGCTAAAATAAATGTTTCAGGAAAATTTTGAAATGTCCTTTACCTTGTCTTGGAAATCGTTTTTTTGTAGTTTCAAGGGATACTTGCAGTTGGCTTGAAATTTCAAAAGGTTCTTGAATTTGCCTTGTAACTTCTTCAGAATTCAATTTTTGTAATCCATCAGGTACATGTAGGTGATCCCAGATCGTCGCCAAATGTTATAATATAAATAAGCCCATTCATGCCGAGATGTAAATCAAATGAAGATGGTTTATTGATTAAGATTGTAGATGGTAAGATCAGCATATATGAACCCCACCAGGAACAGCTCCCTTGCTGCTCAGCCCATCCTTCCAACTGACACTCATCCACCAGGCATCCCCAACATTCCATTACATCACATGCACCAGCATTCTACAACACATCCACACAGAACACATGCACTCTGGCTGAGCAGCAAGGCAGGGAAGCAGGAAAGATGCATGGCAACGAATACAAGATACCACACATCTCCTCGCCGTCCCTCGCTCTGGCAAGTTCCTCACTCCGATTTTACCCACTGCGGGAGGACGGTGCGTCCTCTCACTTGTCCCACTGCAGCTGCCCCCGGTGTGCCCTGTCTCTTCAAACCGTGCCACCCAAATCCAAGCAGGTGTGAATGCTGACTCTGCCCGGAGCGCTCACCCGCTCTTTAATAGGAGACCGAGACTGAAGCTCTTGGCTTTGAGACTGACTTTTGTGGATTTATATTGCAGTGACCTTCCGGGACTGAGCGGCACATAGCGGCTGCTGCGTTTGTTCTGTTGTTACCATCTGAGACTGAGCTGCCTCCAGCCTCTGCTGAAGTTTATTGAACCCTCCGAGTGAGCTTTTGCCACCTTCTGCGCTGTGTATTGTACCTGAGAGCGAGCGGCCTCCAGTGGCTGCTAACTTCGGTATCCAGAGACTGAGCTTCCACTAGCAGCTGCTGTCTTTTTCCACCTGGAGACTGAGCTGCCTCAGTGACTGCTGGGTTTATCGCATCTGAGCTCCCTCAGCCGGCTTGTGAGTGTATTGTAGCCAGAGACTGAGCTCCCTCTATCTGCTGGAGGCCTCAGATGCCTCGAGTCAGCACAATGTTGTCCCTGGACGGCTATAATGTGCTGCCGGCGAATTAAAACTTTTTTACTCCGACGTGCTATATAAAGGTCTCATGTGGAAAGAGTTTACACCAAGGGTGACTATGCCAACAAGGGCCCACTGTCCCTGGACTCTGTGCCTTCCATCCCCATCTTACAAACATATCACTGCACCAGCAGGAGCACAATTAAACAGAATCAACCAGCCCAAAGTCGCAATTGCACAGCATGGCATTATGGGTATGCAAATCAGCCCAGGAACGGCTTCTTTCTCCACATTGCAGTATGTGACCTGTAAGAAGTGAAGCCAACATTACAAGTGTAGTGGGGAAAAAATGACAATTTTGCAGTGAATATTGCGTTTATTCAGACAGTTAAAGAAGTCTCGACACACTTTCTTTGAGATTTTCAGGGCAGGCGCAAAGTACAATTTAGTGTCAAAATTACATTCTGTTCGTTTTTCACAAGTAGACGTGCTCCACTGGTATTCGTTCACCTTGACCCATCCCTGAGATGAAAGTTAACATTGAAGTGCTTAAAAGTAATTTGTCAAAGGCCAGTGCTGGTGTCCGGGCGCTCTTTGTTGCCAGCCAGCAGACACCACTGAAGTTTATTGGCGCCACAATCTGTATATTTCACAAAGTTTCCAGCAAGCAGAGCCTGTGACTGTGTATAGGGTGCAGAGTGCTTGCGCCCCACCTGCTAGGTCTTTAATCACAGAAATGTAGGACCTCAGTCCCGGAAAGAAGGGCTCCACACCGCCCTGGGGGGCGCTGGGCATAATTTGGAGGTGGGGGCCATTTTCTGGTGCCCGTCTTATGAAGGGGCGGGGCTCTCTGTGAGGGCGTCTGCGCTCCCTCCTGCCCCGTCTCTTCCCCATGGTTAGAAGTGTAGCTCCTTACAGATGACACTGCGCAACGCGGCTCTAGGCGCTGCTTGGGTGAGGGCAGTTTTCTGCAGACTGCTGTTCCGATGACAGCCAGTTGAGGCCGGTGATTGACTCGGAGGTAGTTCTCGGTACTTTCCACAGCTACAACAGTAGTTGTGTGATTGTGTTAATAGATGTTCTTTTCCTTCAGCAGGTCTAAGTGAAGTTCTTGGGACTCACTGGGCGCCTTCCTCAGTCATGAGGTGCGGCCATTTTAAACGCCAGGTATGGTGAGATTAATCTCATAGGGCGTCAATCCTGTGTAGGTTTGCGCTTGGGTGGCAAGGGAGGTGTCCTTACAGCTCTCTGGGCAGCTGTGCTAAAGCTGCCCCCCCCACCCCCAATCCAAGCAGGTGTGAATGCTGACTCTGCCCGGAGCGCTCACCCGCTCTTCATTGCTCTTTAATAGGAGCTCACTCCTGGAGTGAGACTGAAGCTCTTGCTTTTGAGACTGATCAATTCTGATTTTTATCGGAATGACCTCCCGCGACTGAGCGGCCTCCGGCGGCTGCTGGGTTTGTTGTGTTATTAGCATCTGAGACTGAGCTGCCTCGGGGAGCTCCTGCGTTTATTGTAGCAGGAGACTGAGCTGCCTCGGAGGCTGCAGGGTTTCATCGGACCAGCGACTTCTGCGATTACTCTACCCGGAGACTGAGTCACATTGGGCGTGGCCTCCTTAAGACGTCACTGGTGGTGTGTTTAATCGCATCAGGGAGCCAATCCTGTGCAGTGTTGCACAAGGCTGGCGCGGGAGGTGTCCTTACAGCTCACGGGGGGGCTGTGCTGTATGCCAAGTTTTATTGTCTCGCTTTGATTGGCTGCAGGGGTTGTGGCTGCTTTCATCGGAGGTTTCTCCTCGCCGTCCCTCGCTCTGGCAAGTTCCTCACTCCGATTTTACCCACTGCGGGAGGACGGTGCGTCCTCTCACTTGTCCCACTGCAGCTGCCCCCGGTGTGCCCTGTCTCTTCAAACCGTGCCACCCAAATCCAAGCAGGTGTGAATGCTGACTCTGCCCGGAGCGCTCACCCGCTCTTTAATAGGAGAGTGAGACTGAAGCTCTTGGCTTTGAGACTGACTTTTGTGGATTTATATTGCAGTGACCTTCCGGGACTGAGCGGCACATAGCGGCTGCTGCGTTTGTTCTGTTGTTACCATCTGAGACTGAGCTGCCTCCAGCCTCTGCTGAAGTTTATTGAACCCTCCGAGTGAGCTTTTGCCACCTTCTGCGCTGTGTATTGTACCTGAGAGCGAGCGGCCTCCAGTGGCTGCTAACTTCGGTATCCAGAGACTGAGCTTCCACTAGCAGCTGCTGTCTTTTTCCACCTGGAGACTGAGCTGCCTCAGTGACTGCTGGGTTTATCGCATCTGAGCTCCCTCAGCCGGCTTGTGAGTGTATTGTAGCCAGAGACTGAGCTCCCTCTATCTGCTGGAGGCCTCAGATGCCTCGAGTCAGCACAATGTTGTCCCTGAACGGCTATAATGTGCTGCCGGCGAATTAAAACTTTTATACTCCGACGTGCTATATAAAGGTCTCATGTGGAAAGAGTTTACACCAAGGGTGACTATGCCAACAAGGGCCCACTGTCCCTGGACTCTGTGCCTTCCATCCCCATCTTACAAACATATCACTGCACCAGCAGGAGCACAATTAAACAGAATCAACCAGCCCAAAGTCGCAATTGCACAGCATGGCATTATGGGTATGCAAATCAGCCCAGGAACGGCTTCTTTCTCCACATTGCAGTATGCAACCTGTAAGAAGTGAAGCCAACATTACAAGTGTAGTGGGGAAAAAATGACAATTTTGCAGTGAATATTGCGTTTATTCAGACAGTTAAAGAAGTCTCGACACACTTTCTTTGAGATTTTCAGGGCAGGCGCAAAGTACAATTTAGTGTCAAAATTACATTCTGTTCGTTTTTCACAAGTAGACGTGCTCCACTGGTATTCGTTCACATTGACCCATACCTGAGGTGAAAGTTAACATTGAAGTGCTTAAAAGTAATTTGTGCAAAGGCCAGTGCTGCTGCCCGGGGCGCTCTTTGTTGCCAGCCAGCAGACACCACTGAAGTTTATTGGCGCCACAATCTGTATATTTCACAAAGTTTCCAGCAAGCAGAGCCTGTGACTGTGTATAGGGTCCAGAGTGCTTGCACCCCACCTGCTAGGTCTTTAATCACAGAAATGTAGGACCTCAGTCGCGGCAAGAAGGGCTCCACACCGCCCTGGGGGGCGCTGGGCATAATTTGGAGGTGGGGGCCATTTTCTGGTGCCCGTCTTATGAAGGGGCGGGGCTCTCTGTGAGGGCGTCTGCGCTCCCTCCTGCCCCGTCTCTTCCCCATGGTTAGAAGTGTAGCTCCTTACAGATGACACTGCGCAACGCGGCTCTAGGCGCTGCTTGGGTGAGGGCAGTTTTCTGCAGACTGCTGTTCCGATGACAGCCAGTTGAGGCCGGTGATTGACTCGGAGGTAGTTCTCGGTACTTTCCACAGCTACAACAGTAGTTGTGTGATTGTGTTAATAGATGTTCTTTTCCTTCAGCAGGTCTAAGTGAAGTTCTTGGGACTCACTGGGCGCCTTCCTCAGTCATGAGGTGAGGCCATTTTAAACGCCAGGTATGGTGAGATTAATCTCATAGGGCGTCAATCCTGTGTAGGTTTGCGCTTGGGTGGCAAGGGAGGTGTCCTTACAGCTCTCTGGGCAGCTGTGCTAAAGCTGCCCCCCCCACCCCCAATCCAAGCAGGTGTGAATGCTGACTCTGCCCGGAGCGCTCACCCGCTCTTCATTGCTCTTTAATAGGAGCTCACTCCTGGAGTGAGACTGAAGCTCTTGCTTTTGAGACTGATCAATTCTGATTTTTATCGGAATGACCTCCCGCGACTGAGCGGCCTCCGGCGGCTGCTGGGTTTGTTGTGTTATTAGCATCTGAGACTGAGCTGCCTCGGGGAGCTCCTGCGTTTATTGTAGCAGGAGACTGAGCTGCCTCGGAGGCTGCAGGGTTTCATCGGACCAGCGACTTCTGCGATTACTCTACCCGGAGACTGAGTCACATTGGGCGTGGCCTCCTTAAGACGTCACTGGTGGTGTGTTTAATCGCATCAGGGAGCCAATCCTGTGCAGTGTTGCACAAGGCTGGCGCGGGAGGTGTCCTTACAGCTCACGGGGGGGCTGTGCTGTATGCCAAGTTTTATTGTCTCGCTTTGATTGGCTGCAGGGCTTGTGGCTGCTTTCATCGGAGGTTTCTTGTTATAATATAAATAAGTCCATTCATGCCGAGATGTAAATCAAATGAAGATGGTTTATTGATTAAGATTGTAGATGGTAAGATCAGCATATATGAACCCCACCAGGAACAGCTCCCTTGCTGCTCAGCCCATCCTTCCAACTGACACTCATCCACCAGGAATCCCCAACATTCCATTACATCACATGCACCAGCATTCTACAACACATCCACACAGAACACATGCACTCTGGCTGAGCAGCAAGGCAGGGAAGCAGGAAAGATGCATGGCAACGAATACAAGATACCACACATCTTCCCTCTTTACAAATCACAACACGGAATACATGCTGCTCAAACAATATCATAAGCAAAACAGCAAAGAGCATGTAAAGGGGAAGAATCAATTAAACAATGGAATGAAGTTGTATAACAGATCACAATAAAGAAAGATAAAAGAGTGAAACAATAAATCAATAATAAATCAATAATGACATAACACAACTCTTCCCCTTTAACGGAAAAATAATAAGAAAATACAGGATGTAAACCCTGGTTTCAATGAGAGAATACAAATAATAGAATTGAAAGCTGGAGAGAACACTAAAAACAGAGACTGATAATGCAGCAAAATTCTGACCAACACAGTAAACTAAACACACCAAAAGATAACAAAAGACAAAACGTCCAGAATACACCAGTACATACCAGTTGGCCAGACCAGTAAGTAAGGGAATAATGAACGAACGCCAACAAATGAAAAATAAAGTGCAGTATCCAACAAGGCAAAAAAAAAGTACTTCCAAGAACAGAAACCAAAAAGGACACTGCTGAACACACAGCAAAATTAATAGTGAAAAAATACACACACCTCAAAAGTGCCTAAAATAATCGAGAATGTACCAAACCTTGGAAAAATCCCAAAACTAAGACAAATCCATCAAATACTATAAAGAAGAATAAGATGCACTAAACAAGGAAAAATGCGCACAAGGAAAAATGCGACAAAAGTCACATAGCTACAGAGCTATCGCATCACATACCTCTGCCAGAGGTAAATTCCCAACAAAGAAAACTAGAAATAGGTGACTAATGCATCAAAAATCATTTGAAGAGAAAGCAAAGTCACATAGCAAATGCTATAATCACAAACAAAACACATAGAAAAGGGGAACCCCTAAAGAAAAATTTGCTAGCAAAACAAAGTTTAAAATTCAATACAAGCATCATGTAGGTAACCTAAGTAATAATTCCACGCAAAAATAAATTGCAACAGGTGGAAAGTCACATAGCCAGGGCTATATAAAGCGTACCTCAAAAAGCAAAAATTCATGTAACTAAGCTTGTGAAAACATGCTGTAACATAACGTATCGTGGTGACACTGAGAGTCACATAGTCGAATAGACTATCATAAATCACACTTCAAACAGCAAAGAAATCACTTAATAAACACAAAGTACATTAATGCAAATAACATTCATGTGAAAGTAGGTGACATATGAAGTCACATAGTCACATAGTCAAACGACTATCATTAACACTTTAAAGGGAAGAATTCCCAAACATAACCATAAAAGGCTAGTAAAACATAAATTAACATGTAGTAGGTGACTAATCCACAAAATATTTAAGCAGAAAATGGAAAGTCACATAATGACTAATCATTATAAAAATAATAAAGTAGAAAGATCAATAAGAATGATAAGTAAAAACACAGTAAGGCATTGTACAATAGAGAAAGGAATTAAACATTAGCAAAACATTTAAAATAAATTATGATTCACTCCGGTGAGCGATTTCTCACCCGAAGTCCAGGACAGTGGCAGAAAGAAGTGGTGAAGGAAACACAAAGTACTGTAAATCGGGACAAACAAGTTCCAATGAAAAGCTTGTGTGAGACGCCAACAAAGTCTCAAGAAGAACTGAAGATTGTAAAGTCCCAAAATACATTGCTGCCTTTAAAAAAAACTTGATAACAAAAGCTCGATAGCTTTAAAGCACATAAAAGGAAAAGCACAGTACTGCCTTTTAAATTGGTTGTCCGACCAGTGGCACTGTTCCGAATGACACCAAGAACCGTCAGCATGCTCCACGAAGATGTAAAAACTTGATCAGTGGCACCGGCTCAGCTTGAAGATGAATGCAGAGCAACCTCAAAATGGCGGCACGTATCTTCCGCAGTGCCGAGATACTCTCGGCACGCCAAAGCTGAAAAGCATGCCTTAGACGTAAGCAAACTGGGAGCGTCACAGGAGGCCTCACGAACTGAAGAAGATTGCGCGAGAAGTAGAAAGCTCGCGCTGGCTCCATAAAACGATGTAGGTAAGTGACGGTTTAGTTTTAAATGAATGGCGTAACGATGAATGGGCTAACCAACATAAGAACATTAAAAATTGACAAAAGGTGTGTAACATCGAAAAACAAATGGATAATTTTACGGTGCTCCAAATGCTGATCGTACAAGAAGATCACAGTAGATCCATGCCGTCTAAATCCTACCTCTCCCAGGCTACTATGCCTCGCACTCGTTCCTCTTAATAACACAAAAATGTCTTCAGTCCACCACAAGGACGATAAGATTAAAGAAACTCCCTATGCGCTGTGGCACTTGACATAGAAAAATCGCAGCTGAGAGGAACACAGAGATCTCAAAGTCAACAGCAGCGGCATCTTTTAACGCAGCAGGAGAGGCAAGATTAATTGCAGTTAGATAGCTGAAACAGGGAGGCAGCAGCTAAACAGCAAGAAAGTTAATTATAGCAGGGACTGGCACACCAGGGAAGTGGGCTCTCGGTGTGCCACGGAACTTAGAAGTAGATAATCACGGCAAGAGAGGCAAGCTTACAGGCAGGTAGTTGGCAGCAGCGTAAAAGCAGGCAGCAGGAGAATGAAATTACAGCAGGGACTGGCACTCTTAGGAAATGGGCGACCGGTGAAAAGGTCACTGGTGGGGCTCTCAGGGGTGCCAGTATGCTAAAATAAATGTTTCAGGAAAATTTTGAAATGTCCTTTACCTTGTCTTGGAAATCGTTTTTTTGTAGTTTCAAGGGATACTTGCAGTTGGCTTGAAATTTCAAAAGGTTCTTGAATTTGCCTTGTAACTTCTTCAGAATTCAATTTTTGTAATCCATCAGGTACATGTAGGTGATCCCAGATCGTCGCCAAATGTTATAATATAAATAAGTCCATTCATGCCGAGATGTAAATCAAATGAAGATGGTTTATTGATTAAGATTGTAGATGGTAAGATCAGCATATATGAACCCCACCAGGAACAGCTCCCTTGCTGCTCAGCCCATCCTTCCAACTGACCTCTTCCACCAGGCATCCCCAACATTCCATTACATCACATGCACCAGCATTCTACAACACATCCACACAGAACACATGCACTCTGGCTGAGCAGCAAGGCAGGGAAGCAGGAAAGATGCATGGCAACGAATACAAGATACCACACATCTCCTCGCCGTCCCTCGCTCTGGCAAGTTCCTCACTCCGATTTTACCCACTGCGGGAGGACGGTGCGTCCTCTCACTTGTCCCACTGCAGCTGCCCCCGGTGTGCCCTGTCTCTTCAAACCGTGCCACCCAAATCCAAGCAGGTGTGAATGCTGACTCTGCCCGGAGCGCTCACCCGCTCTTTAATAGGAGACCGAGACTGAAGCTCTTGGCTTTGAGACTGACTTTTGTGGATTTATATTGCAGTGACCTTCCGGGAATGAGCGGCACATAGCGGCTGCTGCGTTTGTTCTGTTGTTACCATCTGAGACTGAGCTGCCTCCAGCCTCTGCTGAAGTTTATTGAACCCTCCGAGTGAGCTTTTGCCACCTTCTGCGCTGTGTATTGTACCTGAGAGCGAGCGGCCTCCAGTGGCTGCTAACTTCGGTATCCAGAGACTGAGCTTCCACTAGCAGCTGCTGTCTTTTTCCACCTGGAGACTGAGCTGCCTCAGTGACTGCTGGGTTTATCGCATCTGAGCTCCCTCAGCCGGCTTGTGAGTGTATTGTAGCCAGAGACTGAGCTCCCTCTATCTGCTGGAGGCCTCAGATGCCTCGAGTCAGCACAATGTTGTCCCTGGACGGCTATAATGTGCTGCCGGCGAATTAGAACTTTTTTACTCCGACGTGCTATATAAAGGTCTCATGTGGAAAGAGTTTACACCAAGGGTGACTATGCCAACAAGGGCCCACTGTCCCTGGACTCTGTGCCTTCCATCCCCATCTTACAAACATATCACTGCACCAGCAGGAGCACAATTAAACAGAATCAACCAGCCCAAAGTCGCAATTGCACAGCATGGCATTATGGGTATGCAAATCAGCCCAGGAACGGCTTCTTTCTCCACATTGCAGTATGTGACCTGTAAGAAGTGAAGCCAACATTACAAGTGTAGTGGGGAAAAAATGACAATTTTGCAGTGAATATTGCGTTTATTCAGACAGTTAAAGAAGTCTCGACACACTTTCTTTGAGATTTTCAGGGCAGGCGCAAAGTACAATTTAGTGTCAAAATTACATTCTGTTCGTTTTTCACAAGTAGACGTGCTCCACTGGTATTCGTTCACCTTGACCCATCCCTGAGATGAAAGTTAACATTGAAGTGCTTAAAAGTAATTTGTCAAAGGCCAGTGCTGGTGTCCGGGCGCTCTTTGTTGCCAGCCAGCAGACACCACTGAAGTTTATTGGCGCCACAATCTGTATATTTCACAAAGTTTCCAGCAAGCAGAGCCTGTGACTGTGTATAGGGTGCAGAGTGCTTGCGCCCCACCTGCTAGGTCTTTAATCACAGAAATGTAGGACCTCAGTCCCGGCAAGAAGGGCTCCACACCGCCCTGGGGGGCGCTGGGCATAATTTGGAGGTGGGGGCCATTTTCTGGTGCCCGTCTTATGAAGGGGCGGGGCTCTCTGTGAGGGCGTCTGCGCTCCCTCCTGCCCCGTCTCTTCCCCATGGTTAGAAGTGTAGCTCCTTACAGATGACACTGCGCAACGCGGCTCTAGGCGCTGCTTGGGTGAGGGCAGTTTTCTGCAGACTGCTGTTCCGATGACAGCCAGTTGAGGCCGGTGATTGACTCGGAGGTAGTTCTCGGTACTTTCCACAGCTACAACAGTAGTTGTGTGATTGTGTTAATAGATGTTCTTTTCCTTCAGCAGGTCTAAGTGAATTTCTTGGGCGCCACTGGGCGCCTTCCTCAGTCATGAGGTGCGGCCATTTTAAACGCCAGGTATGGTGAGATTAATCTCATAGGGCGTCAATCCTGTGTAGGTTTGCGCTTGGGTGGCAAGGGAGGTGTCCTTACAGCTCTCTGGGCAGCTGTGCTAAAGCTGCCCCCCTCCCCACCCCCAATCCAAGCAGGTGTGAATGCTGACTCTGCCCGGAGCGCTCACCCGCTCTTTAATAGGAGCGTGAGACTGAAGCTCTTGGCTTTGAGACTGACTTTTGTGGATTTATATTGCAGTGACCTTCCGGGACTGAGCGGCACATAGCGGCTGCTGCATTTGTTCTGTTGTTACCATCTGAGACTGAGCTGCCTCCAGCCTCTGCTGAAGTTTATTGAACCCTCCGAGTGAGCTTTTGCCACCTTCTGCGCTGTGTATTGTACCTGAGAGCGAGCGGCCTCCAGTGGCTGCTAACTTCGGTATCCAGAGACTGAGCTTCCACTAGCAGCTGCTGTCTTTTTCCACCTGGAGACTGAGCTGCCTCAGTGACTGCTGGGTTTATCGCATCTGAGCTCCCTCAGCCGGCTTGTGAGTGTATTGTAGCCAGAGACTGAGCTCCCTCTATCTGCTGGAGGCCTCAGATGCCTCGAGTCAGCACAATGTTGTCCCTGGACGGCTATAATGTGCTGCCGGCGAATTAAAACTTTTTTACTCCGACGTGCTATATAAAGGTCTCATGTGGAAAGAGTTTACACCAAGGGTGACTATGCCAACAAGGGCCCACTGTCTCTGGACTCTGTGCTTTCCATCCCCATCTTACAAACATATCACTGCACCAGCAGGAGCACAATTAAACAGAATCAACCAGCCCAAAGTCGCAATTGCACAGCATGGCATTATGGGTATGCAAATCAGCCCAGGAACGGCTTCTTTCTCCACATTGCAGTATGCGACCTGTAAGAAGTGAAGCCAACATTACAAGTGTAGTGGGGAAAAAATGACAATTTTGCAGTGAATATTGCGTTTATTCAGACAGTTAAAGAAGTCTCGACACACTTTCTTTGAGATTTTCAGGGCAGGCGCAAAGTACAATTTAGTGTCAAAATTACATTCTGTTCGTTTTTCACAAGTAGACGTGCTCCACTGGTATTCGTTCACCTTGACCCATACCTGAGATGAAAGTTAACATTGAAGTGCTTAAAAGTAATTTGTCAAAGGCCAGTGCTGCTGCCCGGGGCGCTCTTTGTTGCCAGCCAGCAGACACCACTGAAGTTTATTGGTGCCACAATCTGTATATTTCACAAAGTTTCCAGCAAGCAGAGCCTGTGACTGTGTATAGGGTGCAGAGTGCTTGCGCCCCACCTGCTAGGTCTTTAATCACAGAAATGTAGGACCTCAGTCGCGGCAAGAAGGGCTCCACACCGCCCTGGGGGGCGCTGGGCATAATTTGGAGGTGGGGGTCATTCTCTGGTGCCCGTCTTATGAAGGGGCGGGGCTCTCTGTGAGGGCGTCTGCGCTCCCTCCTGCCCCGTCTCTTCCCCATGGTTAGAAGTGTAGCTCCTTACAGATGACACTGCGCAACGCGGCTCTAGGCGCTGCTTGGGTGAGGGCAGTTTTCTGCAGACTGCTGTTCCGATGACAGCCAGTTGAGGCCGGTGATTGACTCGGAGGTAGTTCTCGGTACTTTCCACAGGTACAACAGTAGTTGTGTGATTGTGTTAATAGATGTTCTTTTCCTTCAGCAGGTCTAAGTGAAGTTCTTGGGCGTCACTGGGCGCCTTCCTCAGTCATGAGGTGCGGCCATTTTAAACGCCAGGTATGGTGAGATTAATCTCATAGGGCGTCAATCCTGTGTAGGTTTGCGCTTGGGTGGCAAGGGAGGTGTCCTTACAGCTCTCTGGGCAGCTGTGCTAAAGCTGCCCCCCCCCCACCCCCAATCCAAGCAGGTGTGAATGCTGACTCTGCCCGGAGCGCTCACCCGCTCTTCATTGCTCTTTAATAGTAGCTCACTCCTGGAGTGAGACTGAAGCTCTTGCTTTTGAGACTGATCAATTCTGATTTTTATCGGAATGACCTCCCGCGACTGAGCGGCCTCCGGCGGCTGCTGGGTTTGTTGTGTTATTAGCATCTGAGACTGAGCTGCCTCGGGGAGCTCCTGCGTTTATTGTAGCAGGAGACTGAGCTGCCTCGGAGGCTGCAGGGTTTCATCGGACCAGCGACTTCTGCGATTACTCTACCCGGAGACTGAGTCACATTGGGCGTGGCCTCCTTAAGACGTCACTGGTGGTGTGTTTAATCGCATCAGGGAGCCAATCCTGTGCAGTGTTGCACAAGGCTGGCGCGGGAGGTGTCCTTACAGCTCACGGGGGGGCTGTGCTGTATGCCAAGTTTTATTGTCTCGCTTTGATTGGCTGCAGGGGTTGTGGCTGCTTTCATCGGAGGTTTCTCCTCGCCGTCCCTCGCTCTGGCAAGTTCCTCACTCCGATTTTACCCACTGCGGGAGGACGGTGCGTCCTCTCACTTGTCCCACTGCAGCTGCCCCCGGTGTGCCCTGTCTCTTCAAACCGTGCCACCCAAATCCAAGCAGGTGTGAATGCTGACTCTGCCCGGAGCGCTCACCCGCTCTTTAATAGGAGACCGAGACTGAAGCTCTTGGCTTTGAGACTGACTTTTGTGGATTTATATTGCAGTGACCTTCCGGGACTGAGCGGCACATAGCGGCTGCTGCGTTTGTTCTGTTGTTACCATCTGAGACTGAGCTGCCTCCAGCCTCTGCTGAAGTTTATTGAACCCTCCGAGTGAGCTTTTGCCACCTTCTGCGCTGTGTATTGTACCTGAGAGCGAGCGGCCTCCAGTGGCTGCTAAGTTCGGTATCCAGAGACTGAGCTTCCACTAGCAGCTGCTGTCTTTTTCCACCTGGAGACTGAGCTGCCTCAGTGACTGCTGGGTTTATCGCATCTGAGCTCCCTCAGCCGGCTTGTGAGTGTATTGTAGCCAGAGACTGAGCTCCCTCTATCTGCTGGAGGCCTCAGATGCCTCGAGTCAGCACAATGTTGTCCCTGGACGGCTATAATGTGCTGCCGGCGAATTAAAACTTTTTTACTCCGACGTGCTATATAAAGGTCTCATGTGGAAAGAGTTTACACCAAGGGTGACTATGCCAACAAGGGCCCACTGTCCCTGGACTCTGTGCCTTCCATCCCCATCTTACAAACATATCACTGCACAAGCAGGAGCACAATTAAACAGAATCAACCAGCCCAAAGTCGCAATTGCACAGCATGGCATTATGGGTATGCAAATCAGCCCAGGAACGGCTTCTTTCTCCACATTGCAGTATGCGACCTGTAAGAAGTGAAGCCAACATTACAAGTGTAGTGGGGAAAAAATGACAATTTTGCAGTGAATATTGCGTTTATTCAGACAGTTAAAGAAGTCTCGACACACTTTCTTTGAGATTTTCAGGGCAGGCGCAAAGTACAATTTAGTGTCAAAATTACATTCTGTTCGTTTTTCACAAGTAGACGTGCTTCACTGGTATTCATTCACATTGACCCATACCTGAGGTGAAAGTTAACATTGAAGTGCTTAAAAGTAATTTGTCAAAGGCCAGTGCTGCTGTCCGGGCGCTCTTTGTTGCCAGCCAGCAGACACCACTGAAGTTTATTGGCGCCACAATCTGTATATTTCACAAAGTTTCCAGCAAGCAGAGCCTGTGACTGTGTATAGGATGCAGAGTGCTTGCGCCCCACCTGCTAGGTCTTTAATCACAGAAATGTAGGACCTCAGTCCCGGCAAGAAGGGCTCCACACCGCCCTGGGGGGCGCTGGGCATAATTTGGAGGTGGGGGCCATTCTCTGGTGCCCGTCTTATGAAGGGGCGGGGCTCTCTGTGAGGGCGTCTGCGCTCCCTCCTGCCCCGTCTCTTCCCCATGGTTAGAAGTGTAGCTCCTTACAGATGACACTGCGCAACGCGGCTCTAGGCGCTGCTTGGGTGAGGGCAGTTTTCTGCAGACTGCTGTTCCGATGACAGCCAGTTGAGGCCGGTGATTGACTCGGAGGTAGTTCTCGGTACTTTCCACAGCTACAACAGTAGTTGTGTGATTGTGTTAATAGATGTTCTTTTCCTTCAGCAGGTCTAAGTGAAGTTCTTGGGCGTCACTGGGCGCCTTCCTCAGTCATGAGGTGCGGCCATTTTAAACGCCAGGTATGGTGAGATTAATCTCATAGGGCGTCAATCCTGTGTAGGTTTGCGCTTGGGTGGCAAGGGAGGTGTCCTTACAGCTCTCTGGGCAGCTGTGCTAAAGCTGCCCCCCCCCCACCCCCAATCCAAGCAGGTGTGAATGCTGACTCTGCCCGGAGCGCTCACCCGCTCTTTAATAGGAGAGTGAGACTGAAGCTCTTGGCTTTGAGACTGACTTTTGTGGATTTATATTGCAGTGACCTTCCGGGACTGAGCGGCACATAGCGGCTGCTGCGTTTGTTCTGTTGTTACCATCTGAGACTGAGCTGCCTCCAGCCTCTGCTGAAGTTTATTGAACCCTCCGAGTGAGCTTTTGCCACCTTCTGCGCTGTGTATTGTACCTGAGAGCGAGCGGCCTCCAGTGGCTGCTAAGTTCGGTATCCAGAGACTGAGCTTCCACTAGCAGCTGCTGTCTTTTTCCACCTGGAGACTGAGCTGCCTCAGTGACTGCTGGGTTTATCGCATCTGAGCTCCCTCAGCCGGCTTGTGAGTGTATTGTAGCCAGAGACTGAGCTCCCTCTATCTGCTGGAGGCCTCAGATGCCTCGAGTCAGCACAATGTTGTCCCTGGACGGCTATAATGTGCTGCCGGCGAATTAAAACTTTTTTACTCCGACGTGCTATATAAAGGTCTCATGTGGAAAGAGTTTACACCAAGGGTGACTATGCCAACAAGGGCCCACTGTCCCTGGACTCTGTGCCTTCCATCCCCATCTTACAAACATATCACTGCACCAGCAGGAGCACAATTAAACAGAATCAACCAGCCCAAAGTCGCAATTGCACAGCATGGCATTATGGGTATGCAAATCAGCCCAGGAACGGCTTCTTTCTCCACATTGCAGTATGCGACCTGTAAGAAGTGAAGCCAACATTACAAGTGTAGTGGGGAAAAATGACAATTTTGCAGTGAATATTGCGTTTATTCAGACAGTTAAAGAAGTCTCGACACACTTTCTTTGAGATTTTCAGGGCAGGCGCAAAGTACAATTTAGTGTCAAAATTACATTCTGTTCGTTTTTCACAAGTAGACGTGCTCCACTGGTATTCATTCACATTGACCCATACCTGAGGTGAAAGTTAACATTGAAGCGCTTAAAAGTAATTTGTGCAAAGGCCAGTGCTGCTGTCCGGGCGCTCTTTGTTGCCAGCCAGCAGACACCACTGAAGTTTATTGGCGCCACAATCTGTATATTTCACAAACTTTCCAGCAAGCAGAGCCTGTGACTGTGTATAGGGTCCAGAGTGCTTGCACCCCACCTGCTAGGTCTTTAATCACAGAAATGTAGGACCTCAGTCGCGGCAAGAAGGGCTCCACACCGCCCTGGGGGGCGCTGGGCATAATTTGGAGGTGGGGGTCATTCTCTGGTGCCCGTTTTATGAAGGGGCGGGGCTCTCTGTGAGGGCGTCTGCGCTCCCTCCTGCCCGTCTCTTCCCCATGGTTAGAAGTGTAGCTCCTTACAGATGACACTGCGCAACGCGGCTCTAGGCGCTGCTTGGGTGAGGGCAGTTTTCTGCAGACTGCTGTTCCGATGACAGCCAGTTGAGGCCGGTGATTGACTCGGAGGTAGTTCTCGGTACTTTCCACAGCTACAACAGTAGTTGTGTGATTGTGTTAATAGATGTTCTTTTCCTTCAGCAGGTCTAAGTGAAGTTCTTGGGCGTCACTGGGCGCCTTCCTCAGTCATGAGGTGCGGCCATTTTAAACGCCAGGTATGGTGAGATTAATCTCATAGGGCGTCAATCCTGTGTAGGTTTGCGCTTGGGTGGCAAGGGAGGTGTCCTTACAGCTCTCTGGGCAGCTGTGCTAAAGCTGCCCCCCCCCACCCCCAATCCAAGCAGGTGTGAATGCTGACTCTGCCCGGAGCGCTCACCCGCTCTTCATTGCTCTTTAATAGGAGCTCACTCCTGGAGTGAGACTGAAGCTCTTGCTTTTGAGACTGATCAATTCTGATTTTTATCGGAATGACCTCCCGCGACTGAGCGGCCTCCGGCGGCTGCTGGGTTTGTTGTGTTATTAGCATCTGAGACTGAGCTGCCTCGGGGAGCTCCTGCGTTTATTGTAGCAGGAGACTGAGCTGCCTCGGAGGCTGCAGGGTTTCATCGGACCAGCGACTTCTGCGATTACTCTACCCGGAGACTGAGTCACATTGGGCGTGGCCTCCTTAAGACGTCACTGGTGGTGTGTTTAATCGCATCAGGGAGCCAATCCTGTGCAGTGTTGCACAAGGCTGGCGCGGGAGGTGTCCTTACAGCTCACGGGGGGGCTGTGCTGTATGCCAAGTTTTATTGTCTCGCTTTGATTGGCTGCAGGGCTTGTGGCTGCTTTCATCGGAGGTTTCTTGTTATAATATAAATAAGTCCATTCATGCCGAGATGTAAATCAAATGAAGATGGTTTATTGATTAAGATTGTAGATGGTAAGATCAGCATATATGAACCCCACCAGGAACAGCTCCCTTGCTGCTCAGCCCATCCTTCCAACTGACACTCATCCACCAGGCATCCCCAACATTCCATTACATCACATGCACCAGCATTCTACAACACATCCACACAGAACACATGCACTCTGGCTGAGCAGCAAGGCAGGGAAGCAGGAAAGATGCATGGCAACGAATACAAGATACCACACATCTTCCCTCTTTACAAATCACAACACGGAATACATGCTGCTCAAACAATATCATAAGCAAAACAGCAAAGAGCATGTAAAGGGGAAGAATCAATTAAACAATGGAATGAAGTTGTATAACAGATCACAATAAAGAAAGATAAAAGAGTGAAACAATAAATCAATAATAAATCAATAATGACATAACACAACTCTTCCCCTTTAACGGAAAAATAATAAGAAAATACAGGATGTAAACCCTGGTTTCAATGAGAGAATACAAATAATAGAATTGAAAGCTGGAGAGAACACTAAAAACAGAGACTGATAATGCAGCAAAATTCTGACCAACACAGTAAACTAAACACACCAAAAGATAACAAAAGACAAAACGTCCAGAATACACCAGTACATACCAGTTGGCCAGACCAGTAAGTAAGGGAATAATGAACGAACGCCAACAAATGAAAAATAAAGTGCAGTATCCAACAAGGCAAAAAAAAAGTACTTCCAAGAACAGAAACCAAAAAGGACACTGCTGAACACACAGCAAAATTAATAGTGAAAAAATACACACACCTCAAAAGTGCCTAAAATAATCGAGAATGTACCAAACCTTGGAAAAATCCCAAAACTAAGACAAATCCATCAAATACTATAAAGAAGAATAAGATGCACTAAACAAGGAAAAATGCGCACAAGGAAAAATGCGACAAAAGTCACATAGCTACAGAGCTATCGCATCACATACCTCTGCCAGAGGTAAATTCCCAACAAAGAAAACTAGAAATAGGTGACTAATGCATCAAAAATCATTTGAAGAGAAAGCAAAGTCACATAGCAAATGCTATAATCACAAACAAAACACATAGAAAAGGGGAACCCCTAAAGAAAAATTTGCTAGCAAAACAAAGTTTAAAATTCAATACAAGCATCATGTAGGTAACCTAAGTAATAATTCCACGCAAAAATAAATTGCAACAGGTGGAAAGTCACATAGCCAGGGCTATATAAAGCGTACCTCAAAAAGCAAAAATTCATGTAACTAAGCTTGTGAAAACATGCTGTAACATAACGTATCGTGGTGACACTGAGAGTCACATAGTCGAATAGACTATCATAAATCACACTTCAAACAGCAAAGAAATCACTTAATAAACACAAAGTACATTAATGCAAATAACATTCATGTGAAAGTAGGTGACATATGAAGTCACATAGTCACATAGTCAAACGACTATCATTAACACTTTAAAGGGAAGAATTCCCAAACATAACCATAAAAGGCTAGTAAAACATAAATTAACATGTAGTAGGTGACTAATCCACAAAATATTTAAGCAGAAAATGGAAAGTCACATAATGACTAATCATTATAAAAATAATAAAGTAGAAAGATCAATAAGAATGATAAGTAAAAACACAGTAAGGCATTGTACAATAGAGAAAGGAATTAAACATTAGCAAAACATTTAAAATAAATTATGATTCACTCCGGTGAGCGATTTCTCACCCGAAGTCCAGGACAGTGGCAGAAAGAAGTGGTGAAGGAAACACAAAGTACTGTAAATCGGGACAAACAAGTTCCAATGAAAAGCTTGTGTGAGACGCCAACAAAGTCTCAAGAAGAACTGAAGATTGTAAAGTCCCAAAATACATTGCTGCCTTTAAAAAAAACTTGATAACAAAAGCTCGATAGCTTTAAAGCACATAAAAGGAAAAGCACAGTACTGCCTTTTAAATTGGTTGTCCGACCAGTGGCACTGTTCCGAATGACACCAAGAACCGTCAGCATGCTCCACGAAGATGTAAAAACTTGATCAGTGGCACCGGCTCAGCTTGAAGATGAATGCAGAGCAACCTCAAAATGGCGGCACGTATCTTCCGCAGTGCCGAGATACTCTCGGCACGCCAAAGCTGAAAAGCATGCCTTAGACGTAAGCAAACTGGGAGCGTCACAGGAGGCCTCACGAACTGAAGAAGATTGCGCGAGAAGTAGAAAGCTCGCGCTGGCTCCATAAAACGATGTAGGTAAGTGACGGTTTAGTTTTAAATGAATGGCGTAACGATGAATGGGCTAACCAACATAAGAACATTAAAAATTGACAAAAGGTGTGTAACATCGAAAAACAAATGGATAATTTTACGGTGCTCCAAATGCTGATCGTACAAGAAGATCACAGTAGATCCATGCCGTCTAAATCCTACCTCTCCCAGGCTACTATGCCTCGCACTCGTTCCTCTTAATAACACAAAAATGTCTTCAGTCCACCACAAGGACGATAAGATTAAAGAAACTCCCTATGCGCTGTGGCACTTGACATAGAAAAATCGCAGCTGAGAGGAACACAGAGATCTCAAAGTCAACAGCAGCGGTATCTTTTAACGCAGCAGGAGAGGCAAGATTAATTGCAGTTAGATAGCTGAAACAGGGAGGCAGCAGCTAAACAGCAAGAAAGTTAATTATAGCAGGGACTGGCACACCAGGGAAGTGGGCTCTCGGTGTGCCACGGAACTTAGAAGTAGATAATCACGGCAAGAGAGGCAAGCTTACAGGCAGGTAGTTGGCAGCAGCGTAAAAGCAGGCAGCAGGAGAATGAAATTACAGCAGGGACTGGCACTCTTAGGAAATGGGCGACCGGTGAAAAGGTCACTGGTGGGGCTCTCAGGGGTGCCAGTATGCTAAAATAAATGTTTCAGGAAAATTTTGAAATGTCCTTTACCTTGTCTTGGAAATCGTTTTTTTGTAGTTTCAAGGGATACTTGCAGTTGGCTTGAAATTTCAAAAGGTTCTTGAATTTGCCTTGTAACTTCTTCAGAATTCAATTTTTGTAATCCATCAGGTACATGTAGGTGATCCCAGATCGTCGCCAAATGTTATAATATAAATAAGTCCATTCATGCCGAGATGTAAATCAAATGAAGATGGTTTATTGATTAAGATTGTAGATGGTAAGATCAGCATATATGAACCCCACCAGGAACAGCTCCCTTGCTGCTCAGCCCATCCTTCCAACTGACCTCTTCCACCAGGCATCCCCAATATTCCATTACATCACATGCACCAGCATTCTACAACACATCCACACAGAACACATGCACTCTGGCTGAGCAGCAAGGCAGGGAAGCAGGAAAGATGCATGGCAACGAATACAAGATACCACACATCTCCTCGCCGTCCCTCGCTCTGGCAAGTTCCTCACTCCGATTTTACCCACTGCGGGAGGACGGTGCGTCCTCTCACTTGTCCCACTGCAGCTGCCCCCGGTGTGCCCTGTCTCTTCAAACCGTGCCACCCAAATCCAAGCAGGTGTGAATGCTGACTCTGCCCGGAGCGCTCACCCGCTCTTTAATAGGAGACCGAGACTGAAGCTCTTGGCTTTGAGACTGACTTTTGTGGATTTATATTGCAGTGACCTTCCGGGAATGAGCGGCACATAGCGGCTGCTGCGTTTGTTCTGTTGTTACCATCTGAGACTGAGCTGCCTCCAGCCTCTGCTGAAGTTTATTGAACCCTCCGAGTGAGCTTTTGCCACCTTCTGCGCTGTGTATTGTACCTGAGAGCGAGCGGCCTCCAGTGGCTGCTAACTTCGGTATCCAGAGACTGAGCTTCCACTAGCAGCTGCTGTCTTTTTCCACCTGGAGACTGAGCTGCCTCAGTGACTGCTGGGTTTATCGCATCTGAGCTCCCTCAGCCGGCTTGTGAGTGTATTGTAGCCAGAGACTGAGCTCCCTCTATCTGCTGGAGGCCTCAGATGCCTCGAGTCAGCACAATGTTGTCCCTGGACGGCTATAATGTGCTGCCGGCGAATTAAAACTTTTTTACTCCGACGTGCTATATAAAGGTCTCATGTGGAAAGAGTTTACACCAAGGGTGACTATACCAACAAGGGCCCACTGTCCCTGGACTCTGTGCCTTCCATCCCCATCTTACAAACATATCACTGCACCAGCAGGAGCACAATTAAACAGAATCAACCAGCCCAAAGTCGCAATTGCACAGCATGGCATTATGGGTATGCAAATCAGCCCAGGAACGGCTTCTTTCTCCACATTGCAGTATGTGACCTGTAAGAAGTGAAGCCAACATTACAAGTGTAGTGGGGAAAAAATGACAATTTTGCAGTGAATATTGCGTTTATTCAGACAGTTAAAGAAGTCTCGACACACTTTCTTTGAGATTTTCAGGGCAGGCGCAAAGTACAATTTAGTGTCAAAATTACATTCTGTTCGTTTTTCACAAGTAGACGTGCTCCACTGGTATTCGTTCACCTTGACCCATCCCTGAGATGAAAGTTAACATTGAAGTGCTTAAAAGTAATTTGTCAAAGGCCAGTGCTGGTGTCCGGGCGCTCTTTGTTGCCAGCCAGCAGACACCACTGAAGTTTATTGGCGCCACAATCTGTATATTTCACAAAGTTTCCAGCAAGCAGAGCCTGTGACTGTGTATAGGGTGCAGAGTGCTTGCGCCCCACCTGCTAGGTCTTTAATCACAGAAATGTAGGACCTCAGTCCCGGCAAGAAGGGCTCCACACCGCCCTGGGGGGCGCTGGGCATAATTTGGAGGTGGGGGCCATTTTCTGGTGCCCGTCTTATGAAGGGGCGGGGCTCTCTGTGAGGGCGTCTGCGCTCCCTCCTGCCCCGTCTCTTCCCCATGGTTAGAAGTGTAGCTCCTTACAGATGACACTGCGCAACGCGGCTCTAGGCGCTGCTTGGGTGAGGGCAGTTTTCTGCAGACTGCTGTTCCGATGACAGCCAGTTGAGGCCGGTGATTGACTCGGAGGTAGTTCTCGGTACTTTCCACAGCTACAACAGTAGTTGTGTGATTGTGTTAATAGATGTTCTTTTCCTTCAGCAGGTCTAAGTGAAGTTCTTGGGCGTCACTGGGCGCCTTCCTCAGTCATGAGGTGCGGCCATTTTAAACGCCAGGTATGGTGAGATTAGTCTCATAGGGCGTCAATCCTGTGTAGGTTTGCGCTTGGGTGGCAAGGGAGGTGTCCTTACAGCTCTCTGGGCAGCTGTGCTAAAGCTGCCCCCCCCCCACCCCCAATCCAAGCAGGTGTGAATGCTGACTCTGCCCGGAGCGCTCACCCGCTCTTCATTGCTCTTTAATAGTAGCTCACTCCTGGAGTGAGACTGAAGCTCTTGCTTTTGAGACTGATCAATTCTGATTTTTATCGGAATGACCTCCCGCGACTGAGCGGCCTCCGGCGGCTGCTGGGTTTGTTGTGTTATTAGCATCTGAGACTGAGCTGCCTCGGGGAGCTCCTGCGTTTATTGTAGCAGGAGACTGAGCTGCCTCGGAGGCTGCAGGGTTTCATCGGACCAGCGACTTCTGCGATTACTCTACCCGGAGACTGAGTCACATTGGGCGTGGCCTCCTTAAGACGTCACTGGTGGTGTGTTTAATCGCATCAGGGAGCCAATCCTGTGCAGTGTTGCACAAGGCTGGCGCGGGAGGTGTCCTTACAGCTCACGGGGGGGCTGTGCTGTATGCCAAGTTTTATTGTCTCGCTTTGATTGGCTGCAGGGGTTGTGGCTGCTTTCATCGGAGGTTTCTCCTCGCCGTCCCTCGCTCTGGCAAGTTCCTCACTCCGATTTTACCCACTGCGGGAGGACGGTGCGTCCTCTCACTTGTCCCACTGCAGCTGCCCCCGGTGTGCCCTGTCTCTTCAAACCGTGCCACCCAAATCCAAGCAGGTGTGAATGCTGACTCTGCCCGGAGCGCTCACCCGCTCTTTAATAGGAGACCGAGACTGAAGCTCTTGGCTTTGAGACTGACTTTTGTGGATTTATATTGCAGTGACCTTCCGGGACTGAGCGGCACATAGCGGCTGCTGCGTTTGTTCTGTTGTTACCATCTGAGACTGAGCTGCCTCCAGCCTCTGCTGAAGTTTATTGAACCCTCCGAGTGAGCTTTTGCCACCTTCTGCGCTGTGTATTGTACCTGAGAGCGAGCGGCCTCCAGTGGCTGCTAAGTTCGGTATCCAGAGACTGAGCTTCCACTAGCAGCTGCTGTCTTTTTCCACCTGGAGACTGAGCTGCCTCAGTGACTGCTGGGTTTATCGCATCTGAGCTCCCTCAGCCGGCTTGTGAGTGTATTGTAGCCAGAGACTGAGCTCCCTCTATCTGCTGGAGGCCTCAGATGCCTCGAGTCAGCACAATGTTGTCCCTGGACGGCTATAATGTGCTGCCGGCGAATTAAAACTTTTTTACTCCGACGTGCTATATAAAGGTCTCATGTGGAAAGAGTTTACACCAAGGGTGACTATGCCAACAAGGGCCCACTGTCCCTGGACTCTGTGCCTTCCATCCCCATCTTACAAACATATCACTGCACAAGCAGGAGCACAATTAAACAGAATCAACCAGCCCAAAGTCGCAATTGCACAGCATGGCATTATGGGTATGCAAATCAGCCCAGGAACGGCTTCTTTCTCCACATTGCAGTATGCGACCTGTAAGAAGTGAAGCCAACATTACAAGTGTAGTGGGGAAAAAATGACAATTTTGCAGTGAATATTGCGTTTATTCAGACAGTTAAAGAAGTCTCGACACACTTTCTTTGAGATTTTCAGGGCAGGCGCAAAGTACAATTTAGTGTCAAAATTACATTCTGTTCGTTTTTCACAAGTAGACGTGCTTCACTGGTATTCATTCACATTGACCCATACCTGAGGTGAAAGTTAACATTGAAGTGCTTAAAAGTAATTTGTCAAAGGCCAGTGCTGCTGTCCGGGCGCTCTTTGTTGCCAGCCAGCAGACACCACTGAAGTTTATTGGCGCCACAATCTGTATATTTCACAAAGTTTCCAGCAAGCAGAGCCTGTGACTGTGTATAGGGTGCAGAGTGCTTGCGCCCCACCTGCTAGGTCTTTAATCACAGAAATGTAGGACCTCAGTCCCGGCAAGAAGGGCTCCACACCGCCCTGGGGGGCGCTGGGCATAATTTGGAGGTGGGGGCCATTCTCTGGTGCCCGTCTTATGAAGGGGCGGGGCTCTCTGTGAGGGCGTCTGCGCTCCCTCCTGCCCCGTCTCTTCCCCATGGTTAGAAGTGTAGCTCCTTACAGATGACACTGCGCAACGCGGCTCTAGGCGCTGCTTGGGTGAGGGCAGTTTTCTGCAGACTGCTGTTCCGATGACAGCCAGTTGAGGCCGGTGATTGACTCGGAGGTAGTTCTCGGTACTTTCCACAGCTACAACAGTAGTTGTGTGATTGTGTTAATAGATGTTCTTTTCCTTCAGCAGGTCTAAGTGAAGTTCTTGGGCGTCACTGGGCGCCTTCCTCAGTCATGAGGTGCGGCCATTTTAAACGCCAGGTATGGTGAGATTAATCTCATAGGGCGTCAATCCTGTGTAGGTTTGCGCTTGGGTGGCAAGGGAGGTGTCCTTACAGCTCTCTGGGCAGCTGTGCTAAAGCTGCCCCCCCCCCCACCCCCAATCCAAGCAGGTGTGAATGCTGACTCTGCCCGGAGCGCTCACCCGCTCTTTAATAGGAGAGTGAGACTGAAGCTCTTGGCTTTGAGACTGACTTTTGTGGATTTATATTGCAGTGACCTTCCGGGACTGAGCGGCACATAGCGGCTGCTGCGTTTGTTCTGTTGTTACCATCTGAGACTGAGCTGCCTCCAGCCTCTGCTGAAGTTTATTGAACCCTCCGAGTGAGCTTTTGCCACCTTCTGCGCTGTGTATTGTACCTGAGAGCGAGCGGCCTCCAGTGGCTGCTAAGTTCGGTATCCAGAGACTGAGCTTCCACTAGCAGCTGCTGTCTTTTTCCACCTGGAGACTGAGCTGCCTCAGTGACTGCTGGGTTTATCGCATCTGAGCTCCCTCAGCCGGCTTGTGAGTGTATTGTAGCCAGAGACTGAGCTCCCTCTATCTGCTGGAGGCCTCAGATGCCTCGAGTCAGCACAATGTTGTCCCTGGACGGCTATAATGTGCTGCCGGCGAATTAAAACTTTTTTACTCCGACGTGCTATATAAAGGTCTCATGTGGAAAGAGTTTACACCAAGGGTGACTATCCCAACAAGGGCCCACTGTCCCTGGACTCTGTGCCTTCCATCCCCATCTTACAAACATATCACTGCACCAGCAGGAGCACAATTAAACAGAATCAACCAGCCCAAAGTCGCAATTGCACAGCATGGCATTATGGGTATGCAAATCAGCCCAGGAACGGCTTCTTTCTCCACATTGCAGTATGCGACCTGTAAGAAGTGAAGCCAACATTACAAGTGTAGTGGGGAAAAATGACAATTTTGCAGTGAATATTGCGTTTATTCAGACAGTTAAAGAAGTCTCCACACACTTTCTTTGAGATTTTCAGGGCAGGCGCAAAGTACAATTTAGTGTCAAAATTACATTCTGTTCGTTTTTCACAAGTAGAAGTGCTCCACTGGTATTCATTCACATTGACCCATACCTGAGGTGAAAGTTAACATTGAAGCGCTTAAAAGTAATTTGTGCAAAGGCCAGTGCTGCTGTCCGGGCGCTCTTTGTTGCCAGCCAGCAGACACCACTGAAGTTTATTGGCGCCACAATCTGTATATTTCACAAACTTTCCAGCAAGCAGAGCCTGTGACTGTGTATAGGGTCCAGAGTGCTTGCACCCCACCTGCTAGGTCTTTAATCACAGAAATGTAGGACCTCAGTCGCGGCAAGAAGGGCTCCACACCGCCCTGGGGGGCGCTGGGCATAATTTGGAGGTGGGGGTCATTCTCTGGTGCCCGTTTTATGAAGGGGCGGGGCTCTCTGTGAGGGCGTCTGCGCTCCCTCCTGCCCCGTCTCTTCCCCATGGTTAGAAGTGTAGCTCCTTACAGATGACACTGCGCAACGCGGCTCTAGGCGCTGCTTGGGTGAGGGCAGTTTTCTGCAGACTGCTGTTCCGATGACAGCCAGTTCAGGCCGGTGATTGACTCGGAGGTAGTTCTCGGTACTTTCCACAGCTACAACAGTAGTTGTGTGATTGTGTTAATAGATGTTCTTTTCCTTCAGCAGGTCTAAGTGAAGTTCTTGGGCGTCACTGGGCGCCTTCCTCAGTCATGAGGTGAGGCCATTTTAAACGCCAGGTATGGTGAGATTAATCTCATAGGGCGTCAATCCTGTGTAGGTTTGCGCTTGGGTGGCAAGGGAGGTGTCCTTACAGCTCTCTGGGCAGCTGTGCTAAAGCTGCCCCCCCCCACCCCCAATCCAAGCAGGTGTGAATGCTGACTCTGCCCGGAGCGCTCACCCGCTCTTCATTGCTCTTTAATAGGAGCTCACTCCTGGAGTGAGACTGAAGCTCTTGCTTTTGAGACTGATCAATTCTGATTTTTATCGGAATGACCTCCCGCGACTGAGCGGCCTCCGGCGGCTGCTGGGTTTGTTGTGTTATTAGCATCTGAGACTGAGCTGCCTCGGGGAGCTCCTGCGTTTATTGTAGCAGGAGACTGAGCTGCCTCGGAGGCTGCAGGGTTTCATCGGACCAGCGACTTCTGCGATTACTCTACCCGGAGACTGAGTCACATTGGGCGTGGCCTCCTTAAGACGTCACTGGTGGTGTGTTTAATCGCATCAGGGAGCCAATCCTGTGCAGTGTTGCACAAGGCTGGCGCGGGAGGTGTCCTTACAGCTCACGGGGGGGCTGTGCTGTATGCCAAGTTTTATTGTCTCGCTTTGATTGGCTGCAGGGCTTGTGGCTGCTTTCATCGGAGGTTTCTTGTTATAATATAAATAAGTCCATTCATGCCGAGATGTAAATCAAATGAAGATGGTTTATTGATTAAGATTGTAGATGGTAAGATCAGCATATATGAACCCCACCAGGAACAGCTCCCTTGCTGCTCAGCCCATCCTTCCAACTGACACTCATCCACCAGGCATCCCCAACATTCCATTACATCACATGCACCAGCATTCTACAACACATCCACACAGAACACATGCACTCTGGCTGAGCAGCAAGGCAGGGAAGCAGGAAAGATGCATGGCAACGAATACAAGATACCACACATCTTCCCTCTTTACAAATCACAACACGGAATACATGCTGCTCAAACAATATCATAAGCAAAACAGCAAAGAGCATGTAAAGGGGAAGAATCAATTAAACAATGGAATGAAGTTGTATAACAGATCACAATAAAGAAAGATAAAAGAGTGAAACAATAAATCAATAATAAATCAATAATGACATAACACAACTCTTCCCCTTTAACGGAAAAATAATAAGAAAATACAGGATGTAAACCCTGGTTTCAATGAGAGAATACAAATAATAGAATTGAAAGCTGGAGAGAACACTAAAAACAGAGACTGATAATGCAGCAAAATTCTGACCAACACAGTAAACTAAACACACCAAAAGATAACAAAAGACAAAACGTCCAGAATACACCAGTACATACCAGTTGGCCAGACCAGTAAGTAAGGGAATAATGAACGAACGCCAACAAATGAAAAATAAAGTGCAGTATCCAACAAGGCAAAAAAAAAGTACTTCCAAGAACAGAAACCAAAAAGGACACTGCTGAACACACAGCAAAATTAATAGTGAAAAAATACACACACCTCAAAAGTGCCTAAAATAATCGAGAATGTACCAAACCTTGGAAAAATCCCAAAACTAAGACAAATCCATCAAATACTATAAAGAAGAATAAGATGCACTAAACAAGGAAAAATGCGCACAAGGAAAAATGCGACAAAAGTCACATAGCTACAGAGCTATCGCATCACATACCTCTGCCAGAGGTAAATTCCCAACAAAGAAAACTAGAAATAGGTGACTAATGCATCAAAAATCATTTGAAGAGAAAGCAAAGTCACATAGCAAATGCTATAATCACAAACAAAACACATAGAAAAGGGGAACCCCTAAAGAAAAATTTGCTAGCAAAACAAAGTTTAAAATTCAATACAAGCATCATGTAGGTAACCTAAGTAATAATTCCACGCAAAAATAAATTGCAACAGGTGGAAAGTCACATAGCCAGGGCTATATAAAGCGTACCTCAAAAAGCAAAAATTCATGTAACTAAGCTTGTGAAAACATGCTGTAACATAACGTATCGTGGTGACACTGAGAGTCACATAGTCGAATAGACTATCATAAATCACACTTCAAACAGCAAAGAAATCACTTAATAAACACAAAGTACATTAATGCAAATAACATTCATGTGAAAGTAGGTGACATATGAAGTCACATAGTCACATAGTCAAACGACTATCATTAACACTTTAAAGGGAAGAATTCCCAAACATAACCATAAAAGGCTAGTAAAACATAAATTAACATGTAGTAGGTGACTAATCCACAAAATATTTAAGCAGAAAATGGAAAGTCACATAATGACTAATCATTATAAAAATAATAAAGTAGAAAGATCAATAAGAATGATAAGTAAAAACACAGTAAGGCATTGTACAATAGAGAAAGGAATTAAACATTAGCAAAACATTTAAAATAAATTATGATTCACTCCGGTGAGCGATTTCTCACCCGAAGTCCAGGACAGTGGCAGAAAGAAGTGGTGAAGGAAACACAAAGTACTGTAAATCGGGACAAACAAGTTCCAATGAAAAGCTTGTGTGAGACGCCAACAAAGTCTCAAGAAGAACTGAAGATTGTAAAGTCCCAAAATACATTGCTGCCTTTAAAAAAAACTTGATAACAAAAGCTCGATAGCTTTAAAGCACATAAAAGGAAAAGCACAGTACTGCCTTTTAAATTGGTTGTCCGACCAGTGGCACTGTTCCGAATGACACCAAGAACCGTCAGCATGCTCCACGAAGATGTAAAAACTTGATCAGTGGCACCGGCTCAGCTTGAAGATGAATGCAGAGCAACCTCAAAATGGCGGCACGTATCTTCCGCAGTGCCGAGATACTCTCGGCACGCCAAAGCTGAAAAGCATGCCTTAGACGTAAGCAAACTGGGAGCGTCACAGGAGGCCTCACGAACTGAAGAAGATTGCGCGAGAAGTAGAAAGCTCGCGCTGGCTCCATAAAACGATGTAGGTAAGTGACGGTTTAGTTTTAAATGAATGGCGTAACGATGAATGGGCTAACCAACATAAGAACATTAAAAATTGACAAAAGGTGTGTAACATCGAAAAACAAATGGATAATTTTACGGTGCTCCAAATGCTGATCGTACAAGAAGATCACAGTAGATCCATGCCGTCTAAATCCTACCTCTCCCAGGCTACTATGCCTCGCACTCGTTCCTCTTAATAACACAAAAATGTCTTCAGTCCACCACAAGGACGATAAGATTAAAGAAACTCTCTATGCGCTGTGGCACTTGACATAGAAAAATCGCAGCTGAGAGGAACACAGAGATCTCAAAGTCAACAGCAGCGGCATCTTTTAACGCAGCAGGAGAGGCAAGATTAATTGCAGTTAGATAGCTGAAACAGGGAGGCAGCAGCTAAACAGCAAGAAAGTTAATTATAGCAGGGACTGGCACACCAGGGAAGTGGGCTCTCGGTGTGCCACGGAACTTAGAAGTAGATAATCACGGCAAGAGAGGCAAGCTTACAGGCAGGTAGTTGGCAGCAGCGTAAAAGCAGGCAGCAGGAGAATGAAATTACAGCAGGGACTGGCACTCTTAGGAAATGGGCGACCGGTGAAAAGGTCACTGGTGGGGCTCTCAGGGGTGCCAGTATGCTAAAATAAATGTTTCAGGAAAATTTTGAAATGTCCTTTACCTTGTCTTGGAAATCGTTTTTTTGTAGTTTCAAGGGATACTTGCAGTTGGCTTGAAATTTCAAAAGGTTCTTGAATTTGCCTTGTAACTTCTTCAGAATTCAATTTTTGTAATCCATCAGGTACATGTAGGTGATCCCAGATCGTCGCCAAATGTTATAATATAAATAAGTCCATTCATGCCGAGATGTAAATCAAATGAAGATGGTTTATTGATTAAGATTGTAGATGGTAAGATCAGCATATATGAACCCCACCAGGAACAGCTCCCTTGCTGCTCAGCCCATCCTTCCAACTGACACTCATCCACCAGGCATCCCCAACATTCCATTACATCACATGCACCAGCATTCTACAACACATCCACACAGAACACATGCACTCTGGCTGAGCAGCAAGGCAGGGAAGCAGGAAAGATGCATGGCAACGAATACAAGATACCACACATCTCCTCGCCGTCCCTCGCTCTGGCAAGTTCCTCACTCCGATTTTACCCACTGCGGGAGGACGGTGCGTCCTCTCACTTGTCCCACTGCAGCTGCCCCCGGTGTGCCCTGTCTCTTCAAACCGTGCCACCCAAATCCAAGCAGGTGTGAATGCTGACTCTGCCCGGAGCGCTCACCCGCTCTTTAATAGGAGACCGAGACTGAAGCTCTTGGCTTTGAGACTGACTTTTGTGGATTTATATTGCAGTGACCTTCCGGGACTGAGCGGCACATAGCGGCTGCTGCGTTTGTTCTGTTGTTACCATCTGAGACTGAGCTGCCTCCAGCCTCTGCTGAAGTTTATTGAACCCTCCGAGTGAGCTTTTGCCACCTTCTGCGCTGTGTATTGTACCTGAGAGCGAGCGGCCTCCAGTGGCTGCTAACTTCGGTATCCAGAGACTGAGCTTCCACTAGCAGCTGCTGTCTTTTTCCACCTGGAGACTGAGCTGCCTCAGTGACTGCTGGGTTTATCGCATCTGAGCTCCCTCAGCCGGCTTGTGAGTGTATTGTAGCCAGAGACTGAGCTCCCTCTATCTGCTGGAGGCCTCAGATGCCTCGAGTCAGCACAATGTTGTCCCTGGACGGCTATAATGTGCTGCCGGCGAATTAAAACTTTTTTACTCCGACGTGCTATATAAAGGTCTCATGTGGAAAGAGTTTACACCAAGGGTGACTATGCCAACAAGGGCCCACTGTCCCTGGACTCTGTGCCTTCCATCCCCATCTTACAAACATATCACTGCACCAGCAGGAGCACAATTAAACAGAATCAACCAGCCCAAAGTCGCAATTGCACAGCATGGCATTATGGGTATGCAAATCAGCCCAGGAACGGCTTCTTTCTCCACATTGCAGTATGTGACCTGTAAGAAGTGAAGCCAACATTACAAGTGTAGTGGGGAAAAAATGACAATTTTGCAGTGAATATTGCGTTTATTCAGACAGTTAAAGAAGTCTCGACACACTTTCTTTGAGATTTTCAGGGCAGGCGCAAAGTACAATTTAGTGTCAAAATTACATTCTGTTCGTTTTTCACAAGTAGACGTGCTCCACTGGTATTCGTTCACCTTGACCCATCCCTGAGATGAAAGTTAACATTGAAGTGCTTAAAAGTAATTTGTCAAAGGCCAGTGCTGGTGTCCGGGCGCTCTTTGTTGCCAGCCAGCAGACACCACTGAAGTTTATTGGCGCCACAATCTGTATATTTCACAAAGTTTCCAGCAAGCAGAGCCTGTGACTGTGTATAGGGTGCAGAGTGCTTGCGCCCCACCTGCTAGGTCTTTAATCACAGAAATGTAGGACCTCAGTCCCGGAAAGAAGGGCTCCACACCGCCCTGGGGGGCGCTGGGCATAATTTGGAGGTGGGGGCCATTTTCTGGTGCCCGTCTTATGAAGGGGCGGGGCTCTCTGTGAGGGCGTCTGCGCTCCCTCCTGCCCCGTCTCTTCCCCATGGTTAGAAGTGTAGCTCCTTACAGATGACACTGCGCAACGCGGCTCTAGGCGCTGCTTGGGTGAGGGCAGTTTTCTGCAGACTGCTGTTCCGATGACAGCCAGTTGAGGCCGGTGATTGACTCGGAGGTAGTTCTCGGTACTTTCCACAGCTACAACAGTAGTTGTGTGATTGTGTTAATAGATGTTCTTTTCCTTCAGCAGGTCTAAGTGAAGTTCTTGGGACTCACTGGGCGCCTTCCTCAGTCATGAGGTGCGGCCATTTTAAACGCCAGGTATGGTGAGATTAATCTCATAGGGCGTCAATCCTGTGTAGGTTTGCGCTTGGGTGGCAAGGGAGGTGTCCTTACAGCTCTCTGGGCAGCTGTGCTAAAGCTGCCCCCCCCACCCCCAATCCAAGCAGGTGTGAATGCTGACTCTGCCCGGAGCGCTCACCCGCTCTTCATTGCTCTTTAATAGGAGCTCACTCCTGGAGTGAGACTGAAGCTCTTGCTTTTGAGACTGATCAATTCTGATTTTTATCGGAATGACCTCCCGCGACTGAGCGGCCTCCGGCGGCTGCTGGGTTTGTTGTGTTATTAGCATCTGAGACTGAGCTGCCTCGGGGAGCTCCTGCGTTTATTGTAGCAGGAGACTGAGCTGCCTCGGAGGCTGCAGGGTTTCATCGGACCAGCGACTTCTGCGATTACTCTACCCGGAGACTGAGTCACATTGGGCGTGGCCTCCTTAAGACGTCACTGGTGGTGTGTTTAATCGCATCAGGGAGCCAATCCTGTGCAGTGTTGCACAAGGCTGGCGCGGGAGGTGTCCTTACAGCTCACGGGGGGGGCTGTGCTGTATGCCAAGTTTTATTGTCTCGCTTTGATTGGCTGCAGGGGTTGTGGCTGCTTTCATCGGAGGTTTCTCCTCGCCGTCCCTCGCTCTGGCAAGTTCCTCACTCCGATTTTACCCACTGCGGGAGGACGGTGCGTCCTCTCACTTGTCCCACTGCAGCTGCCCCCGGTGTGCCCTGTCTCTTCAAACCGTGCCACCCAAATCCAAGCAGGTGTGAATGCTGACTCTGCCCGGAGCGCTCACCCGCTCTTTAATAGGAGAGTGAGACTGAAGCTCTTGGCTTTGAGACTGACTTTTGTGGATTTATATTGCAGTGACCTTCCGGGACTGAGCGGCACATAGCGGCTGCTGCGTTTGTTCTGTTGTTACCATCTGAGACTGAGCTGCCTCCTGCCCCTGCTGAAGTTTATTGAACCCTCCGCGTGAGCTTTTGCCACCTTCTGCGCTGTGTATTGTACCTGAGAGCGAGCGGCCTCCAGTGGCTGCTAACTTCGGTATCCAGAGACTGAGCTTCCACTAGCAGCTGCTGTCTTTTTCCACCTGGAGACTGAGCTGCCTCAGTGACTGCTGGGTTTATCGCATCTGAGCTCCCTCAGCCGGCTTGTGAGTGTATTGTAGCCAGAGACTGAGCTCCCTCTATCTGCTGGAGGCCTCAGATGCCTCGAGTCAGCACAATGTTGTCCCTGGACGGCTATAATGTGCTGCCGGCGAATTAGAACTTTTTTACTCCGACGTGCTATATAAAGGTCTCATGTGGAAAGAGTTTACACCAAGGGTGACTATGCCAACAAGGGCCCACTGTCCCTGGACTCTGTGCCTTCCATCCCCATCTTACAAACATATCACTGCACCAGCAGGAGCACAATTAAACAGAATCAACCAGCCCAAAGTCGCAATTGCACAGCATGGCATTATGGGTATGCAAATCAGCCCAGGAACGGCTTCTTTCTCCACATTGCAGTATGCGACCTGTAAGAAGTGAAGCCAACATTACAAGTGTAGTGGGGAAAAAATGACAATTTTGCAGTGAATATTGCGTTTATTCAGACAGTTAAAGAAGTCTCGACACACTTTCTTTGAGATTTTCAGGGCAGGCGCAAAGTACAATTTAGTGTCAAAATTACATTCTGTTCGTTTTTCACAAGTAGACGTGCTCCACTGGTATTCGTTCACATTGACCCATACCTGAGGTGAAAGTTAACATTGAAGTGCTTAAAAGTAATTTGTGCAAAGGCCAGTGCCGCTGCCCGGGGCGCTCTTTGTTGCCAGCCAGCAGACACCACTGAAGTTTATTGGCGCCACAATCTGTATATTTCACAAAGTTTCCAGCAAGCAGAGCCTGTGACTGTGTATAGGGTCCAGAGTGCTTGCACCCCACCTGCTAGGTCTTTAATCACAGAAATGTAGGACCTCAGTCGCGGCAAGAAGGGCTCCACACCGCCCTGGGGGGCGCTGGGCATAATTTGGAGGTGGGGGCCATTTTCTGGTGCCCGTCTTATGAAGGGGCGGGGCTCTCTGTGAGGGCGTCTGCGCTCCCTCCTGCCCCGTCTCTTCCCCATGGTTAGAAGTGTAGCTCCTTACAGATGACACTGCGCAACGCGGCTCTAGGCGCTGCTTGGGTGAGGGCAGTTTTCTGCAGACTGCTGTTCCGATGACAGCCAGTTGAGGCCGGTGATTGACTCGGAGGTAGTTCTCGGTACTTTCCACAGCTACAACAGTAGTTGTGTGATTGTGTTAATAGATGTTCTTTTCCTTCAGCAGGTCTAAGTGAAGTTCTTGGGACTCACTGGGCGCCGTCCTCAGTCATGAGGTGCGGCCATTTTAAACGCCAGGTATGGTGAGATTAATCTCATAGGGCGTCAATCCTGTGTAGGTTTGCGCTTGGGTGGCAAGGGAGGTGTCCTTACAGCTCTCTGGGCAGCTGTGCTAAAGCTGCCCCCCCCCACCCCCAATCCAAGCAGGTGTGAATGCTGACTCTGCCCGGAGCGCTCACCCGCTCTTCATTGCTCTTTAATAGGAGCTCACTCCTGGAGTGAGACTGAAGCTCTTGCTTTTGAGACTGATCAATTCTGATTTTTATCGGAATGACCTCCCGCGACTGAGCGGCCTCCGGCGGCTGCTGGGTTTGTTGTGTTATTAGCATCTGAGACTGAGCTGCCTCGGGGAGCTCCTGCGTTTATTGTAGCAGGAGACTGAGCTGCCTCAGAGGCTGCAGGGTTTCATCGGACCAGCGACTTCTGCGATTACTCTACCCGGAGACTGAGTCACATTGGGCGTGGCCTCCTTAAGACGTCACTGGTGGTGTGTTTAATCGCATCAGGGAGCCAATCCTGTGCAGTGTTGCACAAGGCTGGCGCGGGAGGTGTCCTTACAGCTCACGGGGGGGCTGTGCTGTATGCCAAGTTTTATTGTCTCGCTTTGATTGGCTGCAGGGCTTGTGGCTGCTTTCATCGGAGGTTTCTCCTCGCCGTCCCTCGCTCTGGCAAGTTCCTCACTCCGATTTTACCCACTGCGGGAGGACGGTGCGTCCTCTCACTTGTCCCACTGCAGCTGCCCCCGGTGTGCCCTGTCTCTTCCAACCGTGCCACCCAAATCCAAGCAGGTGTGAATGCTGACTCTGCCCGGAGCGCTCACCCGCTCTTTAATAGGAGACCGAGACTGAAGCTCTTGGCTTTGAGACTGACTTTTGTGGATTTATATTGCAGTGACCTTCCGGGACTGAGCGGCACATAGCGGCTGCTGCGTTTGTTCTGTTGTTACCATCTGAGACTGAGCTGCCTCCAGCCTCTGCTGAAGTTTATTGAACCCTCCGAGTGAGCTTTTGCCACCTTCTGCGCTGTGTATTGTACCTGAGAGCGAGCGGCCTCCAGTGGCTGCTAACTTCGGTATCCAGAGACTGAGCTTCCACTAGCAGCTGCTGTCTTTTTCCACCTGGAGACTGAGCTGCCTCAGTGACTGCTGGGTTTATCGCATCTGAGCTCCCTCAGCCGGCTTGTGAGTGTATTGTAGCCAGAGACTGAGCTCCCTCTATCTGCTGGAGGCCTCAGATGCCTCGAGTCAGCACAATGTTGTCCCTGAACGGCTATAATGTGCTGCCGGCGAATTAAAACTTTTATACTCCGACGTGCTATATAAAGGTCTCATGTGGAAAGAGTTTACACCAAGGGTGACTATGCCAACAAGGGCCCACTGTCCCTGGACTCTGTGCCTTCCATCCCCATCTTACAAACATATCACTGCACCAGCAGGAGCACAATTAAACAGAATCAACCAGCCCAAAGTCGCAATTGCACAGCATGGCATTATGGGTATGCAAATCAGCCCAGGAACGGCTTCTTTCTCCACATTGCAGTATGCGACCTGTAAGAAGTGAAGCCAACATTACAAGTGTAGTGGGGAAAAAATGACAATTTTGCAGTGAATATTGCGTTTATTCAGACAGTTAAAGAAGTCTCGACACACTTTCTTTGAGATTTTCAGGGCAGGCGCAAAGTACAATTTAGTGTCAAAATTACATTCTGTTCGTTTTTCACAAGTAGACGTGCTCCACTGGTATTCGTTCACATTGACCCATACCTGAGGTGAAAGTTAACATTGAAGTGCTTAAAAGTAATTTGTGCAAAGGCCAGTGCTGCTGCCCGGGGCGCTCTTTGTTGCCAGCCAGCAGACACCACTGAAGTTTATTGGCGCCACAATCTGTATATTTCACAAAGTTTCCAGCAAGCAGAGCCTGTGACTGTGTATAGGGTGCAGAGTGCTTGCGCCCCACCTGCTAGGTCTTTAATCACAGAAATGTAGGACCTCAGTCCCGGAAAGAAGGGCTCCACACCGCCCTGGGGGGCGCTGGGCATAATTTGGAGGTGGGGGCCATTTTCTGGTGCCCGTCTTATGAAGGGGCGGGGCTCTCTGTGAGGGCGTCTGCGCTCCCTCCTGCCCCGTCTCTTCCCCATGGTTAGAAGTGTAGCTCCTTACAGATGACACTGCGCAACGCGGCTCTAGGCGCTGCTTGGGTGAGGGCAGTTTTCTGCAGACTGCTGTTCCGATGACAGCCAGTTGAGGCCGGTGATTGACTCGGAGGTAGTTCTCGGTACTTTCCACAGCTACAACAGTAGTTGTGTGATTGTGTTAATAGATGTTCTTTTCCTTCAGCAGGTCTAAGTGAAGTTCTTGGGACTCACTGGGCGCCTTCCTCAGTCATGAGGTGAGGCCATTTTAAACGCCAGGTATGGTGAGATTAATCTCATAGGGCGTCAATCCTGTGTAGGTTTGCGCTTGGGTGGCAAGGGAGGTGTCCTTACAGCTCTCTGGGCAGCTGTGCTAAAGCTGCCCCCCCCACCCCCAATCCAAGCAGGTGTGAATGCTGAATCTGCCCGGAGCGCTCACCCGCTCTTCATTGCTCTTTAATAGGAGCTCACTCCTGGAGTGAGACTGAAGCTCTTGCTTTTGAGACTGATCAATTCTGATTTTTATCGGAATGACCTCCCGCGACTGAGCGGCCTCCGGCGGCTGCTGGGTTTGTTGTGTTATTAGCATCTGAGACTGAGCTGCCTCGGGGAGCTCCTGCGTTTATTGTAGCAGGAGACTGAGCTGCCTCGGAGGCTGCAGGGTTTCATCGGACCAGCGACTTCTGCGATTACTCTACCCGGAGACTGAGTCACATTGGGCGTGGCCTCCTTAAGACGTCACTGGTGGTGTGTTTAATCGCATCAGGGAGCCAATCCTGTGCAGTGTTGCACAAGGCTGGCGCGGGAGGTGTCCTTACAGCTCACGGGGGGGCTGTGCTGTATGCCAAGTTTTATTGTCTCGCTTTGATTGGCTGCAGGGCTTGTGGCTGCTTTCATCGGAGGTTTCTTGTTATAATATAAATAAGTCCATTCATGCCGAGATGTAAATCAAATGAAGATGGTTTATTGATTAAGATTGTAGATGGTAAGATCAGCATATATGAACCCCACCAGGAACAGCTCCCTTGCTGCTCAGCCCATCCTTCCAACTGACACTCATCCACCAGGCATCCCCAACATTCCATTACATCACATGCACCAGCATTCTACAACACATCCACACAGAACACATGCACTCTGGCTGAGCAGCAAGGCAGGGAAGCAGGAAAGATGCATGGCAACGAATACAAGATACCACACATCTTCCCTCTTTACAAATCACAACACGGAATACATGCTGCTCAAACAATATCATAAGCAAAACAGCAAAGAGCATGTAAAGGGGAAGAATCAATTAAACAATGGAATGAAGTTGTATAACAGATCACAATAAAGAAAGATAAAAGAGTGAAACAATAAATCAATAATAAATCAATAATGACATAACACAACTCTTCCCCTTTAACGGAAAAATAATAAGAAAATACAGGATGTAAACCCTGGTTTCAATGAGAGAATACAAATAATAGAATTGAAAGCTGGAGAGAACACTAAAAACAGAGACTGATAATGCAGCAAAATTCTGACCAACACAGTAAACTAAACACACCAAAAGATAACAAAAGACAAAACGTCCAGAATACACCAGTACATACCAGTTGGCCAGACCAGTAAGTAAGGGAATAATGAACGAACGCCAACAAATGAAAAATAAAGTGCAGTATCCAACAAGGCAAAAAAAAAGTACTTCCAAGAACAGAAACCAAAAAGGACACTGCTGAACACACAGCAAAATTAATAGTGAAAAAATACACACACCTCAAAAGTGCCTAAAATAATCGAGAATGTACCAAACCTTGGAAAAATCCCAAAACTAAGACAAATCCATCAAATACTATAAAGAAGAATAAGATGCACTAAACAAGGAAAAATGCGCACAAGGAAAAATGCGACAAAAGTCACATAGCTACAGAGCTATCGCATCACATACCTCTGCCAGAGGTAAATTCCCAACAAAGAAAACTAGAAATAGGTGACTAATGCATCAAAAATCATTTGAAGAGAAAGCAAAGTCACATAGCAAATGCTATAATCACAAACAAAACACATAGAAAAGGGGAACCCCTAAAGAAAAATTTGCTAGCAAAACAAAGTTTAAAATTCAATACAAGCATCATGTAGGTAACCTAAGTAATAATTCCACGCAAAAATAAATTGCAACAGGTGGAAAGTCACATAGCCAGGGCTATATAAAGCGTACCTCAAAAAGCAAAAATTCATGTAACTAAGCTTGTGAAAACATGCTGTAACATAACGTATCGTGGTGACACTGAGAGTCACATAGTCGAATAGACTATCATAAATCACACTTCAAACAGCAAAGAAATCACTTAATAAACACAAAGTACATTAATGCAAATAACATTCATGTGAAAGTAGGTGACATATGAAGTCACATAGTCACATAGTCAAACGACTATCATTAACACTTTAAAGGGAAGAATTCCCAAACATAACCATAAAAGGCTAGTAAAACATAAATTAACATGTAGTAGGTGACTAATCCACAAAATATTTAAGCAGAAAATGGAAAGTCACATAATGACTAATCATTATAAAAATAATAAAGTAGAAAGATCAATAAGAATGATAAGTAAAAACACAGTAAGGCATTGTACAATAGAGAAAGGAATTAAACATTAGCAAAACATTTAAAATAAATTATGATTCACTCCGGTGAGCGATTTCTCACCCGAAGTCCAGGACAGTGGCAGAAAGAAGTGGTGAAGGAAACACAAAGTACTGTAAATCGGGACAAACAAGTTCCAATGAAAAGCTTGTGTGAGACGCCAACAAAGTCTCAAGAAGAACTGAAGATTGTAAAGTCCCAAAATACATTGCTGCCTTTAAAAAAAACTTGATAACAAAAGCTCGATAGCTTTAAAGCACATAAAAGGAAAAGCACAGTACTGCCTTTTAAATTGGTTGTCCGACCAGTGGCACTGTTCCGAATGACACCAAGAACCGTCAGCATGCTCCACGAAGATGTAAAAACTTGATCAGTGGCACCGGCTCAGCTTGAAGATGAATGCAGAGCAACCTCAAAATGGCGGCACGTATCTTCCGCAGTGCCGAGATACTCTCGGCACGCCAAAGCTGAAAAGCATGCCTTAGACGTAAGCAAACTGGGAGCGTCACAGGAGGCCTCACGAACTGAAGAAGATTGCGCGAGAAGTAGAAAGCTCGCGCTGGCTCCATAAAACGATGTAGGTAAGTGACGGTTTAGTTTTAAATGAATGGCGTAACGATGAATGGGCTAACCAACATAAGAACATTAAAAATTGACAAAAGGTGTGTAACATCGAAAAACAAATGGATAATTTTACGGTGCTCCAAATGCTGATCGTACAAGAAGATCACAGTAGATCCATGCCGTCTAAATCCTACCTCTCCCAGGCTACTATGCCTCGCACTCGTTCCTCTTAATAACACAAAAATGTCTTCAGTCCACCACAAGGACGATAAGATTAAAGAAACTCCCTATGCGCTGTGGCACTTGACATAGAAAAATCGCAGCTGAGAGGAACACAGAGATCTCAAAGTCAACAGCAGCGGCATCTTTTAACGCAGCAGGAGAGGCAAGATTAATTGCAGTTAGATAGCTGAAACAGGGAGGCAGCAGCTAAACAGCAAGAAAGTTAATTATAGCAGGGACTGGCACACCAGGGAAGTGGGCTCTCGGTGTGCCACGGAACTTAGAAGTAGATAATCACGGCAAGAGAGGCAAGCTTACAGGCAGGTAGTTGGCAGCAGCGTAAAAGCAGGCAGCAGGAGAATGAAATTACAGCAGGGACTGGCACTCTTAGGAAATGGGCGACCGGTGAAAAGGTCACTGGTGGGGCTCTCAGGGGTGCCAGTATGCTAAAATAAATGTTTCAGGAAAATTTTGAAATGTCCTTTACCTTGTCTTGGAAATCGTTTTTTTGTAGTTTCAAGGGATACTTGCAGTTGGCTTGAAATTTCAAAAGGTCCTTGAATTTGCCTTGTAACTTCTTCAGAATTCAATTTTTGTAATCCATCAGGTACATGTAGGTGATCCCAGATCGTCGCCAAATGTTATAATATAAATAAGTCCATTCATGCCGAGATGTAAATCAAATGAAGATGGTTTATTGATTAAGATTGTAGATGGTAAGATCAGCATATATGAACCCCACCAGGAACAGCTCCCTTGCTGCTCAGCCCATCCTTCCAACTGACCTCTTCCACCAGGCATCCCCAACATTCCATTACATCACATGCACCAGCATTCTACAACACATCCACACAGAACACATGCACTCTGGCTGAGCAGCAAGGCAGGGAAGCAGGAAAGATGCATGGCAACGAATACAAGATACCACACATCTCCTCGCCGTCCCTCGCTCTGGCAAGTTCCTCACTCCGATTTTACCCACTGCGGGAGGACGGTGCGTCCTCTCACTTGTCCCACTGCAGCTGCCCCCGGTGTGCCCTGTCTCTTCAAACCGTGCCACCCAAATCCAAGCAGGTGTGAATGCTGACTCTGCCCGGAGCGCTCACCCGCTCTTTAATAGGAGACCGAGACTGAAGCTCTTGGCTTTGAGACTGACTTTTGTGGATTTATATTGCAGTGACCTTCCGGGACTGAGCGGCACATAGCGGCTGCTGCGTTTGTTCTGTTGTTACCATCTGAGACTGAGCTGCCTCCAGCCTCTGCTGAAGTTTATTGAACCCTCCGAGTGAGCTTTTGCCACCTTCTGCGCTGTGTATTGTACCTGAGAGCGAGCGGCCTCCAGTGGCTGCTAACTTCGGTATCCAGAGACTGAGCTTCCACTAGCAGCTGCTGTCTTTTTCCACCTGGAGACTGAGCTGCCTCAGTGACTGCTGGGTTTATCGCATCTGAGCTCCCTCAGCCGGCTTGTGAGTGTATTGTAGCCAGAGACTGAGCTCCCTCTATCTGCTGGAGGCCTCAGATGCCTCGAGTCAGCACAATGTTGTCCCTGGACGGCTATAATGTGCTGCCGGCGAATTAGAACTTTTTTACTCCGACGTGCTATATAAAGGTCTCATGTGGAAAGAGTTTACACCAAGGGTGACTATGCCAACAAGGGCCCACTGTCCCTGGACTCTGTGCCTTCCATCCCCATCTTACAAACATATCACTGCACCAGCAGGAGCACAATTAAACAGAATCAACCAGCCCAAAGTCGCAATTGCACAGCATGGCATTATGGGTATGCAAATCAGCCCAGGAACGGCTTCTTTCTCCACATTGCAGTATGCGACCTGTAAGAAGTGAAGCCAACATTACAAGTGTAGTGGGGAAAAAATGACAATTTTGCAGTGAATATTGCGTTTATTCAGACAGTTAAAGAAGTCTCGACACACTTTCTTTGAGATTTTCAGGGCAGGCGCAAAGTATAATTTAGTGTCAAAATTACATTCTGTTCGTTTTTCACAAGTAGACGTGCTTCACTGGTATTCATTCACATTGACCCATACCTGAGGTGAAAGTTAACATTGAAGTGCTTAAAAGTAATTTGTCAAAGGCCAGTGCTGCTGTCCGGGCGCTCTTTGTTGCCAGCCAGCAGACACCACTGAAGTTTATTGGCGCCACAATCTGTATATTTCACAAAGTTTCCAGCAAGCAGAGCCTGTGACTGTGTATAGGGTGCAGAGTGCTTGCGCCCCACCTGCTAGGTCTTTAATCACAGAAATGTAGGACCTCAGTCCCGGCAAGAAGGGCTCCACACCGCCCTGGGGGGCGCTGGGCATAATTTGGAGGTGGGGGCCATTCTCTGGTGCCCGTCTTATGAAGGGGCGGGGCTCTCTGTGAGGGCGTCTGCGCTCCCTCCTGCCCCGTCTCTTCCCCATGGTTAGAAGTGTAGCTCCTTACAGATGACACTGCGCAACGCGGCTCTAGGCGCTGCTTGGGTGAGGGCAGTTTTCTGCAGACTGCTGTTCCGATGACAGCCAGTTGAGGCCGGTGATTGACTCGGAGGTAGTTCTCGGTACTTTCCACAGCTACAACAGTAGTTGTGTGATTGTGTTAATAGATGTTCTTTTCCTTCAGCAGGTCTAAGTGAAGTTCTTGGGCGTCACTGGGCGCCTTCCTCAGTCATGAGGTGCGGCCATTTTAAACGCCAGGTATGGTGAGATTAATCTCATAGGGCGTCAATCCTGTGTAGGTTTGCGCTTGGGTGGCAAGGGAGGTGTCCTTACAGCTCTCTGGGCAGCTGTGCTAAAGCTGCCCCCCCCCCACCCCCAATCCAAGCAGGTGTGAATGCTGACTCTGCCCGGAGCGCTCACCCGCTCTTTAATAGGAGAGTGAGACTGAAGCTCTTGGCTTTGAGACTGACTTTTGTGGATTTATATTGCAGTGACCTTCCGGGACTGAGCGGCACATAGCGGCTGCTGCGTTTGTTCTGTTGTTACCATCTGAGACTGAGCTGCCTCCAGCCTCTGCTGAAGTTTATTGAACCCTCCGAGTGAGCTTTTGCCACCTTCTGCGCTGTGTATTGTACCTGAGAGCGAGCGGCCTCCAGTGGCTGCTAAGTTCGGTATCCAGAGACTGAGCTTCCACTAGCAGCTGCTGTCTTTTTCCACCTGGAGACTGAGCTGCCTCAGTGACTGCTGGGTTTATCGCATCTGAGCTCCCTCAGCCGGCTTGTGAGTGTATTGTAGCCAGAGACTGAGCTCCCTCTATCTGCTGGAGGCCTCAGATGCCTCGAGTCAGCACAATGTTGTCCCTGGACGGCTATAATGTGCTGCCGGCGAATTAAAACTTTTTTACTCCGACGTGCTATATAAAGGTCTCATGTGGAAAGAGTTTACACCAAGGGTGACTATGCCAACAAGGGCCCACTGTCCCTGGACTCTGTGCCTTCCATCCCCATCTTACAAACATATCACTGCACCAGCAGGAGCACAATTAAACAGAATCAACCAGCCCAAAGTCGCAATTGCACAGCATGGCATTATGGGTATGCAAATCAGCCCAGGAACGGCTTCTTTCTCCACATTGCAGTATGCGACCTGTAAGAAGTGAAGCCAACATTACAAGTGTAGTGGGGAAAAATGACAATTTTGCAGTGAATATTGCGTTTATTCAGACAGTTAAAGAAGTCTCGACACACTTTCTTTGAGATTTTCAGGGCAGGCGCAAAGTACAATTTAGTGTCAAAATTACATTCTGTTCGTTTTTCACAAGTAGACGTGCTCCACTGGTATTCATTCACATTGACCCATACCTGAGGTGAAAGTTAACATTGAAGCGCTTAAAAGTAATTTGTGCAAAGGCCAGTGCTGCTGTCCGGGCGCTCTTTGTTGCCAGCCAGCAGACACCACTGAAGTTTATTGGCGCCACAATCTGTATATTTCACAAACTTTCCAGCAAGCAGAGCCTGTGACTGTGTATAGGGTCCAGAGTGCTTGCACCCCACCTGCTAGGTCTTTAATCACAGAAATGTAGGACCTCAGTCGCGGCAAGAAGGGCTCCACACCGCCCTGGGGGGCGCTGGGCATAATTTGGAGGTGGGGGTCATTCTCTGGTGCCCGTTTTATGAAGGGGCGGGGCTCTCTGTGAGGGCGTCTGCGCTCCCTCCTGCCCGTCTCTTCCCCATGGTTAGAAGTGTAGCTCCTTACAGATGACACTGCGCAACGCGGCTCTAGGCGCTGCTTGGGTGAGGGCAGTTTTCTGCAGACTGCTGTTCCGATGACAGCCAGTTGAGGCCGGTGATTGACTCGGAGGTAGTTCTCGGTACTTTCCACAGCTACAACAGTAGTTGTGTGATTGTGTTAATAGATGTTCTTTTCCTTCAGCAGGTCTAAGTGAAGTTCTTGGGCGTCACTGGGCGCCTTCCTCAGTCATGAGGTGCGGCCATTTTAAACGCCAGGTATGGTGAGATTAATCTCATAGGGCGTCAATCCTGTGTAGGTTTGCGCTTGGGTGGCAAGGGAGGTGTCCTTACAGCTCTCTGGGCAGCTGTGCTAAAGCTGCCCCCCCCCACCCCCAATCCAAGCAGGTGTGAATGCTGACTCTGCCCGGAGCGCTCACCCGCTCTTCATTGCTCTTTAATAGGAGCTCACTCCTGGAGTGAGACTGAAGCTCTTGCTTTTGAGACTGATCAATTCTGATTTTTATCGGAATGACCTCCCGCGACTGAGCGGCCTCCGGCGGCTGCTGGGTTTGTTGTGTTATTAGCATCTGAGACTGAGCTGCCTCGGGGAGCTCCTGCGTTTATTGTAGCAGGAGACTGAGCTGCCTCGGAGGCTGCAGGGTTTCATCGGACCAGCGACTTCTGCGATTACTCTACCCGGAGACTGAGTCACATTGGGCGTGGCCTCCTTAAGACGTCACTGGTGGTGTGTTTAATCGCATCAGGGAGCCAATCCTGTGCAGTGTTGCACAAGGCTGGCGCGGGAGGTGTCCTTACAGCTCACGGGGGGGCTGTGCTGTATGCCAAGTTTTATTGTCTCGCTTTGATTGGCTGCAGGGCTTGTGGCTGCTTTCATCGGAGGTTTCTTGTTATAATATAAATAAGTCCATTCATGCCGAGATGTAAATCAAATGAAGATGGTTTATTGATTAAGATTGTAGATGGTAAGATCAGCATATATGAACCCCACCAGGAACAGCTCCCTTGCTGCTCAGCCCATCCTTCCAACTGACACTCATCCACCAGGCATCCCCAACATTCCATTACATCACATGCACCAGCATTCTACAACACATCCACACAGAACACATGCACTCTGGCTGAGCAGCAAGGCAGGGAAGCAGGAAAGATGCATGGCAACGAATACAAGATACCACACATCTTCCCTCTTTACAAATCACAACACGGAATACATGCTGCTCAAACAATATCATAAGCAAAACAGCAAAGAGCATGTAAAGGGGAAGAATCAATTAAACAATGGAATGAAGTTGTATAACAGATCACAATAAAGAAAGATAAAAGAGTGAAACAATAAATCAATAATAAATCAATAATGACATAACACAACTCTTCCCCTTTAACGGAAAAATAATAAGAAAATACAGGATGTAAACCCTGGTTTCAATGAGAGAATACAAATAATAGAATTGAAAGCTGGAGAGAACACTAAAAACAGAGACTGATAATGCAGCAAAATTCTGACCAACACAGTAAACTAAACACACCAAAAGATAACAAAAGACAAAACGTCCAGAATACACCAGTACATACCAGTTGGCCAGACCAGTAAGTAAGGGAATAATGAACGAACGCCAACAAATGAAAAATAAAGTGCAGTATCCAACAAGGCAAAAAAAAAGTACTTCCAAGAACAGAAACCAAAAAGGACACTGCTGAACACACAGCAAAATTAATAGTGAAAAAATACACACACCTCAAAAGTGCCTAAAATAATCGAGAATGTACCAAACCTTGGAAAAATCCCAAAACTAAGACAAATCCATCAAATACTATAAAGAAGAATAAGATGCACTAAACAAGGAAAAATGCGCACAAGGAAAAATGCGACAAAAGTCACATAGCTACAGAGCTATCGCATCACATACCTCTGCCAGAGGTAAATTCCCAACAAAGAAAACTAGAAATAGGTGACTAATGCATCAAAAATCATTTGAAGAGAAAGCAAAGTCACATAGCAAATGCTATAATCACAAACAAAACACATAGAAAAGGGGAACCCCTAAAGAAAAATTTGCTAGCAAAACAAAGTTTAAAATTCAATACAAGCATCATGTAGGTAACCTAAGTAATAATTCCACGCAAAAATAAATTGCAACAGGTGGAAAGTCACATAGCCAGGGCTATATAAAGCGTACCTCAAAAAGCAAAAATTCATGTAACTAAGCTTGTGAAAGCATGCTGTAACATAACGTATCGTGGTGACACTGAGAGTCACATAGTCGAATAGACTATCATAAATCACACTTCAAACAGCAAAGAAATCACTTAATAAACACAAAGTACATTAATGCAAATAACATTCATGTGAAAGTAGGTGACATATGAAGTCACATAGTCACATAGTCAAACGACTATCATTAACACTTTAAAGGGAAGAATTCCCAAACATAACCATAAAAGGCTAGTAAAACATAAATTAACATGTAGTAGGTGACTAATCCACAAAATATTTAAGCAGAAAATGGAAAGTCACATAATGACTAATCATTATAAAAATAATAAAGTAGAAAGATCAATAAGAATGATAAGTAAAAACACAGTAAGGCATTGTACAATAGAGAAAGGAATTAAACATTAGCAAAACATTTAAAATAAATTATGATTCACTCCGGTGAGCGATTTCTCACCCGAAGTCCAGGACAGTGGCAGAAAGAAGTGGTGAAGGAAACACAAAGTACTGTAAATCGGGACAAACAAGTTCCAATGAAAAGCTTGTGTGAGACGCCAACAAAGTCTCAAGAAGAACTGAAGATTGTAAAGTCCCAAAATACATTGCTGCCTTTAAAAAAAACTTGATAACAAAAGCTCGATAGCTTTAAAGCACATAAAAGGAAAAGCACAGTACTGCCTTTTAAATTGGTTGTCCGACCAGTGGCACTGTTCCGAATGACACCAAGAACCGTCAGCATGCTCCACGAAGATGTAAAAACTTGATCAGTGGCACCGGCTCAGCTTGAAGATGAATGCAGAGCAACCTCAAAATGGCGGCACGTATCTTCCGCAGTGCCGAGATACTCTCGGCACGCCAAAGCTGAAAAGCATGCCTTAGACGTAAGCAAACTGGGAGCGTCACAGGAGGCCTCACGAACTGAGGAAGATTGCGCGAGAAGTAGAAAGCTCGCGCTGGCTCCATAAAACGATGTAGGTAAGTGACGGTTTAGTTTTAAATGAATGGCGTAACGATGAATGGGCTAACCAACATAAGAACATTAAAAATTGACAAAAGGTGTGTAACATCGAAAAACAAATGGATAATTTTACGGTGCTCCAAATGCTGATCGTACAAGAAGATCACAGTAGATCCATGCCGTCTAAATCCTACCTCTCCCAGGCTACTATGCCTCGCACTCGTTCCTCTTAATAACACAAAAATGTCTTCAGTCCACCACAAGGACGATAAGATTAAAGAAACTCTCTATGCGCTGTGGCACTTGACATAGAAAAATCGCAGCTGAGAGGAACACAGAGATCTCAAAGTCAACAGCAGCGGCATCTTTTAACGCAGCAGGAGAGGCAAGATTAATTGCAGTTAGATAGCTGAAACAGGGAGGCAGCAGCTAAACAGCAAGAAAGTTAATTATAGCAGGGACTGGCACACCAGGGAAGTGGGCTCTCGGTGTGCCACGGAACTTAGAAGTAGATAATCACGGCAAGAGAGGCAAGCTTACAGGCAGGTAGTTGGCAGCAGCGTAAAAGCAGGCAGCAGGAGAATGAAATTACAGCAGGGACTGGCACTCTTAGGAAATGGGCGACCGGTGAAAAGGTCACTGGTGGGGCTCTCAGGGGTGCCAGTATGCTAAAATAAATGTTTCAGGAAAATTTTGAAATGTCCTTTACCTTGTCTTGGAAATCGTTTTTTTTGTAGTTTCAAGGGATACTTGCAGTTGGCTTGAAATTTCAAAAGGTTCTTGAATTTGCCTTGTAACTTCTTCAGAATTCAATTTTTGTAATCCATCAGGTACATGTAGGTGATCCCAGATCGTCGCCAAATGTTATAATATAAATAAGTCCATTCATGCCGAGATGTAAATCAAATGAAGATGGTTTATTGATTAAGATTGTAGATGGTAAGATCAGCATATATGAACCCCACCAGGAACAGCTCCCTTGCTGCTCAGCCCATCCTTCCAACTGACACTCATCCACCAGGCATCCCCAACATTCCATTACATCACATGCACCAGCATTCTACAACACATCCACACAGAACACATGCACTCTGGCTGAGCAGCAAGGCAGGGAAGCAGGAAAGATGCATGGCAACGAAAACAAGATACCACACATCTCCTCGCCGTCCCTCGCTCTGGCAAGTTCCTCACTCCGATTTTACCCACTGCGGGAGGACGGTGCGTCCTCACACTTGTCCCACTGCAGCTGCCCCCGGTGTGCCCTGTCTCTTCAAACCGTGCCACCCAAATCCAAGCAGGTGTGAATGCTGACTCTGCCCGGAGCGCTCACCCGCTCTTTAATAGGAGACCGAGACTGAAGCTCTTGGCTTTGAGACTGACTTTTGTGGATTTATATTGCAGTGACCTTCCGGGACTGAGCGGCACATAGCGGCTGCTGCGTTTGTTCTGTTGTTACCATCTGAGACTGAGCTGCCTCCAGCCTCTGCTGAAGTTTATTGAACCCTCCGAGTGAGCTTTTGCCACCTTCTGCGCTGTGTATTGTACCTGAGAGCGAGCGGCCTCCAGTGGCTGCTAACTTCGGTATCCAGAGACTGAGCTTCCACTAGCAGCTGCTGTCTTTTTCCACCTGGAGACTGAGCTGCCTCAGTGACTGCTGGGTTTATCGCATCTGAGCTCCCTCAGCCGGCTTGTGAGTGTATTGTAGCCAGAGACTGAGCTCCCTCTATCTGCTGGAGGCCTCAGATGCCTCGAGTCAGCACAATGTTGTCCCTGGACGGCTATAATGTGCTGCCGGCGAATTAAAACTTTTTTACTCCGACGTGCTATATAAAGGTCTCATGTGGAAAGAGTTTACACCAAGGGTGACTATGCCAACAAGGGCCCACTGTCCCTGGACTCTGTGCCTTCCATCCCCATCTTACAAACATATCACTGCACCAGCAGGAGCACAATTAAACAGAATCAACCAGCCCAAAGTCGCAATTGCACAGCATGGCATTATGGGTATGCAAATCAGCCCAGGAACGGCTTCTTTCTCCACATTGCAGTATGTGACCTGTAAGAAGTGAAGCCAACATTACAAGTGTAGTGGGGAAAAAATGACAATTTTGCAGTGAATATTGCGTTTATTCAGACAGTTAAAGAAGTCTCGACACACTTTCTTTGAGATTTTCAGGGCAGGCGCAAAGTACAATTTAGTGTCAAAATTACATTCTGTTCGTTTTTCACAAGTAGACGTGCTCCACTGGTATTCGTTCACCTTGACCCATCCCTGAGATGAAAGTTAACATTGAAGTGCTTAAAAGTAATTTGTCAAAGGCCAGTGCTGGTGTCCGGGCGCTCTTTGTTGCCAGCCAGCAGACACCACTGAAGTTTATTGGCGCCACAATCTGTATATTTCACAAAGTTTCCAGCAAGCAGAGCCTGTGACTGTGTATAGGGTGCAGAGTGCTTGCGCCCCACCTGCTAGGTCTTTAATCACAGAAATGTAGGACCTCAGTCCCGGAAAGAAGGGCTCCACACCGCCCTGGGGGGCGCTGGGCATAATTTGGAGGTGGGGGCCATTTTCTGGTGCCCGTCTTATGAAGGGGCGGGGCTCTCTGTGAGGGCGTCTGCGCTCCCTCCTGCCCCGTCTCTTCCCCATGGTTAGAAGTGTAGCTCCTTACAGATGACACTGCGCAACGCGGCTCTAGGCGCTGCTTGGGTGAGGGCAGTTTTCTGCAGACTGCTGTTCCGATGACAGCCAGTTGAGGCCGGTGATTGACTCGGAGGTAGTTCTCGGTACTTTCCACAGCTACAACAGTAGTTGTGTGATTGTGTTAATAGATGTTCTTTTCCTTCAGCAGGTCTAAGTGAAGTTCTTGGGACTCACTGGGCGCCTTCCTCAGTCATGAGGTGAGGCCATTTTAAACGCCAGGTATGGTGAGATTAATCTCATAGGGCGTCAATCCTGTGTAGGTTTGCGCTTGGGTGGCAAGGGAGGTGTCCTTACAGCTCTCTGGGCAGCTGTGCTAAAGCTGCCCCCCCCACCCCCAATCCAAGCAGGTGTGAATGCTGAATCTGCCCGGAGCGCTCACCCGCTCTTCATTGCTCTTTAATAGGAGCTCACTCCTGGAGTGAGACTGAAGCTCTTGCTTTTGAGACTGATCAATTCTGATTTTTATCGGAATGACCTCCCGCGACTGAGCGGCCTCCGGCGGCTGCTGGGTTTGTTGTGTTATTAGCATCGGAGACTGAGCTGCCTCGGGGAGCTCCTGCGTTTATTGTAGCAGGAGACTGAGCTGCCTCGGAGGCTGCAGGGTTTCATCGGACCAGCGACTTCTGCGATTACTCTACCCGGAGACTGAGTCACATTGGGCGTGGCCTCCTTAAGACGTCACTGGTGGTGTGTTTAATCGCATCAGGGAGCCAATCCTGTGCAGTGTTGCACAAGGCTGGCGCGGGAGGTGTCCTTACAGCTCACGGGGGGGCTGTGCTGTATGCCAAGTTTTATTGTCTCGCTTTGATTGGCTGCAGGGCTTGTGGCTGCTTTCATCGGAGGTTTCTTGTTATAATATAAATAAGTCCATTCATGCCGAGATGTAAATCAAATGAAGATGGTTTATTGATTAAGATTGTAGATGGTAAGATCAGCATATATGAACCCCACCAGGAACAGCTCCCTTGCTGCTCAGCCCATCCTTCCAACTGACACTCATCCACCAGGCATCCCCAACATTCCATTACATCACATGCACCAGCATTCTACAACACATCCACACAGAACACATGCACTCTGGCTGAGCAGCAAGGCAGGGAAGCAGGAAAGATGCATGGCAACGAATACAAGATACCACACATCTTCCCTCTTTACAAATCACAACACGGAATACATGCTGCTCAAACAATATCATAAGCAAAACAGCAAAGAGCATGTAAAGGGGAAGAATCAATTAAACAATGGAATGAAGTTGTATAACAGATCACAATAAAGAAAGATAAAAGAGTGAAACAATAAATCAATAATAAATCAATAATGACATAACACAACTCTTCCCCTTTAACGGAAAAATAATAAGAAAATACAGGATGTAAACCCTGGTTTCAATGAGAGAATACAAATAATAGAATTGAAAGCTGGAGAGAACACTAAAAACAGAGACTGATAATGCAGCAAAATTCTGACCAACACAGTAAACTAAACACACCAAAAGATAACAAAAGACAAAACGTCCAGAATACACCAGTACATACCAGTTGGCCAGACCAGTAAGTAAGGGAATAATGAACGAACGCCAACAAATGAAAAATAAAGTGCAGTATCCAACAAGGCAAAAAAAAAGTACTTCCAAGAACAGAAACCAAAAAGGACACTGCTGAACACACAGCAAAATTAATAGTGAAAAAATACACACACCTCAAAAGTGCCTAAAATAATCGAGAATGTACCAAACCTTGGAAAAATCCCAAAACTAAGACAAATCCATCAAATACTATAAAGAAGAATAAGATGCACTAAACAAGGAAAAATGCGCACAAGGAAAAATGCGACAAAAGTCACATAGCTACAGAGCTATCGCATCACATACCTCTGCCAGAGGTAAATTCCCAACAAAGAAAACTAGAAATAGGTGACTAATGCATCAAAAATCATTTGAAGAGAAAGCAAAGTCACATAGCAAATGCTATAATCACAAACAAAACACATAGAAAAGGGGAACCCCTAAAGAAAAATTTGCTAGCAAAACAAAGTTTAAAATTCAATACAAGCATCATGTAGGTAACCTAAGTAATAATTCCACGCAAAAATAAATTGCAACAGGTGGAAAGTCACATAGCCAGGGCTATATAAAGCGTACCTCAAAAAGCAAAAATTCATGTAACTAAGCTTGTGAAAACATGCTGTAACATAACGTATCGTGGTGACACTGAGAGTCACATAGTCGAATAGACTATCATAAATCACACTTCAAACAGCAAAGAAATCACTTAATAAACACAAAGTACATTAATGCAAATAACATTCATGTGAAAGTAGGTGACATATGAAGTCACATAGTCACATAGTCAAACGACTATCATTAACACTTTAAAGGGAAGAATTCCCAAACATAACCATAAAAGGCTAGTAAAACATAAATTAACATGTAGTAGGTGACTAATCCACAAAATATTTAAGCAGAAAATGGAAAGTCACATAATGACTAATCATTATAAAAATAATAAAGTAGAAAGATCAATAAGAATGATAAGTAAAAACACAGTAAGGCATTGTACAATAGAGAAAGGAATTAAACATTAGCAAAACATTTAAAATAAATTATGATTCACTCCGGTGAGCGATTTCTCACCCGAAGTCCAGGACAGTGGCAGAAAGAAGTGGTGAAGGAAACACAAAGTACTGTAAATCGGGACAAACAAGTTCCAATGAAAAGCTTGTGTGAGACGCCAACAAAGTCTCAAGAAGAACTGAAGATTGTAAAGTCCCAAAATACATTGCTGCCTTTAAAAAAAAATTGATAACAAATGCTCGATAGCTTTAAAGCACATAAAAGGAAAAGCACAGTACTGCCTTTTAAATTGGTTGTCCGACCAGTGGCACTGTTCCGAATGACACCAAGAACCGTCAGCATGCTCCACGAAGATGTAAAAACTTGATCAGTGGCACCGGCTCAGCTTGAAGATGAATGCAGAGCAACCTCAAAATGGCGGCACGTATCTTCCGCAGTGCCGAGATACTCTCGGCACGCCAAAGCTGAAAAGCATGCCTTAGACGTAAGCAAACTGGGAGCGTCACAGGAGGCCTCACGAACTGAAGAAGATTGCGCGAGAAGTAGAAAGCTCGCGCTGGCTCCATAAAACGATGTAGGTAAGTGACGGTTTAGTTTTAAATGAATGGCGTAACGATGAATGGGCTAACCAACATAAGAACATTAAAAATTGACAAAAGGTGTGTAACATCGAAAAACAAATGGATAATTTTACGGTGCTCCAAATGCTGATCGTACAAGAAGATCACAGTAGATCCATGCCGTCTAAATCCTACCTCTCCCAGGCTACTATGCCTCGCACTCGTTCCTCTTAATAACACAAAAATGTCTTCAGTCCACCACAAGGACGATAAGATTAAAGAAACTCTCTATGCGCTGTGGCACTTGACATAGAAAAATCGCAGCTGAGAGGAACACAGAGATCTCAAAGTCAACAGCAGCGGCATCTTTTAACGCAGCAGGAGAGGCAAGATTAATTGCAGTTAGATAGCTGAAACAGGGAGGCAGCAGCTAAACAGCAAGAAAGTTAATTATAGCAGGGACTGGCACACCAGGGAAGTGGGCTCTCGGTGTGCCACGGAACTTAGAAGTAGATAATCACGGCAAGAGAGGCAAGCTTACAGGCAGGTAGTTGGCAGCAGCGTAAAAGCAGGCAGCAGGAGAATGAAATTACAGCAGGGACTGGCACTCTTAGGAAATGGGCGACCGGTGAAAAGGTCACTGGTGGGGCTCTCAGGGGTGCCAGTATGCTAAAATAAATGTTTCAGGAAAATTTTGAAATGTCCTTTACCTTGTCTTGGAAATCGTTTTTTTGTAGTTTCAAGGGATACTTGCAGTTGGCTTGAAATTTCAAAAGGTTCTTGAATTTGCCTTGTAACTTCTTCAGAATTCAATTTTTGTAATCCATCAGGTACATGTAGGTGATCCCAGATCGTCACCAAATGTTATAATATAAATAAGTCCATTCATGCCGAGATGTAAATCAAATGAAGATGGTTTATTGATTAAGATTGTAGATGGTAAGATCAGCATATATGAACCCCACCAGGAACAGCTCCCTTGCTGCTCAGCCCATCCTTCCAACTGACACTCATCCACCAGGCATCCCCAACATTCCATTACATCACATGCACCAGCATTCTACAACACATCCACACAGAACACATGCACTCTGGCTGAGCAGCAAGGCAGGGAAGCAGGAAAGATGCATGGCAACGAATACAAGATACCACACATCTCCTCGCCGTCCCTCGCTCTGGCAAGTTCCTCACTCCGATTTTACCCACTGCGGGAGGACGGTGCGTCCTCTCACTTGTCCCACTGCAGCTGCCCCCGGTGTGCCCTGTCTCTTCAAACCGTGCCACCCAAATCCAAGCAGGTGTGAATGCTGACTCTGCCCGGAGCGCTCACCCGCTCTTTAATAGGAGACCGAGACTGAAGCTCTTGGCTTTGAGACTGACTTTTGTGGATTTATATTGCAGTGACCTTCCGGGACTGAGCGGCACATAGCGGCTGCTGCGTTTGTTCTGTTGTTACCATCTGAGACTGAGCTGCCTCCAGCCTCTGCTGAAGTTTATTGAACCCTCCGAGTGAGCTTTTGCCACCTTCTGCGCTGTGTATTGTACCTGAGAGCGAGCGGCCTCCAGTGGCTGCTAACTTCGGTATCCAGAGACTGAGCTTCCACTAGCAGCTGCTGTCTTTTTCCACCTGGAGACTGAGCTGCCTCAGTGACTGCTGGGTTTATCGCATCTGAGCTCCCTCAGCCGGCTTGTGAGTGTATTGTAGCCAGAGACTGAGCTCCCTCTATCTGCTGGAGGCCTCAGATGCCTCGAGTCAGCACAATGTTGTCCCTGAACAGCTATAATGTGCTGCCGGCGAATTAAAACTTTTTTACTCCGACGTGCTATATAAAGGTCTCATGTGGAAAGAGTTTACACCAAGGGTGACTATGCCAACAAGGGCCCACTGTCCCTGGACTCTGTGCCTTCCATCCCCATCTTACAAACATATCACTGCACCAGCAGGAGCACAATTAAACAGAATCAACCAGCCCAAAGTCGCAATTGCACAGCATGGCATTATGGGTATGCAAATCAGCCCAGGAACGGCTTCTTTCTCCACATTGCAGTATGCGACCTGTAAGAAGTGAAGCCAACATTACAAGTGTAGTGGGGAAAAAATGACAATTTTGCAGTGAATATTGCGTTTATTCAGACAGTTAAAGAAGTCTCGACACACTTTCTTTGAGATTTTCAGGGCAGGCGCAAAGTACAATTTAGTGTCAAAATTACATTCTGTTCGTTTTTCACAAGTAGACGTGCTCCACTGGTATTCATTCACATTGACCCATACCTGAGATGAAAGTTAACATTGAAGTGCTTAAAAGTAATTTGTCAAAGGCCAGTGCTGCTGCCCGGGGCGCTCTTTGTTGCCAGCCAGCAGACACCACTGAAGTTTATTGGTGCCACAATCTGTATATTTCACAAAGTTTCCAGCAAGCAGAGCCTGTGACTGTGTATAGGGTGCAGAGTGCTTGCGCCCCACCTGCTAGGTCTTTAATCACAGAAATGTAGGACCTCAGTCCCGGCAAGAAGGGCTCCACACCGCCCTGGGGGGCGCTGGGCATAATTTGGAGGTGGGGGCCATTCTCTGGTGCCCGTCTTATGAAGGGGCGGGGCTCTCTGTGAGGGCGTCTGCGCTCCCTCCTGCCCCGTCTCTTCCCCATGGTTAGAAGTGTAGCTCCTTACAGATGACACTGCGCAACGCGGCTCTAGGCGCTGCTTGGGTGAGGGCAGTTTTCTGCAGACTGCTGTTCCGATGACAGCCAGTTGAGGCCGGTGATTGACTCGGAGGTAGTTCTCGGTACTTTCCACAGCTACAACAGTAGTTGTGTGATTGTGTTAATAGATGTTCTTTTCCTTCAGCAGGTCTAAGTGAAGTTCTTGGGACTCACTGGGCGCCTTCCTCAGTCATGAGGTGCGGCCATTTTAAACGCCAGGTATGGTGAGATTAATCTCATAGGGCGTCAATCCTGTGTAGGTTTGCGCTTGGGTGGCAAGGGAGGTGTCCTTACAGCTCTCTGGGCAGCTGTGCTAAAGCTGCCCCCCCCACCCCCAATCCAAGCAGGTGTGAATGCTGACTCTGCCCGGAGCGCTCACCCGCTCTTCATTGCTCTTTAATAGGAGCTCACTCCTGGAGTGAGACTGAAGCTCTTGCTTTTGAGACTGATCAATTCTGATTTTTATCGGAATGACCTCCCGCGACTGAGCGGCCTCCGGCGGCTGCTGGGTTTGTTGTGTTATTAGCATCTGAGACTGAGCTGCCTCGGGGAGCTCCTGCGTTTATTGTAGCAGGAGACTGAGCTGCCTTGGAGGCTGCAGGGTTTCATCGGACCAGCGACTTCTGCGATTACTCTACCCGGAGACTGAGTCACATTGGGCGTGGCCTCCTTAAGACGTCACTGGTGGTGTGTTTAATCGCATCAGGGAGCCAATCCTGTGCAGTGTTGCACAAGGCTGGCGCGGGAGGTGTCCTTACAGCTCACGGGGGGGCTGTGCTGTATGCCAAGTTTTATTGTCTCGCTTTGATTGGCTGCAGGGGTTGTGGCTGCTTTCATCGGAGGTTTCTCCTCGCCGTCCCTCGCTCTGGCAAGTTCCTCACTCCGATTTTACCCACTGCGGGAGGACGGTGCGTCCTCTCACTTGTCCCACTGCAGCTGCCCCCGGTGTGCCCTGTCTCTTCAAACCGTGCCACCCAAATCCAAGCAGGTGTGAATGCTGACTCTGCCCGGAGCGCTCACCCGCTCTTTAATAGGAGAGTGAGACTGAAGCTCTTGGCTTTGAGACTGACTTTTGTGGATTTATATTGCAGTGACCTTCCGGGACTGAGCGGCACATAGCGGCTGCTGCGTTTGTTCTGTTGTTACCATCTGAGACTGAGCTGCCTCCAGCCTCTGCTGAAGTTTATTGAACCCTCCGAGTGAGCTTTTGCCACCTTCTGCGCTGTGTATTGTACCTGAGAGCGAGCGGCCTACAGTGGCTGCTAACTTCGGTATCCAGAGACTGAGCTTCCACTAGCAGCTGCTGTCTTTTTCCACCTGGAGACTGAGCTGCCTCAGTGACTGCTGGGTTTATCGCATCTGAGCTCCCTCAGCCGGCTTGTGAGTGTATTGTAGCCAGAGACTGAGCTCCCTCTATCTGCTGGAGGCCTCGAGTCAGCACAATGTTGTCCCTGAACGGCTATAATGTGCTGCCGGCGAATTAAAATTTTTATACTCCGACGTGCTATATAAAGGTCTCATGTGGAAAGAGTTTACACCAAGGGTGACTATGCCAACAAGGGCCCACTGTCCCTGGACTCTGTGCCTTCCATCCCCATCTTACAAACATATCACTGCACCAGCAGGAGCACAATTAAACAGAATCAACCAGCCCAAAGTCGCAATTGCACAGCATGGCATTATGGGTATGCAAATCAGCCCAGGAACGGCTTCTTTCTCCACATTGCAGTATGCAACCTGTAAGAAGTGAAGCCAACATTACAAGTGTAGTGGGGAAAAAATGACAATTTTGCAGTTAATATTGCGTTTATTCAGACAGTTAAAGAAGTCTCGACACACTTTCTTTGAGATTTTCAGGGCAGGCGCAAAGTACAATTTAGTGTCAAAATTACATTCTGTTCGTTTTTCACAAGTAGACGTGCTCCACTGGTATTCGTTCACATTGACCCATACCTGAGGTGAAAGTTAACATTGAAGTGCTTAAAAGTAATTTGTGCAAAGGCCAGTGCTGCTGCCCGGGGCGCTCTTTGTTGCCAGCCAGCAGACACCACTGAAGTTTATTGGCGCCACAATCTGTATATTTCACAAAGTTTCCAGCAAGCAGAGCCTGTGACTGTGTATAGGGTCCAGAGTGCTTGCACCCCACCTGCTAGGTCTTTAATCACAGAAATGTAGGACCTCAGTCGCGGCAAGAAGGGCTCCACACCGCCCTGGGGGGCGCTGGGCATAATTTGGAGGTGGGGGCCATTTTCTGGTGCCCGTCTTATGAAGGGGCGGGGCTCTCTGTGAGGGCGTCTGCGCTCCCTCCTGCCCCGTCTCTTCCCCATGGTTAGAAGTGTAGCTCCTTACAGATGACACTGCGCAACGCGGCTCTAGGCGCTGCTTGGGTGAGGGCAGTTTTCTGCAGACTGCTGTTCCGATGACAGCCAGTTGAGGCCGGTGATTGACTCGGAGGTAGTTCTCGGTACTTTCCACAGCTACAACAGTAGTTGTGTGATTGTGTTAATAGATGTTCTTTTCCTTCAGCAGGTCTAAGTGAAGTTCTTGGGACTCACTGGGCGCCTTCCTCAGTCATGAGGTGAGGCCATTTTAAACGCCAGGTATGGTGAGATTAATCTCATAGGGCGTCAATCCTGTGTAGGTTTGCGCTTGGGTGGCAAGGGAGGTGTCCTTACAGCTCTCTGGGCAGCTGTGCTAAAGCTGCCCCCCCCACCCCCAATCCAAGCAGGTGTGAATGCTGACTCTGCCCGGAGCGCTCACCCGCTCTTCATTGCTCTTTAATAGGAGCTCACTCCTGGAGTGAGACTGAAGCTCTTGCTTTTGAGACTGATCAATTCTGATTTTTATCGGAATGACCTCCCGCGACTGAGCGGCCTCCGGCGGCTGCTGGGTTTGTTGTGTTATTAGCATCTGAGACTGAGCTGCCTCGGGGAGCTCCTGCGTTTATTGTAGCAGGAGACTGAGCTGCCTCGGAGGCTGCAGGGTTTCATCGGACCAGCGACTTCTGCGATTACTCTACCCGGAGACTGAGTCACATTGGGCGTGGCCTCCTTAAGACGTCACTGGTGGTGTGTTTAATCGCATCAGGGAGCCAATCCTGTGCAGTGTTGCACAAGGCTGGCGCGGGAGGTGTCCTTACAGCTCACGGGGGGGCTGTGCTGTATGCCAAGTTTTATTGTCTCGCTTTGATTGGCTGCAGGGCTTGTGGCTGCTTTCATCGGAGGTTTCTTGTTATAATATAAATAAGTCCATTCATGCCGAGATGTAAATCAAATGAAGATGGTTTATTGATTAAGATTGTAGATGGTAAGATCAGCATATATGAACCCCACCAGGAACAGCTCCCTTGCTGCTCAGCCCATCCTTCCAACTGACACTCATCCACCAGGCATCCCCAACATTCCATTACATCACATGCACCAGCATTCTACAACACATCCACACAGAACACATGCACTCTGGCTGAGCAGCAAGGCAGGGAAGCAGGAAAGATGCATGGCAACGAATACAAGATACCACACATCTTCCCTCTTTACAAATCACAACACGGAATACATGCTGCTCAAACAATATCATTAGCAAAACAGCAAAGAGCATGTAAAGGGGAAGAATCAATTAAACAATGGAATGAAGTTGTATAACAGATCACAATAAAGAAAGATAAAAGAGTGAAACAATAAATCAATAATAAATCAATAATGACATAACACAACTCTTCCCCTTTAACGGAAAAATAATAAGAAAATACAGGATGTAAACCCTGGTTTCAATGAGAGAATACAAATAATAGAATTGAAAGCTGGAGAGAACACTAAAAACAGAGTCTGATAATGCAGCAAAATTCTGACCAACACAGTAAACTAAACACACCAAAAGATAACAAAAGACAAAACGTCCAGAATACACCAGTACATACCAGTTGGCCAGACCAGTAAGTAAGGGAATAATGAACGAACGCCAACAAATGAAAAATAAAGTGCAGTATCCAACAAGGCAAAAAAAAAGTACTTCCAAGAACAGAAACCAAAAAGGACACTGCTGAACACACAGCAAAATTAATAGTGAAAAAATACACACACCTCAAAAGTGCCTAAAATAATCGAGAATGTACCAAACCTTGGAAAAATCCCAAAACTAAGACAAATCCATCAAATACTATAAAGAAGAATAAGATGCACTAAACAAGGAAAAATGCGCACAAGGAAAAATGCGACAAAAGTCACATAGCTACAGAGCTATCGCATCACATACCTCTGCCAGAGGTAAATTCCCAACAAAGAAAACTAGAAATAGGTGACTAATGCATCAAAAATCATTTGAAGAGAAAGCAAAGTCACATAGCAAATGCTATAATCACAAACAAAACACATAGAAAAGGGGAACCCCTAAAGAAAAATTTGCTAGCAAAACAAAGTTTAAAATTCAATACAAGCATCATGTAGGTAACCTAAGTAATAATTCCACGCAAAAATAAATTGCAACAGGTGGAAAGTCACATAGCCAGGGCTATATAAAGCGTACCTCAAAAAGCAAAAATTCATGTAACTAAGCTTGTGAAAACATGCTGTAACATAACGTATCGTGGTGACACTGAGAGTCACATAGTCGAATAGACTATCATAAATCACACTTCAAACAGCAAAGACATCACTTAATAAACACAAAGTACATTAATGCAAATAACATTCATGTGAAAGTAGGTGACATATGAAGTCACATAGTCACATAGTCAAACGACTATCATTAACACTTTAAAGGGAAGAATTCCCAAACATAACCATAAAAGGCTAGTAAAACATAAATTAACATGTAGTAGGTGACTAATCCACAAAATATTTAAGCAGAAAATGGAAAGTCACATAATGACTAATCATTATAAAAATAATAAAGTAGAAAGATCAATAAGAATGATAAGTAAAAACACAGTAAGGCATTGTACAATAGAGAAAGGAATTAAACATTAGCAAAACATTTAAAATAAATTATGATTCACTCCGGTGAGCGATTTCTCACCCGAAGTCCAGGACAGTGGCAGAAAGAAGTGGTGAAGGAAACACAAAGTACTGTAAATCGGGACAAACAAGTTCCAATGAAAAGCTTGTGTGAGACGCCAACAAAGTCTCAAGAAGAACTGAAGATTGTAAAGTCCCAAAATACATTGCTGCCTTTAAAAAAAACTTGATAACAAAAGCTCGATAGCTTTAAAGCACATAAAAGGAAAAGCACAGTACTGCCTTTTAAATTGGTTGTCCGACCAGTGGCACTGTTCCGAATGACACCAAGAACCGTCAGCATGCTCCACGAAGATGTAAAAACTTGATCAGTGGCACCGGCTCAGCTTGAAGATGAATGCAGAGCAACCTCAAAATGGCGGCACGTATCTTCCGCAGTGCCGAGATACTCTCGGCACGCCAAAGCTGAAAAGCATGCCTTAGACGTAAGCAAACTGGGAGCGTCACAGGAGGCCTCACGAACTGAAGAAGATTGCGCGAGAAGTAGAAAGCTCGCGCTGGCTCCATAAAACGATGTAGGTAAGTGACGGTTTAGTTTTAAATGAATGGCGTAACGATGAATGGGCTAACCAACATAAGAACATTAAAAATTGACAAAAGGTGTGTAACATCGAAAAACAAATGGATAATTTTACGGTGCTCCAAATGCTGATCGTACAAGAAGATCACAGTAGATCCATGCCGTCTAAATCCTACCTCTCCCAGGCTACTATGCCTCGCACTCGTTCCTCTTAATAACACAAAAATGTCTTCAGTCCACCACAAGGACGATAAGATTAAAGAAACTCTCTATGCGCTGTGGCACTTGACATAGAAAAATCGCAGCTGAGAGGAACACAGAGATCTCAAAGTCAACAGCAGCGGCATCTTTTAACGCAGCAGGAGAGGCAAGATTAATTGCAGTTAGATAGCTGAAACAGGGAGGCAGCAGCTAAACAGCAAGAAAGTTAATTATAGCAGGGACTGGCACACCAGGGAAGTGGGCTCTCGGTGTGCCACGGAACTTAGAAGTAGATAATCACGGCAAGAGAGGCAAGCTTACAGGCAGGTAGTTGGCAGCAGCGTAAAAGCAGGCAGCAGGAGAATGAAATTACAGCAGGGACTGGCACTCTTAGGAAATGGGCGACCGGTGAAAAGGTCACTGGTGGGGCTCTCAGGGGTGCCAGTATGCTAAAATAAATGTTTCAGGAAAATTTTGAAATGTCCTTTACCTTGTCTTGGAAATCGTTTTTTTGTAGTTTCAAGGGATACTTGCAGTTGGCTTGAAATTTCAAAAGGTTCTTGAATTTGCCTTGTAACTTCTTCAGAATTCAATTTTTGTAATCCATCAGGTACATGTAGGTGATCCCAGATCGTCGCCAAATGTTATAATATAAATAAGTCCATTCATGCCGAGATGTAAATCAAATGAAGATGGTTTATTGATTAAGATTGTAGATGGTAAGATCAGCATATATGAACCCCACCAGGAACAGCTCCCTTGCTGCTCAGCCCATCCTTCCAACTGACACTCATCCACCAGGCATCCCCAACATTCCATTACATCACATGCACCAGCATTCTACAACACATCCACACAGAACACATGCACTCTGGCTGAGCAGCAAGGCAGGGAAGCAGGAAAGATGCATGGCAACGAATACAAGATACCACACATCTCCTCGCCGTCCCTCGCTCTGGCAAGTTCCTCACTCCGATTTTACCCACTGCGGGAGGACGGTGCGTCCTCTCACTTGTCCCACTGCAGCTGCCCCCGGTGTGCCCTGTCTCTTCAAACCGTGCCACCCAAATCCAAGCAGGTGTGAATGCTGACTCTGCCCGGAGCGCTCACCCGCTCTTTAATAGGAGACCGAGACTGAAGCTCTTGGCTTTGAGACTGACTTTTGTGGATTTATATTGCAGTGACCTTCCGGGACTGAGCGGCACATAGCGGCTGCTGCGTTTGTTCTGTTGTTACCATCTGAGACTGAGCTGCCTCCAGCCTCTGCTGAAGTTTATTGAACCCTCCGAGTGAGCTTTTGCCACCTTCTGCGCTGTGTATTGTACCTGAGAGCGAGCGGCCTCCAGTGGCTGCTAACTTCGGTATCCAGAGACTGAGCTTCCACTAGCAGCTGCTGTCTTTTTCCACCTGGAGACTGAGCTGCCTCAGTGACTGCTGGGTTTATCGCATCTGAGCTCCCTCAGCCGGCTTGTGAGTGTATTGTAGCCAGAGACTGAGCTCCCTCTATCTGCTGGAGGCCTCAGATGCCTCGAGTCAGCACAATGTTGTCCCTGAACGGCTATAATGTGCTGCCGGCGAATTAAAACTTTTTTACTCCGACGTGCTATATAAAGGTCTCATGTGGAAAGAGTTTACACCAAGGGTGACTATGCCAACAAGGGCCCACTGTCCCTGGACTCTGTGCCTTCCATCCCCATCTTACAAACATATCACTGCACCAGCAGGAGCACAATTAAACAGAATCAACCAGCCCAAAGTCGCAATTGCACAGCATGGCATTATGGGTATGCAAATCAGCCCAGGAACGGCTTCTTTCTCCACATTGCAGTATGCGACCTGTAAGAAGTGAAGCCAACATTACAAGTGTAGTGGGGAAAAAATGACAATTTTGCAGTGAATATTGCGTTTATTCAGACAGTTAAAGAAGTCTCGACACACTTTCTTTGAGATTTTCAGGGCAGGCGCAAAGTACAATTTAGTGTCAAAATTACATTCTGTTCGTTTTTCACAAGTAGACGTGCTCCACTGGTATTCATTCACATTGACCCATACCTGAGATGAAAGTTAACATTGAAGTGCTTAAAAGTAATTTGTCAAAGGCCAGTGCTGCTGCCCGGGGCGCTCTTTGTTGCCAGCCAGCAGACACCACTGAAGTTTATTGGTGCCACAATCTGTATATTTCACAAAGTTTCCAGCAAGCAGAGCCTGTGACTGTGTATAGGGTGCAGAGTGCTTGCGCCCCACCTGCTAGGTCTTTAATCACAGAAATGTAGGACCTCAGTCCCGGCAAGAAGGGCTCCACACCGCCCTGGGGGGCGCTGGGCATAATTTGGAGGTGGGGGCCATTCTCTGGTGCCCGTCTTATGAAGGGGCGGGGCTCTCTGTGAGGGCGTCTGCGCTCCCTCCTGCCCCGTCTCTTCCCCATGGTTAGAAGTGTAGCTCCTTACAGATGACACTGCGCAACGCGGCTCTAGGCGCTGCTTGGGTGAGGGCAGTTTTCTGCAGACTGCTGTTCCGATGACAGCCAGTTGAGGCCGGTGATTGACTCGGAGGTAGTTCTCGGTACTTTCCACAGCTACAACAGTAGTTGTGTGATTGTGTTAATAGATGTTCTTTTCCTTCAGCAGGTCTAAGTGAAGTTCTTGGGACTCACTGGGCGCCTTCCTCAGTCATGAGGTGCGGCCATTTTAAACGCCAGGTATGGTGAGATTAATCTCATAGGGCGTCAATCCTGTGTAGGTTTGCGCTTGGGTGGCAAGGGAGGTGTCCTTACAGCTCTCTGGGCAGCTGTGCTAAAGCTGCCCCCCCCACCCCCAATCCAAGCAGGTGTGAATGCTGACTCTGCCCGGAGCGCTCACCCGCTCTTCATTGCTCTTTAATAGGAGCTCACTCCTGGAGTGAGACTGAAGCTCTTGCTTTTGAGACTGATCAATTCTGATTTTTATCGGAATGACCTCCCGCGACTGAGCGGCCTCCGGCGGCTGCTGGGTTTGTTGTGTTATTAGCATCTGAGACTGAGCTGCCTCGGGGAGCTCCTGCGTTTATTGTAGCAGGAGACTGAGCTGCCTCGGAGGCTGCAGGGTTTCATCGGACCAGCGACTTCTGCGATTACTCTACCCGGAGACTGAGTCACATTGGGCGTGGCCTCCTTAAGACGTCACTGGTGGTGTGTTTAATCGCATCAGGGAGCCAATCCTGTGCAGTGTTGCACAAGGCTGGCGCGGGAGGTGTCCTTACAGCTCACGGGGGGGCTGTGCTGTATGCCAAGTTTTATTGTCTCGCTTTGATTGGCTGCAGGGGTTGTGGCTGCTTTCATCGGAGGTTTCTCCTCGCCGTCCCTCGCTCTGGCAAGTTCCTCACTCCGATTTTACCCACTGCGGGAGGACGGTGCGTCCTCTCACTTGTCCCACTGCAGCTGCCCCCGGTGTGCCCTGTCTCTTCAAACCGTGCCACCCAAATCCAAGCAGGTGTGAATGCTGACTCTGCCCGGAGCGCTCACCCGCTCTTTAATAGGAGAGTGAGACTGAAGCTCTTGGCTTTGAGACTGACTTTTGTGGATTTATATTGCAGTGACCTTCCGGGACTGAGCGGCACATAGCGGCTGCTGCGTTTGTTCTGTTGTTACCATCTGAGACTGAGCTGCCTCCAGCCTCTGCTGAAGTTTATTGAACCCTCCGAGTGAGCTTTTGCCACCTTCTGCGCTGTGTATTGTACCTGAGAGCGAGCGGCCTCCAGTGGCTGCTAACTTCGGTATCCAGAGACTGAGCTTCCACTAGCAGCTGCTGTCTTTTTCCACCTGGAGACTGAGCTGCCTCAGTGACTGCTGGGTTTATCGCATCTGAGCTCCCTCAGCCGGCTTGTGAGTGTATTGTAGCCAGAGACTGAGCTCCCTCTATCTGCTGGAGGCCTCAGATGCCTCGAGTCAGCACAATGTTGTCCCTGAACGGCTATAATGTGCTGCCGGCGAATTAAAACTTTTATACTCCGACGTGCTATATAAAGGTCTCATGTGGAAAGAGTTTACACCAAGGGTGACTATGCCAACAAGGGCCCACTGTCCCTGGACTCTGTGCCTTCCATCCCCATCTTACAAACATATCACTGCACCAGCAGGAGCACAATTAAACAGAATCAACCAGCCCAAAGTCGCAATTGCACAGCATGGCATTATGGGTATGCAAATCAGCCCAGGAACGGCTTCTTTCTCCACATTGCAGTATGCAACCTGTAAGAAGTGAAGCCAACATTACAAGTGTAGTGGGGAAAAAATGACAATTTTGCAGTGAATATTGCGTTTATTCAGACAGTTAAAGAAGTCTCGACACACTTTCTTTGAGATTTTCAGGGCAGGCGCAAAGTACAATTTAGTGTCAAAATTACATTCTGTTCGTTTTTCACAAGTAGACGTGCTCCACTGGTATTCGTTCACATTGACCCATACCTGAGGTGAAAGTTAACATTGAAGTGCTTAAAAGTAATTTGTGCAAAGGCCAGTGCTGCTGCCCGGGGCGCTCTTTGTTGCCAGCCAGCAGACACCACTGAAGTTTATTGGCGCCACAATCTGTATATTTCACAAAGTTTCCAGCAAGCAGAGCCTGTGACTGTGTATAGGGTCCAGAGTGCTTGCACCCCACCTGCTAGGTCTTTAATCACAGAAATGTAGGACCTCAGTCGCGGCAAGAAGGGCTCCACACCGCCCTGGGGGGCGCTGGGCATAATTTGGAGGTGGGGGCCATTTTCTGGTGCCCGTCTTATGAAGGGGCGGGGCTCTCTGTGAGGGCGTCTGCGCTCCCTCCTGCCCCGTCTCTTCCCCATGGTTAGAAGTGTAGCTCCTTACAGATGACACTGCGCAACGCGGCTCTAGGCGCTGCTTGGGTGAGGGCAGTTTTCTGCAGACTGCTGTTCCGATGACAGCCAGTTGAGGCCGGTGATTGACTCGGAGGTAGTTCTCGGTACTTTCCACAGCTACAACAGTAGTTGTGTGATTGTGTTAATAGATGTTCTTTTCCTTCAGCAGGTCTAAGTGAAGTTCTTGGGACTCACTGGGCGCCTTCCTCAGTCATGAGGTGAGGCCATTTTAAACGCCAGGTATGGTGAGATTAATCTCATAGGGCGTCAATCCTGTGTAGGTTTGCGCTTGGGTGGCAAGGGAGGTGTCCTTACAGCTCTCTGGGCAGCTGTGCTAAAGCTGCCCCCCCCACCCCCAATCCAAGCAGGTGTGAATGCTGACTCTGCCCGGAGCGCTCACCCGCTCTTCATTGCTCTTTAATAGGAGCTCACTCCTGGAGTGAGACTGAAGCTCTTGCTTTTGAGACTGATCAATTCTGATTTTTATCGGAATGACCTCCCGCGACTGAGCGGCCTCCGGCGGCTGCTGGGTTTGTTGTGTTATTAGCATCTGAGACTGAGCTGCCTCGGGGAGCTCCTGCGTTTATTGTAGCAGGAGACTGAGCTGCCTCGGAGGCTGCAGGGTTTCATCGGACCAGCGACTTCTGCGATTACTCTACCCGGAGACTGAGTCACATTGGGCGTGGCCTCCTTAAGACGTCACTGGTGGTGTGTTTAATCGCATCAGGGAGCCAATCCTGTGCAGTGTTGCACAAGGCTGGCGCGGGAGGTGTCCTTACAGCTCACGGGGGGGCTGTGCTGTATGCCAAGTTTTATTGTCTCGCTTTGATTGGCTGCAGGGGTTGTGGCTGCTTTCATCGGAGGTTTCTCCTCGCCGTCCCTCGCTCTGGCAAGTTCCTCACTCCGATTTTACCCACTGCGGGAGGACGGTGCGTCCTCTCACTTGTCCCACTGCAGCTGCCCCCGGTGTGCCCTGTCTCTTCAAACCGTGCCACCCAAATCCAAGCAGGTGTGAATGCTGACTCTGCCCGGAGCGCTCACCCGCTCTTTAATAGGAGAGTGAGACTGAAGCTCTTGGCTTTGAGACTGACTTTTGTGGATTTATATTGCAGTGACCTTCCGGGACTGAGCGGCACATAGCGGCTGCTGCGTTTGTTCTGTTGTTACCATCTGAGACTGAGCTGCCTCCAGCCTCTGCTGAAGTTTATTGAACCCTCCGAGTGAGCTTTTGCCACCTTCTGCGCTGTGTATTGTACCTGAGAGCGAGCGGCCTCCAGTGGCTGCTAAGTTCGGTATCCAGAGACTGAGCTTCCACTAGCAGCTGCTGTCTTTTTCCACCTGGAGACTGAGCTGCCTCAGTGACTGCTGGGTTTATCGCATCTGAGCTCCCTCAGCCGGCTTGTGAGTGTATTGTAGCCAGAGACTGAGCTCCCTCTATCTGCTGGAGGCCTCAGATGCCTCGAGTCAGCACAATGTTGTCCCTGGACGGCTATAATGTGCTGCCGGCGAATTAAAACTTTTTTACTCCGACGTGCTATATAAAGGTCTCATGTGGAAAGAGTTTACACCAAGGGTGACTATGCCAACAAGGGCCCACTGTCCCTGGACTCTGTGCCTTCCATCCCCATCTTACAAACATATCACTGCACCAGCAGGAGCACAATTAAACAGAATCAACCAGCCCAAAGTCGCAATTGCACAGCATGGCATTATGGGTATGCAAATCAGCCCAGGAACGGCTTCTTTCTCCACATTGCAGTATGCGACCTGTAAGAAGTGAAGCCAACATTACAAGTGTAGTGGGGAAAAATGACAATTTTGCAGTGAATATTGCGTTTATTCAGACAGTTAAAGAAGTCTCGACACACTTTCTTTGAGATTTTCAGGGCAGGCGCAAAGTACAATTTAGTGTCAAAATTACATTCTGTTCGTTTTTCACAAGTAGACGTGCTCCACTGGTATTCATTCACATTGACCCATACCTGAGGTGAAAGTTAACATTGAAGCGCTTAAAAGTAATTTGTGCAAAGGCCAGTGCTGCTGTCCGGGCGCTCTTTGTTGCCAGCCAGCAGACACCACTGAAGTTTATTGGCGCCACAATCTGTATATTTCACAAACTTTCCAGCAAGCAGAGCCTGTGACTGTGTATAGGGTCCAGAGTGCTTGCACCCCACCTGCTAGGTCTTTAATCACAGAAATGTAGGACCTCAGTCGCGGCAAGAAGGGCTCCACACCGCCCTGGGGGGCGCTGGGCATAATTTGGAGGTGGGGGTCATTCTCTGGTGCCCGTTTTATGAAGGGGCGGGGCTCTCTGTGAGGGCGTCTGCGCTCCCTCCTGCCCGTCTCTTCCCCATGGTTAGAAGTGTAGCTCCTTACAGATGACACTGCGCAACGCGGCTCTAGGCGCTGCTTGGGTGAGGGCAGTTTTCTGCAGACTGCTGTTCCGATGACAGCCAGTTGAGGCCGGTGATTGACTCGGAGGTAGTTCTCGGTACTTTCCACAGCTACAACAGTAGTTGTGTGATTGTGTTAATAGATGTTCTTTTCCTTCAGCAGGTCTAAGTGAAGTTCTTGGGCGTCACTGGGCGCCTTCCTCAGTCATGAGGTGCGGCCATTTTAAACGCCAGGTATGGTGAGATTAATCTCATAGGGCGTCAATCCTGTGTAGGTTTGCGCTTGGGTGGCAAGGGAGGTGTCCTTACAGCTCTCTGGGCAGCTGTGCTAAAGCTGCCCCCCCCCACCCCCAATCCAAGCAGGTGTGAATGCTGACTCTGCCCGGAGCGCTCACCCGCTCTTCATTGCTCTTTAATAGGAGCTCACTCCTGGAGTGAGACTGAAGCTCTTGCTTTTGAGACTGATCAATTCTGATTTTTATCGGAATGACCTCCCGCGACTGAGCGGCCTCCGGCGGCTGCTGGGTTTGTTGTGTTATTAGCATCTGAGACTGAGCTGCCTCGGGGAGCTCCTGCGTTTATTGTAGCAGGAGACTGAGCTGCCTCGGAGGCTGCAGGGTTTCATCGGACCAGCGACTTCTGCGATTACTCTACCCGGAGACTGAGTCACATTGGGCGTGGCCTCCTTAAGACGTCACTGGTGGTGTGTTTAATCGCATCAGGGAGCCAATCCTGTGCAGTGTTGCACAAGGCTGGCCCGGGAGGTGTCCTTACAGCTCACGGGGGGGGGCTGTGCTGTATGCCAAGTTTTATTGTCTCGCTTTGATTGGCTGCAGGGGTTGTGGCTGCTTTCATCGGAGGTTTCTCCTCGCCGTCCCTCGCTCTGGCAAGTTCCTCACTCCGATTTTACCCACTGCGGGAGGACGGTGCGTCCTCTCACTTGTCCCACTGCAGCTGCCCCCGGTGTGCCCTGTCTCTTCAAACCGTGCCACCCAAATCCAAGCAGGTGTGAATGCTGACTCTGCCCGGAGCGCTCACCCGCTCTTTAATAGGAGAGTGAGACTGAAGCTCTTGGCTTTGAGACTGACTTTTGTGGATTTATATTGCAGTGACCTTCCGGGACTGAGCGGCACATAGCGGCTGCTGCGTTTGTTCTGTTGTTACCATCTGAGACTGAGCTGCCTCCAGCCTCTGCTGAAGTTTATTGAACCCTCCGAGTGAGCTTTTGCCACCTTCTGCGCTGTGTATTGTACCTGAGAGCGAGCGGCCTCCAGTGGCTGCTAAGTTCGGTATCCAGAGACTGAGCTTCCACTAGCAGCTGCTGTCTTTTTCCACCTGGAGACTGAGCTGCCTCAGTGACTGCTGGGTTTATCGCATCTGAGCTCCCTCAGCCGGCTTGTGAGTGTATTGTAGCCAGAGACTGAGCTCCCTCTATCTGCTGGAGGCCTCAGATGCCTCGAGTCAGCACAATGTTGTCCCTGAACGGCTATAATGTGCTGCCGGCGAATTAAAACTTTTTTACTCCGACGTGCTATATAAAGGTCTCATGTGGAAAGAGTTTACACCAAGGGTGACTATGCCAACAAGGGCCCACTGTCCCTGGACTCTGTGCCTTCCATCCCCATCTTACAAACATATCACTGCACCAGCAGGAGCACAATTAAACAGAATCAACCAGCCCAAAGTCGCAATTGCACAGCATGGCATTATGGGTATGCAAATCAGCCCAGGAACGGCTTCTTTCTCCACATTGCAGTATGCGACCTGTAAGAAGTGAAGCCAACATTACAAGTGTAGTGGGGAAAAAATGACAATTTTGCAGTGAATATTGCGTTTATTCAGACAGTTAAAGAAGTCTCAACACACTTTCTTTGAGATTTTCAGGGCAGGCGCAAAGTACAATTTAGTGTCAAAATTACATTCTGTTCGTTTTTCACAAGTAGACGTGATCCACTGGTATTCATTCACATTGACCCATACCTGAGATGAAAGTTAACATTGAAGTGCTTAAAAGTAATTTGTCAAAGGCCAGTGCTGCTGCCCGGGGCGCTCTTTGTTGCCAGCCAGCAGACACTACTGAAGTTTATTGGCGCCACAATCTGTATATTTCACAAAGTTTCCAGCAAGCAGAGCCTGTGACTGTGTATAGGGTGCAGAGTGCTTGCGCCCCACCTGCTAGGTCTTTAATCACAGAAATGTAGGACCTCAGTCGCGGCAAGAAGGGCTCCACACCGCCCTGGGGGGCGCTGGGCATAATTTGGAGGTGGGGGTCATTCTCTGGTGCCCGTCTTATGAAGGGGCGGGGCTCTCTGTGAGGGCGTCTGCGCTCCCTCCTGCCCCGTCTCTTCCCCATGGTTAGAAGTGTAGCTCCTTACAGATGACACTGCGCAACGCGGCTCTAGGCGCTGCTTGGGTGAGGGCAGTTTTCTGCAGACTGCTGTTCCGATGACAGCCAGTTGAGGCCGGTGATTGACTCGGAGGTAGTTCTCGGTACTTTCCACAGCTACAACAGTAGTTGTGTGATTGTGTTAATAGATGTTCTTTTCCTTCAGCAGGTCTAAGTGAAGTTCTTGGGCGTCACTGGGCGCCTTCCTCAGTCATGAGGTGCGGCCATTTTAAACGCCAGGTATGGTGAGATTAATCTCATAGGGCGTCAATCCTGTGTAGGTTTGCGCTTGGGTGGCAAGGGAGGTGTCCTTACAGCTCTCTGGGCAGCTGTGCTAAAGCTGCCCCCCCCCCCACCCCCAATCCAAGCAGGTGTGAATGCTGACTCTGCCCGGAGCGCTCACCCGCTCTTTAATAGGAGAGTGAGACTGAAGCTCTTGGCTTTGAGACTGACTTTTGTGGATTTAGATTGCAGTGACCTTCCGGGACTGAGCGGCACATAGCGGCTGCTGCGTTTATTCTGTTGTTACCATCTGAGACTGAGCTGCCTCCAGCCTCTGCTGAAGTTTATTGAACCCTCCGAGTGAGCTTTTGCCACCTTCTGCGCTGTGTATTGTACCTGAGAGCGAGCGGCCTCCAGTGGCTGCTAACTTCGGTATCCAGAGACTGAGCTTCCACTAGCAGCTGCTGTCTTTTTCCACCTGGAGACTGAGCTGCCTCAGTGACTGCTGGGTTTATCGCATCTGAGCTCCCTCAGCCGGCTTGTGAGTGTATTGTAGCCAGAGACTGAGCTCCCTCTATCTGCTGGAGGCCTCAGATGCCTCGAGTCAGCACAATGTTGTCCCTGGACGGCTATAATGTGCTGCCGGCGAATTAAAACTTTTTTACTCCGACGTGCTATATAAAGGTCTCATGTGGAAAGAGTTTACACCAAGGGTGACTATGCCAACAAGGGCCCACTGTCCCTGGACTCTGTGCCTTCCATCCCCATCTTACAAACATATCACTGCACCAGCAGGAGCACAATTAAACAGAATCAACCAGCCCAAAGTCGCAATTGCACAGCATGGCATTATGGGTATGCAAATCAGCCCAGGAACGGCTTCTTTCTCCACATTGCAGTATGCGACCTGTAAGAAGTGAAGCCAACATTACAAGTGTAGTGGGGAAAAAATGACAATTTTGCAGTGAATATTGCGTTTATTCAGACAGTTAAAGAAGTCTCGACACACTTTCTTTGAGATTTTCAGGGCAGGCGCAAAGTACAATTTAGTGTCAAAATTACATTCTGTTCGTTTTTCACAAGTAGACGTGCTCCACTGGTATTCATTCACATTGACCCATACCTGAGATGAAAGTTAACATTGAAGTGCTTAAAAGTAATTTGTCAAAGGCCAGTGCTGCTGCCCGGGGCGCTCTTTGTTGCCAGCCAGCAGACACTACTGAAGTTTATTGGCGCCACAATCTGTATATTTCACAAAGTTTCCAGCAAGCAGAGCCTGTGACTGTGTATAGGGTGCAGAGTGCTTGCGCCCCACCTGCTAGGTCTTTAATCACAGAAATGTAGGACCTCAGTCGCGGCAAGAAGGGCTCCACACCGCCCTGGGGGGCGCTGGGCATAATTTGGAGGTGGGGGTCATTCTCTGGTGCCCGTCTTATGAAGGGGCGGGGCTCTCTGTGAGGGCGTCTGCGCTCCCTCCTGCCCCGTCTCTTCCCCATGGTTAGAAGTGTAGCTCCTTACAGATGACACTGCGCAACGCGGCTCTAGGCGCTGCTTGGGTGAGGGCAGTTTTCTGCAGACTGCTGTTCCGATGACAGCCAGTTGAGGCCGGTGATTGACTCGGAGGTAGTTCTCGGTACCTTCCACAGCTACAACAGTAGTTGTGTGATTGTGTTAATAGATGTTCTTTTCCTTCAGCAGGTCTAAGTGAAGTTCTTGGGCGTCACTGGGCGCCTTCCTCAGTCATGAGGTGCGGCCATTTTAAACGCCAGGTATGGTGAGATTAATCTCATAGGGCGTCAATCCTGTGTAGGTTTGCGCTTGGGTGGCAAGGGAGGTGTCCTTACAGCTCTCTGGGCAGCTGTGCTAAAGCTGCCCCCCCCCCACCCCCAATCCAAGCAGGTGTGAATGCTGACTCTGCCCGGAGCGCTCACCCGCTCTTTAATAGGAGAGTGAGACTGAAGCTCTTGGCTTTGAGACTGACTTTTGTGGATTTATATTGCAGTGACCTTCCGGGACTGAGCGGCACATAGCGGCTGCTGCGTTTGTTCTGTTGTTACCATCTGAGACTGAGCTGCCTCCAGCCTCTGCTGAAGTTTATTGAACCCTCCGAGTGAGCTTTTGCCACCTTCTGCGCTGTGTATTGTACCTGAGAGCGAGCGGCCTCCAGTGGCTGCTAACTTCGGTATCCAGAGACTGAGCTTCCACTAGCAGCTGCTGTCTTTTTCCACCTGGAGACTGAGCTGCCTCAGTGACTGCTGGGTTTATCGCATCTGAGCTCCCTCAGCCGGCTTGTGAGTGTATTGTAGCCAGAGACTGAGCTCCCTCTATCTGCTGGAGGCCTCAGATGCCTCGAGTCAGCACAATGTTGTCCCTGAACGGCTATAATGTGCTGCCGGCGAATTAAAACTTTTTTACTCCGACGTGCTATATAAAGGTCTCATGTGGAAAGAGTTTACACCAAGGGTGACTATGCCAACAAGGGCCCACTGTCCCTGGACTCTGTGCCTTCCATCCCCATCTTACAAACATATCACTGCACCAGCAGGAGCACAATTAAACAGAATCAACCAGCCCAAAGTCGCAATTGCACAGCATGGCATTATGGGTATGCAAATCAGCCCAGGAACGGCTTCTTTCTCCACATTGCAGTATGCGACCTGTAAGAAGTGAAGCCAACATTACAAGTGTAGTGGGGAAAAAATGACAATTTTGCAGTGAATATTGCGTTTATTCAGACAGTTAAAGAAGTCTCAACACACTTTCTTTGAGATTTTCAGGGCAGGCGCAAAGTACAATTTAGTGTGCGCTCCCTCCTGCCCCGTCTCTTCCCCATGGTTAGAAGTGTAGCTCCTTACAGATGACACTGCGCAACGCGGCTCTAGGCGCTGCTTGGGTGAGGGCAGTTTTCTGCAGACTGCTGTTCCGATGACAGCCAGTTGAGGCCGGTGATTGACTCGGAGGTAGTTCTCGGTACTTTCCACAGCTACAACAGTAGTTGTGTGATTGTGTTAATAGATGTTCTTTTCCTTCAGCAGGTCTAAGTGAAGTTCTTGGGCGTCACTGGGCGCCTTCCTCAGTCATGAGGTGCGGCCATTTTAAACGCCAGGTATGGTGAGATTAATCTCATAGGGCGTCAATCCTGTGTAGGTTTGCGCTTGGGTGGCAAGGGAGGTGTCCTTACAGCTCTCTGGGCAGCTGTGCTAAAGCTGCCCCCCCCCCACCCCCAATCCAAGCAGGTGTGAATGCTGACTCTGCCCGGAGCGCTCACCCGCTCTTTAATAGGAGAGTGAGACTGAAGCTCTTGGCTTTGAGACTGACTTTTGTGGATTTATATTGCAGTGACCTTCCGGGACTGAGCGGCACATAGCGGCTGCTGCGTTTGTTCTGTTGTTACCATCTGAGACTGAGCTGCCTCCAGCCTCTGCTGAAGTTTATTGAACCCTCCGAGTGAGCTTTTGCCACCTTCTGCGCTGTGTATTGTACCTGAGAGCGAGCGGCCTCCAGTGGCTGCTAACTTCGGTATCCAGAGACTGAGCTTCCACTAGCAGCTGCTGTCTTTTTCCACCTGGAGACTGAGCTGCCTCAGTGACTGCTGGGTTTATCGCATCTGAGCTCCCTCAGCCGGCTTGTGAGTGTATTGTAGCCAGAGACTGAGCTCCCTCTATCTGCTGGAGGCCTCAGATGCCTCGAGTCAGCACAATGTTGTCCCTGAACGGCTATAATGTCCGACGTGCTATATAAAGGTCTCATGTGGAAAGAGTTTACACCAAGGGTGACTATGCCAACAAGGGCCCACTGTCCCTGGACTCTGTGCCTTCCATCCCCATCTTACAAACATATCACTGCACCAGCAGGAGCACAATTAAACAGAATCAACCAGCCCAAAGTCGCAATTGCACAGCATGGCATTATGGATATGCAAATCAGCCCAGGAACGGCTTCTTTCTCCACATTGCAGTATGCGACCTGTAAGAAGTGAAGCCAACATTACAAGTGTAGTGGGGAAAAAATGACAATTTTGCAGTGAATATTGCGTTTATTCAGACAGTTAAAGAAGTCTCAACACACTTTCTTTGAGATTTTCAGGGCAGGCGCAAAGTACAATTTAGTGTCAAAATTACATTCTGTTCGTTTTTCACAAGTAGACGTGCTCCACTGGTATTCATTCACATTGACCCATACCTGAGATGAAAGTTAACATTGAAGTGCTTAAAAGTAATTTGTCAAAGGCCAGTGCTGCTGCCCGGGCGCTCTTTGTTGCCAGCCAGCAGACACTACTGAAGTTTATTGGCGCCACAATCTGTATATTTCACAAAGTTTCCAGCAAGCAGAGCCTGTGACTGTGTATAGGGTGCAGAGTGCTTGCGCCCCACCTGCTAGGTCTTTAATCACAGAAATGTAGGACCTCAGTCGCGGCAAGAAGGGCTCCACACCGCCCTGGGGGGCGCTGGGCATAATTTGGAGGTGGGGGTCATTCTCTGGTGCCCGTCTTATGAAGGGGCGGGGCTCTCTGTGAGGGCGTCTGCGCTCCCTCCTGCCCCGTCTCTTCCCCATGGTTAGAAGTGTAGCTCCTTACAGATGACACTGCGCAACGCGGCTCTAGGCGCTGCTTGGGTGAGGGCAGTTTTCTGCAGACTGCTGTTCCGATGACAGCCAGTTGAGGCCGGTGATTGACTCGGAGGTAGTTCTCGGTACTTTCCACAGCTACAACAGTAGTTGTGTGATTGTGTTAATAGATGTTCTTTTCCTTCAGCAGGTCTAAGTGAAGTTCTTGGGCGTCACTGGGCGCCTTCCTCAGTCATGAGGTGCGGCCATTTTAAACGCCAGGTATGGTGAGATTAATCTCATAGGGCGTCAATCCTGTGTAGGTTTGCGCTTGGGTGGCAAGGGAGGTGTCCTTACAGCTCTCTGGGCAGCTGTGCTAAAGCTGCCCCCCCCCCCACCCCCAATCCAAGCAGGTGTGAATGCTGACTCTGCCCGGAGCGCTCACCCGCTCTTTAATAGGAGAGTGAGACTGAAGCTCTTGGCTTTGAGACTGACTTTTGTGGATTTATATTGCAGTGACCTTCCGGGACTGAGCGGCACATAGCGGCTGCTGCGTTTGTTCTGTTGTTACCATCTGAGACTGAGCTGCCTCCAGCCTCTGCTGAAGTTTATTGAACCCTCCGAGTGAGCTTTTGCCACCTTCTGCGCTGTGTATTGTACCTGAGAGCGAGCGGCCTCCAGTGGCTGCTAACTTCGGTATCCAGAGACTGAGCTTCCACTAGCAGCTGCTGTCTTTTTCCACCTGGAGACTGAGCTGCCTCAGTGACTGCTGGGTTTATCGCATCTGAGCTCCCTCAGCCGGCTTGTGAGTGTATTGTAGCCAGAGACTGAGCTCCCTCTATCTGCTGGAGGCCTCAGATGCCTCGAGTCAGCACAATGTTGTCCCTGAACGGCTATAATGTGCTGCCGGCGAATTAAAACTTTTTTACTCCGACGTGCTATATAAAGGTCTCATGTGGAAAGAGTTTACACCAAGGGTGACTATGCCAACAAGGGCCCACTGTCCCTGGACTCTGTGCCTTCCATCCCCATCTTACAAACATATCACTGCACCAGCAGGAGCACAATTAAACAGAATCAACCAGCCCAAAGTCGCAATTGCACAGCATGGCATTATGGGTATGCAAATCAGCCCAGGAACGGCTTCTTTCTCCACATTGCAGTATGCGACCTGTAAGAAGTGAAGCCAACATTACAAGTGTAGTGGGGAAAAAATGACAATTTTGCAGTGAATATTGCGTTTATTCAGACAGTTAAAGAAGTCTCAACACACTTTCTTTGAGATTTTCAGGGCAGGCGCAAAGTACAATTTAGTGTCAAAATTACATTCTGTTCGTTTTTCACAAGTAGACGTGCTCCACTGGTATTCATTCACATTGACCCATACCTGAGATGAAAGTTAACATTGAAGTGCTTAAAAGTAATTTGTCAAAGGCCAGTGCTGCTGCCCGGGGCGCTCTTTGTTGCCAGCCAGCAGACACTACTGAAGTTTATTGGCGCCACAATCTGTATATTTCACAAAGTTTCCAGCAAGCAGAGCCTGTGACTGTGTATAGGGTGCAGAGTGCTTGCGCCCCACCTGCTAGGTCTTTAATCACAGAAATGTAGGACCTCAGTCGCGGCAAGAAGGGCTCCACACCGCCCTGGGGGGCGCTGGGCATAATTTGGAGGTGGGGGTCATTCTCTGGTGCCCGTCTTATGAAGGGGCGGGGCTCTCTGTGAGGGCGTCTGCGCTCCCTCCTGCCCCGTCTCTTCCCCATGGTTAGAAGTGTAGCTCCTTACAGATGACACTGCGCAACGCGGCTCTAGGCGCTGCTTGGGTGAGGGCAGTTTTCTGCAGACTGCTGTTCCGATGACAGCCAGTTGAGGCCGGTGATTGACTCGGAGGTAGTTCTCGGTACTTTCCACAGCTACAACAGTAGTTGTGTGATTGTGTTAATAGATGTTCTTTTCCTTCAGCAGGTCTAAGTGAAGTTCTTGGGCGTCACTGGGCGCCTTCCTCAGTCATGAGGTGCGGCCATTTTAAACGCCAGGTATGGTGAGATTAATCTCATAGGGCGTCAATCCTGTGTAGGTTTGCGCTTGGGTGGCAAGGGAGGTGTCCTTACAGCTCTCTGGGCAGCTGTGCTAAAGCTGCCCCCCCCCCCCACCCCCAATCCAAGCAGGTGTGAATGCTGACTCTGCCCGGAGCGCTCACCCGCTCTTTAATAGGAGAGTGAGACTGAAGCTCTTGGCTTTGAGACTGACTTTTGTGGATTTATATTGCAGTGACCTTCCGGGACTGAGCGGCACATAGCGGCTGCTGCGTTTGTTCTGTTGTTACCATCTGAGACTGAGCTGCCTCCAGCCTCTGCTGAAGTTTATTGAACCCTCCGAGTGAGCTTTTGCCACCTTCTGCGCTGTGTATTGTACCTGAGAGCGAGCGGCCTCCAGTGGCTGCTAACTTCGGTATCCAGAGACTGAGCTTCCACTAGCAGCTGCTGTCTTTTTCCACCTGGAGACTGAGCTGCCTCAGTGACTGCTGGGTTTATCGCATCTGAGCTCCCTCAGCCGGCTTGTGAGTGTATTGTAGCCAGAGACTGAGCTCCCTCTATCTGCTGGAGGCCTCAGATGCCTCGAGTCAGCACAATGTTGTCCCTGAACGGCTATAATGTGCTGCCGGCGAATTAAAACTTTTTTACTCCGACGTGCTATATAAAGGTCTCATGTGGAAAGAGTTTACACCAAGGGTGACTATGCCAACAAGGGCCCACTGTCCCTGGACTCTGTGCCTTCCATCCCCATCTTACAAACATATCACTGCACCAGCAGGAGCACAATTAAACAGAATCAACCAGCCCAAAGTCGCAATTGCACAGCATGGCATTATGGGTATGCAAATCAGCCCAGGAACGGCTTCTTTCTCCACATTGCAGTATGCGACCTGTAAGAAGTGAAGCCAACATTACAAGTGTAGTGGGGAAAAAATGACAATTTTGCAGTGAATATTGCGTTTATTCAGACAGTTAAAGAAGTCTCGACACACTTTCTTTGAGATTTTCAGGGCAGGCGCAAAGTACAATTTAGTGTCAAAATTACATTCTGTTCGTTTTTCACAAGTAGACGTGCTCCACTGGTATTCATTCACATTGACCCATCCCTGAGGTGAAAGTTAACATTGAAGTGCTTAAAAGTAATTTGTGCAAAGGCCAGTGCTGCTGTCCGGGCGCTCTTTGTTGCCAGCCAGCAGACACCACTGAAGTTTATTGGCGCCACAATCTGTATATTTCACAAAGTTTCCAGCAAGCAGAGCCTGTGACTGTGTATAGGGTGCAGAGTGCTTGCGCCCCACCTGCTAGGTCTTTAATCACAGAAATGTAGGACCTCAGTCCCGGCAAGAAGGGCTCCACACCGCCCTAGGGGGCGCTGGGCATAATTTGGAGGTGGGGGCCATTCTCTGTTGCCCGTCTTATGAAGGGGCGGGGCTCTCTGTGAGGGCGTCTGCGCTCCCTCCTGCCCCGTCTCTTCCCCATGGTTAGAAGTGTAGCTCCTTACAGATGACACTGCGCAACGCGGCTCTAGGCGCTGCTTGGGTGAGGGCAGTTTTCTGCAGACTGCTGTTCCGATGACAGCCAGTTGAGGCCGGTGATTGACTCGGAGGTAGTTCTCGGTACTTTCCACAGCTACAACAGTAGTTGTGTGATTGTGTTAATAGATGTTCTTTTCCTTCAGCAGGTCTAAGTGAAGTTCTTGGGCGTCACTAGGCGCCTTCCTCAGTCATGAGGTGCGGCCATTTTAAACGCCAGGTATGGTGAGATTAATCTCATAGGGCGTCAATCCTGTGTAGGTTTGCGCTTGGGTGGCAAGGGAGGTGTCCTTACAGCTCTCTGGGCAGCTGTGCTAAAGCTGCCCCCCCCACCCCCAATCCAAGCAGGTGTGAATGCTGACTCTGCCCGGAGCGCTCACCCGCTCTTCATTGCTCTTTAATAGGAGCTCACTCCTGGAGTGAGACTGAAGCTCTTGCTTTTGAGACTGATCAATTCTGATTTTTATCGGAATGACCTCCCGCGACTGAGCGGCCTCCGGCGGCTGCTGGGTTTGTTGTGTTATTAGCATCTGAGACTGAGCTGCCTCGGGGAGCTCCTGCGTTTATTGTAGCAGGAGACTGAGCTGCCTCGGAGGCTGCAGGGTTTCATCGGACCAGCGACTTCTGCGATTACTCTACCCGGAGACTGAGTCACATTGGGCGTGGCCTCCTTAAGACGTCACTGGTGGTGTGTTTAATCGCATCAGGGAGCCAATCCTGTGCAGTGTTGCACAAGGCTGGCCCGGGAGGTGTCCTTACAGCTCACGGGGGGGGCTGTGCTGTATGCCAAGTTTTATTGTCTCGCTTTGATTGGCTGCAGGGGTTGTGGCTGCTTTCATCGGAGGTTTCTCCTCGCCGTCCCTCGCTCTGGCAAGTTCCTCACTCCGATTTTACCCACTGCGGGAGGACGGTGCGTCCTCTCACTTGTCCCACTGCAGCTGCCCCCGGTGTGCCCTGTCTCTTCAAACCGTGCCACCCAAATCCAAGCAGGTGTGAATGCTGACTCTGCCCGGAGCGCTCACCCGCTCTTTAATAGGAGAGTGAGACTGAAGCTCTTGGCTTTGAGACTGAGTTTTGTGGATTTATATTGCAGTGACCTTCCGGGACTGAGCGGCACATAGCGGCTGCTGCGTTTGTTCTGTTGTTACCATCTGAGACTGAGCTGCCTCCAGCCTCTGCTGAAGTTTATTGAACCCTCCGAGTGAGCTTTTGCCACCTTCTGCGCTGTGTATTGTACCTGAGAGCGAGCGGCCTCCAGTGGCTGCTAACTTCGGTATCCAGAGACTGAGCTTCCACTAGCAGCTGCTGTCTTTTTCCACCTGGAGACTGAGCTGCCTCAGTGACTGCTGGGTTTATCGCATCTGAGCTCCCTCAGCCGGCTTGTGAGTGTATTGTAGCCAGAGACTGAGCTCCCTCTATCTGCTGGAGGCCTCAGATGCCTCGAGTCAGCACAATGTTGTCCCTGAACGGCTATAATGTGCTGCCGGCGAATTAAAACTTTTTTACTCCGACGTGCTATATAAAGGTCTCATGTGGAAAGAGTTTACACCAAGGGTGACTATGCCAACAAGGGCCCACTGTCCCTGGACTCTGTGCCTTCCATCCCCATCTTACAAACATATCACTGCACCAGCAGGAGCACAATTAAACAGAATCAACCAGCCCAAAGTCGCAATTGCACAGCATGGCATTATGGGTATGCAAATCAGCCCAGGAACGGCTTCTTTCTCCACATTGCAGTATGCGACCTGTAAGAAGTGAAGCCAACATTACAAGTGTAGTGGGGAAAAAATGACAATTTTGCAGTGAATATTGCGTTTATTCAGACAGTTAAAGAAGTCTCAACACACTTTCTTTGAGATTTTCAGGGCAGGCGCAAAGTACAATTTAGTGTCAAAATTACATTCTGTTCGTTTTTCACAAGTAGACGTGCTCCACTGGTATTCATTCACATTGACCCATACCTGAGATGAAAGTTAACATTGAAGTGCTTAAAAGTAATTTGTCAAAGGCCAGTGCTGCTGCCCGGGGCGCTCTTTGTTGCCAGCCAGCAGACACTACTGAAGTTTATTGGCGCCACAATCTGTATATTTCACAAAGTTTCCAGCAAGCAGAGCCTGTGACTGTGTATAGGGTGCAGAGTGCTTGCGCCCCACCTGCTAGGTCTTTAATCACAGAAATGTAGGACCTCAGTCGCGGCAAGAAGGGCTCCACACCGCCCTGGGGGCGCTGGGCATAATTTGGAGGTGGGGGTCATTCTCTGGTGCCCGTCTTATGAAGGGGCGGGGCTCTCTGTGAGGGCGTCTGCGCTCCCTCCTGCCCCGTCTCTTCCCCATGGTTAGAAGTGTAGCTCCTTACAGATGACACTGCGCAACGCGGCTCTAGGCGCTGCTTGGGTGAGGGCAGTTTTCTGCAGACTGCTGTTCCGATGACAGCCAGTTGAGGCCGGTGATTGACTCGGAGGTAGTTCTCGGTACTTTCCACAGCTACAACAGTAGTTGTGTGATTGTGTTAATAGATGTTCTTTTCCTTCAGCAGGTCTAAGTGAAGTTCTTGGGCGTCACTGGGCGCCTTCCTCAGTCATGAGGTGCGGCCATTTTAAACGCCAGGTATGGTGAGATTAATCTCATAGGGCGTCAATCCTGTGTAGGTTTGCGCTTGGGTGGCAAGGGAGGTGTCCTTACAGCTCTCTGGGCAGCTGTGCTAAAGCTGCCCCCCCCCCCCACCCCCAATCCAAGCAGGTGTGAATGCTGACTCTGCCCGGAGCGCTCACCCGCTCTTTAATAGGAGAGTGAGACTGAAGCTCTTGGCTTTGAGACTGACTTTTGTGGATTTATATTGCAGTGACCTTCCGGGACTGAGCGGCACATAGCGGCTGCTGCGTTTGTTCTGTTGTTACCATCTGAGACTGAGCTGCCTCCAGCCTCTGCTGAAGTTTATTGAACCCTCCGAGTGAGCTTTTGCCACCTTCTGCGCTGTGTATTGTACCTGAGAGCGAGCGGCCTCCAGTGGCTGCTAACTTCGGTATCCAGAGACTGAGCTTCCACTAGCAGCTGCTGTCTTTTTCCACCTGGAGACTGAGCTGCCTCAGTGACTGCTGGGTTTATCGCATCTGAGCTCCCTCAGCCGGCTTGTGAGTGTATTGTAGCCAGAGACTGAGCTCCCTCTATCTGCTGGAGGCCTCAGATGCCTCGAGTCAGCACAATGTTGTCCCTGAACGGCTATAATGTGCTGCCGGCGAATTAAAACTTTTTTACTCCGACGTGCTATATAAAGGTCTCATGTGGAAAGAGTTTACACCAAGGGTGACTATGCCAACAAGGGCCCACTGTCCCTGGACTCTGTGCCTTCCATCCCCATCTTACAAACATATCACTGCACCAGCAGGAGCACAATTAAACAGAATCAACCAGCCCAAAGTCGCAATTGCACAGCATGGCATTATGGGTATGCAAATCAGCCCAGGAACGGCTTCTTTCTCCACATTGCAGTATGCGACCTGTAAGAAGTGAAGCCAACATTACAAGTGTAGTGGGGAAAAAATGACAATTTTGCAGTGAATATTGCGTTTATTCAGACAGTTAAAGAAGTCTCGACACACTTTCTTTGAGATTTTCAGGGCAGGCGCAAAGTACAATTTAGTGTCAAAATTACATTCTGTTCGTTTTTCACAAGTAGACGTGCTCCACTGGTATTCATTCACATTGACCCATCCCTGAGGTGAAAGTTAACATTGAAGTGCTTAAAAGTAATTTGTGCAAAGGCCAGTGCTGCTGTCCGGGCGCTCTTTGTTGCCAGCCAGCAGACACCACTGAAGTTTATTGGCGCCACAATCTGTATATTTCACAAAGTTTCCAGCAAGCAGAGCCTGTGACTGTGTATAGGGTGCAGAGTGCTTGCGCCCCACCTGCTAGGTCTTTAATCACAGAAATGTAGGACCTCAGTCCCGGCAAGAAGGGCTCCACACCGCCCTAGGGGGCGCTGGGCATAATTTGGAGGTGGGGGCCATTCTCTGTTGCCCGTCTTATGAAGGGGCGGGGCTCTCTGTGAGGGCGTCTGCGCTCCCTCCTGCCCCGTCTCTTCCCCATGGTTAGAAGTGTAGCTCCTTACAGATGACACTGCGCAACGCGGCTCTAGGCGCTGCTTGGGTGAGGGCAGTTTTCTGCAGACTGCTGTTCCGATGACAGCCAGTTGAGGCCGGTGATTGACTCGGAGGTAGTTCTCGGTACTTTCCACAGCTACAACAGTAGTTGTGTGATTGTGTTAATAGATGTTCTTTTCCTTCAGCAGGTCTAAGTGAAGTTCTTGGGCGTCACTAGGCGCCTTCCTCAGTCATGAGGTGCGGCCATTTTAAACGCCAGGTATGGTGAGATTAATCTCATAGGGCGTCAATCCTGTGTAGGTTTGCGCTTGGGTGGCAAGGGAGGTGTCCTTACAGCTCTCTGGGCAGCTGTGCTAAAGCTGCCCCCCCCACCCCCAATCCAAGCAGGTGTGAATGCTGACTCTGCCCGGAGCGCTCACCCGCTCTTCATTGCTCTTTAATAGGAGCTCACTCCTGGAGTGAGACTGAAGCTCTTGCTTTTGAGACTGATCAATTCTGATTTTTATCGGAATGACCTCCCGCGACTGAGCGGCCTCCGGCGGCTGCTGGGTTTGTTGTGTTATTAGCATCTGAGACTGAGCTGCCTCGGGGAGCTCCTGCGTTTATTGTAGCAGGAGACTGAGCTGCCTCGGAGGCTGCAGGGTTTCATCGGACCAGCGACTTCTGCGATTACTCTACCCGGAGACTGAGTCACATTGGGCGTGGCCTCCTTAAGACGTCACTGGTGGTGTGTTTAATCGCATCAGGGAGCCAATCCTGTGCAGTGTTGCACAAGGCTGGCCCGGGAGGTGTCCTTACAGCTCACGGGGGGGGCTGTGCTGTATGCCAAGTTTTATTGTCTCGCTTTGATTGGCTGCAGGGGTTGTGGCTGCTTTCATCGGAGGTTTCTCCTCGCCGTCCCTCGCTCTGGCAAGTTCCTCACTCCGATTTTACCCACTGCGGGAGGACGGTGCGTCCTCTCACTTGTCCCACTGCAGCTGCCCCCGGTGTGCCCTGTCTCTTCAAACCGTGCCACCCAAATCCAAGCAGGTGTGAATGCTGACTCTGCCCGGAGCGCTCACCCGCTCTTTAATAGGAGAGTGAGACTGAAGCTCTTGGCTTTGAGACTGACTTTTGTGGATTTATATTGCAGTGACCTTCCGGGACTGAGCGGCACATAGCGGCTGCTGCGTTTGTTCTGTTGTTACCATCTGAGACTGAGCTGCCTCCAGCCTCTGCTGAAGTTTATTGAACCCTCCGAGTGAGCTTTTGCCACCTTCTGCGCTGTGTATTGTACCTGAGAGCGAGCGGCCTCCAGTGGCTGCTAAGTTCGGTATCCAGAGACTGAGCTTCCACTAGCAGCTGCTGTCTTTTTCCACCTGGAGACTGAGCTGCCTCAGTGACTGCTGGGTTTATCGCATCTGAGCTCCCTCAGCCGGCTTGTGAGTGTATTGTAGCCAGAGACTGAGCTCCCTCTATCTGCTGGAGGCCTCAGATGCCTCGAGTCAGCACAATGTTGTCCCTGAACGGCTATAATGTGCTGCCGGCGAATTAAAACTTTTTTACTCCGACGTGCTATATAAAGGTCTCATGTGGAAAGAGTTTACACCAAGGGTGACTATGCCAACAAGGGCCCACTGTCCCTGGACTCTGTGCCTTCCATCCCCATCTTACAAACATATCACTGCACCAGCAGGAGCACAATTAAACAGAATCAACCAGCCCAAAGTCGCAATTGCACAGCATGGCATTATGGGTATGCAAATCAGCCCAGGAACGGCTTCTTTCTCCACATTGCAGTATGCGACCTGTAAGAAGTGAAGCCAACATTACAAGTGTAGTGGGGAAAAAATGACAATTTTGCAGTGAATATTGCGTTTATTCAGACAGTTAAAGAAGTCTCGACACACTTTCTTTGAGATTTTCAGGGCAGGCGCAAAGTACAATTTAGTGTCAAAATTACATTCTGTTCGTTTTTCACAAGTAGACGTGCTCCACTGGTATTCATTCACATTGACCCATACCTGAGATGAAAGTTAACATTGAAGTGCTTAAAAGTAATTTGTCAAAGGCCAGTGCTGCTGCCCGGGGCGCTCTTTGTTGCCAGCCAGCAGACACTACTGAAGTTTATTGGCGCCACAATCTGTATATTTCACAAAGTTTCCAGCAAGCAGAGCCTGTGACTGTGTATAGGGTGCAGAGTGCTTGCGCCCCACCTGCTAGGTCTTTAATCACAGAAATGTAGGACCTCAGTCGCGGCAAGAAGGGCTCCACACCGCCCTGGGGGGCGCTGGGCATAATTTGGAGGTGGGGGTCATTCTCTGGTGCCCGTCTTATGAAGGGGCGGGGCTCTCTGTGAGGGCGTCTGCGCTCCCTCCTGCCCCGTCTCTTCCCCATGGTTAGAAGTGTAGCTCCTTACAGATGACACTGCGCAACGCGGCTCTAGGCGCTGCTTGGGTGAGGGCAGTTTTCTGCAGACTGCTGTTCCGATGACAGCCAGTTGAGGCCGGTGATTGACTCGGAGGTAGTTCTCGGTACTTTCCACAGCTACAACAGTAGTTGTGTGATTGTGTTAATAGATGTTCTTTTCCTTCAGCAGGTCTAAGTGAAGTTCTTGGGCGTCACTGGGCGCCTTCCTCAGTCATGAGGTGCGGCCATTTTAAACGCCAGGTATGGTGAGATTAATCTCATAGGGCGTCAATCCTGTGTAGGTTTGCGCTTGGGTGGCAAGGGAGGTGTCCTTACAGCTCTCTGGGCAGCTGTGCTAAAGCTGCCCCCCCCCCACCCCCAATCCAAGCAGGTGTGAATGCTGACTCTGCCCGGAGCGCTCACCCGCTCTTTAATAGGAGAGTGAGACTGAAGCTCTTGGCTTTGAGACTGACTTTTGTGGATTTATATTGCAGTGACCTTCCGGGACTGAGCGGCACATAGCGGCTGCTGCGTTTGTTCTGTTGTTACCATCTGAGACTGAGCTGCCTCCAGCCTCTGCTGAAGTTTATTGAACCCTCCGAGTGAGCTTTTGCCACCTTCTGCGCTGTGTATTGTACCTGAGAGCGAGCGGCCTCCAGTGGCTGCTAACTTCGGTATCCAGAGACTGAGCTTCCACTAGCAGCTGCTGTCTTTTTCCACCTGGAGACTGAGCTGCCTCAGTGACTGCTGGGTTTATCGCATCTGAGCTCCCTCAGCCGGCTTGTGAGTGTATTGTAGCCAGAGACTGAGCTCCCTCTATCTGCTGGAGGCCTCAGATGCCTCGAGTCAGCACAATGTTGTCCCTGAACGGCTATAATGTGCTGCCGGCGAATTAAAACTTTTTTACTCCGACGTGCTATATAAAGGTCTCATGTGGAAAGAGTTTACACCAAGGGTGACTATGCCAACAAGGGCCCACTGTCCCTGGACTCTGTGCCTTCCATCCCCATCTTACAAACATATCACTGCACCAGCAGGAGCACAATTAAACAGAATCAACCAGCCCAAAGTCGCAATTGCACAGCATGGCATTATGGGTATGCAAATCAGCCCAGGAACGGCTTCTTTCTCCACATTGCAGTATGCGACCTGTAAGAAGTGAAGCCAACATTACAAGTGTAGTGGGGAAAAAATGACAATTTTGCAGTGAATATTGCGTTTATTCAGACAGTTAAAGAAGTCTCGACACACTTTCTTTGAGATTTTCAGGGCAGGCGCAAAGTACAATTTAGTGTCAAAATTACATTCTGTTCGTTTTTCACAAGTAGACGTGCTCCACTGGTATTCATTCACATTGACCCATCCCTGAGGTGAAAGTTAACATTGAAGTGCTTAAAAGTAATTTGTTCAAAGGCCAGTGCTGCTGTCCGGGCGCTCTTTGTTGCCAGCCAGCAGACACCACTGAAGTTTATTGGCGCCACAATCTGTATATTTCACAAAGTTTCCAGCAAGCAGAGCCTGTGACTGTGTATAGGGTGCAGAGTGCTTGCGCCCCACCTGCTAGGTCTTTAATCACAGAAATGTAGGACCTCAGTCCCGGCAAGAAGGGCTCCACACCGCCCTGGGGAGCGCTGGGCATAATTTGGAGGTGGGGGCCATTCTCTGTTGCCCGTCTTATGAAGGGGCGGGGCTCTCTCTGAGGGCGTCTGCGCTCCCTCCTGCCCCGTCTCTTCCCCATGGTTAGAAGTGTAGCTCCTTACAGATGACACTGCGCAACGCGGCTCTAGGCGCTGCTTGGGTGAGGGCAGTTTTCTGCAGACTGCTGTTCCGATGACAGCCAGTTGAGGCCGGTGATTGACTCGGAGGTAGTTCTCGGTACTTTCCACAGCTACAACAGTAGTTGTGTGATTGTGTTAATAGATGTTCTTTTCCTTCAGCAGGTCTAAGTGAAGTTCTTGGGCGTCACTGGGCGCCTTCCTCAGTCATGAGGTGCGGCCATTTTAAACGCCAGGTATGGTGAGATTAATCTCATAGGGCGTCAATCCTGTGTAGGTTTGCGCTTGGGTGGCAAGGGAGGTGTCCTTACAGCTCTCTGGGCAGCTGTGCTAAAGCTGCCCCCCCCCACCCCCAATCCAAGCAGGTGTGAATGCTGACTCTGCCCGGAGCGCTCACCCGCTCTTCATTGCTCTTTAATAGGAGCTCACTCCTGGAGTGAGACTGAAGCTCTTGCTTTTGAGACTGATCAATTCTGATTTTTATCGGAATGACCTCCCGCGACTGAGCGGCCTCCGGCAGCTGCTGGGTTTGTTGTGTTATTAGCATCTGATACTGAGCTGCCTCGGGGAGCTCCTGCGTTTATTGTAGCAGGAGACTGAGCTGCCTCGGAGGCTGCAGGGTTTCATCGGACCAGCGACTTCTGCGATTACTCTACCCGGAGACTGAGTCACATTGGGCGTGGCCTCCTTAAGACGTCACTGGTGGTGTGTTTAATCGCATCAGGGAGCCAATCCTGTGCAGTGTTGCACAAGGCTGGCCCGGGAGGTGTCCTTACAGCTCACGGGGGGGGCTGTGCTGTATGCCAAGTTTTATTGTCTCGCTTTGATTGGCTGCAGGGGTTGTGGCTGCTTTCATCAGAGGTTTCTCCTCGCCGTCCCTCGCTCTGGCAAGTTCCTCACTCCGATTTTACCCACTGCGGGAGGACGGTGCGTCCTCTCACTTGTCCCACTGCAGCTGCCCCCGGTGTGCCCTGTCTCTTCAAACCGTGCCACCCAAATCCAAGCAGGTGTGAATGCTGACTCTGCCCGGAGCGCTCACCCGCTCTTTAATAGGAGAGTGAGACTGAAGCTCTTGGCTTTGAGACTGACTTTTGTGGATTTATATTGCAGTGACCTTCCGGGACTGAGCGGCACATAGCGGCTGCTGCGTTTGTTCTGTTGTTACCATCTGAGACTGAGCTGCCTCCAGCCTCTGCTGAAGTTTATTGAACCCTCCGAGTGAGCTTTTGCCACCTTCTGCGCTGTGTATTGTACCTGAGAGCGAGCGGCCTCCAGTGGCTGCTAAGTTCGGTATCCAGAGACTGAGCTTCCACTAGCAGCTGCTGTCTTTTTCCACCTGGAGACTGAGCTGCCTCAGTGACTGCTGGGTTTATCGCATCTGAGCTCCCTCAGCCGGCTTGTGAGTGTATTGTAGCCAGAGACTGAGCTCCCTCTATCTGCTGGAGGCCTCAGATGCCTCGAGTCAGCACAATGTTGTCCCTGAACGGCTATAATGTGCTGCCGGCGAATTAAAACTTTTTTACTCCGACGTGCTATATAAAGGTCTCATGTGGAAAGAGTTTACACCAAGGGTGACTATGCCAACAAGGGCCCACTGTCCCTGGACTCTGTGCCTTCCATCCCCATCTTACAAACATATCACTGCACCAGCAGGAGCACAATTAAACAGAATCAACCAGCCCAAAGTCGCAATTGCACAGCATGGCATTATGGGTATGCAAATCAGCCCAGGAACGGCTTCTTTCTCCACATTGCAGTATGCGACCTGTAAGAAGTGAAGCCAACATTACAAGTGTAGTGGGGAAAAAATGACAATTTTGCAGTGAATATTGCGTTTATTCAGACAGTTAAAGAAGTCTCGACACACTTTCTTTGAGATTTTCAGGGCAGGCGCAAAGTACAATTTAGTGTCAAAATTACATTCTGTTCGTTTTTCACAAGTAGACGTGCTCCACTGGTATTCATTCACATTGACCCATACCTGAGGTGAAAGTTAACATTGAAGTGCTTAAAAGTAATTTGTCAAAGGCCAGTGCTGCTGTCCGGGCGCTCTTTGTTGCCAGCCAGCAGACACCACTGAAGTTTATTGGCGCCACAATCTGTATATTTCACAAAGTTTCCAGCAAGCAGAGCCTGTGACTGTGTATAGGGTCAGAGTGCTTGCACCCCACCTGCTAGGTCTTTAATCACAGAAATGTAGGACCTCAGTCCCGGCAAGAAGGGCTCCACACCGCCCTGGGGGGCGCTGGGCATAATTTGGAGGTGGGGGTCATTCTCTGGTGCCCGTCTTATGAAGGGGCGGGGCTCTCTGTGAGGGCGTCTGCGCTCCCTCCTGCCCCGTCTCTTCCCCATGGTTAGAAGTGTAGCTCCTTACAGATGACACTGCGCAACGCGGCTCTAGGCGCTGCTTGGGTGAGGGCAGTTCTCTGCAGACTGCTGTTCCGATGACAGGTTGAGGCCGGTGATTGACTCGGAGGCAGTTCTCTGTATTTTCCACAGCTACAACAGTAGTTTTGTGATTGTGTTAATAGGTGTTTTTTTCCTTCAGCAGGTCTAAGTGAAGTTCTTGGGACTCACTGGGCGCCTTCCTCAGTCGTATGATGTGCGGCCATTTTAAACGCCAAGTATGGTGAGATTAATCTTATCAGGGGGTCAATCCTGTGTAGTTTTTCGCTCGGGTGGCAAGGGAGGTGTCCTTACAGCTCTCTGGGCAGCTGTGCTGTATGGAAAGATCTCTTCTCTCGCTTTGATTTGCTGCAGGGGTTGTTGCTGCTTTCATCGGAGGTATCTCCTCGCCTTTCCACGCTCGCGCAAGTTCTTTACTCCTACATTGACCCACGGCATTGGGCGTTGCGCAATGTAACTGCATGTACGTCCTCTCACTTGGTCTCACGGTAGCTGCCCCCGGAGTGCCCTGACCGTTGAAAAGGTGCCCCCACCAAACCCAAGCAGGTGTGAATGCTGACTCTGCACGGAGCGCACACCCGCTCTTTATTGCTATTTAATAGTTCTTTCATGTAGTGAGACTGAAGCTCTTGGATTTGAGACTGACATGGATTTTTATTGCAATGACCTCCGCGACTGAGCGCCACCTAGCGGCTGCTGCGTTTGTTCTGTTATTACCATCTGAGACTGAGCTGCCTCCTGCCCCTGCTGAAGTTTATTGTACCTGAGAGTGAGCGGCCTCCAGTGACTGCTAGCTTAGGTATCCAGAGACTGAGCTGCCTCTAGAGGCTGCCGAGTTTATTGTACCGAGAGACCAAGCTGCATTCAGCTTGATGACTTTATTGTACCGGAGACTGAGCTGCTTCCACTGAATGCCGGGTGTGCTGCGTGCATCGCATGTGAGACTGCCCTTCCTCTAGCAGCTGCTGATTTTTTCCACCTAGAGACTGAAGTGCCTCAGTGACTGCTGGGTTTATCGCATGTGAGCTGCCTCTGGCGGCTTGTGAGTGTATTGTAGCTGGAGACTGAGTCCCCTCTATCTGCTGGCGTGATGGAGACCACAGATGCTGCGGTAGCCTCGAGGCAGCACAATGTTGTCCCCGGACGGCTGCGAGAGGAAACTCCAGACGCTATAGTGTGCTGCCGGTGAATCAAAACTGATCACTCCGACGCGCTATATAAAGGTCTCATGTGGAAAGATTTTACACCCAGGGTGACTTTGCCAACAAAGGCCCACTGTCTCTGGACTCTGTGCTTTCCATCCCCATCTTACAAACATATCACTGCACCAGCAGGAGCACAATTAAACAGAATCAACCAGCCCACAGTCGCAATTGCACAGCATGGCATTATGGGTATGCAAATGAGCCCAGGAACGGCTTCTTTCTCCACATTGCAGAATGCGACCTGTAAGAAGTGAAGCCAACATTACAAGTGTAGCGGGGAAAAAATGACAATTTTGCAGTGAATCTCGCGTTTATTCAAAGACAGTTAAATACATCTCGGCACACTTTCTTTGAGATTTTCAGGACAGGCGCAAAGTACAATTCAGTGTCAAAATTACATTCTGTACGTTTTTCGTAAGTAGACGTGCTCCACTGGTATTCGTTCACCTTGACCCATCCCTGAGATGAAAGTTAACATTGAAGTGCCTAAAAGTAATTTGTCAAAGGCCAGTGCTGCTGTCCGGGCGCTCTTTGTTGCCAGCCAGCAGACACCACTGAAGTTTATTGGCGCCACAATCTGTATATTTCACAAAGTTTCCAGCTAGCAGAGCCTGTGACTGTGTATAGGGTCCAGAGTGCATGCACCCCACCTGCTAGGTCTTTAATCACAGAAATGTAGGACCTCAGTCGCGGCAAGAAGGGCTCCACACCGCCCTGGGGGGCGCTGGGCATAATTTGGAGGTGGGGGTCATTCTCTGGTGCCCGTCTTATGAAGGGGCGGGGCTCTCTGTGAGGGCGTCTGCGCTCCCTCCTGCCCCGTCTCTTCCCCATGGTTAGAAGTGTAGCTCCTTACAGATGACACTGCGCAACGCGGCTCTAGGCGCTGCTTGGGTGAGGGCAGTTTTCTGCAGACTGCTGTTCCGATGACAGCCAGTTGAGGCCGGTGATTGACTCGGAGGTAGTTCTCGGTACTTTCCACAGCTACAACAGTAGTTGTGTGATTGTGTTAATAGATGTTCTTTTCCTTCAGCAGGTCTAAGTGAAGTTCTTGGGCGTCACTGGGCGCCTTCCTCAGTCATGAGGTGCGGCCATTTTAAACGCCAGGTATGGTGAGATTAATCTCATAGGGCGTCAATCCTGTGTAGGTTTGCGCTTGGGTGGCAAGGGAGGTGTCCTTACAGCTCTCTGGGCAGCTGTGCTAAAGCTGCCCCCCCCACCCCCAATCCAAGCAGGTGTGAATGCTGACTCTGCCCGGAGCGCTCACCCGCTCTTCATTGCTCTTTAATAGGAGCTCACTCCTGGAGTGAGACTGAAGCTCTTGCTTTTGAGACTGATCAATTCTGATTTTTATCGGAATGACCTCCCGCGACTGAGCGGCCTCCGGCGGCTGCTGGGTTTGTTGTGTTATTAGCATCTGAGACTGAGCTGCCTCGGGGAGCTCCTGCGTTTATTGTAGCAGGAGACTGAGCTGCCTCGGAGGCTGCAGGGTTTCATCGGACCAGCGACTTCTGCGATTACTCTACCCGGAGACTGAGTCACATTGGGCGTGGCCTCCTTAAGACGTCACTGGTGGTGTGTTTAATCGCATCAGGGAGCCAATCCTGTGCAGTGTTGCACAAGGCTGGCCCGGGAGGTGTCCTTACAGCTCACGGGGGGGGCTGTGCTGTATGCCAAGTTTTATTGTCTCGCTTTGATTGGCTGCAGGGGTTGTGGCTGCTTTCATCGGAGGTTTCTCCTCGCCGTCCCTCGCTCTGGCAAGTTCCTCACTCCGATTTTACCCACTGCGGGAGGACGGTGCGTCCTCTCACTTGTCCCACTGCAGCTGCCCCCGGTGTGCCCTGTCTCTTCAAACCGTGCCACCCAAATCCAAGCAGGTGTGAATGCTGACTCTGCCCGGAGCGCTCACCCGCTCTTTAATAGGAGAGTGAGACTGAAGCTCTTGGCTTTGAGACTGACTTTTGTGGATTTATATTGCAGTGACCTTCCGGGACTGAGCGGCACATAGCGGCTGCTGCGTTTGTTCTGTTGTTACCATCTGAGACTGAGCTGCCTCCAGCCTCTGCTGAAGTTTATTGAACCCTCCGAGTGAGCTTTTGCCACCTTCTGCGCTGTGTATTGTACCTGAGAGCGAGCGGCCTCCAGTGGCTGCTAAGTTCGGTATCCAGAGACTGAGCTTCCACTAGCAGCTGCTGTCTTTTTCCACCTGGAGACTGAGCTGCCTCAGTGACTGCTGGGTTTATCGCATCTGAGCTCCCTCAGCCGGCTTGTGAGTGTATTGTAGCCAGAGACTGAGCTCCCTCTATCTGCTGGAGGCCTCAGATGCCTCGAGTCAGCACAATGTTGTCCCTGAACGGCTATAATGTGCTGCCGGCGAATTAAAACTTTTTTACTCCGACGTGCTATATAAAGGTCTCATGTGGAAAGAGTTTACACCAAGGGTGACTATGCCAACAAGGGCCCACTGTCCCTGGACTCTGTGCCTTCCATCCCCATCTTACAAACATATCACTGCACCAGCAGGAGCACAATTAAACAGAATCAACCAGCCCAAAGTCGCAATTGCACAGCATGGCATTATGAGTATGCAAATCAGCCCAGGAACGGCTTCTTTCTCCACATTGCAGTATGCGACCTGTAAGAAGTGAAGCCAACATTACAAGTGTAGTGGGGAAAAAATGACAATTTTGCAGTGAATATTGCGTTTATTCAGACAGTTAAAGAAGTCTCGACACACTTTCTTTGAGATTTTCAGGGCAGGCGCAAAGTACAATTTAGTGTCAAAATTACATTCTGTTCGTTTTTCACAAGTAGACGTGCTCCACTGGTATTCATTCACATTGACCCATACCTGAGATGAAAGTTAACATTGAAGTGCTTAAAAGTAATTTGTCAAAGGCCAGTGCTGCTGCCCGGGGCGCTCTTTGTTGCCAGCCAGCAGACACTACTGAAGTTTATTGGCGCCACAATCTGTATATTTCACAAAGTTTCCAGCAAGCAGAGCCTGTGACTGTGTATAGGGTGCAGAGTGCTTGCGCCCCACCTGCTAGGTCTTTAATCACAGAAATGTAGGACCTCAGTCGCGGCAAGAAGGGCTCCACACCGCCCTGGGGGGCGCTGGGCATAATTTGGAGGTGGGGGTCATTCTCTGGTGCCCGTCTTATGAAGGGGCGGGGCTCTCTGTGAGGGCGTCTGCGCTCCCTCCTGCCCCGTCTCTTCCCCATGGTTAGAAGTGTAGCTCCTTACAGATGACACTGCGCAACGCGGCTCTAGGCGCTGCTTGGGTGAGGGCAGTTCTCTGCAGACTGCTGTTCCGATGACAGGTTGAGGCCGGTGATTGACTCGGAGGCAGTTCTCTGTATTTTCCACAGCTACAACAGTAGTTTTGTGATTGTGTTAATAGGTGTTTTTTTCCTTCAGCAGGTCTAAGTGAAGTTCTTGGGACTCACTGGGCGCCTTCCTCAGTCGTATGATGTGCGGCCATTTTAAACGCCAAGTATGGTGAGATTAATCTTATCAGGGGGTCAATCCTGTGTAGTTTTTCGCTCGGGTGGCAAGGGAGGTGTCCTTACAGCTCTCTGGGCAGCTGTGCTGTATGGAAAGATCTCTTCTCTCGCTTTGATTTGCTGCAGGGGTTGTTGCTGCTTTCATCGGAGGTATCTCCTCGCCTTTCCACGCTCGCGCAAGTTCTTTACTCCTACATTGACCCACGGCATTGGGCGTTGCGCAATGTAACTGCATGTACGTCCTCTCACTTGGTCTCACGGTAGCTGCCCCCGGAGTGCCCTGACCGTTGAAAAGGTGCCCCCACCAAACCCAAGCAGGTGTGAATGCTGACTCTGCACGGAGCGCACACCCGCTCTTTATTGCTATTTAATAGTTCTTTCATGTAGTGAGACTGAAGCTCTTGGATTTGAGACTGACATGGATTTTTATTGCAATGACCTCCGCGACTGAGCGCCACCTAGCGGCTGCTGCGTTTGTTCTGTTATTACCATCTGAGACTGAGCTGCCTCCTGCCCCTGCTGAAGTTTATTGTACCTGAGAGTGAGCGGCCTCCAGTGACTGCTAGCTTAGGTATCCAGAGACTGAGCTGCCTCTAGAGGCTGCCGAGTTTATTGTACCGAGAGACCAAGCTGCATTCAGCTTGATGACTTTATTGTACCGGAGACTGAGCTGCTTCCACTGAATGCCGGGTGTGCTGCGTGCATCGCATGTGAGACTGCCCTTCCTCTAGCAGCTGCTGATTTTTTCCACCTAGAGACTGAAGTGCCTCAGTGACTGCTGGGTTTATCGCATGTGAGCTGCCTCTGGCGGCTTGTGAGTGTATTGTAGCTGGAGACTGAGTCCCCTCTATCTGCTGGCGTGATGGAGACCACAGATGCTGCGGTAGCCTCGAGGCAGCACAATGTTGTCCCCGGACGGCTGCGAGAGGAAACTCCAGACGCTATAGTGTGCTGCCGGTGAATCAAAACTGATCACTCCGACGCGCTATATAAAGGTCTCATGTGGAAAGATTTTACACCCAGGGTGACTTTGCCAACAAAGGCCCACTGTCTCTGGACTCTGTGCTTTCCATCCCCATCTTACAAACATATCACTGCACCAGCAGGAGCACAATTAAACAGAATCAACCAGCCCACAGTCGCAATTGCACAGCATGGCATTATGGGTATGCAAATGAGCCCAGGAACGGCTTCTTTCTCCACATTGCAGAATGCGACCTGTAAGAAGTGAAGCCAACATTACAAGTGTAGCGGGGAAAAAATGACAATTTTGCAGTGAATCTCGCGTTTATTCAAAGACAGTTAAATACATCTCGGCACACTTTCTTTGAGATTTTCAGGACAGGCGCAAAGTACAATTCAGTGTCAAAATTACATTCTGTACGTTTTTCGTAAGTAGACGTGCTCCACTGGTATTCGTTCACCTTGACCCATCCCTGAGATGAAAGTTAACATTGAAGTGCCTAAAAGTAATTTGTCAAAGGCCAGTGCTGCTGTCCGGGCGCTCTTTGTTGCCAGCCAGCAGACACCACTGAAGTTTATTGGCGCCACAATCTGTATATTTCACAAAGTTTCCAGCTAGCAGAGCCTGTGACTGTGTATAGGGTCCAGAGTGCATGCACCCCACCTGCTAGGTCCTTAATCACAGAAATGTAGGACCTCAGTCGCGGCAAGAAGGGCTCCACACCGCCCTGGGGGGCGCTGGGCATAATTTGGAGGTGGGGGTCATTCTCTGGTGCCCGTCTTATGAAGGGGCGGGGCTCTCTGTGAGGGCGTCTGCGCTCCCTCCTGCCCCGTCTCTTCCCCATGGTTAGAAGTGTAGCTCCTTACAGATGACACTGCGCAACGCGGCTCTAGGCGCTGCTTGGGTGAGGGCAGTTTTCTGCAGACTGCTGTTCCGATGACAGCCAGTTGAGGCCGGTGATTGACTCGGAGGTAGTTCTCGGTACTTTCCACAGCTACAACAGTAGTTGTGTGATTGTGTTAATAGATGTTCTTTTCCTTCAGCAGGTCTAAGTGAAGTTCTTGGGCGTCACTGGGCGCCTTCCTCAGTCATGAGGTGCGGCCATTTTAAACGCCAGGTATGGTGAGATTAATCTCATAGGGCGTCAATCCTGTGTAGGTTTGCGCTTGGGTGGCAAGGGAGGTGTCCTTACAGCTCTCTGGGCAGCTGTGCTAAAGCTGCCCCCCCCACCCCCAATCCAAGCAGGTGTGAATGCTGACTCTGCCCGGAGCGCTCACCCGCTCTTCATTGCTCTTTAATAGGAGCTCACTCCTGGAGTGAGACTGAAGCTCTTGCTTTTGAGACTGATCAATTCTGATTTTTATCGGAATGACCTCCCGCGACTGAGCGGCCTCCGGCGGCTGCTGGGTTTGTTGTGTTATTAGCATCTGAGACTGAGCTGCCTCGGGGAGCTCCTGCGTTTATTGTAGCAGGAGACTGAGCTGCCTCGGAGGCTGCAGGGTTTCATCGGACCAGCGACTTCTGCGATTACTCTACCCGGAGACTGAGTCACATTGGGCGTGGCCTCCTTAAGACGTCACTGGTGGTGTGTTTAATCGCATCAGGGAGCCAATCCTGTGCAGTGTTGCACAAGGCTGGCCCGGGAGGTGTCCTTACAGCTCACGGGGGGGGCTGTGCTGTATGCCAAGTTTTATTGTCTCGCTTTGATTGGCTGCAGGGGTTGTGGCTGCTTTCATCGGAGGTTTCTCCTCGCCGTCCCTCGCTCTGGCAAGTTCCTCACTCCGATTTTACCCACTGCGGGAGGACGGTGCGTCCTCTCACTTGTCCCACTGCAGCTGCCCCCGGTGTGCCCTGTCTCTTCAAACCGTGCCACCCAAATCCAAGCAGGTGTGAATGCTGACTCTGCCCGGAGCGCTCACCCGCTCTTTAATAGGAGAGTGAGACTGAAGCTCTTGGCTTTGAGACTGACTTTTGTGGATTTATATTGCAGTGACCTTCCGGGACTGAGCGGCACATAGCGGCTGCTGCGTTTGTTCTGTTGTTACCATCTGAGACTGAGCTGCCTCCAGCCTCTGCTGAAGTTTATTGAACCCTCCGAGTGAGCTTTTGCCACCTTCTGCGCTGTGTATTGTACCTGAGAGCGAGCGGCCTCCAGTGGCTGCTAAGTTCGGTATCCAGAGACTGAGCTTCCACTAGCAGCTGCTGTCTTTTTCCACCTGGAGACTGAGCTGCCTCAGTGACTGCTGGGTTTATCGCATCTGAGCTCCCTCAGCCGGCTTGTGAGTGTATTGTAGCCAGAGACTGAGCTCCCTCTATCTGCTGGAGGCCTCAGATGCCTCGAGTCAGCACAATGTTGTCCCTGAACGGCTATAATGTGCTGCCGGCGAATTAAAATTTTTTTACTCCGACGTGCTATATAAAGGTCTCATGTGGAAAGAGTTTACACCAAGGGTGACTATGCCAACAAGGGCCCACTGTCCCTGGACTCTGTGCCTTCCATCCCCATCTTACAAACATATCACTGCACCAGCAGGAGCACAATTAAACAGAATCAACCAGCCCAAAGTCGCAATTGCACAGCATGGCATTATGAGTATGCAAATCAGCCCAGGAACGGCTTCTTTCTCCACATTGCAGTATGCGACCTGTAAGAAGTGAAGCCAACATTACAAGTGTAGTGGGGAAAAAATGACAATTTTGCAGTGAATATTGCGTTTATTCAGACAGTTAAAGAAGTCTCGACACACTTTCTTTGAGATTTTCAGGGCAGGCGCAAAGTACAATTTAGTGTCAAAATTACATTCTGTTCGTTTTTCACAAGTAGACGTGCTCCACTGGTATTCATTCACATTGACCCATACCTGAGATGAAAGTTAACATTGAAGTGCTTAAAAGTAATTTGTCAAAGGCCAGTGCTGCTGCCCGGGGCGCTCTTTGTTGCCAGCCAGCAGACACTACTGAAGTTTATTGGCGCCACAATCTGTATATTTCACAAAGTTTCCAGCAAGCAGAGCCTGTGACTGTGTATAGGGTGCAGAGTGCTTGCGCCCCACCTGCTAGGTCTTTAATCACAGAAATGTAGGACCTCAGTCGCGGCAAGAAGGGCTCCACACCGCCCTGGGGGGCGCTGGGCATAATTTGGAGGTGGGGGTCATTCTCTGGTGCCCGTCTTATGAAGGGGCGGGGCTCTCTGTGAGGGCGTCTGCGCTCCCTCCTGCCCCGTCTCTTCCCCATGGTTAGAAGTGTAGCTCCTTACAGATGACACTGCGCAACGCGGCTCTAGGCGCTGCTTGGGTGAGGGCAGTTTTCTGCAGACTGCTGTTCCGATGACAGCCAGTTGAGGCCGGTGATTGACTCGGAGGTAGTTCTCGGTACTTTCCACAGCTACAACAGTAGTTGTGTGATTGTGTTAATAGATGTTCTTTTCCTTCAGCAGGTCTAAGTGAAGTTCTTGGGCGTCACTGGGCGCCTTCCTCAGTCATGAGGTGCGGCCATTTTAAACGCCAGGTATGGTGAGATTAATCTCATAGGGCGTCAATCCTGTGTAGGTTTGCGCTTGGGTGGCAAGGGAGGTGTCCTTACAGCTCTCTGGGCAGCTGTGCTAAAGCTGCCCCCCCCCCACCCCCAATCCAAGCAGGTGTGAATGCTGACTCTGCCCGGAGCGCTCACCCGCTCTTTAATAGGAGAGTGAGACTGAAGCTCTTGGCTTTGAGACTGACTTTTGTGGATTTATATTGCAGTGACCTTCCGGGACTGAGCGGCACATAGCGGCTGCTGCGTTTGTTCTGTTGTTACCATCTGAGACTGAGCTGCCTCCAGCCTCTGCTGAAGTTTATTGAACCCTCCGAGTGAGCTTTTGCCACCTTCTGCGCTGTGTATTGTACCTGAGAGCGAGCGGCCTCCAGTGGCTGCTAACTTCGGTATCCAGAGACTGAGCTTCCACTAGCAGCTGCTGTCTTTTTCCACCTGGAGACTGAGCTGCCTCAGTGACTGCTGGGTTTATCGCATCTGAGCTCCCTCAGCCGGCTTGTGAGTGTATTGTAGCCAGAGACTGAGCTCCCTCTATCTGCTGGAGGCCTCAGATGCCTCGAGTCAGCACAATGTTGTCCCTGAACGGCTATAATGTGCTGCCGGCGAATTAAAACTTTTTTACTCCGACGTGCTATATAAAGGTCTCATGTGGAAAGAGTTTACACCAAGGGTGACTATGCCAACAAGGGCCCACTGTCCCTGGACTCTGTGCCTTCCATCCCCATCTTACAAACATATCACTGCACCAGCAGGAGCACAATTAAACAGAATCAACCAGCCCAAAGTCGCAATTGCACAGCATGGCATTATGGGTATGCAAATCAGCCCAGGAACGGCTTCTTTCTCCACATTGCAGTATGCGACCTGTAAGAAGTGAAGCCAACATTACAAGTGTAGTGGGGAAAAAATGACAATTTTGCAGTGAATATTGCGTTTATTCAGACAGTTAAAGAAGTCTCGACACACTTTCTTTGAGATTTTCAGGGCAGGCGCAAAGTACAATTTAGTGTCAAAATTACATTCTGTTCGTTTTTCACAAGTAGACGTGCTCCACTGGTATTCATTCACATTGACCCATCCCTGAGGTGAAAGTTAACATTGAAGTGCTTAAAAGTAATTTGTTCAAAGGCCAGTGCTGCTGTCCGGGCGCTCTTTGTTGCCAGCCAGCAGACACCACTGAAGTTTATTGGCGCCACAATCTGTATATTTCACAAAGTTTCCAGCAAGCAGAGCCTGTGACTGTGTATAGGGTGCAGAGTGCTTGCGCCCCACCTGCTAGGTCTTTAATCACAGAAATGTAGGACCTCAGTCCCGGCAAGAAGGGCTCCACACCGCCCTGGGGGGCGCTGGGCATAATTTGGAGGTGGGGGCCATTCTCTGTTGCCCGTCTTATGAAGGGGCGGGGCTCTCTGTGAGGGCGTCTGCGCTCCCTCCTGCCCCGTCTCTTCCCCATGGTTAGAAGTGTAGCTCCTTACAGATGACACTGCGCAACGCGGCTCTAGGCGCTGCTTGGGTGAGGGCAGTTTTCTGCAGACTGCTGTTCCGATGACAGCCAGTTGAGGCCGGTGATTGACTCGGAGGTAGTTCTCGGTACTTTCCACAGCTACAACAGTAGTTGTGTGATTGTGTTAATAGATGTTCTTTTCCTTCAGCAGGTCTAAGTGAAGTTCTTGGGCGTCACTGGGCGCCTTCCTCAGTCATGAGGTGCGGCCATTTTAAACGCCAGGTATGGTGAGATTAATCTCATAGGGCGTCAATCCTGTGTAGGTTTGCGCTTGGGTGGCAAGGGAGGTGTCCTTACAGCTCTCTGGGCAGCTGTGCTAAAGCTGCCCCCCCCCACCCCCAATCCAAGCAGGTGTGAATGCTGACTCTGCCCGGAGCGCTCACCCGCTCTTCATTGCTCTTTAATAGGAGCTCACTCCTGGAGTGAGACTGAAGCTCTTGCTTTTGAGACTGATCAATTCTGATTTTTATCGGAATGACCTCCCGCGACTGAGCGGCCTCCGGCGGCTGCTGGGTTTGTTGTGTTATTAGCATCTGATACTGAGCTGCCTCGGGGAGCTCCTGCGTTTATTGTAGCAGGAGACTGAGCTGCCTCGGAGGCTGCAGGGTTTCATCGGACCAGCGACTTCTGCGATTACTCTACCCGGAGACTGAGTCACATTGGGCGTGGCCTCCTTAAGACGTCACTGGTGGTGTGTTTAATCGCATCAGGGAGCCAATCCTGTGCAGTGTTGCACAAGGCTGGCCCGGGAGGTGTCCTTACAGCTCACGGGGGGGCTGTGCTGTATGCCAAGTTTTATTGTCTCGCTTTGATTGGCTGCAGGGGTTGTGGCTGCTTTCATCGGAGGTTTCTCCTCGCCGTCCCTCGCTCTGGCAAGTTCCTCACTCCGATTTTACCCACTGCGGGAGGACGGTGCGTCCTCTCACTTGTCCCACTGCAGCTGCCCCCGGTGTGCCCTGTCTCTTCAAACCGTGCCACCCAAATCCAAGCAGGTGTGAATGCTGACTCTGCCCGGAGCGCTCACCCGCTCTTTAATAGGAGAGTGAGACTGAAGCTCTTGGCTTTGAGACTGACTTTTGTGGATTTATATTGCAGTGACCTTCCGGGACTGAGCGGCACATAGCGGCTGCTGCGTTTGTTCTGTTGTTACCATCTGAGACTGAGCTGCCTCCAGCCTCTGCTGAAGTTTATTGAACCCTCCGAGTGAGCTTTTGCCACCTTCTGCGCTGTGTATTGTACCTGAGAGCGAGCGGCCTCCAGTGGCTGCTAAGTTCGGTATCCAGAGACTGAGCTTCCACTAGCAGCTGCTGTCTTTTTCCACCTGGAGACTGAGCTGCCTCAGTGACTGCTGGGTTTATCGCATCTGAGCTCCCTCAGCCGGCTTGTGAGTGTATTGTAGCCAGAGACTGAGCTCCCTCTATCTGCTGGAGGCCTCAGATGCCTCGAGTCAGCACAATGTTGTCCCTGAACGGCTATAATGTGCTGCCGGCGAATTAAAACTTTTTTACTCCGACGTGCTATATAAAGGTCTCATGTGGAAAGAGTTTACACCAAGGGTGACTATGCCAACAAGGGCCCACTGTCCCTGGACTCTGTGCCTTCCATCCCCATCTTACAAACATATCACTGCACCAGCAGGAGCACAATTAAACAGAATCAACCAGCCCAAAGTCGCAATTGCACAGCATGGCATTATGGGTATGCAAATCAGCCCAGGAACGGCTTCTTTCTCCACATTGCAGTATGCGACCTGTAAGAAGTGAAGCCAACATTACAAGTGTAGTGGGGAAAAAATGACAATTTTGCAGTGAATATTGCGTTTATTCAGACAGTTAAAGAAGTCTCGACACACTTTCTTTGAGATTTTCAGGGCAGGCGCAAAGTACAATTTAGTGTCAAAATTACATTCTGTTCGTTTTTCACAAGTAGACGTGCTCCACTGGTATTCATTCACATTGACCCATACCTGAGGTGAAAGTTAACATTGAAGTGCTTAAAAGTAATTTGTCAAAGGCCAGTGCTGCTGTCCGGGCGCTCTTTGTTGCCAGCCAGCAGACACCACTGAAGTTTATTGGCGCCACAATCTGTATATTTCACAAAGTTTCCAGCAAGCAGAGCCTGTGACTGTGTATAGGGTCCAGAGTGCTTGCACCCCACCTGCTAGGTCTTTAATCACAGAAATGTAGGACCTCAGTCCCGGCAAGAAGGGCTCCACACCGCCCTGGGGGGCGCTGGGCATAATTTGGAGGTGGGGGTCATTCTCTGGTGCCCGTCTTATGAAGGGGCGGGGCTCTCTGTGAGGGCGTCTGCGCTCCCTCCTGCCCCGTCTCTTCCCCATGGTTAGAAGTGTAGCTCCTTACAGATGACACTGCGCAACGCGGCTCTAGGCGCTGCTTGGGTGAGGGCAGTTCTCTGCAGACTGCTGTTCCGATGACAGGTTGAGGCCGGTGATTGACTCGGAGGCAGTTCTCTGTATTTTCCACAGCTACAACAGTAGTTTTGTGATTGTGTTAATAGGTGTTTTTTTCCTTCAGCAGGTCTAAGTGAAGTTCTTGGGACTCACTGGGCGCCTTCCTCAGTCGTATGATGTGCGGCCATTTTAAACGCCAAGTATGGTGAGATTAATCTTATCAGGGGGTCAATCCTGTGTAGTTTTTCGCTTGGGTGGCAAGGGAGGTGTCCTTACAGCTCTCTGGGCAGCTGTGCTGTATGGAAAGATCTCTTCTCTCGCTTTGATTTGCTGCAGGGGTTGTTGCTGCTTTCATCGGAGGTATCTCCTCGCCTTTCCACGCTCGCGCAAGTTCTTTACTCCTACATTGACCCACGGCATTGGGCGTTGCGCAATGTAACTGCATGTACGTCCTCTCACTTGGTCTCACGGTAGCTGCCCCCGGAGTGCCCTGACCGTTGAAAAGGTGCCCCCACCAAACCCAAGCAGGTGTGAATGCTGACTCTGCACGGAGCGCACACCCGCTCTTTATTGCTATTTAATAGTTCTTTCATGTAGTGAGACTGAAGCTCTTGGATTTGAGACTGACATGGATTTTTATTGCAATGACCTCCGCGACTGAGCGCCACCTAGCGGCTGCTGCGTTTGTTCTGTTATTACCATCTGAGACTGAGCTGCCTCCTGCCCCTGCTGAAGTTTATTGTACCTGAGAGTGAGCGGCCTCCAGTGACTGCTAGCTTAGGTATCCAGAGACTGAGCTGCCTCTAGAGGCTGCCGAGTTTATTGTACCGAGAGACCAAGCTGCATTCAGCTTGATGACTTTATTGTACCGGAGACTGAGCTGCTTCCACTGAATGCCGGGTGTGCTGCGTGCATCGCATGTGAGACTGCCCTTCCTCTAGCAGCTGCTGATTTTTTCCACCTAGAGACTGAAGTGCCTCAGTGACTGCTGGGTTTATCGCATGTGAGCTGCCTCTGGCGGCTTGTGAGTGTATTGTAGCTGGAGACTGAGTCCCCTCTATCTGCTGGCGTGATGGAGACCACAGATGCTGCGGTAGCCTCGAGGCAGCACAATGTTGTCCCCGGACGGCTGCGAGAGGAAACTCCAGACGCTATAGTGTGCTGCCGGTGAATCAAAACTGATCACTCCGACGCGCTATATAAAGGTCTCATGTGGAAAGATTTTACACCCAGGGTGACTTTGCCAACAAAGGCCCACTGTCTCTGGACTCTGTGCTTTCCATCCCCATCTTACAAACATATCACTGCACCAGCAGGAGCACAATTAAACAGAATCAACCAGCCCACAGTCGCAATTGCACAGCATGGCATTATGGGTATGCAAATGAGCCCAGGAACGGCTTCTTTCTCCACATTGCAGAATGCGACCTGTAAGAAGTGAAGCCAACATTACAAGTGTAGCGGGGAAAAAATGACAATTTTGCAGTGAATCTCGCGTTTATTCAAAGACAGTTAAATACATCTCGGCACACTTTCTTTGAGATTTTCAGGACAGGCGCAAAGTACAATTCAGTGTCAAAATTACATTCTGTACGTTTTTCGTAAGTAGACGTGCTCCACTGGTATTCGTTCACCTTGACCCATCCCTGAGATGAAAGTTAACATTGAAGTGCCTAAAAGTAATTTGTCAAAGGCCAGTGCTGCTGTCCGGGCGCTCTTTGTTGCCAGCCAGCAGACACCACTGAAGTTTATTGGCGCCACAATCTGTATATTTCACAAAGTTTCCAGCTAGCAGAGCCTGTGACTGTGTATAGGGTCCAGAGTGCATGCACCCCACCTGCTAGGTCTTTAATCACAGAAATGTAGGACCTCAGTCGCGGCAAGAAGGGCTCCACACCGCCCTGGGGGGCGCTGGGCATAATTTGGAGGTGGGGGTCATTCTCTGGTGCCCGTCTTATGAAGGGGCGGGGCTCTCTGTGAGGGCGTCTGCGCTCCCTCCTGCCCCGTCTCTTCCCCATGGTTAGAAGTGTAGCTCCTTACAGATGACACTGCGCAACGCGGCTCTAGGCGCTGCTTGGGTGAGGGCAGTTTTCTGCAGACTGCTGTTCCGATGACAGCCAGTTGAGGCCGGTGATTGACTCGGAGGTAGTTCTCGGTACTTTCCACAGCTACAACAGTAGTTGTGTGATTGTGTTAATAGATGTTCTTTTCCTTCAGCAGGTCTAAGTGAAGTTCTTGGGCGTCACTGGGCGCCTTCCTCAGTCATGAGGTGCGGCCATTTTAAACGCCAGGTATGGTGAGATTAATCTCATAGGGCGTCAATCCTGTGTAGGTTTGCGCTTGGGTGGCAAGGGAGGTGTCCTTACAGCTCTCTGGGCAGCTGTGCTAAAGCTGCCCCCCCCCACCCCCAATCCAAGCAGGTGTGAATGCTGACTCTGCCCGGAGCGCTCACCCGCTCTTCATTGCTCTTTAATAGGAGCTCACTCCTGGAGTGAGACTGAAGCTCTTGCTTTTGAGACTGATCAATTCTGATTTTTATCGGAATGACCTCCCGCGACTGAGCGGCCTCCGGCGGCTGCTGGGTTTGTTGTGTTATTAGCATCTGAGACTGAGCTGCCTCGGGGAGCTCCTGCGTTTATTGTAGCAGGAGACTGAGCTGCCTCGGAGGCTGCAGGGTTTCATCGGACCAGCGACTTCTGCGATTACTCTACCCGGAGACTGAGTCACATTGGGCGTGGCCTCCTTAAGACGTCACTGGTGGTGTGTTTAATCGCATCAGGGAGCCAATCCTGTGCAGTGTTGCACAAGGCTGGCCCGGGAGGTGTCCTTACAGCTCACGGGGGGGGCTGTGCTGTATGCCAAGTTTTATTGTCTCGCTTTGATTGGCTGCAGGGGTTGTGGCTGCTTTCATCGGAGGTTTCTCCTCGCCGTCCCTCGCTCTGGCAAGTTCCTCACTCCGATTTTACCCACTGCGGGAGGACGGTGCGTCCTCTCACTTGTCCCACTGCAGCTGCCCCCGGTGTGCCCTGTCTCTTCAAACCGTGCCACCCAAATCCAAGCAGGTGTGAATGCTGACTCTGCCCGGAGCGCTCACCCGCTCTTTAATAGGAGAGTGAGACTGAAGCTCTTGGCTTTGAGACTGACTTTTGTGGATTTATATTGCAGTGACCTTCCGGGACTGAGCGGCACATAGCGGCTGCTGCGTTTGTTCTGTTGTTACCATCTGAGACTGAGCTGCCTCCAGCCTCTGCTGAAGTTTATTGAACCCTCCGAGTGAGCTTTTGCCACCTTCTGCGCTGTGTATTGTACCTGAGAGCGAGCGGCCTCCAGTGGCTGCTAAGTTCGGTATCCAGAGACTGAGCTTCCACTAGCAGCTGCTGTCTTTTTCCACCTGGAGACTGAGCTGCCTCAGTGACTGCTGGGTTTATCGCATCTGAGCTCCCTCAGCCGGCTTGTGAGTGTATTGTAGCCAGAGACTGAGCTCCCTCTATCTGCTGGAGGCCTCAGATGCCTCGAGTCAGCACAATGTTGTCCCTGAACGGCTATAATGTGCTGCCGGCGAATTAAAACTTTTTTACTCCGACGTGCTATATAAAGGTCTCATGTGGAAAGAGTTTACACCAAGGGTGACTATGCCAACAAGGGCCCACTGTCCCTGGACTCTGTGCCTTCCATCCCCATCTTACAAACATATCACTGCACCAGCAGGAGCACAATTAAACAGAATCAACCAGCCCAAAGTCGCAATTGCACAGCATGGCATTATGAGTATGCAAATCAGCCCAGGAACGGCTTCTTTCTCCACATTGCAGTATGCGACCTGTAAGAAGTGAAGCCAACATTACAAGTGTAGTGGGGAAAAAATGACAATTTTGCAGTGAATATTGCGTTTATTCAGACAGTTAAAGAAGTCTCGACACACTTTCTTTGAGATTTTCAGGGCAGGCGCAAAGTACAATTTAGTGTCAAAATTACATTCTGTTCGTTTTTCACAAGTAGACGTGCTCCACTGGTATTCATTCACATTGACCCATACCTGAGATGAAAGTTAACATTGAAGTGCTTAAAAGTAATTTGTCAAAGGCCAGTGCTGCTGCCCGGGGCGCTCTTTGTTGCCAGCCAGCAGACACTACTGAAGTTTATTGGCGCCACAATCTGTATATTTCACAAAGTTTCCAGCAAGCAGAGCCTGTGACTGTGTATAGGGTGCAGAGTGCTTGCGCCCCACCTGCTAGGTCTTTAATCACAGAAATGTAGGACCTCAGTCGCGGCAAGAAGGGCTCCACACCGCCCTGGGGGGCGCTGGGCATAATTTGGAGGTGGGGGTCATTCTCTGGTGCCCGTCTTATGAAGGGGCGGGGCTCTCTGTGAGGGCGTCTGCGCTCCCTCCTGCCCCGTCTCTTCCCCATGGTTAGAAGTGTAGCTCCTTACAGATGACACTGCGCAACGCGGCTCTAGGCGCTGCTTGGGTGAGGGCAGTTTTCTGCAGACTGCTGTTCCGATGACAGCCAGTTGAGGCCGGTGATTGACTCGGAGGTAGTTCTCGGTACTTTCCACAGCTACAACAGTAGTTGTGTGATTGTGTTAATAGATGTTCTTTTCCTTCAGCAGGTCTAAGTGAAGTTCTTGGGCGTCACTGGGCGCCTTCCTCAGTCATGAGGTGCGGCCATTTTAAACGCCAGGTATGGTGAGATTAATCTCATAGGGCGTCAATCCTGTGTAGGTTTGCGCTTGGGTGGCAAGGGAGGTGTCCTTACAGCTCTCTGGGCAGCTGTGCTAAAGCTGCCCCCCCCCCACCCCCAATCCAAGCAGGTGTGAATGCTGACTCTGCCCGGAGCGCTCACCCGCTCTTTAATAGGAGAGTGAGACTGAAGCTCTTGGCTTTGAGACTGACTTTTGTGGATTTATATTGCAGTGACCTTCCGGGACTGAGCGGCACATAGCGGCTGCTGCGTTTGTTCTGTTGTTACCATCTGAGACTGAGCTGCCTCCAGCCTCTGCTGAAGTTTATTGAACCCTCCGAGTGAGCTTTTGCCACCTTCTGCGCTGTGTATTGTACCTGAGAGCGAGCGGCCTCCAGTGGCTGCTAACTTCGGTATCCAGAGACTGAGCTTCCACTAGCAGCTGCTGTCTTTTTCCACCTGGAGACTGAGCTGCCTCAGTGACTGCTGGGTTTATCGCATCTGAGCTCCCTCAGCCGGCTTGTGAGTGTATTGTAGCCAGAGACTGAGCTCCCTCTATCTGCTGGAGGCCTCAGATGCCTCGAGTCAGCACAATGTTGTCCCTGAACGGCTATAATGTGCTGCCGGCGAATTAAAACTTTTTTACTCCGACGTGCTATATAAAGGTCTCATGTGGAAAGAGTTTACACCAAGGGTGACTATGCCAACAAGGGCCCACTGTCCCTGGACTCTGTGCCTTCCATCCCCATCTTACAAACATATCACTGCACCAGCAGGAGCACAATTAAACAGAATCAACCAGCCCAAAGTCGCAATTGCACAGCATGGCATTATGGGTATGCAAATCAGCCCAGGAACGGCTTCTTTCTCCACATTGCAGTATGCGACCTGTAAGAAGTGAAGCCAACATTACAAGTGTAGTGGGGAAAAAATGACAATTTTGCAGTGAATATTGCGTTTATTCAGACAGTTAAAGAAGTCTCGACACACTTTCTTTGAGATTTTCAGGGCAGGCGCAAAGTACAATTTAGTGTCAAAATTACATTCTGTTCGTTTTTCACAAGTAGACGTGCTCCACTGGTATTCATTCACATTGACCCATCCCTGAGGTGAAAGTTAACATTGAAGTGCTTAAAAGTAATTTGTTCAAAGGCCAGTGCTGCTGTCCGGGCGCTCTTTGTTGCCAGCCAGCAGACACCACTGAAGTTTATTGGCGCCACAATCTGTATATTTCACAAAGTTTCCAGCAAGCAGAGCCTGTGACTGTGTATAGGGTGCAGAGTGCTTGCGCCCCACCTGCTAGGTCTTTAATCACAGAAATGTAGGACCTCAGTCTCGGCAAGAAGGGCTCCACACCGCCCTGGGGGGCGCTGGGCATAATTTGGAGGTGGGGGCCATTCTCTGTTGCCCGTCTTATGAAGGGGCGGGGCTCTCTGTGAGGGCGTCTGCGCTCCCTCCTGCCCCGTCTCTTCCCCATGGTTAGAAGTGTAGCTCCTTACAGATGACACTGCGCAACGCGGCTCTAGGCGCTGCTTGGATGAGGGCAGTTTTCTGCAGACTGCTGTTCCGATGACAGCCAGTTGAGGCCGGTGATTGACTCGGAGGTAGTTCTCGGTACTTTCCACAGCTACAACAGTAGTTGTGTGATTGTGTTAATAGATGTTCTTTTCCTTCAGCAGGTCTAAGTGAAGTTCTTGGGCGTCACTGGGCGCCTTCCTCAGTCATGAGGTGCGGCCATTTTAAACGCCAGGTATGGTGAGATTAATCTCATAGGGCGTCAATCCTGTGTAGGTTTGCGCTTGGGTGGCAAGGGAGGTGTCCTTACAGCTCTCTGGGCAGCTGTGCTAAAGCTGCCCCCCCCACCCCCAATCCAAGCAGGTGTGAATGCTGACTCTGCCCGGAGCGCTCACCCGCTCTTCATTGCTCTTTAATAGGAGCTCACTCCTGGAGTGAGACTGAAGCTCTTGCTTTTGAGACTGATCAATTCTGATTTTTATCGGAATGACCTCCCGCGACTGAGCGGCCTCCGGCGGCTGCTGGGTTTGTTGTGTTATTAGCATCTGATACTGAGCTGCCTCGGGGAGCTCCTGCGTTTATTGTAGCAGGAGACTGAGCTGCCTCGGAGGCTGCAGGGTTTCATCGGACCAGCGACTTCTGCGATTACTCTACCCGGAGACTGAGTCACATTGGGCGTGGCCTCCTTAAGACGTCACTGGTGGTGTGTTTAATCGCATCAGGGAGCCAATCCTGTGCAGTGTTGCACAAGGCTGGCCCGGGAGGTGTCCTTACAGCTCACGGGGGGGGCTGTGCTGTATGCCAAGTTTTATTGTCTCGCTTTGATTGGCTGCAGGGGTTGTGGCTGCTTTCATCGGAGGTTTCTCCTCGCCGTCCCTCGCTCTGGCAAGTTCCTCACTCCGATTTTACCCACTGCGGGAGGACGGTGCGTCCTCTCACTTGTCCCACTGCAGCTGCCCCCGGTGTGCCCTGTCTCTTCAAACCGTGCCACCCAAATCCAAGCAGGTGTGAATGCTGACTCTGCCCGGAGCGCTCACCCGCTCTTTAATAGGAGAGTGAGACTGAAGCTCTTGGCTTTGAGACTGACTTTTGTGGATTTATATTGCAGTGACCTTCCGGGACTGAGCGGCACATAGCGGCTGCTGCGTTTGTTCTGTTGTTACCATCTGAGACTGAGCTGCCTCCAGCCTCTGCTGAAGTTTATTGAACCCTCCGAGTGAGCTTTTGCCACCTTCTGCGCTGTGTATTGTACCTGAGAGCGAGCGGCCTCCAGTGGCTGCTAAGTTCGGTATCCAGAGACTGAGCTTCCACTAGCAGCTGCTGTCTTTTTCCACCTGGAGACTGAGCTGCCTCAGTGACTGCTGGGTTTATCGCATCTGAGCTCCCTCAGCCGGCTTGTGAGTGTATTGTAGCCAGAGACTGAGCTCCCTCTATCTGCTGGAGGCCTCAGATGCCTCGAGTCAGCACAATGTTGTCCCTGAACGGCTATAATGTGCTGCCGGCGAATTAAAACTTTTTTACTCCGACGTGCTATATAAAGGTCTCATGTGGAAAGAGTTTACACCAAGGGTGACTATGCCAACAAGGGCCCACTGTCCCTGGACTCTGTGCCTTCCATCCCCATCTTACAAACATATCACTGCACCAGCAGGAGCACAATTAAACAGAATCAACCAGCCCAAAGTCGCAATTGCACAGCATGGCATTATGAGTATGCAAATCAGCCCAGGAACGGCTTCTTTCTCCACATTGCAGTATGCGACCTGTAAGAAGTGAAGCCAACATTACAAGTGTAGTGGGGAAAAAATGACAATTTTGCAGTGAATATTGCGTTTATTCAGACAGTTAAAGAAGTCTCGACACACTTTCTTTGAGATTTTCAGGGCAGGCGCAAAGTACAATTTAGTGTCAAAATTACATTCTGTTCGTTTTTCACAAGTAGACGTGCTCCACTGGTATTCATTCACATTGACCCATACCTGAGATGAAAGTTAACATTGAAGTGCTTAAAAGTAATTTGTCAAAGGCCAGTGCTGCTGCCCGGGGCGCTCTTTGTTGCCAGCCAGCAGACACTACTGAAGTTTATTGGCGCCACAATCTGTATATTTCACAAAGTTTCCAGCAAGCAGAGCCTGTGACTGTGTATAGGGTGCAGAGTGCTTGCGCCCCACCTGCTAGGTCTTTAATCACAGAAATGTAGGACCTCAGTCGCGGCAAGAAGGGCTCCACACCGCCCTGGGGGGCGCTGGGCATAATTTGGAGGTGGGGGTCATTCTCTGGTGCCCGTCTTATGAAGGGGCGGGGCTCTCTGTGAGGGCGTCTGCGCTCCCTCCTGCCCCGTCTCTTCCCCATGGTTAGAAGTGTAGCTCCTTACAGATGACACTGCGCAACGCGGCTCTAGGCGCTGCTTGGGTGAGGGCAGTTTTCTGCAGACTGCTGTTCCGATGACAGCCAGTTGAGGCCGGTGATTGACTCGGAGGTAGTTCTCGGTACTTTCCACAGCTACAACAGTAGTTGTGTGATTGTGTTAATAGATGTTCTTTTCCTTCAGCAGGTCTAAGTGAAGTTCTTGGGCGTCACTGGGCGCCTTCCTCAGTCATGAGGTGCGGCCATTTTAAACGCCAGGTATGGTGAGATTAATCTCATAGGGCGTCAATCCTGTGTAGGTTTGCGCTTGGGTGGCAAGGGAGGTGTCCTTACAGCTCTCTGGGCAGCTGTGCTAAAGCTGCCCCCCCCCCACCCCCAATCCAAGCAGGTGTGAATGCTGACTCTGCCCGGAGCGCTCACCCGCTCTTTAATAGGAGAGTGAGACTGAAGCTCTTGGCTTTGAGACTGACTTTTGTGGATTTATATTGCAGTGACCTTCCGGGACTGAGCGGCACATAGCGGCTGCTGCGTTTGTTCTGTTGTTACCATCTGAGACTGAGCTGCCTCCAGCCTCTGCTGAAGTTTATTGAACCCTCCGAGTGAGCTTTTGCCACCTTCTGCGCTGTGTATTGTACCTGAGAGCGAGCGGCCTCCAGTGGCTGCTAACTTCGGTATCCAGAGACTGAGCTTCCACTAGCAGCTGCTGTCTTTTTCCACCTGGAGACTGAGCTGCCTCAGTGACTGCTGGGTTTATCGCATCTGAGCTCCCTCAGCCGGCTTGTGAGTGTATTGTAGCCAGAGACTGAGCTCCCTCTATCTGCTGGAGGCCTCAGATGCCTCGAGTCAGCACAATGTTGTCCCTGAACGGCTATAATGTGCTGCCGGCGAATTAAAACTTTTTTACTCCGACGTGCTATATAAAGGTCTCATGTGGAAAGAGTTTACACCAAGGGTGACTATGCCAACAAGGGCCCACTGTCCCTGGACTCTGTGCCTTCCATCCCCATCTTACAAACATATCACTGCACCAGCAGGAGCACAATTAAACAGAATCAACCAGCCCAAAGTCGCAATTGCACAGCATGGCATTATGGGTATGCAAATCAGCCCAGGAACGGCTTCTTTCTCCACATTGCAGTATGCGACCTGTAAGAAGTGAAGCCAACATTACAAGTGTAGTGGGGAAAAAATGACAATTTTGCAGTGAATATTGCGTTTATTCAGACAGTTAAAGAAGTCTCGACACACTTTCTTTGAGATTTTCAGGGCAGGCGCAAAGTACAATTTAGTGTCAAAATTACATTCTGTTCGTTTTTCACAAGTAGACGTGCTCCACTGGTATTCATTCACATTGACCCATCCCTGAGGTGAAAGTTAACATTGAAGTGCTTAAAAGTAATTTGTTCAAAGGCCAGTGCTGCTGTCCGGGCGCTCTTTGTTGCCAGTCAGCAGACACCACTGAAGTTTATTGGCGCCACAATCTGTATATTTCACAAAGTTTCCAGCAAGCAGAGCCTGTGACTGTGTATAGGGTGCAGAGTGCTTGCGCCCCACCTGCTAGGTCTTTAATCACAGAAATGTAGGACCTCAGTCCCGGCAAGAAGGGCTCCACACCGCCCTGGGGGGCGCTGGGCATAATTTGGAGGTGGGGGCCATTCTCTGTTGCCCGTCTTATGAAGGGGCGGGGCTCTCTGTGAGGGCGTCTGCGCTCCCTCCTGCCCCGTCTCTTCCCCATGGTTAGAAGTGTAGCTCCTTACAGATGACACTGCGCAACGCGGCTCTAGGCGCTGCTTGGGTGAGGGCAGTTTTCTGCAGACTGCTGTTCCGATGACAGCCAGTTGAGGCCGGTGATTGACTCGGAGGTAGTTCTCGGTACTTTCCACAGCTACAACAGTAGTTGTGTGATTGTGTTAATAGATGTTCTTTTCCTTCAGCAGGTCTAAGTGAAGTTCTTGGGCGTCACTGGGCGCCTTCCTCAGTCATGAGGTGCGGCCATTTTAAACGCCAGGTATGGTGAGATTAATCTCATAGGGCGTCAATCCTGTGTAGGTTTGCGCTTGGGTGGCAAGGGAGGTGTCCTTACAGCTCTCTGGGCAGCTGTGCTAAAGCTGCCCCCCCCCACCCCCAATCCAAGCAGGTGTGAATGCTGACTCTGCCCGGAGCGCTCACCCGCTCTTCATTGCTCTTTAATAGGAGCTCACTCCTGGAGTGAGACTGAAGCTCTTGCTTTTGAGACTGATCAATTCTGATTTTTATCGGAATGACCTCCCGCGACTGAGCGGCCTCCGGCGGCTACTGGGTTTGTTGTGTTATTAGCATCTGATACTGAGCTGCCTCGGGGAGCTCCTGCGTTTATTGTAGCAGGAGACTGAGCTGCCTCGGAGGCTGCAGGGTTTCATCGGACCAGCGACTTCTGCGATTACTCTACCCGGAGACTGAGTCACATTGGGCGTGGCCTCCTTAAGACGTCACTGGTGGTGTGTTTAATCGCATCAGGGAGCCAATCCTGTGCAGTGTTGCACAAGGCTGGCCCGGGAGGTGTCCTTACAGCTCACGGGGGGGCTGTGCTGTATGCCAAGTTTTATTGTCTCGCTTTGATTGGCTGCAGGGGTTGTGGCTGCTTTCATCGGAGGTTTCTCCTCGCCGTCCCTCGCTCTGGCAAGTTCCTCACTCCGATTTTACCCACTGCGGGAGGACGGTGCGTCCTCTCACTTGTCCCACTGCAGCTGCCCCCGGTGTGCCCTGTCTCTTCAAACCGTGCCACCCAAATCCAAGCAGGTGTGAATGCTGACTCTGCCCGGAGCGCTCACCCGCTCTTTAATAGGAGAGTGAGACTGAAGCTCTTGGCTTTGAGACTGACTTTTGTGGATTTATATTGCAGTGACCTTCCGGGACTGAGCGGCACATAGCGGCTGCTGCGTTTGTTCTGTTGTTACCATCTGAGACTGAGCTGCCTCCAGCCTCTGCTGAAGTTTATTGAACCCTCCGAGTGAGCTTTTGCCACCTTCTGCGCTGTGTATTGTACCTGAGAGCGAGCGGCCTCCAGTGGCTGCTAAGTTCGGTATCCAGAGACTGAGCTTCCACTAGCAGCTGCTGTCTTTTTCCACCTGGAGACTGAGCTGCCTCAGTGACTCCTGGGTTTATCGCATCTGAGCTCCCTCAGCCGGCTTGTGAGTGTATTGTAGCCAGAGACTGAGCTCCCTCTATCTGCTGGAGGCCTCAGATGCCTCGAGTCAGCACAATGTTGTCCCTGAACGGCTATAATGTGCTGCCGGCGAATTAAAACTTTTTTACTCCGACGTGCTATATAAAGGTCTCATGTGGAAAGAGTTTACACCAAGGGTGACTATGCCAACAAGGGCCCACTGTCCCTGGACTCTGTGCCTTCCATCCCCATCTTACAAACATATCACTGCACCAGCAGGAGCACAATTAAACAGAATCAACCAGCCCAAAGTCGCAATTGCACAGCATGGCATTATGGGTATGCAAATCAGCCCAGGAACGGCTTCTTTCTCCACATTGCAGTATGCGACCTGTAAGAAGTGAAGCCAACATTACAAGTGTAGTGGGGAAAAAATGACAATTTTGCAGTGAATATTGCGTTTATTCAGACAGTTAAAGAAGTCTCGACACACTTTCTTTGAGATTTTCAGGGCAGGCGCAAAGTACAATTTAGTGTCAAAATTACATTCTGTTCGTTTTTCACAAGTAGACGTGCTCCACTGGTATTCATTCACATTGACCCATACCTGAGGTGAAAGTTAACATTGAAGTGCTTAAAAGTAATTTGTCAAAGGCCAGTGCTGCTGTCCGGGCGCTCTTTGTTGCCAGCCAGCAGACACCACTGAAGTTTATTGGCGCCACAATCTGTATATTTCACAAAGTTTCCAGCTAGCAGAGCCTGTGACTGTGTATAGGGTCCAGAGTGCATGCACCCCACCTGCTAGGTCTTTAATCACAGAAATGTAGGACCTCAGTCGCGGCAAGAAGGGCTCCACACCGCCCTGGGGGGCGCTGGGCATAATTTGGAGGTGGGGGTCATTCTCTGGTGCCCGTCTTATGAAGGGGCGGGGCTCTCTGTGAGGGCGTCTGCGCTCCCTCCTGCCCCGTCTCTTCCCCATGGTTAGAAGTGTAGCTCCTTACAGATGACACTGCGCAACGCGGCTCTAGGCGCTGCTTGGGTGAGGGCAGTTTTCTGCAGACTGCTGTTCCGATGACAGCCAGTTGAGGCCGGTGATTGACTCGGAGGTAGTTCTCGGTACTTTCCACAGCTACAACAGTAGTTGTGTGATTGTGTTAATAGATGTTCTTTTCCTTCAGCAGGTCTAAGTGAAGTTCTTGGGCGTCACTGGGCGCCTTCCTCAGTCATGAGGTGCGGCCATTTTAAACGCCAGGTATGGTGAGATTAATCTCATAGGGCGTCAATCCTGTGTAGGTTTGCGCTTGGGTGGCAAGGGAGGTGTCCTTACAGCTCTCTGGGCAGCTGTGCTAAAGCTGCCCCCCCCCACCCCCAATCCAAGCAGGTGTGAATGCTGACTCTGCCCGGAGCGCTCACCCGCTCTTCATTGCTCTTTAATAGGAGCTCACTCCTGGAGTGAGACTGAAGCTCTTGCTTTTGAGACTGATCAATTCTGATTTTTATCGGAATGACCTCCCGCGACTGAGCGGCCTCCGGCGGCTGCTGGGTTTGTTGTGTTATTAGCATCTGAGACTGAGCTGCCTCGGGGAGCTCCTGCGTTTATTGTAGCAGGAGACTGAGCTGCCTCGGAGGCTGCAGGGTTTCATCGGACCAGCGACTTCTGCGATTACTCTACCCGGAGACTGAGTCACATTGGGCGTGGCCTCCTTAAGACGTCACTGGTGGTGTGTTTAATCGCATCAGGGAGCCAATCCTGTGCAGTGTTGCACAAGGCTGGCCCGGGAGGTGTCCTTACAGCTCACGGGGGGGGCTGTGCTGTATGCCAAGTTTTATTGTCTCGCTTTGATTGGCTGCAGGGGTTGTGGCTGCTTTCATCGGAGGTTTCTCCTCGCCGTCCCTCGCTCTGGCAAGTTCCTCACTCCGATTTTACCCACTGCGGGAGGACGGTGCGTCCTCTCACTTGTCCCACTGCAGCTGCCCCCGGTGTGCCCTGTCTCTTCAAACCGTGCCACCCAAATCCAAGCAGGTGTGAATGCTGACTCTGCCCGGAGCGCTCACCCGCTCTTTAATAGGAGAGTGAGACTGAAGCTCTTGGCTTTGAGACTGACTTTTGTGGATTTATATTGCAGTGACCTTCCGGGACTGAGCGGCACATAGCGGCTGCTGCGTTTGTTCTGTTGTTACCATCTGAGACTGAGCTGCCTCCAGCCTCTGCTGAAGTTTATTGAACCCTCCGAGTGAGCTTTTGCCACCTTCTGCGCTGTGTATTGTACCTGAGAGCGAGCGGCCTCCAGTGGCTGCTAAGTTCGGTATCCAGAGACTGAGCTTCCACTAGCAGCTGCTGTCTTTTTCCACCTGGAGACTGAGCTGCCTCAGTGACTGCTGGGTTTATCGCATCTGAGCTCCCTCAGCCGGCTTGTGAGTGTATTGTAGCCAGAGACTGAGCTCCCTCTATCTGCTGGAGGCCTCAGATGCCTCGAGTCAGCACAATGTTGTCCCTGAACGGCTATAATGTGCTGCCGGCGAATTAAAACTTTTTTACTCCGACGTGCTATATAAAGGTCTCATGTGGAAAGAGTTTACACCAAGGGTGACTATGCCAACAAGGGCCCACTGTCCCTGGACTCTGTGCCTTCCATCCCCATCTTACAAACATATCACTGCACCAGCAGGAGCACAATTAAACAGAATCAACCAGCCCAAAGTCGCAATTGCACAGCATGGCATTATGAGTATGCAAATCAGCCCAGGAACGGCTTCTTTCTCCACATTGCAGTATGCGACCTGTAAGAAGTGAAGCCAACATTACAAGTGTAGTGGGGAAAAAATGACAATTTTGCAGTGAATATTGCGTTTATTCAGACAGTTAAAGAAGTCTCGACACACTTTCTTTGAGATTTTCAGGGCAGGCGCAAAGTACAATTTAGTGTCAAAATTACATTCTGTTCGTTTTTCACAAGTAGACGTGCTCCACTGGTATTCATTCACATTGACCCATACCTGAGATGAAAGTTAACATTGAAGTGCTTAAAAGTAATTTGTCAAAGGCCAGTGCTGCTGCCCGGGGCGCTCTTTGTTGCCAGCCAGCAGACACTACTGAAGTTTATTGGCGCCACAATCTGTATATTTCACAAAGTTTCCAGCAAGCAGAGCCTGTGACTGTGTATAGGGTGCAGAGTGCTTGCGCCCCACCTGCTAGGTCTTTAATCACAGAAATGTAGGACCTCAGTCGCGGCAAGAAGGGCTCCACACCGCCCTGGGGGGCGTTGGGCATAATTTGGAGGTGGGGGTCATTCTCTGGTGCCCGTCTTATGAAGGGGCGGGGCTCTCTGTGAGGGCGTCTGCGCTCCCTCCTGCCCCGTCTCTTCCCCATGGTTAGAAGTGTAGCTCCTTACAGATGACACTGCGCAACGCGGCTCTAGGCGCTGCTTGGGTGAGGGCAGTTTTCTGCAGACTGCTGTTCCGATGACAGCCAGTTGAGGCCGGTGATTGACTCGGAGGTAGTTCTCGGTACTTTCCACAGCTACAACAGTAGTTGTGTGATTGTGTTAATAGATGTTCTTTTCCTTCAGCAGGTCTAAGTGAAGTTCTTGGGCGTCACTGGGCGCCTTCCTCAGTCATGAGGTGCGGCCATTTTAAACGCCAGGTATGGTGAGATTAATCTCATAGGGCGTCAATCCTGTGTAGGTTTGCGCTTGGGTGGCAAGGGAGGTGTCCTTACAGCTCTCTGGGCAGCTGTGCTAAAGCTGCCCCCCCCCACCCCCAATCCAAGCAGGTGTGAATGCTGACTCTGCCCGGAGCGCTCACCCGCTCTTTAATAGGAGAGTGAGACTGAAGCTCTTGGCTTTGAGACTGACTTTTGTGGATTTATATTGCAGTGACCTTCCGGGACTGAGCGGCACATAGCGGCTGCTGCGTTTGTTCTGCTGTTACCATCTGAGACTGAGCTGCCTCCAGCCTCTGCTGAAGTTTATTGAACCCTCCGAGTGAGCTTTTGCCACCTTCTGCGCTGTGTATTGTACCTGAGAGCGAGCGGCCTCCAGTGGCTGCTAACTTCGGTATCCAGAGACTGAGCTTCCACTAGCAGCTGCTGTCTTTTTCCACCTGGAGACTGAGCTGCCTCAGTGACTGCTGGGTTTATCGCATCTGAGCTCCCTCAGCCGGCTTGTGAGTGTATTGTAGCCAGAGACTGAGCTCCCTCTATCTGCTGGAGGCCTCAGATGCCTCGAGTCAGCACAATGTTGTCCCTGAACGGCTATAATGTGCTGCCGGCGAATTAAAACTTTTTTACTCCGACGTGCTATATAAAGGTCTCATGTGGAAAGAGTTTACACCAAGGGTGACTATGCCAACAAGGGCCCACTGTCCCTGGACTCTGTGCCTTCCATCCCCATCTTACAAACATATCACTGCACCAGCAGGAGCACAATTAAACAGAATCAACCAGCCCAAAGTCGCAATTGCACAGCATGGCATTATGGGTATGCAAATCAGCCCAGGAACGGCTTCTTTCTCCACATTGCAGTATGCGACCTGTAAGAAGTGAAGCCAACATTACAAGTGTAGTGGGGAAAAAATGACAATTTTGCAGTGAATATTGCGTTTATTCAGACAGTTAAAGAAGTCTCGACACACTTTCTTTGAGATTTTCAGGGCAGGCGCAAAGTACAATTTAGTGTCAAAATTACATTCTGTTCGTTTTTCACAAGTAGACGTGCTCCACTGGTATTCATTCACATTGACCCATCCCTGAGGTGAAAGTTAACATTGAAGTGCTTAAAAGTAATTTGTTCAAAGGCCAGTGCTGCTGTCCGGGCGCTCTTTGTTGCCAGCCAGCAGACACCACTGAAGTTTATTGGCGCCACAATCTGTATATTTCACAAAGTTTCCAGCAAGCAGAGCCTGTGACTGTGTATAGGGTGCAGAGTGCTTGCGCCCCACCTGCTAGGTCTTTAATCACAGAAATGTAGGACCTCAGTCTCGGCAAGAAGGGCTCCACACCGCCCTGGGGGGCGCTGGGCATAATTTGGAGGTGGGGGCCATTCTCTGTTGCCCGTCTTATGAAGGGGCGGGGCTCTCTGTGAGGGCGTCTGCGCTCCCTCCTGCCCCGTCTCTTCCCCATGGTTAGAAGTGTAGCTCCTTACAGATGACACTGCGCAACGCGGCTCTAGGCGCTGCTTGGGTGAGGGCAGTTTTCTGCAGACTGCTGTTCCGATGACAGCCAGTTGAGGCCGGTGATTGACTCGGAGGTAGTTCTCGGTACTTTCCACAGCTACAACAGTAGTTGTGTGATTGTGTTAATAGATGTTCTTTTCCTTCAGCAGGTCTAAGTGAAGTTCTTGGGCGTCACTGGGCGCCTTCCTCAGTCATGAGGTGCGGCCATTTTAAACGCCAGGTATGGTGAGATTAATCTCATAGGGCGTCAATCCTGTGTAGGTTTGCGCTTGGGTGGCAAGGGAGGTGTCCTTACAGCTCTCTGGGCAGCTGTGCTAAAGCTGCCCCCCCCACCCCCAATCCAAGCAGGTGTGAATGCTGACTCTGCCCGGAGCGCTCACCCGCTCTTCATTGCTCTTTAATAGGAGCTCACTCCTGGAGTGAGACTGAAGCTCTTGCTTTTGAGACTGATCAATTCTGATTTTTATCGGAATGACCTCCCGCGACTGAGCGGCCTCCGGCGGCTGCTGGGTTTGTTGTGTTATTAGCATCTGATACTGAGCTGCCTCGGGGAGCTCCTGCGTTTATTGTAGCAGGAGACTGAGCTGCCTCGGAGGCTGCAGGGTTTCATCGGACCAGCGACTTCTGCGATTACTCTACCCGGAGACTGAGTCACATTGGGCGTGGCCTCCTTAAGACGTCACTGGTGGTGTGTTTAATCGCATCAGGGAGCCAATCCTGTGCAGTGTTGCACAAGGCTGGCCCGGGAGGTGTCCTTACAGCTCACGGGGGGGGGCTGTGCTGTATGCCAAGTTTTATTGTCTCGCTTTGATTGGCTGCAGGGGTTGTGGCTGCTTTCATCGGAGGTTTCTCCTCGCCGTCCCTCGCTCTGGCAAGTTCCTCACTCCGATTTTACCCACTGCGGGAGGACGGTGCGTCCTCTCACTTGTCCCACTGCAGCTGCCCCCGGTGTGCCCTGTCTCTTCAAACCGTGCCACCCAAATCCAAGCAGGTGTGAATGCTGACTCTGCCCGGAGCGCTCACCCGCTCTTTAATAGGAGAGTGAGACTGAAGCTCTTGGCTTTGAGACTGACTTTTGTGGATTTATATTGCAGTGACCTTCCGGGACTGAGCGGCACATAGCGGCTGCTGCGTTTGTTCTGTTGTTACCATCTGAGACTGAGCTGCCTCCAGCCTCTGCTGAAGTTTATTGAACCCTCCGAGTGAGCTTTTGCCACCTTCTGCGCTGTGTATTGTACCTGAGAGCGAGCGGCCTCCAGTGGCTGCTAAGTTCGGTATCCAGAGACTGAGCTTCCACTAGCAGCTGCTGTCTTTTTCCACCTGGAGACTGAGCTGCCTCAGTGACTGCTGGGTTTATCGCATCTGAGCTCCCTCAGCCGGCTTGTGAGTGTATTGTAGCCAGAGACTGAGCTCCCTCTATCTGCTGGAGGCCTCAGATGCCTCGAGTCAGCACAATGTTGTCCCTGAACGGCTATAATGTGCTGCCGGCGAATTAAAACTTTTTTACTCCGACGTGCTATATAAAGGTCTCATGTGGAAAGAGTTTACACCAAGGGTGACTATGCCAACAAGGGCCCACTGTCCCTGGACTCTGTGCCTTCCATCCCCATCTTACAAACATATCACTGCACCAGCAGGAGCACAATTAAACAGAATCAACCAGCCCAAAGTCGCAATTGCACAGCATGGCATTATGGGTATGCAAATCAGCCCAGGAACGGCTTCTTTCTCCACATTGCAGTATGCGACCTGTAAGAAGTGAAGCCAACATTACAAGTGTAGTGGGGAAAAAATGACAATTTTGCAGTGAATATTGCGTTTATTCAGACAGTTAAAGAAGTCTCGACACACTTTCTTTGAGATTTTCAGGGCAGGCGCAAAGTACAATTTAGTGTCAAAATTACATTCTGTTCGTTTTTCACAAGTAGACGTGCTCCACTGGTATTCATTCACATTGACCCATACCTGAGGTGAAAGTTAACATTGAAGTGCTTAAAAGTAATTTGTCAAAGGCCAGTGCTGCTGTCCGGGCGCTCTTTGTTGCCAGCCAGCAGACACCACTGAAGTTTATTGGCGCCACAATCTGTATATTTCACAAAGTTTCCAGCAAGCAGAGCCTGTGACTGTGTATAGGGTCCAGAGTGCTTGCACCCCACCTGCTAGGTCTTTAATCACAGAAATGTAGGACCTCAGTCCCGGCAAGAAGGGCTCCACACCGCCCTGGGGGGCGCTGGGCATAATTTGGAGGTGGGGGTCATTCTCTGGTGCCCGTCTTATGAAGGGGCGGGGCTCTCTGTGAGGGCGTCTGCGCTCCCTCCTGCCCCGTCTCTTCCCCATGGTTAGAAGTGTAGCTCCTTACAGATGACACTGCGCAACGCGGCTCTAGGCGCTGCTTGGGTGAGGGCAGTTCTCTGCAGACTGCTGTTCCGATGACAGGTTGAGGCCGGTGATTGACTCGGAGGCAGTTCTCTGTATTTTCCACAGCTACAACAGTAGTTTTGTGATTGTGTTAATAGGTGTTTTTTTCCTTCAGCAGGTCTAAGTGAAGTTCTTGGGACTCACTGGGCGCCTTCCTCAGTCGTATGATGTGCGGCCATTTTAAACGCCAAGTATGGTGAGATTAATCTTATCAGGGGGTCAATCCTGTGTAGTTTTTCGCTCGGGTGGCAAGGGAGGTGTCCTTACAGCTCTCTGGGCAGCTGTGCTGTATGGAAAGATCTCTTCTCTCGCTTTGATTTGCTGCAGGGGTTGTTGCTGCTTTCATCGGAGGTATCTCCTCGCCTTTCCACGCTCGCGCAAGTTCTTTACTCCTACATTGACCCACGGCATTGGGCGTTGCGCAATGTAACTGCATGTACGTCCTCTCACTTGGTCTCACGGTAGCTGCCCCCGGAGTGCCCTGACCGTTGAAAAGGTGCCCCCACCAAACCCAAGCAGGTGTGAATGCTGACTCTGCACGGAGCGCACACCCGCTCTTTATTGCTATTTAATAGTTCTTTCATGTAGTGAGACTGAAGCTCTTGGATTTGAGACTGACATGGATTTTTATTGCAATGACCTCCGCGACTGAGCGCCACCTAGCGGCTGCTGCGTTTGTTCTGTTATTACCATCTGAGACTGAGCAGCCTCATGCCCCTGCTGAAGTTTATTGTACCCTTTGAGTGAGCGGCCTCCAGTGACTGCTAGCTTAGGTATCCAGAGACTGAGCTGCCTCTAGAGGCTGCCGAGTTTATTGTACCGAGAGACCAAGCTGCATTCAGCTTGATGACTTTATTGTACCGGAGACTGAGCTGCTTCCACTGAATGCCGGGTGTGCTGCGTGCATCGCGTGTGAGACTGCCCTTCCTCTAGCAGCTGCTGATTTTTTCCACCTAGAGACTGAAGTGCCTCAGTGACTGCTGGGTTTATCGCATGTGAGCTGCCTCTGGCGGCTTGTGAGTGTATTGTAGCTGGAGACTGAGTCCCCTCTATCTGCTGGCGTGATGGAGACCACAGATGCTGCGGTAGCCTCGAGGCAGCACAATGTTGTCCCCGGACGGCTGCGAGAGGAAACTCCAGACGCTATAATGTGCTGCCGGTGAATCAAAACTGATCACTCCGACGCGCTATATAAAGGTCTCATGTGGAAAGATTTTACACCCAGGGTGACTTTGCCAACAAAGGCCCACTGTCCGTGGACTCTGTGCTTTCCATCCCCATCTTACAAACATATCACTGCACCAGCAGGAGCACAATTAAACAGAATCAACCAGCCCACAGTCGCAATTGCACAGCATGGCATTATGGGTATGCAAATGAGCCCAGGAACGGCTTCTTTCTCCACATTGCAGAATGCGACCTGTAAGAAGTGAAGCCAACATTACAGGTGGAGCGGGGAAAAAATGACAATTTTGCAGTGAATCTCGCGTTTATTCAAAGACAGTTAAATACATCTCGGCACACTTTCTTTGAGATTTTCAGGACAGGCGCAAAGTACAATTCAGTGTCAAAATTACATTCTGTACGTTTTTCGTAAGTAGACGTGCTCCACTGGTATTCGTTCACCTTGACCCATCCCTGAGATGAAAGTTAACATTGAAGTGCCTAAAAGTAATTTGTCAAAGGCCAGTGCTGCTGTCCGGGCGCTCTTTGTTGCCAGCCAGCAGACACCACTGAAGTTTATTGGCGCCACAATCTGTATATTTCACAAAGTTTCCAGCTAGCAGAGCCTGTGACTGTGTATAGGGTCCAGAGTGCATGCACCCCACCTGCTAGGTCTTTAATCACAGAAATGTAGGACCTCAGTCGCGGCAAGAAGGGCTCCACACCGCCCTGGGGGGCGCTGGGCATAATTTGGAGGTGGGGGTCATTCTCTGGTGCCCGTTTTATGAAGGGGCGGGGCTCTCTGTGAGGGCGTCTGCGCTCCCTCCTGCCCCGTCTCTTCCCCATGGTTAGAAGTGTAGCTCCTTACAGATGACACTGCGCAACGCGGCTCTAGGCGCTGCTTGGGTGAGGGCAGTTCTCTGCACACTGCTGTTCCGATGACAGGTTGAGGCCGGTGATTGACTCGGAGGCAGTTCTCTGTATTTTCCACAGCTACAACAGTAGTTTTGTGATTGTGTTAATAGGTGTTTTTTTCCTTCAGCAGGTCTAAGTGAAGTTCTTGGGACTCACTGGGCGCCTTCCTCAGTCGTATGAGGTGCGGCCATTTTAAACGCCAAGTATGGTGAGATTAATCTTATCAGGGGGTCAATCCTGTGTAGTTTTTCGCTCGGGTGGCAAGGGAGGTGTCCTTACAGCTCTCTGGGCAGCTGTGCTGTATGGAAAGATCTCTTCTCTCGCTTTGATTGGCTGCAGGGGTTGTTGCTGCTTTCATCGGAGGTATCTCCTCGCCTTTCCACGCTCGCGCAAGTTCTTTACTCCTACATTGACCCACGGCATTGGGCGTTGCGCAATGTAACTGCATGTACGTCCTCTCACTTGGTCTCACTGTAGCTGCCCCCGGAGTGCCCTGACCGTTGAAAAGGTGCCCCCACCAAACCCAAGCAGGTGTGAATGCTGACTCTGCACGGAGCGCACACCCGCTCTTTCTTGCTATTTAATAGTTCTTTCATGTAGTGAGACTGAAGCTCTTGGATTTGAGACTGACATGGATTTTTATTGCAATGACCTCCGCGACTGAGCGCCACCTAGCGGCTGCTGCGTTTGTTCTGTTATTACCATCTGAGACTGAGCTGCCTCCTGCCCCTGCTGAAGTTTATTGTACCTGAGAGTGAGCGGCCTCCAGTGACTGCTAGCTTAGGTATCCAGGGACTGAGCTGCCTCTAGAGGCTGCCGAGTTTATTGTACCGAGAGACCAAGCTGCATTCAGCTTGATGACTTTATTGTACCGGAGACTGAGCTGCTTCCACTGAATGCCGGGTGTGCTGCGTGCATCGCATGTGAGACTGCCCTTCCTCTAGCAGCTGCTGATTTTTTCCACCTAGAGACTGAAGTGCCTCAGTGACTGCTGGGTTTATCGCATGTGAGCTGCCTCTGGCGGCTTGTGAGTGTATTGTAGCCAGAGACTGAGTCCCCTCTATCTGCTGGCGTGATGGAGACCACAGATGCTGCGGTAGCCTCGAGGCAGCACAATGTTGTCCCCGGACGGCTGCGAGAGGAAACTCCAGACGCTATAGTGTGCTGCCGGTGAATCAAAACTGATCGCTCCGACGGGCTATATAAAGGTCTCATGTGGAAAGATTTTACACCCAGGGTGACTTTGCCAACAAAGGCCCACTGTCTCTGGACTCTGTGCTTTCCATCCCCATCTTACAAACATATCACTGCACCAGCAGGAGCACAATTAAACAGAATCAACCAGCCCACAGTCGCAATTGCACAGCATGGCATTATGGGTATGCAAATGAGCCCAGGAACGGCTTCTTTCTCCACATTGCAGAATGCGACCTGTAAGAAGTGAAGCCAACATTACAAGTGTAGCGGGGAAAAAAATGACAATTTTGCAGTGAATCTCGCGTTTATTCAAAGACAGTTAAATACATCTCGGCACACTTTCTTTGAGATTTTCAGGACAGGCGCAAAGTACAATTCAGTGTCAAAATTACATTCTGTACGTTTTTCGTAAGTAGACGTGCTCCACTGGTATTCGTTCACCTTGACCCATCCCTGAGATGAAAGTTAACATTGAAGTGCCTAAAAGTAATTTGTCAAAGGCCAGTGCTGCTGTCCGGGCGCTCTTTGTTGCCAGCCAGCAGACACCACTGAAGTTTATTGTCGCCACAATCTGTATATTTCACAAAGTTTCCAGCTAGCAGAGCCTGTGACTGTGTATAGGGTCCAGAGTGCTTGCACCCCACCTGCTAGGTCTTTAATCACAGAAATGTAGGACCTCAGTCGCGGCAAGAAGGGCTCCACACCGCCCTGGGGGGCGCTGGGCATAATTTGGAGGTGGGGGTCATTCTCTGGTGCCCGTCTTATGAAGGGGCGGGGCTCTCTGTGAGGGCGTCTGCGCTCCCTCCTGCCCCGTCTCTTCCCCATGGTTAGAAGTGTAGCTCCTTACAGATGACACTGCGCAACGCGGCTCTAGGCGCTGCTTGGGTGAGGGCAGTTCTCTGCAGACTGCTGTTCCGATGACAGGTTGAGGCCGGTGATTGACTCGGAGGCAGTTCTCTGTATTTTCCACAGCTACAACAGTAGTTTTGTGATTGTGTTAATAGGTGTTTTTTTCCTTCAGCAGGTCTAAGTGAAGTTCTTGGGACTCACTGGGCGCCTTCCTCAGTCGTATGAGGTGCGGCCATTTTAAACGCCAAGTATGGTGAGATTAATCTTATCAGGGGGTCAATCCTGTGTAGTTTTTCGCTCGGGTGGCAAGGGAGGTGTCCTTACAGCTCTCTGGGCAGCTGTGCTGTATGGAAAGATCTCTTCTCTCGCTTTGATTGGCTGCAGGGGTTGTTGCTGCTTTCATCGGAGGTATCTCCTCGCCTTTCCACGCTCGCGCAAGTTCTTTACTCCTACATTGACCCACGGCATTGGGCGTTGCGCAATGTAACTGCATGTACGTCCTCTCACTTAGTCTCACTGTTGCTGCCCCCGGAGTGCCCTGACCGTTGAAAAGGTGCCCCCACCAAACCCAAGCAGGTGTGAATGCTGACTCTGCACGGAGCGCACACCCGCTCTTTCTTGCTATTTAATAGTTCTTTCATGTAGTGAGACTGAAGCTCTTGGATTTGAGACTGACATGGATTTTTATTGCAATGACCTCCGCGACTGAGCGCCACCTAGCGGCTGCTGCGTTTGTTCTGTTATTACCATCTGAGACTGAGCTGCCTCCTGCCCCTGCTGAAGTTTATTGTACCTGAGAGTGAGCGGCCTCCAGTGACTGCTAGCTTAGGTATCCAGGGACTGAGCTGCCTCTAGAGGCTGCCGAGTTTATTGTACCGAGAGACCAAGCTGCATTCAGCTTGATGACTTTATTGTACCGGAGACTGAGCTGCTTCCACTGAATGCCGGGTGTGCTGCGTGCATCGCATGTGAGACTGCCCTTCCTCTAGCAGCTGCTGATTTTTTCCACCTAGAGACTGAAGTGCCTCAGTGACTGCTGGGTTTATCGCATGTGAGCTGCCTCTGGCGGCTTGTGAGTGTATTGTAGCCAGAGACTGAGTCCCCTCTATCTGCTGGCGTGATGGAGACCACAGATGCTGCGGTAGCCTCGAGGCAGCACAATGTTGTCCCCGGACGGCTGCGAGAGGAAACTCCAGACGCTATAGTGTGCTGCCGGTGAATCAAAACTGATCGCTCCGACGCGCTATATAAAGGTCTCATGTGGAAAGATTTTACACCCAGGGTGACTTTGCCAACAAAGGCCCACTGTCTCTGGACTCTGTGCTTTCCATCCCCATCTTACAAACATATCACTGCACCAGCAGGAGCACAATTAAACAGAATCAACCAGCCCACAGTCGCAATTGCACAGCATGGCATTATGGGTATGCAAATGAGCCCAGGAACGGCTTCTTTCTCCACATTGCAGAATGCGACCTGTAAGAAGTGAAGCCAACATTACAAGTGTAGCGGGGAAAAAAATGACAATTTTGCAGTGAATCTCGCGTTTATTCAAAGACAGTTAAATACATCTCGGCACACTTTCTTTGAGATTTTCAGGACAGGCGCAAAGTACAATTCAGTGTCAAAATTACATTCTGTACGTTTTTCGTAAGTAGACGTGCTCCACTGGTATTCGTTCACCTTGACCCATCCCTGAGATGAAAGTTAACATTGAAGTGCCTAAAAGTAATTTGTCAAAGGCCAGTGCTGCTGTCCGGGCGCTCTTTGTTGCCAGCCAGCAGACACCACTGAAGTTTATTGTCGCCACAATCTGTATATTTCACAAAGTTTCCAGCTAGCAGAGCCTGTGACTGTGTATAGGGTCCAGAGTGCTTGCACCCCACCTGCTAGGTCTTTAATCACAGAAATGTAGGACCTCAGTCGCGGCAAGAAGGGCTCCACGCCGCCCTGGGGGGCGCTGGGCATAATTTGGAGGTGGGGGTCATTCTCTGGTGCCCGTCTTATGAAGGGGCGGGGCTCTCTGTGAGGGCGTCTGCGCTCCCTCCTGCCCCGTCTCTTCCCCATGGTTAGAAGTGTAGCTCCTTACAGATGACACTGCGCAACGCGGCTCTAGGCGCTGCTTGGGTGAGGGCAGTTCTCTGCAGACTGCTGTTCCGATGACAGGTTGAGGCCGGTGATTGACTCGGAGGCAGTTCTCTGTATTTTCCACAGCTACAACAGTAGTTTTGTGATTGTGTTAATAGGTGTTTTTTTCCTTCAGCAGGTCTAAGTGAAGTTCTTGGGACTCACTGGGCGCCTTCCTCAGTCGTATGAGGTGCGGCCATTTTAAACGCCAAGTATGGTGAGATTAATCTTATCAGGGGGTCAATCCTGTGTAGTTTTTCGCTCGGGTGGCAAGGGAGGTGTCCTTACAGCTCTCTGGGCAGCTGTGCTGTATGGAAAGATCTCTTCTCTCGCTTTGATTGGCTGCAGGGGTTGTTGCTGCTTTCATCGGAGGTATCTCCTCGCCTTTCCACGCTCGCGCAAGTTCTTTACTCCTACATTGACCCACGGCATTGGGCGTTGCGCAATGTAACTGCATGTACGTCCTCTCACTTGGTCTCACTGTAGCTGCCCCCGGAGTGCCCTGACCGTTGAAAAGGTGCCCCCACCAAACCCAAGCAGGTGTGAATGCTGACTCTGCACGGAGCGCACACCCGCTCTTTCTTGCTATTTAATAGTTCTTTCATGTAGTGAGACTGAAGCTCTTGGATTTGAGACTGACATGGATTTTTATTGCAATGACCTCCGCGACTGAGCGCCACCTAGCGGCTGCTGCGTTTGTTCTGTTATTACCATCTGAGACTGAGCTGCCTCCTGCCCCTGCTGAAGTTTATTGTACCTTTAGAGTGAGCGGCCTCCAGTGACTGCTAGCTTAGGTATCCAGAGACTGAGCTGCCTCTAGAGGCTGCCGAGTTTATTGTACCGAGAGACCAAGCTGCATTCAGCTTGATGACTTTATTGTACCGGAGACTGAGCTGCTTCCACTGAATGCCGGGTGTGCTGCGTGCATCGCGTGTGAGACTGCCCTTCCTCTAGCAGCTGCTGATTTTTTCCACCTAGAGACTGAAGTGCCTCAGTGACTGCTGGGTTTATCGCATGTGAGCTGCCTCTGGCGGCTTGTGAGTGTATTGTAGCCAGAGACTGAGTCCCCTCTATCTGCTGGCGTGATGGAGACCACAGATGCTGCGGTAGCCTCGAGGCAGCACAATGTTGTCCCCGGACGGCTGCGAGAGGAAACTCCAGACGCTATAGTGTGCTGCCGGTGAATCAAAACTGATCGCTCCGACGCGCTATATAAAGGTCTCATGTGGAAAGATTTTACACCCAGGGTGACTTTGCCAACAAAGGCCCACTGTCTCTGGACTCTGTGCTTTCCATCCCCATCTTACAAACATATCACTGCACCAGCAGGAGCACAATTAAACAGAATCAACCAGCCCACAGTCGCAATTGCACAGCATGGCATTATGGGTATGCAAATGAGCCCAGGAACGGCTTCTTTCTCCACATTGCACAATGCGACCTGTAAGAAGTGAAGCCAACATTACAGGTGGAGCGGGGAAAAAATGACAATTTTGCAGTGAATCTCGCGTTTATTCAAAGACAGTTAAATACATCTCGACACACTTTCTTTGAGATTTTCAGGACAGGCGCAAAGTACAATTCAGTGTCAAAATTACATTCCGTACGTTTTTCGTAAGTAGACGTGCTCCACTGGTATTCGTTCACCTTGACCCATCCCTGAGATGAAAGTTAACATTGAAGTGCCTAAAAGTAATTTGTCAAAGGCCAGTGCTGCTGTCCGGGCGCTCTTTGTTGCCAGCCAGCAGACACCACTGAAGTTTATTGGCGCCACAATCTGTATATTTCACAAAGTTTCCAGCAAGCAGAGCCTGTGACTATGTATAGGGTCCAGAGTGCTTGCACCCCACCTGCTAGGTCTTTAATCACAGAAATGTAGGACCTCAGTCGCGGCAAGAAGGGCTCCACACCGCCCTGGGGGGCGCTGGGCATAATTTGGAGGTGGGGGTCATTCTCTGGTGCCCGTCTTATGAAGGGGCGGGACTCTCTGTGAGGGCGTCTGCGCTCCCTCCTGCCCCGTCTCTTCCCCATGGTTAGAAGTGTAGCTCCTTACAGATGACACTGCGCAACGCGGCTCTAGGCGCTGCTTGGGTGAGGGCAGTTCTCTGCAGACTGCTGTTCCGATGACAGGTTGAGGCCAGTGATTGACTCGGAGGCAGTTCTCTGTATTTTCCACAGCTACAAGAGTAGTTTTGTGATTGTGTTAATAGGTGTTTTTTTCCTTCAGCAGGTCTAAGTGAAGTTCTTGGGACTCACTGGGCGCCTTCCTCAGTCGTATGAGGTGCGGCCATTTTAAACGCCAAGTATGGTGAGATTAATCTTATCAGGGGGTCAATCCTGTGTAGTTTTTCGCTCGGGTGGCAAGGGAGGTGTCCTTACAGCTCTCTGGGCAGCTGTGCTGTATGGAAAGATCTCTTCTCTCGCTTTGATTGGCTGCAGGGGTTGTTGCTGCTTTCATCGGAGGTATCTCCTCGCCTTTCCACGCTCGCGCAAGTTCTTTACTCCTACATTGACCCACGGCATTGGGCGTTGCGCAATGTAACTGCATGTACGTCCTCTCACTTGGTCTCACTGTAGCTGCCCCCGGAGTGCCCTGACCATTGAAAAGGTGCCCCCACCAAACCCAAGCAGGTGTGAATGCTGACTCTGCACGGAGCGCACACCCGCTCTTTATTGCTATTTAATAGTTCTTTCATGTAGTGAGACTGAAGCTCTTGGATTTGAGACTGACATGGATTTTTATTGCAATGACCTCCGCGACTGAGCGCCACCTAGCGGCTGCTGCGTTTGTTCTGTTATTACCATCTGAGACTGAGCTGCCTCCTGCCCCTGCTGAAGTTTATTGTACCTGAGAGTGAGCGGCCTCCAGTGACTGCTAGCTTAGGTATCCAGAGACTGAGCTGCCTCTAGAGGCTGCCGAGTTTATTGTACCGAGAGACCAAGCTGCATTCAGCTTGATGACTTTATTGTACCGGAGACTGAGCTGCTTCCACTGAATGCCGGGTGTGCTGCGTGCATCGCGTGTGAGACTGCCCTTCCTCTAGCAGCTGCTGATTTTTTCCACCTAGAGACTGAAGTGCCTCAGTGACTGCTGGGTTTATCGCATGTGAGCTGCCTCTGGCGGCTTGTGAGTGTATTGTAGCCAGAGACTGAGTCCCCGCTATCTGCTGGCGTGATGGAGACCACAGATGCTGCGGTAGCCTCGAGGCAGCACAATGTTGTCCCCGGACGGCTGCGAGAGGAAACTCCAGACGCTATAGTGTGCTGCCGGTGAATCAAAACTGATCACTCCGACGCGCTATATAAAGGTCTCATGTGGAAAGATTTTACACCCAGGGTGACTTTGCCAACAAAGGCCCACTGTCTCTGGACTCTGTGCTTTCCATCCCCATCTTACAAACATATCACTGCACCAGCAGGAGCACAATTAAACAGAATCAACCAGCCCAAAGTCGCAATTGCACAGCATGGCATTATGGGTATGCAAATGAGCCCAGGAACGGCTTCTTTCTCCACATTGCACATTGCGACCTGTAAGAAGTGAAGCCAACATTACAAGTGTAGCGGGGAAAAAATGTCAATTTTGCAGTGAATCTCGCGTTTATTCAAAGACAGTTAAATACATCTCGGCACACTTTCTTTGAGATTTTCAGGACAGGCGCAAAGTACAATTCAGTGTCAAAATTACATTCTGTACGTTTTTCGTAAGTAGACGTGCTCCACTGGTATTCGTTCACCTTGACCCATCCCTGAGATGAAAGTTAACATTGAAGTGCCTAAAAGTAATTTGTCAAAGGCCAGTGCTGCTGCTGTCCGGGCGCTCTTTGTTGCCAGCCAGCAGACACCACTGAAGTTTATTGGCGCCACAATCTGTATATTTCACAAAGTTTCCAGCTAGCAGAGCCTGTGACTGTGTATAGGGTCCAGAGTGCATGCACCCCACCTGCTAGGTCTTTAATCACAGAAATGTAGGACCTCAGTCGCGGCAAGAAGGGCTCCACACCGCCCTGGGGGGCGCTGGGCATAATTTGGAGTTGGGGGTCATTCTCTGGTGCCCGTCTTATGAAGGGGCGGGGCTCTCTGTGAGGGCGTCTGCGCTCCCTCCTGCCCCGTCTCTTCCCCATGGTTAGAAGTGTAGCTCCTTACAGATGACACTGCGCAACGCGGCTCTAGGCGCTGCTTGGGTGAGGGCAGTTCTCTGCAGACTGCTGTTCCGATGACAGGTTGAGGCCGGTGATTGACTCGGAGGCAGTTCTCTGTATTTTCCACAGCTACAACAGTAGTTTTGTGATTGTGTTAATAGGTGTTTTTTTCCTTCAGCAGGTCTAAGTGAAGTTCTTGGGACTCACTGGGCGCCTTCCTCAGTCGTATGAGGTGCGGCCATTTTAAACGCCAAGTATGGTGAGATTAATCTTATCAGGGGGAAAATCCTGTGTAGTTTTTCGCTCGGGTGGCAAGGGAGGTGTCCTTACAGCTCTCTGGGCAGCTGTGCTGTATGGAAAGATCTCTTCTCTCGCTTTGATTGGCTGCAGGGGTTGTTGCTGCTTTCATCGGAGGTATCTCCTCGCCTTTCCACGCTCGCGCAAGTTCTTTACTCCTACATTGACCCACCGCATTGGGCGTTGCGCAATGTAACTGCATGTACGTCCTCTCACTTGGTCTCACTGTAGCTGCCCCCGGAGTGCCCTGACCGTTGAAAAGGTGCCCCCACCAAACCCAAGCAGGTGTGAATGCTGACTCTGCACGGAGCGCACACCCGCTCTTTATTGCTATTTAATAGTTCTTTCATGTAGTGAGACTGAAGCTCTTGGATTTGAGACTGACATGGATTTTTATTGCAATGACCTCCGCGACTGAGCGCCACCTAGCGACTGCTGCGTTTGTTCTGTTATTACCATCTGAGACTGAGCTGCCTCCTGCCCCTGCTGAAGTTTATTGTACCTGAGAGTGAGCGGCCTCCAGTGACTGCTAGCTTAGGTATCCAGAGACTGAGCTGCCTCTAGAGGCGGCCGAGTTTATTGTACCGAGAGACCAAGCTGCATTCAGCTTGATGACTTTATTGTACCGGAGACTGAGCTGCTTCCACTGAATGCCGGGTGTGCTGCGCGCATCGCGTGTGAGACTGCCCTTCCTCTAGCAGCTGCTGATTTTTTCCACCTAGAGACTGAAGTGCCTCAGTGACTGCTGGGTTTATCGCATGTGAGCTGCCTCTGGCGGCTTGTGAGTGTATTGTAGCTGGAGACTGAGTCCCCTCTATCTGCTGGCGTGATGGAGACCACAGATGCTGCGGTAGCCTCGAGGCAGCACAATGTTGTCCCCGGACGGCTGCGAGAGGAAACTCCAGACGCTATAGTGTGCTGCCGGTGAATCAAAACTGATCACTCCGACGCGCTATATAAAGGTCTCATGTGGAAAGATTTTACACCCAGGGTGACTTTGCCAACAAAGGCCCACTGTCTCTGGACTCTGTGCCTTCCATCCCCATCTTACAAACATATCACTGCACCAGCAGGAGCACAATTAAACAGAATCAACCAGCCCACAGTCGCAATTGCACAGCATGGCATTATGGGTATGCAAATGAGCCCAGGAACGGCTTCTTTCTCCACATTGCACAATGCGACCTGTAAGAAGTGAAGCCAACATTACAGGTGGAGCGGGGAAAAAATGACAATTTTGCAGTGAATCTCGCGTTTATTCAAAGACAGTTAAATACATCTCGACACACTTTCTTTGAGATTTTCAGGACAGGCGCAAAGTACAATTCAGTGTCAAAATTACATTCCGTACGTTTTTCGTAAGTAGACGTGCTCCACTGGTATTCGTTCACCTTGACCCATCCCTGAGATGAAAGTTAACATTGAAGTGCCTAAAAGTAATTTGTCAAAGGCCAGTGCTGCTGTCCGGGCGCTCTTTGTTGCCAGCCAGCAGACACCACTGAAGTTTATTGGCGCCACAATCTGTATATTTCACAAAGTTTCCAGCAAGCAGAGCCTGTGACTGTGTATAGGGTCCAGAGTGCTTGCACCCCACCTGCTAGGTCTTTAATCACAGAAATGTAGGACCTCAGTCGCGGCAAGAAGGGCTCCACACCGCCCTGGGGGGCGCTGGGCATAATTTGGAGGTGGGGGTCATTCTCTGGTGCCCGTCTTATGAAGGGGCGGGGCTCTCTGTGAGGGCGTCTGTGCTCCCTCCTGCCCCGTCTCTTCCCCATGGTTAGAAGTGTAGCTCCTTACAGATGACACTGCGCAACGCGGCTCTAGGCGCTGCTTGGGTGAGGGCAGTTCTCTGCAGACTGCTGTTCCGATGACAGGTTGAGGCCAGTGATTGACTCGGAGGCAGTTCTCTGTATTTTCCACAGCTACAACAGTAGTTTTGTGATTGTGTTAATAGGTGTTTTTTTCCTTCAGCAGGTCTAAGTGAAGTTCTTGGGACTCACTGGGCGCCTTCCTCAGTCGTATGAGGTGCGGCCATTTTAAACGCCAAGTATGGTGAGATTAATCTTATCAGGGGGTCAATCCTGTGTAGTTTTTCGCTCGGGTGGCAAGGGAGGTGTCCTTACAGCTCTCTGGGCAGCTGTGCTGTATGGAAAGATCTCTTCTCTCGCTTTGATTGGCTGCAGGGGTTGTTGCTGCTTTCATCGGAGGTATCTCCTCGCCTTTCCACGCTCGCGCAAGTTCTTTACTCCTACATTGACCCACGGCATTGGGCGTTGCGCAATGTAACTGCATGTACGTCCTCTCACTTGGTCTCACTGTAGCTGCCCCCGGAGTGCCCTGACCATTGAAAAGGTGCCCCCACCAAACCCAAGCAGGTGTGAATGCTGACTCTGCACGGAGCGCACACCCGCTCTTTATTGCTATTTAATAGTTCTTTCATGTAGTGAGACTGAAGCTCTTGGATTTGAGACTGACATGGATTTTTATTGCAATGACCTCCGCGACTGAGCGCCACCTAGCGGCTGCTGCGTTTGTTCTGTTATTACCATCTGAGACTGAGCTGCCTCCTGCCCCTGCTGAAGTTTATTGTACCTGAGAGTGAGCGGCCTCCAGTGACTGCTAGCTTAGGTATCCAGAGACTGAGCTGCCTCTAGAGGCTGCCGAGTTTATTGTACCGAGAGACCAAGCTGCATTCAGCTTGATGACTTTATTGTACCGGAGACTGAGCTGCTTCCACTGAATGCCGGGTGTGCTGCGTGCATCGCGTGTGAGACTGCCCTTCCTCTAGCAGCTGCTGATTTTTTCCACCTAGAGACTGAAGTGCCTCAGTGACTGCTGGGTTTATCGCATGTGAGCTGCCTCTGGCGGCTTGTGAGTGTATTGTAGCCAGAGACTGAGTCCCCGCTATCTGCTGGCGTGATGGAGACCACAGATGCTGCGGTAGCCTCGAGGCAGCACAATGTTGTCCCCGGACGGCTGCGAGAGGAAACTCCAGACGCTATAGTGTGCTGCCGGTGAATCAAAACTGATCACTCCGACGCGCTATATAAAGGTCTCATGTGGAAAGATTTTACACCCAGGGTGACTTTGCCAACAAAGGCCCACTGTCTCTGGACTCTGTGCTTTCCATCCCCATCTTACAAACATATCACTGCACCAGCAGGAGCACAATTAAACAGAATCAACCAGCCCAAAGTCGCAATTGCACAGCATGGCATTATGGGTATGCAAATGAGCCCAGGAACGGCTTCTTTCTCCACATTGCACAATGCGACCTGTAAGAAGTGAAGCCAACATTACAAGTGTAGCGGGGAAAAAATGACAATTTTGCAGTGAATCTCGCGTTTATTCAAAGACAGTTAAATACATCTCGGCACACTTTCTTTGAGATTTTCAGGACAGGCGCAAAGTACAATTCAGTGTCAAAATTACATTCTGTACGTTTTTCGTAAGTAGACGTGCTCCACTGGTATTCGTTCACCTTGACCCATCCCTGAGATGAAAGTTAACATTGAAGTGCCTAAAAGTAATTTGTCAAAGGCCAGTGCTGCTGTCCGGGCGCTCTTTGTTGCCAGCCAGCAGACACCACTGAAGTTTATTGGCGCCACAATCTGTATATTTCACAAAGTTTCCAGCTAGCAGAGCCTGTGACTGTGTATAGGGTCCAGAGTGCATGCACCCCACCTGCTAGGTCTTTAATCACAGAAATGTAGGACCTCAGTCGCGGCAAGAAGGGCTCCACACCGCCCTGGGGGGCGCTGGGCATAATTTGGAGGTGGGGGTCATTCTCTGGTGCCCGTCTCATGAAGGGGCGGGGCTCTCTGTGAGGGCGTCTGCGCTCCCTCCTGCCCCGTCTCTTCCCCATGGTTAGAAGTGTAGCTCCTTACAGATGACACTGCGCAACGCGGCTCTAGGCGCTGCTTGGGTGAGGGCAGTTCTCTGCACACTGCTGTTCCGATGACAGGTTGAGGCCGGTGATTGACTCGGAGGCAGTTCTCTGTATTTTCCACAGCTACAACAGTAGTTTTGTGATTGTGTTAATAGGTGTTTTTTTCCTTCAGCAGGTCTAAGTGAAGTTCTTGGGACTCACTGGGCGCCTTCCTCAGTCGTATGAGGTGCGGCCATTTTAAACGCCAAGTATGGTGAGATTAATCTTATCAGGGGGTCAATCCTGTGTAGTTTTTCGCTCGGGTGGCCATGGAGGTGTCCTTACAGCTCTCTGGGCAGCTGTGCTGTATGGAAAGATCTCTTCTCTCGCTTTGATTGGCTGCAGGGGTTGTTGCTGCTTTCATCGGAGGTATCTCCTCGCCTTTCCACGCTCGCGCAAGTTCTTTACTCCTACATTGACCCACGGCATTGGGCGTTGCGCAATGTAACTGCATGTACGTCCTCTCACTTGTTCCCACTGTAGCTGCCCCCGGAGTGCCCTGACCATTGAAAAGGTGCCCCCACCAAACCCAAGCAGGTGTGAATGCTGACTCTGCACGGAGCGCACACCCGCTCTTTATTGCTATTTAATAGTTCTTTCATGTAGTGAGACTGAAGCTCTTGGATTTGAGACTGACATGGATTTTTATTGCAGTGACCTCCGCGACTGAGCGCCACCTAGCGGCTGCTGCGTTTGTTCTGTTATTACCATCTGAGACTGAGCTGCCTCCAGCCTCTGCTGAAGTTTATTGTACCTTTAGAGTGAGCGGCCTCCAGTGACTGCTAGCTTAGGTATCCAGGGACTGAGCTGCCTCTAGAGGCTGCCGAGTTTATTGTACCGAGAGACCAAGCTGCATTCAGCTTGATGACTTTATTGTACCGGAGACTGAGCTGCTTCCACTGAATGCCGGGTGTGCTGCGTGCATCGCATGTGAGACTGCCCTTCCTCTAGCAGCTGCTGATTTTTTCCACCTAGAGACTGAAGTGCCTCAGTGACTGCTGGGTTTATCGCATGTGAGCTGCCTCTGGCGGCTTGTGAGTGTATTGTAGCTGGAGACTGAGTCCCCTCTATCTGCTGGCGTGATGGAGACCACAGATGCTGCGGTAGCCTCGAGGCAGCACAATGTTGTCCCCGGACGGCTGCGAGAGGAAACTCCAGACGCTATAGTGTGCTGCCGGTGAATCAAAACTGATCACTCCGACGCGCTATATAAAGGTCTCATGTGGAAAGATTTTACACCCAGGGTGACTTTGCCAACAAAGGCCCACTGTCTCTGGACTCTGTGCTTTCCATCCCCATCTTACAAACATATCACTGCACCAGCAGGAGCACAATTAAACAGAATCAACCAGCCCACAGTCGCAATTGCACAGCATGGCATTATGGGTATGCAAATGAGCCCAGGAACGGCTTCTTTCTCCACATTGCAGAATGCGACCTGTAAGAAGTGAAGCCAACATTACAAGTGTAGCGGGGAAAAAATGACAATTTTGCAGTGAATCTCGCGTTTATTCAAAGACAGTTAAATACATCTCGGCACACTTTCTTTGAGATTTTCAGGACAGGCGCAAAGTACAATTCAGTGTCAAAATTACATTCTGTACGTTTTTCGTAAGTAGACGTGCTCCACTGGTATTCGTTCACCTTGACCCATCCCTGAGATGAAAGTTAACATTGAAGTGCCTAAAAGTAATTTGTCAAAGGCCAGTGCTGCTGTCCGGGCGCTCTTTGTTGCCAGCCAGCAGACACCACTGAAGTTTATTGGCGCCACAATCTGTATATTTCACAAAGTTTCCAGCTAGCAGAGCCTGTGACTGTGTATAGGGTCCAGAGTGCATGCACCCCACCTGCTAGGTCTTTAATCACAGAAATGTAGGACCTCAGTCGCGGCAAGAAGGGCTCCACACCGCCCTGGGGGGCGCTGGGCATAATTTGGAGGTGGGGGTCATTCTCTGGTGCCCGTCTTATGAAGGGGCGGGGCTCTCTGTGAGGGCGTCTGCGCTCCCTCCTGCCCCGTCTCTTCCCCATGGTTAGAAGTGTAGCTCCTTACAGATGACACTGCGCAACGCGGCTCTAGGCGCTGCTTGGGTGAGGGCAGTTCTCTGCACACTGCTGTTCCGATGACAGGTTGAGGCCGGTGATTGACTCGGAGGCAGTTCTCTGTATTTACCACAGCTACAACAGTAGTTTTGTGATTGTGTTAATAGGTGTTTTTTTCCTTCAGCAGGTCTAAGTGAAGTTCTTGGGACTCACTGGGCGCCTTCCTCAGTCGTATGAGGTGCGGCCATTTTAAACGCCAAGTATGGTGAGATTAATCTTATCAGGGGGTCAATCCTGTGTAGTTTTTCGCTCGGGTGGCAAGGGAGGTGTCCTTACAGCTCTCTGGGCAGCTGTGCTGTATGGAAAGATCTCTTCTCTCGCTTTGATTGGCTGCAGGGGTTGTTGCTGCTTTCATCGGAGGTATCTCCTCGCCTTTCCACGCTCGCGCAAGTTCTTTACTCCTACATTGACCCACGGCATTGGGCGTTGCGCAATGTAACTGCATGTACGTCCTCTCACTTGTTCCCACTGTAGCTGCCCCCGGAGTGCCCTGACCATTGAAAAGGTGCCCCCACCAAACCCAAGCAGGTGTGAATGCTGACTCTGCACGGAGCGCACACCCGCTCTTTATTGCTATTTAATAGTTCTTTCATGTAGTGAGACTGAAGCTCTTGGATTTGAGACTGACATGGATTTTTATTGCAGTGACCTCCGCGACTGAGCGCCACCTAGCGGCTGCTGCGTTTGTTCTGTTATTACCATCTGAGACTGAGCTGCCTCCAGCCTCTGCTGAAGTTTATTGTACCTTTAGAGTGAGCGGCCTCCAGTGACTGCTAGCTTAGGTATCCAGGGACTGAGCTGCCTCTAGAGGCTGCCGAGTTTATTGTACCGAGAGACCAAGCTGCATTCAGCTTGATGACTTTATTGTACCGGAGACTGAGCTGCTTCCACTGAATGCCGGGTGTGCTGCGTGCATCGCATGTGAGACTGCCCTTCCTCTAGCAGCTGCTGATTTTTTCCACCTAGAGACTGAAGTGCCTCAGTGACTGCTGGGTTTATCGCATGTGAGCTGCCTCTGGCGGCTTGTGAGTGTATTGTAGCTGGAGACTGAGTCCCCTCTATCTGCTGGCGTGATGGAGACCACAGATGCTGCGGTAGCCTCGAGGCAGCACAATGTTGTCCCCGGACGGCTGCGAGAGGAAACTCCAGACGCTATAGTGTGCTGCCGGTGAATCAAAACTGATCACTCCGACGCGCTATATAAAGGTCTCATGTGGAAAGATTTTACACCCAGGGTGACTTTGCCAACAAAGGCCCACTGTCTCTGGACTCTGTGCTTTCCATCCCCATCTTACAAACATATCACTGCACCAGCAGGAGCACAATTAAACAGAATCAACCAGCCCACAGTCGCAATTGCACAGCATGGCATTATGGGTATGCAAATGAGCCCAGGAACGGCTTCTTTCTCCACATTGCACAATGCGACCTGTAAGAAGTGAAGCCAACATTACAGGTGGAGCGGGGAAAAAATGACAATTTTGCAGTGAATCTCGCGTTTATTCAAAGACAGTTAAATACATCTCGGCACACTTTCTTTGAGATTTTCAGGACAGGCGCAAAGTACAATTCAGTGTCAAAATTACATTCCGTACGTTTTTCGTAAGTAGACGTGCTCCACTGGTATTCGTTCACCTTGACCCATCCCTGAGATGAAAGTTAACATTGAAGTGCCTAAAAGTAATTTGTCAAAGGCCAGTGCTGCTGCCCGGGGCGCTCTTTGTTGCCAGCCAGCAGACACCACTGAAGTTTATTGGCGCCACAATCTGTATATTTCACAAAGTTTCCAGCTAGCAGAGCCTGTGACTGTGTATAGGGTCCAGAGTGCATGCACCCCACCTGCTAGGTCTTTAATCACAGAAATGTAGGACCTCAGTCGCGGCAAGAAGGGCTCCACACCGCCCTGGGGGGCGCTGGGCATAATTTGGAGTTGGGGGTCATTCTCTGGTGCCCGTCTTATGAAGGGACGGGGCTCTCTGTGAGGGCGTCTGCGCTCCCTCCTGCCCCGTCTCTTCCCCATGGTTAGAAGTGTAGCTCCTTACAGATGACACTGCGCAACGCGGCTCTAGGCGCTGCTTGGGTGAGGGCAGTTCTCTGCACACTGCTGTTCCGATGACAGGTTGAGGCCGGTGATTGACTCGGAGGCAGTTCTCTGTATTTTCCACAGCTACAACAGTAGTTTTGTGATTGTGTTAATAGGTGTTTTTTTCCTTCAGCAGGTCTAAGTGAAGTTCTTGGGACTCACTGGGCGCCTTCCTCAGTCGTATGAGGTGCGGCCATTTTAAACGCCAAGTATGGTGAGATTAATCTTATCAGGGGGTCAATCCTGTGTAGTTTTTCGCTCGGGTGGCAAGGGAGGTGTCCTTACAGCTCTCTGGGCAGCTGTGCTGTATGGAAAGATCTCTTCTCTCGCTTTGATTGGCTGCAGGGGTTGTTGCTGCTTTCATCGGAGGTATCTCCTCGCCTTTCCACGCTCGCGCAAGTTCTTTACTCCTACATTGACCCACCGCATTGGGCGTTGCGCAATGTAACTGCATGTACGTCCTCTCACTTGGTCTCACTGTAGCTGCCCCCGGAGTGCCCTGACCGTTGAAAAGGTGCCCCCACCAAACCCAAGCAGGTGTGAATGCTGACTCTGCACGGAGCGCACACCCGCTCTTTATTGCTATTTAATAGTTCTTTCATGTAGTGAGACTGAAGCTCTTGGATTTGAGACTGACATGGATTTTTATTGCAATGACCTCCGCGACTGAGCGCCACCTAGCGACTGCTGCGTTTGTTCTGTTATTACCATCTGAGACTGAGCTGCCTCCTGCCCCTGCTGAAGTTTATTGTACCTGAGAGTGAGCGGCCTCCAGTGACTGCTAGCTTAGGTATCCAGAGACTGAGCTGCCTCTAGAGGCGGCCGAGTTTATTGTACCGAGAGACCAAGCTGCATTCAGCTTGATGACTTTATTGTACCGGAGACTGAGCTGCTTCCACTGAATGCCGGGTGTGCTGCGTGCATCGCGTGTGAGACTGCCCTTCCTCTAGCAGCTGCTGATTTTTTCCACCTAGAGACTGAAGTGCCTCAGTGACTGCTGGGTTTATCGCATGTGAGCTGCCTCTGGCGGCTTGTGAGTGTATTGTAGCTGGAGACTGAGTCCCCTCTATCTGCTGGCGTGATGGAGACCACAGATGCTGCGGTAGCCTCGAGGCAGCACAATGTTGTCCCCGGACGGCTGCGAGAGGAAACTCCAGACGCTATAGTGTGCTGCCGGTGAATCAAAACTGATCACTCCGACGCGCTATATAAAGGTCTCATGTGGAAAGATTTTACACCCAGGGTGACTTTGCCAACAAAGGCCCACTGTCTCTGGACTCTGTGCCTTCCATCCCCATCTTACAAACATATCACTGCACCAGCAGGAGCACAATTAAACAGAATCAACCAGCCCACAGTCGCAATTGCACAGCATGGCATTATGGGTATGCAAATGAGCCCAGGAACGGCTTCTTTCTCCACATTGCACAATGCGACCTGTAAGAAGTGAAGCCAACATTACAAGTGTAGCGGGGAAAAAATGACAATTTTGCAGTGAATCTCGCGTTTATTCAAAGACAGTTAAATACATCTCGGCACACTTTCTTTGAGATTTTCAGGACAGGCGCAAAGTACAATTCAGTGTCAAAATTACATTCTGTACGTTTTTCGTAAGTAGACGTGCTCCACTGGTATTCGTTCACCTTGACCCATCCCTGAGATGAAAGTTAACATTGAAGTGCCTAAAAGTAATTTGTCAAAGGCCAGTGCTGCTGTCCGGGCGCTCTTTGTTGCCAGCCAGCAGACACCACTGAAGTTTATTGGCGCCACAATCTGTATATTTCACAAAGTTTCCAGCTAGCAGAGCCTGTGACTGTGTATAGGGTCCAGAGTGCATGCACCCCACCTGCTAGGTCTTTAATCACAGAAATGTAGGACCTCAGTCGCGGCAAGAAGGGCTCCACACCGCCCTGGGGGGCGCTGGGCATAATTTGGAGGTGGGGGTCATTCTCTGGTGCCCGTCTCATGAAGGGGCGGGGCTCTCTGTGAGGGCGTCTGCGCTCCCTCCTGCCCCGTCTCTTCCCCATGGTTAGAAGTGTAGCTCCTTACAGATGACACTGCGCAACGCGGCTCTAGGCGCTGCTTGGGTGAGGGCAGTTCTCTGCACACTGCTGTTCCGATGACAGGTTGAGGCCGGTGATTGACTCGGAGGCAGTTCTCTGTATTTTCCACAGCTACAACAGTAGTTTTGTGATTGTGTTAATAGGTGTTTTTTTCCTTCAGCAGGTCTAAGTGAAGTTCTTGGGACTCACTGGGCGCCTTCCTCAGTCGTATGAGGTGCGGCCATTTTAAACGCCAAGTATGGTGAGATTAATCTTATCAGGGGGTCAATCCTGTGTAGTTTTTCGCTCGGGTGGCCATGGAGGTGTCCTTACAGCTCTCTGGGCAGCTGTGCTGTATGGAAAGATCTCTTCTCTCGCTTTGATTGGCTGCAGGGGTTGTTGCTGCTTTCATCGGAGGTATCTCCTCGCCTTTCCACGCTCGCGCAAGTTCTTTACTCCTACATTGACCCACGGCATTGGGCGTTGCGCAATGTAACTGCATGTACGTCCTCTCACTTGTTCCCACTGTAGCTGCCCCCGGAGTGCCCTGACCATTGAAAAGGTGCCCCCACCAAACCCAAGCAGGTGTGAATGCTGACTCTGCACGGAGCGCACACCCGCTCTTTATTGCTATTTAATAGTTCTTTCATGTAGTGAGACTGAAGCTCTTGGATTTGAGACTGACATGGATTTTTATTGCAGTGACCTCCGCGACTGAGCGCCACCTAGCGGCTGCTGCGTTTGTTCTGTTATTACCATCTGAGACTGAGCTGCCTCCAGCCTCTGCTGAAGTTTATTGTACCTTTAGAGTGAGCGGCCTCCAGTGACTGCTAGCTTAGGTATCCAGGGACTGAGCTGCCTCTAGAGGCTGCCGAGTTTATTGTACCGAGAGACCAAGCTGCATTCAGCTTGATGACTTTATTGTACCGGAGACTGAGCTGCTTCCACTGAATGCCGGGTGTGCTGCGTGCATCGCATGTGAGACTGCCCTTCCTCTAGCAGCTGCTGATTTTTTCCACCTAGAGACTGAAGTGCCTCAGTGACTGCTGGGTTTATCGCATGTGAGCTGCCTCTGGCGGCTTGTGAGTGTATTGTAGCTGGAGACTGAGTCCCCTCTATCTGCTGGCGTGATGGAGACCACAGATGCTGCGGTAGCCTCGAGGCAGCACAATGTTGTCCCCGGACGGCTGCGAGAGGAAACTCCAGACGCTATAGTGTGCTGCCGGTGAATCAAAACTGATCACTCCGACGCGCTATATAAAGGTCTCATGTGGAAAGATTTTACACCCAGGGTGACTTTGCCAACAAAGGCCCACTGTCTCTGGACTCTGTGCTTTCCATCCCCATCTTACAAACATATCACTGCACCAGCAGGAGCACAATTAAACAGAATCAACCAGCCCACAGTCGCAATTGCACAGCATGGCATTATGGGTATGCAAATGAGCCCAGGAACGGCTTCTTTCTCCACATTGCAGAATGCGACCTGTAAGAAGTGAAGCCAACATTACAAGTGTAGCGGGGAAAAAATGACAATTTTGCAGTGAATCTCGCGTTTATTCAAAGACAGTTAAATACATCTCGGCACACTTTCTTTGAGATTTTCAGGACAGGCGCAAAGTACAATTCAGTGTCAAAATTACATTCTGTACGTTTTTCGTAAGTAGACGTGCTCCACTGGTATTCGTTCACCTTGACCCATCCCTGAGATGAAAGTTAACATTGAAGTGCCTAAAAGTAATTTGTCAAAGGCCAGTGCTGCTGTCCGGGCGCTCTTTGTTGCCAGCCAGCAGACACCACTGAAGTTTATTGGCGCCACAATCTGTATATTTCACAAAGTTTCCAGCTAGCAGAGCCTGTGACTGTGTATAGGGTCCAGAGTGCATGCACCCCACCTGCTAGGTCTTTAATCACAGAAATGTAGGACCTCAGTCGCGGCAAGAAGGGCTCCACACCGCCCTGGGGGGCGCTGGGCATAATTTGGAGGTGGGGGTCATTCTCTGGTGCCCGTCTTATGAAGGGGCGGGGCTCTCTGTGAGGGCGTCTGCGCTCCCTCCTGCCCCGTCTCTTCCCCATGGTTAGAAGTGTAGCTCCTTACAGATGACACTGCGCAACGCGGCTCTAGGCGCTGCTTGGGTGAGGGCAGTTCTCTGCACACTGCTGTTCCGATGACAGGTTGAGGCCGGTGATTGACTCGGAGGCAGTTCTCTGTATTTACCACAGCTACAACAGTAGTTTTGTGATTGTGTTAATAGGTGTTTTTTTCCTTCAGCAGGTCTAAGTGAAGTTCTTGGGACTCACTGGGCGCCTTCCTCAGTCGTATGAGGTGCGGCCATTTTAAACGCCAAGTATGGTGAGATTAATCTTATCAGGGGGTCAATCCTGTGTAGTTTTTCGCTCGGGTGGCAAGGGAGGTGTCCTTACAGCTCTCTGGGCAGCTGTGCTGTATGGAAAGATCTCTTCTCTCACTTTGATTGGCTGCAGGGGTTGTTGCTGCTTTCATCGGAGGTATCTCCTCGCCTTTCCACGCTCGCGCAAGTTCTTTACTCCTACATTGACCCACGGCATTGGGCGTTGCGCAATGTAACTGCATGTACGTCCTCTCACTTGTTCCCACTGTAGCTGCCCCCGGAGTGCCCTGACCATTGAAAAGGTGCCCCCACCAAACCCAAGCAGGTGTGAATGCTGACTCTGCACGGAGCGCACACCCGCTCTTTATTGCTATTTAATAGTTCTTTCATGTAGTGAGACTGAAGCTCTTGGATTTGAGACTGACATGGATTTTTATTGCAGTGACCTCCGCGACTGAGCGCCACCTAGCGGCTGCTGCGTTTGTTCTGTTATTACCATCTGAGACTGAGCTGCCTCCAGCCTCTGCTGAAGTTTATTGTACCTTTAGAGTGAGCGGCCTCCAGTGACTGCTAGCTTAGGTATCCAGGGACTGAGCTGCCTCTAGAGGCTGCCGAGTTTATTGTACCGAGAGACCAAGCTGCATTCAGCTTGATGACTTTATTGTACCGGAGACTGAGCTGCTTCCACTGAATGCCGGGTGTGCTGCGTGCATCGCATGTGAGACTGCCCTTCCTCTAGCAGCTGCTGATTTTTTCCACCTAGAGACTGAAGTGCCTCAGTGACTGCTGGGTTTATCGCATGTGAGCTGCCTCTGGCGGCTTGTGAGTGTATTGTAGCTGGAGACTGAGTCCCCTCTATCTGCTGGCGTGATGGAGACCACAGATGCTGCGGTAGCCTCGAGGCAGCACAATGTTGTCCCCGGACGGCTGCGAGAGGAAACTCCAGACGCTATAGTGTGCTGGCGGTGAATCAAAACTGATCACTCCGACGCGCTATATAAAGGTCTCATGTGGAAAGATTTTACACCCAGGGTGACTTTGCCAACAAAGGCCCACTGTCTCTGGACTCTGTGCTTTCCATCCCCATCTTACAAACATATCACTGCACCAGCAGGAGCACAATTAAACAGAATCAACCAGCCCACAGTCGCAATTGCACAGCATGGCATTATGGGTATGCAAATGAGCCCAGGAACGGCTTCTTTCTCCACATTGCACAATGCGACCTGTAAGAAGTGAAGCCAACATTACAGGTGGAGCGGGGAAAAAATGACAATTTTGCAGTGAATCTCGCGTTTATTCAAAGACAGTTAAATACATCTCGGCACACTTTCTTTGAGATTTTCAGGACAGGCGCAAAGTACAATTCAGTGTCAAAATTACATTCCGTACGTTTTTCGTAAGTAGACGTGCTCCACTGGTATTCGTTCACCTTGACCCATCCCTGAGATGAAAGTTAACATTGAAGTGCCTAAAAGTAATTTGTCAAAGGCCAGTGCTGCTGCCCGGGGCGCTCTTTGTTGCCAGCCAGCAGACACCACTGAAGTTTATTGGCGCCACAATCTGTATATTTCACAAAGTTTCCAGCTAGCAGAGCCTGTGACTGTGTATAGGGTCCAGAGTGCATGCACCCCACCTGCTAGGTCTTTAATCACAGAAATGTAGGACCTCAGTCGCGGCAAGAAGGGCTCCACACCGCCCTGGGGGGCGCTGGGCATAATTTGGAGTTGGGGGTCATTCTCTGGTGCCCGTCTTATGAAGGGACGGGGCTCTCTGTGAGGGCGTCTGCGCTCCCTCCTGCCCCGTCTCTTCCCCATGGTTAGAAGTGTAGCTCCTTACAGATGACACTGCGCAACGCGGCTCTAGGCGCTGCTTGGGTGAGGGCAGTTCTCTGCACACTGCTGTTCCGATGACAGGTTGAGGCCGGTGATTGACTCGGAGGCAGTTCTCTGTATTTTCCACAGCTACAACAGTAGTTTTGTGATTGTGTTAATAGGTGTTTTTTTCCTTCAGCAGGTCTAAGTGAAGTTCTTGGGACTCACTGGGCGCCTTCCTCAGTCGTATGAGGTGCGGCCATTTTAAACGCCAAGTATGGTGAGATTAATCTTATCAGGGGGTCAATCCTGTGTAGTTTTTCGCTCGGGTGGCAAGGGAGGTGTCCTTACAGCTCTCTGGGCAGCTGTGCTGTATGGAAAGATCTCTTCTCTCGCTTTGATTGGCTGCAGGGGTTGTTGCTGCTTTCATCGGAGGTATCTCCTCGCCTTTCCACGCTCGCGCAAGTTCTTTACTCCTACATTGACCCACCGCATTGGGCGTTGCGCAATGTAACTGCATGTACGTCCTCTCACTTGGTCTCACTGTAGCTGCCCCCGGAGTGCCCTGACCGTTGAAAAGGTGCCCCCACCAAACCCAAGCAGGTGTGAATGCTGACTCTGCACGGAGCGCACACCCGCTCTTTATTGCTATTTAATAGTTCTTTCATGTAGTGAGACTGAAGCTCTTGGATTTGAGACTGACATGGATTTTTATTGCAATGACCTCCGCGACTGAGCGCCACCTAGCGACTGCTGCGTTTGTTCTGTTATTACCATCTGAGACTGAGCTGCCTCCTGCCCCTGCTGAAGTTTATTGTACCTGAGAGTGAGCGGCCTCCAGTGACTGCTAGCTTAGGTATCCAGAGACTGAGCTGCCTCTAGAGGCGGCCGAGTTTATTGTACCGAGAGACCAAGCTGCATTCAGCTTGATGACTTTATTGTACCGGAGACTGAGCTGCTTCCACTGAATGCCGGGTGTGCTGCGTGCATCGCGTGTGAGACTGCCCTTCCTCTAGCAGCTGCTGATTTTTTCCACCTAGAGACTGAAGTGCCTCAGTGACTGCTGGGTTTATCGCATGTGAGCTGCCTCTGGCGGCTTGTGAGTGTATTGTAGCTGGAGACTGAGTCCCCTCTATCTGCTGGCGTGATGGAGACCACAGATGCTGCGGTAGCCTCGAGGCAGCACAATGTTGTCCCCGGACGGCTGCGAGAGGAAACTCCAGACGCTATAGTGTGCTGCCGGTGAATCAAAACTGATCACTCCGACGCGCTATATAAAGGTCTCATGTGGAAAGATTTTACACCCAGGGTGACTTTGCCAACAAAGGCCCACTGTCTCTGGACTCTGTGCCTTCCATCCCCATCTTACAAACATATCACTGCACCAGCAGGAGCACAATTAAACAGAATCAACCAGCCCACAGTCGCAATTGCACAGCATGGCATTATGGGTATGCAAATGAGCCCAGGAACGGCTTCTTTCTCCACATTGCACAATGCGACCTGTAAGAAGTGAAGCCAACATTACAGGTGGAGCGGGGAAAAAATGACAATTTTGCAGTGAATCTCGCGTTTATTCAAAGACAGTTAAATACATCTCGGCACACTTTCTTTGAGATTTTCAGGACAGGCGCAAAGTACAATTCAGTGTCAAAATTACATTCCGTACGTTTTTCGTAAGTAGACGTGCTCCACTGGTATTCGTTCACCTTGACCCATCCCTGAGATGAAAGTTAACATTGAAGTGCCTAAAAGTAATTTGTCAAAGGCCAGTGCTGCTGCCCGGGGCGCTCTTTGTTGCCAGCCAGCAGACACCACTGAAGTTTATTGGCGCCACAATCTGTATATTTCACAAAGTTTCCAGCAAGCAGAGCCTGTGACTGTGTATAGGGTCCAGAGTGCTTGCACCCCACCTGCTAGGTCTTTAATCACAGAAATGTAGGACCTCAGTCGCGGCAAGAAGGGCTCCACACCGCCCTGGGGGGCGCTGGGCATAATTTGGAGGTGGGGGTCATTCTCTGGTGCCCGTCTTATGAAGGGGCGGGGCTCTCTGTGTGGGCGTCTGCGCTCCCTCCTGCCCCGTCTCTTCCCCATGGTTAGAAGTGTAGCTCCTTACAGATGACACTGCGCAACGCGGCTCTAGGCGCTGCTTGGGTGAGGGCAGTTCTCTGCACACTGCTGTTCCGATGACAGGTTGAGGCCGGTGATTGACTCGGAGGCAGTTCTCTGTATTTTCCACAGCTACAACAGTAGTTTTGTGATTGTGTTAATAGGTGTTTTTTTCCTTCAGCAGGTCTAAGTGAAGTTCTTGGGACTCACTGGGCGCCTTCCTCAGTCGTATGAGGTGCGGCCATTTTAAACGCCAAGTATGGTGAGATTAATCTTATCAGGGGGTCAATCCTGTGTAGTTTTTCGCTCGGGTGGCAAGGGAGGTGTCCTTACAGCTCTCTGGGCAGCTGTGCTGTATGGAAAGATCTCTTCTCTCGCTTTGATTGGCTGCAGGGGTTGTTGCTGCTTTCATCGGAGGTATCTCCTCGCCTTTCCACGCTCGCGCAAGTTCTTTACTCCTACATTGACCCACGGCATTGGGCGTTGCGCAATGTAACTGCATGTACGTCCTCTCACTTGTTCCCACTGTAGCTGCCCCCGGAGTGCCCTGACCATTGAAAAGGTGCCCCCACCAAACCCAAGCAGGTGTGAATGCTGACTCTGCACGGAGCGCACACCCGCTCTTTATTGCTATTTAATAGTTCTTTCATGTAGTGAGACTGAAGCTCTTGGATTTGAGACTGACATGGATTTTTATTGCAGTGACCTCCGCGACTGAGCGCCACCTAGCGGCTGCTGCGTTTGTTCTGTTATTACCATCTGAGACTGAGCTGCCTCCAGCCTCTGCTGAAGTTTATTGTACCTTTAGAGTGAGCGGCCTCCAGTGACTGCTAGCTTAGGTATCCAGGGACTGAGCTGCCTCTAGAGGCTGCCGAGTTTATTGTACCGAGAGACCAAGCTGCATTCAGCTTGATGACTTTATTGTACCGGAGACTGAGCTGCTTCCACTGAATGCCGGGTGTGCTGCGTGCATCGCATGTGAGACTGCCCTTCCTCTAGCAGCTGCTGATTTTTTCCACCTAGAGACTGAAGTGCCTCAGTGACTGCTGGGTTTATCGCATGTGAGCTGCCTCTGGCGGCTTGTGAGTGTATTGTAGCTGGAGACTGAGTCCCCTCTATCTGCTGGCGTGATGGAGACCACAGATGCTGCGGTAGCCTCGAGGCAGCACAATGTTGTCCCCGGACGGCTGCGAGAGGAAACTCCAGACGCTATAGTGTGCTGCCGGTGAATCAAAACTGATCACTCCGACGCGCTATATAAAGGTCTCATGTGGAAAGATTTGACACCCAGGGTGACTTTGCCAACAAAGGCCCACTGTCTCTGGACTCTGTGCTTTCCATCCCCATCTTACAAACATATCACTGCACCAGCAGGAGCACAATTAAACAGAATCAACCAGCCCACAGTCGCAATTGCACAGCATGGCATTATGGGTATGCAAATGAGCCCAGGAACGGCTTCTTTCTCCACATTGCACAATGCGACCTGTAAGAAGTGAAGCCAACATTACAGGTGGAGCGGGGAAAAAATGACAATTTTGCAGTGAATCTCGCGTTTATTCAAAGACAGTTAAATACATCTCGGCACACTTTCTTTGAGATTTTCAGGACAGGCGCAAAGTACAATTCAGTGTCAAAATTACATTCCGTACGTTTTTCGTAAGTAGACGTGCTCCACTGGTATTCGTTCACCTTGACCCATCCCTGAGATGAAAGTTAACATTGAAGTGCCTAAAAGTAATTTGTCAAAGGCCAGTGCTGCTGCCCGGGGCGCTCTTTGTTGCCAGCCAGCAGACACCACTGAAGTTTATTGGCGCCACAATCTGTATATTTCACAAAGTTTCCAGCAAGCAGAGCCTGTGACTGTGTATAGGGTCCAGAGTGCTTGCACCCCACCTGCTAGGTCTTTAATCACAGAAATGTAGGACCTCAGTCGCGGCAAGAAGGGCTCCACACCGCCCTGGGGGGCGCTGGGCATAATTTGGAGGTGGGGGTCATTCTCTGGTGCCCGTCTTATGAAGGGGCGGGCCTCTCTGTGAGGGCGTCTGCGCTCCCTCCTGCCCCGTCTCTTCCCCATGGTTAGAAGTGTAGCTCCTTACAGATGACACTGCGCAACGCGGCTCTAGGCGCTGCTTGGGTGAGGGCAGTTCTCTGCACACTGCTGTTCCGATGACAGGTTGAGGCCGGTGATTGACTCGGAGGCAGTTCTCTGTATTTTCCACAGCTACAACAGTAGTTTTGTGATTGTGTTAATAGGTGTTTTTTTCCTTCAGCAGGTCTAAGTGAAGTTCTTGGGACTCACTGGGCGCCTTCCTCAGTCGTATGAGGTGCGGCCATTTTAAACGCCAAGTATGGTGAGATTAATCTTATCAGGGGGTCAATCCTGTGTAGTTTTTCGCTCGGGTGGCAAGGGAGGTGTCCTTACAGCTCTCTGGGCAGCTGTGCTGTATGGAAAGATCTCTTCTCTCGCTTTGATTGGCTGCAGGGGTTGTTGCTGCTTTCATCGGAGGTATCTCCTCGCCTTTCCACGCTCGCGCAAGTTCTTTACTCCTACATTGACCCACGGCATTGGGCGTTGCGCAATGTAACTGCATGTACGTCCTCTCACTTGTTCCCACTGTAGCTGCCCCCGGAGTGCCCTGACCATTGAAAAGGTGCCCCCACCAAACCCAAGCAGGTGTGAATGCTGACTCTGCACGGAGCGCACACCCGCTCTTTATTGCTATTTAATAGTTCTTTCATGTAGTGAGACTGAAGCTCTTGGATTTGAGACTGACATGGATTTTTATTGCAGTGACCTCCGCGACTGAGCGCCACCTAGCGGCTGCTGCGTTTGTTCTGTTATTACCATCTGAGACTGAGCTGCCTCCAGCCTCTGCTGAAGTTTATTGTACCTTTAGAGTGAGCGGCCTCCAGTGACTGCTAGCTTAGGTATCCAGGGACTGAGCTGCCTCTAGAGGCTGCCGAGTTTATTGTACCGAGAGACCAAGCTGCATTCAGCTTGATGACTTTATTGTACCGGAGACTGAGCTGCTTCCACTGAATGCCGGGTGTGCTGCGTGCATCGCATGTGAGACTGCCCTTCCTCTAGCAGCTGCTGATTTTTTCCACCTAGAGACTGAAGTGCCTCAGTGACTGCTGGGTTTATCGCATGTGAGCTGCCTCTGGCGGCTTGTGAGTGTATTGTAGCTGGAGACTGAGTCCCCTCTATCTGCTGGCGTGATGGAGACCACAGATGCTGCGGTAGCCTCGAGGCAGCACAATGTTGTCCCCGGACGGCTGCGAGAGGAAACTCCAGACGCTATAGTGTGCTGCCGGTGAATCAAAACTGATCACTCCGACGCGCTATATAAAGGTCTCATGTGGAAAGATTTTACACCCAGGGTGACTTTGCCAACAAAGGCCCACTGTCTCTGGACTCTGTGCTTTCCATCCCCATCTTACAAACATATCACTGCACCAGCAGGAGCACAATTAAACAGAATCAACCAGCCCACAGTCGCAATTGCACAGCATGGCATTATGGGTATGCAAATGAGCCCAGGAACGGCTTCTTTCTCCACATTGCAGAATGCGACCTGTAAGAAGTGAAGCCAACATTACAAGTGTAGCGGGGAAAAAATGACAATTTTGCAGTGAATCTCGCGTTTATTCAAAGACAGTTAAATACATCTCGGCACACTTTCTTTGAGATTTTCAGGACAGGCGCAAAGTACAATTCAGTGTCAAAATTACATTCTGTACGTTTTTCGTAAGTAGACGTGCTCCACTGGTATTCGTTCACCTTGACCCATCCCTGAGATGAAAGTTAACATTGAAGTGCCTAAAAGTAATTTGTCAAAGGCCAGTGCTGCTGTCCGGGCGCTCTTTGTTGCCAGCCAGCAGACACCACTGAAGTTTATTGGCGCCACAATCTGTATATTTCACAAAGTTTCCAGCTAGCAGAGCCTGTGACTGTGTATAGGGTCCAGAGTGCATGCACCCCACCTGCTAGGTCTTTAATCACAGAAATGTAGGACCTCAGTCGCGGCAAGAAGGGCTCCACACCGCCCTGGGGGGCGCTGGGCATAATTTGGAGGTGGGGGTCATTCTCTGGTGCCCGTCTTATGAAGGGGCGGGGCTCTCTGTGAGGGCGTCTGCGCTCCCTCCTGCCCCGTCTCTTCCCCATGGTTAGAAGTGTAGCTCCTTACAGATGACACTGCGCAACGCGGCTCTAGGCGCTGCTTGGGTGAGGGCAGTTCTCTGCACACTGCTGTTCCGATGACAGGTTGAGGCCGGTGATTGACTCGGAGGCAGTTCTCTGTATTTACCACAGCTACAACAGTAGTTTTGTGATTGTGTTAATAGGTGTTTTTTTCCTTCAGCAGGTCTAAGTGAAGTTCTTGGGACTCACTGGGCGCCTTCCTCAGTCGTATGAGGTGCGGCCATTTTAAACGCCAAGTATGGTGAGATTAATCTTATCAGGGGGTCAATCCTGTGTAGTTTTTCGCTCGGGTGGCCATGGAGGTGTCCTTACAGCTCTCTGGGCAGCTGTGCTGTATGGAAAGATCTCTTCTCTCGCTTTGATTGGCTGCAGGGGTTGTTGCTGCTTTCATCGAAGGTATCTCCTCGCCTTTCCACGCTCGCGCAAGTTCTTTACTCCTACATTGACCCACGGCATTGGGCGTTGCGCAATGTAACTGCATGTACGTCCTCTCACTTGGTCTCACTGTAGCTGCCCCCGGAGTGCCCTGACCGTTGAAAAGGTGCCCCCACCAAACCCAAGCAGGTGTGAATGCTGACTCTGCACGGAGCGCACACCCGCTCTTTCTTGCTATTTAATAGTTCTTTCATGTAGTGAGACTGAAGCTCTTGGATTTGAGACTGACATGGATTTTTATTGCAATGACCTCCGCGACTGAAGGCCACCTAGCGGCTGCTGCGTTTGTTCTGTTATTACCATCTGAGACTGAGCTGCCTCCTGCCTCTGCTGAAGTTTATTGTACCTGAGAGTGAGCGGCCTCCAGTGACTGCTAGCTTAGGTATCCAGAGACTGAGCTGCCTCTAGAGGCTGCCGAGTTTATTGTACCGAGAGACCAAGCTGCATTCAGCTTGATGACTTTATTGTACCGGAGACTGAGCTGCTTCCACTGAATGCCGGGTGTGCTGCGTGCATCGCGTGTGAGACTGCCCTTCCTCTAGCAGCTGCTGATTTTTTCCACCTAGAGACTGAAGTGCCTCAGTGACTGCTGGGTTTATCGCATGTGAGCTGCCTCTGGCGGCTTGTGAGTGTATTGTAGCCAGAGACTGAGTCCCCTCTATCTGCTGGCGTGATGGAGACCACAGATGCTGCGGTAGCCTCGAGGCAGCACAATGTTGTCCCCGGACGGCTGCGAGAGGAAACTCCAGACGCTATAGTGTGCTGCCGGTGAATCAAAACTGATCACTCCGACGCGCTATATAAAGGTCTCATGTGGAAAGATTTTACACCCAGGGTGACTTTGCCAACAAAGGCCCACTGTCTCTGGACTCTGTGCTTTCCATCCCCATCTTACAAACATATCACTGCACCAGCAGGAGCACAATTAAACAGAATCAACCAGCCCACAGTCGCAATTGCACAGCATGGCATTATGGGTATGCAAATCAGCCCAGGAACGGCTTCTTTCTCCACATTGCACAATGCGACCTGTAAGAAGTGAAGCCAACATTACAAGTGTAGCGGGGAAAAAATGACAATTTTGCAGTGAATCTCGCGTTTATTCAAAGACAGTTAAATACATCTCGGCACACTTTCTTTGAGATTTTCAGGACAGGCGCAAAGTACAATTCAGTGTCAAAATTACATTCTGTACGTTTTTCGTAAGTAGACGTGCTCCACTGGTATTCGTTCACCTTGACCCATCCCTGAGATGAAAGTTAACATTGAAGTGCCTAAAAGTAATTTGTCAAAGGCCAGTGCTGCTGTCCGGGCGCTCTTTGTTGCCAGCCAGCAGACACCACTGAAGTTTATTGGCGCCACAATCTGTATATTTCACAAAGTTTCCAGCTAGCAGAGCCTGTGACTGTGTATAGGGTCCAGAGTGCATGCACCCCACCTGCTAGGTCTTTAATCACAGAAATGTAGGACCTCAGTCGCGGCAAGAAGGGCTCCACACCGCCCTGGGGGGCGCTGGGCATAATTTGGAGTTGGGGGTCATTCTCTGGTGCCCGTCTTATGAAGGGGCGGGGCTCTCTGTGAGGGCGTCTGCGCTCCCTCCTGCCCCGTCTCTTCCCCATGGTTAGAAGTGTAGCTCCTTACAGATGACACTGCGCAACGCGGCTCTAGGCGCTGCTTGGGTGAGGGCAGTTCTCTGCACACTGCTGTTCCGATGACAGGTTGAGGCCGGTGATTGACTCGGAGGCAGTTCTCTGTATTTTCCACAGCTACAATAGTAGTTTTGTGATTGTGTTAATAGGTGTTTTTTTCCTTCAGCAGGTCTAAGTGAAGTTCTTGGGACTCACTGGGCGCCTTCCTCAGTCGTATGAGGTGCGGCCATTTTAAACGCCAAGTATGGTGAGATTAATCTTATCAGGGGGTCAATCCTGTGTAGTTTTTCGCTCGGGTGGCAAGGGAGGTGTCCTTACAGCTCTCTGGGCAGCTGTGCTGTATGGAAAGATCTCTTCTCTCGCTTTGATTGGCTGCAGGGGTTGTTGCTGCTTTCATCGGAGGTATCTCCTCGCCTTTCCACGCTCGCGCAAGTTCTTTACTCCTACATTGACCCACCGCATTGGGCGTTGCGCAATGTAACTGCATGTACGTCCTCTCACTTGGTCTCACTGTAGCTGCCCCCGGAGTGCCCTGACCGTTGAAAAGGTGCCCCCACCAAACCCAAGCAGGTGTGAATGCTGACTCTGCACGGAGCGCACACCCGCTCTTTATTGCTATTTAATAGTTCTTTCATGTAGTGAGACTGAAGCTCTTGGATTTGAGACTGACATGGATTTTTATTGCAATGACCTCCGCGACTGAGCGCCACCTAGCGACTGCTGCGTTTGTTCTGTTATTACCATCTGAGACTGAGCTGCCTCCTGCCCCTGCTGAAGTTTATTGTACCTGAGAGTGAGCGGCCTCCAGTGACTGCTAGCTTAGGTATCCAGAGACTGAGCTGCCTCTAGAGGCGGCCGAGTTTATTGTACCGAGAGACCAAGCTGCATTCAGCTTGATGACTTTATTGTACCGGAGACTGAGCTGCTTCCACTGAATGCCGGGTGTGCTGCGTGCATCGCGTGTGAGACTGCCCTTCCTCTAGCAGCTGCTGATTTTTTCCACCTAGAGACTGAAGTGCCTCAGTGACTGCTGGGTTTATCGCATGTGAGCTGCCTCTGGCGGCTTGTGAGTGTATTGTAGCTGGAGACTGAGTCCCCTCTATCTGCTGGCGTGATGGAGACCACAGATGCTGCGGTAGCCTCGAGGCAGCACAATGTTGTCCCCGGACGGCTGCGAGAGGAAACTCCAGACGCTATAGTGTGCTGCCGGTGAATCAAAACTGATCACTCCGACGCGCTATATAAAGGTCTCATGTGGAAAGATTTTACACCCAGGGTGACTTTGCCAACAAAGGCCCACTGTCTCTGGACTCTGTGCCTTCCATCCCCATCTTACAAACATATCACTGCACCAGCAGGAGCACAATTAAACAGAATCAACCAGCCCACAGTCGCAATTGCACAGCATGGCATTATGGGTATGCAAATGAGCCCAGGAACGGCTTCTTTCTCCACATTGCACAATGCGACCTGTAAGAAGTGAAGCCAACATTACAGGTGGAGCGGGGAAAAAATGACAATTTTGCAGTGAATCTCGCGTTTATTCAAAGACAGTTAAATACATCTCGGCACACTTTCTTTGAGATTTTCAGGACAGGCGCAAAGTACAATTCAGTGTCAAAATTACATTCCGTACGTTTTTCGTAAGTAGACGTGCTCCACTGGTATTCGTTCACCTTGACCCATCCCTGAGATGAAAGTTAACATTGAAGTGCCTAAAAGTAATTTGTCAAAGGCCAGTGCTGCTGCCCGGGGCGCTCTTTGTTGCCAGCCAGCAGACACCACTGAAGTTTATTGGCGCCACAATCTGTATATTTCACAAAGTTTCCAGCAAGCAGAGCCTGTGACTGTGTATAGGGTCCAGAGTGCTTGCACCCCACCTGCTAGGTCTTTAATCACAGAAATGTAGGACCTCAGTCGCGGCAAGAAGGGCTCCACACCGCCCTGGGGGGCGCTGGGCATAATTTGGAGGTGGGGGTCATTCTCTGGTGCCCGTCTTATGAAGGGGCGGGGCTCTCTGTGTGGGCGTCTGCGCTCCCTCCTGCCCCGTCTCTTCCCCATGGTTAGAAGTGTAGCTCCTTACAGATGACACTGCGCAACGCGGCTCTAGGCGCTGCTTGGGTGAGGGCAGTTCTCTGCACACTGCTGTTCCGATGACAGGTTGAGGCCGGTGATTGACTCGGAGGCAGTTCTCTGTATTTTCCACAGCTACAACAGTAGTTTTGTGATTGTGTTAATAGGTGTTTTTTTCCTTCAGCAGGTCTAAGTGAAGTTCTTGGGACTCACTGGGCGCCTTCCTCAGTCGTATGAGGTGCGGCCATTTTAAACGCCAAGTATGGTGAGATTAATCTTATCAGGGGGTCAATCCTGTGTAGTTTTTCGCTCGGGTGGCAAGGGAGGTGTCCTTACAGCTCTCTGGGCAGCTGTGCTGTATGGAAAGATCTCTTCTCTCGCTTTGATTGGCTGCAGGGGTTGTTGCTGCTTTCATCGGAGGTATCTCCTCGCCTTTCCACGCTCGCGCAAGTTCTTTACTCCTACATTGACCCACGGCATTGGGCGTTGCGCAATGTAACTGCATGTACGTCCTCTCACTTGTTCCCACTGTAGCTGCCCCCGGAGTGCCCTGACCATTGAAAAGGTGCCCCCACCAAACCCAAGCAGGTGTGAATGCTGACTCTGCACGGAGCGCACACCCGCTCTTTATTGCTATTTAATAGTTCTTTCATGTAGTGAGACTGAAGCTCTTGGATTTGAGACTGACATGGATTTTTATTGCAGTGACCTCCGCGACTGAGCGCCACCTAGCGGCTGCTGCGTTTGTTCTGTTATTACCATCTGAGACTGAGCTGCCTCCAGCCTCTGCTGAAGTTTATTGTACCTTTAGAGTGAGCGGCCTCCAGTGACTGCTAGCTTAGGTATCCAGGGACTGAGCTGCCTCTAGAGGCTGCCGAGTTTATTGTACCGAGAGACCAAGCTGCATTCAGCTTGATGACTTTATTGTACCGGAGACTGAGCTGCTTCCACTGAATGCCGGGTGTGCTGCGTGCATCGCATGTGAGACTGCCCTTCCTCTAGCAGCTGCTGATTTTTTCCACCTAGAGACTGAAGTGCCTCAGTGACTGCTGGGTTTATCGCATGTGAGCTGCCTCTGGCGGCTTGTGAGTGTATTGTAGCTGGAGACTGAGTCCCCTCTATCTGCTGGCGTGATGGAGACCACAGATGCTGCGGTAGCCTCGAGGCAGCACAATGTTGTCCCCGGACGGCTGCGAGAGGAAACTCCAGACGCTATAGTGTGCTGCCGGTGAATCAAAACTGATCACTCCGACGCGCTATATAAAGGTCTCATGTGGAAAGATTTTACACCCAGGGTGACTTTGCCAACAAAGGCCCACTGTCTCTGGACTCTGTGCTTTCCATCCCCATCTTACAAACATATCACTGCACCAGCAGGAGCACAATTAAACAGAATCAACCAGCCCACAGTCGCAATTGCACAGCATGGCATTATGGGTATGCAAATGAGCCCAGGAACGGCTTCTTTCTCCACATTGCACAATGCGACCTGTAAGAAGTGAAGCCAACATTACAGGTGGAGCGGGGAAAAAATGACAATTTTGCAGTGAATCTCGCGTTTATTCAAAGACAGTTAAATACATCTCGGCACACTTTCTTTGAGATTTTCAGGACAGGCGCAAAGTACAATTCAGTGTCAAAATTACATTCCGTACGTTTTTCGTAAGTAGACGTGCTCCACTGGTATTCGTTCACCTTGACCCATCCCTGAGATGAAAGTTAACATTGAAGTGCCTAAAAGTAATTTGTCAAAGGCCAGTGCTGCTGCCCGGGGCGCTCTTTGTTGCCAGCCAGCAGACACCACTGAAGTTTATTGGCGCCACAATCTGTATATTTCACAAAGTTTCCAGCAAGCAGAGCCTGTGACTGTGTATAGGGTCCAGAGTGCTTGCACCCCACCTGCTAGGTCTTTAATCACAGAAATGTAGGACCTCAGTCGCGGCAAGAAGGGCTCCACACCGCCCTGGGGGGCGCTGGGCATAATTTGGAGGTGGGGGTCATTCTCTGGTGCCCGTCTTATGAAGGGGCGGGGCTCTCTGTGAGGGCGTCTGCGCTCCCTCCTGCCCCGTCTCTTCCCCATGGTTAGAAGTGTAGCTCCTTACAGATGACACTGCGCAACGCGGCTCTAGGCGCTGCTTGGGTGAGGGCAGTTCTCTGCACACTGCTGTTCCGATGACAGGTTGAGGCCGGTGATTGACTCGGAGGCAGTTCTCTGTATTTTCCACAGCTACAACAGTAGTTTTGTGATTGTGTTAATAGGTGTTTTTTTCCTTCAGCAGGTCTAAGTGAAGTTCTTGGGACTCACTGGGCGCCTTCCTCAGTCGTATGAGGTGCGGCCATTTTAAACGCCAAGTATGGTGAGATTAATCTTATCAGGGGGTCAATCCTGTGTAGTTTTTCGCTCGGGTGGCCATGGAGGTGTCCTTACAGCTCTCTGGGCAGCTGTGCTGTATGGAAAGATCTCTTCTCTCGCTTTGATTGGCTGCAGGGGTTGTTGCTGCTTTCATCGGAGGTATCTCCTCGCCTTTCCACGCTCGCGCAAGTTCTTTACTCCTACATTGACCCACGGCATTGGGCGTTGCGCAATGTAACTGCATGTACGTCCTCTCACTTGGTCTCACTGTAGCTGCCCCCGGAGTGCCCTGACCGTTGAAAAGGTGCCCCCACCAAACCCAAGCAGGTGTGAATGCTGACTCTGCACGGAGCGCACACCCGCTCTTTCTTGCTATTTAATAGTTCTTTCATGTAGTGAGACTGAAGCTCTTGGATTTGAGACTGACATGGATTTTTATTGCAATGACCTCCGCGACTGAAGGCCACCTAGCGGCTGCTGCGTTTGTTCTGTTATTACCATCTGAGACTGAGCTGCCTCCTGCCTCTGCTGAAGTTTATTGTACCTGAGAGTGAGCGGCCTCCAGTGACTGCTAGCTTAGGTATCCAGAGACTGAGCTGCCTCTAGAGGCTGCCGAGTTTATTGTACCGAGAGACCAAGCTGCATTCAGCTTGATGACTTTATTGTACCGGAGACTGAGCTGCTTCCACTGAATGCCGGGTGTGCTGCGTGCATCGCGTGTGAGACTGCCCTTCCTCTAGCAGCTGCTGATTTTTTCCACCTAGAGACTGAAGTGCCTCAGTGACTGCTGGGTTTATCGCATGTGAGCTGCCTCTGGCGGCTTGTGAGTGTATTGTAGCCAGAGACTGAGTCCCCTCTATCTGCTGGCGTGATGGAGACCACAGATGCTGCGGTAGCCTCGAGGCAGCACAATGTTGTCCCCGGACGGCTGCGAGAGGAAACTCCAGACGCTATAGTGTGCTGCCGGTGAATCAAAACTGATCACTCCGACGCGCTATATAAAGGTCTCATGTGGAAAGATTTTGCACCCAGGGTGACTTTGCCAACAAAGGCCCACTGTCTCTGGACTCTGTGCTTTCCATCCCCATCTTACAAACATATCACTGCACCAGCAGGAGCACAATTAAACAGAATCAACCAGCCCAAAGTCGCAATTGCACAGCATGGCATTATGGGTATGCAAATGAGCCCAGGAACGGCTTCTTTCTCCACATTGCACAATGCGACCTGTAAGAAGAGAAGCCAACATTACAAGTGTAGCGGGGAAAAAATGACAATTTTGCAGTGAATCTCGCGTTTATTCAAAGACAGTTAAATACATCTCGGCACACTTTCTTTGAGATTTTCAGGACAGGCGCAAAGTACAATTCAGTGTCAAAATTACATTCTGTACGTTTTTCGTAAGTAGACGTGCTCCACTGGTATTCGTTCACCTTGACCCATCCCTGAGATGAAAGTTAACATTGAAGTGCCTAAAAGTAATTTGTCAAAGGCCAGTGCTGCTGTCCGGGCGCTCTTTGTTGCCAGCCAGCAGACACCACTGAAGTTTATTGGCGCCACAATCTGTATATTTCACAAAGTTTCCAGCTAGCAGAGCCTGTGACTGTGTATAGGGTCCAGAGTGCATGCACCCCACCTGCTAGGTCTTTAATCACAGAAATGTAGGACCTCAGTCGCGGCAAGAAGGGCTCCACACCGCCCTGGGGGGCGCTGGGCATAATTTGGAGTTGGGGGTCATTCTCTGGTGCCCGTCTTATGAAGGGGCGGGGCTCTCTGTGAGGGCGTCTGCGCTCCCTCCTGCCCCGTCTCTTCCCCATGGTTAGAAGTGTAGCTCCTTACAGATGACACTGCGCAACGCGGCTCTAGGCGCTGCTTGGGTGAGGGCAGTTCTCTGCACACTGCTGTTCCGATGACAGGTTGAGGCCGGTGATTGACTCGGAGGCAGTTCTCTGTATTTTCCACAGCTACAACAGTAGTTTTGTGATTGTGTTAATAGGTGTTTTTTTCCTTCAGCAGGTCTAAGTGAAGTTCTTGGGACTCACTGGGCGCCTTCCTCAGTCGTATGAGGTGCGGCCATTTTAAACGCCAAGTATGGTGAGATTAATCTTATCAGGGGGTCAATCCTGTGTAGTTTTTCGCTCGGGTGGCAAGGGAGGTGTCCTTACAGCTCTCTGGGCAGCTGTGCTGTATGGAAAGATCTCTTCTCTCGCTTTGATTGGCTGCAGGGGTTGTTGCTGCTTTCATCGGAGGTATCTCCTCGCCTTTCCACGCTCGCGCAAGTTCTTTACTCCTACATTGACCCACCGCATTGGGCGTTGCGCAATGTAACTGCATGTACGTCCTCTCACTTGGTCTCACTGTAGCTGCCCCCGGAGTGCCCTGACCGTTGAAAAGGTGCCCCCACCAAACCCAAGCAGGTGTGAATGCTGACTCTGCACGGAGCGCACACCCGCTCTTTATTGCTATTTAATAGTTCTTTCATGTAGTGAGACTGAAGCTCTTGGATTTGAGACTGACATGGATTTTTATTGCAATGACCTCCGCGACTGAGCGCCACCTAGCGACTGCTGCGTTTGTTCTGTTATTACCATCTGAGACTGAGCTGCCTCCTGCCCCTGCTGAAGTTTATTGTACCTGAGAGTGAGCGGCCTCCAGTGACTGCTAGCTTAGGTATCCAGAGACTGAGCTGCCTCTAGAGGCGGCCGAGTTTATTGTACCGAGAGACCAAGCTGCATTCAGCTTGATGACTTTATTGTACCGGAGACTGAGCTGCTTCCACTGAATGCCGGGTGTGCTGCGTGCATCGCGTGTGAGACTGCCCTTCCTCTAGCAGCTGCTGATTTTTTCCACCTAGAGACTGAAGTGCCTCAGTGACTGCTGGGTTTATCGCATGTGAGCTGCCTCTGGCGGCTTGTGAGTGTATTGTAGCTGGAGACTGAGTCCCCTCTATCTGCTGGCGTGATGGAGACCACAGATGCTGCGGTAGCCTCGAGGCAGCACAATGTTGTCCCCGGACGGCTGCGAGAGGAAACTCCAGACGCTATAGTGTGCTGCCGGTGAATCAAAACTGATCACTCCGACGCGCTATATAAAGGTCTCATGTGGAAAGATTTTACACCCAGGGTGACTTTGCCAACAAAGGCCCACTGTCTCTGGACTCTGTGCCTTCCATCCCCATCTTACAAACATATCACTGCACCAGCAGGAGCACAATTAAACAGAATCAACCAGCCCACAGTCGCAATTGCACAGCATGGCATTATGGGTATGCAAATGAGCCCAGGAACGGCTTCTTTCTCCACATTGCACAATGCGACCTGTAAGAAGTGAAGCCAACATTACAGGTGGAGCGGGGAAAAAATGACAATTTTGCAGTGAATCTCGCGTTTATTCAAAGACAGTTAAATACATCTCGGCACACTTTCTTTGAGATTTTCAGGACAGGCGCAAAGTACAATTCAGTGTCAAAATTACATTCCGTACGTTTTTCGTAAGTAGACGTGCTCCACTGGTATTCGTTCACCTTGACCCATCCCTGAGATGAAAGTTAACATTGAAGTGCCTAAAAGTAATTTGTCAAAGGCCAGTGCTGCTGCCCGGGGCGCTCTTTGTTGCCAGCCAGCAGACACCACTGAAGTTTATTGGCGCCACAATCTGTATATTTCACAAAGTTTCCAGCAAGCAGAGCCTGTGACTGTGTATAGGGTCCAGAGTGCTTACACCCCACCTGCTAGGTCTTTAATCACAGAAATGTAGGACCTCAGTCGCGGCAAGAAGGGCTCCACACCGCCCTGGGGGGCGCTGGGCATAATTTGGAGGTGGGGGTCATTCTCTGGTGCCCGTCTTATGAAGGGGCGGGGCTCTCTGTGTGGGCGTCTGCGCTCCCTCCTGCCCCGTCTCTTCCCCATGGTTAGAAGTGTAGCTCCTTACAGATGACACTGCGCAACGCGGCTCTAGGCGCTGCTTGGGTGAGGGCAGTTCTCTGCACACTGCTGTTCCGATGACAGGTTGAGGCCGGTGATTGACTCGGAGGCAGTTCTCTGTATTTTCCACAGCTACAACAGTAGTTTTGTGATTGTGTTAATAGGTGTTTTTTTCCTTCAGCAGGTCTAAGTGAAGTTCTTGGGACTCACTGGGCGCCTTCCTCAGTCGTATGAGGTGCGGCCATTTTAAACGCCAAGTATGGTGAGATTAATCTTATCAGGGGGTCAATCCTGTGTAGTTTTTCGCTCGGGTGGCAAGGGAGGTGTCCTTACAGCTCTCTGGGCAGCTGTGCTGTATGGAAAGATCTCTTCTCTCGCTTTGATTGGCTGCAGGGGTTGTTGCTGCTTTCATCGGAGGTATCTCCTCGCCTTTCCACGCTCGCGCAAGTTCTTTACTCCTACATTGACCCACGGCATTGGGCGTTGCGCAATGTAACTGCATGTACGTCCTCTCACTTGTTCCCACTGTAGCTGCCCCCGGAGTGCCCTGACCATTGAAAAGGTGCCCCCACCAAACCCAAGCAGGTGTGAATGCTGACTCTGCACGGAGCGCACACCCGCTCTTTATTGCTATTTAATAGTTCTTTCATGTAGTGAGACTGAAGCTCTTGGATTTGAGACTGACATGGATTTTTATTGCAGTGACCTCCGCGACTGAGCGCCACCTAGCGGCTGCTGCGTTTGTTCTGTTATTACCATCTGAGACTGAGCTGCCTCCAGCCTCTGCTGAAGTTTATTGTACCTTTAGAGTGAGCGGCCTCCAGTGACTGCTAGCTTAGGTATCCAGGGACTGAGCTGCCTCTAGAGGCTGCCGAGTTTATTGTACCGAGAGACCAAGCTGCATTCAGCTTGATGACTTTATTGTACCGGAGACTGAGCTGCTTCCACTGAATGCCGGGTGTGCTGCGTGCATCGCATGTGAGACTGCCCTTCCTCTAGCAGCTGCTGATTTTTTCCACCTAGAGACTGAAGTGCCTCAGTGACTGCTGGGTTTATCGCATGTGAGCTGCCTCTGGCGGCTTGTGAGTGTATTGTAGCTGGAGACTGAGTCCCCTCTATCTGCTGGCGTGATGGAGACCACAGATGCTGCGGTAGCCTCGAGGCAGCACAATGTTGTCCCCGGACGGCTGCGAGAGGAAACTCCAGACGCTATAGTGTGCTGCCGGTGAATCAAAACTGATCACTCCGACGCGCTATATAAAGGTCTCATGTGGAAAGATTTTACACCCAGGGTGACTTTGCCAACAAAGGCCCACTGTCTCTGGACTCTGTGCTTTCCATCCCCATCTTACAAACATATCACTGCACCAGCAGGAGCACAATTAAACAGAATCAACCAGCCCACAGTCGCAATTGCACAGCATGGCATTATGGGTATGCAAATGAGCCCAGGAACGGCTTCTTTCTCCACATTGCACAATGCGACCTGTAAGAAGTGAAGCCAACATTACAGGTGGAGCGGGGAAAAAATGACAATTTTGCAGTGAATCTCGCGTTTATTCAAAGACAGTTAAATACATCTCGGCACACTTTCTTTGAGATTTTCAGGACAGGCGCAAAGTACAATTCAGTGTCAAAATTACATTCCGTACGTTTTTCGTAAGTAGACGTGCTCCACTGGTATTCGTTCACCTTGACCCATCCCTGAGATGAAAGTTAACATTGAAGTGCCTAAAAGTAATTTGTCAAAGGCCAGTGCTGCTGCCCGGGGCGCTCTTTGTTGCCAGCCAGCAGACACCACTGAAGTTTATTGGCGCCACAATCTGTATATTTCACAAAGTTTCCAGCAAGCAGAGCCTGTGACTGTGTATAGGGTCCAGAGTGCTTGCACCCCACCTGCTAGGTCTTTAATCACAGAAATGTAGGACCTCAGTCGCGGCAAGAAGGGCTCCACACCGCCCTGGGGGGCGCTGGGCATAATTTGGAGGTGGGGGTCATTCTCTGGTGCCCGTCTTATGAAGGGGCGGGGCTCTCTGTGAGGGCGTCTGCGCTCCCTCCTGCCCCGTCTCTTCCCCATGGTTAGAAGTGTAGCTCCTTACAGATGACACTGCGCAACGCGGCTCTAGGCGCTGCTTGGGTGAGGGCAGTTCTCTGCACACTGCTGTTCCGATGACAGGTTGAGGCCGGTGATTGACTCGGAGGCAGTTCTCTGTATTTTCCACAGCTACAACAGTAGTTTTGTGATTGTGTTAATAGGTGTTTTTTTCCTTCAGCAGGTCTAAGTGAAGTTCTTGGGACTCACTGGGCGCCTTCCTCAGTCGTATGAGGTGCGGCCATTTTAAACGCCAAGTATGGTGAGATTAATCTTATCAGGGGGTCAATCCTGTGTAGTTCTTCGCTCGGGTGGCCATGGAGGTGTCCTTACAGCTCTCTGGGCAGCTGTGCTGTATGGAAAGATCTCTTCTCTCGCTTTGATTGGCTGCAGGGGTTGTTGCTGCTTTCATCGGAGGTATCTCCTCGCCTTTCCACGCTCGCGCAAGTTCTTTACTCCTACATTGACCCACGGCATTGGGCGTTGCGCAATGTAACTGCATGTACGTCCTCTCACTTGGTCTCACTGTAGCTGCCCCCGGAGTGCCCTGACCGTTGAAAAGGTGCCCCCACCAAACCCAAGCAGGTGTGAATGCTGACTCTGCACGGAGCGCACACCCGCTCTTTCTTGCTATTTAATAGTTCTTTCATGTAGTGAGACTGAAGCTCTTGGATTTGAGACTGACATGGATTTTTATTGCAATGACCTCCGCGACTGAAGGCCACCTAGCGGCTGCTGCGTTTGTTCTGTTATTACCATCTGAGACTGAGCTGCCTCCTGCCTCTGCTGAAGTTTATTGTACCTGAGAGTGAGCGGCCTCCAGTGACTGCTAGCTTAGGTATCCAGAGACTGAGCTGCCTCTAGAGGCTGCCGAGTTTATTGTACCGAGAGACCAAGCTGCATTCAGCTTGATGACTTTATTGTACCGGAGACTGAGCTGCTTCCACTGAATGCCGGGTGTGCTGCGTGCATCGCGTGTGAGACTGCCCTTCCTCTAGCAGCTGCTGATTTTTTCCACCTAGAGACTGAAGTGCCTCAGTGACTGCTGGGTTTATCGCATGTGAGCTGCCTCTGGCGGCTTGTGAGTGTATTGTAGCCAGAGACTGAGTCCCCTCTATCTGCTGGCGTGATGGAGACCACAGATGCTGCGGTAGCCTCGAGGCAGCACAATGTTGTCCCCGGACGGCTGCGAGAGGAAACTCCAGACGCTATAGTGTGCTGCCGGTGAATCAAAACTGATCACTCCGACGCGCTATATAAAGGTCTCATGTGGAAAGATTTTGCACCCAGGGTGACTTTGCCAACAAAGGCCCACTGTCTCTGGACTCTGTGCTTTCCATCCCCATCTTACAAACATATCACTGCACCAGCAGGAGCACAATTAAACAGAATCAACCAGCCCAAAGTCGCAATTGCACAGCATGGCATTATGGGTATGCAAATGAGCCCAGGAACGGCTTCTTTCTCCACATTGCACAATGCGACCTGTAAGAAGAGAAGCCAACATTACAAGTGTAGCGGGGAAAAAATGACAATTTTGCAGTGAATCTCGCGTTTATTCAAAGACAGTTAAATACATCTCGGCACACTTTCTTTGAGATTTTCAGGACAGGCGCAAAGTACAATTCAGTGTCAAAATTACATTCTGTACGTTTTTCGTAAGTAGACGTGCTCCACTGGTATTCGTTCACCTTGACCCATCCCTGAGATGAAAGTTAACATTGAAGTGCCTAAAAGTAATTTGTCAAAGGCCAGTGCTGCTGTCCGGGCGCTCTTTGTTGCCAGCCAGCAGACACCACTGAAGTTTATTGGCGCCACAATCTGTATATTTCACAAAGTTTCCAGCTAGCAGAGCCTGTGACTGTGTATAGGGTCCAGAGTGCATGCACCCCACCTGCTAGGTCTTTAATCACAGAAATGTAGGACCTCAGTCGCGGCAAGAAGGGCTCCACACCGCCCTGGGGGGCGCTGGGCATAATTTGGAGTTGGGGGTCATTCTCTGGTGCCCGTCTTATGAAGGGGCGGGGCTCTCTGTGAGGGCGTCTGCGCTCCCTCCTGCCCCGTCTCTTCCCCATGGTTAGAAGTGTAGCTCCTTACAGATGACACTGCGCAACGCGGCTCTAGGCGCTGCTTGGGTGAGGGCAGTTCTCTGCACACTGCTGTTCCGATGACAGGTTGAGGCCGGTGATTGACTCGGAGGCAGTTCTCTGTATTTTCCACAGCTACAACAGTAGTTTTGTGATTGTGTTAATAGGTGTTTTTTTCCTTCAGCAGGTCTAAGTGAAGTTCTTGGGACTCACTGGGCGCCTTCCTCAGTCGTATGAGGTGCGGCCATTTTAAACGCCAAGTATGGTGAGATTAATCTTATCAGGGGGTCAATCCTGTGTAGTTTTTCGCTCGGGTGGCAAGGGAGGTGTCCTTACAGCTCTCTGGGCAGCTGTGCTGTATGGAAAGATCTCTTCTCTCGCTTTGATTGGCTGCAGGGGTTGTTGCTGCTTTCATCGGAGGTATCTCCTCGCCTTTCCACGCTCGCGCAAGTTCTTTACTCCTACATTGACCCACCGCATTGGGCGTTGCGCAATGTAACTGCATGTACGTCCTCTCACTTGGTCTCACTGTAGCTGCCCCCGGAGTGCCCTGACCGTTGAAAAGGTGCCCCCACCAAACCCAAGCAGGTGTGAATGCTGACTCTGCACGGAGCGCACACCCGCTCTTTATTGCTATTTAATAGTTCTTTCATGTAGTGAGACTGAAGCTCTTGGATTTGAGACTGACATGGATTTTTATTGCAATGACCTCCGCGACTGAGCGCCACCTAGCGACTGCTGCGTTTGTTCTGTTATTACCATCTGAGACTGAGCTGCCTCCTGCCCCTGCTGAAGTTTATTGTACCTGAGAGTGAGCGGCCTCCAGTGACTGCTAGCTTAGGTATCCAGAGACTGAGCTGCCTCTAGAGGCGGCCGAGTTTATTGTACCGAGAGACCAAGCTGCATTCAGCTTGATGACTTTATTGTACCGGAGACTGAGCTGCTTCCACTGAATGCCGGGTGTGCTGCGTGCATCGCGTGTGAGACTGCCCTTCCTCTAGCAGCTGCTGATTTTTTCCACCTAGAGACTGAAGTGCCTCAGTGACTGCTGGGTTTATCGCATGTGAGCTGCCTCTGGCGGCTTGTGAGTGTATTGTAGCTGGAGACTGAGTCCCCTCTATCTGCTGGCGTGATGGAGACCACAGATGCTGCGGTAGCCTCGAGGCAGCACAATGTTGTCCCCGGACGGCTGCGAGAGGAAACTCCAGACGCTATAGTGTGCTGCCGGTGAATCAAAACTGATCACTCCGACGCGCTATATAAAGGTCTCATGTGGAAAGATTTTACACCCAGGGTGACTTTGCCAACAAAGGCCCACTGTCTCTGGACTCTGTGCCTTCCATCCCCATCTTACAAACATATCACTGCACCAGCAGGAGCACAATTAAACAGAATCAACCAGGCCACAGTCGCAATTGCACAGCATGGCATTATGGGTATGCAAATGAGCCCAGGAACGGCTTCTTTCTCCACATTGCACAATGCGACCTGTAAGAAGTGAAGCCAACATTACAGGTGGAGCGGGGAAAAAATGACAATTTTGCAGTGAATCTCGCGTTTATTCAAAGACAGTTAAATACATCTCGGCACACTTTCTTTGAGATTTTCAGGACAGGCGCAAAGTACAATTCAGTGTCAAAATTACATTCCGTACGTTTTTCGTAAGTAGACGTGCTCCACTGGTATTCGTTCACCTTGACCCATCCCTGAGATGAAAGTTAACATTGAAGTGCCTAAAAGTAATTTGTCAAAGGCCAGTGCTGCTGCCCGGGGCGCTCTTTGTTGCCAGCCAGCAGACACCACTGAAGTTTATTGGCGCCACAATCTGTATATTTCACAAAGTTTCCAGCAAGCAGAGCCTGTGACTGTGTATAGGGTCCAGAGTGCTTGCACCCCACCTGCTAGGTCTTTAATCACAGAAATGTAGGACCTCAGTCGCGGCAAGAAGGGCTCCACACCGCCCTGGGGGGCGCTGGGCATAATTTGGAGGTGGGGGTCATTCTCTGGTGCCCGTCTTATGAAGGGGCGGGGCTCTCTGTGTGGGCGTCTGCGCTCCCTCCTGCCCCGTCTCTTCCCCATGGTTAGAAGTGTAGCTCCTTACAGATGACACTGCGCAACGCGGCTCTAGGCGCTGCTTGGGTGAGGGCAGTTCTCTGCACACTGCTGTTCCGATGACAGGTTGAGGCCGGTGATTGACTCGGAGGCAGTTCTCTGTATTTTCCACAGCTACAACAGTAGTTTTGTGATTGTGTTAATAGGTGTTTTTTTCCTTCAGCAGGTCTAAGTGAAGTTCTTGGGACTCACTGGGCGCCTTCCTCAGTCGTATGAGGTGCGGCCATTTTAAACGCCAAGTATGGTGAGATTAATCTTATCAGGGGGTCAATCCTGTGTAGTTTTTCGCTCGGGTGGCAAGGGAGGTGTCCTTACAGCTCTCTGGGCAGCTGTGCTGTATGGAAAGATCTCTTCTCTCGCTTTGATTGGCTGCAGGGGTTGTTGCTGCTTTCATCGGAGGTATCTCCTCGCCTTTCCACGCTCGCGCAAGTTCTTTACTCCTACATTGACCCACGGCATTGGGCGTTGCGCAATGTAACTGCATGTACGTCCTCTCACTTGTTCCCACTGTAGCTGCCCCCGGAGTGCCCTGACCATTGAAAAGGTGCCCCCACCAAACCCAAGCAGGTGTGAATGCTGACTCTGCACGGAGCGCACACCCGCTCTTTATTGCTATTTAATAGTTCTTTCATGTAGTGAGACTGAAGCTCTTGGATTTGAGACTGACATGGATTTTTATTGCAGTGACCTCCGCGACTGAGCGCCACCTAGCGGCTGCTGCGTTTGTTCTGTTATTACCATCTGAGACTGAGCTGCCTCCAGCCTCTGCTGAAGTTTATTGTACCTTTAGAGTGAGCGGCCTCCAGTGACTGCTAGCTTAGGTATCCAGGGACTGAGCTGCCTCTAGAGGCTGCCGAGTTTATTGTACCGAGAGACCAAGCTGCATTCAGCTTGATGACTTTATTGTACCGGAGACTGAGCTGCTTCCACTGAATGCCGGGTGTGCTGCGTGCATCGCATGTGAGACTGCCCTTCCTCTAGCAGCTGCTGATTTTTTCCACCTAGAGACTGAAGTGCCTCAGTGACTGCTGGGTTTATCGCATGTGAGCTGCCTCTGGCGGCTTGTGAGTGTATTGTAGCTGGAGACTGAGTCCCCTCTATCTGCTGGCGTGATGGAGACCACAGATGCTGCGGTAGCCTCGAGGCAGCACAATGTTGTCCCCGGACGGCTGCGAGAGGAAACTCCAGACGCTATAGTGTGCTGCCGGTGAATCAAAACTGATCACTCCGACGCGCTATATAAAGGTCTCATGTGGAAAGATTTTACACCCAGGGTGACTTTGCCAACAAAGGCCCACTGTCTCTGGACTCTGTGCTTTCCATCCCCATCTTACAAACATATCACTGCACCAGCAGGAGCACAATTAAACAGAATCAACCAGCCCACAGTCGCAATTGCACAGCATGGCATTATGGGTATGCAAATGAGCCCAGGAACGGCTTCTTTCTCCACATTGCACAATGCGACCTGTAAGAAGTGAAGCCAACATTACAGGTGGAGCGGGGAAAAAATGACAATTTTGCAGTGAATCTCGCGTTTATTCAAAGACAGTTAAATACATCTCGGCACACTTTCTTTGAGATTTTCAGGACAGGCGCAAAGTACAATTCAGTGTCAAAATTACATTCCGTACGTTTTTCGTAAGTAGACGTGCTCCACTGGTATTCGTTCACCTTGACCCATCCCTGAGATGAAAGTTAACATTGAAGTGCCTAAAAGTAATTTGTCAAAGGCCAGTGCTGCTGCCCGGGGCGCTCTTTGTTGCCAGCCAGCAGACACCACTGAAGTTTATTGGCGCCACAATCTGTATATTTCACAAAGTTTCCAGCAAGCAGAGCCTGTGACTGTGTATAGGGTCCAGAGTGCTTGCACCCCACCTGCTAGGTCTTTAATCACAGAAATGTAGGACCTCAGTCGCGGCAAGAAGGGCTCCACACCGCCCTGGGGGGCGCTGGGCATAATTTGGAGGTGGGGGTCATTCTCTGGTGCCCGTCTTATGAAGGGGCGGGGCTCTCTGTGAGGGCGTCTGCGCTCCCTCCTGCCCCGTCTCTTCCCCATGGTTAGAAGTGTAGCTCCTTACAGATGACACTGCGCAACGCGGCTCTAGGCGCTGCTTGGGTGAGGGCAGTTCTCTGCACACTGCTGTTCCGATGACAGGTTGAGGCCGGTGATTGACTCGGAGGCAGTTCTCTGTATTTTCCACAGCTACAACAGTAGTTTTGTGATTGTGTTAATAGGTGTTTTTTTCCTTCAGCAGGTCTAAGTGAAGTTCTTGGGACTCACTGGGCGCCTTCCTCAGTCGTATGAGGTGCGGCCATTTTAAACGCCAAGTATGGTGAGATTAATCTTATCAGGGGGTCAATCCTGTGTAGTTTTTCGCTCGGGTGGCAAGGGAGGTGTCCTTACAGCTCTCTGGGCAGCTGTGCTGTATGGAAAGATCTCTTCTCTCGCTTTGATTGGCTGCAGGGGTTGTTGCTGCTTTCATCGGAGGTATCTCCTCGCCTTTCCACGCTCGCGCAAGTTCTTTACTCCTACATTGACCCACGGCATTGGGCGTTGCGCAATGTAACTGCATGTACGTCCTCTCACTTGTTCCCACTGTAGCTGCCCCCGGAGTGCCCTGACCATTGAAAAGGTGCCCCCACCAAACCCAAGCAGGTTTGAATGCTGACTCTGCACGGAGCGCACACCCGCTCTTTATTGCTATTTAATAGTTCTTTCATGTAGTGAGACTGAAGCTCTTGGATTTGAGACTGACATGGATTTTTATTGCAGTGACCTCCGCGACTGAGCGCCACCTAGCGGCTGCTGCGTTTGTTCTGTTATTACCATCTGAGACTGAGCTGCCTCCAGCCTCTGCTGAAGTTTATTGTACCTTTAGAGTGAGCGGCCTCCAGTGACTGCTAGCTTAGGTATCCAGGGACTGAGCTGCCTCTAGAGGCTGCCGAGTTTATTGTACCGAGAGACCAAGCTGCATTCAGCTTGATGACTTTATTGTACCGGAGACTGAGCTGCTTCCACTGAATGCCGGGTGTGCTGCGTGCATCGCATGTGAGACTGCCCTTCCTCTAGCAGCTGCTGATTTTTTCCACCTAGAGACTGAAGTGCCTCAGTGACTGCTGGGTTTATCGCATGTGAGCTGCCTCTGGCGGCTTGTGAGTGTATTGTAGCTGGAGACTGAGTCCCCTCTATCTGCTGGCGTGATGGAGACCACAGATGCTGCGGTAGCCTCGAGGCAGCACAATGTTGTCCCCGGACGGCTGCGAGAGGAAACTCCAGACGCTATAGTGTGCTGCCGGTGAATCAAAACTGATCACTCCGACGCGCTATATAAAGGTCTCATGTGGAAAGATTTGACACCCAGGGTGACTTTGCCAACAAAGGCCCACTGTCTCTGGACTCTGTGCTTTCCATCCCCATCTTACAAACATATCACTGCACCAGCAGGAGCACAATTAAACAGAATCAACCAGCCCACAGTCGCAATTGCACAGCATGGCATTATGGGTATGCAAATGAGCCCAGGAACGGCTTCTTTCTCCACATTGCACAATGCGACCTGTAAGAAGTGAAGCCAACATTACAGGTGGAGCGGGGAAAAAATGACAATTTTGCAGTGAATCTCGCGTTTATTCAAAGACAGTTAAATACATCTCGGCACACTTTCTTTGAGATTTTCAGGACAGGCGCAAAGTACAATTCAGTGTCAAAATTACATTCCGTACGTTTTTCGTAAGTAGACGTGCTCCACTGGTATTCGTTCACCTTGACCCATCCCTGAGATGAAAGTTAACATTGAAGTGCCTAAAAGTAATTTGTCAAAGGCCAGTGCTGCTGCCCGGGGCGCTCTTTGTTGCCAGCCAGCAGACACCACTGAAGTTTATTGGCGCCACAATCTGTATATTTCACAAAGTTTCCAGCAAGCAGAGCCTGTGACTGTGTATAGGGTCCAGAGTGCTTGCACCCCACCTGCTAGGTCTTTAATCACAGAAATGTAGGACCTCAGTCGCGGCAAGAAGGGCTCCACACCGCCCTGGGGGGCGCTGGGCATAATTTGGAGGTGGGGGTCATTCTCTGGTGCCCGTCTTATGAAGGGGCGGGGCTCTCTGTGAGGGCGTCTGCGCTCCCTCCTGCCCCGTCTCTTCCCCATGGTTAGAAGTGTAGCTCCTTACAGATGACACTGCGCAACGCGGCTCTAGGCGCTGCTTGGGTGAGGGCAGTTTTCTGCAGACTGCTGTTCCGATGACAGGTTGAGGCCGGTGATTGACTCGGAGGCAGTTCTCTGTATTTTCCACAGCTACAACAGTAGTTTTGTGATTGTGTTAATAGGTGTTTTTTTCCTTCAGCAGGTCTAAGTGAAGTTCTTGGGACTCACTGGGCGCCTTCCTCAGTCGTATGAGGTGCGGCCATTTTAAACGCCAAGTATGGTGAGATTAATCTTATCAGGGGGTCAATCCTGTGTAGTTTTTCGCTCGGGTGGCAAGGGAGGTGTCCTTACAGCTCTCTGGGCAGCTGTGCTGTATGGAAAGATCTCTTCTCTCTCTTTGATTGGCTGCAGGGGTTGTTGCTGCTTTCATCGGAGGTATCTCCTCGCCTTTCCACGCTCGCGCAAGTTCTTTACTCCTACATTGACCCACGGCATTGGGCGTTGCGCAATGTAACTGCATGTACGTCCTCTCACTTGTTCCCACTGTAGCTGCCCCCGGAGTGCCCTGACCATTGAAAAGGTGCCCCCACCAAACCCAAGCAGGTGTGAATGCTGACTCTGCACGGAGCGCACACCCGCTCTTTATTGCTATTTAATAGTTCTTTCATGTAGTGAGACTGAAGCTCTTGGATTTGAGACTGACATGGATTTTTATTGCAGTGACCTCCGCGACTGAGCGCCACCTAGCGGCTGCTGCGTTTGTTCTGTTATTACCATCTGAGACTGAGCTGCCTCCAGCCGCTGCTGAAGTTTATTGTACCTGAGAGTGAGCGGCCTCCAGTGACTGCTAGCTTAGGTATCCAGGGACTGAGCTGCCTCTAGAGGCTGCCGAGTTTATTGTACCGAGAGACCAAGCTGCATTCAGCTTGATGACTTTATTGTACCGGAGACTGAGCTGCTTCCACTGAATGCCGGGTGTGCTGCGTGCATCGCATGTGAGACTGCCCTTCCTCTAGCAGCTGCTGATTTTTTCCACCTAGAGACTGAAGTGCCTCAGTGACTGCTGGGTTTATCGCATGTGAGCTGCCTCTGGCGGCTTGTGAGTGTATTGTAGCTGGAGACTGAGTCCCCTCTATCTGCTGGCGTGATGGAGACCACAGATGCTGCGGTAGCCTCGAGGCAGCACAATGTTGTCCCCGGACGGCTGCGAGAGGAAACTCCAGACGCTATAGTGTGCTGCCGGTGAATCAAAACTGATCACTCCGACGCGCTATATAAAGGTCTCATGTGGAAAGATTTTACACCCAGGGTGACTTTGCCAACAAAGGCCCACTGTCTCTGGACTCTGTGCTTTCCATCCCCATCTTACAAACATATCACTGCACCAGCAGGAGCACAATTAAACAGAATCAACCAGCCCACAGTCGCAATTGCACAGCATGGCATTATGGGTATGCAAATGAGCCCAGGAACGGCTTCTTTCTCCACATTGCAGAATGCGACCTGTAAGAAGTGAAGCCAACATTACAAGTGTAGCGGGGAAAAAATGACAATTTTGCAGTGAATCTCGCGTTTATTCAAAGACAGTTAAATACATCTCGGCACACTTTCTTTGAGATTTTCAGGACAGGCGCAAAGTACAATTCAGTGTCAAAATTACATTCTGTACGTTTTTCGTAAGTAGACGTGCTCCACTGGTATTCGTTCACCTTGACCCATCCCTGAGATGAAAGTTAACATTGAAGTGCCTAAAAGTAATTTGTCAAAGGCCAGTGCTGCTGTCCGGGCGCTCTTTGTTGCCAGCCAGCAGACACCACTGAAGTTTATTGGCGCCACAATCTGTATATTTCACAAAGTTTCCAGCTAGCAGAGCCTGTGACTGTGTATAGGGTCCAGAGTGCATGCACCCCACCTGCTAGGTCTTTAATCACAGAAATGTAGGACCTCAGTCGCGGCAAGAAGGGCTCCACACCGCCCTGGGGGGCGCTGGGCATAATTTGGAGGTGGGGGTCATTCTCTGGTGCCCGTCTTATGAAGGGGCGGGGCTCTCTGTGAGGGCGTCTGCGCTCCCTCCTGCCCCGTCTCTTCCCCATGGTTAGAAGTGTAGCTCCTTACAGATGACACTGCGCAACGCGGCTCTAGGCGCTGCTTGGGTGAGGGCAGTTCTCTGCACACTGCTGTTCCGATGACAGGTTGAGGCCGGTGATTGACTCGGAGGCAGTTCTCTGTATTTTCCACAGCTACAACAGTAGTTTTGTGATTGTGTTAATAGGTGTTTTTTTCCTTCAGCAGGTCTAAGTGAAGTTCTTGGGACTCACTGGGCGCCTTCCTCAGTCGTATGAGGTGCGGCCATTTTAAACGCCAAGTATGGTGAGATTAATCTTATCAGGGGGTCAATCCTGTGTAGTTTTTCGCTCGGGTGGCCATGGAGGTGTCCTTACAGCTCTCTGGGCAGCTGTGCTGTATGGAAAGATCTCTTCTCTCGCTTTGATTGGCTGCAGGGGTTGTTGCTGCTTTCATCGGAGGTATCTCCTCGCCTTTCCACGCTCGCGCAAGTTCTTTACTCCTACATTGACCCACGGCATTGGGCGTTGCGCAATGTAACTGCATGTACGTCCTCTCACTTGTTCCCACTGTAGCTGCCCCCGGAGTGCCCTGACCATTGAAAAGGTGCCCCCACCAAACCCAAGCAGGTGTGAATGCTGACTCTGCACGGAGCGCACACCCGCTCTTTATTGCTATTTAATAGTTCTTTCATGTAGTGAGACTGAAGCTCTTGGATTTGAGACTGACATGGATTTTTATTGCAGTGACCTCCGCGACTGAGCGCCACCTAGCGGCTGCTGCGTTTGTTCTGTTATTACCATCTGAGACTGAGCTGCCTCCAGCCTCTGCTGAAGTTTATTGTACCTTTAGAGTGAGCGGCCTCCAGTGACTGCTAGCTTAGGTATCCAGGGACTGAGCTGCCTCTAGAGGCTGCCGAGTTTATTGTACCGAGAGACCAAGCTGCATTCAGCTTGATGACTTTATTGTACCGGAGACTGAGCTGCTTCCACTGAATGCCGGGTGTGCTGCGTGCATCGCATGTGAGACTGCCCTTCCTCTAGCAGCTGCTGATTTTTTCCACCTAGAGACTGAAGTGCCTCAGTGACTGCTGGGTTTATCGCATGTGAGCTGCCTCTGGCGGCTTGTGAGTGTATTGTAGCTGGAGACTGAGTCCCCTCTATCTGCTGGCGTGATGGAGACCACAGATGCTGCGGTAGCCTCGAGGCAGCACAATGTTGTCCCCGGACGGCTGCGAGAGGAAACTCCAGACGCTATAGTGTGCTGCCGGTGAATCAAAACTGATCACTCCGACGCGCTATATAAAGGTCTCATGTGGAAAGATTTGACACCCAGGGTGACTTTGCCAACAAAGGCCCACTGTCTCTGGACTCTGTGCTTTCCATCCCCATCTTACAAACATATCACTGCACCAGCAGGAGCACAATTAAACAGAATCAACCAGCCCACAGTCGCAATTGCACAGCATGGCATTATGGGTATGCAAATGAGCCCAGGAACGGCTTCTTTCTCCACATTGCACAATGCGACCTGTAAGAAGTGAAGCCAACATTACAGGTGGAGCGGGGAAAAAATGACAATTTTGCAGTGAATCTCGCGTTTATTCAAAAACAGTTAAATACATCTCGGCACACTTTCTTTGAGATTTTCAGGACAGGCGCAAAGTACAATTCAGTGTCAAAATTACATTCCGTACGTTTTTCGTAAGTAGACGTGCTCCACTGGTATTCGTTCACCTTGACCCATCCCTGAGATGAAAGTTAACATTGAAGTGCCTAAAAGTAATTTGTCAAAGGCCAGTGCTGCTGCCCGGGGCGCTCTTTGTTGCCAGCCAGCAGACACCACTGAAGTTTATTGGCGCCACAATCTGTATATTTCACAAAGTTTCCAGCAAGCAGAGCCTGTGACTGTGTATAGGGTCCAGAGTGCTTGCACCCCACCTGCTAGGTCTTTAATCACAGAAATGTAGGACCTCAGTCGCGGCAAGAAGGGCTCCACACCGCCCTGGGGGGCGCTGGGCATAATTTGGAGGTGGGGGTCATTCTCTGGTGCCCGTCTTATGAAGGGGCGGGGCTCTCTGTGAGGGCGTCTGCGCTCCCTCCTGCCCCGTCTCTTCCCCATGGTTAGAAGTGTAGCTCCTTACAGATGACACTGCGCAACGCGGCTCTAGGCGCTGCTTGGGTGAGGGCAGTTTTCTGCAGACTGCTGTTCCGATGACAGGTTGAGGCCGGTGATTGACTCGGAGGCAGTTCTCTGTATTTTCCACAGCTACAACAGTAGTTTTGTGATTGTGTTAATAGGTGTTTTTTTCCTTCAGCAGGTCTAAGTGAAGTTCTTGGGACTCACTGGGCGCCTTCCTCAGTCGTATGAGGTGCGGCCATTTTAAACGCCAAGTATGGTGAGATTAATCTTATCAGGGGGTCAATCCTGTGTAGTTTTTCGCTCGGGTGGCAAGGGAGGTGTCCTTACAGCTCTCTGGGCAGCTGTGCTGTATGGAAAGATCTCTTCTCTCTCTTTGATTGGCTGCAGGGGTTGTTGCTGCTTTCATCGGAGGTATCTCCTCGCCTTTCCACGCTCGCGCAAGTTCTTTACTCCTACATTGACCCACGGCATTGGGCGTTGCGCAATGTAACTGCATGTACGTCCTCTCACTTGTTCCCACTGTAGCTGCCCCCGGAGTGCCCTGACCATTGAAAAGGTGCCCCCACCAAACCCAAGCAGGTGTGAATGCTGACTCTGCACGGAGCGCACACCCGCTCTTTATTGCTATTTAATAGTTCTTTCATGTAGTGAGACTGAAGCTCTTGGATTTGAGACTGACATGGATTTTTATTGCAGTGACCTCCGCGACTGAGCGCCACCTAGCGGCTGCTGCGTTTGTTCTGTTATTACCATCTGAGACTGAGCTGCCTCCAGCCTCTGCTGAAGTTTATTGTACCTGAGAGTGAGCGGCCTCCAGTGACTGCTAGCTTAGGTATCCAGGGACTGAGCTGCCTCTAGAGGCTGCCGAGTTTATTGTACCGAGAGACCAAGCTGCATTCAGCTTGATGACTTTATTGTACCGGAGACTGAGCTGCTTCCACTGAATGCCGGGTGTGCTGCGTGCATCGCATGTGAGACTGCCCTTCCTCTAGCAGCTGCTGATTTTTTCCACCTAGAGACTGAAGTGCCTCAGTGACTGCTGGGTTTATCGCATGTGAGCTGCCTCTGGCGGCTTGTGAGTGTATTGTAGCTGGAGACTGAGTCCCCTCTATCTGCTGGCGTGATGGAGACCACAGATGCTGCGGTAGCCTCGAGGCAGCACAATGTTGTCCCCGGACGGCTGCGAGAGGAAACTCCAGACGCTATAGTGTGCTGCCGGTGAATCAAAACTGATCACTCCGACGCGCTATATAAAGGTCTCATGTGGAAAGATTTTACACCCAGGGTGACTTTGCCAACAAAGGCCCACTGTCTCTGGACTCTGTGCTTTCCATCCCCATCTTACAAACATATCACTGCACCAGCAGGAGCACAATTAAACAGAATCAACCAGCCCACAGTCGCAATTGCACAGCATGGCATTATGGGTATGCAAATGAGCCCAGGAACGGCTTCTTTCTCCACATTGCAGAATGCGACCTGTAAGAAGTGAAGCCAACATTACAAGTGTAGCGGGGAAAAAATGACAATTTTGCAGTGAATCTCGCGTTTATTCAAAGACAGTTAAATACATCTCGGCACACTTTCTTTGAGATTTTCAGGACAGGCGCAAAGTACAATTCAGTGTCAAAATTACATTCTGTACGTTTTTCGTAAGTAGACGTGCTCCACTGGTATTCGTTCACCTTGACCCATCCCTGAGATGAAAGTTAACATTGAAGTGCCTAAAAGTAATTTGTCAAAGGCCAGTGCTGCTGTCCGGGCGCTCTTTGTTGCCAGCCAGCAGACACCACTGAAGTTTATTGGCGCCACAATCTGTATATTTCACAAAGTTTCCAGCTAGCAGAGCCTGTGACTGTGTATAGGGTCCAGAGTGCATGCACCCCACCTGCTAGGTCTTTAATCACAGAAATGTAGGACCTCAGTCGCGGCAAGAAGGGCTCCACACCGCCCTGGGGGGCGCTGGGCATAATTTGGAGGTGGGGGTCATTCTCTGGTGCCCGTCTTATGAAGGGGCGGGGCTCTCTGTGAGGGCGTCTGCGCTCCCTCCTGCCCCGTCTCTTCCCCATGGTTAGAAGTGTAGCTCCTTACAGATGACACTGCGCAACGCGGCTCTAGGCGCTGCTTGGGTGAGGGCAGTTCTCTGCACACTGCTGTTCCGATGACAGGTTGAGGCCGGTGATTGACTCGGAGGCAGTTCTCTGTATTTTCCACAGCTACAACAGTAGTTTTGTGATTGTGTTAATAGGTGTTTTTTTCCTTCAGCAGGTCTAAGTGAAGTTCTTGGGACTCACTGGGCGCCTTCCTCAGTCGTATGAGGTGCGGCCATTTTAAACGCCAAGTATGGTGAGATTAATCTTATCAGGGGGTCAATCCTGTGTAGTTTTTCGCTCGGGTGGCCATGGAGGTGTCCTTACAGCTCTCTGGGCAGCTGTGCTGTATGGAAAGATCTCTTCTCTCGCTTTGATTGGCTGCAGGGGTTGTTGCTGCTTTCATCGGAGGTATCTCCTCGCCTTTCCACGCTCGCGCAAGTTCTTTACTCCTACATTGACCCACGGCATTGGGCGTTGCGCAATGTAACTGCATGTACGTCCTCTCACTTGTTCCCACTGTAGCTGCCCCCGGAGTGCCCTGACCATTGAAAAGGTGCCCCCACCAAACCCAAGCAGGTGTGAATGCTGACTCTGCACGGAGCGCACACCCGCTCTTTATTGCTATTTAATAGTTCTTTCATGTAGTGAGACTGAAGCTCTTGGATTTGAGACTGACATGGATTTTTATTGCAGTGACCTCCGCGACTGAGCGCCACCTAGCGGCTGCTGCGTTTGTTCTGTTATTACCATCTGAGACTGAGCTGCCTCCAGCCTCTGCTGAAGTTTATTGTACCTTTAGAGTGAGCGGCCTCCAGTGACTGCTAGCTTAGGTATCCAGGGACTGAGCTGCCTCTAGAGGCTGCCGAGTTTATTGTACCGAGAGACCAAGCTGCATTCAGCTTGATGACTTTATTGTACCGGAGACTGAGCTGCTTCCACTGAATGCCGGGTGTGCTGCGTGCATCGCATGTGAGACTGCCCTTCCTCTAGCAGCTGCTGATTTTTTCCACCTAGAGACTGAAGTGCCTCAGTGACTGCTGGGTTTATCGCATGTGAGCTGCCTCTGGCGGCTTGTGAGTGTATTGTAGCTGGAGACTGAGTCCCCTCTATCTGCTGGCGTGATGGAGACCACAGATGCTGCGGTAGCCTCGAGGCAGCACAATGTTGTCCCCGGACGGCTGCGAGAGGAAACTCCAGACGCTATAGTGTGCTGCCGGTGAATCAAAACTGATCACTCCGACGCGCTATATAAAGGTCTCATGTGGAAAGATTTTACACCCAGGGTGACTTTGCCAACAAAGGCCCACTGTCTCTGGACTCTGTGCTTTCCATCCCCATCTTACAAACATATCACTGCACCAGCAGGAGCACAATTAAACAGAATCAACCAGCCCACAGTCGCAATTGCACAGCATGGCATTATGGGTATGCAAATGAGCCCAGGAACGGCTTCTTTCTCCACATTGCAGAATGCGACCTGTAAGAAGTGAAGCCAACATTACAAGTGTAGCGGGGAAAAAATGACAATTTTGCAGTGAATCTCGCGTTTATTCAAAGACAGTTAAATACATCTCGGCACACTTTCTTTGAGATTTTCAGGACAGGCGCAAAGTACAATTCAGTGTCAAAATTACATTCTGTACGTTTTTCGTAAGTAGACGTGCTCCACTGGTATTCGTTCACCTTGACCCATCCCTGAGATGAAAGTTAACATTGAAGTGCCTAAAAGTAATTTGTCAAAGGCCAGTGCTGCTGTCCGGGCGCTCTTTGTTGCCAGCCAGCAGACACCACTGAAGTTTATTGGCGCCACAATCTGTATATTTCACAAAGTTTCCAGCTAGCAGAGCCTGTGACTGTGTATAGGGTCCAGAGTGCATGCACCCCACCTGCTAGGTCTTTAATCACAGAAATGTAGGACCTCAGTCGCGGCAAGAAGGGCTCCACACCGCCCTGGGGGGCGCTGGGCATAATTTGGAGGTGGGGGTCATTCTCTGGTGCCCGTCTTATGAAGGGGCGGGGCTCTCTGTGAGGGCGTCTGCGCTCCCTCCTGCCCCGTCTCTTCCCCATGGTTAGAAGTGTAGCTCCTTACAGATGACACTGCGCAACGCGGCTCTAGGCGCTGCTTGGGTGAGGGCAGTTCTCTGCACACTGCTGTTCCGATGACAGGTTGAGGCCGGTGATTGACTCGGAGGCAGTTCTCTGTATTTTCCACAGCTACAACAGTAGTTTTGTGATTGTGTTAATAGGTGTTTTTTTCCTTCAGCAGGTCTAAGTGAAGTTCTTGGGACTCACTGGGCGCCTTCCTCAGTCGTATGAGGTGCGGCCATTTTAAACGCCAAGTATGGTGAGATTAATCTTATCAGGGGGTCAATCCTGTGTAGTTTTTCGCTCGGGTGGCCATGGAGGTGTCCTTACAGCTCTCTGGGCAGCTGTGCTGTATGGAAAGATCTCTTCTCTCGCTTTGATTGGCTGCAGGGGTTGTTGCTGCTTTCATCGGAGGTATCTCCTCGCCTTTCCACGCTCGCGCAAGTTCTTTACTCCTACATTGACCCACGGCATTGGGCGTTGCGCAATGTAACTGCATGTACGTCCTCTCACTTGGTCTCACTGTAGCTGCCCCCGGAGTGCCCTGACCGTTGAAAAGGTGCCCCCACCAAACCCAAGCAGGTGTGAATGCTGACTCTGCACGGAGCGCACACCCGCTCTTTCTTGCTATTTAATAGTTCTTTCATGTAGTGAGACTGAAGCTCTTGGATTTGAGACTGACATGGATTTTTATTGCAATGACCTCCGCGACTGAAGGCCACCTAGCGGCTGCTGCGTTTGTTCTGTTATTACCATCTGAGACTGAGCTGCCTCCTGCCCCTGCTGAAGTTTATTGTACCTTTAGAGTGAGCGGCCTCCAGTGACTGCTAGCTTAGGTATCCAGAGACTCAGCTGCCTCTAGAGGCGGCCGAGTTTATTGTACCGAGAGACCAAGCTGCATTCAGCTTGATGACTTTATTGTACCGGAGACTGAGCTGCTTCCACTGAATGCCGGGTGTGCTGCGTGCATCGCATGTGAGACTGCCCTTCCTCTAGCAGCTGCTGATTTTTTCCACCTAGAGACTGAAGTGCCTCAGTGACTGCTGGGTTTATCGCATGTGAGCTGCCTCTGGCGGCTTGTGAGTGTATTGTAGCTGGAGACTGAGTCCCCTCTATCTGCTGGCGTGATGGAGACCACAGATGCTGCGGTAGCCTCGAGGCAGCACAATGTTGTCCCCGGACGGCTGCGAGAGGAAACTCCAGACGCTATAGTGTGCTGCCGGTGAATCAAAACTGATCACTCCGACGCGCTATATAAAGGTCTCATGTGGAAAGATTTGACACCCAGGGTGACTTTGCCAACAAAGGCCCACTGTCTCTGGACTCTGTGCTTTCCATCCCCATCTTACAAACATATCACTGCACCAGCAGGAGCACAATTAAACAGAATCAACCAGCCCACAGTCGCAATTGCACAGCATGGCATTATGGGTATGCAAATGAGCCCAGGAACGGCTTCTTTCTCCACATTGCACAATGCGACCTGTAAGAAGTGAAGCCAACATTACAGGTGGAGCGGGGAAAAAATGACAATTTTGCAGTGAATCTCGCGTTTATTCAAAGACAGTTAAATACATCTCGGCACACTTTCTTTGAGATTTTCAGGACAGGCGCAAAGTACAATTCAGTGTCAAAATTACATTCCGTACGTTTTTCGTAAGTAGACGTGCTCCACTGGTATTCGTTCACCTTGACCCATCCCTGAGATGAAAGTTAACATTGAAGTGCCTAAAAGTAATTTGTCAAAGGCCAGTGCTGCTGCCCGGGGCGCTCTTTGTTGCCAGCCAGCAGACACCACTGAAGTTTATTGGCGCCACAATCTGTATATTTCACAAAGTTTCCAGCAAGCAGAGCCTGTGACTGTGTATAGGGTCCAGAGTGCTTGCACCCCACCTGCTAGGTCTTTAATCACAGAAATGTAGGACCTCAGTCGCGGCAAGAAGGGCTCCACACCGCCCTGGGGGGCGCTGGGCATAATTTGGAGGTGGGGGTCATTCTCTGGTGCCCGTCTTATGAAGGGGCGGGGCTCTCTGTGAGGGCGTCTGCGCTCCCTCCTGCCCCGTCTCTTCCCCATGGTTAGAAGTGTAGCTCCTTACAGATGACACTGCGCAACGCGGCTCTAGGCGCTGCTTGGGTGAGGGCAGTTTTCTGCAGACTGCTGTTCCGATGACAGGTTGAGGCCGGTGATTGACTCGGAGGCAGTTCTCTGTATTTTCCACAGCTACAACAGTAGTTTTGTGATTGTGTTAATAGGTGTTTTTTTCCTTCAGCAGGTCTAAGTGAAGTTCTTGGGACTCACTGGGCGCCTTCCTCAGTCGTATGAGGTGCGGCCATTTTAAACGCCAAGTATGGTGAGATTAATCTTATCAGGGGGTCAATCCTGTGTAGTTTTTCGCTCGGGTGGCAAGGGAGGTGTCCTTACAGCTCTCTGGGCAGCTGTGCTGTATGGAAAGATCTCTTCTCTCTCTTTGATTGGCTGCAGGGGTTGTTGCTGCTTTCATCGGAGGTATCTCCTCGCCTTTCCACGCTCGCGCAAGTTCTTTACTCCTACATTGACCCACGGCATTGGGCGTTGCGCAATGTAACTGCATGTACGTCCTCTCACTTGTTCCCACTGTAGCTGCCCCCGGAGTGCCCTGACCATTGAAAAGGTGCCCCCACCAAACCCAAGCAGGTGTGAATGCTGACTCTGCACGGAGCGCACACCCGCTCTTTATTGCTATTTAATAGTTCTTTCATGTAGTGAGACTGAAGCTCTTGGATTTGAGACTGACATGGATTTTTATTGCAGTGACCTCCGCGACTGAGCGCCACCTAGCGGCTGCTGCGTTTGTTCTGTTATTACCATCTGAGACTGAGCTGCCTCCAGCCTCTGCTGAAGTTTATTGTACCTGAGAGTGAGCGGCCTCCAGTGACTGCTAGCTTAGGTATCCAGAGACTCAGCTGCCTCTAGAGGCGGCCGAGTTTATTGTACCGAGAGACCAAGCTGCATTCAGCTTGATGACTTTATTGTACCGGAGACTGAGCTGCTTCCACTGAATGCCGGGTGTGCTGCGTGCATCGCATGTGAGACTGCCCTTCCTCTAGCAGCTGCTGATTTTTTCCACCTAGAGACTGAAGTGCCTCAGTGACTGCTGGGTTTATCGCATGTGAGCTGCCTCTGGCGGCTTGTGAGTGTATTGTAGCCAGAGACTGAGTCCCCTCTATCTGCTGGCGTGATGGAGACCACAGATGCTGCGGTAGCCTCGAGGCAGCACAATGTTGTCCCCGGACGGCTGCGAGAGGAAACTCCAGACGCTATAGTGTGCTGCCGGTGAATCAAAACTGATCCCTCCGACGCGCTATATAAAGGTCTCATGTGGAAAGATTTTACACCCAGGGTGACTTTGCCAACAAAGGCCCACTGTCTCTGGACTCTGTGCTTTCCATCCCCATCTTACAAACATATCACTGCACCAGCAGGAGCACAATTAAACAGAATCAACCAGCCCACAGTCGCAATTGCACAGCATGGCATTATGGGTATGCAAATGAGCCCAGGAACGGCTTCTTTCTCCACATTGCAGAATGCGACCTGTAAGAAGTGAAGCCAACATTACAAGTGTAGCGGGGAAAAAAATGACAATTTTGCAGTGAATCTCGCGTTTATTCAAAGACAGTTAAATACATCTCGGCACACTTTCTTTGAGATTTTCAGGACAGGCGCAAAGTACAATTCAGTGTCAAAATTACATTCTGTACGTTTTTCGTAAGTAGACGTGCTCCACTGGTATTCGTTCACCTTGACCCATCCCTGAGATGAAAGTTAACATTGAAGTGCCTAAAAGTAATTTGTCAAAGGCCAGTGCTGCTGTCCGGGCGCTCTTTGTTGCCAGCCAGCAGACACCACTGAAGTTTATTGTCGCCACAATCTGTATATTTCACAAAGTTTCCAGCTAGCAGAGCCTGTGACTGTGTATAGGGTCCAGAGTGCTTGCACCCCACCTGCTAGGTCTTTAATCACAGAAATATAGGACCTCAGTCGCGGCAAGAAGGGCTCCACACCGCCCTGGGGGGCGCTGGGCATAATTTGGAGGTGGGGGTCATTCTCTGGTGCCCGTCTTATGAAGGGGCGGGGCTCTCTGTGAGGGCGTCTGCGCTCCCTCCTGCCCCGTCTCTTCCCCATGGCTAGAAGTGTAGCTCCTTACAGATGACACTGCGCAACGCGGCTCTAGGCGCTGCTTGGGTGAGGGCAGTTCTCTGCAGACTGCTGTTCCGATGACAGGTTGAGGCCGGTGATTGACTCGGAGGCAGTTCTCTGTATTTTCCACAGCTACAACAGTAGTTTTGTGATTGTGTTAATAGGTGTTTTTTTCCTTCAGCAGGTCTAAGTGAAGTTCTTGGGACTCACTGGGCGCCTTCCTCAGTCGTATGAGGTGCGGCCATTTTAAACGCCAAGTATGGTGAGATTAATCTTATCAGGGGGTCAATCCTGTGTAGTTTTTCGCTCGGGTGGCAAGGGAGGTGTCCTTACAGCTCTCTGGGCAGCTGTGCTGTATGGAAAGATCTCTTCTCTCGCTTTGATTGGCTGCAGGGGTTGTTGCTGCTTTCATCGGAGGTATCTCCTCGCCTTTCCACGCTCGCGCAAGTTCTTTACTCCTACATTGACCCACGGCATTGGGCGTTGCGCAATGTAACTGCATGTACGTCCTCTCACTTGGTCTCACTGTAGCTGCCCCCGGAGTGCCCTGACCGTTGAAAAGGTGCCCCCACCAAACCCAAGCAGGTGTGAATGCTGACTCTGCACGGAGCGCACACCCGCTCTTTCTTGCTATTTAATAGTTCTTTCATGTAGTGAGACTGAAGCTCTTGGATTTGAGACTGACATGGATTTTTATTGCAATGACCTCTGCAACTGAGCGCCACCTAGCGGCTGCTGCGTTTGTTCTGTTATTACCATCTGAGACTGAGCTGCCTCCTGCCCCTGCTGAAGTTTATTGTACCTTTAGAGTGAGCGGCCTCCAGTGACTGCTAGCTTAGGTACGGAGACTGAGCTGCTTCCACTGAATGCCGGGTGTGCTGCGTGCATCGCGTGTGAGACTGCCCTTCCTCTAGCAGCTGCTGATTTTTTCCACATAGAGACTGAAGTGCCTCAGTGACTGCTGGGTTTATCGCATGTGAGCTGCCTCTGGCGGCTTGTGAGTGTATTGTAGCCAGAGACTGAGTCCCCTCTATCTGCTGGCGTGATGGAGACCACAGATGCTGCGGTAGCCTCGAGGCAGCACAATGTTGTCCCCGGACGGCTGCGAGAGGAAACTCCAGACGCTATAGTGTGCTGCCGGTGAATCAAAACTGATCACTCCGACGCGCTATATAAAGGTCTCATGTGGAAAGATTTTACACCCAGGGTGACTTTGCCAACAAAGGCCCACTGTCTCTGGACTCTGTGCTTTCCATCCCCATCTTACAAACATATCACTGCACCAGCAGGAGCACAATTAAACAGAATCAACCAGCCCACAGTCGCAATTGCACAGCATGGCATTATGGGTATGCAAATGAGCCCAGGAACGGCTTCTTTCTCCACATTGCACAATGCGACCTGTAAGAAGTGAAGCCAACATTACAGGTGGAGCGGGGAAAAAATGACAATTTTGCAGTGAATCTCGCGTTTATTCAAAGACAGTTAAATACATCTCGACACACTTTCTTTGAGATTTTCAGGACAGGCGCAAAGTACAATTCAGTGTCAAAATTACATTCCGTACGTTTTTCGTAAGTAGACGTGCTCCACTGGTATTCGTTCACCTTGACCCATCCCTGAGATGAAAGTTAACATTGAAGTGCTTAAAAGTAATTTGTCAAAGGCCAGTGCTGCTGTCCGGGCGCTCTTTGTTGCCAGCCAGCAGACACCACTGAAGTTTATTGGCGCCACAATCTGTATATTTCACAAAGTTTCCAGCTAGCAGAGCCTGTGACTGTGTATAGGGTCCAGAGTGCATGCACCCCACCTGCTAGGTCTTTAATCACAGAAATGTAGGACCTCAGTCGCGGCAAGAAGGGCTCCACACCGCCCTGGGGGGCGCTGGGCATAATTTGGAGGTGGGGGTCATTCTCTGGTGCCCGTCTTATGAAGGGGCGGGGCTCTCTGTGAGGGCGTCTGCGCTCCCTCCTGCCCCGTCTCTTCCCCATGGTTAGAAGTGTAGCTCCTTACAGATGACACTGCGCAACGCGGCTCTAGGCGCTGCTTGGGTGAGGGCAGTTCTCTGCACACTGCTGTTCCGATGACAGGTTGAGGCCGGTGATTGACTCGGAGGCAGTTCTCTGTATTTTCCACAGCTACAACAGTAGTTTTGTGATTGTGTTAATAGGTGTTTTTTTCCTTCAGCAGGTCTAAGTGAAGTTCTTGGGACTCACTGGGCGCCTTCCTCAGTCGTATGAGGTGCGGCCATTTTAAACGCCAAGTATGGTGAGATTAATCTTATCAGGGGGTCAATCCTGTGTAGTTTTTCGCTCGGGTGGCCATGGAGGTGTCCTTACAGCTCTCTGGGCAGCTGTGCTGTATGGAAAGATCTCTTCTCTCGCTTTGATTGGCTGCAGGGGTTGTTGCTGCTTTCATCGGAGGTATCTCCTCGCCTTTCCACGCTCGCGCAAGTTCTTTACTCCTACATTGACCCACGGCATTGGGCGTTGCGCAATGTAACTGCATGTACGTCCTCTCACTTGGTCTCACTGTAGCTGCCCCCGGAGTGCCCTGACCGTTGAAAAGGTGCCCCCACCAAACCCAAGCAGGTGTGAATGCTGACTCTGCACGGAGCGCACACCCGCTCTTTCTTGCTATTTAATAGTTCTTTCATGTAGTGAGACTGAAGCTCTTGGATTTGAGACTGACATGGATTTTTATTGCAATGACCTCCGCGACTGAAGGCCACCTAGCGGCTGCTGCGTTTGTTCTGTTATTACCATCTGAGACTGAGCTGCCTCCTGCCCCTGCTGAAGTTTATTGTACCTTTAGAGTGAGCGGCCTCCAGTGACTGCTAGCTTAGGTATCCAGAGACTCAGCTGCCTCTAGAGGCGGCCGAGTTTATTGTACCGAGAGACCAAGCTGCATTCAGCTTGATGACTTTATTGTACCGGAGACTGAGCTGCTTCCACTGAATGCCGGGTGTGCTGCGTGCATCGCATGTGAGACTGCCCTTCCTCTAGCAGCTGCTGATTTTTTCCACCTAGAGACTGAAGTGCCTCAGTGACTGCTGGGTTTATCGCATGTGAGCTGCCTCTGGCGGCTTGTGAGTGTATTGTAGCCAGAGACTGAGTCCCCTCTATCTGCTGGCGTGATGGAGACCACAGATGCTGCGGTAGCCTCGAGGCAGCACAATGTTGTCCCCGGACGGCTGCGAGAGGAAACTCCAGACGCTATAGTGTGCTGCCGGTGAATCAAAACTGATCCCTCCGACGCGCTATATAAAGGTCTCATGTGGAAAGATTTTACACCCAGGGTGACTTTGCCAACAAAGGCCCACTGTCTCTGGACTCTGTGCTTTCCATCCCCATCTTACAAACATATCACTGCACCAGCAGGAGCACAATTAAACAGAATCAACCAGCCCACAGTCGCAATTGCACAGCATGGCATTATGGGTATGCAAATGAGCCCAGGAACGGCTTCTTTCTCCACATTGCAGAATGCGACCTGTAAGAAGTGAAGCCAACATTACAAGTGTAGCGGGGAAAAAAATGACAATTTTGCAGTGAATCTCGCGTTTATTCAAAGACAGTTAAATACATCTCGGCACACTTTCTTTGAGATTTTCAGGACAGGCGCAAAGTACAATTCAGTGTCAAAATTACATTCTGTACGTTTTTCGTAAGTAGACGTGCTCCACTGGTATTCGTTCACCTTGACCCATCCCTGAGATGAAAGTTAACATTGAAGTGCCTAAAAGTAATTTGTCAAAGGCCAGTGCTGCTGTCCGGGCGCTCTTTGTTGCCAGCCAGCAGACACCACTGAAGTTTATTGTCGCCACAATCTGTATATTTCACAAAGTTTCCAGCTAGCAGAGCCTGTGACTGTGTATAGGGTCCAGAGTGCTTGCACCCCACCTGCTAGGTCTTTAATCACAGAAATATAGGACCTCAGTCGCGGCAAGAAGGGCTCCACACCGCCCTGGGGGGCGCTGGGCATAATTTGGAGGTGGGGGTCATTCTCTGGTGCCCGTCTTATGAAGGGGCGGGGCTCTCTGTGAGGGCGTCTGCGCTCCCTCCTGCCCCGTCTCTTCCCCATGGTTAGAAGTGTAGCTCCTTACAGATGACACTGCGCAACGCGGCTCTAGGCGCTGCTTGGGTGAGGGCAGTTCTCTGCAGACTGCTGTTCCGATGACAGGTTGAGGCCGGTGATTGACTCGGAGGCAGTTCTCTGTATTTTCCACAGCTACAACAGTAGTTTTGTGATTGTGTTAATAGGTGTTTTTTTCCTTCAGCAGGTCTAAGTGAAGTTCTTGGGACTCACTGGGCGCCTTCCTCAGTCGTATGAGGTGCGGCCATTTTAAACGCCAAGTATGGTGAGATTAATCTTATCAGGGGGTCAATCCTGTGTAGTTTTTCGCTCGGGTGGCAAGGGAGGTGTCCTTACAGCTCTCTGGGCAGCTGTGCTGTATGGAAAGATCTCTTCTCTCGCTTTGATTGGCTGCAGGGGTTGTTGCTGCTTTCATCGGAGGTATCTCCTCGCCTTTCCACGCTCGCGCAAGTTCTTTACTCCTACATTGACCCACGGCATTGGGCGTTGCGCAATGTAACTGCATGTACGTCCTCTCACTTGGTCTCACTGTAGCTGCCCCCGGAGTGCCCTGACCGTTGAAAAGGTGCCCCCACCAAACCCAAGCAGGTGTGAATGCTGACTCTGCACGGAGCGCACACCCGCTCTTTCTTGCTATTTAATAGTTCTTTCATGTAGTGAGACTGAAGCTCTTGGATTTGAGACTGACATGGATTTTTATTGCAATGACCTCTGCAACTGAGCGCCACCTAGCGGCTGCTGCGTTTGTTCTGTTATTACCATCTGAGACTGAGCTGCCTCCTGCCCCTGCTGAAGTTTATTGTACCTTTAGAGTGAGCGGCCTCCAGTGACTGCTAGCTTAGGTATCCAGAGACTGAGCTGCCTCTAGAGGCTGCCGAGTTTATTGTACCGAGAGACCAAGCTGCATTCAGCTTGATGACTTTATTGTACCGGAGACTGAGCTGCTTCCACTGAATGCCGGGTGTGCTGCGTGCATCGCGTGTGAGACTGCCCTTCCTCTAGCAGCTGCTGATTTTTTCCACATAGAGACTGAAGTGCCTCAGTGACTGCTGGGTTTATCGCATGTGAGCTGCCTCTGGCGGCTTGTGAGTGTATTGTAGCCAGAGACTGAGTCCCCTCTATCTGCTGGCGTGATGGAGACCACAGATGCTGCGGTAGCCTCGAGGCAGCACAATGTTGTCCCCGGACGGCTGCGAGAGGAAACTCCAGAGGCTATAGTGTGCTGCCGGTGAATCAAAACTGATCGCTCCGACGCGCTATATAAAGGTCTCATGTGGAAAGATTTTACACCCAGGGTGACTTTGCCAACAAAGGCCCACTGTCTCTGGACTCTGTGCTTTCCATCCCCATCTTACAAACATATCACTGCACCAGCAGGAGCACAATTAAACAGAATCAACCAGCCCACAGTCGCAATTGCACAGCATGGCATTATGGGTATGCAAATGAGCCCAGGAACGGCTTCTTTCTCCACATTGCACAATGCGACCTGTAAGAAGTGAAGCCAACATTACAGGTGGAGCGGGGAAAAAATGACAATTTTGCAGTGAATCTCGCGTTTATTCAAAGACAGTTAAATACATCTCGACACACTTTCTTTGAGATTTTCAGGACAGGCGCAAAGTACAATTCAGTGTCAAAATTACATTCCGTACGTTTTTCGTAAGTAGACGTGCTCCACTGGTATTCGTTCACCTTGACCCATCCCTGAGATGAAAGTTAACATTGAAGTGCCTAAAAGTAATTTGTCAAAGGCCAGTGCTGCTGTCCGGGCGCTCTTTGTTGCCAGCCAGCAGACACCACTGAAGTTTATTGGCGCCACAATCTGTATATTTCACAAAGTTTCCAGCAAGCAGAGCCTGTGACTGTGTATAGGGTCCAGAGTGCTTGCACCCCACCTGCTAGGTCTTTAATCACAGAAATGTAGGACCTCAGTCGCGGCAAGAAGGGCTCCACACCGCCCTGGGGGGCGCTGGGCATAATTTGGAGGTGGGGGTCATTCTCTGGTGCCCGTCTTATGAAGGGGCGGGGCTCTCTGTGAGGGCGTCTGCGCTCCCTCCTGCCCCGTCTCTTCCCCATGGTTAGAAGTGTAGCTCCTTACAGATGACACTGCGCAACGCGGCTCTAGGCGCTGCTTGGGTGAGGGCAGTTCTCTGCAGACTGCTGTTCCGATGACAGGTTGAGGCCGGTGATTGACTCGGAGGCAGTTCTCTGTATTTTCCACAGCTACAACAGTAGTTTTGTGATTGTGTTAATAGGTGTTTTTTTCCTTCAGCAGGTCTAAGTGAAGTTCTTGGGACTCACTGGGCGCCTTCCTCAGTCGTATGAGGTGCGGCCATTTTAAACGCCAAGTATGGTGAGATTAATCTTATCAGGGGGTCAATCCTGTGTAGTTTTTCGCTCGGGTGGCAAGGGAGGTGTCCTTACAGCTCTCTGGGCAGCTGTGCTGTATGGAAAGATCTCTTCTCTCGCTTTGATTGGCTGCAGGGGTTGTTGCTGCTTTCATCGGAGGTATCTCCTCGCCTTTCCACGCTCGCGCAAGTTCTTTACTCCTACATTGACCCACGGCATTGGGCGTTGCGCAATGTAACTGCATGTACGTCCTCTCACTTGTTCCCACTGTAGCTGCCCCCGGAGTGCCCTGACCATTGAAAAGGTGCCCCCACCAAACCCAAGCAGGTGTGAATGCTGACTCTGCACGGAGCGCACACCCGCTCTTTATTGCTATTTAATAGTTCTTTCATGTAGTGAGACTGAAGCTCTTGGATTTGAGACTGACATGGATTTTTATTGCAATGACCTCCGCGACTGAGCGCCACCTAGCGGCTGCTGCGTTTGTTCTGTTATTACCATCTGAGACTGAGCTGCCTCCTGCCCCTGCTGAAGTTTATTGTACCTGAGAGTGAGCGGCCTCCAGTGACTGCTAGCTTAGGTATCCAGAGACTCAGCTGCCTCTAGAGGCTGCCGAGTTTATTGTACCGAGAGACCAAGCTGCATTCAGCTTGATGACTTTATTGTACCGGAGACTGAGCTGCTTCCACTGAATGCCGGGTGTGCTGCGTGCATCGCATGTGAGACTGCCCTTCCTCTAGCAGCTGCTGATTTTTTCCACCTAGAGACTGAAGTGCCTCAGTGACTGCTGGGTTTATCGCATGTGAGCTGCCTCTGGCGGCTTGTGAGTGTATTGTAGCCAGAGACTGAGTCCCCTCTATCTGCTGGCGTGATGGAGACCACAGATGCTGCGGTAGCCTCGAGGCAGCACAATGTTGTCCCCGGACGGCTGCGAGAGGAAACTCCAGACGCTATAGTGTGCTGCCGGTGAATCAAAACTGATCACTCCGACGCGCTATATAAAGGTCTCATGTGGAAAGATTTTACACCCAGGGTGACTTTGCCAACAAAGGCCCACTGTCTCTGGACTCTGTGCCTTCCATCCCCATCTTACAAACATATCACTGCACCAGCAGGAGCACAATTAAACAGAATCAACCAGCCCACAGTCGCAATTGCACAGCATGGCATTATGGGTATGCAAATGAGCCCAGGAACGGCTTCTTTCTCCACATTGCAGAATGCGACCTGTAAGAAGTGAAGCCAACATTACAAGTGTAGCGGGGAAAAAAATGACAATTTTGCAGTGAATCTCGCGTTTATTCAAAGACAGTTAAATACATCTCGGCACACTTTCTTTGAGATTTTCAGGACAGGCGCAAAGTACAATTCAGTGTCAAAATTACATTCCGTACGTTTTTCGTAAGTAGACGTGCTCCACTGGTATTCGTTCACCTTGACCCATCCCTGAGATGAAAGTTAACATTGAAGTGCCTAAAAGTAATTTGTCAAAGGCCAGTGCTGCTGTCCGGGCGCTCTTTGTTGCCAGCCAGCAGACACCACTGAAGTTTATTGTCGCCACAATCTGTATATTTCGCAAAGTTTCCAGCTAGCAGAGCCTGTGACTGTGTATAGGGTCCAGAGTGCTTGCACCCCACCTGCTAGGTCTTTAATCACAGAAATGTAGGACCTCAGTCGCGGCAAGAAGGGCTCCACACCGCCCTGGGGGGCGCTGGACATAATTTGGAGGTGGGGGTCATTCTCTGGTGCCCGTCTTATGAAGGGGCGGGGCTCTCTGTGAGGGCGTCTGCGCTCCCTCCTGCCCCGTCTCTTCCCCATGGTTAGAAGTGTAGCTCCTTACAGATGACACTGCGCAACGCGGCTCTAGGCGCTGCTTGGGTGAGGGCAGTTCTCTGCAGACTGCTGTTCCGATGACAGGTTGAGGCCGGTGATTGACTCGGAGGCAGTTCTCTGTATTTTCCACAGCTACAACAGTAGTTTTGTGATTGTGTTAATAGGTGTTTTTTTCCTTCAGCAGGTCTAAGTGAAGTTCTTGGGACTCACTGGGCGCCTTCCTCAGTCGTATGAGGTGCGGCCATTTTAAACGCCAAGTATGGTGAGATTAATCTTATCAGGGGGTCAATCCTGTGTAGTTTTTCGCTCGGGTGGCAAGGGAGGTGTCCTTACAGCTCTCTGGGCAGCTGTGCTGTATGGAAAGATCTCTTCTCTCGCTTTGATTGGCTGCAGGGGTTGTTGCTGCTTTCATCGGAGGTATCTCCTCGCCTTTCCACGCTCGCGCAAGTTCTTTACTCCTACATTGACCCACGGCATTGGGCGTTGCGCAATGTAACTGCATGTACGTCCTCTCACTTGGTCTCACTGTAGCTGCCCCCGGAGTGCCCTGACCGTTGAAAAGGTGCCCCCACCAAACCCAAGCAGGTGTGAATGCTGACTCTGCACGGAGCGCACCCCCGCTCTTTCTTGCTATTTAATAGTTCTTTCATGTAGTGAGACTGAAGCTCTTGGATTTGAGACTGACATGGATTTTTATTGCAATGACCTCTGCAACTGAGCGCCACCTAGCGGCTGCTGCGTTTGTTCTGTTATTACCATCTGAGACTGAGCTGCCTCCTGCCCCTGCTGAAGTTTATTGTACCTTTAGAGTGAGCGGCCTCCAGTGACTGCTAGCTTAGGTATCCAGAGACTGAGCTGCCTCTAGAGGCTGCCGAGTTTATTGTACCGAGAGACCAAGCTGCATTCAGCTTGATGACTTTATTGTACCGGAGACTGAGCTGCTTCCACTGAATGCCGGGTGTGCTGCGTGCATCGCGTGTGAGACTGCCCTTCCTCTAGCAGCTGCTGATTTTTTCCACCTAGAGACTGAAGTGCCTCAGTGACTGCTGGGTTTATCGCATGTGAGCTGCCTCTGGTGGCTTGTGAGTGTATTGTAGCCAGAGACTGAGTCCCCTCTATCTGCTGGCGTGATGGAGACCACAGATGCTGCGGTAGCCTCGAGGCAGCACAATGTTGTCCCCGGACGGCTGCGAGAGGAAACTCCAGACGCTATAGTGTGCTGCCGGTGAATCAAAACTGATCACTCCGACGCGCTATATAAAGGTCTCATGTGGAAAGATTTTACACCCAGGGTGACTTTGCCAACAAAGGCCCACTGTCCGTGGACTCTGTGCTTTCCATCCCCATCTTACAAACATATCACTGCACCAGCAGGAGCACAATTAAACAGAATCAACCAGCCCACAGTCGCAATTGTACAGCATGGCATTATGGGTATGCAAATGAGCCCAGGAACGGCTTCTTTCTCCACATTGCACAATGCGACCTGTAAGAAGTGAAGCCAACATTACAGGTGGAGCGGGGAAAAAATGACAATTTTGCAGTGAATCTCGCGTTTATTCAAAGACAGTTAAATACATCTCGACACACTTTCTTTGAGATTTTCAGGACAGGCGCAAAGTACAATTCAGTGTCAAAATTACATTCCGTACGTTTTTCGTAAGTAGACGTGCTCCACTGGTATTCGTTCACCTTGACCCATCCCTGAGATGAAAGTTAACATTGAAGTGCCTAAAAGTAATTTGTCAAAGGCCAGTGCTGCTGTCCGGGCGCTCTTTGTTGCCAGCCAGCAGACACCACTGAAGTTTATTGGCGCCACAATCTGTATATTTCACAAAGTTTCCAGCAAGCAGAGCCTGTGACTGTGTATAGGGTCCAGAGTGCTTGCACCCCACCTGCTAGGTCTTTAATCACAGAAATGTAGGACCTCAGTCGCGGCAAGAAGGGCTCCACACCGCCCTGGGGGGCGCTGGGCATAATTTGGAGGTGGGGGTCATTCTCTGGTGCCCGTCTTATGAAGGGGCGGGGCTCTCTGTGAGGGCGTCTGCGCTCCCTCCTGCCCCGTCTCTTCCCCATGGTTAGAAGTGTAGCTCCTTACAGATGACACTGCGCAACGCGGCTCTAGGCGCTGCTTGGGTGAGGGCAGTTCTCTGCAGACTGCTGTTCCGATGACAGGTTGAGGCCGGTGATTGACTCGGAGGCAGTTCTCTGTATTTTCCACAGCTACAACAGTAGTTTTGTGATTGTGTTAATAGGTGTTTTTTTCCTTCAGCAGGTCTAAGTGAAGTTCTTGGGACTCACTGGGCGCCTTCCTCAGTCGTATGAGGTGCGGCCATTTTAAACGCCAAGTATGGTGAGATTAATCTTATCAGGGGGTCAATCCTGTGTAGTTTTTCGCTCGGGTGGCAAGGGAGGTGTCCTTACAGCTCTCTGGGCAGCTGTGCTGTATGGAAAGATCTCTTCTCTCGCTTTGATTGGCTGCAGGGGTTGTTGCTGCTTTCATCGGAGGTATCTCCTCGCCTTTCCACGCTCGCGCAAGTTCTTTACTCCTACATTGACCCACGGCATTGGGCGTTGCGCAATGTAACTGCATGTACGTCCTCTCACTTGGTCTCACTGTAGCTGCCCCCGGAGTGCCCTGACCGGTGAAAAGGTGCCCCCACCAAACCCAAGCAGGTGTGAATGCTGACTCTGCACGGAGCGCACACCCGCTCTTTATTGCTATTTAATAGTTCTTTCATGTAGTGAGACTGAAGCTCTTGGATTTGAGACTGACATGGATTTTTATTGCAATGACCTCCGCGACTGAGCGCCACCTAGCGGCTGCTGCGTTTGTTCTGTTATTACCATCTGAGACTGAGCTGCCTCCTGCCCCTGCTGAAGTTTATTGTACCTGAGAGTGAGCGGCCTCCAGTGACTGCTAGCTTCGGTATCCAGAGACTGAGCTGCCTCTAGAGGCGGCCGAGTTTATTGTACCGAGAGACCAAGCTGCATTCAGCTTGATGACTTTATTGTACCGGAGACTGAGCTGCTTCCACTGAATGCCGGGTGTGCTGCGTGCATCGCGTGTGAGACTGCCCTTCCTCTAGCAGCTGCTGATTTTTTCCACCTAGAGACTGAAGTGCCTCAGTGACTGCTGGGTTTATCGCATGTGAGCTGCCTCTGGCGGCTTGTGAGTGTATTGTAGCTGGAGACTGAGTCCCCTCTATCTGCTGGCGTGATGGAGACCACAGATGCTGCGGTAGCCTCGAGGCAGCACAATGTTGTCCCCGGACGGCTGCGAGAGGAAACTCCAGACGCTATAGTGTGCTGCCGGTCAATCAAAACTGATCCCTCCGACGCGCTATATAAAGGTCTCATGTGGAAAGATTTTACACCCAGGGTGACTTTGCCAACAAAGGCCCACTGTCCGTGGACTCTGTGCTTTCCATCCCCATCTTACAAACATATCACTGCACCAGCAGGAGCACAATTAAACAGAATCAACCAGCCCACAGTCGCAATTGCACAGCATGGCATTATGGGTATGCAAATGAGCCCAGGAACGGCTTCTTTCTCCACATTGCACAATGCGACCTGTAAGAAGTGAAGCCAACATTACAAGTGTAGCGGGGAAAAAATGACAATTTTGCAGTGAATCTCGCGTTTATTCAAAGACAGTTAAATACATCTCGACACACTTTCTTTGAGATTTTCAGGACAGGCGCAAAGTACAATTCAGTGTCAAAATTACATTCCGTACGTTTTTCGTAAGTAGACGTGCTCCACTGGTATTCGTTCACCTTGACCCATCCCTGAGATGAAAGTTAACATTGAAGTGCCTAAAAGTAATTTGTCAAAGGCCAGTGCTGCTGTCCGGGCGCTCTTTGTTGCCAGCCAGCAGACACCACTGAAGTTTATTGGCGCCACAATCTGTATATTTCACAAAGTTTCCAGCAAGCAGAGCCTGTGACTGTGTATAGGGTCCAGAGTGCTTGCACCCCACCTGCTAGGTCTTTAATCACAGAAATGTAGGACCTCAGTCGCGGCAAGAAGGGCTCCACACCGCCCTGGGGGGCGCTGGGCATAATTTGGAGGTGGGGGTCATTCTCTGGTGCCCGTCTTATGAAGGGGCGGGGCTCTCTGTGAGGGCGTCTGCGCTCCCTCCTGCCCCGTCTCTTCCCCATGGTTAGAAGTGTAGCTCCTTACAGATGACACTGCGCAACGCGGCTCTAGGCGCTGCTTGGGTGAGGGCAGTTCTCTGCAGACTGCTGTTCCGATGACAGGTTGAGGCCGGTGATTGACTCGGAGGCAGTTCTCTGTATTTTCCACAGCTACAACAGTAGTTTTGTGATTGTGTTAATAGGTGTTTTTTTCCTTCAGCAGGTCTAAGTGAAGTTCTTGGGACTCACTGGGCGCCTTCCTCAGTCGTATGAGGTGCGGCCATTTTAAACGCCAAGTATGGTGAGATTAATCTTATCAGGGGGTCAATCCTGTGTAGTTTTTCGCTCGGGTGGCAAGGGAGGTGTCCTTACAGCTCTCTGGGCAGCTGTGCTGTATGGAAAGATCTCTTCTCTCGCTTTGATTGGCTGCAGGGGTTGTTGCTGCTTTCATCGGAGGTATCTCCTCGCCTTTCCACGCTCGCGCAAGTTCTTTACTCCTACATTGACCCACGGCATTGGGCGTTGCGCAATGTAACTGCATGTACGTCCTCTCACTTAGTCTCACTGTAGCTGCCCCCGGAGTGCCCTGACCGGTGAAAAGGTGCCCCCACCAAACCCAAGCAGGTGTGAATGCTGACTCTGCACGGAGCGCACACCCGCTCTTTATTGCTATTTAATAGTTCTTTCATGTAGTGAGACTGAAGCTCTTGGATTTGAGACTGACATGGATTTTTATTGCAATGACCTCCGCGACTGAGCGCCACCTAGCGGCTGCTGCGTTTGTTCTGTTATTACCATCTGAGACTGAGCTGCCTCCTGCCCCTGCTGAAGTTTATTGTACCTGAGAGTGAGCGGCCTCCAGTGACTGCTAGCTTAGGTATCCAGAGACTGAGCTGCCTCTAGAGGCGGCCGAGTTTATTGTACCGAGAGACCAAGCTGCATTCAGCTTGATGACTTTATTGTACCGGAGACTGAGCTGCTTCCACTGAATGCCGGGTGTGCTGCGTGCATCGCGTGTGAGACTGCCCTTCCTCTAGCAGCTGCTGATTTTTTCCACCTAGAGACTGAAGTGCCTCAGTGACTGCTGGGTTTATCGCATGTGAGCTGCCTCTGGCGGCTTGTGAGTGTATTGTAGCTGGAGACTGAGTCCCCTCTATCTGCTGGCGTGATGGAGACCACAGATGCTGCGGTAGCCTCGAGGCAGCACAATGTTGTCCCCGGACGGCTGCGAGAGGAAACTCCAGACGCTATAGTGTGCTGCCGGTGAATCAAAACTGATCACTCCGACGCGCTATATAAAGGTCTCATGTGAAAAGATTTTACACCCAGGGTGACTTTGCCAACAAAGGCCCACTGTCCGTGGACTCTGTGCTTTCCATCCCCATCTTACAAACATATCACTGCACCAGCAGGAGCACAATTAAACAGAATCAACCAGCCCACAGTCGCAATTGCACAGCATGGCATTATGGGTATGCAAATGAGCCCAGGAACGGCTTCTTTCTCCACATTGCACAATGCGACCTGTAAGAAGTGAAGCCAACATTACAAGTGTAGCGGGGAAAAAATGACAATTTTGCAGTGAATCTCGCGTTTATTCAAAGACAGTTAAATACATCTCGACACACTTTCTTTGAGATTTTCAGGGCAGGCGCAAAGTACAATTCAGTGTCAAAATTACATTCTGTTCGTTTTTCACAAGTAGACGTGCTCCACTGGTATTCGTTCACCTTGACCCATCCCTGAGGTGAAAGTTAACATTGAAGTGCTTAAAAGTAATTTGTCAAAGGCCAGTGCTGCTGCCCGGGGCGCTCTTTGTTGCCAGCCAGCAGACACCACTGAAGTTTATTGGCGCCACAATCTGTATATTTCACAAAGTTTCCAGCAAGCAGAGCCTGTGACTGTGTATAGGGTCCAGAGTGCTTGCACCCCACCTGCTAGGTCTTTAATCACAGAAATGTAGGACCTCAGTCGCGGCAAGAAGGGCTCCACACCGCCCTGGGGGGCGCTGGGCATAATTTGGAGGTGGGGGTCATTCTCTGGTGCCCGTCTTATGAAGGGGCGGGGCTCTCTGTGAGGGCGTCTGCGCTCCCTCCTGCCCCGTCTCTTCCCCATGGTTAGAAGTGTAGCTCCTTACAGATGACACTGCGCAACGCGGCTCTAGGCGCTGCTTGGGTGAGGGCAGTTCTCTGCAGACTGCTGTTCCGATGACAGGTTGAGGCCGGTGATTGACTCGGAGGCAGTTCTCTGTATTTTCCACAGCTACAACAGTAGTTTTGTGATTGTGTTAATAGGTGTTTTTTTCCTTCAGCAGGTCTAAGTGAAGTTCTTGGGACTCACTGGGCGCCTTCCTCAGTCGTATGAGGTGCGGCCATTTTAAACGCCAAGTATGGTGAGATTAATCTTATCAGGGGGTCAATCCTGTGTAGTTTTTCGCTCGGGTGGCAAGGGAGGTGTCCTTACAGCTCTCTGGGCAGCTGTGCTGTATGGAAAGATCTCTTCTCTCGCTTTGATTGGCTGCAGGGGTTGTTGCTGCTTTCATCGGAGGTATCTCCTCGCCTTTCCACGCTCGCGCAAGTTCTTTACTCCTACATTGACCCACGGCATTGGGCGTTGCGCAATGTAACTGCATGTACGTCCTCTCACTTGGTCTCACTGTAGCTGCCCCCGGAGTGCCCTGACCGGTGAAAAGGTGCCCCCACCAAACCCAAGCAGGTGTGAATGCTGACTCTGCACGGAGCGCACACCCGCTCTTTATTGCTATTTAATAGTTCTTTCATGTAGTGAGACTGAAGCTCTTGGATTTGAGACTGACATGGATTTTTATTGCAATGACCTCCGCGACTAAGCGCCACCTAGCGGCTGCTGCGTTTGTTCTGTTATTACCATCTGAGACTGAGCTGCCTCCTGCCCCTGCTGAAGTTTATTGTACCTGAGAGTGAGCGGCCTCCAGTGACTGCTAGCTTAGGTATCCAGAGACTGAGCTGCCTCTAGAGGCGGCCGAGTTTATTGTACCGAGAGACCAAGCTGCATTCAGCTTGATGACTTTATTGTACCGGAGACTGAGCTGCTTCCACTGAATGCCGGGTGTGCTGCGTGCATCGCGTGTGAGACTGCCCTTCCTCTAGCAGCTGCTGATTTTTTCCACCTAGAGACTGAAGTGCCTCAGTGACTGCTGGGTTTATCGCATGTGAGCTGCCTCTGGCGGCTTGTGAGTGTATTGTAGCTGGAGACTGAGTCCCCTCTATCTGCTGGCGTGATGGAGACCACAGATGCTGCGGTAGCCTCGAGGCAGCACAATGTTGTCCCCGGACGGCTGCGAGAGGAAACTCCAGACGCTATAGTGTGCTGCCGGTGAATCAAAACTGATCACTCCGACGCGCTATATAAAGGTCTCATGTGGAAAGATTTTACACCCAGGGTGACTTTGCCAACAAAGGCCCACTGTCTCTGGACTCTGTGCTTTCCATCCCCATCTTACAAACATATCACTGCACCAGCAGGAGCACAATTAAACAGAATCAACCAGCCCACAGTCGCAATTGCACAGCATGGCATTATGGGTATGCAAATGAGCCCAGGAACGGCTTCTTTCTCCACATTGCAGAATGCGACCTGTAAGAAGTGAAGCCAACATTACAAGTGTAGCGGGGAAAAAATGACAATTTTGCAGTGAATCTCGCGTTTATTCAAAGACAGTTAAATACATCTCGGCACACTTTCTTTGAGATTTTCAGGACAGGCGCAAAGTACAATTCAGTGTCAAAATTACATTCTGTACGTTTTTCGTAAGTAGACGTGCTCCACTGGTATTCGTTCACCTTGACCCATCCCTGAGATGAAAGTTAACATTGAAGTGCCTAAAAGTAATTTGTCAAAGGCCAGTGCTGCTGTCCGGGCGCTCTTTGTTGCCAGCCAGCAGACACCACTGAAGTTTATTGGCGCCACAATCTGTATATTTCACAAAGTTTCCAGCTAGCAGAGCCTGTGACTGTGTATAGGGTCCAGAGTGCATGCACCCCACCTGCTAGGTCTTTAATCACAGAAATGTAGGACCTCAGTCGCGGCAAGAAGGGCTCCACACCGCCCTGGGGGGCGCTGGGCATAATTTGGAGGTGGGGGTCATTCTCTGGTGCCCGTCTTATGAAGGGGCGGGGCTCTCTGTGAGGGCGTCTGCGCTCCCTCCTGCCCCGTCTCTTCCCCATGGTTAGAAGTGTAGCTCCTTACAGATGACACTGCGCAACGCGGCTCTAGGCGCTGCTTGGGTGAGGGCAGTTCTCTGCACACTGCTGTTCCGATGACAGGTTGAGGCCGGTGATTGACTCGGAGGCAGTTCTCTGTATTTTCCACAGCTACAACAGTAGTTTTGTGATTGTGTTAATAGGTGTTTTTTTCCTTCAGCAGGTCTAAGTGAAGTTCTTGGGACTCACTGGGCGCCTTCCTCAGTCGTATGAGGTGCGGCCATTTTAAACGCCAAGTATGGTGAGATTAATCTTATCAGGGGGTCAATCCTGTTTAGTTTTTCGCTCGGGTGGCCATGGAGGTGTCCTTACAGCTCTCTGGGCAGCTGTGCTGTATGGAAAGATCTCTTCTCTCGCTTTGATTGGCTGCAGGGGTTGTTGCTGCTTTCATCGGAGGTATCTCCTCGCCTTTCCACGCTCGCGCAAGTTCTTTACTCCTACATTGACCCACGGCATTGGGCGTTGCGCAATGTAACTGCATGTACGTCCTCTCACTTGGTCTCACTGTACTGCCCCCGGAGTGCCCTGACCGTTGAAAAGGTGCCCCCACCAAACCCAAGCAGGTGTGAATGCTGACTCTGCACGGAGCGCACACCCGCTCTTTCTTGCTATTTAATAGTTCTTTCATGTAGTGAGACTGAAGCTCTTGGATTTGAGACTGACATGGATTTTTATTGCAATGACCTTCGCGACTGAAGGCCACCTAGCGGCTGCTGCGTTTGTTCTGTTATTACCATCTGAGACTGAGCTGCCTCCTGCCCCTGCTGAAGTTTATTGTACCTGAGAGTGAGCGGCCTCCAGTGACTGCTAGCTTAGGTATCCAGAGACTGAGCTGCCTCTAGAGGCTGCCGAGTTTATTGTACCGAGAGACCAAGCTGCATTCAGCTTGATGACTTTATTGTACCGGAGACTGAGCTGCTTCCACTGAATGCCGGGTGTGCTGCGTGCATCGCGTGTGAGACTGCCCTTCCTCTAGCAGCTGCTGATTTTTTCCACCTAGAGACTGAAGTGCCTCAGTGACTGCTGGGTTTATCGCATGTGAGCTGCCTCTGGCGGCTTGTGAGTGTATTGTAGCTGGAGACTGAGTCCCCTCTATCTGCTGGCGTGATGGAGACCACAGATGCTGCGGTAGCCTCGAGGCAGCACAATGTTGTCCCCGGACGGCTGCGAGAGGAAACTCCAGACGCTATAGTGTGCTGCCGGTGAATCAAAACTGATCACTCCGACGCGCTATATAAAGGTCTCATGTGGAAAGATTTTACACCCAGGGTGACTTTGCCAACAAAGGCCCACTGTCTCTGGACTCTGTGCTTTCCATCCCCATCTTACAAACATATCACTGCACCAGCAGGAGCACAATTAAACAGAATCAACCAGCCCACAGTCGCAATTGCACAGCATGGCATTATGGGTATGCAAATGAGCCCAGGAACGGCTTCTTTCTCCACATTGCAGAATGCGACCTGTAAGAAGTGAAGCCAACATTACAAGTGTAGCGGGGAAAAAATGACAATTTTGCAGTGAATCTCGCGTTTATTCAAAGACAGTTAAATACATCTCGGCACACTTTCTTTGAGATTTTCAGGACAGGCGCAAAGTACAATTCAGTGTCAAAATTACATTCTGTACGTTTTTCGTAAGTAGACGTGCTCCACTGGTATTCGTTCACCTTGACCCATCCCTGAGATGAAAGTTAACATTGAAGTGCCTAAAAGTAATTTGTCAAAGGCCAGTGCTGCTGTCCGGGCGCTCTTTGTTGCCAGCCAGCAGACACCACTGAAGTTTATTGGCGCCACAATCTGTATATTTCACAAAGTTTCCAGCTAGCAGAGCCTGTGACTGTGTATAGGGTCCAGAGTGCATGCACCCCACCTGCTAGGTCTTTAATCACAGAAATGTAGGACCTCAGTCGCGGCAAGAAGGGCTCCACACCGCCCTGGGGGGCGCTGGGCATAATTTGGAGGTGGGGGTCATTCTCTGGTGCCCGTCTTATGAAGGGGCGGGGCTCTCTGTGAGGGCGTCTGCGCTCCCTCCTGCCCCGTCTCTTCCCCATGGTTAGAAGTGTAGCTCCTTACAGATGACACTGCGCAACGCGGCTCTAGGCGCTGCTTGGGTGAGGGCAGTTCTCTGCACACTGCTGTTCCGATGACAGGTTGAGGCCGGTGATTGACTCGGAGGCAGTTCTCTGTATTTTCCACAGCTACAACAGTAGTTTTGTGATTGTGTTAATAGGTGTTTTTTTCCTTCAGCAGGTCTAAGTGAAGTTCTTGGGACTCACTGGGCGCCTTCCTCAGTCGTATGAGGTGCGGCCATTTTAAACGCCAAGTATGGTGAGATTAATCTTATCAGGGGGTCAATCCTGTTTAGTTTTTCGCTCGGGTGGCCATGGAGGTGTCCTTACAGCTCTCTGGGCAGCTGTGCTGTATGGAAAGATCTCTTCTCTCGCTTTGATTGGCTGCAGGGGTTGTTGCTGCTTTCATCGGAGGTATCTCCTCGCCTTTCCACGCTCGCGCAAGTTCTTTACTCCTACATTGACCCACGGCATTGGGCGTTGCGCAATGTAACTGCATGTACGTCCTCTCACTTGGTCTCACTGTACTGCCCCCGGAGTGCCCTGACCGTTGAAAAGGTGCCCCCACCAAACCCAAGCAGGTGTGAATGCTGACTCTGCACGGAGCGCACACCCGCTCTTTCTTGCTATTTAATAGTTCTTTCATGTAGTGAGACTGAAGCTCTTGGATTTGAGACTGACATGGATTTTTATTGCAATGACCTTCGCGACTGAAGGCCACCTAGCGGCTGCTGCGTTTGTTCTGTTATTACCATCTGAGACTGAGCTGCCTCCTGCCCCTGCTGAAGTTTATTGTACCTGAGAGTGAGCGGCCTCCAGTGACTGCTAGCTTAGGTATCCAGAGACTGAGCTGCCTCTAGAGGCTGCCGAGTTTATTGTACCGAGAGACCTAGCTGCATTCAGCTTGATGACTTTATTGTACCGGAGACTGAGCTGCTTCCACTGAATGCCGGGTGTGCTGCGTGCATCGCGTGTGAGACTGCCCTTCCTCTAGCAGCTGCTGATTTTTTCCACCTAGAGACTGAAGTGCCTCAGTGACTGCTGGGTTTATCGCATGTGAGCTGCCTCTGGCGGCTTGTGAGTGTATTGTAGCTGGAGACTGAGTCCCCTCTATCTGCTGGCGTGATGGAGACCACAGATGCTGCGGTAGCCTCGAGGCAGCACAATGTTGTCCCGGGACGGCTGCGAGAGGAAACTCCAGACGCTATAGTGTGCTGCCGGTGAATCAAAACTGATCACTCCGACGCGCTATATAAAGGTCTCATGTGGAAAGATTTTACACCCAGGGTGACTTTGCCAACAAAGGCCCACTGTCTCTGGACTCTGTGCTTTCCATCCCCATCTTACAAACATATCACTGCACCAGCAGGAGCACAATTAAACAGAATCAACCAGCCCACAGTCGCAATTGCACAGCATGGCATTATGGGTATGCAAATGAGCCCAGGAACGGCTTCTTTCTCCACATTGCACAATGCGACCTGTAAGAAGTGAAGCCAACATTACAGGTGGAGCGGGGAAAAAATGACAATTTTGCAGTGAATCTCGCGTTTATTCAAAGACAGTTAAATACATCTCGACACACTTTCTTTGAGATTTTCAGGACAGGCGCAAAGTACAATTCAGTGTCAAAATTACATTCCGTACGTTTTTCGTAAGTAGACGTGCTCCACTGGTATTCGTTCACCTTGACCCATCCCTGAGATGAAAGTTAACATTGAAGTGCCTAAAAGTAATTTGTCAAAGGCCAGTGCTGCTGTCCGGGCGCTCTTTGTTGCCAGCCAGCAGACACCACTGAAGTTTATTGGCGCCACAATCTGTATATTTCACAAAGTTTCCAGCAAGCAGAGCCTGTGACTGTGTATAGGGTCCAGAGTGCTTGCACCCCACCTGCTAGGTCTTTAATCACAGAAATGTAGGACCTCAGTCGCGGCAAGAAGGGCTCCACACCGCCCTGGGGGGCGCTGGGCATAATTTGGAGGTGGGGGTCATTCTCTGGTGCCCGTCTTATGAAGGGGCGGGGCTCTCTGTGAGGGCGTCTGCGCTCCCTCCTGCCCCGTCTCTTCCCCATGGTTAGAAGTGTAGCTCCTTACAGATGACACTGCGCAACGCGGCTCTAGGCGCTGCTTGGGTGAGGGCAGTTCTCTGCAGACTGCTGTTCCGATGACAGGTTGAGGCCGGTGATTGACTCGGAGGCAGTTCTCTGTATTTTCCACAGCTACAACAGTAGTTTTGTGATTGTGTTAATAGGTGTTTTTTTCCTTCAGCAGGTCTAAGTGAAGTTCTTGGGACTCACTGGGCGCCTTCCTCAGTCGTATGAGGTGCGGCCATTTTAAACGCCAAGTATGGTGAGATTAATCTTATCAGGGGGTCAATCCTGTGTAGTTTTTCGCTCGGGTGGCAAGGGAGGTGTCCTTACAGCTCTCTGGGCAGCTGTGCTGTATGGAAAGATCTCTTCTCTCGCTTTGATTGGCTGCAGGGGTTGTTGCTGCTTTCATCGGAGGTATCTCCTCGCCTTTCCACGCTCGCGCAAGTTCTTTACTCCTACATTGACCCACGGCATTGGGCGTTGCGCAATGTAACTGCATGTACGTCCTCTCACTTGGTCTCACTGTAGCTGCCCCCGGAGTGCCCTGACCGGTGAAAAGGTGCCCCCACCAAACCCAAGCAGGTGTGAATGCTGACTCTGCACGGAGCGCACACCCGCTCTTTATTGCTATTTAATAGTTCTTTCATGTAGTGAGACTGAAGCTCTTGGATTTGAGACAGACATGGATTTTTATTGCAATGACCTCCGCGACTGAGCGCCACCTAGCGGCTGCTGCGTTTGTTCTGTTATTACCATCTGAGACTGAGCTGCCTCCTGCCCCTGCTGAAGTTTATTGTACCTGAGAGTGAGCGGCCTCCAGTGACTGCTAGCTTAGGTATCCAGAGACTGAGCTGCCTCTAGAGGCGGCCGAGTTTATTGTACCGAGAGACCAAGCTGCATTCAGCTTGATGACTTTATTGTACCGGAGACTGAGCTGCTTCCACTGAATGCCGGGTGTGCTGCGTGCATCGCGTGTGAGACTGCCCTTCCTCTAGCAGCTGCTGATTTTTTCCACCTAGAGACTGAAGTGCCTCAGTGACTGCTGGGTTTATCGCATGTGAGCTGCCTCTGGCGGCTTGTGAGTGTATTGTAGCTGGAGACTGAGTCCCCTCTATCTGCTGGCGTGATGGAGACCACAGATGCTGCGGTAGCCTCGAGGCAGCACAATGTTGTCCCCGGACGGCTGCGAGAGGAAACTCCAGACGCTATAGTGTGCTGCCGGTGAATCAAAACTGATCACTCCGACGCGCTATATAAAGGTCTCATGTGGAAAGATTTTACACCTAGAGTGACTTTGCCAACAAAGGCCCACTGTCTCTGGACTCTGTGCTTTCCATCCCCATCTTACAAACATATCACTGCACCAGCAGGAGCACAATTAAACAGAATCAACCAGCCCACAGTCGCAATTGCACAGCATGGCATTATGGGTATGCAAATGAGCCCAGGAACGGCTTCTTTCTCCACATTGCACAATGCGACCTGTAAGAAGTGAAGCCAACATTACAGGTGGAGCGGGGAAAAAATGACAATTTTGCAGTGAATCTTGCGTTTATTCAAAGACAGTTAAATACATCTCGAAACACTTTCTTTGAGATTTTCAGGACAGGCGCAAAGTACAATTCAGTGTCAAAATTACATTCCGTACGTTTTTCGTAAGTAGACGTGCTCCACTGGTATTCGTTCACCTTGACCCATCCCTGAGATGAAAGTTAACATTGAAGTGCCTAAAAGTAATTTGTCAAAGGCCAGTGCTGCTGTCCGGGCGCTCTTTGTTGCCAGCCAGCAGACACCACTGAAGTTTATTGGCGCCACAATCTGTATATTTCACAAAGTTTCCAGCAAGCAGAGCCTGTGACTGTGTATAGGGTCCAGAGTGCTTGCACCCCACCTGCTAGGTCTTTAATCACAGAAATGTAGGACCTCAGTCGCGGCAAGAAGGGGTCCACACCGCCCTGGGGGGCGCTGGGCATAATTTGGAGGTGGGGGTCATTCTCTGGTGCCCGTCTTATGAAGGGGCGGGGCTCTCTGTGAGGGCGTCTGCGCTCCCTCCTGCCCCGTCTCTTCCCCATGGTTAGAAGTGTAGCTCCTTACAGATGACACTGCGCAACGCGGCTCTAGGCGCTGCTTGGGTGAGGGCAGTTCTCTGCAGACTGCTGTTCCGATGACAGGTTGAGGCCGGTGATTGACTCGGAGGCAGTTCTCGGTATCTTCCACAGCTACAACAGTAGTTTTGTGATTGTGTTAATAGGTGTTTTTTTCCTTCAGCAGGTCTAAGTGAAGTTCTTGGGACTCACTGGGCGCCTTCCTCAGTCGTATGAGGTGCGGCCATTTTAAACGCCAAGTATGGTGAGATTAATCTTATCAGGGGGTCAATCCTGTGTAGTTTTTCGCTCGGGTGGCAAGGGAGGTGTCCTTACAGCTCTCTGGGCAGCTGTGCTGTATGGAAAGATCTCTTCTCTCGCTTTGATTGGCTGCAGGGGTTGTTGCTGCTTTCATCGGAGGTATCTCCTCGCCTTTCCACGCTCGCGCAAGTTCTTTACTCCTACATTGACCCACGGCATTGGGCGTTGCGCAATGTAACTGCATGTACGTCCTCTCACTTGGTCTCACTGTAGCTGCCCCCGGAGTGCCCTGACCGTTGAAAAGGTGCCCCCACCAAACCCAAGCAGGTGGGAATGCTGACTCTGCACGGAGCGCACACCCGCTCTTTATTGCTATTTAATAGTTCTTTCATGTAGTGAGACTGAAGCTCTTGGATTTGAGACTGACATGGATTTTTATTGCAATGACCTCCGCGACTGAGCGCCACCTAGCGGCTGCTGCGTTTGTTCTGTTATTACCATCTGAGACTGAGCTGCCTCCTGCCCCTGCTGAAGTTTATTGTACCTGAGAGTGAGCGGCCTCCAGTGACTGCTAGCTTAGGTATCCAGAGACTGAGCTGCCTCTAGAGGCTGCCGAGTTTATTGTACCGAGAGACCAAGCTGCATTCAGCTTGATGACTTTATTGTACCGGAGACTGAGCTGCTTCCACTGAATGCCGGGTGTGCTGCGTGCATCGCGTGTGAGACTGCCCTTCCTCTAGCAGCTGCTGATTTTTTCCACCTAGAGACTGAAGTGCCTCAGTGACTGCTGGGTTTATCGCATGTGAGCTGCCTCTGGCGGCTTGTGAGTGTATTGTAGCCAGAGACTGAGTCCCCTCTATCTGCTGGCGTGATGGAGACCACAGATGCTGCGGTAGCCTCGAGGCAGCACAATGTTGTCCCCGGACGGCTGCGAGAGGAAACTCCAGACGCTATAGTGTGCTGCCGGTGAATCAAAACTGATCACTCCGACGCGCTATATAAAGGTCTCATGTGGAAAGATTTTACACCCAGGGTGACTTTGCCAACAAAGGCCCACTGTCTCTGGACTCTGTGCTTTCCATCCCCATCTTACAAACATATCACTGCACCAGCAGGAGCACAATTAAACAGAATCAACCAGCCCACAGTCGCAATTGCACAGCATGGCATTATGGGTATGCAAATGAGCCCAGGAACGGCTTCTTTCTCCACATTGCACAATGCGACCTGTAAGAAGTGAAGCCAACATTACAGGTGGAGCGGGGAAAAAATGACAATTTTGCAGTGAATCTCGCGTTTATTCAAAGACAGTTAAATACATCTCGACACACTTTCTTTGAGATTTTCAGGACAGGCGCAAAGTACAATTCAGTGTCAAAATTACATTCCGTACGTTTTTCGTAAGTAGACGTGCTCCACTGGTATTCGTTCACCTTGACCCATCCCTGAGATGAAAGTTAACATTGAAGTGCCTAAAAGTAATTTGTCAAAGGCCAGTGCTGCTGTCCGGGCGCTCTTTGTTGCCAGCCAGCAGACACCACTGAAGTTTATTGGCGCCACAATCTGTATATTTCACAAAGTTTCCAGCAAGCAGAGCCTGTGACTGTGTATAGGGTCCAGAGTGCTTGCACCCCACCTGCTAGGTCTTTAATCACAGAAATGTAGGACCTCAGTCGCGGCAAGAAGGGCTCCACACCGCCCTGGGGGGCGCTGGGCATAATTTGGAGGTGGGGGTCATTCTCTGGTGCCCGTCTTATGAAGGGGCGGGGCTCTCTGTGAGGGCGTCTGCGCTCCCTCCTGCCCCGTCTCTTCCCCATGGTTAGAAGTGTAGCTCCTTACAGATGACACTGCGCAACGCGGCTCTAGGCGCTGCCTGGGTGAGGGCAGTTCTCTGCAGACTGCTGTTCCGATGACAGGTTGAGGCCGGTGATTGACTCGGAGGCAGTTCTCTGTATTTTCCACAGCTACAACAGTAGTTTTGTGATTGTGTTAATAGGTGTTTTTTTCCTTCAGCAGGTCTAAGTGAAGTTCTTGGGACTCACTGGGCGCCTTCCTCAGTCGTATGAGGTGCGGCCATTTTAAACGCCAAGTATGGTGAGATTAATCTTATCAGGGGGTCAATCCTGTGTAGTTTTTCGCTCGGGTGGCAAGGGAGGTGTCCTTACAGCTCTCTGGGCAGCTGTGCTGTATGGAAAGATCTCTTCTCTCGCTTTGATTGGCTGCAGGGGTTGTTGCTGCTTTCATCGGAGGTATCTCCTCGCCTTTCCACGCTCGCGCAAGTTCTTTACTCCTACATTGACCCACGGCATTGGGCGTTGCGCAATGTAACTGCATGTACGTCCTCTCACTTGTTCCCACTGTAGCTGCCCCCGGAGTGCCCTGACCATTGAAAAGGTGCCCCCACCAAACCCAAGCAGGTGTGAATGCTGACTCTGCACGGAGCGCACACCCGCTCTTTATTGCTATTTAATAGTTCTTTCATGTAGTGAGACTGAAGCTCTTGGATTTGAGACTGACATGGATTTTTATTGCAATGACCTCCGCGACTGAGCGCCACCTAGCGGCTGCTGCGTTTGTTCTGTTATTACCATCTGAGACTGAGCTGCCTCCTGCCCCTGCTGAAGTTTATTGTACCTGAGAGTGAGCGGCCTCCAGTGACTGCTAGCTTAGGTATCCAGGGACTGAGCTGCCTCTAGAGGCTGCCGAGTTTATTGTACCGAGAGACCAAGCTGCATTCAGCTTGATGACTTTATTGTACCGGAGACTGAGCTGCTTCCACTGAATGCCGGGTGTGCTGCGTGCATCGCGTGTGAGACTGCCCTTCCTCTAGCAGCTGCTGATTTTTTCCACCTAGAGACTGAAGTGCCTCAGTGACTGCTGGGTTTATCGCATGTGAGCTGCCTCTGGCGGCTTGTGAGTGTATTGTAGCTGGAGACTGAGTCCCCTCTATCTGCTGGCGTGATGGAGACCACAGATGCTGCGGTAGCCTCGAGGCAGCACAATGTTGTCCCCGGACGGCTGCGAGAGGAAACTCCAGACGCTATAGTGTGCTGCCGGTGAATCAAAACTGATCACTCCGACGCGCTATATAAAGGTCTCATGTGGAAAGATTTTACACCCAGGGTGACTTTGTCAACAAAGGCCCACTGTCTCTGGACTCTGTGCTTTCCATCCCCATCTTACAAACATATCACTGCACCAGCAGGAGCACAATTAAACAGAATCAACCAGCCCACAGTCGCAATTGTACAGCATGGCATTATGGGTATGCAAATGAGCCCAGGAACGGCTTCTTTCTCCACATTGCACAATGCGACCTGTAAGAAGTGAAGCCAACATTACAGGTGGAGCGGGGAAAAAATGACAATTTTGCAGTGAATCTCGCGTTTATTCAAAGACAGTTAAATACATCTCGGCACACTTTCTTTGAGATTTTCAGGACAGGCGCAAAGTACAATTCAGTGTCAAAATTACATTCCGTACGTTTTTCGTAAGTAGACGTGCTCCACTGGTATTCGTTCACCTTGACCCATCCCTGAGATGAAAGTTAACATTGAAGTGCTTAAAAGTAATTTGTCAAAGGCCAGTGCTGCTGTCCGGGCGCTCTTTGTTGCCAGCCAGCAGACACCACTGAAGTTTATTGGCGCCACAATCTGTATATTTCACAAAGTTTCCAGCAAGCAGAGCCTGTGACTGTGTATAGGGTCCAGAGTGCTTGCACCCCACCTGCTAGGTCTTTAATCACAGAAATGTAGGACCTCAGTCGCGGCAAGAAGGGCTCCACACCGCCCTGGGGGGCGCTGGGCATAATTTGGAGGTGGGGGTCATTCTCTGGTGCCCGTCTTATGAAGGGGCGGGGCTCTCTGTGAGGGCGTCTGCGCTCCCTCCTGCCCCGTCTCTTCCCCATGGTTAGAAGTGTAGCTCCTTACAGATGACACTGCGCAACGCGGCTCTAGGCGCTGCTTGGGTGAGGGCAGTTCTCTGCAGACTGCTGTTCCGATGACAGGTTGAGGCCGGTGATTGACTCTGAGGCAGTTCTCTGTATTTTCCACAGCTACAACAGTAGTTTTGTGATTGTGTTAATAGGTGTTTTTTTCCTTCAGCAGGTCTAAGTGAAGTTCTTGGGACTCACTGGGCGCCTTCCTCAGTCGTATGAGGTGCGGCCATTTTAAACGCCAAGTATGGTGAGATTAATCTTATCAGGGGGTCAATCCTGTGTAGTTTTTCGCTCGGGTGGCAAGGGAGGTGTCCTTACAGCTCTCTGGGCAGCTGTGCTGTATGGAAAGATCTCTTCTCTCGCTTTGATTGGCTGCAGGGGTTGTTGCTGCTTTCATCGGAGGTATCTCCTCGCCTTTCCACGCTCGCGCAAGTTCTTTACTCCTACATTGACCCACGGCATTGGGCGTTGCGCAATGTAACTGCATGTACGTCCTCTCACTTGTTCCCACTGTAGCTGCCCCCGGAGTGCCCTGACCATTGAAAAGGTGCCCCCACCAAACCCAAGCAGGTGTGAATGCTGACTCTGCACGGAGCGCACACCCGCTCTTTATTGCTATTTAATAGTTCTTTCATGTAGTGAGACTGAAGCTCTTGGATTTGAGACTGACATGGATTTTTATTGCAATGACCTCCGCGACTGAGCGCCACCTAGCGGCTGCTGCGTTTGTTCTGTTATTACCATCTGAGACTGAGCTGCCTCCTGCCCCTGCTGAAGTTTATTGTACCTGAGAGTGAGCGGCCTCCAGTGACTGCTAGCTTAGGTATCCAGAGACTGAGCTGCATCTAGAGGCGGCCGAGTTTATTGTACCGAGAGACCAAGCTGCATTCAGCTTGATGACTTTATTGTACCGGAGACTGAGCTGCTTCCACTGAATGCCGGGTGTGCTGCGTGCATCGCGTGTGAGACTGCCCTTCCTCTAGCAGCTGCTGATTTTTTCCACCTAGAGACTGAAGTGCCTCAGTGACTGCTGGGTTTATCGCATGTGAGCTGCCTCTGGCGGCTTGTGAGTGTATTGTAGCTGGAGACTGAGTCCCCTCTATCTGCTGGCGTGATGGAGACCACAGATGCTGCGGTAGCCTCGAGGCAGCACAATGTTGTCCCCGGACGGCTGCGAGAGGAAACTCCAGACGCTATAGTGTGCTGCCGGTGAATCAAAACTGATCCCTCCGACGCGCTATATAAAGGTCTCATGTGGAAAGATTTTACACCCAGGGTGACTTTGCCAACAAAGGCCCACTGTCCGTGGACTCTGTGCTTTCCATCCCCATCTTACAAACATATCACTGCACCAGCAGGAGCACAATTAAACAGAATCAACCAGCCCACAGTCGCAATTGCACAGCATGGCATTATGGGTATGCAAATGAGCCCAGGAACGGCTTCTTTCTCCACATTGCAGAATGCGACCTGTAAGAAGTGAAGCCAACATTACAAGTGTAGCGGGGAAAAAATGACAATTTTGCAGTGAAACTCGCGTTTATTCAAAGACAGTTAAATACATCTCGACACACTTTCTTTGAGATTTTCAGGACAGGCGCAAAGTACAATTCAGTGTCAAAATTACATTCCGTACGTTTTTCGTAAGTAGACGTGCTCCACTGGTATTCGTTCACCTTGACCCATCCCTGAGATGAAAGTTAACATTGAAGTGCCTAAAAGTAATTTGTCAAAGGCCAGTGCTGCTGTCCGGGCGCTCTTTGTTGCCAGCCAGCAGACACCACTGAAGTTTATTGGCGCCACAATCTGTATATTTCACAAAGTTTCCAGCAAGCAGAGCCTGTGACTGTGTATAGGGTCCAGAGTGCTTGCACCCCACCTGCTAGGTCTTTAATCACAGAAATGTAGGACCTCAGTCGCGGCAAGAAGGGCTCCACACCGCCCTGGGGGGCGCTGGGCATAATTTGGAGGTGGGGGTCATTCTCTGGTGCCCGTCTTATGAAGGGGCGGGGCTCTCTGTGAGGGCGTCTGCGCTCCCTCCTGCCCCGTCTCTTCCCCATGGTTAGAAGTGTAGCTCCTTACAGATGACACTGCGCAACGCGGCTCTAGGCGCTGCTTGGGTGAGGGCAGTTCTCTGCAGACTGCTGTTCCGATGACAGGTTGAGGCCGGTGATTGACTCGGAGGCAGTTCTCTGTATTTTCCACAGCTACAACAGTAGTTTTGTGATTGTGTTAATAGGTGTTTTTTTCCTTCAGCAGGTCTAAGTGAAGTTCTTGGGACTCACTGGGCGCCTTCCTCAGTCGTATGAGGTGCGGCCATTTTAAACGCCAAGTATGGTGAGATTAATCTTATCAGGGGGTCAATCCTGTGTAGTTTTTCGCTCGGGTGGCAAGGGAGGTGTCCTTACAGCTCTCTGGGCAGCTGTGCTGTATGGAAAGATCTCTTCTCTCGCTTTGATTGGCTGCAGGGGTTGTTGCTGCTTTCATCGGAGGTATCTCCTCGCCTTTCCACGCTCGCGCAAGTTCTTTACTCCTACATTGACCCACGGCATTGGGCGTTGCGCAATGTAACTGCATGTACGTCCTCTCACTTGGTCTCACTGTAGCTGCCCCCGGAGTGCCCTGACCGGTGAAAAGGTGCCCCCACCAAACCCAAGCAGGTGTGAATGCTGACTCTGCACGGAGCGCACACCCGCTCTTTATTGCTATTTAATAGTTCTTTCATGTAGTGAGACTGAAGCTCTTGGATTTGAGACAGACATGGATTTTTATTGCAATGACCTCCGCGACTGAGCGCCACCTAGCGGCTGCTGCGTTTGTTCTGTTATTACCATCTGAGACTGAGCTGCCTCCTGCCCCTGCTGAAGTTTATTGTACCTGAGAGTGAGCGGCCTCCAGTGACTGCTAGCTTAGGTATCCAGAGACTGAGCTGCCTCTAGAGGCGGCCGAGTTTATTGTACCGAGAGACCAAGCTGCATTCAGCTTGATGACTTTATTGTACCGGAGACTGAGCTGCTTCCACTGAATGCCGGGTGTGCTGCGTGCATCGCGTGTGAGACTGCCCTTCCTCTAGCAGCTGCTGATTTTTTCCACCTAGAGACTGAAGTGCCTCAGTGACTGCTGGGTTTATCGCATGTGAGCTGCCTCTGGCGGCTTGTGAGTGTATTGTAGCTGGAGACTGAGTCCCCTCTATCTGCTGGCGTGATGGAGACCACAGATGCTGCGGTAGCCTCGAGGCAGCACAATGTTGTCCCCGGACGGCTGCGAGAGGAAACTCCAGACGCTATAGTGTGCTGCCGGTGAATCAAAACTGATCACTCCGACGCGCTATATAAAGGTCTCATGTGGAAAGATTTTACACCTAGAGTGACTTTGCCAACAAAGGCCCACTGTCTCTGGACTCTGTGCTTTCCATCCCCATCTTACAAACATATCACTGCACCAGCAGGAGCACAATTAAACAGAATCAACCAGCCCACAGTCGCAATTGCACAGCATGGCATTATGGGTATGCAAATGAGCCCAGGAACGGCTTCTTTCTCCACATTGCACAATGCGACCTGTAAGAAGTGAAGCCAACATTACAGGTGGAGCGGGGAAAAAATGACAATTTTGCAGTGAATCTTGCGTTTATTCAAAGACAGTTAAATACATCTCGACACACTTTCTTTGAGATTTTCAGGACAGGCGCAAAGTACAATTCAGTGTCAAAATTACATTCCGTACGTTTTTCGTAAGTAGACGTGCTCCACTGGTATTCGTTCACCTTGACCCATCCCTGAGATGAAAGTTAACATTGAAGTGCCTAAAAGTAATTTGTCAAAGGCCAGTGCTGCTGTCCGGGCGCTCTTTGTTGCCAGCCAGCAGACACCACTGAAGTTTATTGGCGCCACAATCTGTATATTTCACAAAGTTTCCAGCAAGCAGAGCCTGTGACTGTGTATAGGGTCCAGAGTGCTTGCACCCCACCTGCTAGGTCTTTAATCACAGAAATGTAGGACCTCAGTCGCGGCAAGAAGGGGTCCACACCGCCCTGGGGGGCGCTGGGCATAATTTGGAGGTGGGGGTCATTCTCTGGTGCCCGTCTTATGAAGGGGCGGGGCTCTCTGTGAGGGCGTCTGCGCTCCCTCCTGCCCCGTCTCTTCCCCATGGTTAGAAGTGTAGCTCCTTACAGATGACACTGCGCAACGCGGCTCTAGGCGCTGCTTGGGTGAGGGCAGTTCTCTGCAGACTGCTGTTCCGATGACAGGTTGAGGCCGGTGATTGACTCGGAGGCAGTTCTCGGTATCTTCCACAGCTACAACAGTAGTTTTGTGATTGTGTTAATAGGTGTTTTTTTCCTTCAGCAGGTCTAAGTGAAGTTCTTGGGACTCACTGGGCGCCTTCCTCAGTCGTATGAGGTGCGGCCATTTTAAACGCCAAGTATGGTGAGATTAATCTTATCAGGGGGTCAATCCTGTGTAGTTTTTCGCTCGGGTGGCAAGGGAGGTGTCCTTACAGCTCTCTGGGCAGCTGTGCTGTATGGAAAGATCTCTTCTCTCGCTTTGATTGGCTGCAGGGGTTGTTGCTGCTTTCATCGGAGGTATCTCCTCGCCTTTCCACGCTCGCGCAAGTTCTTTACTCCTACATTGACCCACGGCATTGGGCGTTGCGCAATGTAACTGCATGTACGTCCTCTCACTTGGTCTCACTGTAGCTGCCCCCGGAGTGCCCTGACCGTTGAAAAGGTGCCCCCACCAAACCCAAGCAGGTGGGAATGCTGACTCTGCACGGAGCGCACACCCGCTCTTTATTGCTATTTAATAGTTCTTTCATGTAGTGAGACTGAAGCTCTTGGATTTGAGACTGACATGGATTTTTATTGCAATGACCTCCGCGACTGAGCGCCACCTAGCGGCTGCTGCGTTTGTTCTGTTATTACCATCTGAGACTGAGCTGCCTCCTGCCCCTGCTGAAGTTTATTGTACCTGAGAGTGAGCGGCCTCCAGTGACTGCTAGCTTAGGTATCCAGAGACTGAGCTGCCTCTAGAGGCTGCCGAGTTTATTGTACCGAGAGACCAAGCTGCATTCAGCTTGATGACTTTATTGTACCGGAGACTGAGCTGCTTCCACTGAATGCCGGGTGTGCTGCGTGCATCGCGTGTGAGACTGCCCTTCCTCTAGCAGCTGCTGATTTTTTCCACCTAGAGACTGAAGTGCCTCAGTGACTGCTGGGTTTATCGCATGTGAGCTGCCTCTGGCGGCTTGTGAGTGTATTGTAGCCAGAGACTGAGTCCCCTCTATCTGCTGGCGTGATGGAGACCACAGATGCTGCGGTAGCCTCGAGGCAGCACAATGTTGTCCCCGGACGGCTGCGAGAGGAAACTCCAGACGCTATAGTGTGCTGCCGGTGAATCAAAACTGATCACTCCGACGCGCTATATAAAGGTCTCATGTGGAAAGATTTTACACCCAGGGTGACTTTGCCAACAAAGGCCCACTGTCTCTGGACTCTGTGCTTTCCATCCCCATCTTACAAACATATCACTGCACCAGCAGGAGCACAATTAAACAGAATCAACCAGCCCACAGTCGCAATTGCACAGCATGGCATTATGGGTATGCAAATGAGCCCAGGAACGGCTTCTTTCTCCACATTGCACAATGCGACCTGTAAGAAGTGAAGCCAACATTACAGGTGGAGCGGGGAAAAAATGACAATTTTGCAGTGAATCTCGCGTTTATTCAAAGACAGTTAAATACATCTCGACACACTTTCTTTGAGATTTTCAGGACAGGCGCAAAGTACAATTCAGTGTCAAAATTACATTCCGTACGTTTTTCGTAAGTAGACGTGCTCCACTGGTATTCGTTCACCTTGACCCATCCCTGAGATGAAAGTTAACATTGAAGTGCCTAAAAGTAATTTGTCAAAGGCCAGTGCTGCTGTCCGGGCGCTCTTTGTTGCCAGCCAGCAGACACCACTGAAGTTTATTGGCGCCACAATCTGTATATTTCACAAAGTTTCCAGCAAGCAGAGCCTGTGACTGTGTATAGGGTCCAGAGTGCTTGCACCCCACCTGCTAGGTCTTTAATCACAGAAATGTAGGACCTCAGTCGCGGCAAGAAGGGCTCCACACCGCCCTGGGGGGCGCTGGGCATAATTTGGAGGTGGGGGTCATTCTCTGGTGCCCGTCTTATGAAGGGGCGGGGCTCTCTGTGAGGGCGTCTGCGCTCCCTCCTGCCCCGTCTCTTCCCCATGGTTAGAAGTGTAGCTCCTTACAGATGACACTGCGCAACGCGGCTCTAGGCGCTGCCTGGGTGAGGGCAGTTCTCTGCAGACTGCTGTTCCGATGACAGGTTGAGGCCGGTGATTGACTCGGAGGCAGTTCTCGGTATCTTCCACAGCTACAACAGTAGTTTTGTGATTGTGTTAATAGGTGTTTTTTTCCTTCAGCAGGTCTAAGTGAAGTTCTTGGGACTCACTGGGCGCCTTCCACAGTCGTATGAGGTGCGGCCATTTTAAACGCCAAGTATGGTGAGATTAATCTTATCAGGGGGTCAATCCTGTGTAGTTTTTCGCTCGGGTGGCAAGGGAGGTGTCCTTACAGCTCTCTGGGCAGCTGTGCTGTATGGAAAGATCTCTTCTCTCGCTTTGATTGGCTGCAGGGGTTGTTGCTGCTTTCATCGGAGGTATCTCCTCGCCTTTCCACGCTCGCGCAAGTTCTTTACTCCTACATTGACCCACGGCATTGGGCGTTGCGCAATGTAACTGCATGTACGTCCTCTCACTTGTTCCCACTGTAGCTGCCCCCGGAGTGCCCTGACCATTGAAAAGGTGCCCCCACCAAACCCAAGCAGGTGTGAATGCTGACTCTGCACGGAGCGCACACCCGCTCTTTATTGCTATTTAATAGTTCTTTCATGTAGTGAGACTGAAGCTCTTGGATTTGAGACTGACATGGATTTTTATTGCAATGACCTCCGCGACTGAGCGCCACCTAGCGGCTGCTGCGTTTGTTCTGTTATTACCATCTGAGACTGAGCTGCCTCCTGCCCCTGCTGAAGTTTATTGTACCTGAGAGTGAGCGGCCTCCAGTGACTGCTAGCTTAGGTATCCAGGGACTGAGCTGCCTCTAGAGGCTGCCGAGTTTATTGTACCGAGAGACCAAGCATTCAGCTTGATGACTTTATTGTACCGGAGACTGAGCTGCTTCCACTGAATGCCGGGTGTGCTGCGTGCATCGCGTGTGAGACTGCCCTTCCTCTAGCAGCTGCTGATTTTTTCCACCTAGAGACTGAAGTGCCTCAGTGACTGCTGGGTTTATCGCATGTGAGCTGCCTCTGGCGGCTTGTGAGTGTATTGTAGCTGGAGACTGAGCCCCCTCTATCTGCTGGCGTGATGGAGACCACAGATGCTGCGGTAGCCTCGAGGCAGCACAATGTTGTCCCCGGACGGCTGCGAGAGGAAACTCCAGACGCTATAGTGTGCTGCCGGTGAATCAAAACTGATCACTCCGACGCGCTATATAAAGGTCTCATGTGGAAAGATTTTACACCCAGGGTGACTTTGTCAACAAAGGCCCACTGTCTCTGGACTCTGTGCTTTCCATCCCCATCTTACAAACATATCACTGCACCAGCAGGAGCACAATTAAACAGAATCAACCAGCCCACAGTCGCAATTGTACAGCATGGCATTATGGGTATGCAAATGAGCCCAGGAACGGCTTCTTTCTCCACATTGCACAATGCGACCTGTAAGAAGTGAAGCCAACATTACAGGTGGAGCGGGGAAAAAATGACAATTTTGCAGTGAATCTCGCGTTTATTCAAAGACAGTTAAATACATCTCGGCACACTTTCTTTGAGATTTTCAGGACAGGCGCAAAGTACAATTCAGTGTCAAAATTACATTCCGTACGTTTTTCGTAAGTAGACGTGCTCCACTGGTATTCGTTCACCTTGACCCATCCCTGAGATGAAAGTTAACATTGAAGTGCTTAAAAGTAATTTGTCAAAGGCCAGTGCTGCTGTCCGGGCGCTCTTTGTTGCCAGCCAGCAGACACCACTGAAGTTTATTGGCGCCACAATCTGTATATTTCACAAAGTTTCCAGCAAGCAGAGCCTGTGACTGTGTATAGGGTCCAGAGTGCTTGCACCCCACCTGCTAGGTCTTTAATCACAGAAATGTAGGACCTCAGTCGCGGCAAGAAGGGCTCCACACCGCCCTGGGGGGCGCTGGGCATAATTTGGAGGTGGGGGTCATTCTCTGGTGCCCGTCTTATGAAGGGGCGGGGCTCTCTGTGAGGGCGTCTGCGCTCCCTCCTGCCCCGTCTCTTCCCCATGGTTAGAAGTGTAGCTCCTTACAGATGACACTGCGCAACGCGGCTCTAGGCGCTGCTTGGGTGAGGGCAGTTCTCTGCAGACTGCTGTTCCGATGACAGGTTGAGGCCGGTGATTGACTCTGAGGCAGTTCTCTGTATTTTCCACAGCTACAACAGTAGTTTTGTGATTGTGTTAATAGGTGTTTTTTTCCTTCAGCAGGTCTAAGTGAAGTTCTTGGGACTCACTGGGCGCCTTCCTCAGTCGTATGAGGTGCGGCCATTTTAAACGCCAAGTATGGTGAGATTAATCTTATCAGGGGGTCAATCCTGTGTAGTTTTTCGCTCGGGTGGCAAGGGAGGTGTCCTTACAGCTCTCTGGGCAGCTGTGCTGTATGGAAAGATCTCTTCTCTCGCTTTGATTGGCTGCAGGGGTTGTTGCTGCTTTCATCGGAGGTATCTCCTCGCCTTTCCACGCTCGCGCAAGTTCTTTACTCCTACATTGACCCACGGCATTGGGCGTTGCGCAATGTAACTGCATGTACGTCCTCTCACTTGTTCCCACTGTAGCTGCCCCCGGAGTGCCCTGACCATTGAAAAGGTGCCCCCACCAAACCCAAGCAGGTGTGAATGCTGACTCTGCACGGAGCGCACACCCGCTCTTTATTGCTATTTAATAGTTCTTTCATGTAGTGAGACTGAAGCTCTTGGATTTGAGACTGACATGGATTTTTATTGCAATGACCTCCGCGACTGAGCGCCACCTAGCGGCTGCTGCGTTTGTTCTGTTATTACCATCTGAGACTGAGCTGCCTCCTGCCCCTGCTGAAGTTTATTGTACCTGAGAGTGAGCGGCCTCCAGTGACTGCTAGCTTAGGTATCCAGGGACTGAGCTGCCTCTAGAGGCTGCCGAGTTTATTGTACCGAGAGACCAAGCTGCATTCAGCTTGATGACTTTATTGTACCGGAGACTGAGCTGCTTCCACTGAATGCCGGGTGTGCTGCGTGCATCGCGTGTGAGACTGCCCTTCCTCTAGCAGCTGCTGATTTTTTCCACCTAGAGACTGAAGTGCCTCAGTGACTGCTGGGTTTATCGCATGTGAGCTGCCTCTGGCGGCTTGTGAGTGTATTGTAGCTGGAGACTGAGTCCCCTCTATCTGCTGGCGTGATGGAGACCACAGATGCTGCGGTAGCCTCGAGGCAGCACAATGTTGTCCCCGGACGGCTGCGAGAGGAAACTCCAGACGCTATAGTGTGCTGCCGGTGAATCAAAACTGATCACTCCAACGCGCTATATAAAGGTCTCATGTGGAAAGATTTTACACCCAGGGTGACTTTGTCAACAAAGGCCCACTGTCTCTGGACTCTGTGCTTTCCATCCCCATCTTACAAACATATCACTGCACCAGCAGGAGCACAATTAAACAGAATCAACCAGCCCACAGTCGCAATTGTACAGCATGGCATTATGGGTATGCAAATGAGCCCAGGAACGGCTTCTTTCTCCACATTGCACAATGCGACCTGTAAGAAGTGAAGCCAACATTACAGGTGGAGCGGGGAAAAAATGACAATTTTGCAGTGAATCTCGCGTTTATTCAAAGACAGTTAAATACATCTCGACACACTTTCTTTGAGATTTTCAGGACAGGCGCAAAGTACAATTCAGTGTCAAAATTACATTCCGTACGTTTTTCGTAAGTAGACGTGCTCCACTGGTATTCGTTCACCTTGACCCATCCCTGAGATGAAAGTTAACATTGAAGTGCCTAAAAGTAATTTGTCAAAGGCCAGTGCTGCTGTCCGGGCGCTCTTTGTTGCCAGCCAGCAGACACCACTGAAGTTTATTGGCGCCACAATCTGTATATTTCACAAAGTTTCCAGCAAGCAGAGCCTGTGACTGTGTATAGGGTCCAGAGTGCTTGCACCCCACCTGCTAGGTCTTTAATCACAGAAATGTAGGACCTCAGTCGCGGCAAGAAGGGCTCCACACCGCCCTGGGGGGCGCTGGGCATAATTTGGAGGTGGGGGTCATTCTCTGGTGCCCGTCTTATGAAGGGGCGGGGCTCTCTGTGAGGGCGTCTGCGCTCCCTCCTGCCCCGTCTCTTCCCCATGGTTAGAAGTGTAGCTCCTTACAGATGACACTGCGCAACGCGGCTCTAGGCGCTGCTTGGGTGAGGGCAGTTCTCTGCAGACTGCTGTTCCGATGACAGGTTGAGGCCGGTGATTGACTCGGAGGCAGTTCTCTGTATTTTCCACAGCTACAACAGTAGTTTTGTGATTGTGTTAATAGGTGTTTTTTTCCTTCAGCAGGTCTAAGTGAAGTTCTTGGGACTCACTGGGCGCCTTCCTCAGTCGTATGAGGTGCGGCCATTTTAAACGCCAAGTATGGTGAGATTAATCTTATCAGGGGGTCAATCCTGTGTAGTTTTTCGCTCGGGTGGCAAGGGAGGTGTCCTTACAGCTCTCTGGGCAGCTGTGCTGTATGGAAAGATCTCTTCTCTCGCTTTGATTGGCTGCAGGGGTTGTTGCTGCTTTCATCGGAGGTATCTCCTCGCCTTTCCACGCTCGCGCAAGTTCTTTACTCCTACATTGACCCACGGCATTGGGCGTTGCGCAATGTAACTGCATGTACGTCCTCTCACTTGGTCTCACTGTAGCTGCCCCCGGAGTGCCCTGACCGGTGAAAAGGTGCCCCCACCAAACCCAAGCAGGTGTGAATGCTGACTCTGCACGGAGCGCACACCCGCTCTTTATTGCTATTTAATAGTTCTTTCATGTAGTGAGACTGAAGCTCTTGGATTTGAGACTGACATGGATTTTTATTGCAATGACCTCCGCGACTGAGCGCCACCTAGCGGCTGCTGCGTTTGTTCTGTTATTACCATCTGAGACTGAGCTGCCTCCTGCCCCTGCTGAAGTTTATTGTACCTGAGAGTGAGCGGCCTCCAGTGACTGCTAGCTTAGGTATCCAGAGACTGAGCTGCATCTAGAGGCGGCCGAGTTTATTGTACCGAGAGACCAAGCTGCATTCAGCTTGATGACTTTATTGTACCGGAGACTGAGCTGCTTCCACTGAATGCCGGGTGTGCTGCGTGCATCGCGTGTGAGACTGCCCTTCCTCTAGCAGCTGCTGATTTTTTCCACCTAGAGACTGAAGTGCCTCAGTGACTGCTGGGTTTATCGCATGTGAGCTGCCTCTGGCGGCTTGTGAGTGTATTGTAGCTGGAGACTGAGTCCCCTCTATCTGCTGGCGTGATGGAGACCACAGATGCTGCGGTAGCCTCGAGGCAGCACAATGTTGTCCCCGGACGGCTGCGAGAGGAAACTCCAGACGCTATAGTGTGCTGCCGGTGAATCAAAACTGATCCCTCCGACGCGCTATATAAAGGTCTCATGTGGAAAGATTTTACACCCAGGGTGACTTTGCCAACAAAGGCCCACTGTCCGTGGACTCTGTGCTTTCCATCCCCATCTTACAAACATATCACTGCACCAGCAGGAGCACAATTAAACAGAATCAACCAGCCCACAGTCGCAATTGCACAGCATGGCATTATGGGTATGCAAATGAGCCCAGGAACGGCTTCTTTCTCCACATTGCAGAATGCGACCTGTAAGAAGTGAAGCCAACATTACAAGTGTAGCGGGGAAAAAATGACAATTTTGCAGTGAAACTCGCGTTTATTCAAAGACAGTTAAATACATCTCGGCACACTTTCTTTGAGATTTTCAGGACAGGCGCAAAGTACAATTCAGTGTCAAAATTACATTCTGTACGTTTTTCGTAAGTAGACGTGCTCCACTGGTATTCGTTCACCTTGACCCATCCCTGAGATGAAAGTTAACATTGAAGTGCTTAAAAGTAATTTGTCAAAGGCCAGTGCTGCTGTCCGGGCGCTCTTTGTTGCCAGCCAGCAGACACCACTGAAGTTTATTGGCGCCACAATCTGTATATTTCACAAAGTTTCCAGCTAGCAGAGCCTGTGACTGTGTATAGGGTCCAGAGTGCATGCACCCCACCTGCTAGGTCTTTAATCACAGAAATGTAGGACCTCAGTCGCGGCAAGAAGGGCTCCACACCGCCCTGGGGGGCGCTGGGCATAATTTGGAGGTGGGGGTCATTATCTGGTGCCCGTCTTATGAAGGGGCGGGGCTCTCTGTGAGGGCGTCTGCGCTCCCTCCTGCCCCGTCTCTTCCCCATGGTTAGAAGTGTAGCTCCTTACAGATGACACTGCGCAACGCGGCTCTAGGCGCTGCTTGGGTGAGGGCAGTTCTCTGCAGACTGCTGTTCCGATGACAGGTTGAGGCCGGTGATTGACTCGGAGGCAGTTCTCGGTATCTTCCACAGCTACAACAGTAGTTTTGTGATTGTGTTAATAGGTGTTTTTTTCCTTCAGCAGGTCTAAGTGAAGTTCTTGGGACTCACTGGGCGCCTTCCTCAGTCGTATGAGGTGCGGCCATTTTAAACGCCAAGTATGGTGAGATTAATCTTATCAGGGGGTCAATCCTGTGTAGTTTTTCGCTCGGGTGGCAAGGGAGGTGTCCTTACAGCTCTCTGGGCAGCTGTGCTGTATGGAAAGATCTCTTCTCTCGCTTTGATTGGCTGCAGGGGTTGTTGCTGCTTTCATCGGAGGTATCTCCTCGCCTTTCCACGCTCGCGCAAGTTCTTTACTCCTACATTGACCCACGGCATTGGGCGTTGCGCAATGTAACTGCATGTACGTCCTCTCACTTGGTCTCACTGTAGCTGCCCCCGGAGTGCCCTGACCGTTGAAAAGGTGCCCCCACCAAACCCAAGCAGGTGTGAATGCTGACTCTGCACGGAGCGCACACCCGCTCTTTATTGCTATTTAATAGTTCTTTCATGTAGTGAGACTGAAGCTCTTGGATTTGAGACTGACATGGATTTTTATTGCAATGACCTCCGCGACTGAGCGCCACCTAGCGGCTGCTGCGTTTGTTCTGTTATTACCATCTGAGACTGAGCTGCCTCCTGCCCCTGCTGAAGTTTATTGTACCTGAGAGTGAGCGGCCTCCAGTGACTGCTAGCTTAGGTATCCAGAGACTGAGCTGCCTCTAGAGGCTGCCGAGTTTATTGAACCGAGAGACCAAGCTGCATTCAGCTTGATGACTTTATTGTACCGGAGACTGAGCTGCTTCCACTGAATGCCGGGTGTGCTGCGTGCATCGCGTGTGAGACTGCCCTTCCTCTAGCAGCTGCTGATTTTTTCCACCTAGAGACTGAAGTGCCTCAGTGACTGCTGGGTTTATCGCATGTGAGCTGCCTCTGGCGGCTTGTGAGTGTATTGTAGCTGGAGACTGAGTCCCCTCTATCTGCTGGCGTGATGGAGACCACAGATGCTGCGGTAGCCTCGAGGCAGCACAATGTTGTCCCCGGACGGCTGCGAGAGGAAACTCCAGACGCTATAGTGTGCTGCCGGTGAATCAAAACTGATCACTCCGACGCGCTATATAAAGGTCTCATGTGGAAAAATGTTACACCCAGGGTGACTTTGTCAACAAAGGCCCACTGTCTCTGGACTCTGTGCTTTCCATCCCCATCTTACAAACATATCACTGCACCAGCAGGAGCACAATTAAAAAGAATCAACCAGCCCACAGTCGCAATTGTACAGCATGGCATTATGGGTATGCAAATGAGCCCAGGAACGGCTTCTTTCTCCACATTGCACAATGCGACCTGTAAGAAGTGAAGCCAACATTACAGGTGGAGCGGGGAAAAAATGACAATTTTGCAGTGAATCTCGCGTTTATTCAAAGACAGTTAAATACATCTCGACACACTTTCTTTGAGATTTTCAGGACAGGCGCAAAGTACAATTCAGTGTCAAAATTACATTCTGTACGTTTTTCGTAAGTAGACGTGCTCCACTGGTATTCGTTCACCTTGACCCATCCCTGAGATGAAAGTTAACATTGAAGTGCTTAAAAGTAATTTGTGAAAGGCCAGTGCTGCTGTCCGGGCGCTCTTTGTTGCCAGCCAGCAGACACCACTGAAGTTTATTGGCGCCACAATCTGTATATTTCACAAAGTTTCCAGCAAGCAGAGCCTGTGACTGTGTATAGGGTCCAGAGTGCTTGCACCCCACCTGCTAGGTCTTTAATCACAGAAATGTAGGACCTCAGTCGCGGCAAGAAGGGCTCCACACCGCCCTGGGGGGCGCTGGGCATAATTTGGAGGTGGGGGTCATTCTCTGGTGCCCGTCTTATGAAGGGGCGGGGCTCTCTGTGAGGGCGTCTGCGCTCCCTCCTGCCCCGTCTCTTCCCCATGGTTAGAAGTGTAGCTCCTTACAGATGACACTGCGCAACGCGGCTCTAGGCGCTGCTTGGGTGAGGGCAGTTCTCTGCAGACTGCTGTTCCGATGACAGGTTGAGGCCGGTGATTGACTCGGAGGCAGTTCTCTGTATTTTCCACAGCTACAACAGTAGTTTTGTGATTGTGTTAATAGGTGTTTTTTTCCTTCAGCAGGTCTAAGTGAAGTTCTTGGGACTCACTGGGCGCCTTCCTCAGTCGTATGAGGTGTGGCCATTTTAAACGCCAAGTATGGTGAGATTAATCTTATCAGGGGGTCAATCCTGTGTAGTTTTTCGCTCGGGTGGCCATGGAGGTGTCCTTACAGCTCTCTGGGCAGCTGTGCTGTATGGAAAGATCTCTTCTCTCGCTTTGATTGGCTGCAGGGGTTGTTGCTGCTTTCATCGGAGGTATCTCCTCGCCTTTCCACGCTCGCGCAAGTTCTTTACCCCTACATTGACCCATGGCATTGGGCGTTGCGCAATGTAACTGCATGTACGTCCTCTCACTTGGTCTCACTGTAGCTGCCCCCGGAGTGCCCTGACCGGTGAAAAGGTGCCCCCACCAAACCCAAGCAGGTGTGAATGCTGACTCTGCACGGAGCGCACACCCGCTCTTTATTGCTATTTAATAGTTCTTTCATGTAGTGAGACTGAAGCTCTTGGATTTGAGACTGACATGGATTTTTATTGCAATGACCTCCGCGACTGAGCGCCACCTAGCGGCTGCTGCGTTTGTTCTGTTATTACCATCTGAGACTGAGCTGCCTCCTGCCCCTGCTGAAGTTTATTGTACCCTTAGAGTGAGCGGCCTCCAGTGACTGCTAGCTTAGGTATCCAGAGACTGAGCTGCCTCTAGAGGCTGCCGAGTTTATTGTACCGAGAGACCAAGCTGCATTCAGCTTGATGACTTTATTGTACCGGAGACTGAGCTGCTTCCACTGAATGCCGGGTGTGCTGCGTGCATCGCGTGTGAGACTGCCCTTCCTCTAGCAGCTGCTGATTTTTTCCACCTAGAGACTGAAGTGCCTCAGTGACTGCTGGGTTTATCGCATGTGAGCTGCCTCTGGCGGCTTGTGAGTGTATTGTAGCCAGAGACTGAGTCCCCTCTATCTGCTGGCGTGATGGAGACCACAGATGCTGCGGTAGCCTCGAGGCAGCACAATGTTGTCCCCGGACGGCTGCGAGAGGAAACTCCAGACGCTATAATGTGCTGCCGGTGAATCAAAACTGATCACTCCGACGCGCTATATAAAGGTCACATGTGGAAAGATTTTACACCCAGGGTGACTTTGCCAACAAAGGCCCACTGTCTCTGGACTCTGTGCTTTCCATCCCCATCTTACAAACATATCACTGCACCAGCAGGAGCACAATTAAACAGAATCAACCAGCCCACAGTCGCAATTGCACAGCATGGCATTATGGGTATGCAAATGAGCCCAGGAACGGCTTCTTTCTCCACATTGCAGAATGCGACCTGTAAGAAGTGAAGCCAACATTACAAGTGTAGCGGGGAAAAAATGACAATTTTGCAGTGAATCTCGCGTTTATTCAAAGACAGTTAAATACATCTCGGCACACTTTCTTTGAGATTTTCAGGACAGGCGCAAAGTACAATTCAGTGTCAAAATTACATTCTGTACGTTTTTCGTAAGTAGACGTGCTCCACTGGTATTCGTTCACCTTGACCCATCCCTGAGATGAAAGTTAACATTGAAGTGCCTAAAAGTAATTTGTCAAAGGCCAGTGCTGCTGTCCGGGCGCTCTTTGTTGCCAGCCAGCAGACACCACTGAAGTTTATTGGCGCCACAATCTGTATATTTCACAAAGTTTCCAGCAAGCAGAGCCTGTGACTGTGTATAGGGTCCAGAGTGCTTGCACCCCACCTGCTAGGTCTTTAATCACAGAAATGTAGGACCTCAGTCGCGGCAAGAAGGGCTCCACACCGCCCTGGGGGGCGCTGGGCATAATTTGGAGGTGGGGGTCATTCTCTGGTGCCCGTCTTATGAAGGGGCGGGGCTCTCTGTGAAGGCGTCTGCGCTCCCTCCTGCCCCGTCTCTTCCCCATGGTTAGAAGTGTAGCTCCTTACAGATGACACTGCGCAACGCGGCTCTAGGCGCTGCTTGGGTGAGGGCAGTTCTCTGCAGACTGCTGTTCCGATGACAGGTTGAGGCCGGTGATTGACTCGGAGGCAGTTCTCGGTATCTTCCACAGCTACAACAGTAGTTTTGTGATTGTGTTAATAGGTGTTTTTTTCCTTCAGCAGGTCTAAGTGAAGTTCTTGGGACTCACTGGGCGCCTTCCTCAGTCGTATGAGGTGCGGCCATTTTAAACGCCAAGTATGGTGAGATTAATCTTATCAGGGGGTCAATCCTGTGTAGTTTTTCGCTCGGGTGGCAAGGGAGGTGTCCTTACAGCTCTCTGGGCAGCTGTGCTGTATGGAAAGATCTCTTCTCTCGCTTTGATTGGCTGCAGGGGTTGTTGCTGCTTTCATCGGAGGTATCTCCTCGCCTTTCCACGCTCGCGCAAGTTCTTTACTCCTACATTGACCCACGGCATTGGGCGTTGCGCAATGTAACTGCATGTACGTCCTCTCACTTGGTCTCACTGTAGCTGCCCCCGGAGTGCCCTGACCGTTGAAAAGGTGCCCCCACCAAACCCAAGCAGGTGTGAATGCTGACTCTGCACGGAGCGCACACCCGCTCTTTATTGCTATTTAATAGTTCTTTCATGTAGTGAGACTGAAGCTCTTGGATTTGAGACTGACATGGATTTTTATTGCAATGACCTCCGCGACTGAGCGCCACCTAGCGGCTGCTGCGTTTGTTCTGTTATTACCATCTGAGACTGAGCTGCCTCCTGCCCCTGCTGAAGTTTATTGTACCTGAGAGTGAGCGGCCTCCAGTGACTGCTAGCTTAGGTATCCAGAGACTGAGCTGCCTCTAGAGGCTGCCGAGTTTATTGTACCGAGAGACCAAGCTGCATTCAGCTTGATGACTTTATTGTACCGGAGACTGAGCTGCTTCCACTGAATGCCGGGTGTGCTGCGTGCATCGCGTGTGAGACTGCCCTTCCTCTAGCAGCTGCTGATTTTTTCCACCTAGAGACTGAAGTGCCTCAGTGACTGCTGGGTTTATCGCATGTGAGCTGCCTCTGGCGGCTTGTGAGTGTATTGTAGCTGGAGACTGAGTCCCCTCTATCTGCTGGCGTGATGGAGACCACAGATGCTGCGGTAGCCTCGAGGCAGCACAATGTTGTCCCCGGACGGCTGCGAGAGGAAACTCCAGACGCTATAGTGTGCTGCCGGTGAATCAAAACTGATCACTCCGACGCGCTATATAAAGGTCTCATGTGGAAAGATTTTACACCCAGGGTGACTTTGCCAACAAAGGCCCACTGTCTCTGGACTCTGTGCTTTCCATCCCCATCTTACAAACATATCACTGCACCAGCAGGAGCACAATTAAACAGAATCAACCAGCCCACAGTCGCAATTGCACAGCATGGCATTATGGGTATGCAAATGAGCCCAGGAACGGCTTCTTTCTCCACATTGCACAATGCGACCTGTAAGAAGTGAAGCCAACATTACAGGTGGAGCGGGGAAAAAATGACAATTTTGCAGTGAATCTCGCGTTTATTCAAAGACAGTTAAATACATCTCGACACACTTTCTTTGAGATTTTCAGGACAGGCGCAAAGTACAATTCAGTGTCAAAATTACATTCCGTACGTTTTTCGTAAGTAGACGTGCTCCACTGGTATTCGTTCACCTTGACCCATCCCTGAGATGAAAGTTAACATTGAAGTGCCTAAAAGTAATTTGTGAAAGGCCAGTGCTGCTGTCCGGGCGCTCTTTGTTGCCAGCCAGCAGACACCACTGAAGTTTATTGGCGCCACAATCTGTATATTTCACAAAGTTTCCAGCAAGCAGAGCCTGTGACTGTGTATAGGGTCCAGAGTGCTTGCACCCCACCTGCTAGGTCTTTAATCACAGAAATGTAGGACCTCAGTCGCGGCAAGAAGGGCTCCACACCGCCCTGGGGGGCGCTGGGCATAATTTGGAGGTGGGGGTCATTCTCTGGTGCCCGTCTTATGAAGGGGCGGGGCTCTCTGTGAGGGCGTCTGCGCTCCCTCCTGCCCCGTCTCTTCCCCATGGTTAGAAGTGTAGCTCCTTACAGATGACACTGCGCAACGCGGCTCTAGGCGCTGCTTGGGTGAGGGCAGTTCTCTGCAGACTGCTGTTCCGATGACAGGTTGAGGCCGGTGATTGACTCGGAGGCAGTTCTCTGTATTTTCCACAGCTACAACAGTAGTTTTGTGATTGTGTTAATAGGTGTTTTTTTCCTTCAGCAGGTCTAAGTGAAGTTCTTGGGACTCACTGGGCGCCTTCCTCAGTCGTATGAGGTGCGGCCATTTTAAACGCCAAGTATGGTGAGATTAATCTTATCAGGGGGTCAATCCTGTGTAGTTTTTTGCTCGGGTGGCAAGGGAGGTGTCCTTACAGCTCTCTGGGCAGCTGTGCTGTATGGAAAGATCTCTTCTCTCGCTTTGATTGGCTGCAGGGGTTGTTGCTGCTTTCATCGGAGGTATCTCCTCGCCTTTCCACGCTCGCGCAAGTTCTTTACTCCTACATTGACCCACGGCATTGGGCGTTGCGCAATGTAACTGCATGTACGTCCTCTCACTTGGTCTCACTGTAGCTGCCCACGGAGTGCCCTGACCGTTGAAAAGGTGCCCCCACCAAACCCAAGCAGGTGTGAATGCTGACTCTGCACGGAGCGCACACCCGCTCTTTATTGCTATTTAATAGTTCTTTCATGTAGTGAGACTGAAGCTCTTGGATTTGAGACTGACATGGATTTTTATTGCAATGACCTCCGCGACTGAGCGCCACCTAGCGGCTGCTGCGTTTGTTCTGTTATTACCATCTGAGACTGAGCTGCCTCCTGCCCCTGCTGAAGTTTATTGTACCTGAGAGTGAGCGGCCTCCAGTGACTGCTAGCTTAGGTATCCAGAGACTGAGCTGCCTCTAGAGGCGGCCGAGTTTATTGTACCGAGAGACCAAGCTGCATTCAGCTTGATGACTTTATTGTACCGGAGACTGAGCTGCTTCCACTGAATGCCGGGTGTGCTGCGTGCATCGCGTGTGAGACTGCCCTTCCTCTAGCAGCTGCTGATTTTTTCCACCTAGAGACTGAAGTGCCTCAGTGACTGCTGGGTTTATCGCATGTGAGCTGCCTCTGGCGGCTTGTGAGTGTATTGTAGCTGGAGACTGAGTCCCCTCTATCTGCTGGCGTGATGGAGACCACAGATGCTGCGGTAGCCTCGAGGCAGCACAATGTTGTCCCCGGACGGCTGCGAGAGGAAACTCCAGACGCTATAGTGTGCTGCCGGTGAATCAAAACTGATCCCTCCGACGCGCTATATAAAGGTCTCATGTGGAAAGATTTGACACCCAGGGTGACTTTGCCAACAAAGGCCCACTGTCCGTGGACTCTGTGCTTTCCATCCCCATCTTACAAACATATCACTGCACCAGCAGGAGCACAATTAAACAGAATCAACCAGCCCACAGTCGCAATTGCACAGCATGGCATTATGGGTATGCAAATGAGCCCAGGAACGGCTTCTTTCTCCACATTGCAGAATGCGACCTGTAAGAAGTGAAGCCAACATTACAAGTGTAGCGGGGAAAAAATGACAATTTTGCAGTGAATCTCGCGTTTATTCAAAGACAGTTAAATACATCTCGGCACACTTTCTTTGAGATTTTCAGGACAGGCGCAAAGTACAATTCAGTGTCAAAATTACATTCTGTACGTTTTTCGTAAGTAGACGTGCTCCACTGGTATTCGTTCACCTTGACCCATCCCTGAGATGAAAGTTAACATTGAAGTGCTTAAAAGTAATTTGTCAAAGGCCAGTGCTGCTGTCCGGGCGCTCTTTGTTGCCAGCCAGCAGACACCACTGAAGTTTATTGGCGCCACAATCTGTATATTTCACAAAGTTTCCAGCTAGCAGAGCCTGTGACTGTGTATAGGGTCCAGAGTGCATGCACCCCACCTGCTAGGTCTTTAATCACAGAAATGTAGGACCTCAGTCGCGGCAAGAAGGGCTCCACACCGCCCTGGGGGGCGCTGGGCATAATTTGGAGGTGGGGGTCATTCTCTGGTGCCCGTCTTATGAAGGGGCGGGGCTCTCTGTGAGGGCGTCTGGGCTCCCTCCTGCCCCGTCTCTTCCCCATGGTTAGAAGTGTAGCTCCTTACAGATGACACTGCGCAACGCGGCTCTAGGCGCTGCTTGGGTGAGGGCAGTTCTCTGCAGACTGCTGTTCCGATGACAGGTTGAGGCCGGTGATTGACTCGGAGGCAGTTCTCGGTATCTTCCACAGCTACAACAGTAGTTTTGTGATTGTGTTAATAGGTGTTTTTTTCCTTCAGCAGGTCTAAGTGAAGTTCTTGGGACTCACTGGGCGCCTTCCTCAGTCGTATGAGGTGCGGCCATTTTAAACGCCAAGTATGGTGAGATTAATCTTATCAGGGGGTCAATCCTGTGTAGTTTTTCGCTTGGGTGGCAAGGGAGGTGTCCTTACAGCTCTCTGGGCAGCTGTGCTGTATGGAAAGATCTCTTCTCTCGCTTTGATTGGCTGCAGGGGTTGTTGCTGCTTTCATCGGAGGTATCTCCTCGCCTTTCCACGCTCGCGCAAGTTCTTTACTCCTACATTGACCCACGGCATTGGGCGTTGCGCAATGTAACTGCATGTACGTCCTCTCACTTGGTCTCACTGTAGCTGCCCCCGGAGTGCCCTGACCGTTGAAAAGGTGCCCCCACCAAACCCAAGCAGGTGTGAATGCTGACTCTGCACGGAGCGCACACCCGCTCTTTATTGCTATTTAATAGTTCTTTCATGTAGTGAGACTGAAGCTCTTGGATTTGAGACTGACATGGATTTTTATTGCAATGACCTCCGCGACTGAGCGCCACCTAGCGGCTGCTGCGTTTGTTCTGTTATTACCATCTGAGACTGAGCTGCCTCCTGCCCCTGCTGAAGTTTATTGTACCTGAGAGTGAGCGGCCTCCAGTGACTGCTAGCTTAGGTATCCAGAGACTGAGCTGCCTCTAGAGGCTGCCGAGTTTATTGTACCGAGAGACCAAGCTGCATTCAGCTTGATGACTTTATTGTACCGGAGACTGAGCTGCTTCCACTGAATGCCGGGTGTGCTGCGTGCATCGCGTGTGAGACTGCCCTTCCTCTAGCAGCTGCTGATTTTTTCCACCTAGAGACTGAAGTGCCTCAGTGACTGCTGGGTTTATCGCATGTGAGCTGCCTCTGGCGGCTTGTGAGTGTATTGTAGCTGGAGACTGAGTCCCCTCTATCTGCTGGCGTGATGGAGACCACAGATGCTGCGGTAGCCTCGAGGCAGCACAATGTTGTCCCCGGACGGCTGCGAGAGGAAACTCCAGACGCTATAGTGTGCTGCCGGTGAATCAAAACTGATCACTCCGACGCGCTATATAAAGGTCTCATGTGGAAAGATTTTACACCCAGGGTGACTTTGCCAACAAAGGCCCACTGTCTCTGGACTCTGTGCTTTCCATCCCCATCTTACAAACATATCACTGCACCAGCAGGAGCACAATTAAACAGAATCAACCAGCCCACAGTCGCAATTGCACAGCATGGCATTATGGGTATGCAAATGAGCCCAGGAACGGCTTCTTTCTCCACATTGCACAATGCGACCTGTAAGAAGTGAAGCCAACATTACAGGTGGAGCGGGGAAAAAATGACAATTTTGCAGTGAATCTCGCGTTTATTCAAAGACAGTTAAATACATCTCGACACACTTTCTTTGAGATTTTCAGGACAGGCGCAAAGTACAATTCAGTGTCAAAATTACATTCCGTACGTTTTTCGTAAGTAGACGTGCTCCACTGGTATTCGTTCACCTTGACCCATCCCTGAGATGAAAGTTAACATTGAAGTGCCTAAAAGTAATTTGTGAAAGGCCAGTGCTGCTGTCCGGGCGCTCTTTGTTGCCAGCCAGCAGACACCACTGAAGTTTATTGGCGCCACAATCTGTATATTTCACAAAGTTTCCAGCAAGCAGAGCCTGTGACTGTGTATAGGGTCCAGAGTGCTTGCACCCCACCTGCTAGGTCTTTAATCACAGAAATGTAGGACCTCAGTCGCGGCAAGAAGGGCTCCACACCGCCCTGGGGGGCGCTGGGCATAATTTGGAGGTGGGGGTCATTCTCTGGTGCCCGTCTTATGAAGGGGCGGGGCTCTCTGTGAGGGCGTCTGCGCTCCCTCCTGCCCCGTCTCTTCCCCATGGTTAGAAGTGTAGCTCCTTACAGATGACACTGCGCAACGCGGCTCTAGGCGCTGCTTGGGTGAGGGCAGTTCTCTGCAGACTGCTGTTCCGATGACAGGTTGAGGCCGGTGATTGACTCGGAGGCAGTTCTCTGTATTTTCCACAGCTACAACAGTAGTTTTGTGATTGTGTTAATAGGTGTTTTTTTCCTTCAGCAGGTCTAAGTGAAGTTCTTGGGACTCACTGGGCGCCTTCCTCAGTCGTATGAGGTGCGGCCATTTTAAACGCCAAGTATGGTGAGATTAATCTTATCAGGGGGTCAATCCTGTGTAGTTTTTTGCTCGGGTGGCAAGGGAGGTGTCCTTACAGCTCTCTGGGCAGCTGTGCTGTATGGAAAGATCTCTTCTCTCGCTTTGATTGGCTGCAGGGGTTGTTGCTGCTTTCATCGGAGGTATCTCCTCGCCTTTCCACGCTCGCGCAAGTTCTTTACTCCTACATTGACCCACCGCATTGGGCGTTGCGCAATGTAACTGCATGTACGTCCTCTCACTTGTTCCCACTGTAGCTGCCCCCGGAGTGCCCTGACCGTTGAAAAGGTGCCCCCACCAAACCCAAGCAGGTGTGAATGCTGACTCTGCACGGAGCGCACACCCGCTCTTTATTGCTATTTAATAGTTCTTTCATGTAGTGAGACTGAAGCTCTTGGATTTGAGACTGACATGGATTTTTATTGCAATGACCTCCGCGACTGAGTGCCACCTAGCGGCTGCTGCGTTTGTTCTGTTATTACCATCTGAGACTGAGCTGCCTCCTGCCCCTGCTGAAGTTTATTGTACCCTTAGAGTGAGCGGCCTCCAGTGACTGCTAGCTTAGGTATCCAGGGACTGAGCTGCCTCTAGAGGCTGCCGAGTTTATTGTACCGAGAGACCAAGCTGCATTCAGCTTGATGACTTTATTGTACCGGAGACTGAGCTGCTTCCACTGAATGCCGGGTGTGCTGCGTGCATCGCATGTGAGACTGCCCTTCCTCTAGCAGCTGCTGATTTTTTCCACCTAGAGACTGAAGTGCCTCAGTGACTGCTGGGTTTATCGCATGTGAGCTGCCTCTGGCGGCTTGTGAGTGTATTGTAGCCAGAGACTGAGTCCCCTCTATCTGCTGGCGTGATGGAGACCACAGATGCTGCGGTAGCCTCGAGGCAGCACAATGTTGTCCCCGGACGGCTGCGAGAGGAAACTCCAGACGCTATAGTGTGCTGCCGGTGAATCAAAACTGATCACTCCGACGCGCTATATAAAGGTCTCATGTGGAAAGATTTTACACCCAGGGTGACTTTGTCAACAAAGGCCCACTGTCTCTGGACTCTGTGCTTTCCATCCCCATCTTACAAACATATCACTGCACCAGCAGGAGCACAATTAAACAGAATCAACCAGCCCACAGTCGCAATTGTACAGCATGGCATTATGGGTATGCAAATGAGCCCAGGAACGGCTTCTTTCTCCACATTGCACAATGCGACCTGTAAGAAGTGAAGCCAACATTACAGGTGGAGCGGGGAAAAAATGACAATTTTGCAGTGAATCTCGCGTTTATTCAAAGACAGTTAAATACATCTCGGCACACTTTCTTTGAGATTTTCAGGACAGGCGCAAAGTACAATTCAGTGTCAAAATTACATTCCGTACGTTTTTCGTAAGTAGACGTGCTCCACTGGTATTCGTTCACCTTGACCCATCCCTGAGATGAAAGTTAACATTGAAGTGCTTAAAAGTAATTTGTCAAAGGCCAGTGCTGCTGTCCGGGCGCTCTTTGTTGCCAGCCAGCAGACACCACTGAAGTTTATTGGCGCCACAATCTGTATATTTCACAAAGTTTCCAGCAAGCAGAGCCTGTGACTGTGTATAGGGTCCAGAGTGCTTGCACCCCACCTGCTAGGTCTTTAATCACAGAAATGTAGGACCTCAGTCGCGGCAAGAAGGGCTCCACACCGCCCTGGGGGGCGCTGGGCATAATTTGGAGGTGGGGGTCATTCTCTGGTGCCCGTCTTATGAAGGGGCGGGGCTCTCTGTGAGGGCGTCTGCGCTCCCTCCTGCCCCGTCTCTTCCCCATGGTTAGAAGTGTAGCTCCTTACAGATGACACTGCGCAACGCGGCTCTAGGCGCTGCTTGGGTGAGGGCAGTTCTCTGCAGACTGCTGTTCCGATGACAGGTTGAGGCCGGTGATTGACTCTGAGGCAGTTCTCTGTATTTTCCACAGCTACAACAGTAGTTTTGTGATTGTGTTAATAGGTGTTTTTTTCCTTCAGCAGGTCTAAGTGAAGTTCTTGGGACTCACTGGGCGCCTTCCTCAGTCGTATGAGGTGCGGCCATTTTAAACGCCAAGTATGGTGAGATTAATCTTATCAGGGGGTCAATCCTGTGTAGTTTTTCGCTCGGGTGGCAAGGGAGGTGTCCTTACAGCTCTCTGGGCAGCTGTGCTGTATGGAAAGATCTCTTCTCTCGCTTTGATTGGCTGCAGGGGTTGTTGCTGCTTTCATCGGAGGTATCTCCTCGCCTTTCCACGCTCGCGCAAGTTCTTTACTCCTACATTGACCCACGGCATTGGGCGTTGCGCAATGTAACTGCATGTACGTCCTCTCACTTGTTCCCACTGTAGCTGCCCCCGGAGTGCCCTGACCATTGAAAAGGTGCCCCCACCAAACCCAAGCAGGTGTGAATGCTGACTCTGCACGGAGCGCACACCCGCTCTTTATTGCTATTTAATAGTTCTTTCATGTAGTGAGACTGAAGCTCTTGGATTTGAGACTGACATGGATTTTTATTGCAATGACCTCCGCGACTGAGCGCCACCTAGCGGCTGCTGCGTTTGTTCTGTTATTACCATCTGAGACTGAGCTGCCTCCTGCCCCTGCTGAAGTTTATTGTACCTGAGAGTGAGCGGCCTCCAGTGACTGCTAGCTTAGGTATCCAGGGACTGAGCTGCCTCTAGAGGCTGCCGAGTTTATTGTACCGAGAGACCAAGCTGCATTCAGCTTGATGACTTTATTGTACCGGAGACTGAGCTGCTTCCACTGAATGCCGGGTGTGCTGCGTGCATCGCGTGTGAGACTGCCCTTCCTCTAGCAGCTGCTGATTTTTTCCACCTAGAGACTGAAGTGCCTCAGTGACTGCTGGGTTTATCGCATGTGAGCTGCCTCTGGCGGCTTGTGAGTGTATTGTAGCTGGAGACTGAGTCCCCTCTATCTGCTGGCGTGATGGAGACCACAGATGCTGCGGTAGCCTCGAGGCAGCACAATGTTGTCCCCGGACGGCTGCGAGAGGAAACTCCAGACGCTATAGTGTGCTGCCGGTGAATCAAAACTGATCACTCCGACGCGCTATATAAAGGTCTCATGTGGAAAGATTTTACACCCAGGGTGACTTTGTCAACAAAGGCCCACTGTCTCTGGACTCTGTGCTTTCCATCCCCATCTTACAAACATATCACTGCACCAGCAGGAGCACAATTAAACAGAATCAACCAGCCCACAGTCGCAATTGTACAGCATGGCATTATGGGTATGCAAATGAGCCCAGGAACGGCTTCTTTCTCCACATTGCACAATGCGACCTGTAAGAAGTGAAGCCAACATTACAGGTGGAGCGGGGAAAAAATGACAATTTTGCAGTGAATCTCGCGTTTATTCAAAGACAGTTAAATACATCTCGACACACTTTCTTTGAGATTTTCAGGACAGGCGCAAAGTACAATTCAGTGTCAAAATTACATTCCGTACGTTTTTCGTAAGTAGACGTGCTCCACTGGTATTCGTTCACCTTGACCCATCCCTGAGATGAAAGTTAACATTGAAGTGCCTAAAAGTAATTTGTCAAAGGCCAGTGCTGCTGTCCGGGCGCTCTTTGTTGCCAGCCAGCAGACACCACTGAAGTTTATTGGCGCCACAATCTGTATATTTCACAAAGTTTCCAGCAAGCAGAGCCTGTGACTGTGTATAGGGTCCAGAGTGCTTGCACCCCACCTGCTAGGTCTTTAATCACAGAAATGTAGGACCTCAGTCGCGGCAAGAAGGGCTCCACACCGCCCTGGGGGGCGCTGGGCATAATTTGGAGGTGGGGGTCATTCTCTGGTGCCCGTCTTATGAAGGGGCGGGGCTCTCTGTGAGGGCGTCTGTGCTCCCTCCTGCCCCGTCTCTTCCCCATGGTTAGAAGTGTAGCTCCTTACAGATGACACTGCGCAACGCGGCTCTAGGCGCTGCTTGGGTGAGGGCAGTTCTCTGCAGACTGCTGTTCCGATGACAGGTTGAGGCCGGTGATTGACTCGGAGGCAGTTCTCTGTATTTTCCACAGCTACAACAGTAGTTTTGTGATTGTGTTAATAGGTGTTTTTTTCCTTCAGCAGGTCTAAGTGAAGTTCTTGGGACTCACTGGGCGCCTTCCTCAGTCGTATGAGGTGCGGCCATTTTAAACGCCAAGTATGGTGAGATTAATCTTATCAGGGGGTCAATCCTGTGTAGTTTTTCGCTCGGGTGGCAAGGGAGGTGTCCTTACAGCTCTCTGGGCAGCTGTGCTGTATGGAAAGATCTCTTCTCTCGCTTTGATTGGCTGCAGGGGTTGTTGCTGCTTTCATCGGAGGTATCTCCTCGCCTTTCCACGCTCGCGCAAGTTCTTTACTCCTACATTGACCCACGGCATTGGGCGTTGCGCAATGTAACTGCATGTACGTCCTCTCACTTGGTCTCACTGTAGCTGCCCCCGGAGTGCCCTGACCGGTGAAAAGGTGCCCCCACCAAACCCAAGCAGGTGTGAATGCTGACTCTGCACGGAGCGCACACCCGCTCTTTATTGCTATTTAATAGTTCTTTCATGTAGTGAGACTGAAGCTCTTGGATTTGAGACTGACATGGATTTTTATTGCAATGACCTCCGCGACTGAGCGCCACCTAGCGGCTGCTGCGTTTGTTCTGTTATTACCATCTGAGACTGAGCTGCCTCCTGCCCCTGCTGAAGTTTATTGTACCTGAGAGTGAGCGGCCTCCAGTGACTGCTAGCTTAGGTATCCAGAGACTGAGCTGCATCTAGAGGCGGCCGAGTTTATTGTACCGAGAGACCAAGCTGCATTCAGCTTGATGACTTTATTGTACCGGAGACTGAGCTGCTTCCACTGAATGCCGGGTGTGCTGCGTGCATCGCGTGTGAGACTGCCCTTCCTCTAGCAGCTGCTGATTTTTTCCACCTAGAGACTGAAGTGCCTCAGTGACTGCTGGGTTTATCGCATGTGAGCTGCCTCTGGCGGCTTGTGAGTGTATTGTAGCTGGAGACTGAGTCCCCTCTATCTGCTGGCGTGATGGAGACCACAGATGCTGCGGTAGCCTCGAGGCAGCACAATGTTGTCCCCGGACGGCTGCGAGAGGAAACTCCAGACGCTATAGTGTGCTGCCGGTGAATCAAAACTGATCCCTCCGACGCGCTATATAAAGGTCTCATGTGGAAAGATTTTACACCCAGGGTGACTTTGCCAACAAAGGCCCACTGTCCGTGGACTCTGTGCTTTCCATCCCCATCTTACAAACATATCACTGCACCAGCAGGAGCACAATTAAACAGAATCAACCAGCCCACAGTCGCAATTGCACAGCATGGCATTATGGGTATGCAAATGAGCCCAGGAACGGCTTCTTTCTCCACATTGCAGAATGCGACCTGTAAGAAGTGAAGCCAACATTACAAGTGTAGCGGGGAAAAAATGACAATTTTGCAGTGAAACTCGCGTTTATTCAAAGACAGTTAAATACATCTCGGCACACTTTCTTTGAGATTTTCAGGACAGGCGCAAAGTACAATTCAGTGTCAAAATTACATTCTGTACGTTTTTCGTAAGTAGACGTGCTCCACTGGTATTCGTTCACCTTGACCCATCCCTGAGATGAAAGTTAACATTGAAGTGCTTAAAAGTAATTTGTCAAAGGCCAGTGCTGCTGTCCGGGCGCTCTTTGTTGCCAGCCAGCAGACACCACTGAAGTTTATTGGCGCCACAATCTGTATATTTCACAAAGTTTCCAGCTAGCAGAGCCTGTGACTGTGTATAGGGTCCAGAGTGCATGCACCCCACCTGCTAGGTCTTTAATCACAGAAATGTAGGACCTCAGTCGCGGCAAGAAGGGCTCCACACCGCCCTGGGGGGCGCTGGGCATAATTTGGAGGTGGGGGTCATTATCTGGTGCCCGTCTTATGAAGGGGCGGGGCTCTCTGTGAGGGCGTCTGCGCTCCCTCCTGCCCCGTCTCTTCCCCATGGTTAGAAGTGTAGCTCCTTACAGATGACACTGCGCAACGCGGCTCTAGGCGCTGCTTGGGTGAGGGCAGTTCTCTGCAGACTGCTGTTCCGATGACAGGTTGAGGCCGGTGATTGACTCGGAGGCAGTTCTCGGTATCTTCCACAGCTACAACAGTAGTTTTGTGATTGTGTTAATAGGTGTTTTTTTCCTTCAGCAGGTCTAAGTGAAGTTCTTGGGACTCACTGGGCGCCTTCCTCAGTCGTATGAGGTGCGGCCATTTTAAACGCCAAGTATGGTGAGATTAATCTTATCAGGGGGTCAATCCTGTGTAGTTTTTCGCTCGGGTGGCAAGGGAGGTGTCCTTACAGCTCTCTGGGCAGCTGTGCTGTATGGAAAGATCTCTTCTCTCGCTTTGATTGGCTGCAGGGGTTGTTGCTGCTTTCATCGGAGGTATCTCCTCGCCTTTCCACGCTCGCGCAAGTTCTTTACTCCTACATTGACCCACGGCATTGGGCGTTGCGCAATGTAACTGCATGTACGTCCTCTCACTTGGTCTCACTGTAGCTGCCCCCGGAGTGCCCTGACCGTTGAAAAGGTGCCCCCACCAAACCCAAGCAGGTGTGAATGCTGACTCTGCACGGAGCGCACACCCGCTCTTTATTGCTATTTAATAGTTCTTTCATGTAGTGAGACTGAAGCTCTTGGATTTGAGACTGACATGGATTTTTATTGCAATGACCTCCGCGACTGAGCGCCACCTAGCGGCTGCTGCGTTTGTTCTGTTATTACCATCTGAGACTGAGCTGCCTCCTGCCCCTGCTGAAGTTTATTGTACCTGAGAGTGAGCGGCCTCCAGTGACTGCTAGCTTAGGTATCCAGAGACTGAGCTGCCTCTAGAGGCTGCCGAGTTTATTGAACCGAGAGACCAAGCTGCATTCAGCTTGATGACTTTATTGTACCGGAGACTGAGCTGCTTCCACTGAATGCCGGGTGTGCTGCGTGCATCGCGTGTGAGACTGCCCTTCCTCTAGCAGCTGCTGATTTTTTCCACCTAGAGACTGAAGTGCCTCAGTGACTGCTGGGTTTATCGCATGTGAGCTGCCTCTGGCGGCTTGTGAGTGTATTGTAGCTGGAGACTGAGTCCCCTCTATCTGCTGGCGTGATGGAGACCACAGATGCTGCGGTAGCCTCGAGGCAGCACAATGTTGTCCCCGGACGGCTGCGAGAGGAAACTCCAGACGCTATAGTGTGCTGCCGGTGAATCAAAACTGATCACTCCGACGCGCTATATAAAGGTCTCATGTGGAAAGATTTTACACCCAGGGTGACTTTGTCAACAAAGGCCCACTGTCTCTGGACTCTGTGCTTTCCATCCCCATCTTACAAACATATCACTGCACCAGCAGGAGCACAATTAAAAAGAATCAACCAGCCCACAGTCGCAATTGTACAGCATGGCATTATGGGTATGCAAATGAGCCCAGGAACGGCTTCTTTCTCCACATTGCACAATGCGACCTGTAAGAAGTGAAGCCAACATTACAGGTGGAGCGGGGAAAAAATGACAATTTTGCAGTGAATCTCGCGTTTATTCAAAGACAGTTAAATACATCTCGACACACTTTCTTTGAGATTTTCAGGACAGGCGCAAAGTACAATTCAGTGTCAAAATTACATTCTGTACGTTTTTCGTAAGTAGACGTGCTCCACTGGTATTCGTTCACCTTGACCCATCCCTGAGATGAAAGTTAACATTGAAGTGCTTAAAAGTAATTTGTGAAAGGCCAGTGCTGCTGTCCGGGCGCTCTTTGTTGCCAGCCAGCAGACACCACTGAAGTTTATTGGCGCCACAATCTGTATATTTCACAAAGTTTCCAGCAAGCAGAGCCTGTGACTGTGTATAGGGTCCAGAGTGCTTGCACCCCACCTGCTAGGTCTTTAATCACAGAAATGTAGGACCTCAGTCGCGGCAAGAAGGGCTCCACACCGCCCTGGGGGGCGCTGGGCATAATTTGGAGGTGGGGGTCATTCTCTGGTGCCCGTCTTATGAAGGGGCGGGGCTCTCTGTGAGGGCGTCTGCGCTCCCTCCTGCCCCGTCTCTTCCCCATGGTTAGAAGTGTAGCTCCTTACAGATGACACTGCGCAACGCGGCTCTAGGCGCTGCTTGGGTGAGGGCAGTTCTCTGCAGACTGCTGTTCCGATGACAGGTTGAGGCCGGTGATTGACTCGGAGGCAGTTCTCTGTATTTTCCACAGCTACAACAGTAGTTTTGTGATTGTGTTAATAGGTGTTTTTTTCCTTCAGCAGGTCTAAGTGAAGTTCTTGGGACTCACTGGGCGCCTTCCTCAGTCGTATGAGGTGTGGCCATTTTAAACGCCAAGTATGGTGAGATTAATCTTATCAGGGGGTCAATCCTGTGTAGTTTTTCGCTCGGGTGGCCATGGAGGTGTCCTTACAGCTCTCTGGGCAGCTGTGCTGTATGGAAAGATCTCTTCTCTCGCTTTGATTGGCTGCAGGGGTTGTTGCTGCTTTCATCGGAGGTATCTCCTCGCCTTTCCACGCTCGCGCAAGTTCTTTACCCCTACATTGACCCATGGCATTGGGCGTTGCGCAATGTAACTGCATGTACGTCCTCTCACTTGGTCTCACTGTAGCTGCCCCCGGAGTGCCCTGACCGGTGAAAAGGTGCCCCCACCAAACCCAAGCAGGTGTGAATGCTGACTCTGCACGGAGCGCACACCCGCTCTTTATTGCTATTTAATAGTTCTTTCATGTAGTGAGACTGAAGCTCTTGGATTTGAGACTGACATGGATTTTTATTGCAATGACCTCCGCGACTGAGCGCCACCTAGCGGCTGCTGCGTTTGTTCTGTTATTACCATCTGAGACTGAGCTGCCTCCTGCCCCTGCTGAAGTTTATTGTACCCTTAGAGTGAGCGGCCTCCAGTGACTGCTAGCTTAGGTATCCAGAGACTGAGCTGCCTCTAGAGGCTGCCGAGTTTATTGTACCGAGAGACCAAGCTGCATTCAGCTTGATGACTTTATTGTACCGGAGACTGAGCTGCTTCCACTGAATGCCGGGTGTGCTGCGTGCATCGCGTGTGAGACTGCCCTTCCTCTAGCAGCTGCTGATTTTTTCCACCTAGAGACTGAAGTGCCTCAGTGACTGCTGGGTTTATCGCATGTGAGCTGCCTCTGGCGGCTTGTGAGTGTATTGTAGCCAGAGACTGAGTCCCCTCTATCTGCTGGCGTGATGGAGACCACAGATGCTGCGGTAGCCTCGAGGCAGCACAATGTTGTCCCCGGACGGCTGCGAGAGGAAACTCCAGACGCTATAATGTGCTGCCGGTGAATCAAAACTGATCACTCCGACGCGCTATATAAAGGTCACATGTGGAAAGATTTTACACCCAGGGTGACTTTGCCAACAAAGGCCCACTGTCTCTGGACTCTGTGCTTTCCATCCCCATCTTACAAACATATCACTGCACCAGCAGGAGCACAATTAAACAGAATCAACCAGCCCACAGTCGCAATTGCACAGCATGGCATTATGGGTATGCAAATGAGCCCAGGAACGGCTTCTTTCTCCACATTGCAGAATGCGACCTGTAAGAAGTGAAGCCAACATTACAAGTGTAGCGGGGAAAAAATGACAATTTTGCAGTGAATCTCGCGTTTATTCAAAGACAGTTAAATACATCTCGGCACACTTTCTTTGAGATTTTCAGGACAGGCGCAAAGTACAATTCAGTGTCAAAATTACATTCTGTACGTTTTTCGTAAGTAGACGTGCTCCACTGGTATTCGTTCACCTTGACCCATCCCTGAGATGAAAGTTAACATTGAAGTGCCTAAAAGTAATTTGTCAAAGGCCAGTGCTGCTGTCCGGGCGCTCTTTGTTGCCAGCCAGCAGACACCACTGAAGTTTATTGGCGCCACAATCTGTATATTTCACAAAGTTTCCAGCAAGCAGAGCCTGTGACTGTGTATAGGGTCCAGAGTGCTTGCACCCCACCTGCTAGGTCTTTAATCACAGAAATGTAGGACCTCAGTCGCGGCAAGAAGGGCTCCACACCGCCCTGGGGGGCGCTGGGCATAATTTGGAGGTGGGGGTCATTCTCTGGTGCCCGTCTTATGAAGGGGCGGGGCTCTCTGTGAGGGCGTCTGCGCTCCCTCCTGCCCCGTCTCTTCCCCATGGTTAGAAGTGTAGCTCCTTACAGATGACACTGCGCAACGCGGCTCTAGGCGCTGCTTGGGTGAGGGCAGTTCTCTGCAGACTGCTGTTCCGATGACAGGTTGAGGCCGGTGATTGACTCGGAGGCAGTTCTCGGTATCTTCCACAGCTACAACAGTAGTTTTGTGATTGTGTTAATAGGTGTTTTTTTCCTTCAGCAGGTCTAAGTGAAGTTCTTGGGACTCACTGGGCGCCTTCCTCAGTCGTATGAGGTGCGGCCATTTTAAACGCCAAGTATGGTGAGATTAATCTTATCAGGGGGTCAATCCTGTGTAGTTTTTCGCTCGGGTGGCAAGGGAGGTGTCCTTACAGCTCTCTGGGCAGCTGTGCTGTATGGAAAGATCTCTTCTCTCGCTTTGATTGGCTGCAGGGGTTGTTGCTGCTTTCATCGGAGGTATCTCCTCGCCTTTCCACGCTCGCGCAAGTTCTTTACTCCTACATTGACCCACGGCATTGGGCGTTGCGCAATGTAACTGCATGTACGTCCTCTCACTTGGTCTCACTGTAGCTGCCCCCGGAGTGCCCTGACCGTTGAAAAGGTGCCCCCACCAAACCCAAGCAGGTGTGAATGCTGACTCTGCACGGAGCGCACACCCGCTCTTTATTGCTATTTAATAGTTCTTTCATGTAGTGAGACTGAAGCTCTTGGATTTGAGACTGACATGGATTTTTATTGCAATGACCTCCGCGACTGAGCGCCACCTAGCGGCTGCTGCGTTTGTTCTGTTATTACCATCTGAGACTGAGCTGCCTCCTGCCCCTGCTGAAGTTTATTGTACCTGAGAGTGAGCGGCCTCCAGTGACTGCTAGCTTAGGTATCCAGAGACTGAGCTGCCTCTAGAGGCTGCCGAGTTTATTGTACCGAGAGACCAAGCTGCATTCAGCTTGATGACTTTATTGTACCGGAGACTGAGCTGCTTCCACTGAATGCCGGGTGTGCTGCGTGCATCGCGTGTGAGACTGCCCTTCCTCTAGCAGCTGCTGATTTTTTCCACCTAGAGACTGAAGTGCCTCAGTGACTGCTGGGTTTATCGCATGTGAGCTGCCTCTGGCGGCTTGTGAGTGTATTGTAGCTGGAGACTGAGTCCCCTCTATCTGCTGGCGTGATGGAGACCACAGATGCTGCGGTAGCCTCGAGGCAGCACAATGTTGTCCCCGGACGGCTGCGAGAGGAAACTCCAGACGCTATAGTGTGCTGCCGGTGAATCAAAACTGATCACTCCGACGCGCTATATAAAGGTCTCATGTGGAAAGATTTTACACCCAGGGTGACTTTGCCAACAAAGGCCCACTGTCTCTGGACTCTGTGCTTTCCATCCCCATCTTACAAACATATCACTGCACCAGCAGGAGCACAATTAAACAGAATCAACCAGCCCACAGTCGCAATTGCACAGCATGGCATTATGGGTATGCAAATGAGCCCAGGAACGGCTTCTTTCTCCACATTGCACAATGCGACCTGTAAGAAGTGAAGCCAACATTACAGGTGGAGCGGGGAAAAAATGACAATTTTGCAGTGAATCTCGCGTTTATTCAAAGACAGTTAAATACATCTCGACACACTTTCTTTGAGATTTTCAGGACAGGCGCAAAGTACAATTCAGTGTCAAAATTACATTCCGTACGTTTTTCGTAAGTAGACGTGCTCCACTGGTATTCGTTCACCTTGACCCATCCCTGAGATGAAAGTTAACATTGAAGTGCCTAAAAGTAATTTGTGAAAGGCCAGTGCTGCTGTCCGGGCGCTCTTTGTTGCCAGCCAGCAGACACCACTGAAGTTTATTGGCGCCACAATCTGTATATTTCACAAAGTTTCCAGCAAGCAGAGCCTGTGACTGTGTATAGGGTCCAGAGTGCTTGCACCCCACCTGCTAGGTCTTTAATCACAGAAATGTAGGACCTCAGTCGCGGCAAGAAGGGCTCCACACCGCCCTGGGGGGCGCTGGGCATAATTTGGAGGTGGGGGTCATTCTCTGGTGCCCGTCTTATGAAGGGGCGGGGCTCTCTGTGAGGGCGTCTGCGCTCCCTCCTGCCCCGTCTCTTCCCCATGGTTAGAAGTGTAGCTCCTTACAGATGACACTGCGCAACGCGGCTCTAGGCGCTGCTTGGGTGAGGGCAGTTCTCTGCAGACTGCTGTTCCGATGACAGGTTGAGGCCGGTGATTGACTCGGAGGCAGTTCTCTGTATTTTCCACAGCTACAACAGTAGTTTTGTGATTGTGTTAATAGGTGTTTTTTTCCTTCAGCAGGTCTAAGTGAAGTTCTTGGGACTCACTGGGCGCCTTCCTCAGTCGTATGAGGTGCGGCCATTTTAAACGCCAAGTATGGTGAGATTAATCTTATCAGGGGGTCAATCCTGTGTAGTTTTTTGCTCGGGTGGCAAGGGAGGTGTCCTTACAGCTCTCTGGGCAGCTGTGCTGTATGGAAAGATCTCTTCTCTCGCTTTGATTGGCTGCAGGGGTTGTTGCTGCTTTCATCGGAGGTATCTCCTCGCCTTTCCACGCTCGCGCAAGTTCTTTACTCCTACATTGACCCACGGCATTGGGCGTTGCGCAATGTAACTGCATGTACGTCCTCTCACTTGGTCTCACTGTAGCTGCCCACGGAGTGCCCTGACCGTTGAAAAGGTGCCCCCACCAAACCCAAGCAGGTGTGAATGCTGACTCTGCACGGAGCGCACACCCGCTCTTTATTGCTATTTAATAGTTCTTTCATGTAGTGAGACTGAAGCTCTTGGATTTGAGACTGACATGGATTTTTATTGCAATGACCTCCGCGACTGAGCGCCACCTAGCGGCTGCTGCGTTTGTTCTGTTATTACCATCTGAGACTGAGCTGCCTCCTGCCCCTGCTGAAGTTTATTGTACCTGAGAGTGAGCGGCCTCCAGTGACTGCTAGCTTAGGTATCCAGAGACTGAGCTGCCTCTAGAGGCGGCCGAGTTTATTGTACCGAGAGACCAAGCTGCATTCAGCTTGATGACTTTATTGTACCGGAGACTGAGCTGCTTCCACTGAATGCCGGGTGTGCTGCGTGCATCGCGTGTGAGACTGCCCTTCCTCTAGCAGCTGCTGATTTTTTCCACCTAGAGACTGAAGTGCCTCAGTGACTGCTGGGTTTATCGCATGTGAGCTGCCTCTGGCGGCTTGTGAGTGTATTGTAGCTGGAGACTGAGTCCCCTCTATCTGCTGGCGTGATGGAGACCACAGATGCTGCGGTAGCCTCGAGGCAGCACAATGTTGTCCCCGGACGGCTGCGAGAGGAAACTCCAGACGCTATAGTGTGCTGCCGGTGAATCAAAACTGATCCCTCCGACGCGCTATATAAAGGTCTCATGTGGAAAGATTTGACACCCAGGGTGACTTTGCCAACAAAGGCCCACTGTCCGTGGACTCTGTGCTTTCCATCCCCATCTTACAAACATATCACTGCACCAGCAGGAGCACAATTAAACAGAATCAACCAGCCCACAGTCGCAATTGCACAGCATGGCATTATGGGTATGCAAATGAGCCCAGGAACGGCTTCTTTCTCCACATTGCAGAATGCGACCTGTAAGAAGTGAAGCCAACATTACAAGTGTAGCGGGGAAAAAATGACAATTTTGCAGTGAATCTCGCGTTTATTCAAAGACAGTTAAATACATCTCGGCACACTTTCTTTGAGATTTTCAGGACAGGCGCAAAGTACAATTCAGTGTCAAAATTACATTCTGTACGTTTTTCGTAAGTAGACGTGCTCCACTGGTATTCGTTCACCTTGACCCATCCCTGAGATGAAAGTTAACATTGAAGTGCTTAAAAGTAATTTGTCAAAGGCCAGTGCTGCTGTCCGGGCGCTCTTTGTTGCCAGCCAGCAGACACCACTGAAGTTTATTGGCGCCACAATCTGTATATTTCACAAAGTTTCCAGCTAGCAGAGCCTGTGACTGTGTATAGGGTCCAGAGTGCATGCACCCCACCTGCTAGGTCTTTAATCACAGAAATGTAGGACCTCAGTCGCGGCAAGAAGGGCTCCACACCGCCCTGGGGGGCGCTGGGCATAATTTGGAGGTGGGGGTCATTCTCTGGTGCCCGTCTTATGAAGGGGCGGGGCTCTCTGTGAGGGCGTCTGGGCTCCCTCCTGCCCCGTCTCTTCCCCATGGTTAGAAGTGTAGCTCCTTACAGATGACACTGCGCAACGCGGCTCTAGGCGCTGCTTGGGTGAGGGCAGTTCTCTGCAGACTGCTGTTCCGATGACAGGTTGAGGCCGGTGATTGACTCGGAGGCAGTTCTCGGTATCTTCCACAGCTACAACAGTAGTTTTGTGATTGTGTTAATAGGTGTTTTTTTCCTTCAGCAGGTCTAAGTGAAGTTCTTGGGACTCACTGGGCGCCTTCCTCAGTCGTATGAGGTGCGGCCATTTTAAACGCCAAGTATGGTGAGATTAATCTTATCAGGGGGTCAATCCTGTGTAGTTTTTCGCTTGGGTGGCAAGGGAGGTGTCCTTACAGCTCTCTGGGCAGCTGTGCTGTATGGAAAGATCTCTTCTCTCGCTTTGATTGGCTGCAGGGGTTGTTGCTGCTTTCATCGGAGGTATCTCCTCGCCTTTCCACGCTCGCGCAAGTTCTTTACTCCTACATTGACCCACGGCATTGGGCGTTGCGCAATGTAACTGCATGTACGTCCTCTCACTTGGTCTCACTGTAGCTGCCCCCGGAGTGCCCTGACCGTTGAAAAGGTGCCCCCACCAAACCCAAGCAGGTGTGAATGCTGACTCTGCACGGAGCGCACACCCGCTCTTTATTGCTATTTAATAGTTCTTTCATGTAGTGAGACTGAAGCTCTTGGATTTGAGACTGACATGGATTTTTATTGCAATGACCTCCGCGACTGAGCGCCACCTAGCGGCTGCTGCGTTTGTTCTGTTATTACCATCTGAGACTGAGCTGCCTCCTGCCCCTGCTGAAGTTTATTGTACCTGAGAGTGAGCGGCCTCCAGTGACTGCTAGCTTAGGTATCCAGAGACTGAGCTGCCTCTAGAGGCTGCCGAGTTTATTGTACCGAGAGACCAAGCTGCATTCAGCTTGATGACTTTATTGTACCGGAGACTGAGCTGCTTCCACTGAATGCCGGGTGTGCTGCGTGCATCGCGTGTGAGACTGCCCTTCCTCTAGCAGCTGCTGATTTTTTCCACCTAGAGACTGAAGTGCCTCAGTGACTGCTGGGTTTATCGCATGTGAGCTGCCTCTGGCGGCTTGTGAGTGTATTGTAGCTGGAGACTGAGTCCCCTCTATCTGCTGGCGTGATGGAGACCACAGATGCTGCGGTAGCCTCGAGGCAGCACAATGTTGTCCCCGGACGGCTGCGAGAGGAAACTCCAGACGCTATAGTGTGCTGCCGGTGAATCAAAACTGATCACTCCGACGCGCTATATAAAGGTCTCATGTGGAAAGATTTTACACCCAGGGTGACTTTGCCAACAAAGGCCCACTGTCTCTGGACTCTGTGCTTTCCATCCCCATCTTACAAACATATCACTGCACCAGCAGGAGCACAATTAAACAGAATCAACCAGCCCACAGTCGCAATTGCACAGCATGGCATTATGGGTATGCAAATGAGCCCAGGAACGGCTTCTTTCTCCACATTGCACAATGCGACCTGTAAGAAGTGAAGCCAACATTACAGGTGGAGCGGGGAAAAAATGACAATTTTGCAGTGAATCTCGCGTTTATTCAAAGACAGTTAAATACATCTCGACACACTTTCTTTGAGATTTTCAGGACAGGCGCAAAGTACAATTCAGTGTCAAAATTACATTCCGTACGTTTTTCGTAAGTAGACGTGCTCCACTGGTATTCGTTCACCTTGACCCATCCCTGAGATGAAAGTTAACATTGAAGTGCCTAAAAGTAATTTGTGAAAGGCCAGTGCTGCTGTCCGGGCGCTCTTTGTTGCCAGCCAGCAGACACCACTGAAGTTTATTGGCGCCACAATCTGTATATTTCACAAAGTTTCCAGCAAGCAGAGCCTGTGACTGTGTATAGGGTCCAGAGTGCTTGCACCCCACCTGCTAGGTCTTTAATCACAGAAATGTAGGACCTCAGTCGCGGCAAGAAGGGCTCCACACCGCCCTGGGGGGCGCTGGGCATAATTTGGAGGTGGGGGTCATTCTCTGGTGCCCGTCTTATGAAGGGGCGGGGCTCTCTGTGAGGGCGTCTGCGCTCCCTCCTGCCCCGTCTCTTCCCCATGGTTAGAAGTGTAGCTCCTTACAGATGACACTGCGCAACGCGGCTCTAGGCGCTGCTTGGGTGAGGGCAGTTCTCTGCAGACTGCTGTTCCGATGACAGGTTGAGGCCGGTGATTGACTCGGAGGCAGTTCTCTGTATTTTCCACAGCTACAACAGTAGTTTTGTGATTGTGTTAATAGGTGTTTTTTTCCTTCAGCAGGTCTAAGTGAAGTTCTTGGGACTCACTGGGCGCCTTCCTCAGTCGTATGAGGTGCGGCCATTTTAAACGCCAAGTATGGTGAGATTAATCTTATCAGGGGGTCAATCCTGTGTAGTTTTTTGCTCGGGTGGCAAGGGAGGTGTCCTTACAGCTCTCTGGGCAGCTGTGCTGTATGGAAAGATCTCTTCTCTCGCTTTGATTGGCTGCAGGGGTTGTTGCTGCTTTCATCGGAGGTATCTCCTCGCCTTTCCACGCTCGCGCAAGTTCTTTACTCCTACATTGACCCACGGCATTGGGCGTTGCGCAATGTAACTGCATGTACGTCCTCTCACTTGGTCTCACTGTAGCTGCCCACGGAGTGCCCTGACCGTTGAAAAGGTGCCCCCACCAAACCCAAGCAGGTGTGAATGCTGACTCTGCACGGAGCGCACACCCGCTCTTTATTGCTATTTAATAGTTCTTTCATGTAGTGAGACTGAAGCTCTTGGATTTGAGACTGACATGGATTTTTATTGCAATGACCTCCGCGACTGAGTGCCACCTAGCGGCTGCTGCGTTTGTTCTGTTATTACCATCTGAGACTGAGCTGCCTCCTGCCCCTGCTGAAGTTTATTGTACCCTTAGAGTGAGCGGCCTCCAGTGACTGCTAGCTTAGGTATCCAGGGACTGAGCTGCCTCTAGAGGCTGCCGAGTTTATTGTACCGAGAGACCAAGCTGCATTCAGCTTGATGACTTTATTGTACCGGAGACTGAGCTGCTTCCACTGAATGCCGGGTGTGCTGCGTGCATCGCATGTGAGACTGCCCTTCCTCTAGCAGCTGCTGATTTTTTCCACCTAGAGACTGAAGTGCCTCAGTGACTGCTGGGTTTATCGCATGTGAGCTGCCTCTGGCGGCTTGTGAGTGTATTGTAGCTGGAGACTGAGTCCCCTCTATCTGCTGGCGTGATGGAGACCACAGATGCTGCGGTAGCCTCGAGGCAGCACAATGTTGTCCCCGGACGGCTGCGAGAGGAAACTCCAGACGCTATAGTGTGCTGCCGGTGAATCAAAACTGATCACTCCGACGCGCTATATAAAGGTCTCATGTGGAAAGATTTTACACCCAGGGTGACTTTGCCAACAAAGGCCCACTGTCCGTGGACTCTGTGCTTTCCATCCCCATCTTACAAACATATCACTGCACCAGCAGGAGCACAATTAAACAGAATCAACCAGCCCACAGTCGCAATTGCACAGCATGGCATTATGGGTATGCAAATGAGCCCAGGAACGGCTTCTTTCTCCACATTGCAGAATGCGACCTGTAAGAAGTGAAGCCAACATTACAAGTGTAGCGGGGAAAAAATGACAATTTTGCAGTGAATCTCGCGTTTATTCAAAGACAGTTAAATACATCTCGGCACACTTTCTTTGAGATTTTCAGGACAGGCGCAAAGTACAATTCAGTGTCAAAATTACATTCTGTACGTTTTTCGTAAGTAGACGTGCTCCACTGGTATTCGTTCACCTTGACCCATCCCTGAGATGAAAGTTAACATTGAAGTGCTTAAAAGTAATTTGTCAAAGGCCAGTGCTGCTGTCCGGGCGCTCTTTGTTGCCAGCCAGCAGACACCACTGAAGTTTATTGGCGCCACAATCTGTATATTTCACAAAGTTTCCAGCTAGCAGAGCCTGTGACTGTGTATAGGGTCCAGAGTGCATGCACCCCACCTGCTAGGTCTTTAATCACAGAAATGTAGGACCTCAGTCGCGGCAAGAAGGGCTCCACACCGCCCTGGGGGGCGCTGGGCATAATTTGGAGGTGGGGGTCATTCTCTGGTGCCCGTCTTATGAAGGGGCGGGGCTCTCTGTGAGGGCGTCTGGGCTCCCTCCTGCCCCGTCTCTTCCCCATGGTTAGAAGTGTAGCTCCTTACAGATGACACTGCGCAACGCGGCTCTAGGCGCTGCTTGGGTGAGGGCAGTTCTCTGCAGACTGCTGTTCCGATGACAGGTTGAGGCCGGTGATTGACTCGGAGGCAGTTCTCGGTATCTTCCACAGCTACAACAGTAGTTTTGTGATTGTGTTAATAGGTGTTTTTTTCCTTCAGCAGGTCTAAGTGAAGTTCTTGGGACTCACTGGGCGCCTTCCTCAGTCGTATGAGGTGCGGCCATTTTAAACGCCAAGTATGGTGAGATTAATCTTATCAGGGGGTCAATCCTGTGTAGTTTTTCGCTTGGGTGGCAAGGGAGGTGTCCTTACAGCTCTCTGGGCAGCTGTGCTGTATGGAAAGATCTCTTCTCTCGCTTTGATTGGCTGCAGGGGTTGTTGCTGCTTTCATCGGAGGTATCTCCTCGCCTTTCCACGCTCGCGCAAGTTCTTTACTCCTACATTGACCCACGGCATTGGGCGTTGCGCAATGTAACTGCATGTACGTCCTCTCACTTGGTCTCACTGTAGCTGCCCCCGGAGTGCCCTGACCGTTGAAAAGGTGCCCCCACCAAACCCAAGCAGGTGTGAATGCTGACTCTGCACGGAGCGCACACCCGCTCTTTATTGCTATTTAATAGTTCTTTCATGTAGTGAGACTGAAGCTCTTGGATTTGAGACTGACATGGATTTTTATTGCAATGACCTCCGCGACTGAGCGCCACCTAGCGGCTGCTGCGTTTGTTCTGTTATTACCATCTGAGACTGAGCTGCCTCCTGCCCCTGCTGAAGTTTATTGTACCTGAGAGTGAGCGGCCTCCAGTGACTGCTAGCTTAGGTATCCAGAGACTGAGCTGCCTCTAGAGGCTGCCGAGTTTATTGTACCGAGAGACCAAGCTGCATTCAGCTTGATGACTTTATTGTACCGGAGACTGAGCTGCTTCCACTGAATGCCGGGTGTGCTGCGTGCATCGCGTGTGAGACTGCCCTTCCTCTAGCAGCTGCTGATTTTTTCCACCTAGAGACTGAAGTGCCTCAGTGACTGCTGGGTTTATCGCATGTGAGCTGCCTCTGGCGGCTTGTGAGTGTATTGTAGCTGGAGACTGAGTCCCCTCTATCTGCTGGCGTGATGGAGACCACAGATGCTGCGGTAGCCTCGAGGCAGCACAATGTTGTCCCCGGACGGCTGCGAGAGGAAACTCCAGACGCTATAGTGTGCTGCCGGTGAATCAAAACTGATCACTCCGACGCGCTATATAAAGGTCTCATGTGGAAAGATTTTACACCCAGGGTGACTTTGCCAACAAAGGCCCAGTGTCTCTGGACTCTGTGCTTTCCATCCCCATCTTACAAACATATCACTGCACCAGCAGGAGCACAATTAAACAGAATCAACCAGCCCACAGTCGCAATTGCACAGCATGGCATTATGGGTATGCAAATGAGCCCAGGAACGGCTTCTTTCTCCACATTGCACAATGCGACCTGTAAGAAGTGAAGCCAACATTACAGGTGGAGCGGGGAAAAAATGACAATTTTGCAGTGAATCTCGCGTTTATTCAAAGACAGTTAAATACATCTCGACACACTTTCTTTGAGATTTTCAGGACAGGCGCAAAGTACAATTCAGTGTCAAAATTACATTCCGTACGTTTTTCGTAAGTAGAGGTGCTCCACTGGTATTCGTTCACCTTGACCCATCCCTGAGATGAAAGTTAACATTGAAGTGCCTAAAAGTAATTTGTGAAAGGCCAGTGCTGCTGTCCGGGCGCTCTTTGTTGCCAGCCAGCAGACACCACTGAAGTTTATTGGCGCCACAATCTGTATATTTCACAAAGTTTCCAGCAAGCAGAGCCTGTGACTGTGTATAGGGTCCAGAGTGCTTGCACCCCACCTGCTAGGTCTTTAATCACAGAAATGTAGGACCTCAGTCGCGGCAAGAAGGGCTCCACACCGCCCTGGGGGGCGCTGGGCATAATTTGGAGGTGGGGGTCATTCTCTGGTGCCCGTCTTATGAAGGGGCGGGGCTCTCTGTGAGGGCGTCTGCGCTCCCTCCTGCCCCGTCTCTTCCCCATGGTTAGAAGTGTAGCTCCTTACAGATGACACTGCGCAACGCGGCTCTAGGCGCTGCTTGGGTGAGGGCAGTTCTCTGCAGACTGCTGTTCCGATGACAGGTTGAGGCCGGTGATTGACTCGGAGGCAGTTCTCTGTATTTTCCACAGCTACAACAGTAGTTTTGTGATTGTGTTAATAGGTGTTTTTTTCCTTCAGCAGGTCTAAGTGAAGTTCTTGGGACTCACTGGGCGCCTTCCTCAGTCGTATGAGGTGCGGCCATTTTAAACGCCAAGTATGGTGAGATTAATCTTATCAGGGGGTCAATCCTGTGTAGTTTTTTGCTCGGGTGGCAAGGGAGGTGTCCTTACAGCTCTCTGGGCAGCTGTGCTGTATGGAAAGATCTCTTCTCTCGCTTTGATTGGCTGCAGGGGTTGTTGCTGCTTTCATCGGAGGTATCTCCTCGCCTTTCCACGCTCGCGCAAGTTCTTTACTCCTACATTGACCCACCGCATTGGGCGTTGCGCAATGTAACTGCATGTACGTCCTCTCACTTGTTCCCACTGTAGCTGCCCCCGGAGTGCCCTGACCGTTGAAAAGGTGCCCCCACCAAACCCAAGCAGGTGTGAATGCTGACTCTGCACGGAGCGCACACCCGCTCTTTATTGCTATTTAATAGTTCTTTCATGTAGTGAGACTGAAGCTCTTGGATTTGAGACTGACATGGATTTTTATTGCAATGACCTCCGCGACTGAGTGCCACCTAGCGGCTGCTGCGTTTGTTCTGTTATTACCATCTGAGACTGAGCTGCCTCCTGCCCCTGCTGAAGTTTATTGTACCCTTAGAGTGAGCGGCCTCCAGTGACTGCTAGCTTAGGTATCCAGGGACTGAGCTGCCTCTAGAGGCTGCCGAGTTTATTGTACCGAGAGACCAAGCTGCATTCAGCTTGATGACTTTATTGTACCGGAGACTGAGCTGCTTCCACTGAATGCCGGGTGTGCTGCGTGCATCGCATGTGAGACTGCCCTTCCTCTAGCAGCTGCTGATTTTTTCCACCTAGAGACTGAAGTGCCTCAGTGACTGCTGGGTTTATCGCATGTGAGCTGCCTCTGGCGGCTTGTGAGTGTATTGTAGCCAGAGACTGAGTCCCCTCTATCTGCTGGCGTGATGGAGACCACAGATGCTGCGGTAGCCTCGAGGCAGCACAATGTTGTCCCCGGACGGCTGCGAGAGGAAACTCCAGACGCTATAGTGTGCTGCCGGTGAATCAAAACTGTTCGCTCCGACGCGCTATATAAAGGTCTCATGTGGAAAGATTTTACACCCAGGGTGACTTTGCCAACAAAGGCCCACTGTCTCTGGACTCTGTGCTTTCCATCCCCATCTTACAAACATATCACTGCACCAGCAGGAGCACAATTAAACAGAATCAACCAGCCCACAGTCGCAATTGCACAGCATGGCATTATGGGTATGCAAATGAGCCCAGGAACGGCTTCTTTCTCCACATTGCACAATGCGACCTGTAAGAAGTGAAGCCAACATTACAGGTGGAGCGGGGAAAAAATGACAATTTTGCAGTGAATCTCGCGTTTATTCAAAGACAGTTAAATACATCTCGACACACTTTCTTTGAGATTTTCAGGACAGGCGCAAAGTACAATTCAGTGTCAAAATTACATTCCGTACGTTTTTCGTAAGTAGACGTGCTCCACTGGTATTCGTTCACCTTGACCCATCCCTGAGATGAAAGTTAACATTGAAGTGCCTAAAAGTAATTTGTCAAAGGCCAGTGCTGCTGTCCGGGCGCTCTTTGTTGCCAGCCAGCAGACACCACTGAAGTTTATTGGCGCCACAATCTGTATATTTCACAAAGTTTCCAGCAAGCAGAGCCTGTGACTGTGTATAGGGTCCAGAGTGCTTGCACCCCACCTGCTAGGTCTTTAATCACAGAAATGTAGTACCTCAGTCGCGGCAAGAAGGGCTCCACACCGCCCTGGGGGGCGCTGGGCATAATTTGGAGTTGGGGGTCATTCTCTGGTGCCCGTCTTATGAAGGGGCGGGGCTCTCTGTGAGGGCGTCTGCGCTCCCTCCTGCCCCGTCTCTTCCCCATGGTTAGAAGTGTAGCTCCTTACAGATGACACTGCGCAACGCGGCTCTAGGCGCTGCCTGGGTGAGGGCAGTTCTCTGCAGACTGCTGTTCCGATGACAGGTTGAGGGCGGTGATTGACTCGGAGGCAGTTCTCTGTATTTTCCACAGCTACAACAGTAGTTTTGTGATTGTGTTAATAGGTGTTTTTTTCCTTCAGCAGGTCTAAGTGAAGTTCTTGGGACTCACTGGGCGCCTTCCTCAGTCGTATGAGGTGCGGCCATTTTAAACGCCAAGTATGGTGAGATTAATCTTATCAAGGGGTCAATCCTGTGTAGTTTTTCGCTCGGGTGGCAAGGGAGGTGTCCTTACAGCTCTCTGGGCAGCTGTGCTGTATGGAAAGATCTCTTCTCTCGCTTTGATTGGCTGCAGGGGTTGTTGCTGCTTTCATCGGAGGTATCTCCTCGCCTTTCCACGCTCGCGCAAGTTCTTTACTCCTACATTGACCCACGGCATTGGGCGTTGCGCAATGTAACTGCATGTACGTCCTCTCACTTGTTCCCACTGTAGCTGCCCCCGGAGTGCCCTGACCATTGAAAAGGTGCCCCCACCAAACCCAAGCAGGTGTGAATGCTGACTCTGCACGGAGCGCACACCCGCTCTTTATTGCTATTTAATAGTTCTTTCATGTAGTGAGACTGAAGCTCTTGGATTTGAGACTGACATGGATTTTTATTGCAATGACCTCCGCGACTGAGCGCCACCTAGCGGCTGCTGCGTTTGTTCTGTTATTACCATCTGAGACTGAGCTGCCTCCTGCCCCTGCTGAAGTTTATTGTACCTGAGAGTGAGCGGCCTCCAGTGACTGCTAGCTTAGGTATCCAGGGACTGAGCTGCCTCTAGAGGCTGCCGAGTTTATTGTACCGAGAGACCAAGCTGCATTCAGCTTGATGACTTTATTGTACCGGAGACTGAGCTGCTTCCACTGAATGCCGGGTGTGCTGCGTGCATCGCGTGTGAGACTGCCCTTCCTCTAGCAGCTGCTGATTTTTTCCACCTAGAGACTGAAGTGCCTCAGTGACTGCTGGGTTTATCGCATGTGAGCTGCCTCTGGCGGCTTGTGAGTGTATTGTAGCTGGAGACTGAGTCCCCTCTATCTGCTGGCGTGATGGAGACCACAGATGCTGCGGTAGCCTCGAGGCAGCACAATGTTGTCCCCGGACGGCTGCGAGAGGAAACTCCAGACGCTATAGTGTGCTGCCGGTGAATCAAAACTGATCACTCCGACGCGCTATATAAAGGTCTCATGTGGAAAGATTTTACACCCAGGGTGACTTTGTCAACAAAGGCCCACTGTCTCTGGACTCTGTGCTTTCCATCCCCATCTTACAAACATATCACTGCACCAGCAGGAGCACAATTAAACAGAATCAACCAGCCCACAGTCGCAATTGCACAGCATGGCATTATGGGTATGCAAATGAGCCCAGGAACGGCTTCTTTCTCCACATTGCACAATGCGACCTGTAAGAAGTGAAGCCAACATTACAGGTGGAGCGGGGAAAAAATGACAATTTTGCAGTGAATCTCGCGTTTATTCAAAGACAGTTAAATACATCTCGACACACTTTCTTTGAGATTTTCAGGACAGGCGCAAAGTACAATTCAGTGTCAAAATTACATTCCGTACGTTTTTCGTAAGTAGACGTGCTCCACTGGTATTCGTTCACCTTGACCCATCCCTGAGATGAAAGTTAACATTGAAGTGCCTAAAAGTAATTTGTCAAAGGCCAGTGCTGCTGTCCGGGCGCTCTTTGTTGCCAGCCAGCAGACACCACTGAAGTTTATTGGCGCCACAATCTGTATATTTCACAAAGTTTCCAGCAAGCAGAGCCTGTGACTGTGTATAGGGTCCAGAGTGCTTGCACCCCACCTGCTAGGTCTTTAATCACAGAAATGTAGGACCTCAGTCGCGGCAAGAAGGGCTCCACACCGCCCTGGGGGGCGCTGGGCATAATTTGGAGGTGGGGGTCATTCTCTGGTGCCCGTCTTATGAAGGGGCGGGGCTCTCTGTGAGGGCGTCTGCGCTCCCTCCTGCCCCGTCTCTTCCCCATGGTTAGAAGTGTAGCTCCTTACAGATGACACTGCGCAACGCGGCTCTAGGCGCTGCTTGGGTGAGGGCAGTTCTCTGCAGACTGCTGTTCCGATGACAGGTTGAGGCCGGTGATTGACTCGGAGGCAGTTCTCTGTATTTTCCACAGCTACAACAGTAGTTTTGTGATTGTGTTAAAAGGTGTTTTTTTCCTTCAGCAGGTCTAAGTGAAGTTCTTGGGACTCACTGGGCGCCTTCCTCAGTCGTATGAGGTGCGGCCATTTTAAACGCCAAGTATGGTGAGATTAATCTTATCAGGGGGTCAATCCTGTGTAGTTTTTCGCTCGGGTGGCAAGGGAGGTGTCCTTACAGCTCTCTGGGCAGCTGTGCTGTATGGAAAGATCTCTTCTCTCGCTTTGATTGGCTGCAGGGGTTGTTGCTGCTTTCATCGGAGGTATCTCCTCGCCTTTCCACGCTCGCGCAAGTTCTTTACTCCTACATTGACCCACGGCATTGGGCGTTGCGCAATGTAACTGCATGTACGTCCTCTCACTTGGTCTCACTGTAGCTGCCCCCGGAGTGCCCTGACCGGTGAAAAGGTGCCCCCACCAAACCCAAGCAGGTGTGAATGCTGACTCTGCACGGAGCGCACACCCGCTCTTTATTGCTATTTAATAGTTCTTTCATGTAGTGAGACTGAAGCTCTTGGATTTGAGACTGACATGGATTTTTATTGCAATGACCTCCGCGACTGAGCGCCACCTAGCGGCTGCTGCGTTTGTTCTGTTATTACCATCTGAGACTGAGCTGCCTCCTGCCCCTGCTGAAGTTTATTGTACCTGAGAGTGAGCGGCCTCCAGTGACTGCTAGCTTAGGTATCCAGAGACTGAGCTGCCTCTAGAGGCGGCCGAGTTTATTGTACCGAGAGACCAAGCTGCATTCAGCTTGATGACTTTATTGTACCGGAGACTGAGCTGCTTCCACTGAATGCCGGGTGTGCTGCGTGCATCGCGTGTGAGACTGCCCTTCCTCTAGCAGCTGCTGATTTTTTCCACCTAGAGACTGAAGTGCCTCAGTGACTGCTGGGTTTATCGCATGTGAGCTGCCTCTGGCGGCTTGTGAGTGTATTGTAGCCAGAGACTGAGTCCCCTCTATCTGCTGGCGTGATGGAGACCACAGATGCTGCGGTAGCCTCGAGGCAGCACAATGTTGTCCCCGGACGGCTGCGAGAGGAAACTCCAGACGCTATAATGTGCTGCCGGTGAATCAAAACTGATCCCTCCGACGCGCTATATAAAGGTCTCATGTGGAAAGATTTTACACCCAGGGTGACTTTGCCAACAAAGGCCCACTGTCTCTGGACTCTGTGCTTTCCATCCCCATCTTACAAACATATCACTGCACCAGCAGGAGCACAATTAAACAGAATCAACCATCCCGCAGTCGCAATTGCACAGCATGGCATTATGGGTATGCAAATGAGCCCAGGAACGGCTTCTTTCTCCACATTGCAGAATGCGACCTGTAAGAAGTGAAGCCAACATTACAAGTGTAGCGGGGAAAAAATGACAATTTTGCAGTGAATCTCGCGTTTATTCAAAGACAGTTAAATACATCTCGGCACACTTTCTTTGAGATTTTCAGGACAGGCGCAAAGTACAATTCAGTGTCAAAATTACATTCTGTACGTTTTTCGTAAGTAGACGTGCTCCACTGGTATTCGTTCACCTTGACCCATCCCTGAGATGAAAGTTAACATTGAAGTGCCTAAAAGTAATTTGTCAAAGGCCAGTGCTGCTGTCCGGGCGCTCTTTGTTGCCAGCCAGCAGACACCACTGAAGTTTATTGGCGCCACAATCTGTATATTTCACAAAGTTTCCAGCAAGCAGAGCCTGTGACTGTGTATAGGGTCCAGAGTGCTTGCACCCCACCTGCTAGGTCTTTAATCACAGAAATGTAGGACCTCAGTCGCGGCAAGAAGGGCTCCACACCGCCCTGGGGGGCGCTGGGCATAATTTGGAGGTGGGGGTCATTCTCTGGTGCCCGTCTTATGAAGGGGCGGGGCTCTCTGTGAGGGCGTCTGCGCTCCCTCCTGCCCCGTCTCTTCCCCATGGTTAGAAGTGTAGCTCCTTACAGATGACACTGCGCAACGCGGCTCTAGGCGCTGCTTGGGTGAGGGCAGTTCTCTGCAGACTGCTGTTCCGATGACAGGTTGAGGCTGGTGATTGACTCGGAGGCAGTTCTCGGTATCTTCCACAGCTACAACAGTAGTTTTGTGATTGTGTTAATAGGTGTTTTTTTCCTTCAGCAGGTCTAAGTGAAGTTCTTGGGACTCACTGGGCGCCTTCCTCAGTCGTATGAGGTGCGGCCATTTTAAACGCCAAGTATGGTGAGATTAATCTTATCAGGGGGTCAATCCTGTGTAGTTTTTCGCTCGGGTGGCAAGGGAGGTGTCCTTACAGCTCTCTGGGCAGCTGTGCTGTATGGAAAGATCTCTTCTCTCGCTTTGATTGGCTGCAGGGGTTGTTGCTGCTTTCATCGGAGGTATCTCCTCGCCTTTCCACGCTCGCGCAAGTTCTTTACTCCTACATTGACCCACGGCATTGGGCGTTGCGCAATGTAACTGCATGTACGTCCTCTCACTTGGTCTCACTGTAGCTGCCCCCGGAGTGCCCTGACCGTTGAAAAGGTGCCCCCACCAAACCCAAGCAGGTGTGAATGCTGACTCTGCACGGAGCGCACACCCGCTCTTTATTGCTATTTAATAGTTCTTTCATGTAGTGAGACTGAAGCTCTTGGATTTGAGACTGACATGGATTTTTATTGCAATGACCTCCGCGCCTGAGCGCCACCTAGCGGCTGCTGCGTTTGTTCTGTTATTACCATCTGAGACTGAGCTGCCTCCTGCCCCTGCTGAAGTTTATTGTACCTGAGAGTGAGCGGCCTCCAGTGACTGCTAGCTTAGGTATCCAGAGACTGAGCTGCCTCTAGAGGCTGCCGAGTTTATTGTACCGAGAGACCAAGCTGCATTCAGCTTGATGACTTTATTGTACCGGAGACTGAGCTGCTTCCACTGAATGCCGGGTGTGCTGCGTGCATCGCGTGTGAGACTGCCCTTCCTCTAGCAGCTGCTGATTTTTTCCACCTAGAGACTGAAGTGCCTCAGTGACTGCTGGGTTTATCGCATGTGAGCTGCCTCTGGCGGCTTGTGAGTGTATTGTAGCTGGAGACTGAGTCCCCTCTATCTGCTGGCGTGATGGAGACCACAGATGCTGCGGTAGCCTCGAGGCAGCACAATGTTGTCCCCGGACGGCTGCGAGAGGAAACTCCAGACGCTATAGTGTGCTGCCGGTGAATCAAAACTGATCACTCCGACGCGCTATATAAAGGTCTCATGTGGAAAGATTTTACACCCAGGGTGACTTTGCCAACAAAGGCCCACTGTCTCTGGACTCTGTGCTTTCCATCCCCATCTTACAAACATATCACTGCACCAGCAGGAGCACAATTAAACAGAATCAACCAGCCCACAGTCGCAATTGCACAGCATGGCATTATGGGTATGCAAATGAGCCCAGGAACGGCTTCTTTCTCCACATTGCACAATGCGACCTGTAAGAAGTGAAGCCAACATTACAGGTGGAGCGGGGAAAAAATGACAATTTTGCAGTGAATCTCGCGTTTATTCAAAGACAGTTAAATACATCTCGGCACACTTTCTTTGAGATTTTCAGGACAGGCGCAAAGTACAATTCAGTGTCAAAATTACATTCTGTACGTTTTTCGTAAGTAGACGTGCTCCACTGGTATTCGTTCACCTTGACCCATCCCTGAGATGAAAGTTAACATTGAAGTGCCTAAAAGTAATTTGTCAAAGGCCAGTGCTGCTGTCCGGGCGCTCTTTGTTGCCAGCCAGCAGACACCACTGAAGTTTATTGGCGCCACAATCTGTATATTTCACAAAGTTTCCAGCAAGCAGAGCCTGTGACTGTGTATAGGGTCCAGAGTGCTTGCACCCCACCTGCTAGGTCTTTAATCACAGAAATGTAGGACCTCAGTCGCGGCAAGAAGGGCTCCACACCGCCCTGGGGGGCGCTGGGCATAATTTGGAGGTGGGGGTCATTCTCTGGTGCCCGTCTTATGAAGGGGCGGGGCTCTCTGTGAGGGCGTCTGCGCTCCCTCCTGCCCCGTCTCTTCCCCATGGTTAGAAGTGTAGCTCCTTACAGATGACACTGCGCAACGCGGCTCTAGGCGCTGCTTGGGTGAGGGCAGTTCTCTGCAGACTGCTGTTCCGATGACAGGTTGAGGCCGGTGATTGACTCGGAGGCAGTTCTCGGTATCTTCCACAGCTACAACAGTAGTTTTGTGATTGTGTTAATAGGTGTTTTTTTCCTTCAGCAGGTCTAAGTGAAGTTCTTGGGACTCACTGGGCGCCTTCCTCAGTCGTATGAGGTGCGGCCATTTTAAACGCCAAGTATGGTGAGATTAATCTTATCAGGGGGTCAATCCTGTGTAGTTTTTCGCTCGGGTGGCAAGGGAGGTGTCCTTACAGCTCTCTGGGCAGCTGTGCTGTATGGAAAGATCTCTTCTCTCGCTTTGATTGGCTGCAGGGGTTGTTGCTGCTTTCATCGGAGGTATCTCCTCGCCTTTCCACGCTCGCGCAAGTTCTTTACTCCTACATTGACCCACGGCATTGGGCGTTGCGCAATGTAACTGCATGTACGTCCTCTCACTTGGTCTCACTGTAGCTGCCCCCGGAGTGCCCTGACCGTTGAAAAGGTGCCCCCACCAAACCCAAGCAGGTGTGAATGCTGACTCTGCACGGAGCGCACACCCGCTCTTTATTGCTATTTAATAGTTCTTTCATGTAGTGAGACTGAAGCTCTTGGATTTGAGACTGACATGGATTTTTATTGCAATGACCTCCGCGCCTGAGCGCCACCTAGCGGCTGCTGCGTTTGTTCTGTTATTACCATCTGAGACTGAGCTGCCTCCTGCCCCTGCTGAAGTTTATTGTACCTGAGAGTGAGCGGCCTCCAGTGACTGCTAGCTTAGGTATCCAGAGACTGAGCTGCCTCTAGAGGCTGCCGAGTTTATTGTACCGAGAGACCAAGCTGCATTCAGCTTGATGACTTTATTGTACCGGAGACTGAGCTGCTTCCACTGAATGCCGGGTGTGCTGCGTGCATCGCGTGTGAGACTGCCCTTCCTCTAGCAGCTGCTGATTTTTTCCACCTAGAGACTGAAGTGCCTCAGTGACTGCTGGGTTTATCGCATGTGAGCTGCCTCTGGCGGCTTGTGAGTGTATTGTAGCTGGAGACTGAGTCCCCTCTATCTGCTGGCGTGATGGAGACCACAGATGCTGCGGTAGCCTCGAGGCAGCACAATGTTGTCCCCGGACGGCTGCGAGAGGAAACTCCAGACGCTATAGTGTGCTGCCGGTGAATCAAAACTGATCACTCCGACGCGCTATATAAAGGTCTCATGTGGAAAGATTTTACACCCAGGGTGACTTTGCCAACAAAGGCCCACTGTCTCTGGACTCTGTGCTTTCCATCCCCATCTTACAAACATATCACTGCACCAGCAGGAGCACAATTAAACAGAATCAACCAGCCCACAGTCGCAATTGTACAGCATGGCATTATGGGTATGCAAATGAGCCCAGGAACGGCTTCTTTCTCCACATTGCACAATGCGACCTGTAAGAAGTGAAGCCAACATTACAGGTGGAGCGGGGAAAAAATGACAATTTTGCAGTGAATCTCGCGTTTATTCAAAGACAGTTAAATACATCTCGACACACTTTCTTTGAGATTTTCAGGACAGGCGCAAAGTACAATTCAGTGTCAAAATTACATTCCGTACGTTTTTCGTAAGTAGACGTGCTCCACTGGTATTCGTTCACATTGACCCATCCCTGAGATGAAAGTTAACATTGAAGTGCCTAAAAGTAATTTGTCAAAGGCCAGTGCTGCTGTCCGGGCGCTCTTTGTTGCCAGCCAGCAGACACCACTGAAGTTTATTGGCGCCACAATCTGTATATTTCACAAAGTTTCCAGCAAGCAGAGCCTGTGACTGTGTATAGGGTGCAGAGTGCTTGCGCCCCACCTGCTAGGTCTTTAATCACAGAAATGTAGGACCTCAGTCGCGGCAAGAAGGGCTCCACACCGCCCTGGGGGGCGCTGGGCATAATTTGGAGGTGGGGGTCATTCTCTGGTGCCCGTCTTATGAAGGGGCGGGGCTCTCTGTGAGGGCGTCTGCGCTCCCTCCTGCCCCGTCTCTTCCCCATGGTTAGAAGTGTAGCTCCTTACAGATGACACTGCGCAACGCGGCTCTAGGCGCTGCTTGGGTGAGGGCAGTTCTCTGCAGACTGCTGTTCCGATGACAGGTTGAGGCCGGTGATTGACTCGGAGGCAGTTCTCTGTATTTTCCACAGCTACAACAGTAGTTTTGTGATTGTGTTAATAGGTGTTTTTTTCCTTCAGCAGGTCTAAGTGAAGTTCTTGGGACTCACTGGGCGCCTTCCTCAGTCGTATGAGGTGCGGCCATTTTAAACGCCAAGTATGGTGAGATTAATCTTATCAGGGGGTCAATCCTGTGTAGTTTTTCGCTCGGGTGGCAAGGGAGGTGTCCTTACAGCTCTCTGGGCAGCTGTGCTGTATGGAAAGATCTCTTCTCTCGCTTTGATTGGCTGCAGGGGTTGTTGCTGCTTTCATCGGAGGTATCTCCTCGCCTTTCCACGCTCGCGCAAGTTCTTTACTCCTACATTGACCCACGGCATTGGGCGTTGCGCAATGTAACTGCATGTACGTCCTCTCACTTGTTCCCACTGTAGCTGCCCCCGGAGTGCCCTGACCATTGAAAAGGTGCCCCCACCAAACCCAAGCAGGTGTGAATGCTGACTCTGCACGGAGCGCACACCCGCTCTTTATTGCTATTTAATAGTTCTTTCATGTAGTGAGACTGAAGCTCTTGGATTTGAGACTGACATGGATTTTTATTGCAATGACCTCCGCGACTGAGCGCCACCTAGCGGCTGCTGCGTTTGTTCTGTTATTACCATCTGAGACTGAGCTGCCTCCTGCCCCTGCTGAAGTTTATTGTACCTGAGAGTGAGCGGCCTCCAGTGACTGCTAGCTTAGGTATCCAGGGACTGAGCTGCCTCTAGAGGCTGCCGAGTTTATTGTACCGAGAGACCAAGCTGCATTCAGCTTGATGACTTTATTGTACCGGAGACTGAGCTGCTTCCACTGAATGCCGGGTGTGCTGCGTGCATCGCGTGTGAGACTGCCCTTCCTCTAGCAGCTGCTGATTTTTTCCACCTAGAGACTGAAGTGCCTCAGTGACTGCTGGGTTTATCGCATGTGAGCTGCCTCTGGCGGCTTGTGAGTGTATTGTAGCTGGAGACTGAGTCCCCTCTATCTGCTGGCGTGATGGAGACCACAGATGCTGCGGTAGCCTCGAGGCAGCACAATGTTGTCCCCGGACGGCTGCGAGAGGAAACTCCAGACGCTATAGTGTGCTGCCGGTGAATCAAAACTAATCACTCCGACGCGCTATATAAAGGTCTCATGTGGAAAGATTTTACACCCAGGGTGACTTTGCCAACAAAGGCCCACTGTCTCTGGACTCTGTGCTTTCCATCCCCATCTTACAAACATATCACTGCACCAGCAGGAGCACAATTAAACAGAATCAACCAGCCCAAAGTCGCAATTGCACAGCATGGCATTATGGGTATGCAAATGAGCCCAGGAACGGCTTCTTTCTCCACATTGCACAATGCGACCTGTAAGAAGTGAAGCCAACATTACAGGTGGAGCGGGGAAAAAATGACAATTTTGCAGTGAATCTCGCGTTTATTCAAAGACAGTTAAATACATCTCGGCACACTTTCTTTGAGATTTTCAGGACAGGCGCAAAGTACAATTCAGTGTCAAAATTACATTCTGTTCGTTTTTCACAAGTAGACGTGCTCCACTGGTATTCGTTCACCTTGACCCATCCCTGAGATGAAAGTTAACATTGAAGTGCTTAAAAGTAATTTGTGCAAAGGCCAGTGCTGCTGCCCGGGGCGCTCTTTGTTGCCAGCCAGCAGACACCACTGAAGTTTATTGGCGCCACAATCTGTATATTTCACAAAGTTTCCAGCAAGCCGAGCCTGTGACTGTGTATAGGGTCCAGAGTGCATGCACCCCACCTGCTAGGTCTTTAATCACAGAAATGTAGGACCTCAGTCGCGGCAAGAAGGGCTCCACACCGCCCTGGGGGGCGCTGGGCATAATTTGGAGGTGGGGGTCATTCTCTGGTGCCCGTCTTATGAAGGGGCGGGGCTCTCTGTGAGGGCGTCTGCGCTCCCTCCTGCCCCGTCTCTTCCCCATGGTTAGAAGTGTAGCTCCTTACAGATGACACTGCGCAACACGGCTCTAGGCGCTGCTTGGGTGAGGGCAGTTCTCTGCAGACTGCTGTTCCGATGACAGGTTGAGGCCGGTGATTGACTCGGAGGCAGTTCTCTGTATTTTCCACAGCTACAACAGTAGTTTTGTGATTGTGTTAATAGGTGTTTTTTTCCTTCAGCAGGTCTAAGTGAAGTTCTTGGGACTCACTGGGCGTCTTCCTCAGTCGTATGAGGTGCGGCCATTTTAAACGCCAAGTATGGTGAGATTAATCTTATCAGGGGGTCAATCCTGTGTAGTTTTTTGCTCGGGTGGCAAGGGAGGTGTCCTTACAGCTCTCTGGGCAGCTGTGCTGTATGGAAAGATCTCTTCTCTCGCTTTGATTGGCTGCAGGGGTTGTTGCTGCTTTCATCGGAGGTATCTCCTCGCCTTTCCACGCTCGCGCAAGTTCTTTACTCCTACATTGACCCACCGCATTGGGCGTTGCGCAATGTAACTGCATGTACGTCCTCTCACTTGTTCCCACTGTAGCTGCCCCCGGAGTGCCCTGACCGTTGAAAAGGTGCCCCCACCAAACCCAAGCAGGTGTGAATGCTGACTCTGCACGGAGCGCACACCCGCTCTTTATTGCTATTTAATAGTTCTTTCATGTAGTGAGACTGAAGCTCTTGGATTTGAGACTGACATGGATTTTTATTGCAATGACCTCCGCGACTGAGTGCCACCTAGCGGCTGCTGCGTTTGTTCTGTTATTACCATCTGAGACTGAGCTGCCTCCTGCCCCTGCTGAAGTTTATTGTACCCTTAGAGTGAGCGGCCTCCAGTGACTGCTAGCTTAGGTATCCAGGGACTGAGCTGCCTCTAGAGGCTGCCGAGTTTATTGTACCGAGAGACCAAGCTGCATTCAGCTTGATGACTTTATTGTACCGGAGACTGAGCTGCTTCCACTGAATGCCGGGTGTGCTGCGTGCATCGCATGTGAGACTGCCCTTCCTCTAGCAGCTGCTGATTTTTTCCACCTAGAGACTGAAGTGCCTCAGTGACTGCTGGGTTTATCGCATGTGAGCTGCCTCTGGCGGCTTGTGAGTGTATTGTAGCTGGAGACTGAGTCCCCTCTATCTGCTGGCGTGATGGAGACCACAGATGCTGCGGTAGCCTCGAGGCAGCACAATGTTGTCCCCGGACGGCTGCGAGAGGAAACTCCAGACGCTATAGTGTGCTGCCGGTGAATCAAAACTGATCCCTCCGACGCGCTATATAAAGGTCTCATGTGGAAAGATTTTACACCCAGGGTGACTTTGCCAACAAAGGCCCACTGTCTCTGGACTCTGTGCTTTCCATCCCCATCTTACAAACATATCACTGCACCAGCAGGAGCACAATTAAACAGAATCAACCAGCCCACAGTCGCAATTGCACAGCATGGCATTATGGGTATGCAAATGAGCCCAGGAACGGCTTCTTTCTCCACATTGCAGAATGCGACCTGTAAGAAGTGAAGCCAACATTACAAGTGTAGCGGGGAAAAAATGACAATTTTGCAGTGAATCTCGCGTTTATTCAAAGACAGTTAAATACATCTCGGCACACTTTCTTTGAGATTTTCAGGACAGGCGCAAAGTACAATTCAGTGTCAAAATTACATTCTGTTCGTTTTTCACAAGTAGACGTGCTCCACTGGTATTCGTTCACCTTGACCCATCCCTGAGATGAAAGTTAACATTGAAGTGCTTAAAAGTAATTTGTGCAAAGGCCAGTGCTGCTGCCCGGGGCGCTCTTTGTTGCCAGCCAGCAGACACCACTGAAGTTTATTGGCGCCACAATCTGTATATTTCACAAAGTTTCCAGCAAGCAGAGCCTGTGACTGTGTATAGGGTCCAGAGTGCATGCACCCCACCTGCTAGGTCTTTAATCACAGAAATGTAGGACCTCAGTCGCGGCAAGAAGGGCTCCACACCGCCCTGGGGGGCGCTGGGCATAATTTGGAGGTGGGGGTCATTCTCTGGTGCCCGTCTTATGAAGGGGCGGGGCTCTCTGTGAGGGCGTCTGCGCTCCCTCCTGCCCCGTCTCTTCCCCATGGTTAGAAGTGTAGCTCCTTACAGATGACACTGCGCAACGCGGCTCTAGGCGCTGCTTGGGTGAGGGCAGTTCTCTGCAGACTGCTGTTCCGATGACAGGTTGAGGCCGGTGATTGACTCGGAGGCAGTTCTCTGTATTTTCCACAGCTACAACAGTAGTTTTGTGATTGTGTTAATAGGTGTTTTTTTCCTTCAGCAGGTCTAAGTGAAGTTCTTGGGACTCACTGGGCGCCTTCCTCAGTCGTATGAGGTGCGGCCATTTTAAACGCCAAGTATGGTGAGATTAATCTTATCAGGGGGTCAATCCTGTGTAGTTTTTTGCTCGGGTGGCAAGGGAGGTGTCCTTACAGCTCTCTGGGCAGCTGTGCTGTATGGAAAGATCTCTTCTCTCGCTTTGATTGGCTGCAGGGGTTGTTGCTGCTTTCATCGGAGGTATCTCCTCGCCTTTCCACGCTCGCGCAAGTTCTTTACTCCTACATTGACCCACCGCATTGGGCGTTGCGCAATGTAACTGCATGTACGTCCTCTCACTTGTTCCCACTGTAGCTGCCCCCGGAGTGCCCTGACCGTTGAAAAGGTGCCCCCACCAAACCCAAGCAGGTGTGAATGCTGACTCTGCACGGAGCGCACACCCGCTCTTTATTGCTATTTAATAGTTCTTTCATGTAGTGAGACTGAAGCTCTTGGATTTGAGACTGACATGGATTTTTATTGCAATGACCTCCGCGACTGAGTGCCACCTAGCGGCTGCTGCGTTTGTTCTGTTATTACCATCTGAGACTGAGCTGCCTCCTGCCCCTGCTGAAGTTTATTGTACCCTTAGAGTGAGCGGCCTCCAGTGACTGCTAGCTTAGGTATCCAGGGACTGAGCTGCCTCTAGAGGCTGCCGAGTTTATTGTACCGAGAGACCAAGCTGCATTCAGCTTGATGACTTTATTGTACCGGAGACTGAGCTGCTTCCACTGAATGCCGGGTGTGCTGCGTGCATCGCATGTGAGACTGCCCTTCCTCTAGCAGCTGCTGATTTTTTCCACCTAGAGACTGAAGTGCCTCAGTGACTGCTGGGTTTATCGCATGTGAGCTGCCTCTGGCGGCTTGTGAGTGTATTGTAGCCAGAGACTGAGTCCCCTCTATCTGCTGGCGTGATGGAGACCACAGATGCTGCGGTAGCCTCGAGGCAGCACAATGTTGTCCCCGGACGGCTGCGAGAGGAAACTCCAGACGCTATAGTGTGCTGCCGGTGAATCAAAACTGATCGCTCCGACGCGCTATATAAAGGTCTCATGTGGAAAGATTTTACACCCAGGGTGACTTTGCCAACAAAGGCCCACTGTCTCTGGACTCTGTGCTTTCCATCCCCATCTTACAAACATATCACTGCACCAGCAGGAGCACAATTAAACAGAATCAACCAGCCCACAGTCGCAATTGCACAGCATGGCATTATGGGTATGCAAATGAGCCCAGGAACGGCTTCTTTCTCCACATTGCACAATGCGACCTGTAAGAAGTGAAGCCAACATTACAGGTGGAGCGGGGAAAAAATGACAATTTTGCAGTGAATCTCGCGTTTATTCAAAGACAGTTAAATACATCTCGACACACTTTCTTTGAGATTTTCAGGACAGGCGCAAAGTACAATTCAGTGTCAAAATTACATTCTGTTCGTTTTTCGTAAGTAGACGTGCTCCACTGGTATTCGTTCACCTTGACCCATCCCTGAGATGAAAGTTAACATTGAAGTGCTTAAAAGTAATTTGTGCAAAGGCCAGTGCTGCTGCCCGGGGCGCTCTTTGTTGCCAGCCAGCAGACACCACTGAAGTTTATTGGCGCCACAATCTGTATATTTCACAAAGTTTCCAGCAAGCAGAGCCTGTGACTGTGTATAGGGTCCAGAGTGCATGCACCCCACCTGCTAGGTCTTTAATCACAGAAATGTAGGACCTCAGTCGCGGCAAGAAGGGCTCCACACCGCCCTGGGGGGCGCTGGGCATAATTTGGAGGTGGGGGTCATTCTCTGGTGCCCGTCTTATGAAGGGGCGGGGCTCTCTGTGAGGGCGTCTGCGCTCCCTCCTGCCCCGTCTCTTCCCCATGGTTAGAAGTGTAGCTCCTTACAGATGACACTGCGCAACGCGGCTCTAGGCGCTGCTTGGGTGAGGGCAGTTCTCTGCACACTGCTGTTCCGATGACAGGTTGAGGCCGGTGATTGACTCGGAGGCAGTTCTCTGTATTTTCCACAGCTACAACAGTAGTTTTGTGATTGTGTTAATAGGTGTTTTTTTCCTTCAGCAGGTCTAAGTGAAGTTCTTGGGACTCACTGGGCGCCTTCCTCAGTCGTATGAGGTGCGGCCATTTTAAACGCCAAGTATGGTGAGATTAATCTTATCAGGGGGTCAATCCTGTGTAGTTTTTTGCTCGGGTGGCAAGGGAGGTGTCCTTACAGCTCTCTGGGCAGCTGTGCTGTATGGAAAGATCTCTTCTCTCGCTTTGATTGGCTGCAGGGGTTGTTGCTGCTTTCATCGGAGGTATCTCCTCGCCTTTCCACGCTCGCGCAAGTTCTTTACTCCTACATTGACCCACCGCATTGGGCGTTGCGCAATGTAACTGCATGTACGTCCTCTCACTTGTTCCCACTGTAGCTGCCCCCGGAGTGCCCTGACCGTTGAAAAGGTGCCCCCACCAAACCCAAGCAGGTGTGAATGCTGACTCTGCACGGAGCGCACACCCGCTCTTTATTGCTATTTAATAGTTCTTTCATGTAGTGAGACTGAAGCTCTTGGATTTGAGACTGACATGGATTTTTATTGCAATGACCTCCGCGACTGAGTGCCACCTAGCGGCTGCTGCGTTTGTTCTGTTATTACCATCTGAGACTGAGCTGCCTCCTGCCCCTGCTGAAGTTTATTGTACCCTTAGAGTGAGCGGCCTCCAGTGACTGCTAGCTTAGGTATCCAGGGACTGAGCTGCCTCTAGAGGCTGCCGAGTTTATTGTACCGAGAGACCAAGCTGCATTCAGCTTGATGACTTTATTGTACCGGAGACTGAGCTGCTTCCACTGAATGCCGGGTGTGCTGCGTGCATCGCATGTGAGACTGCCCTTCCTCTAGCAGCTGCTGATTTTTTCCACCTAGAGACTGAAGTGCCTCAGTGACTGCTGGGTTTATCGCATGTGAGCTGCCTCTGGCGGCTTGTGAGTGTATTGTAGCCAGAGACTGAGTCCCCTCTATCTGCTGGCGTGATGGAGACCACAGATGCTGCGGTAGCCTCGAGGCAGCACAATGTTGTCCCCGGACGGCTGCGAGAGGAAACTCCAGACGCTATAGTGTGCTGCCGGTGAATCAAAACTGATCGCTCCGACGCGCTATATAAAGGTCTCATGTGGAAAGATTTTACACCCAGGGTGACTTTGCCAACAAAGGCCCACTGTCTCTGGACTCTGTGCTTTCCATCCCCATCTTACAAACATATCACTGCACCAGCAGGAGCACAATTAAACAGAATCAACCAGCCCACAGTCGCAATTGCACAGCATGGCATTATGGGTATGCAAATGAGCCCAGGAACGGCTTCTTTCTCCACATTGCACAATGCGACCTGTAAGAAGTGAAGCCAACATTACAGGTGGAGCGGGGAAAAAATGACAATTTTGCAGTGAATCTCGCGTTTATTCAAAGACAGTTAAATACATCTCGACACACTTTCTTTGAGATTTTCAGGACAGGCGCAAAGTACAATTCAGTGTCAAAATTACATTCCGTACGTTTTTCGTAAGTAGACGTGCTCCACTGGTATTCGTTCACCTTGACCCATCCCTGAGATGAAAGTTAACATTGAAGTGCCTAAAAGTAATTTGTCAAAGGCCAGTGCTGCTGTCCGGGCGCTCTTTGTTGCCAGCCAGCAGACACCACTGAAGTTTATTGGCGCCACAATCTGTATATTTCACAAAGTTTCCAGCAAGCAGAGCCTGTGACTGTGTATAGGGTCCAGAGTGCTTGCACCCCACCTGCTAGGTCTTTAATCACAGAAATGTAGGACCTCAGTCGCGGCAAGAAGGGCTCCACACCGCCCTGGGGGGCGCTGGGCATAATTTGGAGTTGGGGGTCATTCTCTGGTGCCCGTCTTATGAAGGGGCGGGGCTCTCTGTGAGGGCGTCTGCGCTCCCTCCTGCCCCGTCTCTTCCCCATGGTTAGAAGTGTAGCTCCTTACAGATGACACTGCGCAACGCGGCTCTAGGCGCTGCCTGGGTGAGGGCAGTTCTCTGCACACTGCTGTTCCGATGACAGGTTGAGGCCGGTGATTGACTCGGAGGCAGTTCTCTGTATTTTCCACAGCTACAACAGTAGTTTTGTGATTGTGTTAATAGGTGTTTTTTTCCTTCAGCAGGTCTAAGTGAAGTTCTTGGGACTCACTGGGCGCCTTCCTCAGTCGTATGAGGTGCGGCCATTTTAAACGCCAAGTATGGTGAGATTAATCTTATCAAGGGGTCAATCCTGTGTAGTTTTTCGCTCGGGTGGCAAGGGAGGTGTCCTTACAGCTCTCTGGGCAGCTGTGCTGTATGGAAAGATCTCTTCTCTCGCTTTGATTGGCTGCAGGGGTTGTTGCTGCTTTCATCGGAGGTATCTCCTCGCCTTTCCACGCTCGCGCAAGTTCTTTACTCCTACATTGACCCACGGCATTGGGCGTTGCGCAATGTAACTGCATGTACGTCCTCTCACTTGTTCCCACTGTAGCTGCCCCCGGAGTGCCCTGACCATTGAAAAGGTGCCCCCACCAAACCCAAGCAGGTGTGAATGCTGACTCTGCACGGAGCGCACACCCGCTCTTTATTGCTATTTAATAGTTCTTTCATGTAGTGAGACTGAAGCTCTTGGATTTGAGACTGACATGGATTTTTATTGCAATGACCTCCGCGACTGAGCGCCACCTAGCGGCTGCTGCGTTTGTTCTGTTATTACCATCTGAGACTGAGCTGCCTCCTGCCCCTGCTGAAGTTTATTGTACCTGAGAGTGAGCGGCCTCCAGTGACTGCTAGCTTAGGTATCCAGGGACTGAGCTGCCTCTAGAGGCTGCCGAGTTTATTGTACCGAGAGACCAAGCTGCATTCAGCTTGATGACTTTATTGTACCGGAGACTGAGCTGCTTCCACTGAATGCCGGGTGTGCTGCGTGCATCGCGTGTGAGACTGCCCTTCCTCTAGCAGCTGCTGATTTTTTCCACCTAGAGACTGAAGTGCCTCAGTGACTGCTGGGTTTATCGCATGTGAGCTGCCTCTGGCGGCTTGTGAGTGTATTGTAGCCAGAGACTGAGTCCCCTCTATCTGCTGGCGTGATGGAGACCACAGATGCTGCGGTAGCCTCGAGGCAGCACAATGTTGTCCCCGGACGGCTGCGAGAGGAAACTCCAGACGCTATAGTGTGCTGCCGGTGAATCAAAACTGATCCCTCCGACGCGCTATATAAAGGTCTCATGTGGAAAGATTTTACACCCAGGGTGACTTTGCCAACAAAGGCCCACTGTCTCTGGACTCTGTGCTTTCCATCCCCATCTTACAAACATATCACTGCACCAGCAGGAGCACAATTAAACAGAATCAACCAGCCCACAGTCGCAATTGCACAGCATGGCATTATGGGTATGCAAATGAGCCCAGGAACGGCTTCTTTCTCCACATTGCAGAATGCGACCTGTAAGAAGTGAAGCCAACATTACAAGTGTAGCGGGGAAAAAATGACAATTTTGCAGTGAATCTCGCGTTTATTCAAAGACAGTTAAATACATCTCGGCACACTTTCTTTGAGATTTTCAGGACAGGCGCAAAGTACAATTCAGTGTCAAAATTACATTCTGTTCGTTTTTCACAAGTAGACGTGCTCCACTGGTATTCATTCACATTGACCCATACCTGAGGTGAAAGTTAACATTGAAGTGCTTAAAAGTAATTTGTGAAAGGCCAGTGCTGCTGTCCGGGCGCTCTTTGTTGCCAGCCAGCAGACACCACTGAAGTTTATTGGCGCCACAATCTGTATATTTCACAAAGTTTCCAGCTAGCAGAGCCTGTGACTGTGTATAGGGTGCAGAGTGCTTGCGCCCCACCTGCTAGGTCTTTAATCACAGAAATGTAGGACCTCAGTCGCGGCAAGAAGGGCTCCACACCGCCCTGGGGGGCGCTGGGCATAATTTGGAGGTGGGGGTCATTCTCTGGTGCCCGTCTTATGAAGGGGCGGGGCTCTCTGTGAGGGCGTCTGCGCTCCCTCCTGCCCCGTCTCTTCCCCATGGTTAGAAGTGTAGCTCCTTACAGATGACACTGCGCAACGCGGCTCTAGGCGCTGCTTGGGTGAGGGCAGTTCTCTGCAGACTGCTGTTCCGATGACAGGTTGAGGCCGGTGATTGACTCGGAGGCAGTTCTCGGTATCTTCCACAGCTACAACAGTAGTTTTGTGATTGTGTTAATAGGTGTTTTTTTCCTTCAGCAGGTCTAAGTGAAGTTCTTGGGACTCACTGGGCGCCTTCCTCAGTCGTATGAGGTGCGGCCATTTTAAACGCCAAGTATGGTGAGATTAATCTTATCAGGGGGTCAATCCTGTGTAGTTTTTCGCTCGGGTGGCCATGGAGGTGTCCTTACAGCTCTCTGGGCAGCTGTGCTGTATGGAAAGATCTCTTCTCTCGCTTTGATTGGCTGTAGGGGTTGTTGCTGCTTTCATCGGAGGTATCTCCTCGCCTTTCCACGCTCGCGCAAGTTCTTTACTCCTACATTGACCCACGGCATTGGGCGTTGCGCAATGTAACTGCATGTACGTCCTCTCACTTGGTCTCACTGTAGCTGCCCCCGGAGTGCCCTGACCGTTGAAAAGGTGCCCCCACCAAACCCAAGCAGGTGTGAATGCTGACTCTGCACGGAGCGCACACCCGCTCTTTATTGCTATTTAATAGTTCTTTCATGTAGTGAGACTGAAGCTCTTGGCTTTGAGACTGACATGGATTTTTATTGCAATGACCTCCGCGACTGAGCGCCACCTAGCGGCTGCTGCGTTTGTTCTGTTATTACCATCTGAGACTGAGCAGCCTCATGCCCCTGCTGAAGTTTATTGTACCCTTTGAGTGAGCGGCCTCCAGTGACTGCTAGCTTAGGTATCCAGAGACTGAGCTGCCTCTAGAGGCTGCCGAGTTTATTGTACCGAGAGACCAAGCTGCATTCAGCTTGATGACTTTATTGTACCGGAGACTGAGCTGCTTCCACTGAATGCCGGGTGTGCTGCGTGCATCGCGTGTGAGACTGCCCTTCCTCTAGCAGCTGCTGATTTTTTCCACCTAGAGACTGAAGTGCCTCAGTGACTGCTGGGTTTATCGCATGTGAGCGGCCTCTGGCGGCTTGTGAGTGTATTGTAGCTGGAGACTGAGTCCCCTCTATCTGCTGGCGTGATGGAGACCACAGATGCTGCGGTAGCCTCGAGGCAGCACAATGTTGTCCCCGGACGGCTGCGAGAGGAAACTCCAGACGCTATAGTGTGCTGCCGGTGAATCAAAACTGATCACTCCGACGCGCTATATAAAGGTCTCATGTGGAAAGATTTTACACCCAGGGTGACTTTGTCAACAAAGGCCCACTGTCTCTGGACTCTGTGCTTTCCATCCCCATCTTACAAACATATCACTGCACCAGCAGGAGCACAATTAAACAGAATCAACCAGCCCACAGTCGCAATTGCACAGCATGGCATTATGGGTATGCAAATGAGCCCAGGAACGGCTTCTTTCTCCACATTGCAGAATGCGACCTGTAAGAAGTGAAGCCAACATTACAAGTGTAGCGGGGAAAAAATGACAATTTTGCAGTGAATCTCGCGTTTATTCAAAGACAGTTAAATACATCTCGGCACACTTTCTTTGAGATTTTCAGGACAGGCGCAAAGTACAATTCAGTGTCAAAATTACATTCCGTACGTTTTTCGTAAGTAGACGTGCTCCACTGGTATTCGTTCACCTTGACCCATCCCTGAGATGAAAGTTAACATTGAAGTGCTTAAAAGTAATTTGTCAAAGGCCAGTGCTGCTGTCCGGGCGCTCTTTGTTGCCAGCCAGCAGACACCACTGAAGTTTATTGTCGCCACAATCTGTATATTTCACAAAGTTTCCAGCTAGCAGAGCCTGTGACTGTGTATAGGGTCCAGAGTGCTTGCACCCCACTGTTGTGTGCTAGGGGGCCCGGCGAGTACAGCAACCAAGGTAGGCAGGCAGCAAGATCTCCAGACTCGGGGAGAAGAAAATAACACACACCTACGCAGGGATTGTGCTTCGGTGCACTGACCCGGATCATCCGGTTCAGCCCCTCTTTATTCACCTGACCTCTTCCGGGTCACAGGCTAGACCACCCTCTCCATGGGCAGGGGGGTGTTCCCCTTAAACATAACATTCCTCCTTTATCATGGCAAACAAAAACAAACACCAACACCGGGTAGAGAAAAACCCTTCCAGTATGGAAGACGAGAGAGATGGAGGGAGAGAGAGAGAGAGGGAAAGAGAGAGAGAGAGAGAGAGAGAGAGAGAGAGAGAGAGAGAGAGAGAGAAGAAAAGAAGAAGAAGAACGAGGAAAAAGAAAGAAAACCCACTGCATTTCTTTTCCTCAGTCCATCACAAAACCTTTCAGTCGAGACGACACCGCCGGGTTGGCTCGGAGATGATATCTGTGACCACCTCGACCTTCGCTCCCAGCTCTACTGCCTTCAGCTCCAGCTGCCCCCGGCGAATGTTCCACAGCTGCCTCGGGCATTGGGGGGGCTGACCCAGGTGAGGCATTCTCCTCGTTGACGACGTCACCCATTGTTTCGCCATCCTCAGACTCTGGCCCCACCTCACTTGGTTGTGCCGGGCACTGGTACTTTTTGAACTGGGAGACGTTCCTGGTAACTGTCTCGCGACCCCTCTGGGCAGTGACCATCGTGCCCTTTACTGTCTGGATCACCCAGGGCTCGGGTTCAAAAGTAAGGGAGAACTTCCCTCGGGGATGTCGATTCTTCACCAGCACCAAATCACCGGCCACCAACGCGCTGCTTCGGGCATGGCGCCTCTGGGACATTCGGTCATTCTTGGCCCGCCTCTGTCGGAGGCGTTTGGATACTTGACGATACGCAGGCGAGGATGGTGTCACCTGAGGAAACACATCATTCAGCACCCGTTGGTTACACAAAGACCCAGGGCTGGCCATGGTGGTCGAGTGAGGTGTCAGTCGGTATTCTTTCACGAAGTTGTACAGGGCACACTCCATGTTCTGTTCTCGAGATATTGCTATCCGGAGTACTTTGTTCAGGGTGCGCATGAAGCGCTCCGCTTCACCATTAGCCTGTGGCCACCGGGGTGTGATTTTCACATGTCGGACACCTCTTGACCTGAGGTATTCAGAGAACTCGTGGCTGGCGAATGGTGGACCGTTGTCCGTGCGTAGCTCCTTGATTAACCCATGGCTGGCCATGATTTTCTCAAACCGAGGTATGGTGTGGCTTGCAGTAATGGAGTCCATTATCTCCACCTCGGGGTATTTTGAAAAATCATCAATGACGACAAGCATGTGTCGGCCATCCGGTAGGCTCCCAAAATCTGCACTCACCCGGTTCCACGGGTGAGGAGGTATGTCCTCCGTCAGGATTGGGGCAGGCGGATCAGCGGGCCCCGCTGCTTGGCAGAGCGCACAGGACCGGACTGTTCTCTCCACCACACTGTCCAAATCCGGGAACCACACCTTGCTCCTCAGGCGTGATTTGGTCTTAACCACCCCTTGGTGCGCGTTGTGAGCTAAATCCACCACTCGCTGCTGTAGTGACCTGGGGATAACTAGGCGCGTGCCTCTCATCAGGCATCCCTCGGGGGACACAGCCAAATCGGACCGGACGTTGTGAAGAGCTTTCAACGCCACCTGTGCATCAACTGTACGGTGTGCCAGGTTCTCCAGCAGGGAGTGCCACCTTCCTGATCCAATCGCTGAGATCACCATCTCCCAGCAGTCATCTCGTTTGGTCGCCTCCAGGATGTCCTCTAGCCTGATGGGCAGAGGGCGAGAGCGTTCCACCACCAACCTGACGTACTCCTCCGTCTCTTGAGCTTCAGACTCCTCTTCTCGGGTAACCGGCCGGGCATGTCTGGACAGGAAGTCCGCCGGGTTTTGTGTCCCGGGGCGGTAGATGACGGTGAATTGGTACTCTTGCAGCTGCAGGATCCACTTTTCAATTCTTGGAGGTGGTTTCGACGACACGCCCATGAAGAGAGGAATCAGCGGTTTGTGGTCAGTGTGAACTGTGAATGGCTGTCCATACAAATAGAGGTGGAAATGGCGACACCCCCAGTGTATTGCAATCGCCTCTTTTTCGATGTGTGAGTACCTTTGCTCTGTTTCCGTTAGAGCCCGGCTCGCGTAGGCTACCGGGGCCCACTCACCGTCCAGTTGCTTCTGGGACAAAACGGCACCCAAACCAATGGGACTGGCATCCACCGATAGTTCAGACTCCCGGGCGGGGTCAAAATACGCCAAGGTGGTTTCGGCAGACAAAGCGTGTTTGGTGGCCTGAAAAGCATCCTCTTGAGCGGGACCCCATTCCCATGTGGCAGCGTTCTTTGTGAGGTCCCGTAGGGGTGCCGTTAGGTTCGTGAGATTCCGGATGAACCGACCACAGTAGGTGACCATGCCCAGGAAACTTCTCACTCCGGTAACTGTGGTCGGGGCAGGAGCCGTCTGGATGTCACGGACTTTCGCGGGGTCGGGCGACACCCCCTGTTGTGAGAAGTGATATCCAAAGAACGCTATCTCCTTTTTTAGGAATTCGCACTTTTCACGATGTAGCGTCAGGCCACTGTCCTGGAGCCTCCGGAATACGCATCGTAGACGGGTCATGTGTTCCTCCAGAGTCGGTGCATGTACCAGGATGTCATCGCTGACGTTTATAACCCCACTGAGGCCAGCCAATACTCTTCTGATGGTGTCCTGAAACACTTCCGCCGCGCTGGACACCCCAAAACTGAGGCGCTTGTAGCGGCGCAGTCCCACATGGGTGGAGAAAGTGGTTATGGCCCTTGACTCGGGATCCAGCAGGAGTTGATGGTAACCTGCCCGGAGGTCCATCTTCGAGAACCAGTGCGATCCGCTGACCTCCGCAACGATGTCGTCGACCGTGGGTGTCAGATGGCGTTCCCGCTTGATGGCACGATTCGGCAGACGCATGTCCACACATATTCTGACTTCACCTGGTTGCTTCGGTTTTCGGGCTATCACAATGGGGGAGACCCATGGTGTCGGTCCTTCCACTCGCTCAATGATGTCAGCGGCCTCCAACTTTCTTAGTTCTTCCTCGACCTTCGGCCGCAGATGGAACGCTACTCTCCGGTGCTTGAGAGCAACCGGTTGCACTGATTGGTCTACGTGTAGCCGTACCAGGTGGTTCTTTAAACATCCGATTCCGTCAAACAGGTTTCGAAACTCGTCCACCAGTGACTCAACATCTTCCAGGTGCACAGCGAAGGCAAACACCACCAGTTGCAAATGTTCCGCCGTACGACAGCCCAGCAGCATTCCCGCACCCTCCTTGGTGACGTACACTTTTGTGCGAACGGAGTGAGCCTCATGGGCGATGTCGGTGGTGAAAACGCCTAGCACCGTGAGTGGTGTGCCGGAGCCATAGGCAAACACCTGTATGGACGTTGGCTTTAGGACAGGCTGTATCGGGAAAGATCTCAGCATGGACTGGGCCATTATGTTTATGGACGCACCTGTGTCAATCAGGACCGGCGTCAGATGTCCTGCAATCTTGACGTGACACTTTGGGGCCCTCCGCCTCGGACATCCATCCGGTTGCAGGGCGTGAATGACATGGACCGTGCCTTCGTCTTCATCGTCGTCCATATCATCTTCCTCCGCCTCCTGTAGAGGGGCCTCCACCGCATTGATCTGCCGACCTTGTTGTCGTTGACGACCCGCCGAGCGGCATACTTTGGCCAGATGGTTTAGACGACGACACGCCGTACACCTTTTCCCCTGTGCAGGGCATTGACCTTGGTGCGGGTACGGTCCTCCACACATGTAGCAGGAACGAGACGAGGGTGGTGGTTTGCTTTGCTCCGCTCTCTTTGAACTTGCTTTCTTCGAGGTCGTCGCCACCACCGCGTTCACTGGCTCCGTCTTCACTTGACGTTGAAGGGCTGTCTCCATATGTGCGGCACGCACTTTGGACAACTCCTTAGACCGGCCCATGGTGAGAATGTCGGCCATGGAGATGCCGGGCGTTTCGAGGATCCTTTCCCTCAACTTGACGGACGAACAGCCCTGGATAAACTGGGCCCGCAGCTCGTCGTCTGTGTCCGGGAGGGTACAGGTGCTCGCCAGCTCCTTCAACCGAGCATAGAAGGTGTCAACCGATTCCTCCGGTAGTTGCCTAGCTTGACGTAGGAGGAAACGTTCGTAATCTGGATTTGCTAGGGGTTCAAAATGCGCGGTCAGAGCTGCCTTGAGCGTGGCATAGGTGTGGGGAGGGCCGGCTTCCACCACGGATTTGGCCAGCCGGTGAATGGCCGAACCACCCAGATGCAGTAGCATGGGCCGATGTCGTTCGGGCTTGAGGCCGACTGCGGCATAATAGTTCTCCAGGCGCTCCAGCCACTCTTTCCACTTGGCCACCTGGGCGGATGGCGGGCCGTCCACTATGAACGCCTCAACCGGGGGCACCGTCGTCATCCTCACACCGGCTGGGCGGGAGGTCCGATGCAGCAGGCGCAGGCGGACCGGGGCGGGACAGAGTACGTGCTACAGGGGCGGACGCGGTCCCAAAAGAACCAAACTCCTCACCTCCGGCACAGGCAGCGGAGAAATCGCGGCCTCCAGGCACTCAGCAATCAGGCTTCAGGGTCCGGGCGGTCAGCTTAGGACGGCACGCCCCACGTGGCAACCAGAGGCCGCAGGATCGGCCCCCTTGGCGAGATGGAGCAGTCAGGAACACCCCGCCGTCTTCCAGCAGCCCAGAAGGTACACCACCGCCTCCACGACAGCCACACGCACTGAACCTGACCAGGAAGCAGCAGGCTGCAACAGGCGTCCGTTTCTCCGGCCAATCAGCACCACCGGGACCCGATCTCCTGCGAGGAAACAGCAGGCAGTAGGCCAGTCGAAGAGAGCTCCCCCACACGCGCTGTTTGCGCGGCGCCAGGCACGTGCGCGTGCGCCGTCACCGTGACGACATCGGCCCCGATGCGGGCCGTGGAGGAAGAGCGGGAGCAGAGAGGCGGCAGGCACAGGCCGCGGAGGCGCACGCACGTGCGAAGAACACTCCGGGAGGCAGCCACCACCAGAGCGGGTCAGGCAGCGCTTCGGCGCTCAGGAGCACACCCGGGCCCAGGGAGGAAGCAGGCAGCGAGGAATCACCCCGCGTGGGTCAGGAGGTCATCAAACCCCCTCGTCGCCAGTTGTTGTGTGCTAGGGGGCCCAGAGAGTACAGCAACCAAGGTAGGCAGGCAGCAAGATCTCCAGACTCGGGGAGAAGAAAATAACACACACCTACGCAGGGATTGTGCTTCGGTGCACTGACCCGGATCATCCGGTTCAGCCCCTCTTTATTCACCTGACCTCTTCCGGGTCACAGGCTAGACCACCCTCTCCATGGGCAGGGGGGTGTTCCCCTTAAACATAACACCCACCTGCTAGGTCTTTAATCACAGAAATGTAGGACCTCAGTCGCGGCAAGAAGGGCTCCACACCGCCCTGGGGGGCGCTGGGCATAATTTGGAGGTGGGGGTCATTCTCTGGTGCCCGTCTTATGAAGGGGCGGGGCTCTCTGTGAGGGCGTCTGCGCTCCCTCCTGCCCCGTCTCTTCCCCATGGTTAGAAGTGTAGCTCCTTACAGATGACACTGCGCAACGCGGCTCTAGGCGCTGCTTGGGTGAGGGCAGTTTTCTGCAGGCTGCTGTTCCGATGACAGCCAGTTGAGGCCGGTGATTGACTCGGAGGCAGTTCTCTGTATTTTCCACAGCTACAACAGTAGTTTTGTGATTGTGTTAATAGGTGTTTTTTTCCTTCAGCAGGTCTAAGTGAAGTTCTTGGGACTCACTGGGCGCCTTCCTCAGTCGTATGAGGTGCGGCCATTTTAAACGCCAAGTATGGTGAGATTAATCTTATCAGGGGGTCAATCCTGTGTAGTTTTTCGCTCGGGTGGCAAGGGAGGTGTCCTTACAGCTCTCTGGGCAGCTGTGCTGTATGGAAAGATCTCTTCTCTCGCTTTGATTGGCTGCAGGGGTTGTTGCTGCTTTCATCGGAGGTATCTCCTCGCCTTTCCACGCTCGCGCAAGTTCTTTACTCCTACATTGACCCACGGCATTGGGCGTTGCGCACTGTAACTGGATGTACGTTCTCTCACTTGGTCTCACTGTAGCTGCCCCCGGAGTGCCCTGACCATTGAAAAGGTGCCCCCACCAAACCCAAGCAGGTGTGAAAGCTGACTCTGCACGGAGCGCACACCCGCTCTTTCTTGCTATTTAATAGTTCTTTCCTGTAGTGAGACTGAAGCTCTTGGATTTGAGACTGACATGGATTTTTATTGCAGTGACCTCCGCGACTGAGCGCCACCTAGCGGCTGCTGCGTTTGTTCTGTTATTAGCATCTGAGACTGAGCTGCCTCCTGCCCCTGCTGAAGTTTATTGTACCTGAGAGTGAGCGGCCTCCAGTGACTGCTAGCTTAGGTATCCAGAGACTGAGCTGCCTCTAGAGGCTGCCGAGTTTATTGTACCGAGAGACCAAGCTGCATTCAGCTTGATGACTTTATTGTACCGGAGACTGAGCTGCTTCCACTGAATGCCGGGTGTGCTGCGTGCATCGCCTGTGAGACTGCCCTTCCTCTAGCAGCTGCTGATTTTTAGGTCTCGCCTGAGACAGCGCTTTAGCGCTGTTCTGGCGAGACTTATAGTAAGCACTTTTGGGAGTGCAAACGAGTGCTTTCAGGCCGCCAACTACTGTGCATGTGTGCCGGGCGCGCGCACCATTTGGCAGCCTGAAAGCACTCGTTTTTCACTTTCGCCTGTCACACAGCCGCGCTTTGAAGTGTGGCACGGCGGCTTTGATGTGATCGCGATCACTTTCACACTGTGGCAGCCTGCGTGTACAAAGAGCACTCTAAAAGAAAACAGCATCGTTATATTCTTCATTTACAATTAAACAGTCTAAACATACAATGTACACATTGTGTCAAGACGCTGTAATGTGTGCCTCGTGCGCGTTTTACATAAATTACAACACACTCTTGCACCAACCACAGCATACAAAGAAACGTTTTCAGGTGAAACAGTTCTGGGAAAGAATGTACTCTGTTCTAATGTATGGGCTACCCCTCACACACTTGCAAATGGTTTAGGCTTGCATTTTAGTTGTTCGAAAGAAGTTCCCTTCCAACAAACTGACAAGGAAAACATAGTATGTACACCCATACTGAGTGCTGTTATTTTATGTTACTTAAACGCACATGCGGTTTCTATTAAAAAAAAAAAAGACAAGGCGGCGCGATTTATTTTAAGACGTGGCATTCCCCAACTGCTATACACACAGCAGCAGACAGGAGGCAAAATAGAGTTGTATTTTGAAAGGGGCAAATTTAAAAGTCACTGCCGGTATTGTCATTCACATTTTACTGTGTGTGTTACTTCCACGTGTACACAAAATCGTTGAACTGACAGCTTTTAGAAATGAAGTTCCCTTCCAACAAACTGACAAGGAAAACATAGTATGTACACCCATACTGAGTGCTGTTATTTTATGTTACTTAAACGCACATGCGGTTTCTATAAAAAAAAAAAAAAGACAAGGCGGCGCGATTTATTTTAAGACGTGGCATTCCCCAACTGCTATACACACAGCAGCAAACAGGAGGCAAAATACAGTTGTATTTTGAAAGGGGCTAATTTAAAAGTCACTGCCTGTATTGTCATCAGGCGCGCAACACCCATTGGACTTACAGGGCTTCAGCCCCCCCCCCCCGTCGTGTGTGGCAGCCCGGGATGAGACACCTTCCCGGGCAAAAAAGCAGCCGCACCCGAGCACTTCACAGGTCTTTAAAAGACCATTTGCATGTTAATGAGGCCTCGCTGTTGTTTCACCCCTTCTAAGAGCCCCTGCAGCTCCACTCTGCCTATTGCTTAAAGTTCAGCCCCCCCCCGAAATTTTTGCTCAGCCCCCCCCGAAATTTTTGCTCAGCCCCCCCCGAAATCTGGCTCTAGTTGCGCTTCTGATTGTCATTCACATTTTACTGTGTGCGTTACTTCCACGTGTATACAAAATCGTTGAACTGACAGCTTTTAGAAATGATGAAGTTGCCAGATAGACTTCCTTCCTCTGTGGAGTTGCTGTCACCCCAATAACGTCTTTGCACATCCTCTGATCTAACGTGTATGAATCATTATTTTGAGCAATTATACAGATAGGGCTGTAGTGCTTAGAAGTGTCAGTGAGCTGTATCAGTAATATGCAGAATGTATTGTATATTTAAACCAGAACTGTTTACTCCTTTCATGATGTCATCTCGAGTGGTGCTCCCCCCACCCCCACCCCAGGACAAAAGAACTGCATGTCACTTCCCGTCTTGTCACCAAGAACGTGTGAGGTTTTCGTCACGGAGTGTGATTCGCTCTAGCCCTAAAGCAGCACCCTCTCCCCTCTTAAAGTGAGATGGCTCTTCTGTGGCTGTGAGGAGGGAGACGGGCACACAGTGACTTTATTCAGCGGGAATTCCCTGCAGCCAGAGTGCAATCTACTGTGCCACTGAAGGAAGGGGCGAAGCAAAGGTGGATAGCGGAAGTGTCACAGATGTCAAGCATTTGCAATGCAATAGGTCTCGCAGTTACGAGAGTTACAGCTATTGGCATTGTAAATAACAATGCCTTGTATTTATGTTTTTAAAACAAAAATAAAAGGCATTATTATTTGCTATGTCAATAGCTCAAACAAGCGTAAATGAGAGACCTATTGCATTGCAAATGCTTTTTTTTTTTTTTTGCATGCAGCACAATTACAACACGGGCCCAGATACAGCTAACATATAAGAAGCTTCTAGCAGGCGACTGTGAAGGCCATAAACCCCCCCCCCCCTTTCAGTGCGAACACAAGGGATTGTAAACATCAAGGGGCCTTCATGTGGAGCTCAAAGACCTCATAAATCAGGTGCTTATCTCTGGGAAGCTCATTCCTTAGCTGCCCTCTAAGCAGGGACAGGAAGGCAGGATTACGGTTCCAGCAAAAACAAGCATTTGCAATGCAATAGGTCTCGTATTTACACGAGTTTAAGCTATTGGCATTGTAAATGACAATGCCTTTTATTTAGGTTTTAAAAACAAAAATAAAAGGCATTGTCATTTGCAATGTCAATATCTCAAACTCGCGTAAATGCGAGACCTATTGCATTGCAAATGCTTGTTTCCACCTAGAGACTGAAGTGCCTCAGTGACTGCTGGGTTTATCGCATGTGAGCTGCCTCTGGCGGCTTGTGAGTGTATTGTAGCTGGAGACTGAGTCCCCTCTATCTGCTGGCGTGATGGAGACCACAGATGCTGCGGTAGCCTCGAGGCAGCACAATGTTGTCCCCGGACGGCTGCGAGAGGAAACTCCAGACGCTATAGTGTGCTGCCGGTGAATCAAAACTGATCCCTCCGACGCGCTATATAAAGGTCTCATGTGGAAAGATTTTACACCCAGGGTGACTTTGCCAACAAAGGCCCACTGTCTCTGGACTCTGTGCTTTCCATCCCCATCTTACAAACATATCACTGCACCAGCAGGAGCACAATTAAACAGAATCAACCAGCCCACAGTCGCAATTGCACAGCATGGCATTATGGGTATGCAAATGAGCCCAGGAACGGCTTCTTTCTCCACATTGCAGAATGCGACCTGTAAGAAGTGAAGCCAACATTACAAGTGTAGCGGGGAAAAAATGACAATTTTGCAGTGAATCTCGCGTTTATTCAAAGACAGTTAAATACATCTCGGCACACTTTCTTTGAGATTTTCAGGACAGGCGCAAAGTACAATTCAGTGTCAAAATTACATTCTGTTCGTTTTTCACAAGTAGACGTGCTCCACTGGTATTCGTTCACCTTGACCCATCCCTGAGATGAAAGTTAACATTGAAGTGCTTAAAAGTAATTTGTGCAAAGGCCAGTGCTGCTGCCCGGGGCGCTCTTTGTTGCCAGCCAGCAGACACCACTGAAGTTTATTGGCGCCACAATCTGTATATTTCACAAAGTTTCCAGCAAGCAGAGCCTGTGACTGTGTATAGGGTCCAGAGTGCATGCACCCCACCTGCTAGGTCTTTAATCACAGAAATGTAGGACCTCAGTCGCGGCAAGAAGGGCTCCACACCGCCCTGGGGGGCGCTGGGCATAATTTGGAGGTGGGGGTCATTCTCTGGTGCCCGTCTTATGAAGGGGCGGGGCTCTCTGTGAGGGCGTCTGCGCTCCCTCCTGCCCCGTCTCTTCCCCATGGTTAGAAGTGTAGCTCCTTACAGATGACACTGCGCAACGCGGCTCTAGGCGCTGCTTGGGTGAGGGCAGTTCTCTGCAGACTGCTGTTCCGATGACAGGTTGAGGCCGGTGATTGACTCGGAGGCAGTTCTCTGTATTTTCCACAGCTACAACAGTAGTTTTGTGATTGTGTTAATAGGTGTTTTTTTCCTTCAGCAGGTCTAAGTGAAGTTCTTGGGACTCACTGGGCGCCTTCCTCAGTCGTATGAGGTGCGGCCATTTTAAACGCCAAGTATGGTGAGATTAATCTTATCAGGGGGTCAATCCTGTGTAGTTTTTTGCTCGGGTGGCAAGGGAGGTGTCCTTACAGCTCTCTGGGCAGCTGTGCTGTATGGAAAGATCTCTTCTCTCGCTTTGATTGGCTGCAGGGGTTGTTGCTGCTTTCATCGGAGGTATCTCCTCGCCTTTCCACGCTCGCGCAAGTTCTTTACTCCTACATTGACCCACCGCATTGGGCGTTGCGCAATGTAACTGCATGTACGTCCTCTCACTTGTTCCCACTGTAGCTGCCCCCGGAGTGCCCTGACCGTTGAAAAGGTGCCCCCACCAAACCCAAGCAGGTGTGAATGCTGACTCTGCACGGAGCGCACACCCGCTCTTTATTGCTATTTAATAGTTCTTTCATGTAGTGAGACTGAAGCTCTTGGATTTGAGACTGACATGGATTTTTATTGCAATGACCTCCGCGACTGAGTGCCACCTAGCGGCTGCTGCGTTTGTTCTGTTATTACCATCTGAGACTGAGCTGCCTCCTGCCCCTGCTGAAGTTTATTGTACCCTTAGAGTGAGCGGCCTCCAGTGACTGCTAGCTTAGGTATCCAGGGACTGAGCTGCCTCTAGAGGCTGCCGAGTTTATTGTACCGAGAGACCAAGCTGCATTCAGCTTGATGACTTTATTGTACCGGAGACTGAGCTGCTTCCACTGAATGCCGGGTGTGCTGCGTGCATCGCATGTGAGACTGCCCTTCCTCTAGCAGCTGCTGATTTTTTCCACCTAGAGACTGAAGTGCCTCAGTGACTGCTGGGTTTATCGCATGTGAGCTGCCTCTGGCGGCTTGTGAGTGTATTGTAGCCAGAGACTGAGTCCCCTCTATCTGCTGGCGTGATGGAGACCACAGATGCTGCGGTAGCCTCGAGGCAGCACAATGTTGTCCCCGGACGGCTGCGAGAGGAAACTCCAGACGCTATAGTGTGCTGCCGGTGAATCAAAACTGATCGCTCCGACGCGCTATATAAAGGTCTCATGTGGAAAGATTTTACACCCAGGGTGACTTTGCCAACAAAGGCCCACTGTCTCTGGACTCTGTGCTTTCCATCCCCATCTTACAAACATATCACTGCACCAGCAGGAGCACAATTAAACAGAATCAACCAGCCCACAGTCGCAATTGCACAGCATGGCATTATGGGTATGCAAATGAGCCCAGGAACGGCTTCTTTCTCCACATTGCACAATGCGACCTGTAAGAAGTGAAGCCAACATTACAGGTGGAGCGGGGAAAAAATGACAATTTTGCAGTGAATCTCGCGTTTATTCAAAGACAGTTAAATACATCTCGACACACTTTCTTTGAGATTTTCAGGACAGGCGCAAAGTACAATTCAGTGTCAAAATTACATTCCGTACGTTTTTCGTAAGTAGACGTGCTCCACTGGTATTCGTTCACCTTGACCCATCCCTGAGATGAAAGTTAACATTGAAGTGCCTAAAAGTAATTTGTCAAAGGCCAGTGCTGCTGTCCGGGCGCTCTTTGTTGCCAGCCAGCAGACACCACTGAAGTTTATTGGCGCCACAATCTGTATATTTCACAAAGTTTCCAGCAAGCAGAGCCTGTGACTGTGTATAGGGTCCAGAGTGCTTGCACCCCACCTGCTAGGTCTTTAATCACAGAAATGTAGTACCTCAGTCGCGGCAAGAAGGGCTCCACACCGCCCTGGGGGGCGCTGGGCATAATTTGGAGTTGGGGGTCATTCTCTGGTGCCCGTCTTATGAAGGGGCGGGGCTCTCTGTGAGGGCGTCTGCGCTCCCTCCTGCCCCGTCTCTTCCCCATGGTTAGAAGTGTAGCTCCTTACAGATGACACTGCGCAACGCGGCTCTAGGCGCTGCCTGGGTGAGGGCAGTTCTCTGCACACTGCTGTTCCGATGACAGGTTGAGGCCGGTGATTGACTCGGAGGCAGTTCTCTGTATTTTCCACAGCTACAACAGTAGTTTTGTGATTGTGTTAATAGGTGTTTTTTTCCTTCAGCAGGTCTAAGTGAAGTTCTTGGGACTCACTGGGCGCCTTCCTCAGTCGTATGAGGTGCGGCCATTTTAAACGCCAAGTATGGTGAGATTAATCTTATCAAGGGGTCAATCCTGTGTAGTTTTTCGCTCGGGTGGCAAGGGAGGTGTCCTTACAGCTCTCTGGGCAGCTGTGCTGTATGGAAAGATCTCTTCTCTCGCTTTGATTGGCTGCAGGGGTTGTTGCTGCTTTCATCGGAGGTATCTCCTCGCCTTTCCACGCTCGCGCAAGTTCTTTACTCCTACATTGACCCACGGCATTGGGCGTTGCGCAATGTAACTGCATGTACGTCCTCTCACTTGTTCCCACTGTAGCTGCCCCCGGAGTGCCCTGACCATTGAAAAGGTGCCCCCACCAAACCCAAGCAGGTGTGAATGCTGACTCTGCACGGAGCGCACACCCGCTCTTTATTGCTATTTAATAGTTCTTTCATGTAGTGAGACTGAAGCTCTTGGCTTTGAGACTGACATGGATTTTTATTGCAATGACCTCCGCGACTGAGCGCCACCTAGCGGCTGCTGCGTTTGTTCTGTTATTACCATCTGAGACTGAGCAGCCTCATGCCCCTGCTGAAGTTTATTGTACCCTTTGAGTGAGCGGCCTCCAGTGACTGCTAGCTTAGGTATCCAGAGACTGAGCTGCCTCTAGAGGCTGCCGAGTTTATTGTACCGAGAGACCAAGCTGCATTCAGCTTGATGACTTTATTGTACCGGAGACTGAGCTGCTTCCACTGAATGCCGGGTGTGCTGCGTGCATCGCGTGTGAGACTGCCCTTCCTCTAGCAGCTGCTGATTTTTTCCACCTAGAGACTGAAGTGCCTCAGTGACTGCTGGGTTTATCGCATGTGAGCTGCCTCTGGCGGCTTGTGAGTGTATTGTAGCTGGAGACTGAGTCCCCTCTATCTGCTGGCGTGATGGAGACCACAGATGCTGCGGTAGCCTCGAGGCAGCACAATGTTGTCCCCGGACGGCTGCGAGAGGAAACTCCAGACGCTATAGTGTGCTGCCGGTGAATCAAAACTGATCACTCCGACGCGCTATATAAAGGTCTCATGTGGAAAGATTTTACACCCAGGGTGACTTTGTCAACAAAGGCCCACTGTCTCTGGACTCTGTGCTTTCCATCCCCATCTTACAAACATATCACTGCACCAGCAGGAGCACAATTAAACAGAATCAACCAGCCCACAGTCGCAATTGCACAGCATGGCATTATGGGTATGCAAATGAGCCCAGGAACGGCTTCTTTCTCCACATTGCAGAATGCGACCTGTAAGAAGTGAAGCCAACATTACAAGTGTAGCGGGGAAAAAATGACAATTTTGCAGTGAATCTCGCGTTTATTCAAAGACAGTTAAATACATCTCGGCACACTTTCTTTGAGATTTTCAGGACAGGCGCAAAGTACAATTCAGTGTCAAAATTACATTCCGTACGTTTTTCGTAAGTAGACGTGCTCCACTGGTATTCGTTCACCTTGACCCATCCCTGAGATGAAAGTTAACATTGAAGTGCTTAAAAGTAATTTGTCAAAGGCCAGTGCTGCTGTCCGGGCGCTCTTTGTTGCCAGCCAGCAGACACCACTGAAGTTTATTGTCGCCACAATCTGTATATTTCACAAAGTTTCCAGCTAGCAGAGCCTGTGACTGTGTATAGGGTCCAGAGTGCTTGCACCCCACTGTTGTGTGCTAGGGGGCCCGGCGAGTACAGCAACCAAGGTAGGCAGGCAGCAAGATCTCCAGACTCGGGGAGAAGAAAATAACACACACCTACGCAGGGATTGTGCTTCGGTGCACTGACCCGGATCATCCGGTTCAGCCCCTCTTTATTCACCTGACCTCTTCCGGGTCACAGGCTAGACCACCCTCTCCATGGGCAGGGGGGTGTTCCCCTTAAACATAACATTCCTCCTTTATCATGGCAAACAAAAACAAACACCAACACCGGGTAGAGAAAAACCCTTCCAGTATGGAAGACGAGAGAGATGGAGGGAGAGAGAGAGAGAGGGAAAGAGAGAGAGAGAGAGAGAGAGAGAGAGAGAGAGAGAGAGAGAGAAGAAAAGAAGAAGAAGAACGAGGAAAAAGAAAGAAAACCCACTGCATTTCTTTTCCTCAGTCCATCACAAAACCTTTCAGTCGAGACGACACCGCCGGGTTGGCTCGGAGATGATATCTGTGACCACCTCGACCTTCGCTCCCAGCTCTACTGCCTTCAGCTCCAGCTGCCCCCGGCGAATGTTCCACAGCTGCCTCGGGCATTGGGGGGGCTGACCCAGGTGAGGCATTCTCCTCGTTGACGACGTCACCCATTGTTTCGCCATCCTCAGACTCTGGCCCCACCTCACTTGGTTGTGCCGGGCACTGGTACTTTTTGAACTGGGAGACGTTCCTGGTAACTGTCTCGCGACCCCTCTGGGCAGTGACCATCGTGCCCTTTACTGTCTGGATCACCCAGGGCTCGGGTTCAAAAGTAAGGGAGAACTTCCCTCGGGGATGTTGATTCTTCACCAGCACCAAATCACCGGCCACCAACGCGCTGCTTCGGGCATGGCGCCTCTGGGACATTCGGTCATTCTTGGCCCGCCTCTGTCGGAGGCGTTTGGATACTTGACGATACGCAGGCGAGGATGGTGTCACCTGAGGAAACACATCATTCAGCACCCGTTGGTTACACAAAGACCCAGGGCTGGCCATGGTGGTCGAGTGAGGTGTCAGTCGGTATTCTTTCACGAAGTTGTACAGGGCACACTCCATGTTCTGTTCTCGAGATATTGCTATCCGGAGTACTTTGTTCAGGGTGCGCATGAAGCGCTCCGCTTCACCATTAGCCTGTGGCCACCGGGGTGTGATTTTCACATGTCGGACACCTCTTGACCTGAGGTATTCAGAGAACTCGTGGCTGGCGGATGGTGGACCGTTGTCCGTGCGTAGCTCCTTGATTAACCCATGGCTGGCCATGATTTTCTCAAACCGAGGTATGGTGTGGCTTGCAGTAATGGAGTCCATTATCTCCACCTCGGGGTATTTTGAAAAATCATCAATGACGACAAGCATGTGTCGGCCATCCGGTAGGCTCCCAAAATCTGCACTCACCCGGTTCCACGGGTGAGGAGGTATGTCCTCCGTCAGGATTGGGGCAGGCGGATCAGCGGGCCCCGCTGCTTGGCAGAGCGCACAGGACCGGACTGTTCTCTCCACCACACTGTCCAAATCCGGGAACCACACCTTGCTCCTCAGGCGTGATTTGGTCTTAACCACCCCTTGGTGCGCGTTGTGAGCTAAATCCACCACTCGCTGCTGTAGTGACCTGGGGATAACTAGGCGCGTGCCTCTCATCAGGCATCCCTCGGGGGACACAGCCAAATCGGACCGGACGTTGTGAAGAGCTTTCAACGCCACCTGTGCATCAACTGTACGGTGTGCCAGGTTCTCCAGCAGGGAGTGCCACCTTCCTGATCCAATCGCTGAGATCACCATCTCCCAGCAGTCATCTCGTTTGGTCGCCTCCAGGATGTCCTCTAGCCTGATGGGCAGAGGGCGAGAGCGTTCCACCACCAACCTGACGTACTCCTCCGTCTCTTGAGCTTCAGACTCCTCTTCTCGGGTAACCGGCCGGGCATGTCTGGACAGGAAGTCCGCCGGGTTTTGTGTCCCGGGGCGGTAGATGACGGTGAATTGGTACTCTTGCAGCTGCAGGATCCACTTTTCAATTCTTGGAGGTGGTTTCGACGACACGCCCATGAAGAGAGGAATCAGCGGTTTGTGGTCAGTGTGAACTGTGAATGGCTGTCCATACAAATAGAGGTGGAAATGGCGACACCCCCAGTGTATTGCAATCGCCTCTTTTTCGATGTGTGAGTACCTTTGCTCTGTTTCCGTTAGAGCCCGGCTCGCGTAGGCTACCGGGGCCCACTCACCGTCCAGTTGCTTCTGGGACAAAACGGCACCCAAACCAATGGGACTGGCATCCACCGATAGTTCAGACTCCCGGGCGGGCTCAAAATACGCCAAGGTGGTTTCGGCAGACAAAGCGTGTTTGGTGGCCTGAAAAGCATCCTCTTGAGCGGGACCCCATTCCCATGTGGCAGCGTTCTTTGTGAGGTCCCGTAGGGGTGCCGTTAGGTTCGTGAGATTCCGGATGAACCGACCACAGTAGGTGACCATGCCCAGGAAACTTCTCACTCCGGTAACTGTGGTCGGGGCAGGAGCCGTCTGGATGTCACGGACTTTCGCGGGGTCGGGCGACACCCCCTGTTGTGAGAAGTGATATCCAAAGAACGCTATCTCCTTTTTTAGGAATTCGCACTTTTCACGATGTAGCGTCAGGCCACTGTCCTGGAGCCTCCGGAATACGCATCGTAGACGGGTCATGTGTTCCTCCAGAGTCGGTGCATGTACCAGGATGTCATCGCTGACGTTTATAACCCCACTGAGGCCAGCCAATACTCTTCTGATGGTGTCCTGAAACACTTCCGCCGCGCTGGACACCCCAAAACTGAGGCGCTTGTAGCGGCGCAGTCCCACATGGGTGGAGAAAGTGGTTATGGCCCTTGACTCGGGATCCAGCAGGAGTTGATGGTAACCTGCCCGGAGGTCCATCTTCGAGAACCAGTGCGATCCGCTGACCTCCGCAACGATGTCGTCGACCGTGGGTGTCAGATGGCGTTCCCGCTTGATGGCACGATTCGGCAGACGCATGTCCACACATATTCTGACTTCACCTGGTTGCTTCGGTTTTCGGGCTATCACAATGGGGGAGACCCATGGTGTCGGTCCTTCCACTCGCTCAATGATGTCAGCGGCCTCCAACTTTCTTAGTTCTTCCTCGACCTTCGGCCGCAGATGGAACGCTACTCTCCGGTGCTTGAGAGCAACCGGTTGCACTGATTGGTCTACGTGTAGCCGTACCAGGTGGTTCTTTAAACATCCGATTCCGTCAAACAGGTTTCGAAACTCGTCCACCAGTGACTCAACATCTTCCAGGTGCACAGCGAAGGCAAACACCACCAGTTGCAAATGTTCCGCCGTACGACAGCCCAGCAGCATTCCCGCACCCTCCTTGGTGACGTACACTTTTGTGCGAACGGAGTGAGCCTCATGGGCGATGTCGGTGGTGAAAACGCCTAGCACCGTGAGTGGTGTGCCGGAGCCATAGGCAAACACCTGTATGGACGTTGGCTTTAGGACAGGCTGTATCGGGAAAGATCTCAGCATGGACTGGGCCATTATGTTTATGGACGCACCTGTGTCAATCAGGACCGGCGTCAGATGTCCTGCAATCTTGACGTGACACTTTGGGGCCCTCCGCCTCGGACATCCATCCGGTTGCAGGGCGTGAATGACATGGACCGTGCCTTCGTCTTCATCGTCGTCCATATCATCTTCCTCCGCCTCCTGTAGAGGGGCCTCCACCGCATTGATCTGCCGACCTTGTTGTCGTTGACGACCCGCCGAGCGGCATACTTTGGCCAGATGGTTTAGACGACGACACGCCGTACACCTTTTCCCCTGTGCAGGGCATTGACCTTGGTGCGGGTACGGTCCTCCACACATGTAGCAGGAACGAGACGAGGGTGGTGGTTTGCTTTGCTCCGCTCTCTTTGAACTTGCTTTCTTCGAGGTCGTCGCCACCACCGCGTTCACTGGCTCCGTCTTCACTTGACGTTGAAGGGCTGTCTCCATATGTGCGGCACGCACTTTGGACAACTCCTTAGACCGGCCCATGGTGAGAATGTCGGCCATGGAGATGCCGGGCGTTTCGAGGATCCTTTCCCTCAACTTGACGGACGAACAGCCCTGGATAAACTGGGCCCGCAGCTCGTCGTCTGTGTCCGGGAGGGTACAGGTGCTCGCCAGCTCCTTCAACCGAGCATAGAAGGTGTCAACCGATTCCTCCGGTAGTTGCCTAGCTTGACGTAGGAGGAAACGTTCGTAATCTGGATTTGCTAGGGGTTCAAAATGCGCGGTCAGAGCTGCCTTGAGCGTGGCATAGGTGTGGGGAGGGCCGGCTTCCACCACGGATTTGGCCAGCCGGTGAATGGCCGAACCACCCAGATGCAGTAGCATGGGCCGATGTCGTTCGGGCTTGAGGCCGACTGCGGCATAATAGTTCTCCAGGCGCTCCAGCCACTCTTTCCACTTGGCCACCTGGGCGGATGGCGGGCCGTCCACTATGAACGCCTCAACCGGGGGCACCGTCGTCATCCTCACACCGGCTGGGCGGGAGGTCCGATGCAGCAGGCGCAGGCGGACCGGGGCGGGACAGAGTACGTGCTACAGGGGCGGACGCGGTCCCAAAAGAACCAAACTCCTCACCTCCGGCACAGGCAGCGGAGAAATCGCGGCCTCCAGGCACTCAGCAATCAGGCTTCAGGGTCCGGGCGGTCAGCTTAGGACGGCACGCCCCATGTGGCAACCAGAGGCCGCAGGATCGGCCCCCTTGGCGAGATGGAGCAGTCAGGAACACCCCGCCGTCTTCCAGCAGCCCAGAAGGTACACCACCGCCTCCACGACAGCCACACGCACTGAACCTGACCAGGAAGCAGCAGGCTGCAACAGGCGTCCGTTTCTCCGGCCAATCAGCACCACCGGGACCCGATCTCCTGCGAGGAAACAGCAGGCAGTAGGCCAGTCGAAGAGAGCTCCCCCACACGCGCTGTTTGCGCGGCGCCAGGCACGTGCGCGTGCGCCGTCACCGTGACGACATCGGCCCCGATGCGGGCCGTGGAGGAAGAGCGGGAGCAGAGAGGCGGCAGGCACAGGCCGCGGAGGCGCACGCACGTGCGAAGAACACTCCGGGAGGCAGCCACCACCAGAGCGGGTCAGGCAGCGCTTCGGCGCTCAGGAGCACACCCGGGCCCAGGGAGGAAGCAGGCAGCGAGGAATCAGCCCGCGTGGGTCAGGAGGTCATCAAACCCCCTCGTCGCCAGTTGTTGTGTGCTAGGGGGCCCAGAGAGTACAGCAACCAAGGTAGGCAGGCAGCAAGATCTCCAGACTCGGGGAGAAGAAAATAACACACACCTACGCAGGGATTGTGCTTCGGTGCACTGACCCGGATCATCCGGTTCAGCCCCTCTTTATTCACCTGACCTCTTCCGGGTCACAGGCTAGACCACCCTCTCCATGGGCAGGGGGGTGTTCCCCTTAAACATAACACCCACCTGCTAGGTCTTTAATCACAGAAATGTAGGACCTCAGTCGCGGCAAGAAGGGCTCCACACCGCCCTGGGGGGCGCTGGGCATAATTTGGAGGTGGGGGTCATTCTCTGGTGCCCGTCTTATGAAGGGGCGGGGCTCTCTGTGAGGGCGTCTGCGCTCCCTCCTGCCCCGTCTCTTCCCCATGGTTAGAAGTGTAGCTCCTTACAGATGACACTGCGCAACGCGGCTCTAGGCGCTGCTTGGGTGAGGGCAGTTTTCTGCAGGCTGCTGTTCCGATGACAGCCAGTTGAGGCCGGTGATTGACTCGGAGGCAGTTCTCTGTATTTTCCACAGCTACAACAGTAGTTTTGTGATTGTGTTAATAGGTGTTTTTTTCCTTCAGCAGGTCTAAGTGAAGTTCTTGGGACTCACTGGGCGCCTTCCTCAGTCGTATGAGGTGCGGCCATTTTAAACGCCAAGTATGGTGAGATTAATCTTATCAGGGGGTCAATCCTGTGTAGTTTTTCGCTCGGGTGGCAAGGGAGGTGTCCTTACAGCTCTCTGGGCAGCTGTGCTGTATGGAAAGATCTCTTCTCTCGCTTTGATTGGCTGCAGGGGTTGTTGCTGCTTTCATCGGAGGTATCTCCTCGCCTTTCCACGCTCGCGCAAGTTCTTTACTCCTACATTGACCCACGGCATTGGGCGTTGCGCACTGTAACTGGATGTACGTTCTCTCACTTGGTCTCACTGTAGCTGCCCCCGGAGTGCCCTGACCATTGAAAAGGTGCCCCCACCAAACCCAAGCAGGTGTGAAAGCTGACTCTGCACGGAGCGCACACCCGCTCTTTCTTGCTATTTAATAGTTCTTTCCTGTAGTGAGACTGAAGCTCTTGGATTTGAGACTGACATGGATTTTTATTGCAGTGACCTCCGCGACTGAGCGCCACCTAGCGGCTGCTGCGTTTGTTCTGTTATTAGCATCTGAGACTGAGCTGCCTCCTGCCCCTGCTGAAGTTTATTGTACCTGAGAGTGAGCGGCCTCCAGTGACTGCTAGCTTAGGTATCCAGAGACTGAGCTGCCTCTAGAGGCTGCCGAGTTTATTGTACCGAGAGACCAAGCTGCATTCAGCTTGATGACTTTATTGTACCGGAGACTGAGCTGCTTCCACTGAATGCCGGGTGTGCTGCGTGCATCGCGTGTGAGACTGCCCTTCCTCTAGCAGCTGCTGATTTTTAGGTCTCGCCTGAGACAGCGCTTTAGCGCTGTTCTGGCGAGACTTATAGTAAGCACTTTTGGGAGTGCAAACGAGTGCTTTCAGGCCGCCAACTACTGTGCATGTGTGCCGGGCGCGCGCACCATTTGGCAGCCTGAAAGCACTCGTCTTTCACTTTCGCCTGTCACACAGCCGCGCTTTGAAGTGTGGCACGGCGGCTTTGATGTGATCGCGATCACTTTCACACTGTGGCAGCCTGCGTGTACAAAGAGCACTCTAAAAGAAAACAGCATCGTTATATTCTTCATTTACAATTAAACAGTCTAAACATACAATGTACACATTGTGTCAAGACGCTGTAATGTGTGCCTCGTGCGCGTTTTACATAAATTACAACACACTCTTGCACCAACCACAGCATACAAAGAAACGTTTTCAGGTGAAACAGTTCTGGGAAAGAATGTACTCTGTTCTAATGTATGGGCTACCCCTCACACACTTGCAAATGGTTTAGGCTTGCATTTTAGTTGTTCGAAAGAAGTTCCCTTCCAACAAACTGACAAGGAAAACATAGTATGTACACCCATACTGAGTGCTGTTATTTTATGTTACTTAAACGCACATGCGGTTTCTATTAAAAAAAAAAAAGACAAGGCGGCGCGATTTATTTTAAGACGTGGCATTCCCCAACTGCTATACACACAGCAGCAGACAGGAGGCAAAATAGAGTTGTATTTTGAAAGGGGCAAATTTAAAAGTCACTGCCGGTATTGTCATTCACATTTTACTGTGTGTGTTACTTCCACGTGTACACAAAATCGTTGAACTGACAGCTTTTAGAAATGAAGTTCCCTTCCAACAAACTGACAAGGAAAACATAGTATGTACACCCATACTGAGTGCTGTTATTTTATGTTACTTAAACGCACATGCGGTTTCTATAAAAAAAAAAAAAAGACAAGGCGGCGCGATTTATTTTAAGACGTGGCATTCCCCAACTGCTATACACACAGCAGCAAACAGGAGGCAAAATACAGTTGTATTTTGAAAGGGGCTAATTTAAAAGTCACTGCCTGTATTGTCATCAGGCGCGCAACACCCATTGGACTTACAGGGCTTCAGCCCCCCCCCCCCGTCGTGTGTGGCAGCCCGGGATGAGACACCTTCCCGGGCAAAAAAGCAGCCGCACCCGAGCACTTCACAGGTCTTTAAAAGACCATTTGCATGTTAATGAGGCCTCGCTGTTGTTTCACCCCTTCTAAGAGCCCCTGCAGCTCCACTCTGCCTATTGCTTAAAGTTCAGCCCCCCCCCGAAATTTTTGCTCAGCCCCCCCCGAAATGTTTGCTCAGCCCCCCCCGAAATCTGGCTCTAGTTGCGCTTCTGATTGTCATTCACATTTTACTGTGTGCGTTACTTCCACGTGTATACAAAATCGTTGAACTGACAGCTTTTAGAAATGATGAAGTTGCCAGATAGACTTCCTTCCTCTGTGGAGTTGCTGTCACCCCAATAACGTCTTTGCACATCCTCTGATCTAACGTGTATGAATCATTATTTTGAGCAATTATACAGATAGGGCTGTAGTGCTTAGAAGTGTCAGTGAGCTGTATCAGTAATATGCAGAATGTATTGTATATTTAAACCAGAACTGTTTACTCCTTTCATGATGTCATCTCGAGTGGTGCTCCCCCCACCCCCACCCCAGGACAAAAGAACTGCATGTCACTTCCCGTCTTGTCACCAAGAACGTGTGAGGTTTTCGTCACGGAGTGTGATTCGCTCTAGCCCTAAAGCAGCACCCTCTCCCCTCTTAAAGTGAGATGGCTCTTCTGTGGCTGTGAGGAGGGAGACGGGCACACAGTGACTTTATTCAGCGGGAATTCCCTGCAGCCAGAGTGCAATCTACTGTGCCACTGAAGGAAGGGGCGAAGCAAAGGTGGATAGCGGAAGTGTCACAGATGTCAAGCATTTGCAATGCAATAGGTCTCGCAGTTACGAGAGTTACAGCTATTGGCATTGTAAATAACAATGCCTTGTATTTATGTTTTTAAAACAAAAATAAAAGGCATTATTATTTGCTATGTCAATAGCTCAAACAAGCGTAAATGAGAGACCTATTGCATTGCAAATGCTTTTTTTTTTTTTTTGCATGCAGCACAATTACAACACGGGCCCAGATACAGCTAACATATAAGAAGCTTCTAGCAGGCGACTGTGAAGGCCATAAACCCCCCCCCCCCCTTTCAGTGCGAACACAAGGGATTGTAAACATCAAGGGGCCTTCATGTGGAGCTCAAAGACCTCATAAATCAGGTGCTTATCTCTGGGAAGCTCATTCCTTAGCTGCCCTCTAAGCAGGGACAGGAAGGCAGGATTACGGTTCCAGCAAAAACAAGCATTTGCAATGCAATAGGTCTCGTATTTACACGAGTTTAAGCTATTGGCATTGTAAATGACAATGCCTTTTATTTAGGTTTTAAAAACAAAAATAAAAGGCATTGTCATTTGCAATGTCAATATCTCAAACTCGCGTAAATGCGAGACCTATTGCATTGCAAATGCTTGTTTCCACCTAGAGACTGAAGTGCCTCAGTGACTGCTGGGTTTATCGCATGTGAGCTGCCTCTGGCGGCTTGTGAGTGTATTGTAGCTGGAGACTGAGTCCCCTCTATCTGCTGGCGTGATGGAGACCACAGATGCTGCGGTAGCCTCGAGGCAGCACAATGTTGTCCCCGGACGGCTGCGAGAGGAAACTCCAGACGCTATAGTGTGCTGCCGGTGAATCAAAACTGATCACTCCGACGCGCTATATAAAGGTCTCATGTGGAAAGATTTTACACCCAGGGTGACTTGGCCAACAAGGGCCCACTGTCTCTGGACTCTGTGCTTTCCATCCCCATCTTACAAACATATCACTGCACCAGCAGGAGCACAATTAAAGAGAATCAACCAGCCCAAAGTCGCAATTGCACAGCATGGCATTATGGGTATGCAAATGAGCCCAGGAACGGCTTCTTTCTCCACATTGCAGAATGCGACCTGTAAGAAGTGAAGCCAACATTACAAGTGTAATATCAAAATGGGGTAACCCAGTATCCCTCAGAACCTGGGCAGATTATCAAAATGATACAAACGGTTCTGTCGGGTAAACAATATTACTTCTAGAAAAAACCTTCATTTGTTTGCTTATACGAACACACATAGGGACCATAAATAGTTTTCAAAACGGCTTTATGAATTGCATCATTCATAGATAACTAATTGCAATGGCTGTCAAAAATTAAATGTGAAACATATTTGTGACAAAGTGACATATAGTGCTCAGTGCTGTGGTGAAAAGTGCGTAATATATACAGTGTGACTTATGGAGGTATTGATAATTTACAGAGGCCAGTTAAGCGAATATTTGAAACAATCTGCAGATGGATTGAATGAGTCTTTTATGCAGAGTATTTCCAACTGATCCTTGAACAAATGTCGACGTTTCAACCCAAGGTAGCGTTATTCGCTAGTCAATACGGGTCTTCATCAGGACAGGGAGTGACAGCCAAAAGGAGGCCCAATGTAACTTGTGGGGCAGTATGTAAAGATAGGCAAACAGGAGCAGTTGTATCCTGTACGACCTGGCTAGGAATTTGGTAGGTAAATTCTTTCTCAAAAACCGGTTCAAGTCAAATCGTTTGATAGATGAGTTGAACAAAACCGCATAAGGGATTAGTCCAGAGCGGCAAGTGTGTGAGGATAGACAAAGTTTTATCCTCAGAAGGAACGAATCACATCAAAATCAGCCCGGCCTAGAGCAATTACTTCATACTCGGTAGCGCGCAGGCAAGCGTCCTGTCTCTCGCGGAGTCTGTCGGCCAACAGACTAATCCCTTATGCGGTTTTGTTCAACTCATCTATCAAACGATTTGACTTGAACCGGTTTGGCTGTCACTCCCTGTCCTGATGAAGACCCGTATTGACTAGCGAATAACGCTACCTTGGGTTGAAACGTCGACATTTGTTCAAGGACCAGTTGGAAATACTATGCATAAAAGACTCATTCAATCCATCTGCAGATTGTTTCAAATATTCGCTTAACTGGCCTCTGTAAATTATCAATACCTCCATAAGTCACACTGTATATATTACGCACTTTTCACCACAGCACTGAGCACTATATGTCACTTTGTCACAAATATGTTTCACATTTAATTTTTGACAGCCATTGCAATTAGTTATCTATGAATGATGCAATTCATAAAGCCGTTTTGAAAACTATTTATGGTCCCTATGTGTGTTCGTATAAGCAAACAAATGAAGGTTTTTTCTAGAAGTAATATTGTTTACCCGACAGAACCGTTTGTATCATTTTGAACATTACAAGTGTAGCGGGGAAAAAATGACAATTTTGCATTGAATCTCGCGTTTATTCAAAGACAGTTAAATACATCTCGGCACACTTTCTTTGAGATTTTCAGGACAGGCGCAAAGTACAATTCAGTGTCAAAATTACATTCTGTACGTTTTTCGTAAGTAGACGTGCTCCACTGGTATTCGTTCACCTTGACCCATCCCTGAGATGAAAGTTAACATTGAAGTGCTTAAAAGTAATTTGTCAAAGGCCAGTGCTGCTGTCCGGGCGCTCTTTGTTGCCAGCCAGCAGACACCACTGAAGTTTATTGGCGCCACAATCTGTATATTTCACAAAGTTTACAGCAAGCAGAGCCTGTGACTGTGTATAGGGTCCAGAGTGCTTGCACCCCACCTGCTAGGTCTTTAATCACAGAAATGTAGGACCTCAGTCGCGGCAAGAAGGGCTCCACACCGCCCTGGGGGGCGCTGGGCATAATTTGGAGGTGGAGGTCATTCTCTGGTGCCCGTCTTATGAAGGGGCGGGGCTCTCTGTGAGGGCGTCTGCGCTCCCTCCTGCCCCGTCTCTTCCCCATGGTTAGAAGTGTAGCTCCTTACAGATGACACTGCGCAACGCGGCTCTAGGCGCTGCTTGGGTGAGGGCAGTTCTCTGCAGACTGCTGTTCCGATGACAGGTTGAGGCCGGTGATTGACTCGGAGGCAGTTCTCTGTATTTTCCACAGCTGCAACAGTAGTTTTGTGATTGTGTTAATAGGTGTTTTTTTCCTTCAGCAGGTCTAAGTGAAGTTCTTGGGACTCACTGGGCGCCTTCCTCAGTCGTATGAGGTGCGGCCATTTTAAACGCCAAGTATGGTGAGATTAATCTTATCAGGGGGTCAGTCCTGTGTTGTTTTTCGCTCGGGTGGCAAGGGAGGTGTCCTTACAGCTCTCTGGGCAGCTGTGCTGTATGGAAAGATCTCTTCTCTCGCTTTGATTGGCTGCAGGGGTTGTTGCTGCTTTCATCGGAGGTATCTCCTCGCCTTTCCACGCTCGCGCAAGTTCTTTACTCCTACATTGACCCACGGCATTGGGCGTTGCGCAATGTAACTGCATGTACGTCCTCTCACTTGGTCTCACTGTAGCTGCCCCCGGAGTGCCCTGACCGTTGAAAAGGTGCCCCCACCAAACCCAAGCAGGTGTGAAAGCTGACTCTGCACGGAGCGCACACCTGCTCTTTATTGCTATTTAATAGTTCTTTCATGTAGTGAGACTGAAGCTCTTGGCTTTGAGACTGACATGGATTTTTATTGCAGTGACCTCCGCGACTGAGCGCCACCTAGCGGCTGCTGCGTTTGTTCTGTTATTACCATCTGAGACTGAGCTGCCTCCTGCCCCTGCTGAAGTTTATTGTACCCTTAGAGTGAGCGGCCTCCAGTGACTGCTAGCTTAGGTATCCAGAGACTGAGCTGCCTCTAGAGGCTGCCGAGTTTATTGTACCGAGAGACCAAGCTGCATTCAGCTTGATGACTTTATTGTACCGGAGACTGAGCTGCTTCCACTGAATGCTGGGTGTGCTGCGTGCATCGCGTGTGAGACTGCCCTTCCTCTAGCAGCTGCTGATTTTTAGGTCTCGCCTGAGACAGCGCTTTAGCGCTGTTCTGGCGAGACTTATAGTAAGCACTATTGGAAGTGCAAACGAGTGCTTTCAGGCCGCCAACTACTGTGCATGTGTGCCGGGCGCGCGCACCATTTGGCAGCCTGAAAGCACTCGTCTTTCACTTTCGCCTGTCACACAGCCGCGCTTTGAAGTGTGGCATGGCCGCTTTGATGTGATCGCGATCACTTTCACACTGTGGCAGCCTGCGTGTACAAAGAGCACTCTAAAAGAAAACAGCATCGTTATATTCTTCATTTACAATTAAACAGTCTAAACATACAATGTACACATTGTGTCAAGACGCTGTAATGTGTGCCTCGTGCGCGTTTTACATAAATTACAACACACTCTTGCACCAACCACAGCATACAAAGAAACGTTTTCAGGTGAAACAGTTCTGGGAAAGAATGTACTCTGTTCTAATGTATGGGCTACCCCTCACACACTTGCAAACGGTTTAGGCTTGCATTTTAGTTGTTCGAAAGAAGTTCCCTTCCAACAAACTGACAAGGAAAACATAGTATGTACACCCATACTGAGTGCTGTTATTTTATGTTACTTAAACGCACATGCGGTTTCTATTAAAAAAAAAAAGACAAGGCGGCGCGATTTATTTTAGGACGTGGCATTCCCCAACTGCTATACACACAGCAGCAGACAGGAGGCAAAATAGAGTTGTATTTTGAAAGGGGCAAATTTAAAAGTCACTGCCTGTATTGTCATTCACATTTTACTGTGTGTGTTACTTCCACGTGTACACAAAATCGTTGAACTGACAGCTTTTAGAAATGAAGTTCCCTTCCAACAAACTGACAAGGAAAACATAGTATGTACACCCATACTGAGTGCTGTTATTTTATGTTACTTAAACGCACATGCGGTTTCTATAAAAAAAAAAAAAAGACAAGGCGGCGCGATTTATTTTAAGACGTGGCATTCCCCAACTGCTATACACACAGCAGCAAACAGGAGGCAAAATACAGTTGTATTTTGAAAGGGGCTAATTTAAAAGTCACTGCCTGTATTGTCATCAGGCGCGCAACACCCATTGGACTCACAGGGCTTCAGCCCCCCCCCCCCGTCGTGTGTGGCAGCCCGGGATGAGACACCTTCCCGGGCAAAAAAGCAGCCGCACCCGAGCACTTCACAGGTCTTTAAAAGACCATTTGCATGTTAATGAGGCCTCGCTGTTGTTTCACCCCTTCTAAGAGCCCCTGCAGCTCCACTCTGCCTATTGCTTAAAGTTCAGCCCCCCCCCGAAATTTTTGCTCAGCCCCCCCCGAAATTTTTGCTCAGCCTCCCCCGAAATCTGGCTCTAGTTGCGCTTCTGATTGTCATTCACATTTTACTGTGTGCGTTACTTCCACGTGTATACAAAATCGTTGAACTGACAGCTTTTAGAAATGATGAAGTTGCCAGATAGACTTCCTTCCTCTGTGGAGTTGCTGTCACCCCAATAACGTCTTTGCACATCCTCTGATCTAACGTGTATGAATCATTATTTTGAGCAATTATACAGATAGGGCTGTAGTGGCTAGAAGTGTCAGTGAGCTGTATCAGTAATATGCAGAATGTATTGTATATTTAAACCAGAACTGTTTACTCCTTTCATGATGTCATCTCGAGTGGTGCTCCCCCCACCCCCACCCCAGGACAAAAGAACTGCATGTCACTTCCCGTCTTGTCACCAAGAACGTGTGAGGTTTTCGTCACGGAGTGTGATTCGCTCTAGCCCTAAAGCAGCACCCTCTCCCCTCTTAAAGTGAGATGGCTCTTCTGTGGCTGTGAGGAGGGAGACGGGCACACAGTGACTTTATTCAGCGGGAATTCCCTGCAGCCAGAGTGCAATCTACTGTGCCACTGAAGGAAGGGGCGAAGCAAAGGTGGATAGCGGAAGTGTCACAGATGTCAAGCATTTGCAATGCAATAGGTCTCGCAGTTACGAGAGTTACAGCTATTGGCATTGTAAATAACAATGCCTTGTATTTATGTTTTTAAAACAAAAATAAAAGGCATTATTATTTGCTATGTCAATAGCTCAAACAAGCGTAAATGAGAGACCTATTGCATTGCAAATGCTTTTTTTTTTTTTTTTGCATGCAGCACAATTACAACACGGGCCCAGATACAGCTAACATATAAGAAGCTTCTAGCAGGCGACTGTGAAGGCCATAAACCCCCCCCCCCTTTCAGTGCGAACACAAGGGATTGTAAACATCAAGGGGCCTTCATGTGGAGCTCAAAGACCTCATAAATCAGGTGCTTATCTCTGGGAAGCTCATTCCTTAGCTGCCCTCTAAGCAGGGACAGGAAGGCAGGATTACGGTTCCAGCAACAAACAAGCATTTGCAATGCAATAGGTCTCGTATTTACACGAGTTTAAGCTATTGGCATTGTAAATGACAATGCCTTTTATTTAGGTTTTAAAAACAAAAATAAAAGGCATTGTCATTTGCAATGTCAATATCTCAAACTCGCGTAAATGCGAGACCTATTGCATTGCAAATGCTTGTTTCCACCTAGAGACTGAAGTGCCTCAGTGACTGCTGGGTTTATCGCATGTGAGCTGCCTCTGGCGGCTTGTGAGTGTATTGTAGCTGGAGACTGAGTCCCCTCCATCTGCTGGCGTGATGGAGACCACAGATGCTGCGGTAGCCTCGAGGCAGCACAATGTTGTCCCCGGACGGCTGCGAGAGGAAACTCCAGACGCTATAGTGTGCTGCCGGTGAATCAAAACTGATCACTCCGACGCGCTATATAAAGGTCTCATGTGGAAAGATTTTACACCCAGGGTGACTTGGCCAACAAGGGCCCACTGTCTCTGGACTCTGTGCTTTCCATCCCCATCTTACAAACATATCACTGCACCAGCAGGAGCACAATTAAAGAGAATCAACCAGCCCAAAGTCGCAATTGCACAGCATGGCATTATGGGTATGCAAATGAGCCCAGGAACGGCTTCTTTCTCCACATTGCAGAATGCGACCTGTAAGAAGTGAAGCCAACATTACAAGTGTAATATCAAAATGGGGTAACCCAGTATCCCTCAGAACCTGGGCAGATTATCAAAATGATACAAACGGTTCTGTCGGGTAAACAATATTACTTCTAGAAAAAACCTTCATTTGTTTGCTTATACGAACACACATAGGGACCATAAATAGTTTTCAAAACGGCTTTATGAATTGCATCATTCATAGATAACTAATTGCAATGGCTGTCAAAAATTAAATGTGAAACATATTTGTGACAAAGTGACATATAGTGCTCAGTGCTGTGGTGAAAAGTGCGTAATATATACAGTGTGACTTATGGAGGTATTGATAATTTACAGAGGCCAGTTAAGCGAATATTTGAAACAATCTGCAGATGGATTGAATGAGTCTTTTATGCAGAGTATTTCCAACTGATCCTTGAACAAATGTCGACGTTTCAACCCAAGGTAGCGTTATTCGCTAGTCAATACGGGTCTTCATCAGGACAGGGAGTGACAGCCAAAAGGAGGCCCAATGTAACTTGTGGGGCAGTATGTAAAGATAGGCAAACAGGAGCAGTTGTATCCTGTACGACCTGGCTAGGAATTTGGTAGGTAAATTCTTTCTCAAAAACCGGTTCAAGTCAAATCGTTTGATAGATGAGTTGAACAAAACCGCATAAGGGATTAGTCCAGAGCGGCAAGTGTGTGAGGATAGACAAAGTTTTATCCTCAGAAGGAACGAATCACATCAAAATCAGCCCGGCCTAGAGCAATTACTTCATACTCGGTAGCGCGCAGGCAAGCGTCCTGTCTCTCGCGGAGTCTGTCGGCCAACAGACTAATCCCTTATGCGGTTTTGTTCAACTCATCTATCAAACGATTTGACTTGAACCGGTTTGGCTGTCACTCCCTGTCCTGATGAAGACCCGTATTGACTAGCGAATAACGCTACCTTGGGTTGAAACGTCGACATTTGTTCAAGGACCAGTTGGAAATACTCTGCATAAAAGACTCATTCAATCCATCTGCAGATTGTTTCAAATATTCGCTTAACTGGCCTCTGTAAATTATCAATACCTCCATAAGTCACACTGTATATATTACGCACTTTTCACCACAGCACTGAGCACTATATGTCACTTTGTCACAAATATGTTTCACATTTAATTTTTGACAGCCATTGCAATTAGTTATCTATGAATGATGCAATTCATAAAGCCGTTTTGAAAACTATTTATGGTCCCTATGTGTGTTCGTATAAGCAAACAAATGAAGGTTTTTTCTAGAAGTAATATTGTTTACCCGACAGAACCGTTTGTATCATTTTGAACATTACAAGTGTAGCGGGGAAAAAATGACAATTTTGCATTGAATCTCGCGTTTATTCAAAGACAGTTAAATACATCTCGGCACACTTTCTTTGAGATTTTCAGGACAGGCGCAAAGTACAATTCAGTGTCAAAATTACATTCTGTACGTTTTTCGTAAGTAGACGTGCTCCACTGGTATTCGTTCACCTTGACCCATCCCTGAGATGAAAGTTAACATTGAAGTGCTTAAAAGTAATTTGTCAAAGGCCAGTGCTGCTGTCCGGGCGCTCTTTGTTGCCAGCCAGCAGACACCACTGAAGTTTATTGGCGCCACAATCTGTATATTTCACAAAGTTTACAGCAAGCAGAGCCTGTGACTGTGTATAGGGTCCAGAGTGCTTGCACCCCACCTGCTAGGTCTTTAATCACAGAAATGTAGGACCTCAGTCGCGGCAAGAAGGGCTCCACACCGCCCTGGGGGGCGCTGGGCATAATTTGGAGGTGGGGGTCATTCTCTGGTGCCCGTCTTATGAAGGGGCGGGGCTCTCTGTGAGGGCGTCTGCGCTCCCTCCTGCCCCGTCTCTTCCCCATGGTTAGAAGTGTAGCTCCTTACAGATGACACTGCGCAACGCGGCTCTAGGCGCTGCTTGGGTGAGGGCAGTTCTCTGCAGACTGCTGTTCCGATGACAGGTTGAGGCCGGTGATTGACTCGGAGGCAGTTCTCTGTATTTTCCACAGCTGCAACAGTAGTTTTGTGATTGTGTTAATAGGTGTTTTTTTCCTTCAGCAGGTCTAAGTGAAGTTCTTGGGACTCACTGGGCGCCTTCCTCAGTCGTATGAGGTGCGGCCATTTTAAACGCCAAGTATGGTGAGATTAATCTTATCAGGGGGTCAGTCCTGTGTAGTTTTTCGCTGGGGTGGCAAGGGAGGTGTCCTTACAGCTCTCTGGGCAGCTGTGCTGTATGGAAAGATCTCTTCTCTCGCTTTGATTGGCTGCAGGGGTTGTTGCTGCTTTCATCGGAGGTATCTCCTCGCCTTTCCACGCTCGCGCAAGTTCTTTACTCCTACATTGACCCACGGCATTGGGCGTTGCGCAATGTAACTGCATGTACGTCCTCTCACTTGGTCTCACTGTAGCTGCCCCCGGCGAGCCCTGACCGTTGAAAAGGTGCCCCCACCAAACCCAAGCAGGTGTGAAAGCTGACTCTGCACGGAGCGCACACCCGCTCTTTATTGCTATTTAATAGTTCTTTCATGTAGTGAGACTGAAGCTCTTGGCTTTGAGACTGACATGGATTTTTATTGCAGTGACCTCCGCGACTGAGCGCCACCTAGCGGCTGCTGCGTTTGTTCTGTTATTACCATCTGAGACTGAGCTGCCTCCTGCCCCTGCTGAAGTTTATTGTACCCTTAGAGTGAGCGGCCTCCAGTGACTGCTAGCTTAGGTATCCAGAGACTGAGCTGCCTCTAGAGGCTGCCGAGTTTATTGTACCGAGAGACCAAGCTGCATTCAGCTTGATGACTTTATTGTACCGGAGACTGAGCTGCTTCCACTGAATGCCGGGTGTGCTGCGTGCATCGCGTGTGAGACTGCCCTTCCTCTAGCAGCTGCTGATTTTTTCCACCTGGAGACTGAAGTGCCTCAGTGACTGCTGGGTTTATCGCATCTGAGCTGCCTCTGGCGGCTTGTGAGTGTATTGTAGCTGGAGACTGAGTCCCCTCTATCTGCTGGCGTGATGGAGACCACAGATGCTGCGGTAGCCTCGAGGCAGCACAATGTTGTCCCCGGACGGCTGCGAGAGGAAACTCCAGACGCTATAGTGTGTTGCCGGTGAATCAAAACTAGGGGTGGGCGGAAAATTCCGTTCCGCCAGCGTAGAATAAAAAAGCAAGCCACCCCGGCTCACGGGCCCGGTCCTTGCTTCTGAAAGCAGCCAGGCCAGGGAGCCTCCTCCGGGCACACAGAGCCTAGCAAGGCCCGGGGAGAGCCTCCCCGGGCCCCGGTGGACCCCCGTCCCCAGCGCCCGGACCCTCGGCTGGCTTGCGGGACAGGGGGCTCCCGCACACCGGGACGGAGCTCCAGCACCGGGCCCAGCTCCCGGACCTCCAGCCAGGCCGGGGAGAGACGCCCCGGTGGAC